>NC_081289.1:83385181-84817139 GCF_030490865.1 Poecile atricapillus | reverse complement strand
TCCTGCTGCTGTTACATGAACATTTTCCCAATGTTTCTACATCTTCTGTGTTAATTGAACTTACTATCATGCTTTCATACTCCTTAATCACCCAAGACCTCTTTCTACAGTGGTTCCTTGCCCACCTGCCAAGAAAGTTAATGCGTTCTGACACATCAGCTATCTCCCTGCAATGCAGTGGCAACCCAGCATGGGCCTGGGGGACCCAGGATCTTGTTGTTGTCACTGGCATTAAAAGCAAAGAGAGAGACATTTGCTGTTTTTTCACTGTTTCCTATTAGCAGCAGCAGTCTTGAAGTTGTTAATTTCATCTGAGAATCTTCCACTAGCTGTAGGTGTTTGGAGGTTTACTCTTCATTTGCACCGATGTCCCACTATAAGTAGTGCTCCTTCAGAAATACCTCATTTCTTTCATGTCATGTGCATGTTTTCTTTCTTGACAAAGTGAGCATGCATCTCAAGACCAGACACATTTTACACAGGAAGGTTCTGGGTAAGGGGGAAGTGGTATAATGTATAGGCAAAAGTTATTAGAATGAACTGTGCATTTATAGTTTTATAGTGTATAACATACCTTATCGTTTAATGTGTATTATATATATATTATTGTGCAGTGTAGTTCTAGCCCAGTTAAGTGTTTTTTGCCAGGTGCCTCTGCTCTATTGGCTACATTTTGTATGGCAGGTATTATGCAAAATATTGCATAGCAGCCACCTCACAACAGTATGAAGTGCAGAACAGGCTGCTAAACATGCCCATGCAGCAGAATAAACTTCTTGCACAGAGTAAGCTTTCTGCTATCACAGCTTGACTGCTGCCAGTACCCAAAATACTTCATTTAAAACTGACTTGCCTCTTTATGCTACACTGTGTCCTAGTGGGCTTTTACATTTCCCTGTTCCTGATTTAAACCAAAGACACCAGAGGAGAACATTTGCAGTTTGTCAGGTGCAAGTGGCCATGCTGGAGAACTGAGATTTAAAGGAATATTAGCTCCTTGGTCTTGCTTATTTGTGTGGAACCTGTGCATTTATCAACCCCATGAGCCAGCTATGGCTGGACGTACCAACATCTTTAACACTTGAAACATCTTTGATAGTTGAATTATTTAAGTATTTATACTTTTATGCTGTAGTGACACAATAGCATGGGATGGTGTTTGTGCCAAGAACTCAATTTATACCAGCATTTATTAGTTTCAAATATATCTTATGAGAACTCATCCATATGCATCTGTTCACAAGTATGAGTGGTCCAGAGTTTTTGCATCACTGTATCCAGAAGTTTTCTCTTGGTCTGTCATATCTGATCACAATAGGCATTGCAAAAATAATTCTGGAAATAAGACACAAAATGTTTATTAGCTAATTTATGTCTCTCATACAAATATTGTATATTCAATGTATCTTACCATAAATGTATAAAACAAAAGGAACATTCAAACCAATGCCACTTTCTGTATTATGTCAGCGAACAAAAGAAGACTTTCTTAATATCAAAATTGTAGCTAAATAAGCATTCTGACACAGATTCTAATTCAAAAGAAGCACATAACCACATGTTTAATCCAAAGTATTTGCATTACTACTTTCTCAGATCAAGACTTGCAAAATCTGCTTGCCTTATATAAGGGATAGAGCTGGGGCCATCTTTTCCCTCTTGGGATTGGCCTATGAACTGGATGGAAAAATTAACTGCATAAATTAAAGTGGTGCTAATAGCTTTATAAGAGAAAGAGCTCTTTTAAATGAAAGGGGAGCATTGACAGTAATTTCTGCTTTGGAGATGGTTTTCATTATCTGAGGTAACTATCTTGTTTGCTTTGCACTGGCCTGTATATGTATCATGCCAAAAATATGGGTAAGCAATCTGTAAAGTCTTTTATTCTCTTCAAAAATATTTTTTAACAAATAAAAAAAAAACAGCTTTTTAGTATGTGTATTTTCAAAAACCTGACTTTATTCTTATCTGTTTCAAAAACTAGGCCAACAGTAGGCACTTTGAATATTCCTGGCCCGATTGTTTGTGTTTAAGTATATTTTTTTCCAACTATTTGAAAATAAATTTATTTAAGGATATCAATTTTAAAGCTGCCTACACTGAAAGCAATTTTATTTTTTACTATGAAAACAGGAGAGGCAGGAAGGCAGGCAGGTGGCAGGGAGGGAGGGCGGGAGGGAGGCAGGAAGGAAGGAAGGCAGGAATGCAGGAAGGCAGGAAGGCAGGCAGGAAGGCAGGCAGGAAGGCAGGAAGGCAGGAAGTCAGGAAGGAAGTCAGGAAGGAAGGAAGTCAGGAAGGAAGTCAGGAAGGAAGGAAGTCAGGAAGTCAGGAAGGAAGAAAGTCAGGAAGGAAGTCAGGAAGGAAGGAAGTCAGGAAGGAAGGAAGGAAGGAAGGAAGTCAGGAAGGAAGAAAGTCAGGAAGGAAGGAAGGAAGGAAGGAAGGAAGTCAGGAAGGAAGTCAGGAAGGAAGTCAGGAAGGAAGTCAGGAAGGAAGGAAGTCAGGAAGGAATAAAGTCAGGAAGTGGGGAAGGGAGGGAGGGAGGGAGGGAGGGAGGGAGGGAGGGAGGGAGGGAGGGAGGGAGGGAGGGAGGGAGGGAGGGAGGGAGGGAGGGAGGGAGGGAGGGAGGGAGGGAGGGAGGGAGGGAGGGAGGGAGGGAGGGAGGGAGGAAGGGAGGAAGGGAGGAAGGAAGGAAGGAAGGAAGGAAGGAAGGAAGGAAGGAAGGAAGGAAGGAAGGAAGGAAGGAAGGAAGGAAGGAAGGAAGGAAGGAAGGAAGGAAGGAAGGAAGGAAGGAAGGAAGGAAGGAAGGAAGGAAGGAAGGAAGGAAGGAAGGAAGGAAGGAAGGAAGGAAGGAAGGAAGGAAGGAAGGAAGGAAGGAAGGAAGGAAGGAAGGAAGTGGCGGAAGGAAGTGGCGGAAGGAAGTGGCGGAAGGAAGTGGCGGAAGGAAGTGGCGGAAGGAAGTGGCGGAAGGAAGGAAGGAAGTGGCGGAAGGAAGGAAGGAAGTGGCGGAAGGAAGGAAGGAAGTGGCGGAAGGAAGGAAGGAAGTGGCGGAAGGAAGGAAGGAAGTGGCGGAAGGAAGGAAGGAAGGAAGGAAGTGGCGGAAGGAAGGAAGGAAGTGGCGGAAGGAAGGAAGGAAGGAAGTGGCGGAAGGAAGGAAGGAAGGAAGTGGCGGAAGGAAGGAAGGAAGTGGCGGAAGGAAGGAAGGAAGGAAGGAAGGAAGGAAGGAAGGAAGGAAGGAAGGAAGGAAGGAAGGAAGGAAGGAAGGAAGGAAGGAAGGAAGGAAGGAAGGAAGGAAGGAAGGAAGGAAGGAAGGAAGGAAGGAAGGAAGGAAGGAAGGAAGGAAGGAAGGAAGGAAGGAAGGAAGGAAGGAAGGAAGGAAGGAAGGAAGGAAGGAAGGAAGGAAGGAAGGAAGGAAGGAAGGAAGGAAGGAAGGAAGTAAGTGGCGGAAGGAAGGAAGGAAGTGGCGGAAGGAAGGAAGTGGCGGAAGGAAGGAAGGAAGGAAGGAAGGAAGGAAGGAAGGAAGGAAGGAAGGAAGGAAGGAAGGAAGGAAGGAAGGAAGGAAGGAAGGAAGGAAGGAAGGAAGGAAGGAAGGAAGGAAGGAAGGAAGGAAGGAAGGAAGGAAGGAAGGAAGGAAGGAAGGAAGGAAGGAAGGAAGGAAGGAAGGAAGGAAGGAAGGAAGGAAGGAAGGAAGGAAGTGGCGGAAGGAAGTGGCGGAAGGAAGTGGCGGAAGGAAGTGGCGGAAGGAAGTGGCGAAGGAAGTGGCGGAAGGAAGTGGCGGAAGGAAGTGGCGGAAGGAAGTGGCGGAAGGAAGGAAGTGGCGGAAGGAAGGAAGTGGCGGAAGGAAGGAAGTGGCGGAAGGAAGGAAGTGGCGGAAGGAAGGAAGGAAGGAAGGAAGGAAGGAAGGAAGGAAGGAAGGAAGGAAGGAAGGAAGGAAGGAAGGAAGGAAGGAAGGAAGGAAGGAAGGAAGGAAGGAAGGAAGGAAGGAAGGAAGGAAGGAAGGAAGGAAGGAAGGAAGGAAGGAAGGAAGGAAGGAAGGAAGGAAGGAAGGAAGGAAGGAAGGAAGGAAGGAAGGAAGGAAGTGGCGGAAGGAAGGAAGTGGCGGAAGGAAGTGGCGGAAGGAAGTGGCGGAAGGAAGGAAGTGGCGGAAGGAAGTGGCGGAAGGAAGTGGCGGAAGGAAGTGGCGGAAGGAAGGAAGGAAGTGGCGGAAGGAAGGAAGGAAGTGGCGGAAGGAAGTGGCGGAAGGAAGTGGCGGAAGGAAGTGGCGGAAGGAAGGAAGGAAGTGGCGGAAGGAAGGAAGGAAGTGGCGGAAGGAAGGAAGGAAGGAAGTGGCGGAAGGAAGTGGCGGAAGGAAGTGGCGGAAGGAAGGAAGGAAGGAAGGAAGGAAGGAAGGAAGGAAGGAAGGAAGGAAGGAAGGAAGGAAGGAAGGAAGGAAGGAAGGAAGGAAGGAAGGAAGGAAGGAAGGAAGGAAGGAAGGAAGGAAGGAAGGAAGGAAGGAAGGAAGGAAGGAAGGAAGGGAAGGAAGGAAGGAAGGAAGGAAGGAAGGAAGGAAGTGGCGGAAGGAAGGAAGTGGCGGAAGGAAGGAAGTGGCGGAAGGAAGGAAGTGGCGGAAGGAAGGAAGGAAGTGGCGGAAGGAAGGAAGGAAGTGGCGGAAGGAAGTGGCGGAAGGAAGTGGCGGAAGGAAGGAAGTGGCGGAAGGAAGTGGCGGAAGGAAGTGCGGAAGGAAGTGGCGGAAGGAAGTGGCGGAAGGAAGTGGCGGAAGGAAGTGGCGGAAGGAAGTGGCGGAAGGAAGGAAGGAAGTGGCGGAAGGAAGTGGTGGAAGTGGCGGAAGTGGCGGAAGTGGCGGAAGTGGCGGAAGTGGCGGAAGTGGCGGAAGTGGCGGAAGTGGCGGAAGGAAGGAAGGAAGGAAGGAAGGAAGGAAGGAAGGAAGGAAGGAAGGAAGGAAGGAAGGAAGGAAGGAAGGAAGGAAGGAAGGAAGGAAGGAAGGAAGGAAGGAAGGAAGGAAGGAAGGAAGGAAGGAAGGAAGTGGCGGAAGGAAGGAAGGAAGTGGCGGAAGGAAGGAAAGAAGGAAGGAAGTGGCGGAAGGAAGGAAGGAAGGAAGGAAGGAAGGAAGGAAGGAAGGAAGGAAGGAAGGAAGGAAGGAAGGAAGGAAGGAAGGAAGGAAGGAAGGAAGAAGGAAGGAAGGAAGGAAGGAAGGAAGGAAGGAAGGAAGGAAGGAAGGAAGGAAGGAAGGAAGAAGGAAGGAAGGAAGGAAGGAAGGAAGGAAGGAAGGAAGGAAGGAAGGAAGGAAGGAAGGAAGTGGCGGAAGGAAGGAAGGAAGGAAGGAAGGAAGGAAGGAAGGAAGGAAGGAAGTGGCGGAAGGAAGGAAGTGGCGGAAGGAAGGAAGGAAGGAAGGAAGGAAGGAAGGAAGGAAGGAAGGAAGGAAGGAAGGAAGGAAGGAAGGAAGGAAGGAAGGAAGGAAGGAAGGAAGGAAGGAAGGAAGGAAGGAAGGAAGGAAGGAAGGAAGGAAGGAAGGAAGGAAGGAAGGAAGGAAGGAAGGAAGGAAGGAAGGAAGGAAGGAAGGAAGGAAGGAAGGAAGGAAGGAAGGAAGGAAGGAAGGAAGGAAGGAAGGAAGGAAGGAAGGAAGGAAGGAAGGAAGGAAGGAAGGAAGGAAGGAAGGAAGGAAGGAAGGAAGTGGCGGAAGGAAGTGGCGGAAGGAAGGAAGGAAGGAAGGAAGGAAGGAAGGAAGGAAGGAAGGAAGGAAGGAAGGAAGGAAGGAAGTGGCGGAAGGAAGTGGCGGAAGGAAGTGGCGGAAGGAAGTGGCGGAAGGAAGTGGCGGAAGGAAGTGGCGGAAGGAAGTGGCGGAAGGAAGTGGCGGAAGGAAGGAAGGAAGTGCGGAAGGAAGGAAGGAAGGAAGGAAGGAAGGAAGGAAGGAAGGAAGGAAGGAAGGAAGGAAGGAAGGAAGGAAGGAAGGAAGGAAGGAAGGAAGGAAGGAAGGAAGGAAGGAAGGAAGGAAGGAAGGAAGGAAGGAAGGAAGGAAGGAAGGGAGGGAGGGAGGGAGGGAGGGAGGGAGGGAGGGAGGGAGGGAGGGAGGGAGGGAGGGAGGGAGGGAGGGAGGGAGGGAGGGAGGGAGGGAGGGAGGGAGGGAGGGAGGGAGGGAGGGAGGGAGGGAGGGAGGGAGGGAGGGAGGGAGGGAGGGAGGGAGGGAGGGAGGGAGGGAGGGAGGGAGGGAGGGAGGGAGGGAGGGAGGGAGGGAGGGAGGGAGGGAGGGAGGGAGGGAGGGAGGGAGGAGGGAGGGAGGGAGGGAGGGAGGGAGGGCTACATCGAAAGCTGTGGCGTGTAGCAGTGGATGCACACTTGAGATAAGTCTAAAGCAGAAAACCAACGCTGAAAGAAGGGCAACATATTGAAACTTAAATATTTCTCGATTGAGGGAAAATCTGAAATAAATGCACATTTTTCAGTTCAAAACCATGGAATACAGCCGTTTTAAAATTGCTTAGTCCAAATTAGCCTTTTACTACCAGCCTATCCTTGTTCTGCAGGTACTACTAACTAGTTGTGACATAAAAATAAATAACTGAATAATCAAGAGAAGGTTATGGATTACTCAGTCAATATGCTTCATAGTCCCTATAAAGTCCAAAATATTAGACCCTCTAAATTTTTCTGTTTCATTTTCCTATTATTTATTATTATTATATTATATTATTTAAATATTGTTATATTTAAATATTGTTATATTTAAATATTATATATTATACAAGATTCCAGTTTCAGTGATGCTTTGTTTTTAAATGAATACACAATATTCCTGTTTGCCTTTATTTTATCTCTTTTGGAAGAGAATTACTAATATGCATATGCTTTTACATGCTACACATAGCAAAGGATCAGTTTTAAAAACTGTGTAAACAGTCGTGGTATGCTAAATACTACAATTTTCTAAACAGATATTAGCTCAGAAATAATAGTAATCTATTTTGCATACAATGAAGAAGAATTTAGAATAAAAGTTTTGAACTTCTTTGATTTTAAAATGTAAAACTGCAGAGCATATGTAAGAATAGGAATACTGAGATTCCACCAGAAAATTACTTATTTTCCTGATGAATAAAATAACTGTATTCGGGGTTTGTATTTTTCCAGTGAAATAGCATTAAAACTTGGGAAAATCAGACTGTTTCCATGAGGCCAAATGAATGTTTATCTGGAGGGTCAGTATCCATTTAAAAAGAAAAAAAAAAAAATATATACCTTCTCACAGTTAAACTTTAAAATACTTCATGAGAGCCATATAAATTTGAAGATGCGCAGAGACTCATTCCTATAATCTCTAGTACCTCAGATGCTGCCAGGAGGATTTGAAGCACTGATCTGAAGGCAGGTCTTCTGCCTCACCGTTCTTTCCTACAGCACTTTATTTGGCCCACATATTCCTTGCAACTCTTATCTTTCTGTCTCCTTCATTGAAGCCCGTTCTTGGTCTTGGATTGCCTCAAAACAACTTAGGAAACCTTGGACCTTCTTCCAAGAATGGAGAACGTGGACACAAATCCTGGGAGGTCACTGCCTCCTGGCAGGCTTTTTGCTGTAGGACAGTCTTTCACTACTGCCTCCTCTCTCAATCAATATTCAAATATGCTGTACTTTCTCCAGAGCCAACTCCAGGTTACTTGGGCACAGGTACTACTGGCAAATTTAGCTCCTTCCTTAGCTAGGTTTTAAAATCCAAAATATAATTTCAAGGCTTTGGTGTTCTAAATTTAAAGCAGCAATTGTATCCTTAACAGACAGTTTTTTCAGGTGCTGAACATTCTGTTGGGGGGTGAGGTGATGATGGTATCTAGTATCTCAGCTAGTATGCATTCCTGTTCCAAGCTGTGTTTAATTGGGATATTTTATAACATGATCCAGTGATTGACACTGCCTGTAAAGCAGAGGAAGTCACAATACAATCTCTGCCATTAAGTCAGGGAAGAACATACAGAATTAAATAGATGTCATGAAGTATTTACAGAAGTTGAGATTCCTTATTGATGGCTACGGATTGCTTTTTATTTCACAAGACAGAGGAAAATATCAAGATGGTTTTTCATTTTATTTTTTCAAGTTTCTGGCTATCCTAATACATTATATTCTAAGCTTCTAAAACTAAATTGGCATAATTATAATTTTTTTAATTGCTACATGTTGTTTCTTATTGTGTCAGGATTTCTAGGGCTGCTTTTAAAATAATTTTACTCATTTGGAAGAAAATGCACAGTTTTTAATTAAATAATATTCTGTGGAAATAGTTTGAAATTGCATAATGGTTTTAAGTCTTTATAGGAAACAAAGACAATATAGTGCATGTGCATATTTTCAAACTGCAGGCAGCATAACAAGATAAAAAGAATTTCAGAAAGTTAAGCTAAAGTGAAGAACATGTGAGAGAAGCTCATATTCCTGAGTCTGTCAATAACTTTGTGCACAAGTCATAAAATAAAAAATTAGAAAATCTTTCTTATTACTTACATGAAGTTATGAATGTCTGTTAATGAAGCTAGAGACAGATGAGACGAAGAAAATTGTGACCGATGCTACTCCTATTGAACCTAAGAAATAAATTGTGACTATGGGGTGCATCTGGCTTCTTTTCATGCCAAGAGAAATTAGCCATTGATATCCAGGGGAATGAAATGGGTCTTGCCTGATACAGTATGTTTTGACTATTCATTCAGTACTTTTTAATGACACAACTAAATAAGGCATAACTTGCTACAGCTCTAATGAACATATTGCAAATTATTAAAAGGATAAAAGTAGGTGGTCTTAAATACTGTCTAAGTAGATGGCGATCCAAAGAGCCTTGGGAAGGTGGTAATGCAAGCAAATATTCTGAAAAGCAATTCCTCATTGTTATTTTGCAGTGAAAATATAATAGCAATAATATTGTTCTTTAGCCATAAAACATTTGTTTATATTTTGAAGCAAAACAAATTATTTGTTCTATTTTAACTCTATTTCTCTGATGTTTTCTAAACTTCTTCTCTGAAGCACTCACCTTAAATGAGAAAAACCTGAAAAGGCTCTCTTTGAAACCTAGGATAACTAACATCTTTCAAGAATTGTGGGCTAAACTGTACTACTCAGTTTATTTAACTATTGAAGATATCTGTTCAGTTTTTAAATATTCTATAAATTTCTGTATGACTTCAGATCATGTGGCTTTCTTGCGTGTTGTTTACCTGCTTCAAAATAAAACAGTTTCAAGCAGTCCTGTGTTTTTAAATAAAGCATTGATAACTTGTCTGGCTGTCACTGAAGTTCACACGTGTTTATACTGTCTAATTCTTTCACTACCATTACTAGTACCTAGCAGACAATATTTCATCCTAAATATTAAAAAAAAACCAACAAATTTACCAACTTGCTCTAGCTAGTGAAGAAGCTATCTCAGACATCATTGTACACATACTATATTAGAAAAAGAAAGATGAATAACCTAAAAGGGCTTCTGAAAATGGATACATAAAATTGCCACTCCATATGGTAGTGACAAATGCAAATGAATTCCAGGGGTCAAATTATGTGGGCTTTATAAGGAAAAATAAATAAATAAATAAATAAATAAATAAATAAATAAATAAAATTTTGACAAGCTTTTTATCAAAATCAAGTTAAGCAAGAAGAATGAGATTTTTTTTCTCCATTATCAAAAAGCACCACACAAATACCACATAAAGGTAGTATTTGTAATACCGTAATAGCATAAGGTATTTTGAATGCACTGCACACCAAGTAGATAGCTAGTTATTTACCTAATAAACTTTTCTTTGGTGTTAAGATGCAGCTTGAAAACAGTTAAATCTAAAAATCACATTGGCATAACCAAGAACAGGATGTCTTGACAATATGAAAAGAGAGCATGTGCCTTCTCCTGAGATTCACCTGTCTTTTGTTCCTGCTGCAGGTGAATCTCCAGTAGGGAAAAAAAAATGTTCTGGTTCCAATACAATGTGTAGATGGAATGTCTGCCATCTCTCCTAGTCGCTTTTGTAAGAGCCGTAAGCCCTGTTCACTAAATTCCATATTAGATACCAGGCAAATTATACCTACTATGAGATGAGACTTCCTAACATGCTTTGCAAAGTGATGTGTAAGAGTTGTTTTGTTGCAATTACCTCAGAAGCTTTTGAACATGAGGAACAGATTGAAGAGATGGTTTGTGGGAAAATCCATAGAAGAGAATCCTGGAGGCAAGCCTAACTGCCACCAACCACATCTGCTAAAACCCCAATTAAAAAGAAAACATGCCACTGTAAATTCCAGGTCTTGTGAAGTGAAAAGACGGAGAGCAACATAACTGTTGCTGAAAGGTGTGCTGATATAAGTGGACTAAAAGCCAATTAATTGGTAAAAGTTTCTGGATGAGATCCCACATGAGTATTAACAACTTTGCATGCAGTATATAAATTGCATAAATACAATGGTCAAGAATACAAATCCTATCTAGTAGTATCATAGGAATTAAGAATTCTCTTTTTTTTTCTTTTTTTTTTTTTTTTTTTTTAACTGAACCTACAACGAATGCAGTTCAAATTCACCATGGTCAAGTAAATCTAGATGTTTTCAATACTGACAGAGTTGACTCTTTCGTGTCTTCGTCAGTTGCAATTCAAACAGGTGTTTAAAAGAGGCTAACCATAAGAACTGCTTCCTCTAAACCCTGTAACATGGCTCCCCAAGAAAAAACCTTTGACAGTTTTAACTAACAGTGGGCACTTCACTTTGTATCTTTCCTATAATAAACCTTAAGACACCAAAAGGGATCATACCTATGATCTCTTGCAAAACAGACCTAATAGAACTTAGTCAGATAATTCATGTAGTGACAAATAAACCTATTTTGGTATGCCCATGTTTAATTTAACAATATCAAATATTTATCAAATATGTATGAGGTCGATATAGTAACTTTGTACGGATACATTTTAGTCAAATCAGAGGCTTTCTCCTTTTAAGCTTGGCGCTAAGAACTGTAAACCGTGGTAGCAGGGACTTTTTCAAAAGATGCCTGAGATCCGGTTGTGTTCCATGATCTATCATACAAGAAAAAAACCAAAACAAACCAGTAATTGAAAAGATCCCGTAGTATTTTTGTTTGTTCGGGTGGGTTTTGTTGCCTTTTTTGTTTCTTTTGTTTGTTTGGAGGGGTTGTTTGAGTTCTTGTTTTTTTTGTCGGGGACGAACGTCGGTTTGTCTATCAGTTAATCAGAGGGAGGGTTGTGAGTCGTGAAAATCCTGCCGGCCGCAGAACACACCGGTTTCTGCAGAACCATCTGCACCGGAAAACAAATTGCTTTCGACGTCCAGATTCACTCTTTAATGAGAAAATGACTCACCACCAAACTTTCCCATTCCCGTCGGAAAATGCAGTTTCCCGATGACGGTCACACCGTGGTGAACGTGCGCTTTCGCCTTTCCCCCCGGAGACACCGCCTCCTCGCTAGCAGCGCCACACGGGGCGACTCTCTGCTCCCGCTGCCCTTCTCCGCAGGCTCCAGAGCCCTGCACGCCGGCCCCATGCCCGCAGCTCCCCGCCCAGAGCAGCCCGGCCGGCGGGGCAGCCCCGAGCACGGTGAGCAGCGGCGCCGAGCCCGCGGAGCCCTCACGGCCGGGCCGGGCCGGGCTGGGCCGGGCGGCGGCACTCGGGGCCACCCGCGGCGGCGGAGCCGGGCGGGCCGCGGCGATTGGCGGCGGCGCTGACAGCGGGCGGGGCGGCAGCGGCGGCGGCGCCGCCCACCCCCCGCTATAAGCCCCTTTGCCGCTTTCTCACTGGGTCTCATTTTTGCTCTGTGCGTTGCTGTGGCTGCGCAGTGGAAATCCGCACCGGGGAGCTGCTGAGGGGCGCCGTTGTCATGTGAAAGCGCACATGCTCTGCCATCCACGCGGCACCCCCCTCTCTTCTGCCTCCGCGTGTTTTTCCTGTTTTTTTCTAACGTAACTCCTTTCCTCCTCCTCCACTGCTCAGCCCCTCGCACGCCCGGCCCCGCCGCAGAGGCTCCGCCGCGGGCAGTCGCGGGGCGGCCGCCCCGGAGCAGCGCGCCCGGCGGCGGGGAGCCCGCGGAGCCGCGCCCCGCGGAGCCGCCCCGGAGGTATGGTTTTCCCGGCGGAGCAGAGCTGCAGCGGCTGCCACCTTCGCGGGTGTTGAGACGGGATTTGTGCGGTGCGGTTCCTGGGCTCCTAGCTTCATGACTGCGCGGAGCGGGGAACCAACACCATGCGAGGTAAGCGGACCGGGGGACGGCTCTCTTTTGGGAACGCTGCTGGGGAACGGGCTGGAGAAGAGGTTTCGTATTAGGGGAGAGGGTCTGGGGGAAGAAAGTTGATGAGTCGTGCCCGCCCGCCGGCGTGGCTGCTGACCGTGTGCATCCTGCACCCGCGGGGGCCGCGACCCAGAGCGAGGAGCCTTCCGCGGCAGATGGTGGGCGGACACCCCTCGCCTACCTGTCCCGGGAAGCCCGGCGCCGCCCTGGCCCGTGGCGGACAGGCAGGAGGGAGTCTCAGGTGCTCGGCAGTGTCTGTGCCGTGAGGTCCCCACCCGCAGCTGCCCCGCGGGGCGCGGCAGGTGTCCCGTGCGGCAGAACCCGCTACCCCTCGGTCCCGGGTCCCCGCCAGCGCGGAGAGCGGCTCTCCGTTTCTCCCCAAAAGTTATCTGGACTTTGTTCCCCAAGCGGCACGTCGCCCCCATTCCCTAGCTGGGTTGCTAATTGGGCGGTAAGGGTTGCGCTGGCCGGGAGTCCCGTGCCCGCAGGTCTCTTCGGGCCCCCGAGCCTGTGCTTGCTGCGCAGCCCTGTCGTGGAGGGCGGTGAGAGACTCCCGCAGGGTTTGCAGCAGCACCGGGTGAGGGTCCCGCTGGAGAACAGAGTATCGTCACCGACGGGACGCCTCAGGCAGGGAGAGCTGCTGGTCCGGTGGGGCTGCAGAGGGGCTGCGTGCACCCACTTGGGCGCGCCGGGCACCCAAGTGGGTGTGGAGCGCTGCGGAGGACGTGGGAATGTTTTCTTTCCGCGTCTCCCAGGACCAGACGCCCCTTGCGCCCCATCTCCGGGCCAGGCGAACACTGACGCCGGAGCAGGAACAGCCCCTGCCAGCCGTAGGCATCCGCGGGGCCCCCGCTCCCTCGCCCCGCATCTTCCACACTGCCCTTTATCACCCAGTTTGGCAGAGCGGTTGCTTGCCTCATCCATGGCTTGGTAAAAGGGACAGAAAAGTATTCTCTACCAGGGTATTAGAACGGAGGAGAAGGGTTTATGGGGAGTGGGACGCGCTGGGGGTTGACAGCGACACTGCATGCAGATTTCTTGATCTTCCATTTAAGGACGGGACACACACACACACACACACACACACAGACTAGGAAGAACTTCTAGCTAGAATTTCAGCTTGTTCGATGCCAGCTCCTGTAACAGCATGTGTTAGCACACTGCAAAACCACACGTGTGTAATTCGCTTTAAAGGAATTGTAACTATGATATTTGCACAGATCAGCTTAAAAAGACCTTCTTTTCCCCCATCTTTCTTTGTTAGGGTGTTGGTTGTGGGGCATCTGGCAAGAACCTGCTAAACGGTGTTTTTTGTTTTTTTTAAAGCAACAGGAAAGAGAGGGAAAACACTCAGTTCTGTAAAGTGGCCCCGTTGCAGCTTGGTTTGGAAGTTTTCTGTTTGTTTGAGTATCGTTTTTTGTGGGTTTTGGTTTTGTTTGGGTTTTTCATTCTTTCTTTTTCTGCGCAGCAGAACACCTCCAATTTGAATAAAGCCAGTCAGTCATTGTCTCGGGTTGTTTTTCAAAACGTGTCCATCCAGTGACCCCTGGTCAGGAGCCCCAACGCCCCTTCTTGTGGGCAGTTCATCCACAGAAACCATTTCTCCCACACCTCTCATCCCCTGCCCTGGGATGGATGGGCTGTGCAAGGGTGAAGAGAAGTGTCCTCCCTCTCCTCAGATGCTTTCCTTCTGAACAAGGCAGAGGGTGGTCTAACTGCGCTGGGCAAGGGAGAGGGAGGTAGATCTTGCTGCACATCTGGCAGCATCTCTTGTGGGATCTGCCCCGGCTCTCTCTGCTGCCCCTTTAGGTGTGCTGTCAGCTACTGTGAGGAGGTGCAGCTCTGCCCCTAGAATGCAAATTAGTATTTGCACTGTATTTATCATTACTCAATAGGGAACTTACAGGTGGGGAAATAAGGGCTGGGATGGATGGAGGAGAAAAACAAACAGGCAGCTTTCATCCTTGTTCGGAGCTGATGTGCAAGAGGTAGGTCAGTAAAGTGAAGGTTTACAACAGGTGTGTGTTGAGGCAAGAGCAGTGCTTCACACTGCCTCAATTAAAAGCGAATGTTACACATTAATTGAGCATCTGTCTGCTGTGGCTTTCAAAATAACAGAAATAGATGAGTGTCACAGTTCACAGATTGTGAGCTCCCATGAATCTGTGCTTTTAGAGAGCTGAGAGCCTTCTTCTAGAGGTAGTTGTTTTCAACTGTATTTGAAAGGTTTGAAGGAGGAAGCGCTCAGTCTTGAACATGTGATCTGTTCCCCCAAACTTTCCCAGCTGAGCTGTGATCCTTCCAAACTGCAGTTGACGCAGTTAGCACAACATGCCTGGGATGTGCAGGGGCTGCTGTGGTTCATTACTGCTCCACATTGGAGATGGAGGCCAAAAAGTTCCTGAAAATAACCAGCTTCTATTAAGTTCAGCGCCTGCTGAATCCCAAATCACTGGACAGCCCCACAGACTGTCAGTCATCCCATCCCAAGGAAGCCAAGCTAACATTTTCAGCTGTTGGTGATGTTCTATCCAAAATAATAATTTTCTGCACTTCAAACCTTGATTTCAATCCCTTTAAGCAGACGTAGCCATACTGACTTAAAGCAGAACAATGTACAACTGAGCATTTGTTGTTAGGGTAGGTCCATATACTTCCCTCGGAAAATGGAGCTTTTTGAGGTTGATGACTTTTATACCAGTATTTTATAGAGGCAAACATAGGTATAAAAGAAATTCACAGTGAGTGTTCATCAGTCTTCCTTCCTTCTGTCCCACTCCTGACAACATCCTGTGAGGGAGTTAAGAACATAGAATATGAACCTGTGTATTTTTTAGAAAAAGAGTACAGAAAATGCACTAAAATGATTGTGCTATTTAACTGAAAAATTCGTCCTTGTAGTTTATTTCTTACTAAAATGATTTGTAAAGTTTAAAGCTATTAAAAGTTAGTCAATTCTGTGTATAATGCAGCTGTTACACAAATGTGGAGGGTTGTCTGTGGCAAAAAAATAGTGTCAAAATAGCTATTTTTACTCTGGGAACATGCTACTCATACACAAAACATACTAAAGTCAGTTTTGTGATTTTAACTCTTTGAATTGTGAAAGTGACATTAGTAACCAAGTACTCCACTTATTACAAAAGTAATATTTTAACTTTTAGTTGAAAATCTTATTAAAAGCTTTTTCTGTTATGTTTTAAAGAAAAGGAGCACCACAAACCCCTGAAGCCAAGTATTTTAGGAGGGTTTTCTGTGTAGTGTTTTCTTGTTGGTGTGAGGACTGAGCAGTGACGCATGTTACATGATGTTATGTAGTTACTGTATTTCTTGGTATGACTGAAATGTTTGTAAGGAATTAGAAAAGTGATCAAACAAATTCTATCTGCAGTATTTCTAAGCAAGCTTATTAAGTAACATATACAAATAGACTGGCTAACTTTGAAGTTCTTCTTAATTGAGGGGATGAGTGCAGGGAATCTTTATAGACTCATTAAGGAAAATTGTTTTTCAGTTTATTCCGGAAAAAGTAAATACATCTCTATTTTTAATATGTAACATTAATAATCTAAAACGCATCAATTGCATTGACTATTTAAAGAAAGGACTTAGGACCTTACCCTACCAAAACTGTAAAGCCAATTTGTCCTCACAGTGCATCTAGTGACTCCTTAATTGAATAACGTTATTTGACTTCATTGGGACTCCTTGATACGTGATAAAGCACAAGTTTCTGGTGTTAGATGTTTGCAGGTAAATTTTAATAAATGTCAGTAAATGCTTTGAAAATCATGAGCCTGTAATAAACTGTGTCATGTAACAAAAAATACAGATGTGTATAGTCAGTAAACAGTGGCACCTCTCTAAAATGAGCAAAGTAAGGGAGAAAGCATGAGCCCATTTGTACCTCAGCTATAGTTCTACTTTGCATTGGATCATACTTACATTCCATATGTTCTCTTCCTTTTATCTTTAACTGTAATATGTTACAGTATTGGGGGTCAGAGGAGAATACATAATGAAGGTTTATCAATAGATAACTATAAGATTTAATATCATATAGATATAAGATTTTTTTCATAATATAATTTATTTATTTTTTAAGTTACATTTGTTTTTTATAGATGGAAGTCTGCTGACAGTTAATTTAAAAACTACAAAAATACCACATTCATTGACTGGGAATAATTTCTCTTTTGTGGTATAGAAAATATATGACTTCCACTGTTAGCCTTTTACAAATCCAGTCACAAGCAATAAGTTGGTATGATTTTTCTAATTTGACAGTACAGTAGTAGAGGTCATTTAAATTGTGCTTTTTTATTAAAAAAATATTTTTGGCATTTGAGGAGTAAATCTATCAGGAAGAAAAAAAGTCCCAAGTAGACGAGTTCTGGAAGTCATAATTCCTGTTTAAAATGTACTTGTGATAATGTGTGGAAAGTCTTTAGGGCGCTGTGGAAGGTATTTCTGTATATCAGAATGACGTTTGCGTCCTCAGAAACATGTGGCTAAGGTATACCTTTAACAGTACTGAGTTTTATTAAACAGTTTCAGGACCCAGGGTCTGCCATGGTGTGCACATTGGTTACCTGATACAGGAAAATAAATTCGAAGGGGTGAAAGATTCCCAAGTTATCCAAGAAATTACTACCTCTCAAGCAGTGCAGTGAATTCCCAGAAATTAACGTCTGCAGAAGATTGTATGCTTTGTAGCTGAAGATGCACACAGGAGTAAATATTGATTGAACTAATCATCTGGTGAATATAAATGAGCTTTATCAGTGCAGCAGTATAATGGCTTATGTTAACTAGCCCTTTTGTAGTCCATACCCTGCCCTTTCATCCCATAACCCTGTCAATTTTGCTTTTAATAATGAAAATCACAGGTGTTACATTTATGGTAAATTGGGCTAAATATAATAGTTGTTCCACAGAACAAAAGGGAAATAGTTAAAAAGAAAAAGATAAGAAAGTCTGAGCATTGCTGCATAATCACGAGATAACAGTAGTGTGTTAGTGGCTGTACATTGTTTTACAGTTCTAAGTTCTCACTTGCTGTTGAGCTTAGTAATAAGCCTGTTATAGCAACTTAAATCAAAGTGTAAATTTTAAAAAACTGATGCATTTGAATTTAAAATCAGTTTCTTTAAACAGTAATTTTGACAGCTTTGTGCATTTAGCACAGTTGGGGCTTTCCATAATGACTTTCATAGACTAGCTGTAGATGTCAAAATGTTGTTCTTTGTGCTCTGTGTTTAAAAAAGTTCAATGTTGTTTTTTCTTCCGATTCTGTATGCAGTCTGGCAAAGTCTGCAGTGCAGCTTGGAGAATAAGACATCACACAGTGTCACTGGGGGTGGCAGACAGAAGGTGCCTTTTGGATTGTGCCATTTCCCTGTTTGTTTCTAATATTGGTTTCAGGAGCACATTAAAAACTCTAATTTATGCACAGGATTGAGAATACAGTACAGCTGTGATGGCCTGGTCCTTGTTTGACTGAACAATGCTTACTCACTTGAGTGGTCCTATTAATGAGACATTTGGCCCTCTGCATCTTTGCAGTCTTGGAACTATTTTTTATGAAGCAGAAATGTTCGTGCTTAACTTTGCCAGACACATTCTGCTGGAAGTTTATGCAAACAGAGTAACAGCTGTTTCTGCCTCTGCTACAAGTATATGCGCTAATTTAGCTTGACATAAATGTTGTTACTTTGCTGTTAATTGTGAATTATTTTGATGAATTGCCAATTAAAATGCATGTACACAATTTTTATGGAGGATCTTTTTACTTTTACTGCTGCACAAAAATGCAATAATTTTTTTAAATCTTGTGTTTATCTGGATCATGACCATTTAAAACCACATACTTATTAAAGAGTAAACATCAAGTAATTATGTTTGCTTGACAGACAAACTCATTTATAAAGAGTTGTCATGGGCCTTGTATATGTGAGTAGTTCAGTTAGATTTTATGGGACTATTCACAGAAATAAGGCAAGCTGAATTTAAGACTGCTTGTTCCGTGTCCCTTGGAAACCAATGATTTGAGATTGTAAGCAGCATGAATGATTATAAAGGCCACAGGGAATCAACATCATAAGAAGCATGCCAAATTTTAAAAAGTCTTCTTGCTCTGAAATTTCTGTAAAATCATCTTCCACTCCTTACTGTCTGCTACTCTTCAGTTTGAATACAGCTGTTTGCTATATAAATATTTGCTGGAAAGAAGTGTTTGTAAATACGCTACATGTTTTCTCTGCAGAGGCTGACATAGAAAAAGTGTTCAAAAACATTGTTCTCTTGCCAGTTACCAATAAACTGCTTTGTTTAATTGTTGTGCTTATGCTCATTACTGTGCTGTTGCTACTAAATAGTGGCCAAATCAATCTTTAAGTAAAGATTAGGAAAACACATACATTTGTAATATATTTATGAATGAATATGCTACATAGGGTAATAAATATTTTAATATGGCTAAAAAGCAATATAATTTTAAGGGTAATTTTGATGATTATTACAAAGTCAGTCTGTAAAACAGTCTGTCTACTTACAGATATTCTTGAGGTGATATCACATTTAACTGACTTGTTTTCATTACCCCTGGTCACTTAGGTTTCCTGAACAAGCAAACTTCTTCCATAACAAAATTACTCTTTTTAAGAGTCGTATTTCTGCTTCCTTAATCCGTGGTATTCATAAGTGAAGTTATCCTTCAGAGTGACACTTCTAAACACATGCATTCCAATTACATTTAATTTTTTTCCCCTCTCTGAAGCAACCCTTAAGAGGAAAAATGTCTTTACTCTTACAAACAATCCATTTGTTACAAGTTTCAGGTTTTGGTGTTTTTTCATTTCTTCTCTTTGTTTTGTGGGGTTTTTTTGGGTTTTTTTTTTTTTGGTTTTTTTTTTTATTTTGCATAAGGACATTCATGGGGGAAAAATAGTTAGATCAAAAGAAGGCAAAAAATTTAAATTGCAGTTCAGTCTGCTGTCAAAATAATGAGCTGTCAAGTGGGTAGCATATTATATTTTGTTGGTCTCAGGTGAAATTATGGTTCTCCTAAAATAAACTTCAATTGTAAAAAGTAAAGATAAAGCTGCTTATAAAAAAGCAAGTCTTAAATTCTTATTCCCACTATAACAGCAGGTAAAGAGTGTTAGGCTTTCTGCACTTGAACAGTTTGCAGAGGTTAGATTATATTATCAATGTGTGCATTACACATTGAAAGTTTACACTAGTTTCAGAGGTATTTTGAAGCTGTAGACTCAGTCCACAAGTTGATGGCATGTATCTGTTAGCTAGAAGTCTGAGAACTATGGAGCAAATAATTTTCAAGGATCTTTTTGGAGAAGGACAGTGTTGTGATTTTATTGTATGTGAACTGTATAAAACTGATTTTAACAAAATTGAGGACCATGTTTTCATTAAAAATGCTGTTTAGAGACAGCAATGTGTGTTGTCTTCTCTTTCCTTCTTGGGAAATATATCTGGTTTTAATAGGTGAGGGTAAATTTTTGCCAGTCAGCTTTTTGATTTGAGAGCCTGCCACAGAAGTGCATTTTGGAGATCCTAAGACTCCCCTGCTGGCACATTTTTCCTTGATCATTTGTGTGTGTCAGCAGTGCAGCACTGATTTTGCTTTTCTAAACAAGATGGAAAAATGAAAATAAATATTACATTTCAGGTCCTGGCTGAGTAGGAAAGCAGGTGCTCTTGTTTCTTTTCATATTTGTCTGTCTGGAGGAAGAATGAAGCAGCAGCTGGCTATGAAAAGCATTGCTTACTTCAGTGCACATTGTTTGGGGGATTTTGTACAATATTTGTACAATGAACTCTATTTGGTAATTAATTGGAATGAACTGAAAGTAACTGGAATGAAGTGCAAGGAGAGACCATGTACAAGAACTGAAGCCAGATACTCAAATGCAGTGGCAGCACAAATATAAACAAATGCAGCACAGTCTAGTGGCATAGAGAAGTAATGGCATTAGAGAAGACATGTATTAAAAACATGTAACAATGCCACATGTTGCTTTCATCTTTGTGAAGAAAAGAAGCTTTTCTTTTGGAAAGAATTCCACTGATGGTCAATGAGAAATTAATTTTGTTTGTTTAGGAAGTTGTATTAAACCTATTAATGTTTTCTTTCAGTGCATTATATAAACTGTACAAGTTCTGATCATTGGAAGTGTCTTTCAGCAACCCAGACTTCTCTTTTTAATGCCTCAAACCACTCTCTGTAGAAACAAATATGGAAATAGAAAAGTGATACAAGAAACACCAGCTTAACTGTTTTGTTTAATGTACGGAAACCTATAATAAATATTATACCATAGTGCTATAAATGACTCAGACCCCAAGCGGGAATGAGTTATAAAAGTTTTATTGAGAACTAAATAAAAATACACAAAGCACAAGGGGCAGTGCTGGGAGCACGGCTTGATGCCAGGGGCTCGTTCACAAAATAGAAGCTCCACCTTTTAAACACCTGGGAATTACATCAGCTACATGAATATTTATGAGCAGTAATACATATTTTAATATTTTCCTTATATACTTGGGTATATATATATATATGGATATATATATAATATGGAGGGAATATATAACATATATAATATAATACTATATTTATATTTATATAAATATATTTATATATACTATATTTATATAATATAATACTATATAAAATATGGAGGGTATCTATTTTCCTTACATATACCCTCCTGAAGTCTGCCAGTTGACCCTCCTCCATTGTCCATTGATGGAGAGCTCCTCACAGGTGGCTGGAGGTGAGGTGTTGGTGTGCCAGGGTTCCCAGTGGCACACTTCATTTGTCCTTGGCCGAGTCCCGCAAGGGGCACATACACCCCACGTCTCTGACTACACTGACCAGAGCTGTCTGGTGACAACAGGGATGGGAGAAGAGAGGACTGAAGGGAGAACAAAAAGGGGTCCAAAGCCAAACTACAACAACAGTTCAACAATATTCATATTCATATAACAGTATTCAACAATATTGAAAGAACTTTAAACCTCTTTAACACACAAAATCATTTGTGAGAGCCAATGACCTCACCACCCATCCATAACAATAGATAGTATGTATGCCATACTGCACCCAAAATATTTTCTTAGATATTCCTACTAGAATACCAGGACATTAGCACTTAAAATTAATGTTGCATTGAGAAAAGTAAAGCATTAGCCAGACTTTTACAGAATTTTCTCATTCAAAAATCTGTGTATTTTATTTAGAATACTATTTTCCTTGTAGCCATAGCCAATTCTGGAAAATTCAGCTTTTACTAATCTCTCACATGAGTACTTAGAATAAGGAGGAGGATTAAAACAGTGATGTCGGTGAAGGTAAAATATGGTTGATTAACATCCATTGAGAGTAATTTACACTACAAATGATTCCATGGCTTGAAGAATGTCAGCATCATGTCCTACTACAATTTGTAAAGCAATTCTACATGCTTATGAAAATAAATTCCTTATTCAGACCTTTTTGAGAAAAAAGGCATTACCAGCGCTGTAGCAGCTGTTACAGTATTACAGATGAAATTTCAAAAGTATCTAGTAATCTCCATAATTTAGGCATAATTTAATAATTAATATATTAAAAGGACAGAAAGAAAGGTATTGCATACAATATTTGCTCTAATATTTAAGGAAGGAATGATAATCACACAAAGATTTTTTTTGAGAAACTGTTTATTTGTGATAGTATTTCAAGCAAATGTATACTACTGTAAATTACATCAAGTGAGTGAAATGTATCTGCAGAGCTGTATATCTTTAATTTTAAATGGAATTCCCTATAGACTTTGCTGGAACGTCTGATGTAAAAATCACGGTATAATATGTTCTCAGTGTTTTTTTACAGCCCTCTGATTTTTAGAAAATGGGAGAACTAATCAGTTTTGAGTTCAGCGTATGAGAAGGGAGAGAACTTGTGCCATCCTAATTCAGGTGCCGCTGTAAAGTCACTTTCTTTGTTTATCATTGATTTGCCTTTACCAGAATTCCAGCATTTATTTTTAAAAATTTGATTGACCAAGATGTGTTCTAAGTCATCAATTCCTACAAACTCTAGTGGAAGTCCCATGAAAACAACACTAAATAAGACCTTTAGCAACAAACTATTTTCAGGTTTCAACAGAATTGTGGAGAAAAAGATCGTACCTGCTGCTTCATATAACTGATGTAGAGAAATATGTGCTTTCAAGAGGAAATTTAATCAGGAGCAAAGGAAAATGGGTAGAAAAAAAGGATGGTAAATTCGCATAAACAACAAACAATAGAAAAGGTGCTGTTTTGAAATAGCATTATGTTTGAGAAGTAAGTGGAAATGTAAAGGAAAGGAGCAGTATAAAACAGAAGAGTGAGCAGATGGAAAAGGTTTTGATGTGAACAGTCCTGTACTACAAAGTGCTGGACTTTTCAATTTCCACTCATTGCAGGTGGAGTTAACTACAGTGGGCCCGCTGTTGGAAATGAGAAAGAAAAAAAGTGTAAGTAACAGAAAAAGAGAATAAAATAAAGGAAAGAACAAATATACTATATGAATGTATTCATTGTGCTACTTTCTGTTACTTGGTGTTGCATGTAAATTTGTTATTATGGGACTTCAAATTATTTGTTATTCAGCTAAATGCTAACTTCCACCAAGACATCCACTTCCATTCATTTCACTGTGTAAATCCAGAGCTCCGCTACTCAGGAATGCTGCAAGTTGAAGCATCACATATACAGTTATGTAAGCTGTCTGTACAAGCTTGGCATTCATTGCACTTCAGCCAAGTTACTTATTTGTGAAATTGAAATGTCATTTGCAAAATACATCCAATCCTGATCTTTTAAAACTCTGGATCAAATCAAATTAGGTTCGGTTGGATTCTTTTTCCCTATCGTTCTGTTATTTTTTTCTGTTCCTCTTTCTTTCTCTGAATTTTTTCAGTCACTTATGTTGAAAAGCTGTACACTCAGAAAAGTACTTGAAACTGAAATTCATTCACTTGTTAGAAGATGTGTAATTGGTTCCTTAAGCTATACATCATACATCCCTGTGTATTACAGAGAGTTACTTTGTTCTTTCCAACCTTTTGTTACTTTTGTTTCGCTTTGCTTGGGATATGTTGCTATGAAGAAATAAGCAGGTTGTTAAATCTTGGCCAAGTTACATCTGCCTGCAGTACCTCTATTACAGTTTTATACTTGTATCTATTCTTGGGAATAGATAAGGTGCTTGAGAGTTGAATCTCTGCTTCCCTATTGATTCTTGCTTGCCACCACCTGCTCCTTTTCCTGACTGGTAAAATAACATGCTGGTATGTTTCCATTTGTTTGTTGGGCTTTTTTGTTTATTTGTTTGTTTGGTTGGTTAGTCTGTTAGTGTGGGGGTTTTGGGAGTGGGGTGTTTGGGTTTTTTTTTGGTTGGGGTTTTTTTTGTTGTTGTTATCTGTTTGCTGTGGGGGTTGTTTAGTTAGTGCTTTTGATTGTTTTGTGTGATTGTTTTTGTTGCTTTTTTGTGGTTATTTTTTTAAAAACACACCAATTTATTATATAGATTTTAGCTTTTGGAGATGGTGGAAATACATGGCAATAAAGGAATAAATAAATAAATAAATACTGTGTCCTTTATCTGATTGCAGCATAATAATTTTTTGTAAGACAGAAAAAATATTTTTAGGTCTTCTCTCCATATTCAGAAGAAAAAGAGAAGTGGAGAATGGTCTTAGAATGCTCTCCACTTCTCCAAGATCAGGGTGATTTTTAAGTATATACACTGGACTAACTTTTCTTTCTATAGCAGCCCCACAGAGCTTATTACAGAACCAAACACTTGCAGAACTCTCCATGACCAAAAAGAAAAATATCTCAATTTTCAGAAAACCACACTGAAAGTGTAGGAGGTACATTTATATGAAATCTCTTGACTTCCCACATCCCTCCTGGAATTTTCTGTAAGTCCTAAGCCTAAAGCAGGCAGAGAGCCAAGCTGTCATCCGTTAACATCTATTTCATCCTTTTGCGGGATCGGTTGAGCTAGAGGAGGGTATCTGTCTCAGAGTCCTTATGCTATTACTGAAGCGTTTAGGAATGCATCTGATTTTGAGCCAGTCTTAACCTGCATTATCTTTTGGGCAAAAATGAGGAGCAGCATAAACTAATCTCAGGAAACAAATGTTTTTAAATGCGTATTGTGATTTTTCATAAAAGTCTTTTTTTATTAAATCAATTTTTATGCATGCTTCACTGTGGAACCAAAACAAAGGATGAACTCTTAGTTTACTGTCAGGAATAATGCGAGTTGTTTTGGAGTTACATTTCATGTAAGGATTAAGGCTATTTTTGTGTGTGCTTAGATCCTGACTTGATATATTAAGGAGCACTAAACAATTAATATTTTACATGCTGCTCAGGAAGTTGACTGAAAAGGCTTTAGATTTTAGATGTGTGTATAGAAATGTTTCATATTTTGTCAGGGGATAGGTGGTATTTTGATACATTTATGTGTTGGACAGTCCCTTAAAAATTAAGTGATGTTATTTTCCCTTTGATGTGAATTCAACAAAACACTTACAGTAGGACATGTATGCAAATCCAAGTATACAAACCTTCCTTAATAGTTATGTATTTTTGTAGTTTCTTAGGAAGACTGAAAAGTGAAAATAAAATGTCATGTTCCAATCCTGTATATCAGATTTTTTCTCTTTGAGCTAATCAGTTGTTATCACGTATGTTTATTGGTTTGGGGTTTTATTGCAGTTAACCATTTAGATTTTTTTGTGTTGCATTCATTTGACTTCCCGTATCCACTGCTCTCTGATTACTGACTGCTTCTCAGTACATTTCATACTTTCTGGGTCTTCATGGTTGTTAATTATACCTGCTTCTGTAACTGGCATACTGGCAGACTTAATAGAGGAAGAAGTGTTGAACTATTGAGGTGTTACAGGTGAACTTGGAACATGATCCTTCCACACTGTTCATTAGAGTCATTAGAAAGGCAGATTGAAGAAGAGTCTCCATGCCAGGGTAATCCATAGCTACACATACTCATTAGTGCTTTCTGTAGTGGCATTTAGCAGCTATTCATATACAAGAAAACCAAGAAAGCATACTGAGTTAAGGTTGTTTAATTTGCTTTGTTCTGCATGATGGTTTCTACCTATGTGACAGATGACAGCTCTCCTTCTGTTCCAGATACGGTCATCATCTTGTACATTAAGGAAAGCAAGCAGAAGCCTTTTGTACAACGAAATTTTGTCAGTCAGTTAAACTGGACTCCTAGGCGTTTCCTAGGCATTTTATTCTGAAGTGCCTTCGCACACACTATATCCTTTAATTGAAGAAGGTGCCAGCTTGTCTCTTCTGTACCCTGCAGAAGTTTAGAAGTTCCTGAAGGTATTTGTGACATGCAGATATTTGCACAGATGGGGGGACTGATGCTCAAAGTCCTTGTCAGGCTGGTGGTGTTTGGTGCAGGCCTGGTGGAGGTCAGGGAGCTGAACTGCCCATGATCCCGGAGCTCTCTCAGGCCACTCCCTCTTGTGCCTCAACAGTGACCTTGAAAGACCCTTTTCCTGTGGCTGCTACAACTTTGGCCTAGCTGCTGACAGTGATGACAGGGGTGCCAGTTAGTGTTGTTGGTGGGGTTTGATTTTCCTTTCTAATGACCAAAGTCCATTGAAGACTGGACTGACACCACCAGCTTACTTCATGAAGGCCACCAAGCACCATGGCATTTTTATTTTGCTCAGTCAGTACTGAACTGGTGTTGAACCTTCATGTGTAATCTGTGTACAGTCTCTGTGTCTACCATTAATTTTAAATTGTTGTACTTGGTAGAATAGGTTTGCTTCTGAAGCAAGATTTGTGAATAAAGCATAGTATTATGTAATGAATACATAAAATATCTCAGTTTATTTCTTGTGGTTAGATGCTGAATTTAACTCTGCTCTTACAGAATTCATGAATTTTAGGAAAATTCTGGGGAACTAACCAGACATACAAAAAGGGAACAGCAGGAATGACAGGATTATTAGAATTTTGAAAAAAAATAGAGTCCTGTGTGTTACAATAAGTAAACAAATACAGAAACATGAGAGTCTCTATTCTGTTACATAAATCTCATAAGTGATCTTAGGACATCTTCAGTTTACCAGGACTTTTCTATCAAAAGTGTTTAGACATATTCAGACATATCACAAACTTGTAAGGTTTCAGAGATAGAAAACTGAGTTGAAAAATGAACTTGTTCTTTAATATTATGTGGAGCCGAGGATTAAACTTGTCATTCTGAAACAGTTTTTTTCTGTCAAGATGAAAAGTTACTTTAGTTTTTATTTTTATTTCTTCTTTTAAATATGTATGAACAAGCTTTTCTTAGTGTCCCATAGAATATCTACTAGAATGTGTTTATTAAAATATGTAATGCCAAATTTCAACTTGACTTTTTGCTTTTGCAGTATTTTTGATATTTTCAAGTTTTAAATTACCAAATTTTGTTTCATTACTGAGGAGGAAATAGATTTTACAGTTCAGGTTTTGGTTGGGTTTTGTTTTGTTTTTCTTCTACCACCCCATGAAAGCTGTGGTCCTTGACAGTGAGGTGTATTATAAACGTGTCTGCAATTTAAAATGGTGTGGTAGTGAAGCTAAAGTTGAGGAAGTTTGTTATTACTAACAGCAGCAGTCAGGAAAGCACAGGGAGAGCAGAACTGGGTTGTTACTAAATCTGGTTCTTACTAAATAATAGGGCTGAGATTGGACTGTGGATGTATCCTTTTCAAAGCGCTGTTTCAGTGCTGAGAAGAATAAGTATTAGAAAAGAGTTATATGTATTTTCAATACATATATAAAAAGAATCATGTAAATGTTGAAATAACTTAGCAAAGTCTGCCAAAAAAAAATTTACTCCAGTTCAGTACGTTCATGTGGATACATATCTGAAAAGAGGTAAGACTAGAAGCAAGAGGGGCAGGGGTATGACTCAGTGTGAGTGATACTGTGAAGTGGGATAAAGAGTTCTGTGCAAAAATGAGAAAATTTGGAGAAGAAGACACTTCAGCCTCTCAGTACATCTCCCTCCTGAGTGCATTTACTTCCATCACAATGAGCTAGAAGAGATCTTTGTTTAGTAGTGCAGTGCCCCTGAGACCTAATTTAGGTTTTACAGCAAATTCAAAAAGAAAGTGGGCAAGAGAGAGCAAGAACAAAGATGCAAGTTTGCACCACAAATATTAGTATTGTAGTTGCTTCTGTAAATCCTTTAAAATAAATGCTCCTGATTTGGACTTCCTGCTAAAGGAGGGCTGAACTTTAGAGATGTATGTTTTTCATTAGCAAGTTGTGATAGTGAAGAGATGGTACAAATGTGTGTTGTCGGGGAGCAGTGCCTTTGTTATTCTTAATAATAAATAAATAACAAGTAGAAAACCATTAAAGACAAGTGTATCAGAATAATTTTGCTTCTGAGTATGATTTTTTTATTAAGCTGTATTGTTAGAAGCATATATAGGATCTAATTCTTTGAGCAATACAAAATTTTATTCTCAGGAGTCTCAAAACTTCAGGCATTTGACATTTCTTATTCCTTTATCTGGGCAACTTCTCTGTATTTGAGAGTTGTGAATGATTTTGCTTTTAGCCCATAATTTTGAAAAGTTCATCTTTGGCCTTCTGGATTCAGGGTTATTGTGATGTTTTTGCATAAATTTTTTCCTGTTGTTTGCAAGGATGTTTTCGTCACGAATGAAGTTGTATTGTGTGTTCATGTATCCCCATGAATCTCACCCAGTACAACCCTTTACCTCCTGAGTACTGACATCAGCTCTCAATTTTACCACTCTACAAATGTGCCTGGTGGCTGTTTCAGAAGTAGAAAATGAAAAATGCAGAATGGGGAAGTTTGCTTTGGAGTAATGTAGCATTCAGCTATGAAAACAGAAATGCTTCTTTGATGTTCCGAGTTACAGACAGATGCTGTGATATATTTTTGGTTAAAATTAGATTAATTAAGTCTCTCATTAGCTGATTTAACTTGAGGTTTTATTGGTACTTTGGCTGATCCAGTTGTCCTGCAGGTTCATATCTTACATTAACATTTCTGTCAAAGTGTATCTGATAAATAAAACATAGGTTTGTCAACAACGTATGGAAAGCTAATTTGAGTCAGCTCAAAACCAGGCATTTAAAAATGCACATTACTAATAAAGTCACATTTATACTTTATTTATCATCTGATTTTGACTTGCTTCTTGCTTCTTGTTCCTTGTCTGAAGAGGTCTCACTAATAAATACACTGCTTCAACAAACTTGTGCCCACAAAGGCGGTCATGGATTCTGTCATCCCGCCTTGCTGAAACTTGTTTCTGTAGTTGCTAGGCAGCCCCATTTGAACCAGCTGAAAGCACAGAGCAATTCCCCTCAGCAGCAGATTTCAATTAAAGATCTGGACATATAGCAGGTTTCTTTGGCTGGTCAGCTCCAGTAGTAAAAAGAAGAGGCTTCAAGAAGCCTGTGCAACAGCTTGATTCCTTGGGATTTTCTGTAGTAAATTCACTCTGAGTATCTTAGAAAAATATTTAAACAAATAATTGAGGTGTTTCTATTCTCTCTTATATGTACATCAGCTTGCAGGGGATGCTAGTGTTTGCATTGATTGGTTTCTTTCCTTCATTTTCAAAATACATTTTATCCCCTCTGTGTTGGGTTGAGGAGAAAAACAACTGAGCATGAACCAACAGAAAATCCCATCTTAATCTGTAGTATGATCAGGAACTGTACCAATGCTTTCTTCTGCCAAAGAAGGAAGCCTATTAGACAAATTTTCAAGAACATTTTGGGATCTGGTTGGAAGTATTACATCTTAAGTAAAAACTGAGAATAATCAAGAGCCCTTGGGATTAGCACCTTGCCATTCTAAAATAATTTTTTTAAAAGTCAATTTTTTGTGTGTTTAGGAGTTAGCTGGGAACTCAAAATCTATTAAAAAGAAATTGTATTAGAACTATGTGTGTTGTGTCATGGCTAGAAAAACAGAAGTGACAACAGCAGGTTTTGGTATGGTGCCATTTGATAAAAGTCTGAGTTGTGCTAGCTTAACCAAGTTATATAAATTACACAATCTGAAGCAGAAATTGAAGGAGCACTTTTGCCAATCTTGCACTATCGAAATGTAAATACTTCACTATTGCACATCGTGTTTGCGGGCAGGTAAGGCAGAATTTAGCCATTTACTTCATGTTTAGAAATACGTCTCTTGTTCTATTCCTCAACACTCTCTTAACAGAAATTTTTCTAGCACAAGTGATACAGAACTTGCTTGTCAGAATTACACTGCACTAGTGTTTTCATCCAAATTCTGGTAGTGGATTGGCCAAACCTATTATTTAGTCTTTCTATGGAGAAACATTACGGAAGAAAGAAGCAGTAAGATCATAGTGTGAGCAGTACATTTTACAAGGTTTTCCACAGCAGTGCAGTAAAATTTATTACAATTTATATTCTGATCTCTGTTGCCAGAATGCAATTCTGTAGTTTCCCTTAATTTGCCAGTGTTACTGTAGAGATTTTCTGTATTTTGTTTTATTATAAATGTGTCCAATGTCTTGCTTTTTCACCAAGTTCTGTCCAAATGCAAATAATGTTTTTTTCACTCAGCAGAGATGGATGCTGTGTGTCTATTTTTAAGTAACCATGTCTAAGTAGTTTTAGTTCTCCTAAAGAATTCCTGAGGTTTATTCTCTTCCACTCTTTCTAGTGCCAGAGATGGCCTCTGGGGCACCATCAGGCTGTATACTTAATTCATGATCTTTCCAAGCATCTCCACTGAGATCACAAAGCTCCCAAAGCTGGTGCTCCATACAAACCCCCAAGATCCACTCCATATTATGTCTTTGCTGTCTTGTTTAATGCCATTGTCCATCCATCAGGAGGTTCCTCCATCATCTTTTTTCCACACTCCCCCCCACCCCCCACCATGGGCTTCACATAACCCTTTGGATGTCAGCATTACTCAGCAGCACCAAAGGAGTTTGTCATAGAGCAACATGGAGAATTATGACAAATTACCAGGACATAAAATCAGGATAGAGGGAGTGTAGGATAATGTATTCACTTAATACTCAACAAGAGCCAATAAAGCTTATTATTGACAATGATCAAATACTTTGTTTCTCCTTGCTCAGGCTAGGTAGGTAAGACTCCTTACAATTCCTCTCATCCTCAAAAAAGGAAAAGCTAAACAAAAAACTACTTTGCCTTAGACACCTGTTTTGGTTATGCTATTTTGGGGTTCTTTCCTGAAAGCTGCTCAATGTATTGGATAAGAGACATACTCATGGCACACTGTGCTATGGTATTCAGCGCTTGAGAAATGAGGCTGAAGCTCAAGACCATAAGGATGGACAGTAGCAGAAAACAGGCAGTAGCAAAATAAATATCTTCCACTATGGTCTTGTGTGAGAAGACTGTTAAATTAATTGTACTTCTGTGTCCACAACAGTTAAGACTAAAAAAACTCCGTTGACATCGAAGAAAGATGCATCTCACTTCAGTTTAAGAAAAATGGTTTCTTTCCCAGACATGAAGTCTGGATGAAAAAATCGCTGGACACGTGAAAAAAACCACCAGGACACTTCCCTGCCAAAAAAGCATTACATGCTAACTCTTCTAATGCCTTAAGGTTTTTTGCTGTGTTCCCAGCCTACATGTTTATTGTCTAGCTCATCACCAGAGTAGTTGTAGTAGGGAAGTATTTTTAAAGGTAGTGTTGGTCATACCTTAGGAGATTATATTCCTTGTCTGGAAAATAATCATGCCAAATGTCATCTTTCGTCTATTTACACACAGACAGGAGAAAAGGATAGACATCTTTTTTCTTCTGTGATGGTAGGCCAAATTATGATGAACTTAACATGAACTAGGCTAGGACAGGCTGATATAATGGACAGACCCATAAAGTCTTGTGGATTGGCTATTTGCTTATTCAGAAAAGATAGAGGAAAAGAGGACAGCGAGCAGGGTGGAGAAAAAGATCAGGAGTGGGGTCAGATCTGGTGCTGTAGCTACAAATGACTCACAGAATTTTTCTGTTCAGCCTGTTGTTAATATTCTGTGATGTGCTCTGAGAGAACCTAGGAGGAAGAAGGCTTTAAAATGCCTTGTGAAGAAATTTTCTCTTCTTGTCTTTTAAGTGAAATATTCTCTGTATCAACTCTATCCCTGGAAAGTCAATAACTTTTTTTGAGGGTATCCAGCATCTTTCCATCTTTCAGGTTAAGAACTTCACTAAATAATTTTAGCTATATTCTTTCTGGTATGATATTTTATGGTCTATGTTTTGTCGCAGTTGTGAAGATCATCAGATAGATACTACTCACTTGATTTTTTGGCCTACAGTCATCATCTTTGAGGGAGAAAATCATATGAAGTTAGTGTTACTCTTGCTCTTGCACAACTTTCTCCTCATGACACATTTCAGTCCCTAGCAAGTTTATCTGAATGGACCTCCTCTGGAAGCTGTGCTCAGTTTTGCAAGAAGCCAGCCATAGATAGGCCAGGAAAGACTGACTGTGGTAGAAACAGAGATTTTGGGCATCACTTTGGGGTGTATCTATGGAGCTGCTATGTGTGTCAAGCATTGAGAAGACTGCTCCTTGACAGGCTTAGGGTTGCTGAGGAAGTGATGCTTTCAGGTATGGCCCAAAGGCAAAGGACTTATACACATCAAGTTTCACAGCTGTGTTCTCAGGACAATGTAGATGCAGGTTAGAAATACTGTTGGTGAATTAGCTTTTTCATCACACTGCTACATAATATCTTAGATTCTCTTAAATTTGCGTACTGACTAGGATTTGGGAGGAGAGCCATGGGACACTTGTGGAATAAACTGTGATTGATGGGGATGCTTTAACCATCTGAAGACAAATAAGCAGTGTGAAAGCAGTGTATGTCAGTACCCTGCTAACAGATGTAGGTACTATTTTAATGCTGGCCTTCATGTAGCTGCATGGTATAAATTCTGCTCCTTTTTTCTTTCATGTGTGTAGATCAGTCAAGCACTTACCAGGTTAAAGAAGCAAAATCAGGGTTTATAGAGAGGGCAACCACACTGACAAACATTATATTCACCTGCCCAGTAAAACACAAAGAACAAACTGGGAGATTGGGAGGTAATTCTATGAGTCTTCTGTCTGTAAGAAATACTCAGTGTTTTTCAGAATTTCAAATTCAAGACAGAGTCAATCTGGCAACAATGAGTAAGTGCCATTAGGAGGCTTCTCACCATCTCATGATGGTTTTGTGATACCTACTTTAACCAGAAAAAGTTAAGAGGAACAGATGTGTTAAAAGTGTCCGAAGTGTACGCTTGGAAAGCATAGCCTGAAGTCAAGCAGGAGGTCCTTTTTCCCCATTTTCCCTTTCTTCTGTAAATTTTCTGTTTCTGCTGAAATTAAGTCCTTTGTGTGCTTGTGTGTCCGAGGGCTCCTGTCCAACCCTAACTTTGTAGGAACGAGGTGAAAAGGATAAATTTAGGGCCAAAACGTTTTCCTGCCAACCTCTGATAAAGCATTCCAGCCATCTATTCCAGTTTCCTTCTAATTTTACTTCTATTTCTCTTTTACTAGTTTCTTTCTTTCATCTTTTGTTTCTACATTTGTCTCCACTTTCAGTTACTTTTTACTCTTCAATCTCCAGATGTCAGCTTTTCTCCCTGTACATGGATTATTCCTCCTCTATAGCTGTAGCCTTTAAAAATACAGTTTTCACTAGTCACAGCTTTTATGGTCATATTTTCTAAACCCCTGAGTCTCTGAAGGTCATACATGCAGTTCAGGCTTTCTAATGAGATTAAGTTAGTTTCTTTAATATTTCATCAATGAAGGTGTGTCTGCAAAATTACTCAGTGGTTAATCTGGACATGCTCTTTGGTGAGTTTACACAGCTCATGTTGTCTCCATAGAAGTTAAATATGTTAAAATTTCTGATTTCACTGTAATGCTGCTGATTTTGAAGGTAAGTTTTTGCTGGTGCAAGTACACAATATTTTTCCGATGCCATAAAAACTTAGACTGTTATCCATCAGATCATTATAAATTCAGTTTGGCTCCTATGTTAGGTGGTCAACTACAAAATTATGATTCTTAAAGCCTCTTTTTGGCTGCAGGATCGTTAAGATCTGTGAGCCCATTTGCTTTCCACATTTAGCTTCTGCAGAAAATAAAAATTCCTATTTTCTGCTATCTTTGTATCTCTCAGCATAGTCCATACAGTGCAGAGTGTTCCTCTGCAATGTGCTCTTCTGAGGGTCAAATCCCTAAATAGACAAAGATATACCTAACAGAGCAAGCTATGTACTGGCCACTGATGCTCCTCATTTATAATACTTTTAAAGATGCACTGAGTCAGAAATAGGGGAATGATGATCCTTTAGCCCCAGAGATCAAGACTGAATATCCAGGTTACGTATTCAAATCTTGGATCTATTTTCCAGATGGGAAACTAACTGGATAAAGTAGCTACTGGGTTTGGAACTGAACCGAGATCTTCCTCCTGAGGAGCCTTGGGGACAGTGCTAAAGAACTGTGCTCTCTCCCATTGTCCCTTGATCTTCACCTTACTTCTTCCCCCTTTTACTAAATAACAGGTAGTCCAAAACTGATCAGCGACATGAGGAAAAACTAAGAATATCAAAGAACTGTCATAATGTGTTTGAAACCTCTGTGAGTTCATAAAGGTGAATATTACGGTGTCTTCATTCCTCAACATGTATAGGCCTAGCTGCCATACCATGCAATTGTCTGGATTTTCAACTTGTATTAATCATCACTATTCTGTTGAAAATGCTGAAGTTGTGATAAATTTTCTCCAGCTGATAATTTGCATGAATGGGTGAGTTGTATTAATGCTTTTAAAAACAATAATTAAGACATCTGTGTCAAAAAAAAAGTCATCATTCACTTTTAATGGAGTGATGAGGGTGTCTTCTAAATATACAGCTTCAAATGCCAAACATTAAACCGGGACGTTAAAGTATTATCAAGGTCCCCAAAAATTAAACTGGATAAGAATGGCTTGTTTTGTTTGGAGTTTTTTGTTACCATAATTTTATTTTTTTTTTCCATGCTCTGCAGCGAGGCAAAGCATCTTAGTACCCAGTATTGGAGACAATAAAGCAGGTATTGCTGAATATGAGGTTTATTTTAATCTCAAAGTATCTGTTATTTCTGTCCCTCAGTTTGCTGTTTGTGTACTATAAAGATATTTCACAGAATTTCAAGGGGATTTATTGTGATTTCTCCTAAAATATTAGGTAGCCAACTAAATTATTTATTCTTTTATGTAAACTAAACTTGATCCTCCTGCCTGACTTCTGAGTAAATTCACTCAGTCTTTTTCAATTTGCTAATTGTAAGACAAAGACAGAGGATATCCAAAGATACACTGGTCATTCGAGCTGTATAGCTGACTTCTGCACAGATAACTGAAGATGCGGGTTTTTGTTCAAAATTCTGCTTCTGAAAGAAATAAGGCCTGGCTCCTAGAAATCAATTTGTATTCTTTTTGTTGTTGTTTTCCCTGCTTTTTCTTTTAATATTCAGAGCAATGTCTGCATGCAGGACTGAGCGATGCAGTATATAGAATTCTGCTTGTAAAATTCCTTACATTTTCTTTTCTATCTCTGAATATGTCTCCAAACACTTTTCCTTGCATTACCAAGTTGTTTCAGGGAGTCTTGCTATTTTAGGTCCTTTCCCTTCAGTGATCTTCCTGTCTTTTCTGCTCTTATTTGGGTGTTCTCAGCTGTTTCTGACGTTGTACTTCCTTGAGGTTTGAAATAAACTTGAACCCAAGCATTTTTCCTCTGCCAGCGATATCCCTTTCTTGGGAAGCATTTACAGTGTGTGCAGCACAGCCTGTGTTTAGACATCACTCCTCTGCTGTTACTTAGCTAGTGTTTCAGAAAAAGTCTGCTTTCCATTGCTTGAGCCTGTTGTTCCGATTATGTATGGCTGTGGTAACACTGAAGTAATACATGCAGACCTGGCCTTGTATTTTGTGTTGCACTGGCAGCTCAAGCTGTCGCTGTTCTCTAACTTCCCTTTCCTCCATACACTTACCTACCATTTCAGACAGTAGGACTGTATGCAGCCATGTAGTAATTACTTTGCTGTGTGCAAACCTTTCATGGAATGTGTCCTGCTAGGCCTCCAGTCTTTCTTTTGATCTTTCCTCTAGGTTAGCAGCAGTTACATCTGTTTCTTCTCTTATCCCAGATGTGCTTTTGTGATGGACCTATTGGAAGCTTTATCCTAATTGTCTCTGCCAGCTATGATGATACATGGTCTAACAGATAACATCTTTTTCTGTATGTTGGCAACATTTTCTAAATAAATCACAAGAAATTTAATGAACTGCATACTCAGCTAGCTCTGGTCTTTGTTACTTTTTGAAAGATATTCTGTACTGTTGGTTTCCTCTTGGGGAAATACAGCTAAACAATCAAAACACAGACATTTAACAGTAAAAATACAGATTTTCTGACCAAAAGAGATGTATTAAATGTCCCCAAATTCTGGTGTCACTACATGAAATAGTAACATCCTGACATGTCTACTAGCCTGAAGTATTTGAATGATAAAATTTTCTGTTCAGTACCCTTTGTAAGAACCTCCAGACTGGAAAACATCCATTTAATGTAGGGTTTTGTCATAATGGCATATTAATGCTTCTAGGTGCCTCTTTGCCCCTGCTTTTATTTCTAAACTTTCTGTTGATGTTTTGTTTTAATGAGTATTTTGTCACTTGTCTGCCTGAACTGCACCTGGTAGGAAGGCTATCTTTGCTGCTAGTTCTCCACAGAGAAAAGTCAATTTCCCAATACCTTTCAATGTACATCAGCCCCTGTGGCATTTTTTATAATCTGTTATTTAAGATTGCTGGATCATGTCATGGTCGCTTTGCCAGTTTCTGTCGTACGTCAGTGAGTGACTGGTAACTGAGCTCTTGTTAACTGAGTTCAGCCGATAAAATCTGAGCCTGCTCCTGTGTTCTTGCTCATACATGTACTTGAATTACCACCCCTTCTCCAAATTTTCACACTAAACTAGAAGTGATGGGCAGGATGTTCAGAAGATGCACAGGAATCAACTTTCTAATCCTCTTCAGCCTGCTACATTTCAGCTTTATTCCTTTGTAAAGTAGGAGTAACAATTTCTGTACTCCTGGGACATTTGCTTGTTAACTTGCTGAGATCCGCACATTGTTACATCAAGGCCAGGGTATTTTTTAAGTTTCTTTTACTAGATAGGAGATTTTCCCTTGAGGCATTCTAACATCATTGACTGAAATTTAGTGCAGTCACTTTTCCCCCCACCATATTACCCACTGATACAAATGATGAGTGATTACAAAAAGGAGAGGAAAAGTTGTGGGAAGGAGAGTAGGTTCCTACTGAAATAGGCAGGGTGGCAATAAGAATTTGCCAAATTAAAAAGTTGTTGTAATATTTCTGGAACAAACCACACAATGAAGTCATCTGATATCTGATTGCCTTTACTTGATGTTAGTGTACTGCCCTAAATAAACTGTTGGGACTTTTCCCAGAATCATGTCTCAAACATTTGGCTCATTAGACATAAAAAGGCTCTGGAGTCTTTCCCTGCATTTTTGGCTCATTTACTCTTTTTGCCTTCAGTGCAACACAGAGTAAGACCTTTTTGCAGGCCATTAATATTTTGAAAGAGAACCATGTAGAAAAGCTATCAAAATGTTTGCATTTTCACCACAGTACATTGGTGGAGTTTTTTTTAATGTTGTTTTTATTTTAACCAAAAATGTGTATAATTGTAATTACTGGAGTTTTAATACTAAAAACGTTGAAGTTCAGTTGCACAGATATTCAGTTTCTCATTGCTTTCCTTAATTAGTCACAAGGTCTTTGGGAATTCTCAGAATTTTCATTAAAATCTGTGGGTTTTGGCTAATAGCTTTGGAGTATTTACTCTGGCGCAGGAAAATCTTCATTGTGATAATTGTTGCCATCATCAAGAGAGCTACGCAGATATCTTTTATGTTTCTTACATGTCTCATTTGACTTCAGAAACTATTTTATGGAGGAGTAGGTTCAGGCTGGTAGTTCATATATGCATATATATATTTTCTACCACTTTATCCTCTCCTTGTACATAAGGGATCCCATTGCAGTGATTTTGTTGTGCCAAAACAAAGCTTTAGACACTGTGGTGTAAAGAGATCAAGTTGCTCAGCTCAGGGTGTGGGAATATGGAAGGATTATGCTCTTAATTGCCTCTCATTCTGACCTAGTACTGTTTTTCTTTTTGTCAAATCATTTACATTAGCTTTTCAGCAGAGATATTATTTTTCATACCATGAGGAAGCTGGAATTTTCCCTTTTCCATTTCAACTGCAATACTAGAAATAACTCATAAATTTACTTGTTTCAAGTTAGAACCTTGGTTGAAATTTGAAAAAACAGGTTTCCAAGTTCTGTGAATGCAGATAGCGTGTAGAATATGTGACATAGTTAAGAGGGGAGTTCAGAGACTATCAAGGCTTACTTAATGTCATCTCTTAAATAAGAGACAATCTAAGTGAGCCTTGACAGACTCTAAACTAGACAGATTCTAAAGCTAAGGCATGAAATAGTTTTTAATACCCAGTAACTATGAATGTTAAGCAAGCAACGGATTTCTCTTTTGTAATTTTTTAAAAAAAAATTTGTGTAAGTTAAATGACAATGATCAGTATGCTGTAATCACAGAAACATCATCATGTGGTTCACATAGTTGGAAAAAATAATGCAGAAAAAAACCCAAATAAATTCCTGCATTACACAAAATGAGGTTGCAGTTTCCTTCTGTTACTCATATTAGTTGCTGAATTTCCTCCATAAATAAAGTCTCTAACAGTTATTATTGTTTTGAAGTCTTTTATTCCAATATTTGATATTTAAAATTCCAGGTGGTCTCATTCTTTTTCAAAAATCTAACATGTTTTTTAACTAATTGAGGTTATTCTAATACTCAACTTCCTAATGTAAGTATTCATAAATTCAAGATTTCATAACAGTCCTTCATATTTCTTTAAAATCAGGTGTTTTCATGGAAGTTAGTAGGAGCTTTTTCCTAAAATATTTTAGGAAAGTCAGTATGAAAGATACACAAACAAACTTAAATATGTAAATTTTTTTTTTCTGAAATAATTTCTGAAAATATTTCTAGGTATTTGTCATATTGTATCTATATAAAATTCTTTCAGAAAGTTGCACACAGGCATATACAATACACAAAGAAAAGAAAAAAGATTAATTCAAGTAGTACATAAATGTCCCAATCTTGTACCGTAGTGGTACGTAGTGGTCAGGAGGAGCTGTTTCTGTCACCTGCTACTGTGGTACATGAGCTTGCTCAATGCCTCTAAGGGGGTTGATCAGCACCTTTCTATATTAGACCCCCTAAATTTAATTCTGGACTAATAACCTTTTGCTTAATTGAACAGTTGCTTACTTAATTTTTCAGTTATGACCAAAGGGGCTTATCAGACTATTTGTGGCACTGGCAGTGGTTTCAGGGTTGCTGGTTTTATAAGAGAAATAAAATAAATAAATGAATAAACAAGCAAACAAAATAAAACTGTTATTTTCTTATCTTGATGCACAGACTCCATGCCATGCTCATTGTAAGCACATAAAAAAATTGGTGTTCTGAAGAACTTGGGGGCAGCAGTAGGAAATGAAGCTTCTTAAAATCTTGTTTGTTTCGCTGGCAGAGATTAACTTAGTGCCCAAATACCTATTCCAGTCATTTACAATTTTGTGAGAATTTTGCAGAACCATCTGTGTTGCTATATGGTCTTACTCTAAGTGATTGGAGTGTGGGCTTCTGATTTCCATAGAGGTGTACCCACAGAATTCTCAAGGGACATTAGCACCCACTGTGCTGCCTTATGTATATTTGTATTTAGTAAACTTCCTGGTCCATACAGATGCCTGGTTTTTTAGAAAAAAAATGACAGGTACCCAGCTTCAGTGGGAATTTCCCTGAATTTAACAGTGCAGCTTTCAGCCTCACAGGTTACAAAGCCACTTCCATGGCTGGTAATCAAACCTCGTGAAACATCATTTGGAAATACAGCTTGTACATTGTAGGGTTCTGAATGCCAGTGCTCAGCTTTCAGAATATTATGACTGTGTGTTGTTTTTGCTGGTTTGTCAGTAATTTCTGACACTTGCATATTCCCAAGAGCATTTTTTCTGGTAGCTTTATTATCTAAATGAGATTATTATTAAAAATTGAACAAACATTGTTTGGCTTCCCTTTGAATAAAAGAACAGCTCTCTTGAGACAGTTATTAAACTTTACTCCAGGCATTGTATTTCAAATATCAGGAAATCTGTCAGTTATGAGAAACAAACAAACAAGGAAAACAACAACAAAAACCCAAGCGAAAGCCCACAAATACTTTTGATTGATTTAGAATGTGCAGGGGCAAATGAAGACACAAAAAAATCTTCTGCCACAGGTTAGATACAGACTGCCTGGGCGTCCAGATTTCCCACCTAGAGTGAGGCTGGACACATCTGTTCATGAACTTACTGTCCTAGATCCTCAACTTCCTTATCATGAGAGGCAGACATTTCATTTTATAAAGAAAGATTTTCCTTGGGTAGCTTATTTATTTACAAAAGACTGTTAACCTACAGGACACCCAGTTCTGCCAGCTGTGTGCCTGAAGCCATATGGGGTTTGTCGTGTCGTGTAGCACCTCTGCCTTACTCTCTTGGATCACATACAGGGCCTGACTTTCTTCTCCTCTTCGAGTCCAAGCCCATGGCATAAGGGAGAAATTAGTTGTCAGTCAGATAGCCATGTTTCTTTTTCTCCTGCATCTGAAGATTGCTCTTGAGTTGTGTTGAGCTGCTGAGATGAATTTAGCTAATAAGGTAAAGGGGAATCATAAACCAAAACCCTAAACTCAGGTGACCTTGCTGACATATACGTGTGTTTAATAAGGTTTCCTATGTAGAGCCTCTCCACTAAATTTTGATTCTGACCTTTCATAATTGAGATTTTACACTGGGACTATGCTTGTTATTTCTTAACCATTCCTGTTTTCAGCCAACTGCTATTCTTCAGGTTACTGAGGTTCATTTTATCCTGTAGAATCTAATTCTATTACTCTGTAACTAAATTTGTGTTGGTCAGTGCTAAAGGACAGTTTGTTTTTCTCTATCCCCTGTTAATCTTTGCATGTTACCCTCCAAAATATTGTCAGTGACCTCAAAAATGCAGTGTAGAATACAATCACTATCATATGCACAGACCATGTGCAATGAATATTAAAAGAATCACAATAAAGATTATATTCTGCCATGAATCTGTGGGGTCTACATATGTAATGCTAGGATAAAAAGTTACTATATCTGCATAAAAATGTTGCTTTAAAATGCAGAACGTGGCCATTTTCCAAAGTGAGCATTGTAATATTTAATATTTGTAATACTGAGTGCACTATTGGAATGCTATTATATGTGATAATATTTTAATATTGGCCATGCTCAAAGACCTGACAATTTGCAATTAGATAACTTATCTGAGTTGCTTCAATATTGTCATCGCTTCCCTACTCTTGCTACAGGGAGAACATGGAATAATTAAAAAAATGCTGTAAAATTGCCTCTGGCATTATTATTCAGTAAGACTATAATTGTTTTGTCATTATAACACACGTTTTGTGACTGAATAACTAAATGACTAAAAGTATAGCTCTTGGTGATTAATTCTGTGGTCCAGATTCATGTAATTTGATGATACCATACAAGACTTTGAGTCTTTCTAGAGTTTGAGTGCAAAGGATCCAGGGTGATGCTGCAGTAGAGAGACATCTAAAATAAGTATTTTGACAGCTTGTCAGTATTTTGACAGCAAGACTACTCCAGGCAGGATAGAACTCAAAATAGTGGGAGGAGACTTAATAAGAAATTGTTCATGTTAAAATTAGTTCAAAAGATGGAAGTTGCTGAAAGAAGGAGAAAAAAGCCCAGAACAACAACAAAATAAGTGCTAGAGGGAGAGGAGAAAGATTAAGAAATCTGAAAACTTGTTTCCAAAATTAGTCATGATAGTAATGCTATATGAGAGACTTAAATAAGCCCTATAAACATCTCTTTAATACAAACAAAATTCTTGCCTTTGCAAGACTGATAGTATTTCATTGATATATGGAAGTATTTTTGTAAGGAATTAAGAATTATTGATTCATGGAGCTAAAGAGAACTGGGAAGATCTAGGCAGAATAAGAATAGGTCTATTCTGACATGGTAACCTAGGAGTTGTCTGTGAGGTCTGGGCTTGCATTTACAGACATACCCGAAGTTCCTGCAACTTTTCAGGCTGCATTTAAAGTGAATTATTTACGCAATATCTACACAGTGCTTTTGTATCACAATAGTGCTTCTAGCACTAACAAAGAGCCTGGCTACAGAGGAGCCCTGACTAAGTTGGTAAGAAAAGCAAGATTCACCCCAATTATCATCAATAGCATCTGCTAAGGTGGCCCTGAGATGCAAGAAAGGGAAGAAAAGGGATTTGCCTATATGCAAAAGTGGGAAAAGTTTTTACCATGTTAAAAGGAAAAATCATAAACCTCCCTGCTGATTGTGTTGAAGGTAAACCAAACATTGGCCATTCCTCATTTAACAGATTGTGTAGACACCCCTTCCTAAATATGAGTGTCCTCTTGCTTCCAGACTGCTAATAGTGAAATATTTCCCAGCTGTTGCATGGGCTCCAGGTTTCAAATGCATGCCTGGCAGAATGTGTAGGTGTGTGTAGCTACATAGATCTGTCACTTTTATGTGGAGGAGGATGAGCCATTGAACTTCAGTGTCTGAGTGTATAAATCCATATCCTAGCTCTCCATCTTGTTCATGCACAAACACAGATGCATGGTGTGTATCATGCAGGCTGAACTACAGAAACCAGTGTTTGCTTCTAAATCAGACTTCCACATGGCAGAACAGTACCACGGAAGTACCACAGAACCTTACAGTAGTATTTTCTACCCTGTTTTAAAACAAGTGTGCTGTTGCATTCTTTTTTTTCTGCTAGGATCAAAGTAGTGCATTAGCCAGAGGCTGAAATACCCCTTGGGAAAAATCTATGGGAAAGGGTTTGGGCACATTTCTTCTCCATATTTTCTTACAGTCATACAAAGTAGGAGAAATTTCCAGTTCTTAATTGACATAGGAATGTATTTGAAAATAAATTTTAGTTGACTCATGACTCAAATTATTGTTGTAAATAATTGGATTGTTTCACATATCTCATCAGCTTTTGTGAATGTGATATGCCAGTTACTAGCTAACACTGAATTATGTGTTATTTTGTGGAGTTGCTTTGTTTGGTTGCCTTTTTTTTTAATAATGGCCAATGGCATGGAATAAGTAAAAAGAACAAAATTTTCCAATTGGGTCCTTTGCCATCATTATTTCATTTTTCCACATTGTCCTTCTTTAGAGAATTTTTAACCTTTCTTTTCATAAAATAAGACAGAAGGGATTGCAGGAATACATTGTGACTCTTGTTTTATTGGAAGCTTGGTAATATCTAAACAAGACTTAGATATTAGATATCAAGTATTATGCTTTAATTTTTTTTAGAAAAAGAACACAAAATTAAGTTTTCCATTAACAAAACTTCCATATTAAAAAGATATTACAGCGTTGCAGCAAATAATTTATTTTGCTTGTCATTAGGAACTTTGTGAAGTTAGTGGTGAAGTCAGTAATCTCAATACCTGCCTTAATAGTCCATAAAAGCTCTAAGATCCCACCATTTAAACAGATAAACCTTACATGAAATAGATCAGACATGAAGCTGAACCCTCTGCAGGTTCCTGGTACACACAGTGGCTGTATTGTGAGAAGTCTGACTCATAAAGGGTGCCTTACATAAAGCATATTATATAAAGTAGCTCTTCACCCAATGGCATTCATTCAGGACTTCAGAAAGTTCTGGAAATCTCCCGAAGTTCGGATGTGTCACTGTGTTTGAGTCTGCCTGTGCATGTAAACATGAGATTTCATAAGCGCATATGCACTGATCAAGCTCCTAGAGCTGTTGAAGAAGCAGTCAGTAAGGAAAGAGGAGCCTGCCTGTTGGAAAATCTGGCAAATACTGGCTTTTGCCAAAAATATCAGTGCAGCTTTAGTATCTGCACAGAGCAAGTAAGAATTTAGCCTGTGCATGAAAGATTTTTTTGTAGTGAGCTGTCTGAAATATGAAACAGAAGTCTTCCTCTGTATGCTAGTACAAAACAGTTAATCATTCTGTATATGATGATTAATAGTTATTAATTTTTTTATTATTTTTTTTTTAATTGCCAATGTGCTGAAATGTGCAATAGGAATTCTATTCCAGCCTGCGAGCACATCTTGTTCAGCTCAGCTTTGCTTTACAGCTCACAGGCTCTCAGCCCATTAATCACAAGGTGACACTCCTAAGTGGTAAACCTGATGATACATATTAATATTTATGGGTTTGCTATAGTGTACTCTTGTGTTTGCTGTACTGGGAAAGAGCAGTTCTGTCTGTCAGTATGAGCTAACACCTCTTTAAAGCTGTAAACTGACAAGCAGCACACTGGCATTTTTTCTAATTATTTTACCAAGCTGATGGCAACTAATCAAACTGAACTGCCTAGTGATTGCGCTAGTTGATCTCAGTACTTCTTTGGGGTTTTAGGAGTTTTCTTTCTCACCATATATAGTGTAAAGAATATAAAATATAGATGTGGAATATAGTGTACTTGTATGCAGATAGGTTTATACAGAACAACTGTAAGGTCAGCCCCAAATGTTCCTGCTTTCAGATACTCTTTTATTTAATCAAAACAGACATTTTCAGTGGAAGATACTGGGTCATTTGGAAATTAGGCCAAAACCCTGTTTATTCAGGAATATGAATAAATATACATATCCAGAGTGTGTGTGTGTGTGTTGTTATTATTTATTATTATTATTAGTAGTAGTAGTAGTAGTAGTAGTAGTAGTATATATTTTCAGTGTCATAGTACTTTTCAATATAATATTTCAGTGTAGTAATACTTTGCTTATAGTTAGATGTCAATCCTGCCAGCATTTTGATGAGAAATCTCTCCAAGTGTGCATGATGTAAACTACTTTGAAATACAGGGTATTTTTCTGTGTTTGGTTTGGGTATCTTTTAAAGAAATTTTACATTTTAGGAAATGACCTGATTATCTATGGTTCTCTGCTATTTCTATGGAAAAATGAACTGTTAGATATTAAAGACTTCTCACATCAAAAGTTACTACACCGTTTGACCTTGAAAAGCAGCAGTTTTTTTCAGTGGTCTGAGGATCTCCCACTCCCCTCATACACACAGATCTTGAGACTCAATCTGTAAGTCACATGGATAGAGTGAGCCACTTGTGTAAAATTTCTACTTTGAGAGTACTGCCTCAGCTCATGTTGGGTGTTCATGAGTTTAGAGATTTTTGGTAACTGTTAAACTTTTCTAAAGCTAGCATTACATAAAGAAATCCCTGTGATCTTTCTTAGCCAATCTGACATGTTGCTTCTCTAGCTGAAAAACTGATCCAGTGTGCTGAAAACAGATTCCAGGCTGTACATTCTGTCAAGGCTACTTTTCTTTAGGCAGGTCTCCCAATTCTTTGTCAAGTTTTAAGAAATCCCCCATATAGTGCAGTAGATAATAATGGATCTACTGATGTTAATTTGTGCAAATGCTAAAAGGTGAATTGGAATAATCTCTATTGCTAACATCTAATCACTGGTGAATTATAGATTTAGAGAAAATCTGCCACCATACCAGAAAGGCCTACTTGAAATTATCTATGTGTGTATATGCATTTATCTATCTATATGTGTACAGTTATAAATAAAATAATATATATTCAAATATGCATGTATACACGGAGAGGTGCGCGCGTTTATATAGCTGCATCTCAGGTCATGTTTTGGCCGTGTTCCGTCACCTTTCTCTCTGAACCATTAATTAGTGATTCAGTCTGTTATATCAAAACCAAAATAATGGATGTTTTTCATTAATCAAAAATACTATAGATTTGACGATGGCGTTCCTTTCTAAGTTGTGTGATCATACACGCTAAGTGTTTGTGGAAAACTGCATCATGTTCCCTTAGGGTGCATACATATATTTATACACAAATCCTTTTTCTGAACCTATTCTTGTGTGTTGACTCAATTATCTCTGGTTAAATGTGGCACTGCATGTCAGTTGTGATATTCAGGAAGAATAAGTTTCTGTGACAGCTATTTTACGTGTCAAGCACACTGCTCAGTTCTATATGAAAAAAAATAAGAAAGTGCTGCAACAGCACCAGCAGGGTGATTGGGTCTTCTTGATGCACTCACTTCTGCCACCTTGGTTTTTATCATAGTGCAGTACACAGAAAGATTAGGCCTGTGCTGTGTATGGTGTTTGCCCTTGATGAATCCAGTCATTTGAGCTTTCACAAAGAGCAAGCCTCTCTGAAACCAGAGTGGATTTGTAAAGTATTTACTAATCTTTAAAACCCAGCATAATAGGCATGCTTAAATAGACACCAGAAACAAACATTTCTCTAAGGAACAACACAATACTTAGTAAGTGTTCACAAGTTTACTATTTGTTGGTGCTGCTGCTGCTTTCAGGGGAACTGAAAATGAGCAATATTTTTTCTTCCAAGATTTGTTGGAGGACTAGAAGAACCCTGTTTATCATTTGTTTCAGGGGTTGTCCTAATTTTATTACAGACCAGTAATAAAATAATTTCTCTTTACTTCCAGTGGAACCCCAAATAAAAAGCCTCTTGACAGGAATACAATGTTTTTAACACTTGTGCTCCAGATGTAAAGGCAGTGGTTATTTCACTCTGTGGCAATAGAGAGTTATGTTGCTTTTCAGCTACACCATAGTGGTGAGTGACCAGCCCATTTCATGGTCCCCCAGTAATGCACAAACCATCTAGCAAACTGATAACAAAGTTCGTGCATTATGTTTGCAGCAAGGTCTCTCCTCTGGAGGCTAGCAGGGACATTGAGGGAGTGGGAACTATCCTAGCTGTGCTGAATTTGCACAGTTGTCCACATGGATGATGCAGTAAATGCCTTGCCCAAGATCAAGCTACACATCAGAGTCAAGTCTGGAAATACCATTGAGGAACACTGGTTCTTTGTCCCATCATTACAAACTGCTACATACAAGTTACATTAATCCATAGAAATGAAAATTAATTCAGCTAATAGTACATTGTGTGAAAAAAGGTAAAATACTGCTGTTCCTTTGATGAGTGGTAAGGAACACGATGTTCTGAATAGAGTGTTCAGTCCAGCAGCAAAAAAACAGCCTTTTAGCAGTATAATTAAACACACTTGATAGAGTGGATACTGTCTTTCTAAAGATATCCCTTTATTTGTAGATTAAAAAATAGTAATTGAGACTATAATGCACCGCCACAAATAGGAGACCAGCAGCCAAATTCCACAGAAAGGCATAGACCACGTTGTCTAAAAGCCCTGGAGAGGGTCAGACATTGACCTACATTCAGGTGTATCTTCTGGAAGAAGCGCAGAGAAGGGCTGGGAAACACTTCTGGAAATCTCGTGTGCCTTTCACCTCACTTTATCGATGTTATTGCCACAGCAGTTCTATTGACAAGGTAATTGTCATTTTGATATGCTTTTTTTGTTAAAGTATTTTAGTTTACTTTTCAGCTTTGAGGTCTAATTGGCCTATGATCAAGACTTCTGGCAAAGCACATCTTGGAAGGGTTGTAGTGCAGAGAGTCACAGGACCAGTTGCAAAAGAGAGCAAATAGGAGGATGCAGGCCAGGAATAGAACATTACATATGCAGGCACCCAGCATATCACTCTTCTTCACTTTTCCCTTCTTTCACTCCTGTGTGTTTTTCTTTTTGACTTTGAGTGTATGCTGCATGTGGCTTTCTGTAAGCTGTAAGCCTCATCCTTAGGAGAGATATGATCACAGCATCTCCTTAGGGTAGGGTAGATTTGGAGAGACAAGAAGGGCTCTTCTTCTTGCAGGTTACATGAGGTCCTGCCTGGAGAGTCAGATTTAAGCAGAGACTGTGATTTTCTTTCTTCTCACTGCTGGCTGAACTCTTTACTGAGATGGGCATTAACTATCTCAGTGAGTAATTTTGGTATATGGCAACGCTTGCACTTAAAAAGTCAGTGTCATCCAAACATGCAGGTTGAACACCACTAACAGTGTTTCTACACAGGGGTGGTTTTGTCTGAGTAGCCCACTCAGGGCTTGCTTTTTTGCAGCAATGGTTCTGCAGTATTAAGGCAAGCCTTAGAAAAATCAAGTGGACCATTGTTCACTACTTCAAACACAGCATGAAGGCCCTCCATCTCCAGGTTCTCCTTTATAGTGTTATGCTACTGTTCTCTGTGTTTTGGTAGTGACATATTTAGGTGTACAAAATGTCTTCATTACTGACAGCCCCAGGAGAGGTAGATACCTGCTTCCGCACTAGACTGTTCTGGTCTGTGTAGTGTGTGAACTGCAGGGGCAGGAGGAGATTATGAAATTACTCCAGGATCACTGTGGCTGCCCTAGAAGATAGAGCACAGCAGTACAGAGTGTCTAAGAGATTTTTTCAAAAGAAAGTGTTTGTGTCTTGATAGGATATGCCTATCTCTTTTTCCTGTTTTTCCAACTACAAAACTAGGCTCAGAATTTGATTTGGCATCCACTGAGCCAGTGTAATACAGCGGCATACAAACCTAGGCAAAGAACAGATCTATCACTTTATCTGACTGATCTCTCTGCTTATGCACAGTGACAAATTCTCACCTCTCCATATAGATCAGCAAGCTCTGTAACCAGTCAGTCACACATAAGTTGTGACAGCACATCACAAGCTTGACGATTTGGAAGCCCAGAGTACAAGGTAAAACATTCCATTTTTTTTTGCATGAAAACAGCAACCTTTTCCATTCCAATACTTTATACCTAACCCCCTTAATTCCCCCAAAGCATTCTTTCTCAAGAAGACATCATACTTCTATATCTCCCAGTAGACAGAAGCCAAACAAGGAAATAATGAAAACAAACCTTTCAAAATATATATTTTCTGTAATGTTTATTTGTTTTTCTGTAACATATTTTTGTTCTCTCAGATCAGGACTGTTTAAAAAATGAATTCTTTCTTACTATATGTACTTTATGATACAAATGTAAAAACCACAATCTTGAGATAAAGATGATAGGTAGTCATGAGAAGAATAGTACAGATATGATACCATCACCTGTCTTTGACATGGAAATGCACAGTTTGGTTAGAAGCTAGTGACATGGATAAGAGATATTTTTAAAGTTGCTTTAGAGGTTACGTTGGTTATCTGTAGAATTTGAATTACTAAAATATTTGGACATGCCAGAAAACCCATCCAAATTAAAGGCAATAGCTCTTATTTAGAGGCAGTTGACCAGAAGCTCTAGAACCAAGGTATTTCAAAGAGCTGTTGAAGAACATACGAATTCTTTATGTTTTGATGTTGAATGAAGCCATTAGTAACCATAGAAATTGGGTTATAGAGTTGAAATATATAGAACTTCAGTTAAAATAAATAAGTGTAAGAAGTAAGTGGATTTTCAAGTATTTTTATTGTTGGCAATAGCTATGGGGCACGAACGAAGTGCACTTATTATCTCTAACATGAGCCTATTGAAAATACTGAAAACCAGTTTTGTCAGTGTTATGGTCTCTTCTGAAAATCTTAGTTAAAATAGATCAGTTGTCAGTTCAAAAACCTGAGAGGAGATGTATAAAAAGACAAATTAATAAATAAGGTTATAAAATTTTAAAAGTTTAACTTCCATGTTAGACTTATTCTGTATTCTGTCATGTGATGTGAATCTAATGGACATCTGCCCATGGCATTGCAGCATGGGACTATAAAATAAAGAGTGTTAATGACATTGCATTTCATATGATAGTTCTCAGACTTTCACTAGTCCCTGTACCTAAATAATGTTCAGATTTTTTTTATGGATCATTATTCAGTCCTAGCCTTAAACTTTTCATTTAAAGTTATATTTAAATGAATAGCATCTTTGGAGCAGCTGAAGGCTGTTGAGCGTGAACTTACAGACCAGACACTAATCTGGACACATCGGTCTTGAGACTGCCCTTGTGAGGGCTTATCTGAAGATTTTTTTTATATTTTTACAGTTTGTATATAATTACCTGGGCTCAGCTAGTTTCTAACAGTGTCACCCACTTTGTGAAAATGCTGTTTCATTGTTGGTGGAGATCACAGGCTCCAAGTTGGACATGAAACAACTCTATCTGCTCAAGAGGCAGTTGCTGCTTTCTGAAGTGCCAGCATGCAGGATTTCAGAAAATGGCACTGTGCTGTAGCAGCCTGTGCAGTGAGTGACTCATAAAAGAGCACATCACAGTCTTGGTCACTGAGAAGCCAGGCAGACCTTTGGCATTAGAAAATTCAGGTTCAAATAGCAACTTTGAAACTGTCCAATGTTGTAATTCTGCAGGGTGTATTGTTCTGGATCCCTGGTTTGTGAGGCCTGAAATGACATTGGTTGTAATGATGGTCTGGGCTATCAGTGAAGCAAGGAGAGCATACACTTGCAATGGTTTACTTTCTTCAAGAGAGGGTAAAGCCTCAAAGATTTCATATTTTTAGTGAACATAATAGATGGAAATGCCTAGTCCATCAACATACTTTGGTATATACCTAATTCTGGACTCTTGATAGAAGTGAAATAAACTTTTTAATTGATATTAGATAGGATATAAACTCAGGAATTATTACTGATCTTTCTGTTATGAGAAAAAATATGCTTTTACAGCACTGTAAATTCTGAAGTGATATGGCCGTGTTCAAAATGTCCATATACCAGGAGTTCCAAGAGGCAGAACATAAGGGTTTACTCTGACGGCAGTCAAATTTAAACTGTAGGGTTTCCAGAATGCAAGCTGTCTATGATTTCTCTTCCCTCCATAACAGTTTTAATACATAACTTTCAATTTTACTTTTTTTTCAGTTGGGGTGGCAAGGCATTGGTCTTTTATAGGACTTGAAGAACCCCAGGGACATTCAATTCAGCCACTAGTGAGGGTAGCAGTTAAAAGTAAATAAGCAAGTTCCTGCATCCAGAGGTGTTACAGGGTTCATGAATATTTATACAATTATCCATCCTGTTCTCCTCCATTCATAAGGATGACCTGCTTTGAAAAGGTGGAGGAATAAAATGAGTCCAAAGTGAAGAAAAAGGTACAGGACTTTGAATATTTCTTCCTACAGCAAAGAAACCATCTTTTGAGGAGAGACCTAGGGATGGACGTTCATTGCATGCCAGTGCCTTCAGAAAACATGGGGCAGCATGGGAGAGAATACAGGGACTCCTAATGACCATGCAGTTTCTTCCTTTCAAAGGTGCCATGATATTTTTGGTGTAGTTTACAGTGGAAGCCATTTTTCATAAACACTTATTTAATTAAATAAGCATAATCTCTTGAGAACTTGCATAGCAGGTTCTCAGGAACTCCATTTTAATCTTAACTACCTATTACTCAGCGTGTTTCCTTGTCCAAGATTATTTTTGCTTTCCCTTCCTACAAGCATGCTATAATGAAGGACTTGAAAAAGCAGTTGTATATTAATACTGTGTAGCTTTGGTTGTTGATACCCACATGCCCTGATCTTGTCCCATTTTGTGGGGTAAAGTAGACACAATTCAGTAAAAGCAACATTCAGAATCATAAAGCTGAGTCAAAAGTACATCTTGTTCTTTTGTATCACAACAGTAAGGTAAACAAAATTGCATTTTAGTCTGCAAGTGTTTCCTTCCAAACGACTGAGGTGATTCCATGTGGTAATTTTTCTTCAAGTTACTCCTTAGTTTCAAAAGCTAAGCATGTATTCCAAGTGTTCCTATCTTCAGGTGTTCATTGGTTAAAACCCCTTCTTTAACTGCTTCACCTTTAACTGTTGAAGGATATTGTAAGGTATTTTAAGTTCCTACATTTCACACTATGGGCTTTTTGATTCACTGGGATTTTTGCAGCTTCTTTTGCTTACCTTTGCAACTTCTGCATCTATTCTTTAGGGAGAGGGAAAATGCTGTCACAGTGCTCTCTCTTGCACTGAAGGCAGCACAAAGACTGAGAAACACAAGAGTTGCTTCAGCACTTCCAAGATTTCTGTAGCAGATGGATTATTTACTGTGTGCTGTGTTTGTGACTCACAGCTACCCAACCAGTGTTCAGGAAAGAAGGGCACCAGTTCTGCCTGGCGTCCAGGCTCAGCTGTGCCAAAGAAAGCAAGGTATGATAACAAATACTAGAGTCTGCAGTAGTGTTCTGGTCAGGAGTAGTTGCTCCAGAATTGTCCAGAAAGTCTCACTTCTCAGGGAGGTGTCTGGGCAAGATCTGAATGTTGAAGAGCCTGAAATTTGGAGGAAGGAGGCAGTGTTCCTGTTGCCAGGGATCTTGTAAGTCATTGTGCAAATCTGTGAGAACATTTATTCTGCAAGGATTTAGTTAAAACTGGTGACTACCTTCTGTAAGAGCAGGTACACAATCAAACAGTCATTGGATATGTGCTAGGCAGAACATAAACTGTTTATAAAAGACTTCTTTTTCCATTCAGTGTGAAATGCCTCTTGTCCTTGATCCCTTGCTAAAGTATCCAGTTCTTCTTAAGCTTTTTCAGGGAACAGAAAGCTTTACATAGGAGAATATCTTCAGTTCCCTTTCATTTGAATAAGTCAATGAATAGTTGGTAATATAAATCCCTAAGTATAAATAAATAAATAAATCAGGTTACTAGTGTGCTTAGAAATACTTTATGGTTTGTATTAGGGGAGGGGAAGTCAAGGTGCTACATTCTTCTTTTTAATTTCATTAATCTCATTTCATTTCATTCCACTGAAATGAGAGATGGAAGTGGATTTGCAAATGGATGCAGCTGAAAGTCTGATTTATATATGTGCTCCTAAAACATGAATTAGGAAATTATCCCAAATTTCTTTTTCTGCATTAAGGAAATTAGTTTATACTGGCATAAGGTACAAGGGAATCAGGTCTTCTGTCTTTATTCTTCTGTAGTCATGCATTTGTTAAATTAAGTTTTGATGACCTTTAATGAGATAGGACCTCTCTTTAGCTCCTTTCTGTCTTGCAGATAAGTAAAAATAATTTGTGAAAAAAGTAACAGGACCACAACTTCAGGAAATCATGTAGAGCTGAAATGCTTTCCAAGATGAAATAATGAAATTCACACAATCATACCCAACCAATGAACTGATCTGTAGAAGCCTTTAAGTGCATTAAATCGTGCCAGGAGCTGGGGTATGCTGATGGAGATAAACTTTCCATCATTCATAGGTAAAAGAAGAGGTCAGCTTAAACCCATATTAAGATAGTGCTGCCTGATAGTGCGCCATTTTTATGTCCAGAAATACTGATAGCTCATTTGTATGCATTACAGGAGGCCATCAGAAAAGTTCCGTGTTCTTTTATCATCTCAGTGATGCTGTGCGTCAGGAAAGCATTGTTCAGTTTGCTGTTAAAGCAGGAGGTCAGACAAGATGACTCCAGAGCTCCCTTTGGGCTTGAACAGTTCTGTGGTTCTGCCAGCTCTGTAACTAAGGCTGAGATTTGTGAAATTCTGGATGCTTTTACATTGCCCTAAAGAATTAGGACTGTACTGTAAGGAAGGAGGATATCAAGCATGTCAGACTCTCTTCTCTGATCCTGCATGACATATCCTGCTTTCCTAAGTGTAGTGCAGTTTAGTTGCTGCCTGCATAACTTACTTTTAAACAATTTGCTGTAATTCAACCAATGAAATATGGCTTCAAAAGATTAAGTCCTTCTGATTGATTGTCATGTATCATGCAGGCACAGGGAAGGAGGCTTGGATGTGATATGGGGAAATGATGTACTATGAAAATGTACTGTGTACTATGTAGGTACAGTGTCATTTGCAGGTGTATGGGTATCTCTTTAAAAATCTTCCTTCTGCACCAGTAAATGCCTGTAATGAAGACAGTGCTTCCAGATATGTATCGCAAGTTCATATATTGTTCTAGCAAGATGAGACAGAGAGTAAGGATTTTGTATATAGTTGTAGTCAAAATCTGCATTCAGCTTCCCAAATCATTTGCCAAAGTCTAGATACTTCTGAAACTGAGAGTGAGTTTAAATGCAGTATAAACACATTTAAAGAAATACTATAATTTTATTTGGGCCTGGAAATACGCTACTTCTATTAACAACCTAAGCCTATTATTATGCTAGATACATAAAATGTGGTCATGCTTGGAGTAAGCATGACCAACTCAAACTACTAAAAATTTGCCATTAACTTCTTAAATGTCACTATTTTAGGAGGTAAGTGAAGACCTCCAAATACCATTTTGGCCATGTGGTAATTTGACAGCGCAGTAATATATCAGTTACCAGCTTCAATCTAGAAATCCTTTATATGAGAAATCATTTTGATATGCAGAATTGTAAAACTAAACATTTCTTCTGAAAATCATATGTATTCTTAAGAACAGTCCATACATTCTCTCCATCAAGCTCACTGATTATGCTTGTAGCATAAAAGACTATATGGGTCAGACTATATTCTGTATAGTGATTTTTGTTTTGTCATGTCCTGTATGCATCTAAACATTTTAATTTTTTTCTGCTGTTGGTCTTCTTGTTCTTGAGTGTTCAGGGTAGTAGTCACAGTTTCACCTAGGTGACGTAATTTTGAATCCTTCCTCTCCAGAAATCTTTAGTAAATGTGAGGACCTGCTGCTACCTGAGATTTAACTTCTTTGAAAATTGCATTCAAATATCTTTAAGAAATAAATGTCAGGCCATTATTCCTTTCACAGAGTCCTTATCTGATTGAAACTTGTAGATAAGTTCCCTTTTTGTTAAAGAATGAATTAAAGCAGATAATTCCAGAAGAAACAGAAAGTAGTGGAAAAACTAACCTGCCTGTTCCAATGATTCAAAGTACTTAAGCAACAAGAGATTGGGTGACATTTTCCCCAGACAGTTTGGGTTAAATGGTGTTAAAAAAACCAAAAAAACTTGTCTGTAGTTGCTCATTATGTTACCATGTTTAAAGAAAAAAAAAAAAAATTCATCTAATGCTCTGAGGAACAGACGTATTGAGAAAAGCTGAAGCTGGGAATATTATGTAGGACTACAACAAAATCAGGTTGAACCTTCCTTTCTTTCCCAGTTCCCCTTTTCCTCATTTCTTTGACTGTTTGATTTCCTGATGTGCTGAAGATAGAACATGGTCTGCCTCCTGTGCAAGTCTGAAATCAGAGCTGGCATGTGGTTTCTTTCAGCCTGTCAAAGAGGCAGTATGCTATATTCTATTCAACAATGATGCTCAATACAGCATATGACTAGCTGTCTTCTTTTTACATACACTGTAATAGAGACCTTTGTCCCTTGTGATTCACCAGGTTTTATTCCACTGTAAAAAGACTCATGCTCAGGAGCTGCTTCAGGAGGAACTTAACTAGTCAAAGGGAGTGCAGAGAGAAGGTAAAACTCTGTTACTAAACAAAACCACCAAACAACAGCAGCAACAAAATACAGTACCCCATACAAACAAACAAAAACCACACAGAAACAGATGAAAATTTATATTTATTTCATCATTACTTCAAAAATACTGAGCAGATGTTTCTTACAAAATTAGAGGTCTGGAGCTAATAACTGGAGACATAACTATGAAAGCCATTGTGACCAAGAAGGCAGTATTTTGTTCAGTAACTGTGCTTTTAATTCTTGAGAATTTTTACTGTTTATAGTACCACAAAACTGAACCAGGGCTTGGACTATTTTTTTATTTTTTTTAAGTAACTGTAAACAAGAGCCAGTAATGCCATGTTAGCTGCTTCTGAATACGGATTTGACGTGGCAGCTTCTCTGTGTCAGAAAGAAAGAAGGAATTAGTATCTATAAGCCTACCAGGAAGACATAAATCAAACCAACAGTGCTGAATACACAGTTTAGGCGCTTAAATATATATATTTAGGCCTGAAAGTCCTGTCAGTTACTGTATTTGTATTGCCAAGATTTAGCTAGACTCCACTGAAATCATGTATTGTATTGCTACTAAGTGTCATCTATCTTCTGCCTATATGTCATTTTAACCTAGATTTCTGAGGAAAGCATTTTGGAAAAATTAAAGCATGGAGTTAACCAATTCTACACTGTATCTCTGAGCCATTAAGCTTCATATAGATTAGTTAGAAAACATTGTGCCAAGGTCTTTATCATTTTCCATGCCAAAATCTCCCTGGAAGCACAGGATAGGTTTCCTGATCTCTGCAGAATGATAAGGCTTAGCTGGCCAGTGGAACATTTTCTCCTCCTTACAGTGCATACGTTGCAAATATAAATGGTTAAGAAGCTGGTGATGTTGCTGTTGATCCATAACATGCACAAGTCAATCAATTGTTCTGCAGATAGCTAAGATAAACATGCAGTCCAGCCAAACTCCAATTTACACTCAAATAGTCTGAATATGGATTTAATTAGGAATATTAATAAATGTTTGTTCACTTGCGCAGTGAAAAGAAGAAGAGCCTTGGGGTGGCTAAAAGCACATTCAGAAAAGGCATAGGGACTAAAACAAACCCATTACTTGTCTAAACACAATGCTCCAATAAGCAGAAAATGCAAATGAATGTGATGAAACAACAATGGATGAAAAGTTTTCTCTTGGTTGTTTATTAGTTATTCTATGGAGATGTGAAAATGCAGGAGAGTGTATTTTGCATATACTTACATGTTTACATGCAAGGCAGAGGTTTTTATATATATATATCTATATATTTATATATATAGATATATATAGATATAAATATAAAGGAAAAATGGTGGGAATGCTGTAGATAGTGGATGAGAGGCTGTGAAAAGAGAAAAAATACAGGATTATTAAAATCAGTGTTGTTTGCTCAATAGCTGTGTTAAAACGTGCTGTTTTATGAATTGGTGAATAACATTTGCACAAGCTTAAAAGAAATAACACATTAGAGTGCAGCTTTTGGGAAATTTTGAAATTCTTACCACATTTTAGGGTTCATTTCTTTGTATAATCATCTGAAGTGAATTTCAGATTATCTCTCTACAGGAATTTATAAAAACATCCAGCTCTCCCCTGCCTATTCATCTTGTTATTTATGTGGGTTTCATGCAAAGATAGGAATTATACTGCGATGATTGTATAAATTTTTCACAGAAAAAAATTAATACAATGCATAACTGTGTTTTATACTGGATATTTTTGTTACTACTGCTGGCTCACATTGACACTAAATGTTTGGGGTTTTCTAAGTTTAGCCTTAAAAATGCATGTCCAAGAGTTTAGGTATTTTATTATAATTTACAAGCTTTAGGGTTAATTTCTTTCACTCAGGAAGCTTAATGTTCATCTTTTTGTGACTAGATAATGTCTCCATCAAGCAGTAGAAATTATTCAGCTGACAGAAAGCACCGCAGAGGAATGAGATGTTTGCATTGCAATATTGAATATAATGTTGCCCAAGAAGGTGGGAGAGGGGAAAAAAAGAGTTGCATGATTTTATTAGGTGTGTCATGTTAAATAAAGCCTTCTAGACAATGTCAGCATAAGTAATAACTTGACCTAAGTTTTGATGGTTTGGTTTTTCCTACAGAAACTGAAACTTCTTATCAGTTTATACTTCTCAGTATAAATCAGTGGTTAAAGACTGAACATCAGCCCACATTCCTGTGTATGTATGTGTGTGTGTGTGTGTACATTAATACAGAAAAAGCCAAGGTATCTACTTTATTCAGATATTTCCTGGTGGCACAGTGATAATGATCAGGGTTAGCTGGCCTGTACATTAAATTAGAGTCTCTGCAAAATTACCCACTGTAATAAGCAGAAAAATACGAATTCGTTTTGAAGTAAGATAAAGCAGGAAAAAAATTAGTAACAAAAAAAGGAGTTCACAAAACTTATAAATATTTAGGGTATTTTTAAACTGAAAGGCTTTTTTTTTCTCCTTCCTTTATTTTTTTTCTTTGAAAGTAGTACTTGGCCTTGAATTTAGCTTTTGCCCACCACCTTGTTTCTAAGAGTCTAAAATGTTTTAAGGAATCTGTGATAATTTTAAATTACTAAAGATTCCTGCAAGTCTATAATTTCAGCTACTTCTGTGGTAATTATGTAATCAAATAGTTGTCATATAATTGGGGTCAAAATGTATAATCCAAGGCCCATGTAAGATTTGCTGAATTTAATTAAAACAGTTAGAAGGTTAGGAATGATACTTTAAAGGAGTGCTTTGATAGAGAATTTAAGCTACACTTGTACATTTCTGTACTTAGCTGTACTGTTAAGCAATTTTAGATTTTATGATTATCAAGAAAAAAAAATCTATGCTGACACCAAAAAGAAGGGCAGGCAAAAATACAATGTAATTTCAAAGCTGCATCTTGATTCTTTTATGGATTGTATAGAACTACTAAATGCAAAAAACTTTTTTTTTTTTTCCCTCCCACAAAATTTTTTCTAGGAGCAAACCTTAGGAAATACCTGGTATTTCAGGTCCCTAGTTTTTACTAAATTAAACCATTTGACAACCTTAAACTTGAAAGTGCTAAACTGCTAAAATAATACACAGTGGAGCATGCACACAATTTTTATATAATGCCTAAATCACTCTTGCTTACAGGAATGCAGAAATTTATATTACTTCCTGGTGTGAGAATAGAAGCTATCCATAGAAACTGTTGCATTTGATAACTGGCTCTGAACTCCTAGCAGATCTATGTACTTTTTTTTTTTTTTTTTTTTATAATGCAAGAACAATTTTTGCAGTTCACAGAATGCAAAAGTTAAAAAGGTGTCTTGTACAACTGCCCTCAAATCCCTAATGGCATGCTTGTTGCATTTATAAAAGTCAGCTATAATGGGTGAGGTTGTCAGATTTGTACCAGACAACGATTCTCCTTCCCACTTCACTCAGATGTGTTTGGTTATCTTGATTTCTCTTTGGGTTATGGTTTAGGTTTTTTCCCCACTCCCCCATTTTGTCCAGGTCATCTAAAATTTCAGCTACCTGTTAAAATATCCTGAAAGCTAGGGAACTGCAGGTTGTTGGTATTTCATGTACAATAGAAACGTATTTTATGCACGAGGACTGAAAGCAGTTTTTTTGGCTGATCTGCTGTAGAAGATACCTGTTTAGGTGTCTGCTAATAAAAGGCTCTCAGAAGTTTCTGAACTAGCAATTGTCATTTTGGCTGTTTAAACTTCTGTAGCTGCACTGCATGTGGGGAATTGGAAAACAATTCATGATGTTTCCGTAGCAAAAACCACTAATGCTTTTGATAAATGTCAATAGGCTCCATTGTCCTCCCATCTCTGCCCCTACAAACATGTTTCAAAATTCAGTCTGCAGTTATTGAATGATACTGAATATGTATGACACGGTGGAATGCAAAATTATATACAACTCAGCACAGAGAGCATTTTTTGAAAAACAAATGAATCAGATAAAAACTGCTTCATTTCTGTGTGTGACTGCAACATTAATTTACATTAATTTTACAGAAATTAAAGTCAATGTGATATCTGGTGATACAGGAAAAAGACAAGATGAATGTATCTATAAACAGAACTATGACTTGTTCTCCCCAGAAGATCCAGTTAGAACATAACAGATTTCTTATTAACATAATAAGTAACCTGTAGCTTCCAATCTTATGCTCATCATTTAAAACAAAACCAAAAAGAGGCAAATTAGAAGTGTTCTGCTGTTTAACGTCCTGGGATTTTTTTAATACAAAATACTACTTCGAGTCATCAAGCAAAACATTTCTAAATCTCCAGTGTTCTGGGATTCACACTGTGGATCCAAACAATGAAATTTATTAGTCTCAGCATTGTGTATTCACAACTGAAAAATTCAGAAAAAAAGGCAAATGTTGCTCCATACATGCAAGCCGTCATACTCTGGACCCTGCAAAGGTGCTCTTCAGTGAGTGTTTGCAGGGAAGGTGAGGTGGTCGTCAGAGACATTTAAAAAATTATTACAGCTGGTATGCTGCAAAAGTGGAACTGTGTTCATAAATAATCTAGCCTACATATACATTGGAACTCACAAGTAACCTAACAAATTACGCAAGATTTTTATTAATACTTTCTATACCACTTTAAAAAAAAATTACAAACAACATTTTTAATCTTGCAATTCTCAAATGTGAAGTCATAGAAGCAAACCTGGCCAGTCTCTCAGCTGGGGCGATTTAGTAGCTCCGTTAAGGTCAGTGTAATATTACATGTACTACAAGTAAATATCTGAGGTGTGGAGTTTTACTTGGCGTGGATTTCGCAGGTCAGGCACAGGTGGGGTACACACAGCTGGGTGGTGGCAGGCCTCACTGCCACCAGCAGGTGTTGGAAGGTACTCCACAAGTAAGGAATGCTTACAAGCAGGACAGTGAACACCTGAGAAGGCCAACACCAGCCCTCACTTGAAGAATGCACATGTAAGAGAATACACAGGTACATAAACACCTCATACCCAATGTTAGCTCATAGATTTGCATTATCCAATTAATATGGTCTTTTTTTCCTAACATACTACAGTCTTTTAATATTACAGTGCAAGCACAACAAGACTTAAAAAAGGGCCTTTTTGAAAATGTTCCTGATGTTTCCTGCCAGTGGTGTGCTTGTCATTTGAGAAGTATTAATTAGTCTCAAACTGATGCTAGAGTGGGGTAGGAAACTCAGCTCTGCAAAAACTACTTAATGTGGATCTAAGTTTGATATCCACAGATCCTGCATAATTTTTTTGCTTTCTTTCTATGGTGTTGTGGGTTATTTAGCCAATATTCAGACACATATAGCCAGTTCTTAATGATTTATTCTGTTATGACCAGATATGTAAATGAGTGTATGGTAATGTTTTATAAGCATTTAAATTACAAGCAAGTCAAGTAACTTCCACTGATGGAACCTGATTGTCACTGGCATGCTTCTGTATCAATATAAAGTGTTTAAGCTACTGTAGTAAACCATGTCAAGTCAACCTCGTTGGACATTTATGAAGCTATTAATTAATAATAGATGATCTCTCTTTCCATGGTTTTAGCCTTCTGCAAGAGTAATTGTGGAAAATAAATTTTAAGTTAGTTTAATTAGTTTCAAGTTGCAGCCAGACAGATTAATAAATTAATAAGATGTACTAGAACGGGCAAATCAATAATCACACTGAGCTGTAGTCTTAGAGCAGCCAAGTCTTTGTTGGCTTGAACACAGGTACTAGTGTTATTACTTGGATGGAGACAGTCTTCCCATTGGATAGATTCAGTGGGTGGTATATGCTTTGTGTTAAAATAGCTGCAAACATCGTGGCAATTTCTGGGTGCTGAAGTATAGGAGAAAGAGCGTCCCACAACTTCGGGTCAGAGAGACTGCAAAACAAAACAAAAGAAACAAAAAACCCCACCAAAACAAAATCATCTTCCACCATGAAAAGTCAACAAGAATCAAAAAATACCTTTGTTGATACTTTGATACAAGTGCCTTTGTATATGGGAAGACATAAACTTTAGACTAAGCTCAACCTTGTTATAACTGGACTTGACCTATTTTCAATTAATTAGACTGTAAATAAAGGAATTATATCCAGATTATTTTTTACATTCTGTTTTGTAAATTTCACATCTAGGATTGTGTAAATACCCATGACACCATACAGCTGATAGTGATTCAGTGGTTCATCATACAGCTGATAGCTTCATCTAGCTGTTGTAATAAATTTGTGAGTAGATTAAAATGGGCATATTCCATTCTACTTGATACCAAGTCTGTGAAAAAATAATTCTGACTGAACCTTACCATTGTACCTTTCTAATTAGAGCCTGATTTCCCTTTAAATTTATTTTTAAGGGTTTGCCCCAGAATTTTCCTTGCTTGTAACATCAGGAGAAAGGCATGGAGTGGATTTTTTTGTTGTCATAGTATTAAGATAGAATGTGTGAATGATCCACACTTTTCTTAAGGCTTATGGTTCATGGTAGTTTATTAGACAATTAACAGAAACATTATAGCCTGAAGAAATCAGAGACGTTTTCTGAAATAACTGTGATGTATTATTAATTAAGTAACTGGATATGCCTGGGCTTGTCTCCAAATTCTGAGAGTGCTCAAGGAAAGAGGGATAGTGTCAGTGTTGGAATTGAAAAGCTGGGACCCACCACAAAAGCATTTTGGTCACTCAGAAAGCTTGGTTTTAAAGCAGGAAATTGGAGCAAATGGAAAACTGTAAACTGCATTTTCTACATATAGTATAATAAGTCTTTTAGTATAAGTCACCTAGTAACTTGTGGGGGTCAGACAGAACCACCAGACAATGATTAGAAACAGTGCTGATAAACACTGAATTGGGAGCCAAAACTGTTTGTCTGAGTGGGCAAATCTAGTTGTAGTACTATTAAGTATATTTATTGAAGTGAAATTAAACCCAAGCAGAGTTTGGTTTCATTATGAGGTTTTAAACCTCAAGTCTGAGGGAGTAAAATAACAAAGGCAAATAAGGCAAATGAACTTTGCTTTATGTTTTTTACAAGGAGAAAATACTTGGATCAGAACAAAAGTCCCGAAGAAAGAGAGAGCTAGGAAAACCTTCTCCTGTGGCAAATGGTGTTTGCTGGAGGGCAAACTAGCCAAATGGACTTCTGCTGTACTTAGTCTTTGCTGCAAGAAGCATTTCAATATTAGTTCAAGGGACCATAACCCTAAGTGGGACAGAACAGCCATTGGATGAGTAGTCTTCATTGCAAGAGGGCAGATTTTGTCTTTTCTTGGAAGAAACAGGACAGACAATTAAATTTTGTTACATTCATAAAGGTGATTTACCCAAGTCCTGAGCTATTCTAAAGCTGATATATCTGACAATTTTCATTAGACTCTCATTACAAATTTCATTTAGACTAAATGAAAGGTATCTAAAGAGACCTTAAATTTAAGCCACAGAGGTTAGCCCGGTTGTTTGAAGCATGGTACTGATTAACACCAAGGCTGCAGGATTGATCCCTGCATGGGTCAGTCACTGAAGAACTGGACTTGATGTTCCCTGTGGATTCCTTCCAGCTCAGATTTCCATAGGGTAGAAAAATAGCTTCCCACCACATCTGAAACAACTTCAGCAATCCTGTGCAGTCAGCAGGCAGTAACTAAAGCCAGGTACCTGGCCAGTCATGATAGAAGTCGTCTTCTTCTATGACTTGTCAGTTCAGTTGGCAGTTTCAAGATTCTCTACATGGGTTTGGGTGTCTGTTCCCCACTTTAGAACAGATACATTTTTATGATGCTTGCCAGATCTAGAGAAATGAGGCCACATGTTTTTATTTGCAGTTTTGGGATTTTTTGAATCTAAGCAGGTATTCCCATAAAACAATGTCATTCCAAGTTCTTTCCACTTTCTCCAAACTTTGCAGTCTGTATACCACAACTTCCAGCTGCGCAGAAAAGTTTGTCATGCTGAGCCAAAGTGGTAGTTACCTGAGAACTGTGTTGTGAACAGTTCACCATATAAACAGTTTCAAGAACATTTTTAATATGAAGTTTCCTATGGCAGTGTCCAAATTGTTGATGTGCAAAGTTTGAAAAATGACCACATGCCTTAGAAGTATGTACTTTGAGAGGCAACCATGTAGAACTTCATACTGCAGTTTGAAAAATTGAAATTTCTTGAAATTTCTGCACTATTTGTTAACTCTAGACATAAGTGTCTTCCATGGTGTTATCTGATCCTTAGACTTGAATGCAAAAATACATCTTCATTGTTTTGTATGATACTTAGACCATAGAGTAAAGTTCATTAACACATTTCTTGAACGTTAATACCATGACCAAAAGATTTCAGGTTGGATATTACTTACTCTTTGTTAAGAGTTGGTGTTTTATTTACTGATGTGACCTAAGGCATTATAGGAATTATCTTAGAAACATTGTTTTCAGTGTTAAGGGAATAATACCATTGTGACTTACTGCACTTCTGACTTTGTCTTGAGTTTTTGTCATGTTGAAATACCAAGGTCTAATTGAGACAATAACTAAAATGTATGTGCAAATACCTGATCTTCTTTATTTATGAAAAAAGCTTTGCTGCAGTAAACATTGAATGCAAAATCTTCTCAGATCAGGAGAGGTATATTAGTAGTCCCATTATGGTGTTTTCATCATCTTCCCCACTTAGGTCAGTCAGTTCAAGGATGGTTCTCATAACATCCGGGTTTTGGATTCAATCCCCATGTGGGCCGTCCACTTAAGAATTGGACTTGGTCCTTGTGGTCCCCTTTGAGCTCAGAATCTTCTGTGATCCTTTCTGGCCCCTTTAGAAAATATAAAGGTTTGCATGCTTAGGAAGAACAGAAGAAAAGAATGTTTATTTTTCCCCCATGGTTCTTTGAAAGCCATTTCTAGTGAAAAAATCTGGGCTGTGTACTATTTTTTATCTGTAAAATGTAACAGAAAGTACTTTCTGCTTATAAACTGTAGTGCCATACTACATAGTTGTAATCCCCCAGTGTAAAGATAATTCAATCATTAGGCGTAAAAATCTTAGAAACATAGAAATCACCAAACCTAAGTAAGGACCAACAGCACACTTTTTTCTGATGGACTTGTTGATCTTAACCCAAGTCATTGCATCCCTGCATTCCCAGTCAGGCAATTGGCAATTAGGTCCTCTGGCCAAATGATGGGGAGAATGGTTCAGAACTTAAAACAGCAAAACTGCACTGTGGAAGTTTGGTTTCCTCTTGGTAATTAGTCATGTCTTATGTAAGTGGTTGGATTTCGGTAGCTTAAAAATGGACATCTTTTTATACTTCATGTAGTTGTTGCTAACTGGAATGACACAAAGTTGCACAATTTAAAAATAGATACTAGACTACTGAGACGTCTGGTCTGTTTCTTTTACATAACGACTAGATTTTTTCACAGAATAGTCTAGACGGTGGCAAGAATGAAATGAGGCAGCAGCCCACACGCAATTTGGGGAGCAAATGCTTAAAACAGGTTTCTGAGTTCTTCTCCCACCCAGAGATTTGGATGTGGAATAGAGAAAAAATTCAGAAGCATCTTGAGTCTATGTGCAGGGTAGGATAGGGACAAAAGATAGCAAGTGATCAATTATGTTATTCTGACCTTGGATAGTAAGAGCACACTTTTGTGGCCTCAAGATGGATCAGAGAGAAAAGGAAACACAGAGAGGGCTGTCAGTATGTCCCCAGAGGGCAGTTCTGGAGAAGTGACAGCAGTTTGTCGTGAAAACCCTGATAGGGAAGGATGTTCTCATAGACACTGAAAAAGGGTTCATAGAATTCGTGAAAAGAGGAGGGAAATGGCCAGCCTGGGTGAAAGCAATCTGTAAGCAGCACAGTATTGCCTCTTATCAAAGCTGAATCATTTCCAGCCCAGCAGGAAAGAAAGAAATTTGGAGTCTGATAGACGAGACAAAGAACTGTCCAACAGACAGGTAATTGTAGTCATTGCCTTTCTGGAAAGGACAGACTGCAGGATCATCAGAATATGTGTTTTAGACAGAAGAAGAAGACTAGCAAGTTCCGGGGAGGGAGGGGGTCCTGCATTTTAAAAAAACCCACACAATAGCATTTCAGTGATGGAAAAAAGAATTGAGCTAACCCCAAAGATTTTGAGTTGAAAGAGAGAAGAGTATGCAGATTGCTCAGGTGTTGATTTGCCTTCTTTTTCTGCAAGATGAAGTAGGTATATATACTATGTTGGACCAGCAGTAAGTATTTTTAGACACACTTATGTAATGCAGCTTTTGAATGGACTGTCTGCTGAATATCAAAATATTCCTCAATACTTCACTGCACTATTCTTATGACCAAAGCTTTTGAAGAAGTAAGGCTGTAACTTCCCAGAAGAAATTCCACACAACTGAAAATTATTCAGTGTGTGACAGCAATGAACGGTGATGTAAGAAAGGAGACTTGCAAAAACCAGTCAGTTACCTTTTCATAGTGGAGACATTTAGGCCATCTCCAGGCTGCACAGACCAGTCCTGGCTTGGAGCTCCACAAAAGCTCAGCTTAAGCGCAAGTTGCACATCTGTGGGGAGATCTGGTTTGCCTCCACCTCTTGACAGAAAGCTCCTGATAACTCCTGAGAATGTATTCTTATGAGAGAAACATTTCCCTGAAATAATTTGGGATTTTTTAAGTTAATTTTAAGTGTTTGATAAGTATCATTAAAAACACAAGTAGAAAATAAACAGGCAGTTATCAGTGGAAAAACTGGATCAATCTAGAATACAGCATTGGGTTTATTTCATCTTAGGGTTTTGGGATTCCATGTAAGACAAAGTGATACGTTGCTGGCAGGGACATACAGTTATGGACTGAATCGAATCATTTTTCTGGGGGAGTTCCTCCAGCATCAGTTTCTCTGCTAACTTTACTGAATATTTCTGTTAATGACTATGGCATGATTATTAGGGATGTACTTACACAGCAAAAGTGAGAAGCTTTATTAATCTGGAAAATGTTTGGGACCTACTTTAGGCAAAACAGACATGGCCATAATAAGAATAAAAATGGTGTGGAATTCTGTAATACAGATTTTATAGTCTGTAATTGAGGATATAATGACTGAATTTCTGTAACACAGGAACTTAGCTGTGGAAAATGACAAAAAGCAGGATCAACATAAAGTGGTAAATTGTCTGATCTCAGTATTTCCACTGTGGGTTTGGGGAGTCTTTTGATTGGTTTTTTCATTTGTTTATTTTGGAGTCTTTTTATTGACTCTTTATTTTGTTTGTTTGGTTTTTTTTTTAGTTCTCAGGTGAGATTCCTGCAGCAAATCAAATAGCTTCACAGGATTGCCTGGTGCCACTAACGCAGGTGTCCCCCAGCTGCAAGAGTACAACTTCCTAGCTCTCTAGTATTTCTGTATTTATGTAACTTTCCTGTAATCTTTGAGATAGACATTTAATGACGCTGTTGCTGACAGAGAAGCCCCAAGCACACACATTGGTGAGGGATTGATTTGTGCCTGCATGTAAAATACTACAAAAATATATGTGATGGAATATCATGAACTCCACTGGTTCATGAATTTCTCCCTACAGAGAGAGAAGAAACTCTGCCTTATTGAGTGATGAAGACTAGGCTGACAAGGGAAGAGTGTGTTTCCTCAGGGCAGTGGTGGGCCAAAGTGGAAAGTCAGCTTGGATGGTCAGTCCCATGAATGATTCTTTACAACTCTGAATAGAACCTTCAGACTTTGAATGTTTTCCTTCCAATTTCATTAAGGGTCAGAATCTAAACAATATTTGTTCTTCAGATGTAGTTTTCTTTCATTTTATTACTAGTAATGGTATTATTGTTTACCAAAAGCCCCGAGATAGAGTATTTGAAACAATTTTTTGCTGCTTGTCTATTTGATTTGGACAAAGAGCCAAAAAAAAACACAAACCGACAAACCAAACCAAACAAACAAATCTAGCCTAAATCTACAGCAAGCTCAGTGCATAAAAAAATCTGTAGTTATCAGTGATGTACTTTGAATCTACCTTTTCCTTCCGTATTTTTGTTCTGTTTATTTGAAACAAGATTTATATGAAAAAAAAAAAAAATCCAGTCATTTTCCTAGCACACTCATTCTTTCAAATCTCTGTTGGTCTACTGGGTTTTGTGTTTTGAAGAGGATAACTGAGATCAGAAGTGGAAGAAGCAGCCAGCAGCAGGCTTTATTAATGTAATTTTAACTAATGAATTTCTCTATTAATCTTACATTTTAGGTGGTAGCTTTGTCACTTTTATGTGTTTCACATAGCAGCTGAAATGCAGAGCCCCTGTGAGTCTGATCTGACAACCTTCACCACAAAGGCAGAGCTTCTGTTTGACAATGGGACTTAATGATCACAGCAAGCAGGATTGAAATTTTAGTGGTGTGCTTCTGTGTGATTATGACAGTGTTGACACTAAATCAAATTCAATTAGCAAGGGCTTGTTAATGAGTTATAATGCTTTGCAAAGCAGAAAGGACAAAGCATTTTGCCGTCTCCAGCCAGCAGACTAGTTATTCCCAATGTTAATGGAGCAATAGCTTAAGGAACCACTGCTGGATTTTTTTCTCTAGATTTATGTTAAAGAACACTTTGCTAATGAATCTCTGAACAAACATGTTGTGTATTACTGGAATGAGGGTGACAGGAGAGAAAATACAAGCATTTTTGTCCTCAAGTGCTCTCAAAGTGGTTTATAAAACCACTTTGCAGCACAGAGAGCAGTGGAAGCTGCAGCAGCAGATGACAGCATGCTGAGCAAAGTATCGTGTTGGGTAGTATGTCCTGTGAGCCCCCAGACCTAGTGGCCCTGTCCCTCGTGCTGAGCTGGTGGGTGTTGCACATCCTAGGAGCGTGCAGTTGGCAGCTGCCCGTGTTCCTGGGCTGGCAATGGATGCATGGCTGCCCATGCAGCAGAGAACTGGGGTAGCCTGAGGGCTGAGGGTGCTGCCGTGGAGCCTTGTGGCCAGGAGCCTTGGCCAAGCTGCAGCACTCATCCTCTGCTAGGACTGGGCTCTGTCCAGTGAGCACTTAAACACAGCAGCTCCCCTTATGAAGCACCCACCAGGGCGAGGTGGAAGGTGTGTGATGTGTGCCTCTGGAAGTTGTGTTCCATTTAGGGGTTGCTTTGTAAACCTCTCTGTCCACGTGAGGTCTTCTGGGGGAAGAGCATGTTAAAATCTACTTCATAATGCATGAATGAGGTGGCCCCCATTTAAATTGCAGAATAAAAATAACAGTAATAATTTTCCCTTTAAGGTAGGCTGACAAGTCCAGCAGTAATTCTCTAGCAAATTATATATGTGTCAACCAAATTGAATTGTTCCCTTATAGTCTTCTACCAAGATATCAATATTAACTTACTGTGATAATTTAATGTTTTAAAATACTTGTATTCCTAGTGGATTTGGCAGCTCTCATTTGTTTTCACAAACACACTTTACATAAATGTGTACGTATAAAATCAGTGTTATATCTTGATATCATAGGACTCCAATTTCAACTGATGATAGCTTTGTAAAACTTGAACAATTTGGACCAATTTTTTTCCCCTAAACTCAAAATTTCCTGATCAGTAAGTGCTCCTGGAAAACTTTAGTAAAGAATTTCACTTACAGAATTGTTTGAGAATAGCTCATCATATTGTCCAACCTGAACTCATGACCAAAACTAAACTGTGTTACTGCTAACCCCAGTAAACAAGCTCTTCAGATTTTCTCTGGTTTGTCCCTGAGCACAGATACACCTGTCATGTTAGGAAGTGTGTGTAACACATTGTTTATGGCAGCTTAGAAGGGGTTCCGAAGTAAAGCTGGAACCAAATCCAGTAACTTACACTTTCAGTCTTCTACGCTGTTTTCTTCTAAGTCAGAGCTGATCAAGGTATTCATGCCCCCATGCTGCAATTCACCACATCCTGACTGGCTCTGTAAGAACTATGCTGTACACCAAGTTGTCCAAACCACAAGACATACTAACATAACTGGGGCAAGAGGGGGAAATGCTCTTTAACCCTTAGCATCAACTTTTGGAGTGAGCTACAGTGCACTAGGGCAGCCATACCCTAAGTGCTGTGTAAGGGTGCCACATTCCTAGAAGGACATCAGACTCCTTGAGCATGTCCAGACAAGAGTGACTGAGACAGTGAAAGACTCCGATGCTCAGACACATGAGGAGGGGCTGAGGTCACTTCTTTTGTTCCCCTTGGAGAAGGATGCTGAGGGGTGACCCCATCAACATGCATGTCTCCTTAGGGCAGGTAAAAGCCATGCACTGGTCTTCTTGCTCTGGGGTCCAGCAACAGGACACAAGGCAAAGGGATGAAACGGAGTCAGGGGAAGTTCAGATGGGACGTGAATGAATGGTTCTTCACTGGGACCATGGTCAGTCACTGGAACAGGGCACCAAGACTGCCAGAGTTCATGGAGCCTCTGAACAACTCTAAGCTGTATGATTAGTTTCATACAGTCCTTCCAGAAGGAGGCTGTTGGACTTGATTGATCCTTACAGGTCCCTCCCAACTTGAGACATTCTGTAAAACACTGTTGGTTTGATAAGAGTTCCGTGATTCACAGACATATCCTTCCCTTATCATGGAGGTCATTGCCCAAGGGCAATGTGTTTTGCACATGTGCTGTAGAGACAACTTCTTCATGGCTAGTAGATGGCTAGTTGCTTGGAATTTTTGGTCAGCAGTTGGTGTTGCCTGCCTGAGATCTGAGAGAGACTCAAAACATTTACTTCTTTTGTTGTAGCTGAGTGTCATTCTTCCCTGGTAGTGAGCTTTTCTGTAGCTTTTGATGATCAGGAAATGTCAAACATCTTAAAATTGACACATATTTTAGGTTTCATCAAAACTGTTTTAATAAACAGCTGACAAATCAGCATCTTAGAAGATAAGCCACCTGACTGAGGAAACTTCTGAAGAAGTTTACTTTGTTTACTTTAATCTTCCTATTCCTCAGCTGCTGCTTTCTTAAATTGGCATATGCTCATCTAATTTACATACTGTAAAAATAAGTATATTCATAATTTTAAATATTAGAACACCAGTAAATATTAAAAAAAAAAAAAAAGAGACTAATGAGAAAATTAAGAATTCTCTTTTTAGAGCAGTATCATGTAGTATGTATAGTAAAAAAGACTCCAGGCCAAACATTGAACAACTAGCAGAAAACAAGCTATTGATTCATTGTTTTTCAATGAACACCACTCACCCTGTGTATTATGTGAGGTAGAGTTCTGTGGAGAACAATAACTGAGTCCTGTAATTCACAGCTGTATCATAATGCATGCACACCAGAGGTGAAAACTGTTTCTGGTATTTCCTCTCTTCAGGTAGCTTGAACCTTCCTTCTTCTTGTGTGCAATGAGTATTTTGTAGCATCAATGATGACACTATCAGACCATGAGATGGTTCAATGTGGTCCAAATGTTAAGTCAGGAACACTTTGAAAATACAGTAGTTTGCTTCATCAGTGAATCAGATGATATTCTGCATTTTCCATTAATGACAACTGCAGAGATTGGATTCCATCTCTGTTTTTTTGTGTTCATGGTTGCCTTTGGGAGAACCACTTCATCAGCCTCTGATCTTGGTTATGGTGGTAAGCCTGAAGTAATTCAATTCAAAACAAAGGAGCTGAATTTCATTTATATGACCACAACAGACCAAACCTGTCTCTGAAAGTGCAGTGTAAGAGCTAGAGGAGATATAAATATTATTTATTGTTTTATCAAAAATGCAATTTTTTACTGTCCTCACACAATTTCTCTAATTGTTTTTAAGTTTTAACATTTATTTATTTCCTATACCTTCTACAAGATGGTGGAACAAATAGCATTGGAGGAGAAGGGAGTATTTTCCTTCCTGTTGTAAGAGTTTTTCAAAGTTAAGATGATCTTTCAAATGTCATCTGTTTCACTGAGAGAATTGTTTGTGGTATGTGGAATTGCTGCACTGAAAACAATTAAATCATAGCATCCTGCTATCCTTGAACACTCTGCATTGGAGCCCAAGTTCTGCATTTTATTTTCATGTAGTGATTACTTCAGACTTGGTGGAAAGGTGCATTGAAACCTGGGATTGTGATCTGCGTACAGTGGAGTTTCATCTGTGGAAGGGCCTGCAACAAGTCCCACAGTATTCCTATAGGAGTAAAATATGTCTAGTTGATAAATAACACTTAAAATGATGTAATCATTCAACTGGCAAAGCATTCCATGTCTTGGCTTTCTGTTTCCAGATCTAGCTAAATCACTGTCCTAATGGAGATAAAAAGCCCAGAGAATAAATTAATTAAATCATTAATTATGGGCCCTTTTTAGCCACTTTGTTTAGAACAGAGCAACAGGTATGTACAAAGTAGATGGTCCTGCAGAAAGTTTCAATTGCAGTAGAAAGACTTTGAGTGAGTCTAAAGCTGTAACAAGGTGAGAGAAGGCAGAAAGAAGGTGCAGCAATTAATGTGATTGCAAGCATACCCATTGTTAAGAGATAGGATAACTTTTATTTATGTATCTACCTCACCTATTTGTAGATGAGATGCCCTCAAAGCAATTAATTTATTAAATTGTTGTGCTCGGTCACTATGTCAGTTCAAAATAAAGTAGGTTCAATGTTTGAATATTTTATTTTGTTTGTATTACCTGAAAGTACCTCAGCTCCTCCTTTGGTAAGCACATTGGAGCCATTTATAGAGCTAAGGGAATTAGAGAGAATTTTTCTCACTGTTAAATCCTCTTACATTGAAGGTTTAAGTTAGTAGTAGTGCTTAACCTGATCTTAGGTAGGCAGAAGTATGAATAACAGTAGCAAAGGAATTTTTATTTTCTTACACAGAGCTGAAGGTGAACTGGGGTTTTGTACCTGTCATCCTTTTTCTGTATCTGCTTTGCTTCTATTTACCTAAAATGCTAATAACAAACAGACACTTATTGTGAAACAAATTAAAAGTAAAAGATTTGTTCACAATGAGGCAGAATTGACAAACTATCTGAGAGAGCGTTGTTTCTTACTTAAGTGAAAGTACTTCTGAAGTTTTCTTTATTATTTATTAATCCCTGAGGAAAATCACTAACTCATATTTGGTCCATATTCCAAAATAGAATTTTAACTTGTTAACTTCACTGTTAAGTATTTTCAGATGTTAATCTGACCTGCTTTTCTGTGGAAGAAAGGTTGCATGTCTAAATAAAGGCTTTGGTATGTGACCACTGCAAGTGGGGAGCTGTGGAGGTATTTAAAATTCATTGGTCAATAGATTTGTTTTATTAGTACTGCGGATGACAGGTGCTTGAGTTTTGCTTTTTTATGGTTGAATCCACACAAGGCTGCAAGTGGGAAGGGGATGCTTCCCACTTCCCACTGAGACTGCGTGCCTGAATTCCAATGTAACATGGTATCTGGGGGGAAGATAGGGCAGGAGACTCTCTCCAGGAAATTGAAATTAAAGCAATCTACTGAGGTGTAGTAAAAATAGGTAGGTAAATTACAACTGGATCATGGTTGTCAGAGGAAAGATGCAACAGCAGATCTCCCAGGCTCTGGTTTGCATAACAATTGGGCTAGGCCTGTGGGGTGGGCCAGATTAGACTTTTCCTCTCAGTTATCAAGCTCTGTCATGTTCTTTAGACATTTCAAATGTTACTCTGTATTCAAAATCTGTACTGGAATGACAAGAGAGATTTTAGGCGCTGCCTGTTCTACAGTTTTCTCATCCACTTGTTTAGTTGACATTGGGAAGACCACTGTGACTCCAGTGCCACTTACAGGTCTATGAAAACCTGATACATCAGATCCCTGGACACATAGCAAAAAAATTGCCAAAAGAGATTGGGAGTGCTCCTAGAACAAGGGATGAATCTAGAGTGTCCTCTCCTTCCTGTACAGGAGATCCCTGTTAGGAAAGAGATGTTTAGATGAACATGATTATCAAATTCATATTTACTGAGCTTTCTGAGTGTTCCTAGCTAGAAAAAAAAAACAAGTTAAGCAGTATCTTGAGGTGCATTAAATTAAAACTAAACCTGAGCTGAGGAAGTCAAATGTGATGAAATGTGGGATGGCAGCTTGACCCCATTTGTCTACTACTGTAGGCATGACTGAGCCCACCCTCTGGTGAGTGTTCAGTGCCATCATGTCTCTGGGAGTTATTAAAATTTATCACCTATTAAATATTAATTGTACAAATACTATGAATCCTCAAAGTTCACTCTGTCTTAGAGAGTGGGTCTGGGTGTATTTTTTCTACACAGTGACAGGAAGCCCTGGATGTTGTGAACTCTTAAAGTTAAATGTGTTGCTCACTGAGTGGTTCTTAAATCTTTTTTTCTTAAGACACTGAAAATGTGGTAAGAACTGTTCCAAAGTCAGCTATATGGATCTCTATGAAATGCAGAGTCTGAATTTTTTTACATTTTTACATTTTTTTTACATTTACAGTTTTTGAATGATACAAGTGAGAAGTACCTTTAACCAATATTTGATAGGTTAAAATATCACCAGGAATCTGTAATATACTACATCATTATCATCCTTTTCCCCTACTGCTTTCTTAAACCTTTTCCTTTTTTGGATAACTTTTTATTTATGTATTTATCTCACCTATTTGTAGATGAGAAGCCATCAAAGCAATTAATTTATTGAATTGTTGTGCTTGGTCACTATGTCAGTTCAAAATAAAGTAGGTTCAATGTTTGAATATTTTATTTTGTTTGTATTACCTGAGAGTACCTCAGTGAATTTCTAAAATAAACAGGTGATGATCTGTTTCACATGTGAAACTGTTGTTCAGAGAGAGAAATGTGTACCTGAGGGTCCATAGATCAGGCAGATAAAGATCCTTTTTGCATCCCACTACCCTTTCATATGAATTAATAGAAACAGGCCTTCTTTTCATTATATTTTAATAAAAACTTCTCAGAACTTGGCCAGTAGACATTAAATGAATATATAAGAGTATACCCAATATGTAAGTTTAAAGAATCAAGCCTGCCACCTAGTTTTATTTTACATATTCATTCTGCATGCAAGGCAGCATAAGTCACAACCATGTGAAGAAATAATCATTGGATTATTGACCAATAATCATGGGCTGCTAGAACTGGATTTGTGGTCACAAGGATATATAGACAAATCACTGTGTATTTACACTTTTATATTTACAAATGTACCCTGTGTAAGGGAGTGGGCGTGTGCAAGTGGAAATCCAGCACTTGTATCGTTGGGAATGGCTTCTGCATCATTGGGGTTCAATGTACAGCTCGTGACTCCTGATAGCAGCTCACCAACAAGAGTATGATTAGTTGTCATGGCTTGTAGGCTTTGTAGTATGATAATCTTTGACAGTACATCTAACTGTTACGAGAAATAAAAATGCATGTGTCCTTGTACAGCTGGCACTCTACCATTTAGTTGAATGACTTCTGCTTTTAACATTTAATTAGCCGTTTATCTGTGATGGGCACAAGATGATTTTTTTTTTTTTTTTTTTTTTAGATATGTGATTTGGCTTTGTTGCAGAAGGAAATAAATAAAAAATCGCCTATGATTGAAAAGCTGAGTCTACAAACGTGTTTTTTTTAATTAGCCATAGGACATAACATCACATTGAAAAAAAATCCAAATTTTATGTTTTAGCTTTTTAAGTACTCATTGGGATGTATTTTTTTACAAAAAATCAGATTATGCCCACAAAGCCAGAGTCTTCCTCCAGCTATGCACTGTGAGCTTTAATGAGGTCTCTGCTCATTGTAGACCTTGGGACAAACTGGTAGAAAAGCAACCATCTAGTGAGGACTGAGGAGACGTAGAAAAGGCTATTCTAGTTGTCACTGCTGTTGCTGAATTTCAGAATTCCAGAGTTTATTTTTCTCACTGCTCAAATGCAAGACATTTTGTTAGCAAATGCTACAGCTATGATTTTTAAAGAAAAAACAAAATTTTTTCCCAGAGATAAGAGGAGAATTCCTCATATAGGACTAGCCACATTTCACCTGCCTGAGCGAAAAATGTCACATTCTACAACTGATACTTAAAATTCTTTTGTTAAAAACTGCACTGACAGTCAAGCCTGCAGTTGCTATCAGGAAAAATGTGAGAGCTAGATATTGAGTGGCTAATTCCATTAACTGGAGGACCGTTTCTTGATCTCTGTGTGTCACCTACATAGGTATTGAGAACTTAATGCCAAGGGCTGGACACAACAAGGTGAGAGAGGGTGTGGGACACATGACATGACTGTAATAAAAGATGTCACCAGGCCTTGAAAAGCTCCTGTTTTAAAGGCACTATCCAGGTGATAGTATACGCTACAAAAAGGATTCATTGGGACACTATGGGTGTTTTGTTTTTACACAGCTAAAAGTGCCAAACAAACTCAGTTTTTTTACTTTAAACTAAGAGCATCTAGGGTGGTAAGTATTATGAGAAAAAGTGCATGCGGAGCTTTACAATGGTGTCTTTAGTGAGCTTTTGCAGAGAAGAGCAAAACTTAAGGAAGTTTTATATATGAACTCTGGCAAGTGTAGCCAATGCTACTAAGGTTTGTTGTGAGCAGATTAAGGGTGGCAGGAGCTACCCAGTAGCAAAGGAAGGCATGCTAAATAGTAGAGTATCTACAGATTGCTTCTTATTATGGCACAGGTTTATGGCTGGAAGGGAGGATAAGGCAGCTCACCGTTAATGTTTAGAAGAAAATTCTCCTCATTGCACCCTCCTGTCATGAAATAGCTAAACAATAGACAATAAAGATGGTTGCATTTTGCTCTCTGAGTGATTCTTATATCCACTGTTGCACAGTCTAAACCAGTCAGTTAAAATTCAGCTATTCCAGCGAAGTTCAGGTCTCTTACATTGGGCTTGGCTTAAAAACAGTGACCTAAATATGGGCCTCTTGTATTTGCAAAATCAGAACTGCTCCTTTGATACCCAGTCTGAAAGCAATAATCAGTTACTGCACTGGGGAAACAAGATTTTGTCACTGGTAAGCAGAATTTCAATGGCACAATGATTAAAACCAGCTTCAGTTTCACGCTGTAGTTACAGAGTAAATATTTACATCCTGTGAAGAAGCAATTATTATTTTCATTGGAAGAAAATATAAGGAAGAAAATGTACTTAAAATATATGGGCATGCTATATTTATATGAAATATGTGGGGATGATATCATTTATCCATGAATGAATATCATAGCTGAGAGCCAAGTTCATAACAGGAAAATACTGTAAGGCAGGTATGCCATGCAGAGAAGAGAAAAAAGAAAATTACTCTCTAAAAAGCCTTGATGTGACTAGGATTTGTGTTTATACTTGACTAGTGCTTAAGGTTGCCTAAAACACTGTAGGGAATGGCATCAATATACTGTCTGAAAGGATCTCATAATGATCACCTTGAATGTGACTACAGCAGCAAGAGAATAGACATTGTCAAAGACTGAACATAAATGAAGGTGGTATTTTGTAATTTAACAGAGAACATTTGATCAGTGCAGTCCTGTAAGGTTATCTAAAACTCTCAAAGTATAAAGCTAGTCAAGAATATATTTTGTTGTCATTATCATTTTATTCGCATTTGCTATATTTCTGTCTGTGGAGTACTTGCACTCGGAAGAAAATTTTCAGATGCATAAGGTTGTTCAGCCATGCTCACTTGTAACATCTGTTTGACTTCCTTCTCCCCTTTGGTTTTGCACTGGGATAAATAAATACCATTTATTAACTGCAATTAGTATTTCCATGTGGTGTGGTCACTGGACTAGATTTTTCTTTGCAACGTATTCTTAAAGATACCTATGCATTTATAATACATTTAAACAATAAAATCAGAGCACAGCTTTGGCTCTGAATATTAAAGCTGAAAGGAAATTAAATGGGTTGGGAAGGGCTTTCCCTTGAAAAGCCATGCAGACTATGACCAATGACTGCATTGTGTCTCAGGTGAATTCACAGAATCACAGAGTGCTTGGGGTTGGAAGGAATCCTAAAGATCACCTAGTTGCAGCCCCTCTCTGCCACAGGCAGGGACATCTTCCACCCGACCAGGAGTCTCAACTCCCCGTCCAGCCTGGCCTCAAACACTTCCAGGGATGGGGCATTCACAACTGGAATGGCAACCTTTTATAGCAGGCACTGGTACTACATAATTTTCATGTCATACATACATGCTATAATGTGATGTTTCAATATCTTTACTGAAATACATATTTTTGTCTGCTTGCTACAGAAATACATCTGCTCTAGCTCTTTGAGAAGCAACTAAGACAGAATTTTATTGTTAAGATAACATCGAATATGAATATCTGCATTTATTCCTAAATAGGATTTTAATAGCAACTTGCAATTTTTGCAAAGATCCCATTTTTCTCAGAACTCTTTTGGTATAAAGAGCATAAAATATATTTGTAGATTATATCAAACTAGATTAAATTGTTTACCAGAGTAAATTGTTTGAGTCTTCTCTTGAATCATTTCTTGATCCTTTCTGTTTAACTCAAAGAAAGTCTCTAGTAGTTAGAACTCATTTCCTTAGGACTGAAATCTCACAGACCATGGGTATTTTGTTTTTTAAATAGTAGGGTCTTTCTAGCTCATTTTTGTGTGGATTATGGGTCATAATTTTTTTAATATTGTTCTTCATCATATTTATCCCCTGCTGTGGATTTTGCAGCATTTCTTCCTCATCTACATGATTATTCTTCAAAACTCTTAAATTTCTTTTCTCAAGAATATTTCTCCATGAAATATCTGTTTTACTCGAAACAAGATTTGATAAAAAAATCACAGAAAGCTAAATTTTTACTTGATCATTCAGATAGCATTTCAAAGCAACTTAAAATAGACTGCTTATGTTAGGAGAAGCATCCACTGTCAATGAAGCTTTGTAAGAGGTTCTTCGAAAAAAATAGTTTGAAAAGACATTTTACATGTTTCCTCTGCTGTTCAGCTGTGTTGAACTTTCTGACTTTTTCAAAGTTTCTGAGCAGAGTGGCTAAACACCACCAGGAGGGCTTTTCTTGCCATTTGTTTAGCTAGAGGGTAAATTAAAATATATATATATATAGTTAATATAATTTATATTTCACTTGAGCCTTAAGACAAAATCAATAAACTGCAGTCCATTTTCAGGTCGTCGTTAGCATGATCTTTTCAGTCTCTCCCTGTACTGTATACAGTGATGATTTTAATTACCATTTTTCCCCTTTTGCTCTTTCAGATCAATCTACTTTCCTTTGGGCCAGGTTCTGCTGATGAATATTTTGGAATCTGTGCAGTTACTATTCTGTATAACTATACTGCAGGATTTTTTGGCTTAGTTTGCTTTGGTTTTTATCATGAAGATAACATTGTTGCTTTTGCTGTTTTTGCAACAAAATGTCAAAGCAAAGCAAAGGAGATTATATTTCAATACCTGATGGAGAACAATAAAACATACCCACTCATGTAGGTTCTACTGAGGAATCTCATTACTATTACTTTTTCCATATTCCCTGCAAATCAAGTGTTGTCACTGGTCACCCCATCTTTGGGAAGATAGTTTATTTGTAAAGTCTGTCTTTAAGTGTGGAGATTGAAATAAGCCATGAAGGACCAGTTAAGTAGATGACTCTGCATGATACTACAGAAAACATTCATGCTAGGTACATTTTATTGTTAGCTATACATGCATATTTCTAAAACCTTGACTTGCCAGCTTTGTGTAACATCAGTCCCTGTCACACAATGCCATCTCAGATAACTGAAGAGCATCTCTGTGGACTTATTCCCTCAGGGTCAGTGTTCTATATTGGTCCAATGCTAGGTTTCCATGGTAAACATTGGGCACATATTCCTTTTGAAAATGCTGTTCATTTACACTCCATCTAAGTACCCTGGTGTTGGGCAGACCACATCAGCACAATATTTTTTTAAATGCTATTAGTATTTCCCTTTGCTCTGTTGTTTTGTCTAAGAAAGCTAAAATATTTGTGCAGTGCTGTTTCTCCTGTTTTTGTCTTGGTCGCTGCTCCCCAACAAACTTGTATCACAGTTCTGCTTTAAAATAAAAAGTAAATTAGCTGGGGTGTAGCTGTTTCTTGGCACTGGATGCATACATTTATCATACAGTATACCATATTGAGTGGTGAATTTGCCTCATCCCCTTACAATATCAATGAACAGTTCTCCTGGTTCTGGCCAGGACAGGATTATGTTTTGCAGTAGCCAGGAGAGGGCATGGCTTGGACATAGAGTTTATGCTGAACCACTTCATAGCATTTCCAGGGGCTGGGGAAAGGGTCTCCCTGGTAGAAGAGACTTCTTCCAGACAAATAAATGTGGCAGAGAGCCATCCTCTATTGTCTATTGTTGGGTAGGGGGATTCGTGTGAAAAGTTACTTTTCTTGTACCCTCTGTCACTGGTACTGTTGCAGCTACTGTTTTCTTATCTCATTGCTCTCTCCAATACATTGCTCTTACCTCAACCCATAGTCCTTAGCTTTTGTGCCTCCAATTCCTTGCTCTGGTGCACTCAGGGTGGAGGGGAGGGGAGAAGAGGAGCAGCATGTGGTTTTGGTGGGTTTAGTACATTGGAGAACACCGTTTCAAAAGCACAAGTTATTGTCCAAATGCACTATGTGTTTATTTCAAAATGCTGGAACAAAAGCATAACTGTTCAGCTACATAGAAATGAAAGATTAACCTATGAATATAATTATTATTTTGTTGCCAGTTTGTGCAAACAGTCCTTAAGCTGTGAGTTATTTCAGTTCATCCTATTATACAGGACTGATAAATTTCAGCAAAGAGAATACATAATTCAAGTAGAAGTACATTATTTTAGTGTGACACCATAACCTTCAAACAAACTTGTTTCACCTTTTTTCATGAGTTGAAAAAAATTACAAAATTACAAAAATTACAGTATGTAAGCTTGATGTTCTGCCTAATAGAGAATTGTACACTTAGGTTGTCCAGACATAAGGTGTATCTGTTGATGCAGAATAAAGGTATATCAGAAGCTGAAATTTTTCATGTGTAATGTTTCTAATTTATGAAAGTTACCTACATTGGACACTAGTTGAATCACCTCTTTAAAGCTGCCTGTCTACGTATGTCAAGGATGATAAACTGCCTACAGATGTGCACATATGGCATTCATCCATTTGTGTGTGCAAGGAACTTTCGATGCTCAGAAACCAGCATTATACCTTGGATCGGTGAATTTTGCATTGGAGTCTCTGCCCAGTGGATGAAAAATGCATACAGTCAGATGATATAAAGCCAGGAGGAGTGGGTGATACACCTGAAGGCTGTGCTGCCATTCAGCAGGACCTCGATAGGTTGGGAAATTGCCTGGGGAGAAATCCAATATGCTTAAACTAGGGCAAGTCAGGATAAACAAGGGCAAGTGCTGCACCTGGGGAGCAGCAACCCCAAGTACCAGTACAGATCAGGGGCTGACCTATTATAGAGCAGCTCATCAGAAAAAGACCAGGGAGTTTTGATGGATGACAAGTTGATGATGAGCCAGCAGTGTGCCTTGCAGCCAGGAGGGTGCAAGATAGTGGTATCTTGGGGTGCACTGGGGAAGAGTGTGGCCAGCAGGTCTAGGGAGGTCTCCTCCCTCAGAGTGTGGCCAGCAGGTCCTCCCCCTCAGCCACATCTGTGTGCCACATAGTGAGGCCACATCTGGACTACTCCACATCTGGAGTCCAGTTCTGGTCTCCTCAGTAGCTAGGGAGACAAGGAGACAAGGAGCTATTGGACAGGGTCCAGTGGAGGGCTACAAAGATGATGAGGGGTCTAGAGCACCTCTCCTATGAGGAGACACTGCAGCAGCTGTTCCTGTTTTGCATAGAGAATTATAAAATGTTGAGGGGTTGGAAAGGACCTTAAAGATAAAGTAGTCCAAATTCCTTCTGCCATGGGCAGCCACACCTCCCACTAGAAGTAGAACTTTAGAAACCAGAGAAGAGAAAACAGTAGTGAGAAACTTACCTTAAACAAAGAGTGTCCAGGCTTGCACATCATTGGTATCTGATTGCCTAATGTCAGCTTCCAGCTATATTGCCTGAAGTGACACTGTATAAACTGTTAGCACCTTTGTATTGCTCAAATGAAGCTTGGGCTTGATGTGTGACTCAGGAGTTTAAACACATCTTGAATCCTTCTCAAGGTAGAGGGACAACGCAATAAAACTGCAAAGATGCGCACTGGTGGACTGACATCAGCCACTAATGATCAAAATGATCATCAATACTTTTCAGCACTGTTACTCAGTGCTGTGGGAGGGATGTATTTTAAGAAACAAAGATACTAACCTGGGATTTACTACTCCTGAACAGTGCGTTTTAAAAAGATTAACTTGCTCCAGAAACAGAAAACACATTTTTTTAAATTGTGGTTGTATAAATTATTTCATAGTTATATCAATATTTACATGGACAATTGATTTACTCAGCAGGCTAAATCTAGAGAAAATTTACCTTCGGTTCACTGCAGATAAAAAAAGAACAGCATAGATATAGGTAACGTATGAAGCTATGTAAACTTTCTACAGTCTTGAGAGGTACCTATTTGTCTTCTGAATTTCCATTTCTCTTTCTTGTAGTAAATTCTTCACTGTAATTTTTTAGTTTGTTTATAATACCATTAATTTGGAGCCTCTGTAATGAAAACTTTGGACTGAAATTCATGTACTCAAATTTTATGGTCACTTTAGTGCAAAAGGAATGTTTAGTTTGAAATGTTTTAAGCCTTTATACTTTTGCTGGATTTGTAAGTTCCATACAAGTGAGAGGGGGTTAACTATGTTCTGCTTATTTTTGTGTTTCAGCAGGTTGATTGTTAAATTTCAAATAGTTATGGCCACTCAGGTAAGGAGTTTGTACTTTCTGTGTCTCCAAAGACTAACCACAAGACAGTGCAGCCAGAAATAAAGGTTTTTTTTCTAGATAAAAATGCTGTTCATGGAATAAAAAAGAATCTGCTGGATTCTCAGGTGCTGTGATTTCATGACATACAATTAGAAGAAATGGAAACAAAAGTCCTCTGGCAATGAAAAAGAGGGAATTTTTAATGCAGGATTTGAGGGCTTTTCTATAGTACCATAAAACCATTCTAACAGGTATATAAAGTACTAAATCTAAATATTACAAACATCCTACAACTAGTCCCCTCTCCTACATTCAATTGGATGGGACACAGCTTGGAACATTATACTATTTCTGACAATTTCCTGTTCATTTATAGTTCACAAATCTGTTGTCTTTCTGAAGTCATCCTCTGGGCTAAAATAAATAGAAATGCCAGTAACAGATCTAAGGAGTTATCTTTCTGGTCAGGACCTGTACTCATATGTACCATAGGTTTGAAGCCACAAATAAGATTTTTCCATTAATCCCACAGAAGGATTTCTCACGGTTCTTGCTACTTGCTGTGCTAAGCTTCCTAGTGAGCCATGGCCAGCAGAGGAGAGATAGAGCTCACACAGAGCTGTAGCACCTGATAAGCTTGCCTGTAAATCATAAAGTTCATAGAAGCCTCTGTTAATGGAGTGCATCTTAAAGAAAAAGCTGAACCTATGGCTTCACGTAGAGATTAATGGCAATGTAATCCAGAAGGATTAAATAGAAAAGTATGCTTGAATAAGATATTTTCTCAGGAGAAAAGTGTATTTTATCCCTAAAATAAAACCTAGCCCGTCCTCAACCAACTACCACCTTTCTACTCTCCAGGGATCTTATCCCTCTTAACTTCATTCTGAATACTCATGTTAGAAAGAGCACAGTCTCTTTAGCTTTCTGACTCCCTGTTTAATGACAACAGTAACAATTTGGACTGCTTTTCTAGTATCTCTGAATGAGCTGGTTCATTGCTAGCCTCAAAATAGCTAAACTTAGCAACATCCTTTTACTAAAAAAAAAAAAAAAAGGACATTCCCTAAATGCTCAAGACTAAAGCATTGTCTGAACTCTGATTGCAGCTTCTTCTCTTTCAGCGTATGGACTGCAGGTAGGAGTGACTCAGGCACATGATTCCTCTGTATCCTCACTGACTGACTTATTAAAGGCACTCTGCACTCAAGGGCAGCCCGTCGTAATAGATTTGGTACTTGCATTTTCTGAACTGTAATTTCCTTACAGAAAATACGAGTAAACTACTGTTCCTGCGCCTGGTGGTTTTGGTCATGTGAAACCTCTCATATCCTGTAAAATTCCCAAGTCCTGGAGTAGAAGAAAGCTTTTTCAGCTCCAGAATTTAGACACTTCAGTTCTGACTGAGATAGAAATCCCATTTTAGACTTTGCTGAGGCATTTTAAGCAGTTAACGAAAGAGATGTGCCTTCAAATCCCTTAGGCAACAAGAAATACTTAGTCTGCCACAGTCATTAACTGATCTGTTGGGCAAAAGAAAGTGTCAGCATCTCCATTTCCTTGCTGATTCTTCATCCGTAAACAGTTTGTCCTTAAGAGAGAATAATTGTTTATGGTTGCAGAACGGGTTTCTTATAGTAAACAAACACATAGTAAACAATAACCCTGGAGTAGAAAAGATCACATTTTGTTCATTTAATTAAAGTCTAGTACTGCTAATAATATGGTTTTGATTATGTAGCAGGGAAAGTAGTCTAAACTGCAAACTCTTTAGATCTCAATACTCTCCTGTCTGTAATAGGTTTGCTATTCTGCAATACAAATGCCTTTATCAGAAGAAACAGGCATGTCTTACATTACATCAACACTTCAGAAACTCTGGACACACTCAGAATTGAAGTGTGATTACATGACAGTTTCATGAGTCAGGATATTTTTCTTGAATATGTCACTAACTACTTGCCAGTACATTGTAACTTCAATGCATGTACCCTGCTAGGAGTGAGAGTGGAGGCCTGTAGGAAAAGATAATTATGCTCATAATAACTGTTCTCAAGTAGTTGTTTCATGAGCTCAGTGTCTGTGATCCTACTGAGAATATATTTAGGTGCATTACTTATGCAAAGGACTTGGATGCTGTGTCTTCACAGATAATCCGAGTTTGCTCAAGTAAATGTACCACTCTGAACCAGGATCATCTGTTTTTCCTACACAGAATGGAGATGTGTATTTGCTGTTGGGTGATTTTTACACCTGGGATGATATAAGATAAAATTTAGTAAGTTCAAATTAGTCAAAGTTAAATGAATAGGTTATAATTCCTAGAATATTATCTCACATGACCATCTTGCTTAGAAAAATTAGCTTGTCTGACACTGAGCTACAGAATCACTTAGGTTTTGAAATACCTCTGAGGTCATTGAGTCCAGCAGCACTTCAAATGATCACCACCTTGTCAAGCGGACCACAGCACTAAGTGCCACATAAAGCCATTTCTTGAACATTCCCAGGGATGGTGACTCCACACACTCCCAGGAGAGTCTGTTCTAATGTTTAACAGCCCTTTGCATAAAGAAATTCCTCCAGATGTCCAGCCTGAGTGCACCTTATCCTCTCCTTATCCACACCTGACTACAATGTCCTGTCAGGTAGGGGCAGACACAAAGCTCCGGCTCCCTGTCTTGCCCCCTCTATAGCTGTCTTCTCTGATGTTGAGTCTGTTAGGTGGCATCCAGGACATAACGTCATAAGGACAAATGGTGCTACAAAAACAGAAGTTGTGGGGAATTAGGAAATTATATCAGTCAAGAACTGTGACACGGGCCATCTAAAACTCCTTTTTTTGTTTCTTTTCAGTGATCTAATTGTATTTCAGCAGAATATTAAATGTATCAGTGAAAATATACAGTGTACTGCATAGTACATACTGTTGCGACTTCAATCTGTCTTTTATGTCTCCTTGTGGGGGTATTTCTCAGAGATAATAGAAATTCTTTCTGCAGAAAAGATAATTTTGAAATTTGCCCAGTGAAGACTTGTTCTCTCATAGCTAGTTAAAGATAATTTGGATTTGACAAAAGGAAGAGAAAATTGTACATAGTTGTATATTAACTGTTAGCTTCATTCACATGTGAGGAAACCCTTTAGTAAAGAGCCTGCTGTTACATGTAATAGCCCTGACTACTTTTTGGGAAAAGAGCATGAGTCACTTGAAGAAAGGAGGTTCATGTTTTCTCCTAGATGTGTTGTTTAAAGACTGAACTGTGTAAAACAGGATTGACATTGTACAATTACTTGCATCTTACACTGTGCTAACTCAACTTTGCTTTTCATTCCTAGGTATTTAAAAGATTGTTTTTTCACATCAGACTTCACTGTCTGCCAATTAAAGCTTTAAATCTATGATGTGGAGAGAGACAGAATGTTTCATCTAGACATATTGAAAATATCTTGTTTGAATTACTTTTCTTACCTTTTTTAATGTTTGTGATTTTTACAGATAAAACAATCATCATGAGATTTTTAATCATGTTTTTTCAGCATTCTTCTATGAAGCAAAACATTTTGGTTTGAATGCCAGATTTGCTTAGTAATGCTTGCTAAGACATTGTGAGGAAAACCTCCAAATACTGCAGAATTTTGTTTATTTTCCTTTGTGGCTCTAACAACTAAAGCTACAATGAGTAAGATGTTAGCAAAAGCTGCACTTATGGCATATATCCCTGTCTTGTTTCCCCCACCCACTACCTTGGTAGGTAGTTCTCAATGGAACCAATATTACAGTTTTGCTCAGATTTCCTGAGTCACATCATCAGAAGTAATTAGCATCCAAGGGAGCATGAGGTAGGGTTGGTTAATAATTGAGTGTAGAACCACTTGAACTGAAAATACTAATGCTATCTGTAGTTATTCAATCTATATTAGTAAGGACTGTCTCTTGTTCAGTAATTTGAGTTAGGGTAATTTTCTTCCTCTGTGTATTTATGGGAAATGGCTGCACTTTTGAGGTGCAGAAAATCATAGGAATTACATTATGCATGACACCGATGCAAAGGGGTAGATGATAACACACTTACTTTCCCCATAAATAGCATTTGTGGGGAGAAGAAAAATGAGTAGAAAGGTGATTATAGGCAGACCTGAGCATACAGTACCGTTAAGACATTTTTAATAGCAATTCCATTTTTGACATCTGTAACATAACTGTACTTCCACTTTTAAGAATGCAGCGGACAGTATTGTAGTATGTAACGTTGGTAAATATGATTTCTCTGCTGTACCATTCATTTAACTTCTTAAAGCAAATGAAGTTTCTCTGTCTCAGAGTGGAAAATCTTTCACAGAGCAGGAAATCTTTCACTTCCAAATAGATATGTCTTGTCTGTATACATACCAGAATAAAAAATTCCAATAAATATTTTTTTTGGTACTTTTTTTCTTTTTTTTAAACTGGATTCTTAGATTTCATCAGCTAATCGACCTCACTAGGAAGTTATATCTTGTATTGTTTCCAAGAACAATTGATATAAACAGTGAAAAGGGATTATATTTCATGGCCTAGGAATCAGAATCCTTTTGCTTTCCACTTTTATGTTTTATGATGACTAACACTGCTAGTCAACTATACTTTATTAGCTTTGGTTATTTTGAGGGCGTTTTTGAATCTAAGAGGTAGATTATAGAAGTTTGTATTTCACTTCTCTAAATTCATTGGCAGCTCCTGGAAGGGGAAGCCAGGAAAGTGTACTAACATAATGAGGCAGTAGTGTGACATCGATAAAAAGTTACAGTAACACTGCTGTTCTCCTAGCGGTCTCTTCTCTTCTTACAGCTTGTTCTCATTTCTTTTAAAGTGTCTGGATGAAAGGCTTCTGACAAGGATGTATTATTTCGCTAGCATGGCAGGAAGCTGTTATTTGTGATTCATTTGATATTACTCCTTTCCTTCATTCCGTAGCTAGTGATAGGCTTTATCAGCTGATGAAACGGAGGCTCTTACTGAGGCGTCTCACCATGTCTTGTGAAAGTGTTCTGATACATTGCTTCTAGTACACATTTGCCTAATTACCTAAATGTCCCTGAACTTCCATGTGGCTCAAACATTTTGCACTTCTTGTTCTGCATCACTTTGGCCACAGAGAAGCCACAGAGCTTTGCCTTGGATGTGGCTGCTAGGTATGGGCTTACAAACAGGTTATTCTTTGCCCTGTGGCAATAACAAAACAAATAAACAAAAAAACACCCAGTTTGTTTTATACAGGTAGGATGACAAAGCTGTGTTCCATTTAACCTTAAAGAAGTTACAGCTGTGCTCATTAAAGTTTTGTCAGAAAAAAATGTCAGGTACTTTGGGCAAAGGGGCAATCACATCGCTGTAAGCAAATGCTTACATTTGGTGTATCTAATGATGGCATAAAAATAGCTCTTTCACTGCTTCCCCTATATTCTAATGTCACTAGTACAGTTCTATGAGTTAGTTGCTGTTGAGAAGGTAATTAGACAAATCTTCAAAATTAAATGCATCCCAAGAAATGTTGCCCAAGTCACCTAAGATACTGTTTTTTCTTCTCCAGCATTTGTGTGTTGACAGTTCACAAACCCAGACCCAACGGCAAATCACTGGACTGCCCATACCCTACATCTAAGCACACAGAGGTTTACTGATCCCACTTTAAGTGTCTTAAGGCACAGGTGACTGAGTACCGAATTCTTAGGATTCTCTATTCTTTGGGTTCTTTTTTTTTTGTTCTGACCCTAATGTATTTCAGTGTGGATGTCTGTCTTTTTTATGTCACTAGTCTGAATAAAGCTGTCATACTGATGGTAGTTTCTCTCCATTTCATGCCTTCCTGGAGGACTTTGAAGGACAAGGCCACAAGCTTGAAGATTCTTTTGAGCACAATAACTAAAATAGCAGCACATTGAGTGGCTCCTGATCACTCACCTGTCTTCTGCCTGCTACAATCATCTTTAGTTAACAATTATTTTTTTCCACTGTTTTTAAATTTGTTAAATTATGCATTTATTATTCACATGCTGAGCTTGGAAACAAGGCTGTGGTAATATTTAGAAAAGTGACTTAAAAGCACTCACTCTTTCTATCAAAAGCACAATATGTGTCTTCAGGAGTGCAGAGGAGAAGTGCTAGCAGAGGTATTACAGCAAAGCTCTGGACTTCTTGTTTTAGAAGGGTTTGATGTTCTTTTGTGTATTATTAATGAGCGTGAGATTCATGATTAGGAACCCAGCAGTGATGCTTTCTTTTTGACTGACCTTATAACATGGCAGGCAGTGTTCTTGTTTGTGAAAACTGCCTGAGTTTTACCTAAGACACAAGAACTCCATTCTCCTCCCAGCTAGATGGAGCACAAATTCATTAGGTTCAGGGTGCCCACTGAAATATTTGTGATGTGTTTGTCATTTCACATCTCCATTTCCAGTGTTTGGGCTTGGCAGACTGAAGGGACATGATATGAGTGCAGTTCGGAAGCAGCATTGCTGCCCATCAAATATCATTTGCTAATGCATATAATGAAGAGGTCCCAGAGAGAATTTATTGTTTCCTTACAGTAAAGTGGAAATACAGAGGTCTCACACTGAATTATGCATACTGATTATCGTCACTGACAGATAAATGTCTCACTTTATTAGGTTTCCAACAAGGCATTTTGGTTACAGCGAGTCTAGAGCTTAAATTTGAGCAGTATGTGGTTACAGCAGTATATAGGAATAAAACCAAGAGGTTTCATACTTTGGTTAAAGTATAAATGAGTAAGGCTTGCATTTAGATACTCTTGAAAAAGCTTCCATTTAATGTAATTTATTTAATTACCTAACTTGTATAAATCCTTCCAGTTTGGCTTTTATTTTCAATGTGTGGTTACTACTCTTCTTGACAGATCAGTAACTATAGAAAAATATTCAGGTTGCTGATCTTTCTGGTTTATAACAAAATATAGAATGCCATTTACCCTTGTTTAAAGAAAATAAAATAAAAACACCACCTTAGATTTATCTCTGCTTCTCTTGTGAGATGTGCTTTGTAAAGCACAGCTTTTTCTAACAGGTCAGACCAAAATGCTTAGGAGACAGTGGTCCTGTTGCTGCAGAAAGCTGAAATTTATCATCAACACACAAAAGAGCTATATAAAAATAATTTCCCTTAACGTTCAAAATTTGGGGGATGTAGTTATTTATCCTGTGCAGGCAAATAAATATACTTCTACATGTCATTCATACGGCAATGTAACCATGGCTTTCATATTCAGACTATCAAGCAGAAATTGTGTAATATACATCAGTGCTTTCAACGTGGAAGGAGCTACCAAAGTATTCCTTCTCAGAAGGTGACTCACAATTTAAAAATTTACTGGCTTCTTAAATCATAGAATAAAAATATCAACAAATTGGGCAACCATTGAAGGTTGGAGCAAAGCATACTGGCTTCTAGGACTAAACTGACCTACAGAAATAATAGTTTCCCAGACAACAGACCATTACAAAAAATTTCCTCCAATATTGTCATCCAGTAGTAAGATACTGACACTCACAATGTGTGACACACAAGGTTTGAAATAATGAAAACAGCAACAATTTTTCTGGAAAGTCAGTGGTTTCCTACAGCAAAAGTTTGGTAGCCTGATTAGGTCATGTGTGAACATCTGGACTGTAGGAGTCTAAAATACCTGATTCACTCCTGAACGTATTTAGCTGTGAATTTCTCTTTATATGTGTCAGGGACACGTGTCATCCTTTTTTAGGGAAGAGAGTTTTTTATCAAGAGTGGTCAGTCTCTTTGGGAGGTAAAACAAAAAGTAAGTGGTGAGACGAAGAGTCAGTCAAAACAAGTCACATAGATCTTGCAAGTTTAAAAGGGGAAGTATAATATAAGACCACCCTATTATTAGCTCACCATTTCCAGTGCAGTTCGAAGATACCATTTAGTACATGTCCATAATTTCTTTTCCGTTTTTCCCATGGATGATACTCTGGTCCCTAGTTCTTAACACTCATTCAGTGTTTTTCAAAGACCTAAAAAGTTCATATCAACAGAGGAAGCCTGTCACCTCAATGTTATAAGGTTGTCCAAAGATACTTATTTTCTGTACATAGAGGTATGTCCTTTCTTATAATTTCTGAAGTCTTTAAACTTAAAATATACTGCACAGTGGACTAATAGACCTTTAGAGCATGCTCTTTTTCTTTCATGGCTTCCCTTTACGCAATCTGCTGGGATCACTTTTCACCAGAAAAAATAGAATAAAAAAGAGCTGACAGAAAATCCTGCTGCCAGTTTCTTGTGTTGATCCTTTTGCTGTGACTGGAGAATATGCCATCCATATTCTATCATAAATAGCAGCTCTGATTAAAGCACCAGCATTCTTCATAAGTTTCTATTGATTTTTCTTTAAACTAGAAAGCAACATCACCATTTTTATATCTTTAGCTTGCAACTGGAATAGAACTTGATTCACATTGTTGAAATGTCCCTAGGGCAGCAGAGACTTAGATTTACAGATCACAAGGATTTCAGGATACAGTAAGTCTTTTCTTTCTGTTCTGTATCTGCAAAGGAGGAAGGCCAGCATCGGAAAGGGCACTTGCAAGGTTGATCAGAGCTTGCATGGCTGAAGGATATACAAAGCAAAAGACAGAGTGAGGTTCATCTGATCACATTTCCCAAGGACAATACCTACTTCCTAAAATAAATGAACAGAAGCACCTTCTTCGTGATTGTATGGAGCCACAATCTAGAAGCTGCTGCTCAGTTTTCTACAGTTCTTGAAGTTAAGACCAGGGGAAATATCATAGGCAGCCTTCAGAAGGAGAATCATACAATTACTTACAGCCTTTTTATAACACTCTATTTTTCAACTATTGTGTGAATATCAGGATAAATGAAAAGAGGAACTGACCCACAATCAGTATAATTAATATCATTTGGCTCAGCTTCACTGACCTTGGCAACCCTGTATCAGTCCATACCAAATGAGGTTCTGAACCTTGCCTGTGCACAGATAAACGTAATTTATTATTTTTTTTTTTCCTTTCTCTCAATCCCCAGACAGCTGGATGATAAAACTACAGCAGAAGAAAAAGAGTTCTGTCTATGGGTGTGGCATGGTAAAGGAATGGTACACCCCAACTTTGTGCTCCCACTGACACTCTGCATGTGCCACCGACTCTCCCCTCTCTCCTGTTGCAGGATGGAGAGGAGACTTGAAGGCACAAAGGATCACAGGCTGAGATAAGAACAATTTAATGGAAACAGCAAGGAGATAAGAAAATGAGCAGTAAGGCAACAATAATAACAACAAGGTGTAAAAGACAGGCAAACAATTCACACATGGTTGCTCAGAATGCACTTTACCCAACCACTTTCAGCCTCAGAACCAGAGTTACAGGACCACTCCCTCTACCCCATTTACCTGACTGGAAGGAACACATTCTCCCAGAAGAGGCTTCCTTACTGCTGCCCTGGCAATGACTTGAAGTGGTATAGAACAACTTCTGGACCCTAGCCATGGCCCAACCTGGCTACTGCAAATAATGAACCCTGTCCTGATATTATTGGGTATTATCCAGCCCTTATCCTGTACCATCAATATCATACCTTGATCCTATACCTTCAAACTATGTACATATATATAGACATACATACACAAGGACAGTTTCCATAGTCAATATCTGTCCCTCCAAGATATCTGTTGAGTTCATTGTGTGGGTTCTGTCTGTCCTAGATGTCTTGCAGGGCAGGAGGGCTGCTGTGCTGTCAGATGGTTGCAGACTGCATCATGAGCTCATGACCAGTGTATCTGGAGCAGTCCAGACTCACTGTCCATGGTAGTTATGGCATTCAGCTACTAATAATACACAAGAAAACATTACAGACTGCTCTCACCTAAAAATCAGATCCCCTTCATGTACACATCGTGTTTCCCCGTCCAGCTGCATTATGCAGCAAGTGCACCAAGGTCATTGAGCAAAAACAGTCCCACAGATGGGTTTGCTTTTGCTTAAAGCAGGACTAATCCAAACTCTGTTCCCTAACACATTTATCAAATGGACCACATAGGGACTTCATCCCTTATCTGATCTGTGAAGGTTTTGATGGGGCAGGGCCTGCTCAACTCAACTGGTGGAGCCTCTAGTGGTAACTAACCCTGTGGCCTTCACTAAATGAAGGTCCCAGTGTGTGAAGGTACCCCCACTCCTTGCTTTCAGTGTGGTTTTTAGCAGTCCATTATATTTTTCAACTTTCCCAGGGCTGGTGTGTGATAAGGAATATGATACACCCATTCAATACTGTGTCTTTTCCTTAAATCTAATCTAAACCTCCTCTGACTTAGCTTCATGCTGTGTCCTTGAGTCCTCTCAAGCCTTTCCTGGCCACAAGAGTGAAGAGATCAGTGCCTGACTCTCCACTTCATTCGCAAGGATTTTGAAGGCAGCAATGAGGTCTCCGTCCAGTCTTCTCCAGGCTGAACAAACCAAGGCACCTCAGCCATTCCTCATGCAGCTTCCCCTCAAGGCCCTTCACCATCCTTGTGCTCTTCTTTGGATGCTTTCTAACAGCTTAATGCCCAAAACTGCACACAATGTTTAGAGTGGGGCTGCCTCAGTGCAGAGCAGAGCAGGATAAGATCAATTTACTGGAAAGAGCAATGCAATATTAATAACAAAGTGTACAACATAGGCAAAGGATTCACATGTGATTGCTTGGAAACAGCATTTCCCAGCTCCATGCTCCAGCTTAGAGCCAGCATTGCCTGGCTGCTCCTTCTGCCACATTTACTCAAACAGAAGTCCCTTCTTCCCAGACAAAATCCCTGTCTTCCTGCCCCCAAAAACTACATGAGGTGGTAGAGGATAACCTCCATGTCCTCCCCATGGCCTCTCTTGTCTATTGAAAAAAATAACAATATAGCCAGAACCAAAACAGGGTGCATCTTGGGTCTGCTCTTAACAAGAGCAAGGTTGCTGGGTGGGAGTGAATTCCACTGTACCTCCATCCTGCTCTGCATATTTATCATCTTTAAAGTGATGTCCAGGTTTTCTTTGCTTTAGCTAAATAATTTTTACTTCAGCTATCAACCAACCAGATTTTATCTGCAAGAATCTGAAGGACTTCCTGAGCTATAGAATTGCACAGGGTGGCTTCAGCAGACCATGTTGTGGAATGTTTGTAGTTTTTACCAAAAAAATGTAATACCCAATCAGTTTTTGAATTTTAATCTATTTGTCTTTCAGGAGAATGCTATTTGTACTTTGATAATCAGTTTCTGTGCAAAAATTTCTATAGTTTATTTTCTTTCCAAATTACTGGGATAAATTGTTTACATTCCTCATTTCCATAGTTCATTCTGTGATTGTGGGTGGTTATAAGATGCTATTAACTGCTCAGCAAATTAGACTGATGAGAGAATTAAGTCATTTAGGAATAAGGCTATATTACAAAGTGTTCAGTGATGTCATATTCCTTCCTTTCTTAATGTGGTAGTTTAAAACACAGCAGGAAAATTAAACCCACTCAAGCTATTCCCTTTTCCCTACCCTCTCCTGACAGTGGAGGAAACCCTAGGGAAGATTTTAAACTGGAGTCACACTTTAGTGAAAAATCACAATAACCACAAAAATATTAATAAAAGAGCATAGAAAAGAGGGAGTGTTTCATACAAAATGGATGTTCATCACTGAACAAACAAAAACACTGCCCAACGTGGTTTTCCCAGGCAAAGGCAAAATTTATGATTGGTCCTGTGCTGGGCCGCATGGGTTTTGGGAAAACAAAGACAATATATTGTCAGGGAGTCACAGCTTACCTTCCCTCTCCCCACACAAAAACCCTGGAAGAACAGGATAAAGACAAAACCAGGTGGGACCTGAGAGGGCTCTGAAGCAGGTCAGGGCACCGTTCTCCTGGGCCTGACCGGGAGCAGGAGTGGAGCACCCAGAAGTCCTGGCTGCAGCGGCTGCAGCTTCGGCCCCTTGCAGTGGGCTGTGCTCCGCTCCACACTGCTGCTGCTCTCCTCCTTTTGTGTGTTTTAGCACCAAAGCAGAAAAGATGCAGCCCAGAGAAATGGGGGAAAGACTGCCAGTGGCAGAGGGGGCTGGCTGTGCCAGGCTGATCCCGAAACTTGCATACCTCTCTTCCCTTTAGCCCAGTGGCAACCCTGCTGCTGCTGGCCCTGGCTCCCTCCTGAAGCAATAGCCCCACCACCATATGGCTGGTACAGAATTAAACCAGAAACTCCACCCTATTTCTCTACAACCCCTTGCCTCAAAAATGCTTACCATATCAAAAAAGAAATCTTTCCTGTTGAACACAATCGGACAATATTTTGTCATGAATGTGCAAATATTTCTATGTTCATTGCAGGAAGGCTGGAACTGGATGACCTCTGAAGATCCCTTCCAACCCAAACTATTCTGGTTCTATGATCTCTTTGTGTTCAAACAGTTAAAAAGAACTCCAGGTGTGTGGTGATGCCTTTTATTGAGATTCAGGCTGTTAAGCCAGCTCATAGGACAGCTTCATGGTCAAAAGGGAGCTTATAAGGCATGGATTTCAGAGCTTGCTGTAACCTGTGCTGTAGATGAGTGGAGTATTCATTTTGTGTTTGTCTGGCTTTTGAAATTATTTTTCAACATAGGGGTTTTTTTTCAGCTGAGAGTCAGTGAGGTACATTTCTAGATATACAAACTGAAGATTATGTTGTATCATTATATTTCTGTAAGAGTTAAAATACTTGCATTTTTTCCTGGATCTCAGGTCTCATTTCAAAAAGTAAATATTGCACAGACTTCTGCATCCAAGTTCTGCCTGCTCTGTGTTAGGATCCAATTTTTATGGGGTGCCTCTGCCTGCATTAAGGTGCAAACAAGACCATACACCAAAATCAATAGTACAGATTTTATTTAATTGTAAATGTGAGGTGGAGACAGAAATATGAATAGGAGGCAGAGGGGGAAGACAAAGACACCATGGCATTCCTCTGGCATCCTGCTTGTTCTTCTTCACAGTGGTTCACTCAGTGCCAGGGGTCCCAAAGGATTCTTCTGGAGGTACCACTCTTTCCCAGGCCCATATCCTCTCTATCCGTGAGGCACAGATGCTGTTCCTGTAACTTAGAATGGCATGTGTGTAAGTAGCTGTTTCCTTTCTCACAGTTTGCCATGGTGGGAGTTTTTCTCTGGATAGGTTACCCAGATTTGCCTCACCAGGCCTAGCATCTTCCTGTTGTTGCCACCTGTACTCTTGCCACAGTCTGCACAGTGGAATTTTTCCAAAGTGCCAATTCCAAACCTTCACCTCCATTTAGGTCTGGTATTAATGCCTCCCTGTTTGCCACCTGTGCTTTTCTTAAGTTCCTGTTGTAGTGGCTTATTTTAGGAGAACTTCCTTCTTTGACAGTGTTTGAGGCAGTTCATTGTGCTCTTGAAGTCCTTACAGCCTAATCCCTGCAGGGGCAGAGCACATCCAGCAGGACATACCATGGGATTTATTAGGCTACTAGTCAATGATAGTTCTTGATTTGAATGCTGGTGTGTCTGGAGTCATTGCTCACTACCAGTTTGATACTAAATCATGCATCAGAAGGATACGCAGTATTTGGCAGCAATCTATTGATTTTTTTCTGACTCATGCAGAACTAATTTGCAGTTACACAAATTACAGAGGGAAAAGAGGGGGAAAAAACCCACTTAAATATTGTTCATTTCTTTTGGCCATTTCTTTGATCCATGTTTTTTATCTGAGAGGAAAGCGGTGTGTCTAATGGGAAACTCTAATATTTTATGAAACAGTTAGACTTAAAGATCTTCTTAGGCAATCAGTACTTCAGCAGAATGAAACACTGTTGCAACAGAAGGAAAATTATACACCAATTATTTACCCAGTCAGGAAAAATTATGCTCCATAACATCAAAGGGCTTCAATTAATGAAATAATAGAGAGTGAACTGCTTTTTAACAAGACAGGAAATGTTTATTCATCAAAATGCCACAGACCAAGAGTTTGAGACTGTGTTTAAGTTTATAAACCCAGAGCAACACATGTATATGACTATATGTGACTGGTTTTAGGAAGAGACAAGAAAAAATAGCTGTGTAATGCTTATGCAAATTTAAATAAGTTGTTTACTCATCCTTATTATACTTCAAATAATGTTTTCTGTATTATCGGGAAAATATTTTTTCAGCCTGACTATTCCCAGCTCATGTGTTTGTTTTCTGTACTTCTCCCAATCTCCAATAATTCTGCTTACTTTCATAAAACTCAGAACTCTCCCATAGCATTTCCTCTTGCATTGGTTTCTCTGAAAATTCCTCAACTGTTTTATCTAAACCAAGCAAGCATTCAAAGCAAAGGTGGCTGAGATGGCAATTTTGAACTTTTTTTTTTCCCAGTAATATGTATGATTAACAGTCTTCTTCATGTATCAGGCTAACTGAATCTTGAAAGTTAAGTGCTCTCTGCTTTGTCTTTGGCATGAATTCCAAGGAAATTAATATGCAGGGGTTGCATGACAGAACTGTTTGAATCTGAATTATCCCTTATTCCAACAGCTTCTTTATGCAAAAGTTTAGGGCATGAGAAAATGGATTAAAAAGTAAAGGTTACCTGGAAGTGAAGTAACAATGGTGCAGGAAAGCTGGAAATATGTAATGGGGAGGTGAGAGGACTTTCTCACAGGAAGTCCACAAATACTCATAAGGGAAAAGTGAATTAGTAGGAGGCAATGCATATAATGTATTAGCTATCTTGTAGGAATGCTCTCTTCTTATGCACTGTTTTGCTTTGTTTTATTTTCAACAGAAATCCTGTGTAAATCTTGTTTTGTGTTCAGCTGCACCACATTTGGTGCATAACAGCCTCTGCATGCCTTTGCAAGGGTAACTTATGAAACAGGATGCAATTCTAGCCATTATGGAAGCCTAAGGGGAAAAATATAGTAGTTCTAGGCTCTGAGCAGCTCTGTTAGAGATTCATACTGAGAGCTTAACCCTAAGTTCCCCTTTTCTGTACAACCTAAGGGCAACTGGGATTCAATTAATATTCCTTTAATGTAATGGATATTCAACAGGGGCAATTCAGACAGGTCTGTCACATGCCATCTAAAAACACTGGAAGCAAATTTAGTTTTTAGCCCTGGCTGAAAGTAGGCAAGATGTAGGTGACATTTCACAACATGGGGATTTTATCTGTAATAATTTGGCATCTTACATCTGCCACTCTAATCCTCCATATCTTATATATATATTTATCCGAAACAAAAACTGATGACAAAGGAAAACTGAGATTTATTCAGAATTTCCAGAGGAAAAAAAAAATTAAAATCACTGGACTGAAATAGGAAATGCATACATTAATAGGGTATCAAAAGAAAATATTGTTTTATTACTTAGCGCCTCCAGCACTCTTCTTCCTTTCTTTAATGAAATGGAACAGTCTGTGCCTTATTACTTCTTCCATTTAATCTTGTTAATGCAGTCTGTTAAGGCTCCGCTTTTGCAACAGCACAGGTGTAACTGTGAATAACTAGGCTAGTAGGAAGACTACTGTTCTGCTCCTGGAAGTCTTATTTACAACAAAATGTGTGATATTCAAACCAAAATAAAACCTGATGCAACTGGTGAGTTGAAATATTTTTATTCTTCACCTCCTTAATATGGGATTTTACAGTGAAAAATAAAGAGGGAGATATTAACCATGTTGTACAAGTCTACCCTTGAGACAACTGTACTTGGAGTTTTACTAAGATTAATTCTTCCTACTATCTTTAAAAGATGGCAGATTAAATTGGTAAGTAGACAGCTGGTAAGTACAACATTTTTTCGAACAGCAACAGATGCAAATCCAAGAATATCTCCAGCTGATTTAAATGCTTTTCAAAAGATGGAGCAAAGATTTAAATAGGAATGTGCAAAAGTGAAAATCCATAGTGATAATTAAAAATATGAAGAAATATGAAGAAGTTTAGAAAGTTTTAAGAAGGCAACATCAAAATGGTTTCTGTGTCATTTCAGGTTGAAATCACTATTATTTGTTTTTCATTGCCTGTGTCTCTCATAATTCTGCCTTGTAGGAGTTATGTTGTGTCTAAAGGTAAGGAATTGCAAGAAAAGTGGTCCAAGAAAGTAGGTTGGAAACTGTTCCTTTGACTGTGAATGCAACCACACAAAGTCCCAGATAATGCAAGTTAGACCCTCATTTTGGTGCAGTGGTATAATCTAACAGTGCAAGTCTTCACTTCCCTTGAAGATTTTGCATGAGGTAGACTTCTGGGTTTGAGTGTTACTGAAAGTATAAGAATTTGTGAACATTCAGATTAATCTAGGCAGGTAAAGAGGGGAGGAGATTAGGGGTGAAAAGATAGTCAGTGTGCTGCTGCTGCAGACCAGTAGCAGAGAGCTGGAGAGGAAGGTGCTGCTACAGACAGAGCTAAGAATAGCCACTACATCCTCCTTCCTCTAGGAGATGAATTAAATTTTAAGTTCATTTCCATCCCACCCCAGCAAGCAGTAACACTTGGCTGGGTGTGAGGAGAGATAAGGTTGTATGTGATCCCACAGCCTGGAAAACAGGTCTTCACAGCATGTTCCTGCAGCATCTCCCTGTGTTGCTCAGCTTTGTAACTGTACAGCAGAGATCTGTGCATATCTAATGAAAAGAATTAACTTTAAAGTCCTGACTACTGTGTGACCATTTCAGCCAGCTTCGACAGGCCAAATTGACTGTAAATATTCATCATGGATTCTGCATTCTTCCTTTGCAGAGTTCATTAGTCCATTTATTCAGAAGGGTAAAGAATGCAGCCATGGATTGTTGTCTTCAGGAAGCAATACATCAGAAATACCTGGGGCGCTCTAAGTAGCTTTCTGAATAAGGAGAAGGAGGGAAAATAATATGACCTGCTAAATGACTGATATATTATTAAGTATTTTAAGTGTAACATCCAAAAATTATGACAAACTGTTTGGCAGAGTAAATATGAAGTGTAATTTTCATTGAAAATAATTTTGCATATGCAATGTATTTTCTATATAGGCTGCTGTTGTGCAGTTTCTGAGTGCACTTTCACTGTTTAAGAGTGTTGCATGGAAAACATGGTCCCCAGTACTCAGTCATCCTGACCAGCTTATATAAACATTAGCTAAAGCTGCTAGAGATTATTTGCAGAACATTGGATCTGATGAGGTCAAGTATAGGATAGCCGGGATTGTATAATATTTGAGATTAGCATAATAATCTCCTTAGGGAAAGTGTGCAGTATCAGCAGAACCATTGCTTGAGTCTTTGAGGGAAGAAGAAACTCTAGAGTAATAATTCAGCATATATTATATCCTTAAATCTTTCCCTATGAATAGGGCAAGTTTCTGAGCTCTTTAGGGGACTCAGGATAAGGCCTTGATCGTTTAGTTAAATAACTGATTTAACTCACATGTAGAGCCCAAATCATTAGTTTGGCAACACGTTTTTGTTGTGCAACAACTTGTGTTACAGTAGTACTATCCTTTGAAGTTACACACATGATTTCCCTGAATTTGACTTACTAGGGAAAAGAGTTCATAGCTTAATACAGAGAAGTCAACACTGAGAGGCAATGAAAATGCTTCTGTACAGATTTACAGAGTGCTAGGTGAGCCATCAGCATTTACTGATCCTTGGATGCTTTCTGACCTCTGTGAGCACAGACTTTAGGGGATCATGTTTTGAGCCACAGCTTCTGACAAGGCACCCGAGTTCAGTCTTTGGGATCTGGACAACGGGCTGTACTTTGTGTTAGTCAGCACTTCCCAACAGATGATACAGGCAGTTCTGCCTCTCTTCTGCTGTCTTCCTTCCCTGTGAACCGTTCCAAAACATCTGAGAAAGCCCTGAACACTTGTGCTTGTTACGCACTTCAGCCACTCTGCTTTGTCCAAATTAAAGAAACAAGCTTCTAGGTAGCGATTTGTGTGCCTTTGTCAGATTCGTAATCTCTTAGGGTTTCACTGAGTGCTGTGCTGACATTCTTGGCAACAAAGCTGTACAGTATTTTTTCTGGAGTCCAGGAAATTGCATCACCACTGCTGTCTTGTAATAACCCAGTGAAAATCTGGGTTTTCTGTTAATTTACAAATTATTTTAATTAACTGAAATAATCAGGTTTGCAGAAAATAAAAAATACTTGTGATCCAAAATATGTCATTATCTCACAACATTATATCACTACTCTTAAAATGGTTACCCTTTTTTTACCTCACAACTGCCTTTGCTTCACAGAGAAACATCCAGCCTTGCAGATCTTACAGCTTTTCTAGTTGACCATCACAATGAAATTCAGCTTGGAGTAGTTATCCTTAACCTGTTTTAAACTTGAAGTCCTTTGCTCCTATCTAAGCTGTGATAAAAAGTTAGACATCCAAAAGCATTTCTTTCAAAAGTAACATATCCCTTCTTTAAAAAAGAATGTATCACATGCTTCAGTAAAAGGTATTAAATCTATCTGAAAATCTCATCTTATCTGTAACTCTGGTCCATCACAAATATAACAACTTTTAGTTTCATAAAATTTTAAATAACAGTGCTAGATCCAGTGTAGTTCCACTTAGGAAAGGAAAGAAACAGTGTTTGAACAAAACATTTCTCTTGCTTCAGTGCTTATTAACACTTTAGGTTGTTATACTGTGCTCATAATAATTTCACCTTCTCTGCTGAATATAAAGGCAAGTAATCTGTGTATATCATTCTTTCCAGACTTGTTCCAAAATTACTGTGCAGCAATAAGATACCAAAAAAAGCAATAATATGAGCAGTTTTAAATGCCTTTAGCTGTAGAGCAGCCATGATCATTTGAACTCATATTCATCTATTTCAAACCATTTGCCAATCTTCGGTAAACATTAATATGGCCATGGAACTCAAGAGGACATCTTCCAAAATATGTATTTACAGTGCAGATATAAGCATATTTCTTCATATGCACAAAGGCTAATATACAGCACATAATTTTAAAACTTTTCATCTCTCTACAGACATTTTCACACTTATTTCTAAGGTTTGATCTTCTGTTTTAATAGACTTTTACTGCCCACAATAAGGATGCACAGAGAAACTGCATAAATACTTGCTATTTAAAAAACTTCAGGTTTTAAAATAGTCTTTTCCAATAGTCTTTAGAATAGGCATGTGATAAAAGGCGGAGTTGATCTATAAGCAGAGCTGCTATACAATTCAGCATGCTTTGTTTTGGTTTGAGTTTTGTTTTGGGGTTTTTTTGTTCATTTTTTTCCCCCACTGGAAAATCATGAAAGAGGAAGGGGGAAAAGAAAACATATTACCAAATAAACTTCCAGGTGGCATTGGTTATAAGCTAAAAGAACTTCAGCTAAGAGTGTGAGACAGTGAAAGAAATCAGACATGACAATTACATGCATTTATTGAAAAAAAATTCTTTTTTTTCACTAATGTACCCTATTACTATTTTCAGCAATGATCTATCAGATTTCTCAATATCTAAATTCTAGGGCTATTGCTTACCTTGATACTCTTGACATGTTTTTGTATATCATGTACAGATGAAATCTAATATATGTGCCCAGTGAAACAGAGAAATACAAGAGCTGCTGCTTCTTGAGATTTGTATATCTGTGCTCATGAGCTGTAGGGGTGGCTTATTTGAGAACCATCAGCTTTGCAGAGAATCTTTGTTGCTGTAACAAATCCAAGCACCAGACCCACAGTCAGAGTTTAACGTGTCTCTGTTCAAAAGTGCTATGATTTTATGAAAACATTACTTTTCTGGGTGAACTGCACCGTATCAGTTTACTCTCATGGCTCATTTGGGGTGTGATTGATAGCTAATGTATCTACAGACATCAGTTAACATTACCTGGAATTAATTAACTTGCTGAGCTATTACTAACTCTGTAGGTCTCACTGCATGAGGTATGACAGAGGCTGTAAACAGAAGTGTCCTCAGCCGTATATTTCCAGATTATTAAATGCAGAGCACCTGAAGCCTTGCTGAGAAGCTAGAGAACATCTATTTCAGTAGCAAAGCGGATGCCAAGATCTTATTGGCAGCTTACCTTACCGTGGAAACTTCTACTGACAGTAACATGCAAGGAAAAAAAGCATTTCCTCCTCAAAGAGGTCAGGATAAAAAAGGCAGAGTTGGCAAGTAGATAAAAATGCTGAATGTACTTAATTTGAAATCAGTTAGGAACAGAAACATGAAAGTGAACTAGGCCAATCTACCAGCAGTTTTCAAGGCAACTAAAGGATGATGGGAATTCTTGAAAGGTGAAGCAACCGGTTTTTTCACTATGAGTTCTCTGATTAGCCTTGATGCTTCCAAGTGCACTCCTTGCTGGATCATTAGAGACAACACTTCCTTTTCAAGGTTTATGCCTGACATGCTTTATTACCATCTTTTGATCGAGAGCTAAAAACTGAAAGCTCAAGTCTTTTTTCCCTCCTTAAACTTTGGTTTAGCTATAGGTCTGTGAGATTATAATCCTGTCTTTCCCAGGTGAAGTTCTCCAGATATTAAACTGATTATGTATAAAAAATGAGCTTTGTTTTTCTCAGTTAGGCATCATATGCATGTGAGTGACAATCCCCCCAAGTGCACATGAGATACATTAAGCTGCCTTGTTGACTCTTACCTTACTTTCCAGAGGAATTCAGACAGTTAACTCTCTCCCGTTCAGATTCATTCCTAATCTCACCCATATAACTACTTTCAAAACCTGATTGTTTTCCTGTCTTTAGGATAATTAATTTTGTGCCCCTGTGTTAATGTGCTATTGGTGGAGAAAAAAAAAAAAAGGCAGCTCAATATACTTCCCATTTTTCTTGGGGCGCATTTGAGCAAATGTCTTGTTTGAAGATGTTTCTAATTACCTATTTGTTAATGTATAAGTGCTCATTTCAAATATGTGAGACAATTTTGGATTTGCTTCTTTGATAGAACTCCACTCTACTTTCTGTTGTCAGGAGAGAATGAATTAGATTCCAGGTGGAATCCCATCATGTGTGGATTATAATTACTAGTCATGTAGAATTAATTAATTTCCATTGTGGCATTACAATTTGTAGACTGTCCCATTAAACTGGAGGCAGTTTCCTGTCCTAAAGAACTTTCAACTTAAGTATAAAATAAGAGCTGAATACTGCAGAGACATTACCCTGTGGTACTGAGTAAAGGCACTACAGCTGGTTTTAGGGAGCAATCACTAAGCAGTATATATCCAAACATTAAAAATGTTTTCTTAGACATCAGGGTAATAGTGGGTTTGCAGGCTTTTTTTGAGTGGTACATCTCAGTGTGCTTACTGAAAAATTGGACAAGAGGGCTCAGGTTGAGGCTCACCTCAAAAGAGGCAGGAGGCATTTTTCTTGCTCATAATGTCAGAGTGAAAATGGGTGAGAAGGCAAGTAGAAAGACTTTCGAAGTGTAGCTAAGTAGTTTTGCTCTAATTCCTTCCTCATGTTTACAGAATTGGGAGAAAGTAAGTTCTGTTCCTGTGCTGATGAATGTTACAATTGTGGCAGCTCCATCATTGTTCATTCAATTTTTGCCTCAATATTTAGGAAGTGGCACTTGGTCAATGCATTTTATTTTTTCAAGGAGTTCTGAAGAAAGCTGCTTATTTTATAATAGCTGTAAATAGAATCAAATATACAGCTCCCTGAACTGTTTGGTGGTTTATTAGGTGGAGTAAGAAAAACAACATAAGATCACAGGTGGACAAATAAAAACAGAATGTGCAAAAACTGTAGTACCCTGTGTCAACTAATAATACCAAGGCTGTGCATTCAGTCCCGTTACAGACCACTCATTTGAGAGTTGAACTTGATTATTCTGGTGGGTCCCTTTCAACTCAGAATATTCTGCAGTCTGTGACCTGTGATTCTATCTGCAAAAGAAACATGGTACACTCAATGTTGATTACAGTATTTCAAGACCCTTCTGGGAAAACAATGTCTTCTTTTTTATCTGGCCTGTACAAGGAAGATTTGTATTAGAGATCCTGAAGTTGTTCTGATGTTTTGTGAAAAAAATGTCTGGGGGACAGTAGAAAAAAACACTTTTCCAAATTTATTCAAATGCTTTCTGTGTCCTAAGGATGTTTCTCTGTGAGTTCTCTTAAGGAGAAATGGTAGCAATTTCCTAGACAAACCTGCATTTACTAATTTACAGAATGGAAATTTTTGAATAAAGGTTTGAATTAGCTGAAGAATCACAAGTCTAAAATATTTATTACGTAGCCATTGAAACCCAAAGCCTTAGCATTTAGGGACTTGATCCACAAATACCATGAATGTAGAGCTTATAATTGAAATTCATGCATGAAAATATTGTTTACTTACAGTAAAAAGTACTGTGCTAAATGCAATCAGTGTCACAGGATCAGTTCTCTCTGTGTTAAAAATGGTATACGCAAGTCACATTAAAGGTACCTTGATATTTTTGTTGTCCTTTTTTTTCTCTGTCTTGTCTTTTCTGCAGATTTCTTTCCATTCTCATTGTAGTTCCTGCCTCTGACATTGGCATATGTCTTTGAAACATAAAACAGCACATGGTCCCAGAGCTGAGACTTTCTCCATCCACATGACTCTCAAGCAGAGACCTGTGAACAGTTACTCAAAGTAGCCTTACAAAAAGCATGTGCCTGGAGGCACATGTTTAAATGTTTTTACTATCCCAGTGGGCATAAGGCATAGGAATTTTTGAGCAGGATCAACCTGGAAAAATTTCCAAAGAACCACAGGTGCTTCTCTGTTAAGGAGTCCCCTCTGTGCAACATGGATTAGGAGCAGTTTTAAAACTGGTTTGCTTGCCTGAGTAATGCCTAAAGTTATGCTAGATCAGAAAGAGTGTGTCAGGAAAATGAGCTCACAGTGGGGACCTAAAGTCTCTTCAGCCATCCATGTAAGTTCCTCTTGCCTGGGTCCCTTGGGATATGCTGTCCCAAGGGAATAGTTAATTGACTTTCCAAAGTAGAGGGCCTGCTAGTGTTCACCCCGTGCAGTTTACCCTGTAAGCCTCTACACCAAATAGGAGTATAAAGGAGTAGGGTATGAAATGCGCCTTTCAGTGAGAAGTGTGGTGGTGGCTCGCTGGGACATGGTTTTGGTTGTTTAACTATGAGGTAGTGGGGAGAAGGAAACTTCTGGCTTCTGCTAAAAGAGACAAATGATGATCCTAAGTAGAAGAAATGGGGCGTAATCCAGGCTATATTATTATATTTTCACAGTATCCACTGTGCAAGCATATTTAGTGCTTACAATTTTGACTGCTTTTTGCAATGTGCAGTCATTTTTAAGCATAGGTTTTTTCCGTTTTTTTTAATCTTTTCAACAGCCCACAAGTTTGAAATAGGATGCTCTTTTTAGGATTAGCATCTGGACAATAATCTCGTTTCCCTGTCTCAATCGATTTTAGAGTTAAATGTGTCTTGTTGAAGTGCTAACGGTTACCTATCCTTGTGCATAGGCTAGCTCTACTAAAAAAATACTTTTCTACTCAAGGATTTGATGGGTGACTTGAGTGGCAGAGTTGCAACTGGAGTTGCTGCTGTTACTACCCTGGGCATGGAGAAACAACATCTGCCAGGAGTACTTTCCAAATGTGATGCTGCTTCCAAGTAAGAGAAGAATAGCAGGGAGGCATGCGTCCTACACAGAAGAACAAATGAAAGGGAGAGAAAATAAGTTTAACATTTCTTCTCAGTTTATTCAAGCAAAATAAAGGCACAGTTCTTCCTTACAGGTCTAAGTATGTGCTCTTACAGCATCATCAAAGGGAACACACAGGATTCAAAATAATTGAGAGAATCAAACAGCTCTGTTAGGAAAAAATAAAAAATATGGACAATAATGAAATGTGTTTTCCTTCTCAGAATCAGACCACCACTATGTTTGTAAAAGGATCTGAAGCACATCCATATTTAAACACTTTCAGATTGTACCTGACTTTCCCAGTACACAGGCACTGGCTACCCAAACTCCATCTGTGGGCCTTGCCTGCCAATGATCCAGTGTTAAAACAAATCATATGAAGAGACAGGAAGATTAAGCAAGCATTTACCAGCCTGTCTCTGGCAGTTGTATTAGTATCTTCATGTCTTGAACGTAATTTGAAGAAAGTGAAAACTTCATCATCTCTACTCTGCTTTAAAAAGGGCATCAAAATACACTACATATTTCTACCTCAGAAAAATGGAAAGTCACAAATATTCAAAGTATGTAAGAAAGGACAATCCAGATTATTGTTTAGGACTCCTAATGGCAGTCATTAGCAATTAAAAAAGGAATATGAGAAAAAACTTACTAATTGTAAGATATTTTAAAATGTTGAAAAGTTTTGGGGGATGTAACAGAAACTACATAATGTGAAGTATTTAAAATTTGCCAAACCAAGGTATTCAGAAACAGACATACAATACAAAATATTTTTATTTTGTTGGGGTTCAACTGGTTATCTGCTCTCTATTTATAAAGGTCTCCTTTTGAGAAAAAAAAAGAAATTAAATACAATTATATACCCAAAATATCTGTCTCATTTTCTTTTTCAGCACAAATTGAAGTGATACCATGCAAAATTTGTGGTGATAAATCCTCTGGAATACACTATGGAGTCATCACATGTGAAGGCTGCAAGGTATGAGATTTTAATACAGCACAGTCATCATCATTTGCATTAGCCTCAGGCACCTGTGTACAATGATATACTCTTACAAGCTTTCAAGCAAGTGGTTCCAAAGGCTGCAAAGCCTGCTGCTGATAAAGATGCTCTTCATGCCCAATTTTCTTAGTTGCATTCCATTTTATCAAATAGTCTTTAGAGCTACCTCCTTGTTTGAAACATGAATTAATTACCTCTGATGCAGTGTAAGTGCTGACACCAACAGAGGCTGGCAACTGTAAGCCACACCTGTTCTACCTTAAATCAGCTTTGAAAGAGGTGGATTTCTTATCTTGTTTCCTATACAACCGGTGTAGCATTACAGTTGGCATGTTACTTCTGGTCAGCCTTTTTTAAGAGCTTACAGGTGTGAATTTGGTCCTTTTTTATCTCCTTCTGCACAATCTGCAGACCAAATTGTAATCTCCAAAAGAAAGAATTCCTCTACATTATAAGCAGTGTAAAAGGGTCCTTTGTCATCTTCTTCATAGGCTTTAGTGCTGGGGCAATTGCTGGGAACTGTAGGTTAAAGAAAAAGGGCAGATGGGGGAGATGTATAGACTTGCTGCTTAGACATATCAACATATTATCTCAGGCATTAGTTCAAATGGCACAAACCAAACCCAAGCAAAGAGAAGAAAGGCTTCAATTTTCAATTTTAAAAATTGTCTGTGATTTTATTTTCTAAGGAATTACATTATTATTCATGACAAATCAGAATCTCATACTGCACGTTGGTATTTCAGTTTTAATTATAAATGGGAAATTGCAAAGATTGCAAAGGAGAGGCGGCATCTCTGATTTCTTGTATGTGGAAATACACAAACTGTCGTGCTTGAAAATGGGTGCCTATTTGAAGAGTGAAATCATAAGTCTGTACCTAATGCTTTACAAAGTATTAGAACAGCTGAAAAATCTGAAAATTTGGATGCACTCATTTGCAAAAGAAGTATTTTAATGCTAGTTTAATTGAGAACCAATATAGTGGTAAAGACCAGGGGGGTTTTCAGGAGCATTAACAATTGTAAGCAGAACAATTTGCAGTGTGTCTTTGTCTTAATGTGGCACTGGACTAGAAATAACCATCTTCTTATGACAACCACATGAAACAGGATTAAACTAATTGATCTGATACTTCCAGAACTGGCACAAAAGCTATGGAAGAAAACTACTTTAAGCAGGAAAAAAACTATCTTCTCTCAGTACTCAGAGCCCACAGACTGTCTAGGGGTATAGTCTTCCCTAGAAGTAATTAGGGTTAATGCTGGCTCTTGTGTGTGCCTCAAGAGGAGATGACACCACTGTGCTCTGTGAGTAGACTGCTTATTGAGATAAAGAGATTCTCTTCCACTTATAACAGTTTTAACCCTGTTGGGTTTGTGCCAGTTTTGCTGTATCAGATCAATTAGTCTAATCTTGTTTTGTGAGCCTGTGTGAAAAAAAGGTGTCGGTTTTTCACATCATTTCCACTGGGAGGCATCTCAGTCTGTCAGAGCTCCCTGTTAAGTTCTGGCAGTGCAGCTCTGCTATCCATTTAAGCATTTCAAGTTTCCCAGCATTTAAATAGCTATTCACTCGGCCTGCACGCTGGTAATTTCTGGCTCTTTTTGTCTCAGTTTTTTGGAAACCTACAATGATTAAGAATGGAGGCCATGCATGGAAGACAGAGGTTAGAATCACTCCACAAGCATGCACACGTTGAGCCAGGCACCAAGCAGCCACAGCATTTCAGGATATGCAATCCAAGATTTACAATGCCAGTGGCAGTGCTACAAACTTCAAGGAATAGAAAATCCTTTAACTCAGTGTGCCTACATTAGCTATGCTGCTGAAAATCCAAATTCTAAGTGCTAAAGGATCGTCCGAAACATTACTGTTGGTTTGTATGCATGCCTGCCTTATGCTGAACATGCATATGCCATGGACCTGCTGGACCCACGGAGTCTGCAGCTCTGACACTATTCTTATGGAAAGAGTGAGAAGACTTAAAGATGAGTTTATATCACATCTATCTCTGCAGCTCCTTCTTCACTAGGAAGCCTTTTATTCTTTCTCGTGCCTGCCCCCAAAACAAAGTACTCTGTACCACTGTTTTATCACAGATTAGAAAGTAGTTCATTCTGTGATTTCCTTTCTCAGACTGGCTGTTGCTGGTGGGTGAAGTGATTTGTTCAAGAAAGACTTGTTGTCCATGTTGGAAGTACTGGGAAATCAGCATTTCACTCTTTAGCTCCTCAGTAATGAAATGCATCTTCCTTCCACATAAATGGAATTATTCTGATGTAGAATAATGTATCCAAATCTATATAAAGATACCATAAAAATAAAATTAATGGATTATCTCTACTTTATAAGACAACACTTAGATTTTATGTGGGAGAATGAGAACATAAAATTCTCCTCCAAAAAATTAATTACCTGCTGTAAATCAATTTTCTTATGTAACCCTTGATACATAATATGGTCCTTTTTTCCTAAGGAGGGTAAAGATGAAACAAATTCCTCTGAGATGAGATCAACCTTAAAGAGAACAAAAAGTACTGCAGGAGAAGGCATTGTCAATGCAAAATGATTGTGCGTGTTTTTTTAACATTACTGAATTAATTTGATCTCTGAAATCCATAGATGCTGCTAAAATCTAAAAACAGAAAACAGAAAACCCTTCACAAGTCAAAACCAAGACTGGCTATAACGTTCACCAGAGGCATCTGCAATTAGCATCCATCTAGTCTTAAATTAAAGGCACCTCTACTATATCTGGGAAGTTTTGCTCAGCTAAGATCAGTTAAGCTTCCACCAGTAGTTTTCAGAGAGTTCCCCCCAAAGGGCACTTATTTTCTTAAAAGTACAAATCGTAAACTTTAATTTCTATTTTGGATAAACTGTAATCACTGATAGAACAAGCTCGAGCCAGTTCCAGTGGGTCTCTATGCTTGACTTTCTGAACTAGCACTGCCGGTGTCCTTGGTGGAAAGCCATGCCTGTCACTGTCATGGACACGCCACACCACCCTCATTCATCTGGCCAGGACCTGAGCAAGAATTTGTGTATAAACTGTAGCAAGTGAATGGAGGCCTGTAGTACTGTTACCATGTGACTTTGTCCATTGCTCAGTATTAGCATCCAGCAGCCTATGCAGAGATACACTAGTTTTTCCTGATAAATGAAATCAGCTGTTGCTTTCTGGCTTCATTCCAGGGTGTTTGAAAGGCATAAGCATTTTGGTGTCACTTCTGGTGACTGGTGTAACTGCAGTAATGGTATTTCTGCTGTTTCACTACTCATAGCCTCCTGCAGTCACCAGGCTATCCATCAGCTTTCCCACCACAACCTGCAGCTTCTTGCATTTAAAGTTGCCAGACTGGTTAGGGACCTTCTCTGTTTTTTTTTTCTCTCTGGACTTGCAGATGCTCTTGACTTTTTTTTCTTATTATTTATTTATTTATATATTTAATATCAATCTATTTCTTTTTGTTTCTCTTCACCCCGTTTTCATTCCTCTTGTCACCTCAGCTGCTTCACGTCACTTCTACCATAACAGTGCCCATTGGTGCCACTCTTGGCACCACCTCATAGCAGCTGGAAGCTCATAAGGACTCCAGTGTATGTACTTCCCCTCTAGCCCTCAGATCTCTAGACAAACAGCCTGTGGAAAATGCCATTGCATTCTCATGGTAGTATCTAAAGGTGTTGCTTTCTCCTTTGTGTATTGGCTTTACTTGATACAGTCATTATATCCTAGTGCTTTTGTGAAGACTGAATTTTAATTACTTCACTCCTGAATCATATGCCTCTCCAGATCAGATCAACATTTGCCAAGTTGAAGTCTTGCTGAACAGCAGACTTCAGCTTCTCATGCTATGTGTACACAGTAACAGTTACCACTCTCTTCATTAAAGGGAGAAATGTCAAAACAAGTACTTTGAAGTCATCTCTTACAAACGCTGACAAGTTTTTCCTCTATTAGGATCAAGTATTAGACAATACAGGGTCATTACTCCAAAATAAAAATGCATTCTGTAATGTTATTTAGGTTTTAACAAAGTAGAATTATATTCTTTACAGAATACACAGAATACCTTATTATAATTAAATGTTCTTTACTACAATACTATCATACCTGCAGAGCTGGAGCATAAGTAGCAGTGCACTAAATGAGAGTTTTCTGCAATTGTTTGCATGCTTCTGTCTGTGTGTGTGTCCACATGCGTGCACACGCACATAAATATGCTTGTGGTAACACTTGGTCTTTCCTGCTCTCTTGCCCCAAGGGATTTTTTCGGAGGAGTCAGCAGAATAATGCATCCTATTCCTGTCCAAGACAGAGAAACTGTTTAATTGACAGAACCAACAGAAATCGTTGCCAACACTGCCGACTGCAGAAATGTCTTGCCCTGGGAATGTCTCGAGATGGTAAGGAGTCAAATTCCTGCTTCACATCTAAGCCCTTTGAAATTTTTCCTCACTGCTGACTTACTTAAACTCCCTGTAGATTTCTGCAAAGAGAGAGAGGAGAAGCTCTGTGCTTTGTAATGCGTACACTGTGAGGCGATCTTTGCCATCCGGTTAACAAAGAAGGCTATTTTCATGGGGAGGGGTGGGGATAAATCACAAAATGGAGACCAGTATTAGTTTAGAACAGAAAGAATACGTTATTCTAATCAAAAGCACAGAGTACTGAAAGGTCACCTCTGGAGAGGTGGGTTTATATTAAACATTACATTAAACATCAGCATTTACCTTAACATTTAATATCGGTGTGTGAAAGCATCCATTTTCCTGAGATCTCTAAAGGTCTGGTAGTAAGGAGGTGCAACCCAACAGAAATTTACACCTTGATAGCGTTGTGTTTCTGATTGTATTATTCAGAGCTCGGCCAAATATAGTGCATTGGAAGAAACCCCATTTCTTTTACTTGCATGCTGCCTCCTGTCCCTGTCTGGGTCTATAGAAGAACTTCTCCTAATTTAGCACTGAAAATGCTAAAACTCTCCACAATCTATGTCATCTCAGGATCCTGTGGTCCTTGTAGAGCTCTGGTCCACCTTCCAGACTGTGGTGTGATCAGCCAAGTTCAGCAGGCTGAGAGCATGCATCACACCAAAACTGCAGACCATGGGAGGGTTGGGCAAGGCTGCCCACAGCAGACGTGCCCTAGGCACCACTCCTTGTGCAGGGAGTTTCCAGCTCAAAAACAGGTTTTATATAATAAGAAAGTATTAGAAGAAAATGTTCTGATTTTTAAAAGCAGTTTATATTAATTTCATTTTTCTGGAAGCAGTTTTCTCTCCTAAAAGGTTTACACAAAATGTGTATTTTGAAATTAAGTTATCAATGGAGAAGTTACTTAAAGAGCTATTTATTTATTTAGACAGTCCACAGGCTATAAACTTGTATAAAATTTGGGCCATAATAGGTCTTCTTCTACCTCAGTGTGTCTTATGTGCCACTGAAATTGCTTACCACTCTCTCCAATCTGGGAGAGGCCTTGCAATCTGGCCTTTAATCCATGAATTCTTTTTGGTCCTAGCATCCAGTTTACTTGACACCTTAGCTCCTTCATGGTGATTAAAGAAGTAACATTTCAGCAATTTAACAGCACATGCTTTCCTCCTGAAAGTAGTATCTTCCAATGATATAAGGTATCACAGGAGCGTTTTAATTTGACTGACAGTGTCATCTTCCCAACCAGTAATTCAGAGACCAGTGCAGAGAGGCAAAATGAGTGATTCTTCCAACAGTATCACTTTGTTTTCTCATAGTTTATGTAAGGGTCTTTATGATTGCTTAGGATTAAGAATATTAAGAGCACTTGCAATTCTACAATTGACTATGTGAATTTTTTTACAGAAAACTTTAGTTTGATTTTTACCTCTCAGCCATGTAATAAATTCATTTTTATCATGAAGAGGCAGGATGCTAATTGACAGCAGCTGGAGAATCCAATTAATGAATATATAATGAGGATAAACAGTGGATATTTGGTTTTATTACTGAGGCCCTAAATTTGAAGAAAGTACATAGTTGCATTATTTAAAATACAGTCACTGTATATTGTTCATAAGGGTATGCAGCATACCATGCACTGATTCCAGGGGCAGGCTGGGCATTACTGAGTTCGTGAGTTTGTGTGAAGTAGCTTGTAGCCTGAGTGTAAGGCTGCAACTAAAATGAGGTTGTCAATAAGAAAAAAACCCTCTTGGTGTAAAAAAAAAAAAAAAAAAAAAGAAAATAAAGCAGATGCCACCTTGTTGTTCTGGCACTGTATTTTCATATTATGCTCTATTTTTTCTGTTCTTTTTCTTGATGGAAGAATTTCATATTTATCCACACACAGGTTCAAACCCTTCTCAAGGGCTAAATGAGAGTCCCTTGCTAATAAATATGATTCTGAATTGATCCAAATTTCAGATGGACTGGAAATACACAGTATAGAAAATACACCGTATTTTAACAGGTAGAGTTAAAGTCCCTACCTGTTCTGATGAACTCTGCTGAATGTATCTCCCATTCATTTTAGAGCACAATCAACAACTACCCCTGCTCTAAGATGCCAAGATCTAGCCCACTAGAAGACCAGAATTTGTACAAAGATAAGGTTGGACGGTGATAATCAGCTGTGATCTACTGTATATACAGGCTGTGGATTTATTCCTAGTTCCCCAGCAATCAGCCTGTCACCTTCGAACATTGCAATCTCGGTGTAATGAGCCCTATTTCTGGGGAAAATGGTTTGCCCTCTTATATTTTCCTCCCTTTCTTAACAGAAGGAGTGCATGGATTTGTGCATGCAGATTATTAAAATGGAGATTGCATAAATCCCTAAGACTTTGCTCAGTGGAAAAGATGACATTCATTTGTGCTGTTTACCTTCAAATTTGTTATTTTCCTCTAGGTTCTAACCTCTAAGATTACTTTTGTTAAAATAGGAAGATAACACCCCATTGATAGGATGTGATAATAATGCTTTAGGGCTTGTTTTCACCCAGAATACTAATCTTGTTACTGTACTGTGTAAAGGTTTGTGTGAAGTTAGTAAATGGATATGAAATTACAGACTGTACGTTTCATACAGCTCTGGGTTGTTGTTCAGTGAACACAGAGTTATAAAAGAATGCATGGTCTTTTTAGCATTCAGAGTTGGAAGTGAATTGCTTGACTGAGGCCCTCCTGTCAAATAGGAGTCATTGTTGTCACCTGGAAAATTCAAGTACGCAGTATTTTTTCTTTTATGAGATGTATGTGATGTAAAGCTTTGCATCCTTTCTCATTTCCACAGAAAAAATATGTTTCCACAGCAAAATTAACCCTGAAAGTTAATATCAAAAGAGTGGTGGGGTTGAGGGGGAATCGAAAAAAAATTAAAGACAACGGTGTGCATTGTGATTTGCTTTTCAGCTGTGAAATTTGGAAGAATGTCCAAAAAGCAGAGGGATAGCTTGTATGCTGAAGTGCAGAAGCACCAGCAGCGACTGCAGGAACAGCGGCAGCAGCAGAGTGGTGAGGCAGAAGCCCTCGCCAGGGTTTACAGCAGCAGCATCAGCAATGGCTTGAACAATCTGAATAACGAAACTGGCAGCACCTACTCAAACGGGCACGTCATCGATCTGCCGAAGTCTGAGGGCTATTATAACGTGGATTCTGCCCAGCCCTCCCCAGACCAGTCGGGGTTAGACATGACTGGAATCAAACAGATAAAGCAGGAACCTATCTATGACCTCACCTCTGTACCAAACTTGTTTACCTATAGCTCTTTCAACAACGGGCAATTAGCTCCAGGGATATCCATGAGTGAAATCGGTAAGGAAAATCCTTATTCCTGTAGTGCAATGTGTATATATAAGCTGTGCTCCAGTACTGTCTTCATTAAAATGTCATGCAGGCATTCCATACACAGGTACACAATAGTTACATGTTCACATGTGTGTGTGTGTGCACACACATGCAGAGAGTAAAGGAAAGAAAATCAGTCTGGAACTAATTGACATAATATTAAGGCAGCTCTGTTCTTACTAAAAATTATGCAGTTCTTTACCCAGCAGTTCCTTTCTGTTTATTAAATAGGAGTATCAAAGCAGGTGATGAATCAATCATAACCAAGTGATAATTAGGAAGGGGCTTGTTTCAAATGAGCTCATTACTGGCAGGGTTAAATGATCTCTTCAGCCAACCATCCATATTCTTGTCAACACCCAGCATCCTCATAGCAGCTAATTCTAGGGTACTTACTATGAAAAAGTACCAGTTCATACCTTGGCTGCACAGATGTCAATGCCAGAGCAAGCTCACTAAATTCATAAAGTGCACAAATGCTGAATGTATTTCTCTGGATATCCCTGATTCTCTGCCTGAAGGCCTTGGAGAGCCTGTCCCATGCATTTGTCTTTGAGAAATGAGAGAGACCTCTCTGTGAGGTGAGACTGTTTGAAACACAATGACAAACAGTGATTTTTGGCTAAGGAGGATTTCTGTTCATCTAGTGCTTGTAGTTGTATTTCACCAAAGCCACTGGAAGTACTGCTTATTTACAAAGAAATAACATGAGCAAAGACTGGCATCCTAATTAGGTACCTGAAGAAGTGAAATATGCTGAATCAGTTGTGGCTGAGAACTTAATCAAAGGGTAACACTTTGTTAATGGAATTTAATTAAAAAGAAAGAAGAAGGAAAAAATGTAATCTTCGAGAGCACTCCTAACAAACTAATTCATTTGAAATAATGAAAAAAACTGGTAGTTCTGGCCTGACTTTGCTGTCTCATGTACATGGATGTACACTGAGATGTAAATGTGTGTGCTCAGACCTGCTGAGGACCCTGGAGATGTGGCCTCCACTCAATTTAGATTGCAGTAGTGGGATATATAGTAGTTACTGTCTGATAAAGAAATGAAGTTGCAGCTAAAATCGATGGGATGTTTTCTGCCCATATGTGCTCATGTGTAGGGGGATCCATAACATATTTTGTGCTTCAGTTGCAAATTATACAGGATAAAGTTAAACTTTTCTGCCACTCTGTTTATTAGGACATGTTTTATTATCATAATTGTCCTAAGCCACTGTCCAGTAAAACTATGCACCCACTGTGTAGGATTAGAGATGAACATTTGATCCAAATTCCCTCTCAGCTGTCATGGCCAAATGAATATTACTCATATTGCGCATGTGTGTGCATACCTCAGTCCTGCAGCAGTGGATCACACTACTGCAGACCAGCTGAGAGGCAGTTTGAGCAGTCCTAAAGAGCTGTTTCCCTGCAGACCCAGCACCAAAGGGAAGTGTTTCCTCAGAGGAGGTGCAGAAGTGGAGGAGTTCTGATAGTCCACGAGTTCGGCTTTGTGCTCAGTTACAGAAATGAGTGCAAAGACAGAATCTAGCCATGGGACTGTATCCTTATTGGCTGGAGAATCCCCCTGAAGCCAATGGGACCTTTTGACTTCAGAGAATCAAAGTTTTATCTTTTTAATTTAAATCAATTTAAGTTTTACATCTTGCAGATTCACTTAGAAATAATGTGCCATTCTTAGTTTTTCACCCATTTTTTTTCTCTCCGAGCTCTAAACCATCCAGCCCTAAATCCACCCCATATTTCCAAGTTTTTCATCCTCTTCTGAAGCACACAAAGCAGGAAAAAGCCCAGAGCAGAGGGAGTGCTGCATAGGAAATGGCCTGTCTCTGAGCTGACAGAAAAATTCAGAGGCTCTGGGATTTGCCTCTCTTCTTTTTGAAATTGAAACTAGGGCTCCTAAATTGCTACGATTTTACACAAGTACTGCCTTCTGTCATTTGTGGCACCTACAGCAGAGGGGTAAGGGTGACAGTGAGAGATAATGTGGTGTAGCAAATCAGATGACACAACTGGAAGAGGTGCACCATAAAATATTTGGATTAGTGCACAGGCAAATGATGTTTTCAGTGTTTAAAAAGAAGTAGAAAATGCCTCTTAATGCTGCAGCGGATTGTTGGACCATCTGTAAAGTTGCAGTCTTGCAATCCTTGGGTGTACCGATTTCATATTGTAGTCTCCTTAAATCTCTCTGCAGAATTGCCTCTCACTCCAGTGACATTTAGGAATAAACTCAGCTTATGCTAAATAGACATTACTGCTTTTAACTGTTAGATGAAATCATATGGAATATATAGAAGATAGAAAAGCTATACTACATTGATCCTTGTGGCTGATAGAAATTTCTTTGTACCAACATGTCTAGTGATCTGGTGAACCACTAAGTATCCCAGATCATGATAGGTCTTTTATGCACTGAATATTTTCTACCAGACAGAAACTTCCAGTCTTAGCTTTCTTCAGGCCCTCGCATTCTTCAAATAAATATATTTCTATAAGCACAACCTCAGCTGCCACTTGACTGAGTGCAACCATCTTATTTTTTTTTTCCTCATGAATGAATGTGTGGGAACTTCTTTCATCCTTGAGTTCCTAGAAGTTACTGTAAGCTCTCCAAGGAGCAGACTTCTTCACAAGCACTGAGAACAAAAGTTGTCTGTGCAATTTCTGCATTAAATGTCAACCAAAATCTAATTCACTTACTCCTTTGGTGTTAATGCTTTGCTTGTTTCAAACTCATTTCTCTCCTGGGGAGGGCATTTTTTATTAAGATATAGTTGACTGTACACTTCCAAGTCTGAATCTCATTTTCTCTTTCTTGTTTTTCTAATCTTTTCAATCCTGTCACATTATGTCTCAGTCTTCATTGATGCTTTGTGACTTCTTTCAGTTTAGAATTGTCTCTTAACATAATTAGCGTGCTATGAACCTTCCCGTTCAGATTATTATGAAAATGTTAAATGCTTGTAAAACAAGTCCTAATAATGGTCCCTGCTGCACCTGACTGAAATACTTGCTGCAATTGCATATATTACATTTAGTATTTATATTTGGCTTACTATCTAACAGTAAGTTTTCTGTAAAATCCAAGTAAAAAGTCTTCCTTTCACTGTCAGTTTGATTCAGTTATAAAAATAATATTTTCTAAGATACTCTATGACATAATTTACATGCTCTTCTTCACATGTTAATTTTCTAGTTCCACCAAAAAGTAATCTAAATGGTTAGAGCTACTTTGATCTTTAACAGTTCTATGCTTTAATTTGAATGTGAAAGTGTTCTTTTTCACGAACATACATTCATCTACAGAAGACTTTGTAGTGGAAATGGAAATTGTTCAACTTAACTGTTTTGAAATGCAAAATTTTTTACACAGCAACTGTTTTGACACATAGTATTAGAATGGAACAGCAAGGAAAATATAGCTTATCTTGTATTGCATGCTTACTGGTATTTATATACTGTGCCAGCAAGTAGGAGCAGGAGAAATACATGCTGACAGATCAAAGTTATACAGGGCTCTGTCACACGTACTTAGTATTATTGTATTTTTCCAAATTAGTTAAGTAGACCAATTATCTGCCCATTATCTGATCTCTGTGAGAAGCAGGATAGGCAATACCTCCTATGAAAGAGAGGGTTAACTATAACAAAAAGCATTTTCAGATACAGTCACAAATTTCTCATGTAGCTGTCAGAATTTACGATGAAGAGAAGTTGTACAAAATCAGGTAGTTCCCCATTAGGCGCACCCCTCATCAATATTCCACTTCCTGTTACCAAAAAAAAAAACTCAAAGCATAAAGACGCCACTCCAAAGCCCATGAATACACATACAGGAGCAGAACCTCAACTTGTCATCAAATGCATTTCCAATCCAGACCCCTTTTCTTTAAAGGGGAGTATTTTTGTCCTAAAGTCAAAGCATCTTGTTGGACACTTGATACAGATTTGAGTGGACAGAGCACAAAGTAGGTGAGGTGCAGTGACCAGATGAGTTAGGCAGGCTCTGTCACTGCCTGTCATGGGTGGCATGATTCAGTATGTTCCACCAGCCAGTGATGCTGCCAGCATGGGAGACAGCCATATCCCAAGGGCTCATGCTGCCAGGGACTTGGCAGCATGATCCTATTTCTCCATGACCACTGTGCCATCTACACATCTGGGAAGGCAGAAATTATGCTGTGGGATCTCAAACCATGGGGTGAAATCTGCTTGCCTTGTCAAAAGCAAAAATTTGGTCATTTGCAGAATGGCTTTCTCCTCACACAGCACATCACCAGAGGTCAGCTGGTAGGTGGGAAATTCTGAAGTGAAAAGGGAGCTCCAGTTCCCGATGGCAGTGCTTGCTCCCAAGTGTGGGTTTAAATTAGGAGTCAGAAAAGGCTTATTTTTAGACTTGGTGAAATTAAAAGACTATCTTGTTTAAATATATGTGCATAATATTATCTGCCACTGACCTGAACACTGCATTTTTATCACTAAATAGGTGGCCCCAGTCTTGGTCTGTAAAAGTTAATGGAGAGGCTTCCCTGCCTTAACTGCAGTTGGGATTGGCAGCCTATGATTTCTTAAGGACAAAATAAAATTACTAGCTAACACTGTTGTGGAGAAAACAGATTGGTTAAGCATTCACTGCAAGTCAAGCTAAAGGGTGCCCAGTAGCTGTGTATATGTGGGTAGTTAGTAAGACCCCTCTAGAGTGTACAGGACATCACACAGTCCAGCCTCTATAATTACAGATGAAAGTGTTGTTTACATATATTTGCATGACATTTCTTCATCAGGCCTGTACGAAAGTACCCAGTGGCTTGGAGAATGGCTTACATTCCTACCAGAATTAAAGAAAGGCGAGCTTAAGTTTGACCTTCCCTTTCCCCAGTCCTTCTAAGCCTGTCTTGCTACATATATCTTAGGGTGGGCAGTAATTCCCTAGGACAGATGCCTGATGTGGATTGGAGGAGGCATCACCTGTCTTATATTGTACAGGCACAGCTCTGTTGACTTGGACACAGACTGAAAGTTCATAGTAAAGGAAAACCCTAATTTTTTTTTAAACTTACTCAGGATAGGTATGTAAAAGAAAAGTCCTCTAGGTGACCACAAATTATATTCTGTGCATTTGTAATTTAGTCATAATTTAGCTGGGTTCATACATTCATCTGAGGACCATAATGAACAAATTTGTATTCTGTAAAGTAACTTGATTTCCACTGCTACAAAATTGTACAAGCAGGAGTTATTTCACTCTCTTCCCTTGAAGGGAGATCATCACCTGTAAATATTCTGAAGCCTGTGCTGAAGATCTGTTTGAATTCCAGTCCCACACCTTTCTTCTTTCAGCAGAAATCTTCTCATTAACTTTAGAAGAATTTAGTTTATTCCTCTATGTCTATACTTGTCACAGATATCCACAAAACTTAATGTTGGATATGCAATATATAAATATATATCAGCATCAGACCGATACCTTAAAAAGTCCACTGTGCTTTGGTTTTGAAAGCACTTCTTGATGTGATAAGCACTTCTCTTTGCAAAAGCACTTCTCCAAAGTGATAAGCAATTCTCATTCCTTAACACCCTTCTCTTTATCTCCAGGGTTTGTTCCCTGTGCCAGATCGAGTGCTAACAGACAGCTTTCTGAACATATATTGGTCAACTAGATGCTATTTAAAGGGACACTCCAAACCACCTTCAGAATGAAGTGAGCTCACTAATTAAAGCCCATACCTAAGGTGACAATAGCATCTGTGTTTATGTTCCCTTTACAAAGCCACCACCCACCCTGCAGTGAAACAGAAATTATGTTTTTGTAGTCCTGAATAATGTTCTTCTTCTTCTTCTTTTTCTAGGCCATGGTTTAATATTCCTTCTACCAACATGACAGTCAGAATTTTACAGGGCTGCTGTCTACACCCTGGCAGCTGTATTTAAGAGAAGCAATGTTGCCATCTAGTGATCATTTAAAATACGCAATGTGAATTTTACACACATGCCGTCAGGGCACTCTATCTTAACATCATTACCTATTTAAAGATGACAATCAGAATACATTTATATTTCAATTCTATTCTCATTTCCGTTCACATGACAACACTTAGCACTTCAGCTTGTTTTACAAATGAGCTAAAAATATGCATAGAATGGTATGAAAAACAACCTTATCTATAGCTTACATTTTTAAGCATCATAATATAGTTCTTTAAAGAGATCAAATTTCTAATCCTTTAAATTTATATAAAGTTAATCCTTTTCTCCAAAGACGAAAACTTTTTCTTCAGTGACCAAACTTGGCAAAATATGTTCATTCTACTGAGAGTTCAAAAAAAGCCGTTAGAAATCAACCATTTGTAGCAGTCAAAATATGTAAAACACCAGATCATACATCCCATACATTACCATATATCATGGCAGTCTTTTCAGGAATAACATTGTGCTGTGAATATTGTCAGATTACAAATCACACAGAAAGATCAATGTAAATCCAATGGTGTGATAAGTACTGAGGCACACTGTTGCTGACAGTTGTAAGAATAGATTTTTGGCTGGTTCCCTGTCACATGCTTTGGAGCAGCAGTGTCAATAGCAGAAGAAATTACTTTCTGCAAGTAATGCTCAAAAAAGAAGACTGGAGCAGGTGCCAGAGTACAGAGGGCCTGGGATGTGTGAAAGAACCAGGGTTGTGACTCACACACAGCCCACAAAGAGGCAAACTGCAGACAAGAATTGAGAGGACAAGGAAGTGATGCTTTAGGAATCACTGTAGTACATGGAAGTGGCATGCTATCTGCCAAAATTGCTGTGGTTTGAAATAGTGGTTACTTGTTGCTTTTGTCCTCATCTGCATAACCCCTCTGTGGATTTAATGTCAACTTTGCCATCAATGTCTGGTGTTTCTGGGCAGTCAGCCCCAACAATTACAAAGTAATTGTACTTTGTGTGAGGTTAACCTGGGGTCCCTGTTAAATTTCTTTGTCATCCTGGATGGCAATGGTTGATCATTCCTTAATCCTAAATCACAAGGAAGGCATCAGAAGTTTGGGGCTACAATTTTTTTCTTTCCCAGTGCACATGCTGCATCCTAAGTTTGCTTTTCCAAGGCTACAGTCCAGTTTTGCACACTGTGTGTTTTCTGTCTGCTGGCTTTCATCACTCACTTCATGCATTTCACTACTTTCCACTTTATTCCTGAGAATAAGGTAATTCTGCTTGTTTTGCATTTTGTGATGCTGTTTCCAGCTTCGTAGGTAATGATGTCTTTCATCAGTACATTCAGCTTTTGATATTTTATTTCACAGAACAGCAGCAATTCCTTTATACAAGAGTGAAAAGATATGAGAAAGAATTCAAGTGAAATGCATGAGAGAGGAACATAGACGTGCACAGTGGAAAAATTCAATGTGACAAGACATAGGGCTCAGAGACAAATGCTGAAACTGATTATCAGAACGCAGATTTTATAGTACCATAATCTTCAAGGAATGAAAGTCACATGTAAATGGGAATAGTTAATACAAGATATTAAGGCATGGAGCCCTGTCTTGTGTTCCTTTTTGACTGCATGGATGGCTTTTCTTTTGATCAGTGAAGATTCTGTCATTGCTTATGATAACCAAGTTATTCCGCTTTCTGACACTGTACACTAAAATCACTTTCATCCAACTCATTTGCCACACTACGGGAAAACAGAACCATTGTAGAATGCTTTGTCATTACTTTTTAACATGTTTCTATAGATAGATTAAAATCTTTATAGAAAGCTAATTTGAAGACTGACAGTGAAACAAGTGCTAATAGATATGTTAACTTCTCCCAGCTTTTTGCAGGCTATGACAGGGCAAACCCTCACAAACACGGTTTAAACCAGTAATATTCTAATTATTCCATATATATTTCTCGGTTTAATAGACAGCAATGTTCACTTCAGGTAACATATACTTAATGGTAAAAAATGAAACCACTTTCTTGTTTCAGAACTGTCTCATTTTAATATAAAGGTCTATCCAACCTATGTTGGAAGAAGCTAAGAAACAGCTCATCTCAATAAATTTGTGGTAATTACGGTGCCTTTAGAGTCCATTTGAACTCTAGCTATTTCCTTGGTTTGTGCTTTTGCTGCCAGTTAAATGATTTCTAATTTTTGCCAAATTGGCTGAGTCCTAGGAGAAGTATTACTAAGTAGAGACCATTAAGCATTTAAAAAAAGTCCTCTAGGATCTAACAGAATTTCTGGGTCCATCTTCCTTAAGATAAGGACTTCATTCCATTGTGTTGTCATTTTCCATTGTATTCTTTTTAATATTAAATTATTAGCATTTTTTAGAAAGACAAAGAAAGCACTGATGTATTTTGAAGGAGAGAGAGGCAGTAGAGAATTCACACACATAACAGTTACTCTCTGTGCACTCTGCTCATGATGTTAAGCACTCAGTAACTTAAACGTAAGGAAAGGTTGTTCCTGAATTAAATTCTAGCACTTTTAGTCTCATATGAATGTTTTTATGTTTCATAATAACTTCCTAGGCCTCATATGGTGTAGTGTTACAAATGTATTAAGCAAATAGGGTTATGAAATCAGCTTGTTTTCTAAAGCGAAATACTTTTTGCACTTTGGTGTTGAGAATGCCAGAGACAGATGAAAAATGGAACAAGCTTTTTGCAACCAGTTTCAGGAAAAAATGTTCCTGTTCTTCTGCCAAAAAAAAAAAAAAAAAAAAAAAAAAAAAAAAAAGGCAGGCTTTTCATCCAGTTCATGTTCATGTAAAAAAATTGAGACCTATTATTCATGATTTGAAGAAACCATTGAGCTATTTTTACTTTATTAGCTGTGTCACTGTCTCTACAACTGTCAAAGAACTTAAGAATAATCTCAATTCAGTGAATTCAGTGATTCAGTTTTCAAAAATTTTCATTTTGTAGTCATAATACCCTTGAATTAGCATACAAAAAAGTGTTGATCCAATGCTATCTTGCCAAGTTTTTAGGTCTTAGAACAGAGATTTTATTTAGAATGCCTGTCTGGAGTTTTGTTATGCATGCTTACAGCAGCCAGCCAAAACTGTGATGTTACTGCAGCATTAATTCAAAGTGGATCCCTGCAAGAGCTCAACTTAGGATATAAGCTGAGATAAGCTCTTAGCTACCCAACTGGATCCTAAGGGTAAGTGGCAAATTAAAGATTCATTATTCATTTTAATTGAAGAAGATTATCAGTGTTTTAGGAGCCATACTTCAAAGTTTTCCAGTTCCCTGTGCAAAAGAAGGGAATGCTGAGAAAATCTAGAGTCTCTCCTGGGAAAAGAGAGACAAATGAAAGAACTAAGGAGCCTGTAGGAAACAAATGCTACTGTGGATAATTTCCACTTAGCAGGCCAAATTCACAGCTGGTGAATGTTGTGTGCACTCTGTGGATTACATCCATCCCCACCAGCATTGTACTTGACCTCAAGTTGGAGATTTTCCTCACTATTGTAGCTGGACATCTCTGGATATTGCAAGGAAGTGCCTGAAAAAGGCAGGACTGATTTATCAGCTGACACTAGACCCCTGTGGGTCAGTGGTATGCTGATTTTGATTGCTATCTAGGTTGCAATGTTCAGTTTTTTTGTACGTACCCATATTTAAGCAATTCCTACTCTACTGATGCAATAAATGTTTGAGCAATTGTAGTCTTTGGAGAGTGCCTTTGTGAGGTAACTCTTGAAATCTAAAATAGGAAAGTACAGGGAGAAGAAAGGGAGGAGGGAAGAGCAAACAAAACTGGGAACAGAAAGGGTCATTCTGCAAGCGGTGAGCTGATGTCGCCCTGAAAACTCAGCTTCTGAGCTTGCTAACATAGTTTTCTAAAGACTTTCCCAGGACAGTAACTGTAAACATAGATATGTGTACATTCTTTCTGTTACACGTCTTGTGATGGGCATCTCTCATGGCCAGTGCAGTGGGAAAGTGTTATCCTGACCATCCAATCCCTGGCTGTGGTCAGAAGCCTATAAATCCTGGAGGGAAAAATAAACTCTCTCTTCTCTTCACCACACCTCGACCTGTGTCCGTGTGATCTATTCATCTTCAGCGGCAACAAGCTGTAGTCCCAAGTTTATGTGCTGCTGCTTTTCTCTTGCAACATATGCTTTTGTCCTGTTTTGTTGATAAAATAGGGCTTTCTGTCTCCCCAGTCCTTCTGTCAGGGCTGTGCAATGACTCTTTAGCTACTCTCCAGCTCCAGTGAAATGATGCAGCAGTCTCAGACACTTGAGTTCCTACAAGTTTTGGAGGAGTGACTACTCAGTAGGCAAAGGAGATAGACAACATTAGGGAAAGGCAGAAGCCACAAGCCAGTCCCACGTTCACCCCCGAAGGCAGTGGCTGATGACCAGTCAGGCAGAGCACACTGGTCCCTTGTTCACACACATGATGCCCTGTTACCCACCCAGACGCTGGGGATGGAAGGTCAGGCGGGGGTGGCAAGTGGTATTTGATGCATTAAAAAATGGATTTTTTATGCAAAAAAATGGGGATCCAAGTTTGTCACACCAACTTTTCTGTATAGCTTCCTTCGCTGGGCACAGTCCTCACAGAATCAAGTCTCTTGGTCCTGTCTTCTGTTTTAGGTAGGCCAGGACAAATGTAAAAACATTTCTTTTCCTGAAACAGCATTGGTATCTCATGGTCCTCTTCAGCTTGTACAGATGTACAATTTTCATCTTCATCTGGACATCTACTACACATTAAATTTTCAAATTTTTTTAACTGCTGCATTGCAAATTCCAATTAAACTATCTACCCATTGGTCTGGCACCTCTCAAGGCCTCACTAGGCCTTGCTGCAGGTAGGGCAGCATGCCCTGTGCTGCGTGGAGCAGGGACCAGCCTGACCTCTCAGGTTGTGCTCTATAGCAGTGCCAACAAACACCATCTGGATTTCCTTGTCCTCTAAGAACATATGAGTCTCTACAGCTAGAATAGCAGGCCATTATAGAAAACCAGTCAGAGACATGCAGAACAGTGATAAAATACAAGTGGACTTCCCATGATGTATTTTGTTTGAGCATTTCTGGTTTTTGAAACCATTGGTTACAATTATTGACAGTGTCCTTGACTGAATATCTTGTTTCTGGTTTATCACTCTGGAAGAAAGTACTTCTTTCCAGATTTGATTTTTTTTTTTTTTTTTAATTAAGCAGAGCATTTGTAGAATAAGTGTCTGCTTTTCAAGAAAAGAATTCAAGGTATAATACTAATACTAAGATACTAATACTAAGAAAATACTATTTTTCTAATAATACAGTACTAAGAAATTCTAAAAAATACTAAGAAAATATTCATTTTCCAATAATCCAATACTATGGAAACCTCAAATTTAGAATCAAGCTGCCTAACGCAAATGCCTCCACATCCTAGTGTATATCAGAGTTTGGATACTGGGAACATTATTTTCTGTGGGCCATGTTTCCCAGACAGAGTCAATCTGCCAGGATATGCTGTGATTTTCATGTATCAAGTGATCAAGATAGGAGATTTAGCCCTAATGTAATAAACCCAGTATGCAGGCAAAAGGGGAGGGGTAAAGCACCTAGTCTACATTTGTGTTTATGTACAGTGGCAGATAGATAAGCTTTACAAATCCTGCAATTTACAGGCTGGTGGTGTACTGTCATCCAGGCTCAGGAATTCTTTCCATTAGAATTACTAATTTTCATTCTATAGTGGGAGCACTTGGTCCTTAGAAAATAAAATATTGCAGACTGAGTCTCACACCCATGTGTCCAGAATCATCTCTTTTCATACAGCAAACCTGTTGTAACTTAACACAGAATGGGAGCTGACAATATTTCATGTAGAAATGCAGTTTACATTGAAGTCACAAGAATAGAGTTATCTTTTGTAGTCCTTGGAGTCCATCCAAACAGGATTTCTAGCTGTGTCCATGAGGTTACCGAGTGGTAAGGGACCCTTGAAATCTATGGCCCAAGATTTTTGAAAGTAAAATCAACCCAAAGTCAAGACTTGATATGAAGTAATTGTTGTCCTCTAGCCTGGAGAAGAGGAGGAATATAGCTATTAGATTATCACCCCTGCAAGGTACCTCCACGGGCTTTAGGATTCTGCATCAAGGCAGTGTCTCTCTTCTTGTTGTGCATAGATTTTCTCTTGCTTTCCCCATTGCCCATTACTTTCTATTCTATTAAAAGAAATAATCTGTTGAACTTGGTCTTCAGTGTATTTCAGAGCTTCCAGGTCTCACTAAAATTCATATATTTTGGGTACAGGACTGTACCTGTGATAGGACAGGTTTACATCAGTTGTCATGGATGTTGTTGCCAGTGGTTTAGGAATGTCATTGTTGGGATTTGCCAAGATGTGTACTGACTCCTTAGCAAAACAATGCTAAAATCTGAAAAGGTAAGGTGGAAAAAAAGAAATGCCGCGGTCTGTGAAACCCTTTGAGAGTGACATTCCTTGCCTGTGTTGGATCTTCTGTTGCTGGATCATCTGAGAAGCCAAGACAGGTGTATACTTCTTTTACTTTTTGCATCATGTCAGCTCTGCCACCCACTCATAGGCTGCATTTGCATAAAGCCCCTTCCAGGCACTCCTGCACGGAATGTAAGCAAGCAGCCTCCTTTGCTGAATGAGCAGTTCCATCTCCTCAGAGACCCAGTGTACCCTTTCCATCACACACTCAGCCTTGCCTAGCCTGCGGCACAAGAGTTTCAAGTCTGTCTTGCACCTGATTCCTTTTTGGATGTCAGCATTCAGAGCTGCTGCTTGCTGCGATTGCCCCAGGCCTTTGCACATCTAAATTGGTTTTAATGTCAGCCCAACATAAGCATAAGTATGTAAGGAAAAGATGCATGGGGTAAAACACAGGCTCCCTAGAAAGCCCTGGAGAGTTTCTCAGCTCTTCATTCCTCAGGTAAATACATAAATGCTAGGAAAAGGAGGGGAGCTGAGGAGCTTTGCAGTAGTGTCAAACTGCTAATCAAATATATTTTGAAGTCAGTGAAATCTAAAGGTCTTGTTTCAGATTGTTGACATCAGGTCACCTTATCTGATTAGAAATCTGTGTATGCAGTAATATGAAATTATCTGAGATGCTTATGGTAAGAGAGATGCTCATTTATCTTCAAGATTTTTATTGTAAAATGCAACAGCTTACCATCAAAGGTTAAGATTGCCATCTAACCTTCCATAAAAGAACAGTGTAGATCACTCTATTAATATCCATTCTTGGTTATCTTTAGGTTGGGTCAGTATCAGGAAGCGTAAAGATAGTGTTGATCTGTAAAAGGATACCTGCACAAATTCAATTAGGCAGGTTTTATTTTTCCTACACAAACCTGCAACTTTTTTATCTTCAGCACCTTTCTACTAAGTCTCAGCTTATTAACTGTGAGAGTAGCACAGGCATCTGTCCTTCAAATAGCTAGCAGTATTTACAGGGAACATATACTTCTACATTATTTTTTTCAGCTTCCCTCCTTGCTGATGTTTTTAAGTTCAGTCAGTATTTGGCTAAAGAAGCAGACTTATTTTGGGACTCCAGGCTCCAAATCTCTACACTCTATGCAAACTGTTGAGGATCTGAACAAGTGAACAATGGTTTACCTTGTTCTATTTCCCATGCTCAGGTTTGGCTAATGCATTGTCAGTGTCCTTTTCCCTTTTTTGACAAATGTATTCTGCGCAATGCTGGTTCAGCTGCAAGTTCTTCAGTTCACTTCTGCGGCTTCAACTTTGTTCCTTTGTTTGGCTTAAGCAAAGTTTTCATGCTGAAGCAATGAGCTTCATTAGACATGTAGGTCCCTAAGTTGAAAAATAGGAAATCATCTGTTTTCTGTAATATGTTATATCACAACATTTCAGCTCCTAAGTTAATTAATTCATGTTGGAAGTTTTTGTGAAATTTTTTTCAATCCACTCAAGCGGCTTTAAGGGCAAAGGTCTGCTTTCAAGTACTCGTCTAAGAATTTTCTCATAGTTTTAGTGGGTTTCCAGGGTAACATTGCATTCTTCCTTTTCTGCTTGCATCCTGCATTCCATGTTGTGAAGTAGTTTCTAAGGCTGCAATTTCAGGACAACTTTAAGGTAGCTTAGTGCTGTGTGGGAGATTTATGTCCTCCATCTCTCCTTCTAAACTCCAGGATACTAGTTCTAGCTTTCACCCCTTGATAAAAGAGGCTCCATGTTCTTGCTCATCAAATTCAATCAGAAAATTATCCAGATTAAAGCTTGAGAAAAAAGAGACCTGTTTTCTCTTCTTTAATAAGTTGTGACAAAGTAATGCAAATGTTCATGGCAAGTTCAAGTAGTCAGTCAATTTCTGAGACACCTGGTAGCTCTGAAACACGCTGACCACTGAGTTCAGCAGATTAGTTCTTTCAGGAGAACTAGAAAGAAATGGGCATTGAGGAAAGAAAGCAAACATCTACACACAGCATGGATGTGGACAGGGAGATACTGCCTTTCAGCAGAGATTGCATCCCAAAGCCTGAAGAGGTACCCTGCTGGGGTGATACCAGCAGTGTTCCTTCTCTTCTCTCTTCTCTCTTCTCCAGGCTAGAAGAGTCTACCAGTTACTGCATAGGTTTGGGGCAGACAAAAGCAATTGGGTAAAAAGAGCCTCAAAGCAAAAATTATTTAAACAAACCAAATCACTTTCAGAATAAAGATTCTGTAGAGTTACACAGAAATCATTGTTATTTTCTTCTGCAGAGACACTGTTTATCGTTTGGCTTTGGATTGAATACTGAAACATTTTTCAATAATCAACTGCAGAATTAAAAACAAATGAGAAAGGTAGCATTGAAAAGAAAAGACTGATTTTCTTAAATGCACATTTTCCAACATCTTCAATGTTTTCAGCACTTTGCTGTTGCTGTTCACTGTTTTCATGCAATCTATTTTTTATTCTCCTTTTCACAGACCGAATTGCACAGAATATCATTAAATCTCATTTGGAGACATGTCAGTATACAATGGAGGAATTACATCAGCTAGCATGGCAGACCCACACATATGAAGAAATAAAGGTTTACCAGAGCAAGGTACAATCCTTTAATATGCTTTTTCTTCTGCTTGAAATTGTTAACAGAGTAGTTTATTTGACAGGAGTACACTGATGAGTTTCCTATAGGGCAAAATACACTTTTCAGTACCTTTGGGGAACTGGTTGCTGAAAGCAAAGCAGTGACACTTCATAAAATAAAGCAGCAGTTTTCCAGCATATTGTGCTGTTTGCTATTGTTAAAGCTTAGGTATGGTCATGGAATCCAGTTTTCTGTGCTTGTTATTACAGATCTTAACCTCATGCACAAACTCAGTTAACTCCAGTTTAATTGTGATTGGATCCTCTGTTGTGAGGAGTTTAAAAACATAAGACAACCTTGTTTCCTTATCATTTTGAAAACATATCTGCTTTTTCTGTGAATAACAAACACCTGTCTCTTACGGGAGCAGAGGATAACGAACCAAAAGTACTCCTTAAATTGAAGCTCTTCAATATTGGGTGGAAAAAATTATCTCATTACACTACGTTTTTGTTCTGCTCCTGTGATTCTCAGGTCAAGTTCAGTCTTTTTTCCACTGGCACCTCTTCAGATGTGGTCCAGTCATCTTTGAAATCTGAGGGGCTGTGCAGTATTAACAGGAACAAAAACACACCCAGCTTGCAGTGAAACCAATAGCATCCATTTTCATTTACACACATGCATGTGCAAGGAATTGCACAGAATGTCATTAAATTATTATCAGGAAGTCAACATTTTAATGTAACCTGTGTTAAGATACTTCAATTATATATTTCAACTTTCAAGCTAGAAAAATACTCTGTTGAATAAATCAATAGCATTGTGCCACTTCTTGCCCAAGAGTGCTGTGGAATACGTGCCTTTTTCATTCCACTATTAGTCTGTCCTGCACAAAAAGCCAACATTAGAATCACATTATAACACTGGGAAGTGCATTCTGCTCCTTTGAAAAGGCAATACCAGAGTTCAGATGAGTGGGGCAGCATCTTGTGAAAGCAGCCTTCTAATGAGAAGTGTTGGGTGCCTAGAGAAAAAGAGATGCTGCTAGCTCTGCCTGGGTATGGGGATGGAGTGTGGGGAGTCCTGCTGTCTGCAAGGCCCCCTGAAGAACTTAATGCACTGTTTACTCACCACTTTGCTCTTGCACGTGTGCTTTCCTGGAAGACGAGAGAAGCTCTGTGGCAGCAGTGTGCCATTCAGATCACCCATGCTATCCAGTACGTGGTGGAGTTTGCAAAGCGCATAACAGGCTTCATGGAGCTCTGCCAGAATGACCAAATTCTCCTTCTTAAGTCAGGTGGGTAAACACCAGAAGCTTGAGACTGAGTCCCTAGAAATGTGCCCTCCTGTCTTTTCCTGATTGCAAATCATTTTGATTTTGAGGGAGCCCTAATTTCTGTCTGTTGCATTAAGTACATTAACCTTGCTGTATTTTTTCACATTAATGATGTTACTGACTTCTGATCCTCTCCCCTCTACAGTCAGTTGTGGTTATTAACTACACACACACACACACACACACACACACACATTCACACACATACACAACCATCGCAAAAACTGCAGCCTCCAACCTGACATGTGGTGGAAGGAGCCTGCAAATTGAGCTGGTCGAATCAGTCATCTGCCACCCTGTAAAATGTCATTAATGAAACCCTGTAAAACTTGTCATTAATGAGACAAAGGCAGGCTCACTGGGACCTGCCTCTGTGGTCATCCTTAATCTTTTTAATGAGACTACAGAAATACTCTACAGCCAATGCACAGGAGGGAAAATTCCTGCTGGTGCCAGTTGTTTTTGGAATAAATGAGAGCAGATTATGGCAGTGTGCTCCAACCATGCTCTCTCTGCATGCCAGGTTTGCATGTGTGTGCATAAGGGCAAGGGGAAAATGCTTTCCTTTCTTATCAAGGGGCTCAGTAATTCCTGTCCTCCGAAAGAATCCTGACAAGATTTATCATGACTGTGCAGTAACACTGCCCAGGAGGACAAAATGGCATGACTAAGTGAACCACAAGAACCACGACTGGTAATTAACTGCATTTACCCTGTCATATCAGTTTCTTGCTCCCTCCATGTGTAAAAGGTAGGATGCTGTGTGAGGCAGCTTGTTAAAACTTAAGTGCTTCTCTTTGGAGAGAGATCTCTTCACTAAGGCTGAAAGCCTGTGTGATTCAGCTATCCATACACAGAAGTCACAGACTGTTCTGGGTTGGAAGGGACCCACAGGGACCACAGCCCAGTTTTTCAGTGACTGCCCCAAACCCACAACCCTGGTGTTATTACCACCATACTCCAACCGACTGAGCTAACCTCAGTGGCAGAACCAGAATCACAGACTGTTCTAAGGTAGAAGGGGTCCAACAAAAATCAAGTCCAGCTCTTAAGTGGCCTGTGGGGGAATCAAATCCGCAACCTTGGCCTTAAGAGAACCATGATTGTGTCCTGGTGAGGGATTGGGCCCTGGTGATGGGCACAGCTGCAAAGGGAAGTGATACAGAGACTCAGGAAACACACAGGCAACCTCCTAGAGAAAGGGAGTTATAGCACAAAAACTATTTGTTTAACCTCATACTAATTTTGAAAATGCTGCGGATACTAGTGCACCCCTAGGAAACTTCATTTGACTGGCAAGGTTAACAGCACAACTGCACCTTCAGGAAAAGATTTATTTCACTCTGCTGGAAAATATTGTTAAGCTATAGCATATAAGAATTTGTCAGGTTTTATTTTCTCTTTTACTGTTAATGCTGACCAGGAGTTTGAAAATGAGGACTTTTCTCTCAAAAGCGTATCTGCAGAATAAACCTCAGATTCTGAGTTCATCCTACAGGAGATCTAGCTTTAGTTAAGAGATGTTAAAATTTTTCCTTCCACTTTTCCAACTGCAGTTGGAAATTTTGCAGTTAGGAGATAAAATGCAAAGATAAGGATTAAAAAGGAAGTGTTTTTTTCTCTATTCAACAACCAGTAAAAAAGAAAAATAGAAACAAACAAAAAGTAAAACCTATTTTAGGTGTGCTCTTGGCAGTTCTTTAGCTTATACTTTCTTTCTAAAAATGATTTGTGATGTTCTCCCTCTCCAGTCAAATTAAGCTGGGATTTTTATATGCCTTGAATGAAGCTGGTTTTTGTTTTTTAAAAAAAAGGTTTAACTATTAAAAAGGAGTTTTAATAAATGCCTATTTTTCAGGATAAAGTATTTCAAACTGAAATTATTTGCCCATTATCTAAATTCAGATCTAGTCCAGGCTGCTAATTCTCTGCAGAGTGAAAAAGTCAATCTGTAGAAAAGTGGTTAAACTGGAGCAGAAATGATCCCATTCTCTACCCAAAGCACACAGAAATATTTTTTCTTGCATTCATAGATGTGTAATGTAGATGTCTTCAAAGAGTGTCTGTCCCTTCTGATGTTTTTAATGGCTGATGGCTTTGTAAATATCTTCTTGAGCTTTCCTGTGCTCTGATGTTTGGCAATAATACCTGGTACCTTTGCTCTTTTTTCTGTCTGCTAGGTTGCTTGGAAGTGGTTTTGGTGAGAATGTGCCGTGCCTTCAACCCACTTAACAATACTGTTCTGTTTGAAGGAAAGTATGGAGGGATGCAAATGTTTAAAGCTTTGGGTATGTTGCTCTTCTTTTTTCCAACCAATTGCATTGAGCCATATAGCAAGAAATTTGTCTTTATGAGAATAGTGACCCACAGTGGAAATCTCCAGTAAATGTTGAATCCTCAAGTCTCCAAATGTCTAGTTTGGAATAGAAAAAGAAAAAAAAAGGTGATTCCATCAGCTTCTAGCAATGATAGCTGTTTTTCTCTAATAAAAAGAGAGAAGCAAGAGGGTTTTTTCAAATAGATTTTTTGCCTTCTGAAGTTTTGATGAACCATGAGTTTATGGCAGGAGCCAAGCTATTTGTCTTTACTGTTCAGTTACAGTTGATGTAAGAAATCCCTCCCACTAATTGTGTCCTGCAGAAGGCAATTTTAGCCCCAGCAGTGAGAAGACTAAATTAATGAACAAATTGCTGAAAATACTGTTTTGCCTAAAACTTTTAAGTAAGCTCATTTAGATTCATGTACTGAAAAAATTATTCTGTTTCTCAACATGATATTGAGTGCTACCTGAAATGTTAATAGTGAAATGTTTGTGTTTTGTGCATCCATCAGACTGATATTATCAGAAATTTATTCAGGACCAAACTCAAAGAGAGATATTACCTTCAAATGTATATATTTATCATAATTTTTTTTCTTAGTGTGTATCATAAACATGCTACTTCTTTATAAGTTTAAAGCCTTTATGAATGTGTATTAATTAATTTATTTTTATCTTTATGATGCTTTTGCAAATTTTCATACACATTTGTACTTAGTAAAATTATGTATAAATGTTATTTAGGGTTGGTCCTTCCTCCTCCTTAAGTTCAATATCTGTTTAGAAACAGATATTACCTCATTGGGAAAGAATATTCTCTGTTAAGATGTCTGTGCAATTTTTGTACTTCACCCTCATTCTTGATAATTTTTTTCACTTCCGTGAACATCTTAGTGCCATTTTTGGGTTACATGAAATTTTAATAGTTAATGAAAAGCAGTTGCTTTATTAGTACAGAAATTTAGGAACAACTTTTTCTTACACCAAAACAATCCCTGCAGTTTGAAGAGCTGATTTCTAACATTGGTTCTCTTTTGTCTGCAGGTTCTGATGATCTGGTAAATGAAGCATTTGACTTTGCAAAGAATTTGTGTTCCTTACAGCTGACTGAGGAGGAGATTGCCTTGTTTTCATCTGCTGTTCTGATATCACCAGGTAACTTTTCATTCCAAACACTGGTTTTTTTTCCCTCTTAGTCCATCTCTTTCTACATACTTAAATAGCTGTTTAAGCTGCATCAAATGTAAGCAATGTATCAAGCAGTGCAAGATTACCTGAATTACCCAAATATACCATCAGGAATTACATGTAGTGGATGTAGATCCAAAGTGCAACAGACATGGGCAGGATTGTGCAGACAAGAAATGCAGGCTGGCCTTCCTCTAGACCATCTGAAGAGAATTATGCTACTCAAGAGGTGCATGTTCCTCCTAGCTTTTTCAGGGACCACAAAACTCTCCACCCTGAGTAGGTTATACAGTCCATAACTATGATGGGCTTTTTTCTTGGGAGTGAGAGCATAAGCAGTGAAAATTGGTATGCCATCCTATCTGAACCTAGTTCCAGTAGTGATTCAAAGTGCAGCATGCTCTTTTTCTTGTATTTATAACTCTACACAGGCAAGCATGCATTTAAGGGATGGCTGGCTGGCCACAAAGAGACTTACGTGATTAAGTTGACTCCGAAAGTGGGTCTAGTATACAAGCTCACAGTTTAGTGTGGGATTTTTAAGTATTCCTCAAGGAATGGAGACACAAAGTTTCATCTAAGGATAACCTCTTATTTAGCCTTACAAAAATAACACACTATGAATTATTTTTCCAACTTTTTCTGCTGAAGACTTCTAGGTCACCTTGTGCTTTTGCACATCTGTGTTGCAGATAATGTTAGTCAGAATTAGAATACCACAGATGGTGTCAACACATTCATTCTCATCATTAACAACACCTACTGAAAGGACTTCTTTTTTTTTCACTTTGAGCAGTTCTTGCCATCATCTGCTCAGAAGTGAAGTAGTTGAGCCAGTGACTCTCCATGGGGTTATGCCAAAATACAACCCTCCAGACACTGATGATTTCCACCTCAAAGGCGTCCCAACTGTGTGCAGTGCCTCTGCATTACCACTCCAGATGTCCTGACTTTCTCTGGGACAGCAGACTTGCAATGTCCTGATTGATCTCTGCCTATCATTTCTCTCCCAGTCTGAAAAGACCAAAACTGGGTGGGTGGCACAGGGTGCTAGCTGCTGGAAAAATTAGATGGAATCAAAATTCTGATTAATTTCTGCAGTTCTGCACTTGTCCCTTTAGTTTGGAAACCAGAGGATATATGCAGTGTCTCCTATTGTATTAGCTAAAAAACAAAAAAAAAATTTAAAAGGAGCAGAAGTGTTTGGTGCACGCTGACTGCTTATTTCTGCGGTCTGTGAGCATGTGTAACTAGTCTTAAGACACAAGAAGGAAATGATGGGCTGCAGCAGCATGTGCAAGAGTGAAAGCAGTCTTTCTTCCATAAAAAAAAAAAAAACTGTATATTTGGATTGTTTAAATAACTCCCATTTTAACTGGGCTGCTACTTTAGAGAGTGGGAAGACAGAAAAAATAGTCCAGAATGAACTGATACTGAAACATGCCATTTATTTTCTTTCTAAAACAGTAACAGTAAACAACAGAGAATGAAATATTTCCTTCCACATTTGATGTTCTGGTTCCTTCACAATAAAGAGTTTAATCATGGGAACAAATTAAAAAAAATAAAAATAAAGCACTGCTTCACAGAAGTCACTGCACCAGTCCTTTCATTGACTAATATAAGCTTAAAAGATTCCATATAGGAAGTACTCATATTCAGGTTTCTTTCCTGCAGAAGTCACCACCTGAAAGGCGATTCTTGCAGCCTTGATCTCAGTGTTTAGGCAGTTTACAGAAACCAGAGCAGTCCACTGGGAGTAAGGGGCCCTGAGAACATCCATGAGTAACATCCATCAGTAGTTTTGCAAAGGCTGCAAAGGCCAGTGTCGCATCCCTTTTCCTTCTAATTCAGCACACAAATCCAGATTTTCCATTTCTTGATGGACATAAGCCACACTGTTTGAAGGTGATTTTCTAGCTTGATTTGTGATTTCAATAGCTGAAATGTTGTAGAAATCCAGTAGAAGCTGCAGAGGCATCTCCACCTACAAAAATACAAAGAATGCACTTGGTAAGACAGGATCATGGCTGCTCCCTTGTGCCAGTCCCTCTCCTGAATGCCATGTTCCTTCTTTCCATCTTCCTTTTGCCAAAACCAAGTCTTGTCTCTTTCTGAGCTGTCTCTCATCTTTCCTACACAATTCTCTAGCCTAGTAGACTGTGTACTCTTCAAAGATGGACAAGTCAAAAACCTAGGAGAAAGAGTACAGTATTGAAACACTGCTTCTTACATCATTTAAAGGTGGTCACTGATCTATAGACCTTTTCCTGCACTTCTGTGAATATAGCTAGTTATCTGTGAAATTCCAGCCAAATTTACAGATGCTATTCAGGTGGCAGAAACCACATTTTGAGATACAAACTTAGCATCTGTTAAAAAGGTTTACCTAGCTCTTGTCATAAATTTAAGAACTCTTGTATAATATATGGCATGTTTCATGACAGGTGAGTGATGAACCTGTCCTTCAACTGCCTCAGTCTGTTTTTAAGCTTATTCTTGTGACAGAAAGGAAAACCCCTAGGGACTGGTCTCTGTGATAAATCTTTTTAGCTCCAGTCTGCCACAATAGGCATTAATTTAGCATGATTCAAAGACCAGGTTTTGCAATAGCATAAAGTTTGGCACCCAGCCTGTGAAGTCTAAACGTTACTGTGTGCTTGTTGTGTAGAAAGTGCATGTGTTCTTAGCTAATTCCATTTCTATGGCCACTGATGGCGCAGGATCCATTGGCTTACCTTCAGGGAACACAGTTCTCTAACATTTACAAAATACTGGGTTTTTTCCTGATCATCTGTTAAGTAGCTGAGGTTTGGTTTTGTTTCTTTTCACAGTACTTGACAATCAACTCTTTTCATGCACCTCTCCCCAGAGACAGTAAGACAAATGGCAGAACTGTGCTACTCCTGTGATGAAATGTTGCTCATTTCCAGCCTCTGTGGCATGTGTGCTCATTGAAGTGGTTAACTTAAATTATTTCTGTGACTTATTTTAGTGATGGGGAAGGGGTGAAAGAAAAGTGAAAGGGTTTTTTCCTGAATCTTTCAATTTGTACATGGAGATTCAAGCTTGTGATAAAAGAGGTTCTCTTATTTCCCATATGAAAGCTAAAATCTGTAGCCAAGAATTGGTCTGGATTGCAGGAATAGAAAAACAGATTCCAGTGTGGTAAAACAGAAGGTTCAGTGGTGCTGCAAGCACAGTGCATTAGTGGGTTTGTATTGTCTTGGGGTCTGCTTCTTTTCTTTCTGTGTGTTTTTCTCTAGAACCTATGACTTTTGAGAATATAGATTGTGAGGACAACCTCCTGCACTTGGTGTTTTCTGGTTTCTCAAAACCATAGAAGCCATATAAGTTTTAAAACTACTGTATAGCTGTTATCCTTCCAGATGATCTTGTATTTTGCATTGTTTAAAAAGAGTACATTTTTAAATAATGAGAAACTTGCACTTTGCAATTCTTTTGAATTATTGAAGAAATTCTCTTGAAGAAAGACATTTCTTTTTATTTAGAATAGCTTTTGTCTCAAAATGTTAGCCTAGTAAATAATGAGATATATTAATGTTTGAATAATTATATTCTCTTATTTTCAAAGAACTGTTTTGATCAGTATGTTTATTATTTATGTATTAAGACACTGACATAAAATGACATGTTTATAACCTAGCCAGTATGGGATTAGAACGCTGATTGTACCAATAGAATAATAAAATGTTGAGCCATGTTTCATTTCTGTTCCCATCTTTATGCCTAGCATCCTGTTCTAGACAACAAGATGCAGAGCCAACACTGTGTTCCTGTATATTTTGTGTGTGTTAAGTAAGTGCTCAGGTGATCCTTTAATGGGTTAAGACACTTTGCCTCTGAAACCATGTCTTTAATTACTGTGCAGTCCTTCCTCGTGAGAATTAGGACTCCTGTGGGTACTTGGCAGTGCAGTTCCCTGTGTGCACCATGAGCATGCCCCAATCTCTGCATTCTTTAGCTTCTCTTTTCCTTTTTCTCAGATCGAGCCTGGTTAATAGAGCCAAGGAAGGTGCAGAAGCTTCAGGAAAAGATTTACTTTGCACTTCAACATGTTATTCAGAAGAACCACCTCGATGAGGAGACATTGACAAAGGTAAGTTCTTTAAACAAAACACCAAGCAGTCCTTAAGCATGACTCTTTCTCTTTCCACAGCCATTTCTGTACATATTGCCACATTAATGTAGGCTAAAAGAAGTGCACTATGTGCTTGCCATGAGTAGAAGATAGGCTTGTTTGACTCTTGTCCCTGTTGCCTCTTACTCCATTTTTTATTCCATATACCAGTAATTTTAATTCATACCCTATAAAGAATGTAACTGCCTTTAAAAAGTGCTCATTGAGGCTGTTCCTTGTTAAATGCATTTTTGGCCTTTGCTAAAACCTTGGGGGCAGCTCTTATAGCAAAAACAATATCAAGTCCTTTGGATGGGTTTTGATGGAGCTTAGATAGAGTATATCTTTCAGTTACTCACCAAGATGCTAACATAGTTCATTTTGGAAAGTGTAATTTGTACAAAATATGCTTCCACCTTCTTCCTTTTTTTTTTTTTTTTGTTTTTTTTTTTGTTTGTTTCAATGTCTTACAGTTAATAGCCAAGATACCAACAATTACTGCACTTTGCAACTTGCACGGAGAGAAACTGCAGGTATTTAAGCAATCTCATCCAGACATAGTGAACACACTGTTTCCTCCATTATACAAGGAGCTTTTCAATCCAGACTCAACCACTGGCTGCAAGTGAAGGGGATAATAGAATTTTCACGTAGTCATGGAATGCATCACTAGTAAGACAAAAAGAAATGTTTTCATGAAGAAATTATTAAAAATGTCACTACTGCAACACTAGGAATGTCCTGCACTTAATAGAATTATTTTTCACCGCTACAGTTTGAAGAATGTAAATATGCAACTCTGAGTGGGGATGTCTTTTTTCTCTTTTGTTTACCTTTTTTTTTTTTTTTTTGAACTGACAATGAATATACAAATATAGGACACTGGGTGTTACCTTTTTTTTTTTTTTAATTTACTTTTATTGGGGGATGTTTTGGGAGACAACTGTTCCTAGAATTTTATTGTAGATAATACATGATAATAGAGCAGTACTTTGCAGTATTACTCTTGCTGTTTATTGTTCAAATATAATTTAAGAAAATTCCACTTATTAGACTGCCTAGTTCTATGTTTTTGATAGTTTAATGCATGTGGAAATTTGTAGCTGCCTTGGAAATTATGGTGCATATATGGAAGACACACACACTCACATATTTATATACATATATATGTATGTATGTATATATGTATGTATGCATTATATGCATACATGCTGTAACTTAAAATCACATGCCTACATTTAAAGGATGCTCAATCCAGCTGTCATATATTTCTTACTCTCCGAGTAATGTATTAGATTTACTTTGCGCAATCAAGATTTGCTTTGCCAGAGTTAAATTGTCAGCTGCCAATGTGTAATGACAGGATCACTTCTGAGATGTGTGTAATGTAGTGCATGTGTGCTGTGTGAAAATCAAACATCAGGAATGTATCAGTGGTGCAAAAGCCTTGTCTGGATGGTTTTAATGAAAAGAGGAATAGGATTGGTTTGGGTTTGTTTTTTTTTTTAATGTATTCTCACTGTTACAGGGATAGAACATCTATAAAAGTGAACATAGTAGGACCTGACCTCAGTAAAGTATCTGAAACATGGAGTAAAAAGGTAGACAATCCCATGTGTACATTTTTTTGATTTCACACATGATTCTATATATATATATATATATATATATATATACATATATATATACTGCTTTGAAAAGTAGCTTCAAGTCTTGGTTTGTTTTTTGCTGAACTCTTTAGAAAGATAGGTAGTAAGCTCAGTGAAAACCATAGCAAGCCTAAAATGTATCTCTGAAAAGGAAAGGAAGGAGGAGGAAAGTCAAAAGTGGGTGAAGTCCATGGTTACAAAGGACAGTATAATTGTCCATGTGTCTGACAGTTGTCATCTAGACGGGACCAATGGTTTCCACTACACTCATACATTTGTGTATGTTTTGAACACATGCATATATGTATGTATATATCTGTATGTATATAACTGTGTATATATATATATGCATATATAGGATTTATTTTAGATGCATTTCAGGACTGGAGCGAAGGATTGGATTGGAGCTTTCTTTTTGTCTGTCTCTGAATTGACTGTACTTTCATTTGCTTGCAAAACCAAAGGCAAACACAGAGGGGAGTGGAAGGCTGCCATGGACTTAATCTTGTGGGTTAATTTCATTTAATCAGCAGTCATTTCTAATGTACCTGCATTCTGCCTGTAGTACAAAACACAGATGTTTTAGCTATGAAAGAGGGATTCGGTTTCTGCTACATCTCTCTTTTCCACCACTTTTACCTACTGTGAACTTTTTCAGACCAGTCTCCTCCTGGGATGCCAGTGGAGGGTATAGAGAGCAGAAATACGAAGCAGGCAGTAAAGAAAGGAAGTGAAGGCAGGATCACAAAGCAGATGTGTTTCTTTATCTCAAACCACTCAGAAGCCAGTGCAATCTGAGGCAAGGCAAGGGGAAGCACAAACGACCTGCCCATTTGCCAGGCTTATGGAGGGGCAGTGTCACAGGGAGCCCACAGGGACACAGGTGGGCCCTAGGGTATGTGAAGAAAATTGGCCTGTTGTAGTGATTACTTAATGCCTTGTGCAGCTCTGCTCTCAAGCTTCTCTCTTCTTCATGAGCAGATAATTCACAAGCTGTTTCAAATATTTTGTGGACCTCTCCCTTGCCTTCCATTAGTCAGCTTGCAAGTTTGCATACGTGTTTTGTGGCAGAATCGAGTCTAGAGAATATCACAATTTGTTTGTTCTGTTTTAGCAATGCCAGAACAGGTACGAGAGTAGTTACAAACTCAGCTAATAAATGTTTCTGTGCAGGTCCATTACAACTTAGAAAAAAAAAAAGGAAAAAAATCTGTCCAGCAAATTCAGTTGTGAGAATTTTGTTGCAAATGTGACATACTTTTCAAAATTGCTTAATCCTATAGAACAGCAGTTACTAAAGTTACCTTTTTTAGTCCAAATTCAGAGCACATTTCTCTAGTGATTACCTTAAAGTGTCTTCAGTTAACATAATAAAGCATTGCTCTTGACGCTTCTTTACACCACTCTAACTGTAAGACTGACATTCCTTTATAAGGTGATTTGCCTGTTTGCAGCCTTTCTTGTATGGCAAATCCAGGAAAAGGATCCCAAATTTCAAGTATGTGTACATCAAAACTTAATGTCTACGTACTATTCGTTTAGATTTATTGGGGAAATAATCAAGTTGTGCTGAACTCTAGAAGTGCTCCGTTTTAATTGCAGGGGATTCATGTTTTCCTTGATTTCCCAACACAAGAACACACATATACTGTTTGAAATATTTTATAAATTCATTTTCAAAAGGAAATATATCAAAAGGATATATTTAGCCAACCCATAGAAATATAGAATAAGTGATAAACACTACTGTTTATAGTGCTGCTTAATAAAGAGCTTTGTCATGTTTATAAATAGTCCTTCACAATTGTGTGTTACATCTTGAAAATGTTGTTTTCTTCTCAAATAAGCTAATCACTCCTTGGGATTTTTGAATTACTTCTCAGGCAAGAGAACTAAATGGAGGTCACCAGTGAAAAAGACATTATCTGCAGGGCCTCTAATCCTTAAAGCACTATTCTGATATCTCTACAATGTCATGACCTTTCCAATCAGTAATGATTATGATCACATGTTAAAGATGTGAAATGAAAGAAAAAAGGTTAAGTGACTTGGAGACCACAAAGTTAGAAATACACAGCGTAGAAATAAAAGTGGATTCTTGGCTTTTGTCCTAAAACTTCTAATACTCTGGCATACAAGATCTTAATTGTCATAGATAGGCAATAACCTCTACCAAGAATTTCAAATATTACCAAACAAGTTTTTGTTACTTTTAGAGCAGGATTTGAGAAAATAGTGTTGTTGTTTATTTGGAAGATGAAAATTAATTTTCAAAAATTATTTATTTATGGAACTGTGCTGTGGTAACTGCAATTAGATTTTATTTAATTTTCTGTCATTTGGGCTTGGCCACATAGATATAGTACCTCTTTTTCCCTTCACTGAGTGTAGAACAACACATAATGATCACATGCCACAGGCTGGATATTTGTGATTAGTTTTGCCAGCTTATACTCAAATTCTTGACACTGGATTTCACATATTCAAGTTATCCATGGACTTTTAGGGATAAAATAGCATGGATTTTTAGTAAATAACTTTACAGTATTAGTACTTCATTGATGTTTGTTTTGTCTTTCAGTAGTCCATGGTAGAACCTGAAGCTTTTCAAGTGTCTAAAACTAGAATTTGTCACATCTTCTTGCTGTAGTAACTGGATATGTTTGTTGATTTTTTTAGTGACAGGCTTTTCAAATGAGACACATTTTTTAATGATTGTTTAACCTGGGACCTGTAACAAAAGGCTATTTTAAGCATATATTTAAAGCGTGTATCGAACCTACTACTAGCATTGCTCTCCAGTAACTCAGCTGTATTATGCTAAATTACCCTTGGCATTGAGGAAGCAGATGTACAGTGTTCATTATACTACCACAAAGACTTCATTTCACTGTAGACATCACTCTTGCCTGCCCTTTTTATAAAGAACTATTTCTAAGATTTGTATTTCCTTCTAATGGAAATTGCTAGAAAAGAAACATGGTGGTAAGAGGCACCTCAGTTGAGGAAACTTGTTTCCAAAAGCAACATGTGGTTTTTGATTGGCTTATGATAGACAGCATTAAGGAATTGATCCTGCAAGTTGTCAGACACTCAGCTCTAAAAGAGTCACTAAAATTTGAGGCATTTCAGCCAAGAAGGTGCTCAACCAATCACAAGATTGGAGGCCCTTGGCATTAAGAGGTCCCTCTTGAGCTTTGTTGAGCAAAAGGCAGATGTTACTCTCATAAATGCTTTTACTTCATGCTCCATGTTGTTCATTTCAGCCCAGTTTCACAAGGGTCAGTTTATTCTGTTGCACCTTGGGCACCAACGCTGTTTCAATACCTCTGCCAGGTTATGGCGCTGAGGTGGAGCAGCTACCACAGCTGCCCGTGAAGGTGAGCTTTGTTACATGATTTTCTTTGTTCAGTTTCACAGTGATGTGTTTCCCTTTGGGATGGCTTGTGGGATTTCTGATGTAACAGCTTCTACACAAAGCTGCTCGTGTGTGCTAGCCTCTTAGCCTCCCCCCACCAGCCTCTACGAGCTTCTCTGAGACTGCAGTCTCACGAATTGGTCAGGCAGCTCAGATAGACAGAGATGTGCAGCTGTTGGCTCCTTTCTCTGTTGGCTTTTCCACCCCTCTGAAGCTGTGCTTTCAAACATCATTTGAAAGATAGTCAGTCTCCCCCACTCCTTCTCCCTCTTGTCTCTGCATTAATTGTGCTCAAGAAGAGCTATGGTCCAGCCTGGAAGGTGGTTCCTATTTTCAGTCATTGTCTTTTGGACATCCCAGGAATACAGCACATAAAATCGAAGTGAACCACAGAAGATTTTTTTTTTTTTTTTCCCAGTACATTATGTCTAAGGATGTATGAAATAGAACCTTGAGACAGAACACCTTGCTTTTCCCTGGCCATAAAATAGCAGTGTATTTACACCTACCTGCCTGTGCCCTAGACAGCACCTTGTGCCTCCACCCTAGAAACTAAATCCTATCTCTGACATCCATTTGGAGCAGTGTGCTGGAGGCCCCATCCTCTTCTTTACTCTCTAAGTTTCACACTTCGTAAATGACAATCACTGCTTGATGCAAATGTTGCACTCTATGCCACTCAGGGATGTTTCATTAGTGGAAATAAGTCTATAAATGTAACAGTGATATTCTGGAAGAGAATGTTAGAGGCTTTGAAGGGCATGGCTTGAGCTGCCCAAGTGAACATGACCCAGACAAGGCTTTCAAGCCAATGATTAGGAGTAACATTGGTATAAACTGAATTCAATGTCAGCATTTCCTCAGCTTGATCTGTCAGACTTTGCCTGTAGTTTCACGGTCAGCAGAGTCCTATTGACCCGTCAGCTCATGATGTTAAGGTCCTTTTGGGAACAAAACGCAAGCAAGCTTTGTGTGAATTACTGAATTTAGACAACTGACAAAGTTTCAAGGTACTCATTTTATGTACCATTAATGTGAGCTCATATTCAGACTTGCTGCAGGCATGTAAGAGAAAAGGTTAAGACATGGAATAAGTGATGGTATGTCAGCAATGACAAGAGCACCGAGCTAGGACATGGAGAAGTAACTGTAAAGAACAAGTAGACATGAGCAAGTGGCTAACAGCTACCATTTTCTCTCAGGGATGCACAAAATCATAGCTAGCCCATGACTCTGTAGCAATACTTCTCCGTGGTATGATTGGTCCCTTTCTCACATCAAGAAAACATTACCCCATTTTATACTGTGCTAGTGAAAAGTTCTCCCATTTCCTGGAGTTTTGAAATGTGTTTATCCGTCTACACTATGGATTTTCTGTCATTACAAGAGCACACACAGAAGGATAAATTGTGGTGGATGATATTGCCAGTCATTAAGTTAATTCCATGTCTTCAACCAAGATGTTTTCCTCAGCTCTGAATATGATCATTGCTCCTGTTATCACAGTGAGTATGTGTGGTTTTTGGCTCCCTCCATCCTCTGAACTCCCTCCACTTAGAAGACAGATGGACACCTTCAGAAGGCAGAGGCCAGCATCCCTATGCGTCAGGATTTTCACCATCGTATTCTTTAACAACTGTCCCATTGCAATTCTTATTTTAATCCTTCAGGTCACAAGGAGCCAAGCAACTGAAGTTCTCGTTAGTGTGAACATTAAAAAGTTCAGAGGTCTTATGGTCAGAGGACCTTGCCTCTCCTTTTCCTTTTACTCCTTGCTCCTAGTGAATGAGGCCTGGAGTGGTAAATGACTCATCTTCGTTCTTTCTCAAAGTTGATTTGTACTTGCAACCTGCAAGGGAGGCTCCAGATGATAGAAAGCAAGCTCCTTCCTCCTCTTCCTTCATGCTGTCACTTTGCTGTGTTGTCCCTGCATGCATTGTCCCTGCATGTGTTGTCTCCCTGCATGTGTTGTCCCTGCATGACTGTGTGACAATGAGCCCAACACTTATATAAAAGTTATCATCCCAGAAGTTGTTTGCAGCTCTAAAAGCCTTTGTGTGTGCAGTCTGCAGACAAGAGTCATTGTAAAAAAAGAAGAGGCCTAAAACTTCCACAGTGGTAGCTCACAGATCAGTAACTCTCCTAAAAAGGCAGGCTGAATGTCCAGTAGTGGCCGTGTCTGTGTCCTCCAAATGACCCTTGCATACATTTCTGTTGAGAGGATAAGGCAATGAATAAAATACTCTGGGAAAGAAGTGTTTCCTGGGTGTTACTGCAGGCAGCAAGGATAATACTGCTCACAGTGAGTTCAGTAATATGATGTACTACATTTGGATAATTTCATCGTCCTCACAGTTCAAGCACAGCACATAAGGAAAGTGAAAGAGAACAGCATTGGATATAGCAGCAATAAGTAAATTGTAAGTGTTTCTTTGTAACTGTACTTGCAGAAATTGTTTGCTTTGCACGTGGTCTTCTGTACAATAACATAAAGAAAAAAATTCAACTAATGTAGATATCACAGTGATTTTTTGATTTGTTGAATATAGCTGCTAATTTATGAATGAAGATACTGCTGTTGAGAAAAATTTTTGTGCTTCAAGAAAATGCTAAGGTCCTTCTTTATGACTATATATTGACAGCAGTAAAGTATGTTCAATATAAGACTGTCTGGAGAGAATTTTTAAAAATGGCTCCTAGTTTTCAATATTAGGAACACATTGGCCCCTTATTTGGGCAACAGGAATGCAAATGCATTGAAACACAAGCAGGAGCAGATGGTTAACCACCAAGAACAGGAAAGAACAGGCTTTACCTTGACAACTGTTTCAGATAAAACCAGCTTATTAAAAAAAAAAAAAAAAAAAAAAAAAGAAAAGCACTTATACTTGTCTTGATTAGACACGCAGCTTAATAAGTCAAAGTAACTACATTAGGCTGTTGACTTTGGGGATTCAGATTCAGATGCACTACATTTGTGGTTTTTTTAATGTGTCACTTCAATGTCAGAATCAGGCAAAAAAAGGTGTTTTGTTGTTAGTTAAAAAAAACCTAATAATCATTTAACCCTACGGAGTGTGGACCACACATTCTTGTGCAGTATATGGGGATTTATTCGTGCACTTATTTTTAAAAAGCCACTGAGTAGCATAGCCAGTGAACTAGCCATGATAGTCTTTGCCTCTTGTGTGACTGCCATGTGACCTCTAGTACACTTTGGGGAGAGGCTCTGTGATTGTACTTGTGGCAACAAATAAAGCACAACTGAACTCTAAGCTGTCACCAACACTCAGCTAAATCGAATACATTGAGTATTTTGAGATTTATGCTAATCGCTATGAGATAATTCCCATGTTAAACTAATTACTTCAGTTGTAATGAATGGACAATATAAAGAATATAGGAATCATAATAGCAACAAAATCCCTTCTTTTACAGCTGCACTCTCTGCCTCATTTGATTAACACTAAAGAAGTCACTTAAAAACTAAACAAACAAAACAAGAAGAAAGAAACCTGAGTATGTATTGTAGAAATGTAGAAGACAAATAAAATATTTTTTCATATGTAATTACTTTTAATATATGCTTGTGGAAGGTCCAATATGTATGCTGTCTCTGTAATTTTTGCTGTAAATAACTTGGGACAGTGAATACACTGATTTTTTCTATGTCTCTGTTTAAACATAAGACTTTGTAATGGGTTGTTTTTTTTTTTTAAAAGAGGAAAAACATCAAAGAGCAAATTATGTACTTGCTTCCTGTAAGTGTAATGTACTCTTCAGTTTTTATGGAAACTGATTGTAATAGATAAAAGCCTTTTGACCAGCCGTTGATATTTAGTGTATGCTTCTGTTCATAATTGGGAAAAAAATGTGGGATTGTCAGTGAAACGTGATCCCAGCAAGTCTGTACAGTGAGTACAATAATAATTCCTGTGGACTGCATTTAACTGATTTGAAGAAAAGTTGTTCAAGCAAATAATGCTTTCTTATAGCATATGGCTTTTATGAATCCTTCTGACATGACTTATATTAATAGAAACATTTCTCTCTTTCCAATGAGCAAAATATTTTTGTATGCCTTTAATTTCGTATTCTGATTTGAGGTCAGGTCACTCATTAGCTGTAATCTGAAGCCATAACTGATCTTCACCAAATGCACATTTTAAAGATCATAATGGAACAAAGAAATTATGTCCAGTTTATCAACAGCTGCAATGTAATACAGGCAGGAGCATAAATAATGGGCAAAGTATTTAGATGCTTTTCTGGCATCCAAATGTGACTTTAATGGCTAGTATTTTGTGATTACCAATTTATAAAAAATAAAAACATAATTAAGATAGATATTTAGATTTAAATGAAGCTTTCTAATATTTTTGAAATATCCCTGAAAATGCTTTTAGGATTATGAGAAGAAATGATTTTTCATATACTTCCCACTTTCAAATATCTAATGTTTTTATCCTATTTCCAGTTCATTTTGTTAGAATGAAATGAGAAGTTAAGACCCAGGATCCAAGCCCTGAGCTATTTGGTGCTTGGCTGTAGTTATATTGTTGTAAATCAATTTAATTTGAATTTTAGGGGTGTGTTGTTTTTTATTTGGTAAGCATGTTTACCACTGTTGGTAACACACAAGAGTTGCATTGCCTGTCAAGAAGTATGATAATAAAAAATCTAATAAAATAATGAGTAGCACTCAAAAATTAATCACTCTCAAAAGACAAATAAAAGTTCCTTTCTAAAATCAAATGCCTCATAGAGTCAACAGTGGTTTCGGGGGGGGGGGGGGGGTTGTGAGATTTTTTTTTTTGTTTGGTTTGTTGGGTTTTTTTAATAAGCTTAATTGTGTAATAACTGTGATGTATCTTAAATGGCTTGTAGATGCAAAAAGCAGAACTGCAAATGAATCATGACGTACTGGGTAAAAATCTGGCTCCATTGAAACCAGCAGCAAACCCTTCACTGATTTCAACAGTGCCAGGAGTTCATCCAGCATTTTTACATCTGCAATTCTCTTCTGATCTTTCTCCCTTGTTTAATATAATTGACCTTATTTATGTGTATGTGAGTAAAAAGACAGCCTGATTCATTTAGAAAGTGACCATTGGGGGTTTTTTATCATGAATCTTGTAGGACCAGCATACTTGTCAAATGAAAAGGTTCTATATTACTTTAGAATGTAATAGATCTTTGTCTTATTTTATGACCTGTAAATTATTAGTTAAACACTGTTAGCATTTCATAAAAATGCACACATGATTTTTGAATGTTTTCTGTAAATGACAATCAATGTTGATGAAGTTCCTTTCTTTAATGCAAAATTAAAAAAAAAACAAACCTATAAGAAAATAAATTCTGTTGTGGGTTTTGGTTTGGGCTTTTTTTTTTTTTTCTCTGTCCCTTTAAATTACCTGTATCTGTCAGGAAAAGGTACAGTGTGTGCATTTTCAAAAGCGAAAATAATCCTTACATCATGTGTTCTTACACACAGCAGGGGAATTTTAACTAGATCAACTTTGAGATCTTTTTCCAGCCATAACCATTCTGAGATTCTGTGGTCAGGTGCCTGTACTTGATTTCAAGGGTTTTCATAACCAATAGAATTAGGTATATAACATATTGCAACATCAACTGATAGTAACAGTGGCTTTACTTTGCATTTTAAGTTACAGCTGTGACTTGTGAATATGGAAATTTTTATATTTACTAATTTATTTCTCTGTTTATTTGGGGGAAAGCTTCAGCTAGTAAGAAATCAAAACAACATAGAAACAATTTTGTGACAGCAAAATTACACAGTAGTGTAACAGAAGGTTGCATTATTTAAAAGATACTACTGTATTTAAAATGGTAAATAAGTCAAATATGTTTTAAATCTGTGTATATCTAGCTGTCACAGCTGTATGTAGTACCTTTTAATAATACTAATTTTAAAATTTTAGGACCCTAAATTTAAAGTTGAGGTAAATTTAAAAACAGCAATATCAAAAGGCCTCATTTTGCAAACTATTAAGCACATGTTTTTTAATGTACTGACCTCAGCAGGCTTAATGCAGTGCTTACACTTACAGCCAGCTATGTTTAAATGTTTTTCACATCTGTGGGATAAAAATTACTGCGATTATAAAGGTAACAGTGCAGAAATTATGGTGGAAAATACAGTTGCTACTCCGGGCTGGAAGGCAGTCAGCATTCCCGACCTCCCAGACACAACACAATCTATGGGGTCTAAATGGAGGGCAGAGGGGGGACACCACGGCCTGGCTCTGTCAAAACCCTCAAGAAGAGGGAGCTCAGTGTCCTTTCCAGCTGATAACCCTCCCAGCAGCTTAAAAGCAAGAGAGAGAAAGGGCCATGTCCTGCTCTTGAATCAGCAGCTGTGGGGAGAATCGCTGACACAGGTGCCCCTCCCGAGGTTATCCCAGGTGCCATCCTGAGACCTCGGCCCTCGGGTACCTCCAGCTGAGCAAGTGTTTGCCAGCCAGCCATGGACAAAGATGTGGAGATGCAGGAGGGGGAACGGCCCTGGACCCCTCCCTGCCCCACTGAACTGCCCAGTGAAGGGTCCTCACAAGAGGATGCTTCCAGACTGGTCAGGCACAAGGGCCGGGGATTTCCTGGGGCACTGGCAGATAATCACACACCGAGGGTTCAGTAAATCTCCCCTTTCCACGTGGCAGCATCACAATGCAGGGAAGTGATTTTTGGTTATGGGATGCTGCAAGCGCAGCTTAGCTTGATTAGATTTTCAAGTCCCAGATATTTAAGGCTCATTTAGAGGTTTCACATAAATTTGGAAAAAATTCAGACAAGTGTAATGGGAGGTTCATATATAAACATTTATATTTCAGATATGATGAAGCTGAAGAGTTTACTAGCTGTATTAAATAAATGGAGTGCTGCACTTACACATATTATTTTGAGACTCAGTTATATAAAAGTCTTACAGGGCATAACTTATTACACTATAGTGCTGGTTAAATATCGTTTAATATTTCAGTGTGAGCAGGTCCACAACAGATCTCCTCCTACAAGAATGAACTATTGGATACATTTTTGACATTGCAGGTTCTTGAAGGTAGATGGATGCATATAAGCTTTCTAGAAAGACTATCATGAAATGCATTACACAAAACAGCATTAAATAATTATAGTTCTCAGTTTCAGAAAAATTACATACTTACAGGTGTTCAATTAGTTACAAACCCATGCAAATACAGCTTCCTGGAACATAATGTATCATAGATGTATTAAATCATAACTTACCATGCACTTTAGGCGACATCTTTACAAAAGAAACTGTCTCATGAAGTGTGATCAACATCCTAAAAACAGTCCAGCACTTATGTTCAGTAAATCAAAATCTGCCTAAACAATTTTTCTGCCTCTCTTCCTTCTTAGTACTTCGCTCTTCATCTCACTTCCCATCCTCCTACCCAGCACATCTTGAAGAAGTCCTTTGGATTGCAGATTACTTTGGAAGAACAAACTCTGACTTATTCTGGTGCAGGTGTAGCTGTAATGTTGGTGTTAAGGGTCATGCTTCTGTTTCTGAAAAACGTGTTTACCTTCCTATGCATGCAGAAATTTAATTATGGTTTTAATGGTCTGCATGTATGAGAGAAATTAAATTTATAGAAGACATAAGGGCTGCAGTTAGTCCTGATGAAGGGACTGATCCCAGAAGGCTTCTATTCCAATTATAGTGGACAGTCTAATAAAAAATACTTTTATTATTAAAATAATATTTACCTCCCCCTACATATGTGCATTAAAAGTGTGCTATGATCTTGGCAAGTACTTCACCTGTGCCTTCTACATGTAGGGGCTCAATTCAGTTGGCCAGAGAGGTGCACTGGTCCTGTTTGCATTGCCCTTGGGTTCCTTGCATGACCTTTTCCTGCTGCTCCTCATAGCTTTCTCCACTACATGGACATTTGGAATAACCTATGGCAACTCCAGTGTTGCTGTGTGCTAGTGTTCCGTAACAAGTTTAGGTGCACAACATCCATATTTAATATGAATGCCTGGAATTTTGGGTGTATGAAAGTACACAGATTGAACACTATCAGTGATTCAGAAATAATTGCTGTGATTTGACTTCAAAATCCTCACAACAGTAACTGCATTATGGAGCTTAAGAGAGCACTTCCATGGTCAGTAGATTCAGTCTAGTTCTAGTAAAGTGTCATGTAATATGTTTTCACTTCCACTAATTAATCAATAGCAGATTTGAGCAGATGCTGAATTAGTCTGGAGTTTCCTCAGACTAATAAAAGGAGCTTAATCAGAGTGGTTTAAAAATTGCATTCTCCATCCTGGTGGTTTTGTTGTACTTTGCCATTCAAAAATGTGTTCAGTTATAAAGAGAGCATCACTAAAATTGCAGTTGTACTTGGTCAGCTTTGTGTGCTTCCTCTAAATGACTCAGTGACTGACACAGGCAAGACTTAGTGTATCCCTTGCTACTTTGTGACAGCATGTCATACACGTAACATTATAAAGTTTTAGCAAATACATGCTGGTATTCCTCTCTCACCGATAAAAATTTACTGTTGACTTAGAAATTACATCACTCATTTACTGGGCTTATAATTTCCTCCCCTCTCCCAGTTTTTCTTGCAGCAATGCTTTTAGGAGCACTGTTCCATCAAATATACGGTCATCAAATGACATCCTGGAAAGTCAGTGGTATTAGCTCGTGTGTGCTTTTTAAACTAACACCATTTGAAAAGAAATCGCTACCTCCTCTGTGAAAACAAAGGTGTGTGTGCTTAAATAACTCTCTGAGTGTAGCTACCCATGCACCTTCGTCAAGTGGAGAACATTTTAGCAGGCAAAACTTGTACAAAAAAAGGCTGCCTTAAGGAATGTATATTCTATGTCCAAAAACTAAATCAAAATACCTTTCTATAGATAATTGAGAGGCCATCTAGGAAATGACAACACCACCAAGCTTAAACACTATATTTTAGAGATACTGACTCTGATCATGGATTACTCATTTCTAGGCAAACAGATAAATTTGACATCTGTATATATATTTAGCTATTTCTTGTCAACTTTGAGGAATAAGCACTGATTTCCTCTTTATTTTAATATTTTCAGATGTTATCACATAAACACCTCTTGTCTTGGCACTTACTACCTCTTTCTCTTGCTTCCATTTGGTTTATTAATGAAATCCACTCTTCTCTCTGAGGACAGTGATTCTTCCAGTGTCTCAGAGTGACTTGTTCTGTGCAGGTTAGTCAGAGTTGTAACAATCTTTAAATCAATAAGGTAAAATTCAGCAGTCCTATCATTTCACTGAAACAATATGCTGAGAAGCTGTGGCTGTTCACAAATCAGGATTTGAAGTCCTCACTCCTAACCTTCAATTCTGCATACTAAAGGATATCCAGCTGTTCTAAAACATGCACCACTGGCACCTTCTCCAAACGCTAGCAAAGAAGAGGTATCATGCCTTTTGCACAGTAGTGAACTAAATCAATAGATTTAAAAACCTTTGTGTGAAATAGGAAGTCTAAACTTCTTCATTTTCTTTTAATTTGACAACATTCAGTGAGTGCAAAAGAAATGTGCTCTGGACTTTTAGAGGTGTTGAACCTTAAGACCTCTAAGCAAGAGATTATCTGCCAAAAAGCTCCTGAGAGCATTTGTGACTGAAGCTAGTAAAAGTGTATACAGTCAAAAGATTAAAAAAAATGCCATGAGTATTGGATCTTGTATTCAAAATTCTGTGGCCACAGTTTTCCTCTCAGCAATAGTACCTTGGAAAGCAAAAGAAAATTATATAAATATGATGTGTTATTACATTAAATTTAAATGGGAACAGTATGTCTTTTATGGAAGGAATCAGCACACATCACAGAAGACAAAAGAAGTGTTGTTTAAACTTCTTCAGTCATTTGATGACTGTATACAACTCATTGTTTTCCACTCAGTGTTAACCAAAATGTGCCCATTGAGTTCCTGCTCCACAGCACAGACAGTAACTGTGATTCTGTTTTCAATTTATGTAGTTGAACCACTTGAACTAATGCCTGGTCTCTGTTAGCTGAGCTTGGGGCATTAAAAGCTTTTGCCATTATCTTTTAAGGCTGTTTCCCAAGAGATTCTGTTTCCAGTACTGTGTTGAACTGGGATCTCTGAGCTGCTGTTCCTTTCAGTATGAAGCAGCATTTCTACATAGAAGGTTGCTCTCAACTCACAGGAAAAATGTGTATTTCATCCTGTGTCCAGCAAAGCAGTGGAGACGGGCATGCTTCACGTTGAACGGATTCATTCTATTCCATGACAAATTGTGGTTTTCCAGTATTCACAGGTAGCCTGAAGGTATTCATCCCTGCTAATGGGTCATAATTGACTCAAATTTGCTGATGCAAGAGGCAGTTGTAACATCTTTGAAGATGCCATAAACCATCAAATGTTCCTGAAGTGTCCCATGACCCAAAGTATTAACACCATCTAGTGTAAAACTCCTTTCCCCACAGGAGGTACCGGGACCTTTTCACCTGACTGTGAACAAATGTAAGCCTGGTGGACTCTGTGTTCCTGGGGCTTCTCCCAGCCCCGATGGGTCAAGACTGACACCATCGTGATCCACAGAGTGACGACTTACTCTGTCACTCTGCTTCTCACCTGCTGCCCTCTCTTTTTTTCTCTATGTCTCCCTCTCTCACCTCACATTAGTGCTAAATACAAATGCTATTGACTTCGGTATATGGTTTCATTTGCACTTTCATTCGGGCAGAGACTTCTCTCTAAAAATTTTAATATCTGGATCTTAACCTATGTCCAGTCTGACAGATAAAACAAGGCCCTCATCATCTCTTACACCACACTGAAATTTTCAAGGAAAGACCAGCTTTTAGGTTGCACTTTGTCAAGAGCAGCCCCTCCTAGAGTGTATAATGTCCTTACAGATGCACCAATGAGCCAATAAGAAGTAGTTGTCCTGAAAACCAGGGCATAATAACTGGTTCCTGTGGGTCCAAATAATGGCCTCTTCAGACCACAACATCTGTGGAGGAAGCTGATACCTCTGTTAAAAGCTTTCCATCTGATAATGGCCAAGTCATGATAAAGACTCTGAAACTGCTATTCTGCTTCATATTCATCACATTTCCTAGATTCTTTCCAAGTCAGAGAGTCAGAAGCAGGTAACATGAGAGGGCACTGGAAAACAGCTAGGAAATAAGGTAGGCAACATAGTGTCTGGAAAGCTGAGGACTCTAATTTGTCCTCCCAGTTATGGGATGGACAGTTTCACTGACCAACTCTAATTTCTTTGCCTTTCACTGCTAGAAAAAGAAAACTGTCCTCTCACTGCACCTCATTAGAGAGGAACAATTGCCTTCAAATTTAATGTAGTCCAAGTCTCCCTGGAGAAAGGAGGGAGTAGGGGCTCTAGGCTGATGTTACTGGGGGGAAGGGTGTGAAATCCCAGCCTTTTTTTAGGCATAAGTTTACAATTAATAAAGAAATAAATGTGTCTGGGTGACTACCACCTTCAAAAGCCTTGTGAGAAAATAGGTTGCATTCATAGTGGTATCAATCATGCTCAATCTATTTCCCCTCTCACTGCAAATCAGTGCAGTTTTCAGCTAACAAGAATAGGTGACCTACTTGAGCAGACAAACCCAGACAGGAGAGGCACTTAGCATGGCATTACCATCATTACATCCCAAGGTTAAAGGCAATGAAACTCCAGGAGCAGCAAAGTCAAATCAGTTCAATTGTATGATTGTTCATACTCATGAAGTGGTGAGCTGGCAGGGGATCCAGCATAAAACTTAGGACTTTCCAGAGGAGCTCCTTTAAGGTAATTCATTGCCCTCTACAGTAGTTTAAATCAGAAGGGCTAGAATGGCCACAGTAAATGTGACTCCTGACATTTCTAAAGAGCAATATTAGTGATAGCCAGCTGCTAGGCCAGATGTCAAAGATGCATTAAGAGCACTTGATTTTAATCTAACTCATTCCCAAGAAACAGAATGGATTTGGCTTTGAGCAATGTGATAAAAGATAGATTGTAATTAATGAAGCAGAACAACTTAACCACATAAGTTGACTTCCACTTCCTTCTCTCCAGTATTTCCACTGTCCAAAAGCAGTTCTTTTGCTTACCAGCCTTACAAGGGACATGTAAATTGTTAATTATCAATCTGTGAGCCATTAAAGAAGTTGCTTTTGCTTTCTCAGCTTGAAAACCAAGGGGGAAGGATAATAGGTTTGGTAAACAGAGCTGTTCAGATAATGGAGAAATTCAAAGGAAAGCTATCAGAGTCAGCATGGGAGCTCAGTGCCATAATACTTTTACTAACCTGACTTCAACAGATAGGTGGGAATTTAGGACTGAGATAAACAAAAATTAGTCTCTTTCCTGGGATGTTCCAATTCAGCATGGCCTAGAACAACAAAAGATGGAAGTATATTTTTCCTTTTGCCCAATCATTTGAACAGAGGGCACAGTGCTGGAAATAACTAGTTAGTGTCTGAATTTTTGGACTTCTAGGTCCATTGCCTAGACACTAGGTAATGAAGTAGAGCACATGGAACTGAAAAGTCAAGATAGAAAAATAAATAGAATATCTATTAAGAAATTAAGAAATCTAATAAATGACATATTTATAACAAGAAGTGATCATCTAGAGTTCTCTCCTCATTACATGGATTCAAAGAGCATCACGTGAAAGAAACTCTTTTGCATAAGCTTTAGCTTGGAAAATCAGAGAGACTGACAATATTTAGGACAGGCTTCATGCAGCTCCATAAAGCCATTTTGCAATCTGTAGGGAAGTTCTGATCTTCCAAGGAGAGGAAAGGGGTGTAATAATTCTGAACATCAAGAATTACTGAGAGGCAGTTGCTAAGCTGTGACAGTCAAAGGCCCTGGAGGGTACTACCAAAATCAGGAAGGTTGTCAAAATCTCAGTTCTTCTGGGACCCAAGGCTGGATTGAAACTGTAGGCATGTTCTCACATGGCATCTAAATTTGCCTTAACTATTGTGTCTGAATCCTCAGATTCAGCCATGCTCTAGTAGCACATTCTGAAAAAGAAAATAGATTTTTCACACCTACGAGCTGCTCTTTAAAGGGGATTTATTTTGTGTATTATACATCACAAATTGTTTATTATTTTCTGCATTATGCATCCTGGTTTACAGCAAATTTGGAAGGAAAACTCTGAATGAGGTCCTTCTAGAAAGCAAAATTCAAGAGACCCCCTCCCCTTACTGGTTTGGGAAAATATTTTCCCGGAGAAAAGTGAAAAAAAACCTGTTTATTTAACAAGCAAAGTATTCACAAGCATAAAAAATGAATAATATTAAACAATAAAACCTCTCGCTGTTTGAAGAGATGGCAAATCCAGAAAGTCCTTGTCGTGGGGTGTAGCTCAGCTTGCTCAGTCTCTTATCAGTCCCTCCAGTGCTGGAATATGCCACATCCCAGCCCCTGGTGGGCCACAAGTGTGAGCTCCTAGGGTTTGTCTGGGTTCCCAGTCCAGAGCAGGGCTGATCTGTTCAAAGAAAAAGAAAAGCCACAGTCTGGGGATCTTCTCTACCTCAGCTGGCTAAAAACAAACTAACAGCAAAGGAGAGCTCTGTCCCGCTGTCTGTCCGTGCTGCAGACAGCACAGCCCAGGAGCAGAAGGCAGAGGAGTGAGTGCTGTTTCTGAAAACAAACTGTGGCTTCTTCCTTCCCCCCTTTGCTCTTGGAACCATCTTAAATGTGCAGAACTTAACATCCAGTATAAACAGAACAGAAAATTGGGGATACAAGCATCATAAAGTCACCCCAGGACACTAGCCAAGCTATAAACTTCAGCTCCTCCAAAAAAAACACACCTCTCTAGGCCCATTTGAAGACTGCTGCAGTAATCTGAATATACAAATACTTGATTCCTTAAGCCATTACAGAAATTTTGTCACCACATCATAAGACTTACTTTAGCATGTCCCTGAATTAAATAGCAGACTTACAGTATAAGAAGGGTTTGGGTTCAGGTGGAGTTAGCTGTTCTTCCTAATGTTGCACAGCCAGAAATAAAAGATGTTCACCCTTTCTTCTTCCCATTCACTTTCTTAATATTTCCTTTTTTTATTTTTTGGTCTTTTCCTCAATTAGATAGTAAACATCTAAACATCTATAAGGACTTTTAGGGTTGTCCTGGTTTTGAGGTTTGGGAACAGGTGGTATTTTGGGGGGTTTTGTTTGGTTTTTTTATTAACACATATACTTCTTAAAAGTACTGATTTTACGGTGTCTTAATGGGAAATCTGGCACCAGCTCAGTCTATCATTTCTTCTTCTTCTTCGTGGACCCTGCATGATGTCATTGGATGTTACTTCTGTGCCCTTGATCTACATTTTCTGAGGAGAAGAGAGTCAGGATCTCTTTGTAAACTCTTATTTCCCTTTCCACAGTTTCTCCTTCCACAAGCCCTTGGGCCACAGACTTTCTTGCTATGCATAGACAGGTAGGTGGATTAATCTGTGAAGAAGGGCTTTGTACTAAAATACAGCAAAACAGAGGTGCCAAATTTTACTATTATTTATTTCCTTTTGCAAATTATTACAAATTGTAACCACTTCTGTAGATATAGTGCAAATTGTAATTGCCTTTGTGGACAGTATAATTAAAATTGTCCATGAAGCAAGGCTATCACAAGATGTAAGTGTGCATACAAAAGATGTATCACAAGATATGACTGCTCTTGCAAAATGTATAAACAAGATAACACAGGAAGAGGATGAAATACCATAAAGGAATACCAAGTCTAAAGTGGCATCAGAAGACCACCCCAGACTGTCTCCCTGATGGACCCTTGGAGGTCTTCTGCAATGCTGTGGCAAGATGAGGCAGAGATGTGGTAAATGAGCTCCAAAATTGTGCAAAGCCATTTGGGGAAGTAATTCAGCTGCAGCACTATAAAGGACTGCTTGCTAAAGAATTGGGGTGCCTCTGGCTGCTGCTGCTTTTGATTTATTATTCCTTATTTATAAATATATTTATTATTCCTTATTATCCCTTAAAATTTCCTTATTAAACCTTTAAAATTTTGGGAAGTGGGCTTCATTTCTCACAATGTCCAACCTCACAGATTTGGAAACCAAGTGTAACTTGCTTGGTGAGCAAACTGCTGTGTAAGCTATGTGCCTGATCCTGAAAAAACAGAACAAAAAGGCGTAGCACTCAAGTGAACAGAGGTCAAATGAAGAGGTTAAGTTTTGCCAGCTGCTATTTATTAATATTAATACCACTATAATTTTCTGGTTGAAAATGTGGTTTTCTACCCTCTGTATTTTTTCAATGTAGAGATGGCTGTTTAGCTTGTCTACCTTTCCAGAACAGACATACCAGCAGAAGACAATCTAATCACTGTGTCCTACTATAGATGTCTGAGTGCCTTCCTCAGTGTTGAAATGCAACCTGTGATGAAGAGTACATCAGATTTTTAATATTTTTCAACAGCAAAGGGAGGGCACTATTCATTACTACAGCTTTACATGTAGAAAGAGCTCAGTTCGATCCTTCAGTGTTATTTACAACAATTTTAGAGTAGGAAGGATGACAAGAAAAGAAAGGAGGAATGAGATGTGGCAAACAAGCATGTGGGAGGTTCATTAAATGATTGAAGTATGGGAACTCCACTGTTTATTGCTGGGGTGTTTGTTTAATTAATTAAAGCAGGGTTCCTGGAGAGTGAAGGTTACACTCATGCTCTGGAAGGAAGTGTGTGTGCTACACATTTAAGATTTAAGGGGTCTGTAGTGGTTTAAAACCCATCTAGGAGATTAAACTGCACTCAAGCTGTTCCCTTTCCCCTGCCCCTTCTGATGAAGGAGGAACACTAGGAGACGTTATAAATTGGAATGACAATTTACTGAAAATCACAATACCCACAGAAAAAAAAAAAAACCAACTCAGCAGTATACAAAAGAGAGAGGGTGTTTTATCCTCAAAAGCACATTCACCACCAAACTTTGACCCCCATCTCCCCATTAAATAATTAATTAATTAATTAATTGATAAAAACCCCCAAACCAGCAAATAACTAAGACAAAGCTGTCCCCTTGGGAGCTTAGATTATCTGTGCAATGCTGCCAACTGTGCACAGCTGTGTTCAGCAGTGCCCACTCAGCTGCTTCTGCTCCAGCTAGGTTTTTGGGCTGTGGCTCTCTGGCTGTGGTGGCTCTCTCCCAGTGCTGAGGGCAGTCCGAGTTCTCCTCACAGGACTCTGCATTTTGGAGCAGCAGTGCCCGGGGCTCTCCAGGGCTGGCACAGGACATTCCCACTGCAGCTCTCCAGGAGCAGCCATGTGGTTCTGACCCTGCTCCCACACTCTCCAGAGTGAGCCAGGAAAAATGGCAAACTTTCAGTTTTCAGGCCCCATCTTTGTCTTGCCAAAACCACACCGCCAGCAATGAGGTGGGTGGTATTGAACAGACAGTGCTAGAAGATTCTCCCCCTTTTTCCTGTAGCCTGGACAGGGTTTGACAAAAAGAAGGTCATGTAGGCAAACCTACCAGGAGTAAAGATTCTATTTGAGATACACCATTCCATAAAGGACAGGGAGAATGTTTGATATTTGCCAAAGTAAAGCATTCATTCATGTGCTGTTTAGTATCTTGATGAAACTTGGAACACTGAATAGAGGAATTTTCTTTTCTATAGTACATGATTCTCTGTTTTACAAGAGCCAATTCTGCCACTGCCCCTGAGAGAGAGTTTAGGTTTTGGCCAAGAAAACTGTAACAATCTTATTGCAATGGGAGTTATAGAACTTCTGGCAGATATTGACAGGAAGATAGCAATCTCAGTGAAACAGCTGGAAGAAATTTCAAGGGAGGGCTCAAGAGAGACGGAGGAAATAATGCTGCCTGCTCCTGTTGAGACCTGGCCACAAAGAATACCAAATTTATTAACTACAAATACATGTTACAGAAACCAGAGATGAAGAGGAAGCCAACAATTACTGAAACCATTCCTATGCAACAAAAAGATAGTAAGACTGAAGAGGTGGACTAATGGTCATGAGAGGTGAGAAATCAGTAAGCAATAAAAGATAGAACACTAATTAATTAACAGAACCTGTAAGCTAGTGAACACCAATTCCTTTGTTAGCTAAAATGTATAAATAGTTAAATGTTTTGATAACTAATGCATGTGTTTTGTGGAATGGTTCCCAAGTACCCCATCTTTCGTTTTTCTGATGTCAACTTTCCAACCTAACAAGCTGGTGAGAGAGTTTATTTTGTCGGTTTTGGTGACAAGATTCATGCTGTCATGGTCTAAACCAGCAATGATCCCCACAGAATCACTCACTCTTTCCTCCACCAGTGGAACGAGGGAGAGAGCCAGAAGATTAAGTCAGAAAACTCGTGGCTTGAAATAGAGACAGTTTAATAGGGAAAGCACACACCACACATTTAAGCAAAGCAAAGCAAGGAATTCATTTGCTACTTCCCATAGGCAGGCAGGTCACGTTCAGGAAAGCAGGGCTCCATCACAGGTAACAGTGACTTGGGAAGACAAATGTCATAGCTCCAAACATTCCTGCCTTCTTCTTTTTCCCCCTCCACCTGGCATACTGAGTGTGTCCAGTGGTTTGGAACATCCCTATGGCCAACAGGGCCATGGGTCTCAGCTGTGTCTCATCCCAGCTTCCCATGCACCTCACTAGCCTGTATGACAAGGAGCAGAAAAAGCTCTGCGTAAGCCCTGCTTAGCAATGACAAAAACATCTCCATATTATCAACACTGTGTTCAGCACATATCCAAAACAAAACCCTATACTAGCCACTCTGAAGACATTTGAGCTAAATAGGGACAAAATCAGCAGATATGCCCAGCAGGAATGCTCTTTTTCCACTTTCTTCTTAAATGCAACATAAGAAATAATACTACATCAATTTACTAGTCAGAGGTTCTCTCAGTTTAAGTGCTCTCCGTGTTTCATTGGCCCAAAGTAAGCTACTGTCCTCAGTTTGACACACCATAGACCTTTGCAGAAAACCACTCTCCTTTTTTGTTGCTCAGAGGGTGTTTGAATTCAGCTGTAGCCTCAGTTTCCCTCATGTCCGTAAGTCTCAGGCCCAACTACATGGCCTCAGCTCACATCACTGGAGAAGTACGTAAGTTGGGATCTTAGAGTTGTTAGGAAATGTGTCAAAAATAAAGTGAAATTAGAGATAGACAACAATCATAATTGGGTAGGAGTGTGCTCCAGTTAATGAAGGATAACAAATTAGGATAAGCAGATGATGTGTCAGCTATTTGACAGACACAGACAAGATGGAAAAGGATGAACAGGAGCATAGCTAAGTGAGACAGAAGCAAGGTCCTGCCCATGGGATGGATGGACTTAACTCCATGCAGCTGTACAGGCTGGAGGCCAGCTGGATTAGGGGCAGCTTTGTAGGAAATTACCTGATGTTTTAAGTGAAAAAAAGGATCTATGATTCTACTTTTTAGTCAAAAACCAAGAATAGTCCTGAGTGTCATTTGCTCTACAAGGACCATCTGAGGTAAATGAGAAATGTAATTGGTAGTACAAAAGTCACTGAAGGTCAGCTCATTCCCACTGCCTGACCAGGGGTCATCTCAGGTCAGACTCAGAGACAATAATCTATACAAGAAGTCATGTAAAGTCAATCAGAATCCCTATTTTTTGCCTAGCATCTAAAGTCTAGTCAATCCAGTGAATTTCACTGGGGTAGTCTGAGGTCCACCCAATTATCAATTCAATTTGAAAATGTCCCACATATTTTCTCCAGTGTCATCTGAGGTTAATTTGATATACAAAGAGTTGGGAAGGGGAGAATTTGAAATTAACAAAGTCCTTGTGTGGTGTATAGGAGGCAATTGAAGTGCACCTGAGATCCAGTCAGATCACTGGATGCAATTTCAGGCTTTTGCAACCTGAGGCCAATTGACATCAACATGAGATCCACTTACCTATTTGGAGGTGTTATGATCCAATTAGTGAGAGATGGCTTTGCTCAAATTAAGGTGCAAACTAGACCAAATGTTCTTTTAACAACACTGACTTTATTTTGTAAAATTAAATTAATAGGGGAAAGAATGAAAGGGAGAGAGAGGGAGGAAGAGAGACGGTGAAAGCAGAATATAGTTGCCACCTGTGGATCCAGAAGTGCCCCATTGGACCATCTTCACTTTCAGCTCTTCAGTGGTGGAGCAGAAAACCCAGTTTGTTCTTCTGTTGGAACATTCTGTGCAGGAAGGGATGCTGGGGATACAAGCTCTGCCAAGAATTCTCAAATCTTTTCACTATTTATACACTTTAGCAAACAAAGGAATTAATCCATATTGGCTACCATCTACACAGTTCTCATATTAAATAGTATTCCATCTTCTGTTGATTAAATTATTCTCTTGCTTCCTATGCTAATTAGTCCACATGCTCAGTTTTCTCTTCTTCTTTCTCTTCTTTTGAGTCAGTGGATTTCTTGATGTTCTGTGAGCTGGTGGCTGCAGATCCCCCTGCCTTTTATCCAGCTGGAGCTGGTTCAGCAGCTGCCAAGTTGGTTTTATTAGTTTATTCTTTATCTTGGGAGTTCTGTTTGTCTTGTGAACTGTTAATTCTGTATTTTTTGTGTCCACTGTCAGCAATACATCCTTCGTCTCAAGCCTTGTTGAGCTCCCCCTAGGACCTATCACCCAGACAACAGTACCACCTTTATCCAGGATCCACAGAGACATATTTGGGGAGCTTTGGTGGTGGTTGCAGATGGCACCTGTCCCATAACCTGTCCAAAATATCATCTTTGTTTGATCAGGTATGAGCTTTCTTTCACACATTCTGTCACTGAGTACATTAACCAGGATGTGCTACTGCCAGTCCTGGAAGTATCACCTTTCTGTCACAAATTCCATCTTTCTGTGGCCTTAACAGTGTTTGAGATAGGTAACTGTAGTCTCTAGCCTCCAAGAGGAGGTCACTCAGACAAATTATCAGCACCATTTCCACCTTAGAGGTCATTTGAGATCAATTTGTAGTACAGTTAGAGGCTCTAAATATCATTTGAGATGAACATGAGACCCAAGTAACTGCTTGGGGTCAGTAGAGGTTAAATGAGGGTCAATTAACTGGCCTACTATGATCACTTCTCAGGAAGGTCATTTGAGATCAACTTGTGGGCTAAATAACTCCTGTAGGGTGATCTGAAGTGAACCTGAGGGGTCAGTTAACCTGTCAAATAGGGCTTATATGGCACCATCATGAGACCCAGGCATATGCAAGGTGCTGTTTGAGGTCAGCTAGGCTCTTGTTTGGAACCTAGGATCATCTGAGGTCAACCTGACATACAGAGACCTTGACAGACTTGACATACACTTGAGCTTCATGGAGCTCCTTGAAGTCACCACTCTTCTCTTTTGGAGGAGGGGCAAATATTTAAAGTCTGTTTGGTATATCCAGTTAAGCAGTCAGGATTCATTTGAGTTCAACCAGGGAGCCTGTTAGGGTTCATCTGAGGTCAGTGTAGCCTTTGCTCAGTGCCCAGAAGTCATTCAAGGTAAACCTCAGATCTTATTTTAATTAAGATTAATTGTTTGGTTTGTCATTTGACATTGACCTTCCCCTTATTTGGTCACAATAGGTCAGTCACAGTCCTTGACTCATGTCTGAGGTCATCTGAGTTCAATTGGAGATGCAACTCTCACTGTAGGGTCATCTAAGGTCAACTCTCACAGTCATGCCACAGGTCAATTCAAGTAAAGATGAGTTTAAATAGCAAATGGGCATCACCATAAGGTCCAATTTGCTTCATTTTTGAGCCCCATGGCTCAAATGTTGACTTCATCTGAGGTCAAGACACTAGAAAATTAGATAAAAGAGGTCACCTTGTGACAATATGATGGCTGGTGATCTGCTTGGGCCATCCAAGGTCAATGCCTGGGGTCAGCTTTACACCCTGTAATTGGCTGGGGTCGCACTGGTCCTCATTTTCATTCAACAAGTTTCTTGGAGTCCTATTCATAACAGATTAACCTGCAGATGTACCATCTGATATCAAGCTTAACTCCAATTAGCTACACCACGTAATCACTGAGTGTCAGTCAGCCTGTACTCCTTTAATGCACAGAAGTCACCTTAATCCAGACCACACTTCCTTACGGTCACTTGAGGCCAGCCTCGTAGCCATTTAGTAGAACAGGAGGATATGTGGTCATTCCTAGCTGACCACCCTGGACCTCCCTTCCTCACCTTGGCCAGTTGCTGGCCTGGCTGTTTCCTGCTCAGACGTTTCCAGAGGACACATTAACACTTGGAATGTCATAGCAAGGGTCATCTGAGGTGCAGCATCTCTTTTTTCCTCATCAGGTGGGACCCCTGTTGAAAGCAGGTCACCCTGAGTACACTGTGTAAATGTGTTTTAGTACACGTTACTGCCTCGTACTGCAGGCACAGAAACAAGATGACATTGGCAGGATCTCTGTTGGACAAGAGTTCAGTCAGGAAACACAGCAGGAGAAGGGCTCAGAAGACAGACTGCTCTCCATGCCTCCTCCTCCCCTTCCTCATGTGTCTCTCTCCTTTCATCTCCTCCTCCCTTCTGCCAGCCATGCATAAGCTGGGCTGCCTGCAAAGTGTCAAACCTAAATTGTATTATTTTCAATGGCAACCTGAGAAAGGGAAAGTTTTAGCCATTTACCTAAATCTTTGACACCAAGAACACAGCGAGACTTTAGGCAACAAAGTTACTTCTTTCCTGCAGAACTTTTCTCCAATTTTTCTTCTTGAACCTTAAGCACTTTATCACGACTGAATATTAACATCTAAATGTACAAATTTAATTTAAATTAAATTTAAAACACTGGTTTGTTTTCTGTTCCACCAACAGAACCAATGCTGTGGAGGTAAATGGAAAGAGCAGTACCACTGTTTGACACTCTTCAATAATAAAGAGCAAAATAGTTTTTGCCTAGTTTTAGTTTGAAATTTTTCCTCCCCAGGAGAAGTTACTATCAACTGGGAGATCAAACTGTCTCCCAGGATAAGTCAGGATATGACAAAGACAGTAAAGAAAAGCTAAAAAGTAGAACAGATCTTGCAAATGATCTAGCAATAAGGCAAGCTCTGGCTACTCTGGTGTGAGTACAGTTGATGAGAAGGCCCAGGTCAGTCCAGACAGGTTTTTCTTTATCTCTGGCAACAATTTTTCAGCAAAAAGTGACTGGCATCAGCATCGTAGGTAGGGAAAATAGATATGAAAGGTAGCAGATTTGATAATTGAGTGCTATTCATTTATGTCAGCTCCTTGTTTTCACTCATGGCTATACAGGCTTTTCACATCAGACAGCTAAAATTATAGTAAAAAATAAGACTGTCATATTAAAGCAATGATTTTTTTTCTAAATCTGCAGCAGTGATTGGATTTACCATGTTTTCTAAGAATTGAGTAGACATCTCTATTAAAAAAAATAAATCCAGAGTTTATTGAAAAACTAATAAGTGAATTAAAATATCTACTATCTTCTTCTGTACAAATTAAATTTTGGCTTATGAGACAGGTGTAGAAGGATTCCTGCTGTAAGTACATTGACTACGAGAATAGAAACTAATGCTACTACAGAGCTAAAACAAAAGAGGAGCTGGGAACCACATGATAAATATAAAATAGATGTTTATTACTTAGAGATTAAAAATAAAGATAACTGCATTATTCTCTGTATGTTACTTTCACTATTTCCCTTAGTGCTCAGAAACCTTATTTCATTTTACACCTGTCAAGAACAGAAACATTGTGAAAGTGTTCTTTTATTCTTTTGAAAAAATATGAAATAGACTGACAAAACTACAACAAATACAAATCCATTTCTAGAAAATACATGTGTAATATCCCTTTTGATTTTATTGCACTAACAATAAATGAATAACCCCAAATACACCATAACTGTGAATAAAAGAAAAAAGAAAAAGCTTTCCTGAGTATGAGGTTTTCAATTTCTGAGCATTTTTCCTATGTTCAAGCTACATCTCCAATGCAGCAGATGCCAAAAAAACATTTTGCTGTGGATAATCCCAACTGAATTCCTAAGTAAGCTTCTTTCAAGCTCTTATTAAAAAGTGAGCTTATAAATACTCTGGTGGATTTTTTTGTTTTGTTAAATTCTTTCAAAACTTTACTGCCTGACTTATTTTAACAAAGTAAACAGGGCTTTTTTTTTTTTCCTGAACCCACCAGAATTGTAAAAGAAATCCCTGTATGTGCTTTTCAGCATAAGCAAATATTGAAGCTAATAATCAGAAATCCCTACGGTTTGGTTGGACACACATGATTTCCTCTTCCACTCTAGTTGTCAAGCAGTCGGAGAAGGAACCTGACTTCCACATCTTCCATTTCATATGAACCCCAGTTTTAGTGTGAGTGGAGCTTACTGCTGACCCCATTAAAGGTTGTTGGGGTATTTTTTTCGTGTGTTCAGTAGGCATGTGCTTCAATCCAAAGTCAGTATTTAGAAATCAAAAGACAATTTAAAGAATGTACAGAATTTGTAGTAAGAAAGATACCAAGATCTCAAAGAAATATATTTTTTAAATTATTTTCAATATAATTTATTACTGAACTGTGAAAAAGGAGAGAGGGAAGGTCTTTAATCAAATACTTAAATTTACAGTTTAGTGAAATGTGAATCAGCACTCCCAAAAATTCAAAAAGAAAGGTGAGGCATAATTTATCAGCCAGCACAATTACTGGATTTCTTCAGCTTAATGTCTCCATGCATGGAAAAATTAGTGCAAGAATAAAAATATACAGTGGAAAAATTTGAAATACCTATTTTTCTTGTTTCATCCACTTAATATTTCACACTGAACAAAATTAAATAAACTACATTTTAACAGATCTTAGTATCTTGCAAGGATCCCCATTTTCATACTGCAATATAGTATTTACCTTGACAGATACTTTCAAGAAGGAATTAAGTTAATCTACACTGAGCTAGCTCTACATCATAAGAATTCTCACAAGAATTTCTGTGAATGTAGGAGGCACCCACTCCTGCAGGCAACAGGAGCATTGTCAAGAAGAGGTCATTTGAAGAATGATTTGTGCCTCCCTTCAAAACTTGCAAGGAAAGGAAAAGTGCTCAGACCCAGCCTGGTCTAGAGTTTATTTTTTGTGCATAATATATGTGTTCTGAATTTATGGCAACATTTGAGGAAAACAACAGTATCAGGGCAGAAATTGCACTGTCTTTGACTTTAAAGTCATATTTATGTGTCATTTAACTTAACTGAATTTAAAGGTGTACAAATAGTTAGAGATCCCTGAGAGAAAGAGCTTTCTTTAAATCATATTTGTATTCATGTAAGCACATATCTCCTTAAGGTCAAATTTTAAAATGATAACTACAGGAACCAGAATTACTGCCTTACAGGCATATGGACCAAAATTCACCCTCAGTCTGCAGTGGTGCAATCAAACTACCTCTTTCACAGACAAGCTAAGTTTTCTGGCATATTGACTTCCTTCCAAAAATAAAGAGCCAAAGGAAACTGTGAACTTTGCAAAATGAGAAGTGTAATCTGGTGAGGAAAAATGGGGGGGGGGGGGGGAGGGCAGATGTCTATAAAATCATGTTAAAAAGAAGAAAACCCGGTAGGAACCTCTTCTGGATGTTCTCAGAAACTGGAGGCATCTCAGATGAACATTATGTAGATGATTACTTCAATGACTGTTTACAGTGCTGATTACTTCAACATCATAATCATAATCAATATAAAAACTGGGAACATGTAACTACCAAATCCTGTGTATATGTAGACACTAAATATACCAAATAAATCACAAATAATAATAAAAATCCCCCTTAAACCTTAAAGTTTACTGTCAGCTGTAGTGGAAATATGATTTTTTTTTTTTTATTCAAGTATAAAATTTCCTAATGACTGACATTTGAACATCAGATTTTTTACTTAACATCAAAGTTGCTTTAATGGTGTGACCTGTATTGGAACACCAGTTGTGTTAGAAATACTTCTGCTGAAAAATTTTTTTTAGCCTTTACTCAATAAAAATCATATTGCACAGATTGATTTGTCTGTTTTCTGAACTTCAATTGTGATCAGAGGACATCAACAGAAACAAATGTGGATGCTGCCTAATATAATTGCACCACTGTTAGGCAACAGTCCTACATTCACCCTGACACTGGCAAGTCAAACACCAAAAGGAACAAACTATTCTTTGTGATTTCTAACACCTTTTTTCCAAGTGCAATTTTAAAACATTCAGAAGCTAAAATATTATAAAGACAGGCAAGTCCTAAAAACCAAATGACATTCTAGATGTTTATATTAAAGACCACAGAAAATTCAACTTCATGAACTCAAAATGAGGAAAATTGATGCTTGTGAGTCCAATAATCTGCCACTTCATTGTGCAACTTTTTCTTGGTATGTGAAAAGAACTGAAGACAAAGTTCCCACAATTTTTTTCAGTCTGTTATGACTACTTTTTAAACCAAAAATTCATTACTCATCTATTCTTGGTTTGTGTCTGCATCAAAATCAATAATAAAGAGAAAGTAGTATCTCTGCAATTTCCTGGAGAGCCTTTTATGTTCAAGAAAAGTGAGCACAGGGCTGAGTGGGCTCTCACTGAAAGCTAATTATTTGCATGTGTATACATTCATTTATTTACTAAAGAGCAGAAGGAGAAACAAAAATTATTACCACTTGGAAATAAACTTGTCACAGTTATTTTCTTAAGAAAGTGCAATCTGGAACTATGATCCACATTATAACAAAAAAGGCACTGATGGGACAGTTCATCCAGGTAAGGCATGACCTGCTCCTGGAATTCACTAATCTGTACAAGAAAGGCCAGCACAAGATCATGGAAAGGGAGTAAATAAAGCTGATTTTTTTTCATTCCTTGTCTATAGAGTTTAGCCAGCATTGCTGCACTCAGTCACCTTCATTCTGTGACTTTGGCCAAAGTCTTGGCAGTGATAAGGGACTTCAAACATAAGTTTGAAGCATGCAAACACATGGGCTCTCTGCTTCACAGCTGCGTGTCGTACTCAGAAGGCTCATCTGCATCATCAGCTTCTTTGGTGCTTGTTTCCATTTCTATTCCAAAGGCTGGACCGGCAATTTCCAACGTGTAGTTGCTTCTTCTCAAATCTGTGGCAAGAAAATAAATTCAATAATGCAGCCAAGTAAATGTTTGAAAAGCACAAACATCTCTAGCAGTGTTCAACCCAATACCTGATGGCTGTTTGTTTGATGTTTCCAGGAGGAAGAAAATCTGGAGCAAGGCAAATAAGAACCAGGGGGTTGAGAGCCCTGGGGACCTCAGTAATGTTAGCCCATGTGAATGAACCTTCCCTGACTGTATTCCTTCAACTGATTTTCCCCTCTATTATAATCTCCAGCTGCCACAGACAAAAATAATCAAACCAATAACACTGCAGTTTCTGTTTCAGAATCAAACAGCAATTATTACACCATGTAGGCAATGAAGGGAAGGAGCTTTCTCTACAGAAAAAAGTCAGTGGCTGCAAAGTTATCCAGAAAGCAATCTGTTTTGGCTTTCAGTCTTTAAAATCTGCCACACATCAAACAGAAGCACATTCTACCAAATATAAGGTGAACAGCAGGCAACTCAACTAAGCATAAGTAGGGGCTGCAGCAGGGCCAGAAGAAAACTCCAGTGGTGTTTTCCCCAGCTAATGCATTGCAAATTTTCTATTGTTACTCTTTCTTATTCTAAAAGTTATTGCAGATGTTATCTGTAGTGATAACCCTGGAAAAATGGGCTCCCATTTAGCAAAAAAAGGGAAACAATTCAATGAGAAGAAGCTTTCATGCTGAATGCCAACATCAGGTTGATGAGCTCCCACTCTCACACAGATGTTAGGCAAAAGAGCAGTATTCTCATATCTCCCTTTGCACATGAGGACTGTGCCTACCAGAGTCTTTCACCTCAATAGAATTTCAGGTCTTGTCTTTATAGCACATCAAGGCCTTCACTTTGTTGCACTTGAAAAGCTAGGCATAGATTAAAAATTAATCTTTACTTTGCATACCGGGAAGTTTCAGCTTTCTGCAGCAAGAATTACAACGATGCTTTGCAATGAAATTTCTTATTGCATCTTCTCCGAGATTTGCTGGTCCAAATACCATCTTTCCAGACCTAAAAGAAATATTATTTAAAAATTAATGAATCTAAAATGAAGCAATTACAGGGGAGAGAGATGGTGCCATTTTTCATTTTTTTGAGTCAGCTAGTCCTTTTCATCAAGACAATCAGAGATTTATACACAAGTTTCTTAGATATGACACAAGAAAACTGTCAGTTCCAGTATTCTGAGAGTATTATGAAATATTAGCCCACATATATCCCACACTACTTTCCTTTTTCTCTAAAGGCGGACAGGACAGCCTCATCAGTCCCTAATAAACTGCTCAAAGGAAATGTGGGCACAGTCACTTGCCATAATCTGTGATTATGCTGCAGCCACCACTCATTCTTCACCAAGCAAGAAATTTGGTTCCAGTGCTGATGGTGGGCATGTAAGAGCAAAACAGAGCTAACAAGGACTTTTTTTCTCTTCAATTAAAACCAAAAGGGCAAAGTCTAGCAGAACCCTAGTCACAAAACAAATGCAGCATAGAAAAATGAAAAAAAAAAAAAAAAATTTAAACCCCAAAACCCACAGTATGCTGCTGACAAGCAAGATTTTAAAATTTATTGTCTTCATCCTGTGCTCATTTCCAAGTGTCTTTTCTCTGACCAATTCACCAATGCTACTAGGGGATCCATTTGTGCAAGTGTATTGTGTATTCTGAAAGAAAGTGCCACAATTAGAAATCACCTATATCCACACAAGTATTAGAAGTACAACAGATTCTTAAGGTAGTCTGAAAGCTCAGTGTTCATTAATTTTAGTATAGCTGCACCTTTACTCTCAAGAATTTGATAGTCTAGACACTACGGAACACAGCACACAAGAAACACTTCCAAAGAATTTTTTTAAATGCTAGTATTTTATTTTAATGATATGCAGAGTAGAAAAAACACATTTTAAAATCTGAAATAAATTACAGCTCTGAGAACCTATGGAAAAATATTTTAATTCTCTCAAATCTATCTGTAATTTACACTAACAAAACTATATTCTCTCTAAGGAAGGCAGTGTTCAAACATGAAGCTCTTCCCTTTCACACAAGACAACAGCAATGATTAGCCAGAACTACTATACAAAATTTAATATCTCTCTTATTTCTTGCAGACCCTGGAGATTATGTCTCTTGGATCCTGTGAAGGATTCATCTAATCATCTTTTAATGAAAATAAATTAATCAAACAAGGAAAGAAGTGAATTATCAATCAAAGGCCATATATGCAATATAAATAATATGAGGCAATATAGCCATTTCTATCCTTTGCTGGAATCTGATGAAATGCCATAGAATTAAAATGTACCTAAGTATTTGCTTGAGCAGGTATAGGAAATTAGGAAGACTTTGCTAGTTTCAAGGCCTCACAGCCACTCTTATACTTCCTCTTATCTAACCATTACTCTGTGCAAGGTGAAGTAAGTAAGACAGAATGATATTTTCTCATGCTGTTTTGAGATAAAAAGATATCCTCTCTGTAATATATGTGAAGTAACCTTTCCTCTCTACCCAGTACTGGCAATGGTTCAAGAGGAATACTGCATTTAAATTTGAAAAACTCTTTCAAGGAATCTGGGGATAAATTTGAAATTATCATCAACCTAAAAACCATAACATGTAAAGACTGGGGAGTAGTTTAACATGAAAAAAAAGATTGAAGGAGAAGATTATTGAACTTTTTTTCTCTGTGTTGTCAGTAGGCAGCACCAGAAAGAAACATTTCAATGAAAAGAAATTTTAAAAATTAAAATAGAAAAGGAAAAATCTTTCAAGAAGCAATAATATCAAACTATGGGAAACAGATGCTCTGTGAATGTATCAGTTCTTTTCAGTCTGAAACTCAAAACACTCTTTTACTCAACTCTGAATCTGGACCTGATATCCCTGAAAACTTTGCCCACATTAACTTTGTTGTGGCCTTGCCAAGGTTCCAAAAAGCACCCAGAGTGTTCCTTTTGAGGCAATTCTTCTCAATGTTTGGGCAGGACAGGAGTCTGCAAGGACTGTGTTAAAACGCTGCTGCTGTGCCTCAATTACATCTGTTTTAAAGGAAATCTTCCTGTGAATGTCATACCTGTACCATTTCATCACTTCATACATTCTGTGCAGTGTAGGTGGCCAGACCTCACACTGACTGGCCCAGGATCTGTCACAGCATTGGGCATACTTTCCAAACAGATCTATTATATTTGTCTTGATCTGGACGTGAAACCAAGACATAAAGCACTATCACAGACCTGGAGATCACACTTTGCCTTTGCAAAGTCCTTTCCAAAACACAGTGTGAGATTCATGAAATAAAATACTTACATGACACATGACAGGATAATGACATGAGCCAATAAATTGACAGAGTTAGAAAAGCAAAACATAAATAATTTAACTGTAAGTAAAGCCAAAATTTCAATCAGCTCCATCAATCAGGTGCCATCTATTTTATCCTAGGTTTCCAAGAGAACATGAGCTCAGAGTATCTTTTGGTTTTGATCTTATCTAAGTATCTTACCTACAAAAGAAAACTTAAAACATATCTTGCCTCTGTCAGAAATGTTTCTCCTGCGAGCAAATGAAGGTTAGAGCAAAGACAGTGCTTTTACATTGCAATTCTTATTACTCTTTTAGAAAATGTTTCTTAGAATTTGGTATCTGCTTACAGAAAACAACACAGTTTCACTGCCTTATTCCTTTAGAACTCTGGATCAAACAATATAGTTTCACTAGCTGCAGTTCTGAAGATTTTCCTGAATATAAAAAAACCAAGCTGGGTTTGATTAATTAATCAACACTTGCTCTCTAACTAGGACTAACTATTTTGCAGATGATAAGCAAAAAAAGTTCTGAAAATAAGATCTGTATGACCAAATTTTATTTATCAATTAAACAAAATTATTTAACAGCAAAAACAATAGAGAAGGACACTAATAAAAATAAACTTCATGGTAATAATGCAGATAAATATTATCCTTATTTTAAAGAGGATAAGCTGACTTGCCTTGTGAACTTTAGTCAGTGCCTCTCTGTTGTTTACAGCAATAACTGTTACTGTTCATGTGACTGCTGATATTAAAAATCTCCTTGAATAGTAGAAAATCAGAATTTCATAGATCTGTAGTAATACCTTAAAAGTATTTGCTGAGATCTAGAGAACAGCAACACGACTGACTTCTCTGCATCTCTAACTTGAGCTGTTTCTGTCATGAGCCCATGGCCTACTTAGGGCAAAGACTTTGTTATTGAGAGGTGCTCAGCATATCTTTGCTCTCATATCTTTTGTGTTTCCAAAATAAATATTATATGTACAATACACCTACAGTTATAATTAAGCATTAAGGCAGTCATTTACTACTTATCTTTTTGAAATATTAATTATGGTCCCAGAACTAAGAACTTGCTTGCAAAATTAACTTGGATTTCCAAGTTGTAGGCAAGTCATCTGATATTTCTATAGTTAATTGCCCTTTTTATTACATTAGACTATTTACATTTGCCTCTTCCTACCTTCCAAACATGAGAATCAAATGGCATGAGCTGAGCAAGGGGCAGTCAAGATGAAGACCACATAGGGGAGGAGCAGGGATGTCAGGGTAGATCTGGGGAGGTGTGTGGGGTTAGGAAGAGTAGGAGAGCTGTAAGAGAGCAGCCATCAACACCAGTGCTTCTGCTCTTACTACAGGAAATACCATTGAGGAGCAAGGTCACAGAAGGGGAGAGCAGCCATGGTTCTGATTCTGAGATTTGATTCACAAGGGCAGACTGCTATTTCTGTGTGTCTAGTCTGTCCGGGTTTTGTAAGTTTCCACCCATGATCTACCATCTTCATATCATGACTCTGAAGTCATGCTGCATGCTAAAATGCAACACAAACTTATTGGAGAGGTTAAAGAGGCAGGGGCCATTTCTTCATCCTCTTAAGCCATTGTGGCCCCACATACTCCATGACAAGGTCGGGGGAAGCTGGACTGCCACATCCATATCCTTTGTAGAAGTGTGAAGAGATTGCTCCCAGCACAGCAGTGCAGACTCTCCCACCTTTCATACACCTCTTGCCACATGTTGTGAGCTGGGGCACTTCAGAGTCCTCCCAAGCCCAGAAGAAGATGCAGTCTCTCCATTGGCATCATACTGTCATTTAACCCAAACACCATGTGGCACAAAAGCATTAAAACCTCCCCCACAAAGTACAGAAAACCATCCTGAGTATACAGACTGTTGGCAGAAGGTCTGAAAGGAATGATAATTTCAACAGAAAGAAACCTACTTTTTGTCTTCAGGTTTAATCACAGATGGATCTGTAAGGTTTTCCCCAACACCTACAACAAATAAACATTGTGTGTGTTACAAAGGAAGGTAGTCATGATTTCATAATCTGGCCCTTAACAAAGATGTAATTAATCATTTTCTTGGTACCTCATAAAATTTCATAGTTAAAGTGGTCATGAGCTAGTATGAAAATACTATGAGTATAAAAATTCGTAAAGTATATGGCAATATAGTTCTCATTACAGTTCTGACTTCAGATGCTTTGAGGTTAATTTATATGTAGACAGAAATTGCATGCAAATGCAGTGAATATTATATTGAAGCTCAACTAACTAAAATGTGACCAATCAAAATATTGTTATTTTACTTGGAGTAAGGGTACTAATCAGATATAGATCTTACCAATATCAACAGATCTTCTTTCAGACAGACATTCTCTTCAAGATAACAAACACAAGAAGCCACAACTATGCTTCTATGTGCAAATACTTGCAAATTTTTGCAAATATTTGGATTGTTTATCCCTGTCTGTGTTTGGGTGGCCAAGGAAGAATATTGAAGGTATAATTACATTATGATACGTGAATGCTGATACCTATGTTGCAGTATTGTTGAAGCACACTACCTTTATGAAAACCATTTTTTTTTATATCCGACAAAATTGCTGTGTTTTCACAGTAATGAAAAATCTGTGGTCATATGACCATGTGATATGCTATTATTTTTATTTCAACATGGTAAATTTATGTTCTGCAACAAAAATAAAGATTCTGGAGACAACATAATGTGACTGAAATACCCCTAGACTGCAATGTAAGCCATTTCAATTTATGTATATTAGGCTATATATATATATATATATATATATATACACACACATAAACACACTTATGTGGATGTGGGGATGACCCTGGTATTACAAAGCAAATTGTCATCTAGATTCATCCTAGTAGAACTCCAAGGAGAGCAGCCCTTGCACTTTTCATCAGTTCCAGATCAGACAATTAAACACAAAGCCAAAACTAGAGCTGATCTCACTTTGTTTAAGATGAAAACTGAGATTTACATAAATGTTTATATTCTTCATTTTTGAGCCAACACAGTTGCTCTGGAACTATGAGAGTTATGTAATAAACCTGAGAAAATTTCATACAAATTCTGATAAGCTATGGCAAAGATACACTTATTATTTCTGCTTTTTTTTTTTATTTTTTTTTTTTTTAAATGTACAGCTAAAGCCAATCAAGGCAAGGATGGAATTATAGGCTTATTTTGCATAATAAGTATGTCTCTTTGTAACTTACAGCCTCTGGATGCTGTAAAATATAAATATGTTAAGTCTCTGGCTACCCATAGACTTTCCCCTTGATAGAAAAGTGATAGTGTTTATACTATTTGATGGGTGATGTTCATCTGAACATTGTCAACTGTTTTATCTCCTCAAAATATGCCATCTTCCCACTTACATATGTACAGTAAAATGATCACATGCTCTTTGAAGGAGTCTCTAGGCTTTGTGAATAACGTTCAGGCTTACAGCTTATTTAAATTGCATACAGATTTATTAACATGAACAATAAAAAAATGCAGCTAGTTCATACATTTCTGAAAGATTTACATATATATTAAGTGTGCATATATACATGAGTACATTTGAATCTCTGTATTATTTATATATCTTATGAAAAATAAAAATACCTTAACTGTGAAGTGGCTTTTTTGGAGCTGGATGAAATGTTCCTGCAGTTTATCTAACTGCTCTTTTGGTCTTTCAGCCTGGAGGCATTTGAAGCATATTATTTTCCCATTACACCTACATTAACCTAGATTGTTTCTGCGGATTCTCATTTATCGGCATCACACAACAGATATCCAGAGGTTTTTTGAGCTTTGCATTTTCTCATCTAAGTGAGAATTTTTCCCATTCCTCAGTACTAAATTCTCTTTTGAGGTGATTACTTTCCATCTGGTTTCAAATAGCAATCCTGTGCTAGCAGTCACCTTGCAAATCCAGGACAAGGAGTTCCCCACGGGTGTAGACATAGGTCCAGTGAGAGAAGGCCAGCATCAGCTCTTCCAGCAAACTGATGGGAGTAATCTCATCTCCATTGTTGTTGTTGTACTTCCGAAATTCACCAGTCATGTACTTCTCGATGGTCAGCCACTGGTTTGCAGAATGGCAGTAGATGAGGAAAACTTCCAGGAACCTGTAGATATAAATACTGTCTGTCAGCAGCTGGCAAGGTGATAAGTGTCCTCACAGTAGGCAGCCGGCAAGATGCAGAGTAAGAATACCAAAAAGAAGGACGTGTCTTCTTTGGCTGGAGCATTTTCAACAGCAGTAGGTACCAAACAGTAGAGAGAACAAAGGCTTTCTTGGTCTAACAACTCTCAAAAAAAGCACCTGATCAGAAAATGTACTATATGAACAAAAAACATAATCTGATTTACCCTAGTCCACTGCAAATGAGCTACATCGAATTTAGTTGATTATATAAAAGGCAATTCTTGATGAAATCTAAGGAACAGAATGTTTATTTTGCCACTACATGTAGTTATAAAGACATAAAGACAAACTTCAAAGCTGCCTACCTTTCTTCTGAAAAGTTCATTATCTATCCTTAGACATTATCATTACCACTGCATTATCATTGCAACACACAATAGAAAAGGAGGCTGAAAAGAGGAAACCTCTTTCACCTAGTACTTAAAGACATTGAATTTACCTTGGAGTATAGGGAATAGTATGAGGCTTCACTTGGTTGAAGGTATAGATTAACTTCTGGGCAACCCTTTGCTGTTGAATCTCCTGAAAAAAAGATAATGTTATAAAAACCACTTCATTTTCATGAAGAAAGGTGTCATGAATCTGTCAAAAAACTAAACAAACACACACCCACCTACCCTGATAATCTGTTTTTTACAAATGGGAGCTACATCTTCCTCAAAACCTTTTTTTCTTTCCAAAAGATAACATCAAAACATATGCCAACCTTGTTGAAGACATTAACAAGTAAGCAGTCTGACATCAGGCTAGGCCATTAAGTACTCCTTCACTCACCCGCAGACAGAGATGTAATACTGTGCCATGGTGAAAGATCTTTTGCCAAGTTTGAACCACCTCTGGCAGGAAAGACTTCACAATAAATACTTGTCCCAACTTTAATGCATCACTCTCAGACCAAGTACAAATGACCTTCATGGCCCTCCGCAGACCCCCATCCATCTCCTCCCGTGACAGGACTTGGATCATTGCAGTTGTGCCACACTGGGACCAGGAAGACATGCTTTTATCAAGATTCATAGGTGAACTTTCCTCTAGCTGATAGACTGTCACTTCCTCTCCAGCTTAAATAAAAAGAAGTTTTGTTAGCAAAAGTAAATTGCAGGAACAGGAGAGAATAGCATTTTCATTTGGTGTCCTCTTTTATAACATACCTCTTTACACACCTGTCTAAGCCACACTTTTTTAAGAAGAGAGCCTTTTTCTCATACCTGTTCATCTGTCTGAAAACTTCCCCAGCCTAAACTTACACCATTTAGCATATTCATTCATCTACTATGATAATAGGTGGTCCAAAGAGCTTGTATTAAACAATGATAAATGGAAGAACTTCTGGATTCTTCCACCCAAAGAAAGCTCACTGATACTCTAGTCTATAGCAGTCATTTAAAAGAATATATTTTTAAAGGGTCACCATTTTTAGCTCCACTGTATGAACTGTAAATATCCTGTGTGTAATTCTCTCTCTTTATGTACTTATGTGGAAGGGGAATTTTTAGTAATACTTAAGTTAATCATAATCTGTGGAACACTCCCTGTATTTTTCTTTTAACTTTGTGTTTCACAAAGTAAACCCCAAAAAACAGCAAACACCCAAATGAACCTGCAGGAGCAGAACACCTGAATTAAAATCTTAGTCTAGAAACAGTTAAAATAATAGTTTAAAATAATATTAAAAATAAATCTAAGGAAAAAGTCATGACAACAAGGCAAACAGTTTGTAATAGATAATTAGTACTAAAGATTAAAGGGATTTAATTTTGTAGATGATACAATATTGGCTGTAGTCGCGAGTGCCATCTTTTGCCACAGACAGAGAGAGAGCTGAGCTGTTTCAAAGGTATTCACTTGGCCATGATGTGATGAGCCAGTGAAATTAGATTGAAAAGGATGTTTCCAGGAGAACAAGCTAAAGCAAATTATCAGGAAGCTTACAGTTTGGGTATTTAAAACTAATATTTTGATTTCTTTCTAGAAATTCCAATGGTATTTGCAATGATGAAATGTTTAAGATGTTCTGCTACTGCTAGTAACATCTTTTCTGCAAGCAGAACCTAGTGAGTTTTAACTCAGTTACACTCTGTTTCCCCCTGGAGAGTTGTAGCAACATTCCTCTCTCACAGCAGAATCAACAACACTTTTCTGTTGCCACCACTTGAAAACTAACAGCAGAGTGGACTCATTTTTTTAAATCTGACTTTCCTTCCTACAATTCACATTATTTGTAACATTAATTAATAAGAAACAGGTTTTTGCTGGTGTGATGAGTGTAACTAAATTGCCAAATAGCAAAGACTGTCATAAGCAATCACAAACTGGATTCAGACTAGTAGATTTCCTCCACACTCTAGAGCTTGCCTTTCACCAATTAGCACAAATGCAGATGCTGTTGAATCCAGCAATATAAGCACATTTTAATTTAAAATAAAGCAACTGGAAAAGTCAGTACCTTACGTAAAAGATAGAAACTTGAATAAAGATAGTGTAACTAGACACATTTTTTAATCTTACATTAAATCTTCATTTTATTATCTTTTGACAGTTTAATACCTAGAAAGATATCTCCTAGGAGCGTCAAAGATTAGAATGCTCAATACAGCTATGGCTATATTAATTATCTACAGCAATAAAGTCACAAGAAATCCTATGATGCTGCAAGTATCAGCAATTAGTTGCTGTGAGACAAAATATTCTACCCATTGAGAAGGCAGCACCTAGATATCAAAAGTCTAGAGGCAGAGCTTCTGCTGCAGTAAGCAAATACTACACTCTTTTCAGAATTCTTCCCAAAAAATTTATGGATTATGCTCTATAACTTCAGTTACAGCAAAGATTTTTTTTTTCTTGGCACTAAAGGCACGTAAAGTTTTTTTGTGACAGATCAAAGAATTGTGCTCTTTAAATCACTACCTGATTTTCTTCTTGATGGCATATCCTATACATAGATTTACATGTGTGTCTGTGTGTGTGAAAGAGAAACAGAAACAATTAAGTTATCAAGATTAAGGGAAAACTTCTGACTGTCTTCAGCTATCCTAAGGATGGGTACATAAAGGATGGAATTAGACTCATCTCTGAGGCTGACAGTGATCACATGAGTACTAAGAGTTACAAACTTAGTTTCAAGGGAAACCCCAGTGTATGCAGGGAAAAACATCAGATTCATGAGTAGGCCCATCAAACACTGGAAGAGGTAGTGCAATGAAAACGAGGAGTCTCCATTTATAGACCTAATCAAAATGCAATTCTACAGTTCCTCAGCAACCTGAACTGAGTTGGCCGTGGAAAGAGTTGGACAAGGTGACCGTCAAAAGTTGCTAAAGTACTGCATAACTACAATTCTATCTTGTTTGTCTCTTTCAGAAAATAAGAACTGTTGAAATAAATCCAAGGAAATTTCTCAAGCACAGTTTTTAAAAGATAATGCATGAAGTATTTATAAAGCAAAACATATCAGCAAGAAGCTGGTACTTACCAAAGAGTTGGACTGGTGTAAATGGTATGGTCTGAGCAAGTCTCATTAAGTTGTTTCTTTCAACAGCTGCAAGGAACACAGATTTCACTGCTAGACTGAATAAACAAGCTGGCTAAGTTTCAAAAACACTGCACTTTTCTGTAGTGTACAAAGCCAAGGAGGAGGCAGCAGTGTGATCCTGTGTCACACCTGATCGCCATTTGTTTTACCCAGACACTAACTCTCCTTTGCACACTGTTGTGTATCAGGAATTGCATTCCCCAGTTTGGTGTTCCCACTGAAACATGTCAAACCACGTACTTTGCCCACTCCTCCTCCCCGTCCTTCCCCCTCCTGGGGCTGGAGAGGGGGACCGGATCATGGGTTAAGATAAGAACAGTTTTCTGGAAACAGCAACCAGACAAGGAAATGAACAGTAACAACAAACTGATGACAAGGGGCACAAAAAATGAATAATTCACACAGAAAACCCCTGACAATTGACAAGACCACACTAACTCGATCCAGAAGGGACCCCTCCTCCCCAGAAGAGATTCCCTTCTCCCCAAGCCTTGGTGATGACCTGATACCTGTACATACCTGTACATGGTATGTACAGGTATCGCTGCGTACCCTCTTGAGCAGGAGGGTACCTGCTCCCAATAGCTGAGACTGGTCCAAACTGGTAAGTCATGGAAAACTTCCTCTTTAGCTTGCTTGATGAGATACTAAGCAAGTTCACAGACGGTACAAAATTGTAAGGAGCTGTTGAGTCCCTCAAAGACAAGGAGGTCTTTCCACAGCCAAGGTACAGGCCAGTAGGGAGGAAAAAAAGCTGATCTTCATATCACTGGAGTTTGGTAGTCAGCATTCCCACATACTTGACAGGAGTCACCTCTGAGAGTTTCTGTTCTCTTCTCAATCTCTTTGTCAATGCTCACATCCTGGGACAGGGATCCCAGTTGCTTGGTTGCACTACCATATAGTTCCATATCACGGGCTGTGATATCCCAACATCAGAGGTCCCAGGCCAGCAGGGACTCTCCTGACTGGTGCCTGAAAATTTCCCATGAACTTTGCAGCTCACCTAGGGGGGTGATTTTCTCTGGTCCTGCTTCCCATTCTGAGGGCCCTGCTTCCTCCTCAGTATGCAAACTGGTCTGAGCTTGAATTTCTTCTGTATAGGAACAACTGGTACCAGCACTGTTCCTGTGGTTCAGCTGCCTGTTGCTCTGCTTTCCTCCTCTTCCCCCTGAGGGTGCTGTCTAGTAAGTACTGTGAGCAGTGTCTGAGAAATTTGCAGAATTTCCCTCCTCTCTGGAACTGCCACAGCATTTTTTCTTTCAAATATTCTGCCACTTTAACAGGTAGTTGTTCAGGGATGAACTTCCAAGCCATTGGAGCAGAATAATCCTTCAAAATCTGGCCCATTTTCTCCCACATTACAGGTCAGTCATGACTATCCACCCTCAGGATAGATCTCTGAAAGACCCTCCTAAGAATCCCTATTTCTAATCAGGACGTAAGACTGCACTGAAGAGACCTAGCAACGTAGATCCAGAAGGATGTAGCAACTAAAGCATGCTTTCCTTAATATCCAAAGGGAATTCAAAATCCTCCATAGCTGGTGTAACAGGCCTCAAGGAGGAAAAAGGAATGAAAAGCTGGGGAAAATAGTCCTCTGTTCTGCTCACAGGCTGGGTGCAATTATTACAGAAACACAGAATTATAGAATATGCTGAGGAACACATCAAGAAGCAGATCCATAAGGGTCATCAAGTCCAACTCCTGGCCCTGTGCCTGAGAGTCACACTGTGTGCCTAAGAGTGGTGCCCAAAATCTTTGTGAACTTGATCAGGCTTAGTGCTATGCTTCCCTAAACTGCTTCCCTGGGGAGCCTGTTCCAGTGCCCAAACACTCCTCAGGTGAAAAAATACTTTTCCTGAGATCCAACCCAAAGCAGAATAACTAACCTCTGATTCAGCTTCATGCCATTTCCTCGAATCCTGTCTCTGGTCACAAGAGTGAGTAGAGATCAGTACCTGTACCTCTGCTTCCCCTTGAGAGGACGTTGAAGACTGCAGTGACTTCTCAGTCAGGAGACTTCTCCATGCTGAACAGACTAAGCGACCTTTTACTCCAGACCTCATGGTCCTCTTTGGGATGCTCTGTAATAGTTTTATGTCTGTTTTATGTTGTGGTGCCCAAACTGCACACAGTACTCAAGGCGAGACCACACCAGTGCAGAGCAGAGCAGGACAATCATGTCCCTTGACCAGCTGGAAATGACTGATACAGCCCACATTAATGGGTTAACCCATGGTTAGTGGTGTCCCAAAGGCAGTGACTGAGGTAAGGGTAGAAGACCAATACTGAACACACATTACAAATGACTCTCACTGCCCTTGAGGTTATCATTTTGTAAGCTGATATCACACAGTTCAGCAACAAAGCAATCCTGATCCCTCTCCCTACTCTAAAAAGGAGCACCTCAGTGGGCTCATAGTGCCTATACTGAAACATACAGTGTTAGGTTACAACATTGTGGTATACCTAATACAACAAACACTTGCTTCCCACCCACTCTTACCAGATCAGTTGTTATCTCAGCTCTTCCCTTTTCCATCACCAGAAAATCATGTGAACTGGTACAGAATAACCTCCAGATTCCAGCCATGTCCCCTCCTGCCTAGAACCAGGATGCCAACCCATCACATCTCACCCTTTCATGAATTCCCTCCTTCCAAAGAAACAGACTCTCTGGGAAAGCCCTTTTCACCCTGTCTAGAAGGAGTTCTGCTATCTCACATCCTCCTCCTTTCACAACAGGCTGCTTCTGCATCTTGCTCCTGCCAACTCCAGGGCAGCAACACTTACACTCACACTGTGATGATGAGATGCCTTGACCCCAAATGCCCTCTTTGCCTGTCTTGTCAGGGTTAGAAGCACCTGGAGATTTAAAAAGGTATGCCAGGAAAATCCAAGCTTCCACTGCACAGAGTACTGCTTCTTCATTCAAGCTTCTTGCCAAAAAACATCAGTAACATTATTATATCTCACCTAACCTGCAGCTTATTTCTCAGGCAAACACCTTCAAAACTCCAGAGAGTAAACCAAATATTTATGTATTTGTCTCCACAATGACTGAGTTATCAGGAAGTGAGAAGAGAGCTGTAAAGTAAGGCACTCCTACAATAAGGAGGCAAGCTGGACGCTACAGTTCTGTCTAATTTCCCTATTCAATGGATGAAGACAAAACCATCATCCAAAACAGAGAGTGAACCAAAGCAGAGAGTCAACCACAGCAGAGCTGTGTTTTTCTGCAGAGTAACAAAAAAGCCATGGTAACAAACTCTGGAGCTTATGGAACTTAAGGATTTTGGACATCATCTGTCCTTCTTTTAAGATAACTTCTTTGAGCAAAATTTAATAGAAGATTATTGAGTCTAGAAGGGCAGAGCAAATTACACCCATGACACATCCACCCCATGAACTGGGGTCCTCATTTGAGAAGATCTGCACTTCATACTTCAGTTCAAGGTGGTTTACATATACCCAATTCAACAGGAGTTGGTTACTATGACTGAAGAGTGCTGGAGCATGGACTGAGAAACAAGATCTTCTTCCGGTGCTACACTAAGAGCACACTGGTCATGAAATCAGTGCATAGCAGAAGGTAGGATACGAACACAGGAGCAGCTGAAATCTATGCCATCTCTCAGACCCTGCCAGCAGTCACTCTAGAACTTTGAGAAGCCATGTGACATGGACTTGCAGCAGCTGCCAAACTTGGGACAAGGACCGAGTTCTTTTGGGTATGCAGAGGCAGGATTATATCTGCTTGCTCAAATTAATGGCAAGATCAACACAAAAGTGTTAATGGTACAGAATTCTAGTGCAGGATTTTTGGGCCTAGTTGGCTAAATTCTGTCCTAATCTCCCTGAGGAATGGAAACCTACATTGAAAACCTCTGAAGACATTTGTCCACTCATAAGGGAAACCACTTCTGCCTGTGCTAAAAAGTCCAACGTCATCTCAAACAGCATGCCTGACAAGCAACAAATCAATAACTGCAAGAATACCACCATGCCAGAGAAATTACATCTGTCCAGCTGATTGCAAGCCGGGAGGTGTTATCCCCAGTGAAAACTGTGTAGATTTTGAATTTAAGAAGGTTGCTAATAGTTCTGGTTTATTCCAGCCCTGCCTGAAACAGGCCAGGTCCTGTGGGCAACGGTGACATCTACTGGCAATTTCTGCTCTGTTCTACTCCTCGAAAAGCTGACATCCAGGCCTTGTGGGAAAATCTGTGCACACCCAGCTCAAGGAAAGGCAGGACTGCAGGCAATTAGCATTCAAAGGATTTATTCCCTTCCAGATTTTCAGGAGTTCATGGATATACAAACACAGATTAAGTAGTACAGGACAATTAACTGAAAAAAAGAATTCCAGAAAGTACAAAGGAGGGTTTGGGAGGTGTGAGGGGACTGACTGCTATAAACAAACAAATGCCTCTTCTGCCCCCCCAGGAATCTGACCTGTATTCATGATTTCCACTGATATTTTGAAAGTGATTATCTAAATTTTGCTCTGGATTTGCCATAAATACCCAGAATGAAGCAATTATCAACAGAAAAAAAAAAATCAATAATTCTTTCACTGAAGTGTTAGACATGAATTAACACAGAACCTTCTTAGCAGTCGGCACTTGTGCAAATCCTCAAAATGAAAATCACAGTGGATGACAAAGGGAAAACTAATGTTTCTAAAATTCCTTAAAATTTCTTAAATTCCTCAGCTGTCATTCTTCTGCCTCCTGCTTACCTGAGTAGTGAAGATGCAAGTCTTGAGATGTTTTCAAGCTGGAGAAGATATCTGAAATAATGTTTAAAGGATCGTTGTATTAATTATTATAACAGACACAAGTGCATGATTTTTTAATTCCTTCCATCCCAGAGTTTGTCACAAAACAGGTTAATCAGAATTGCTGGCTCAGCATTCTAAGGAGGAGAATTACTTAGGGGCTTCAACTACGTTATCATATATTGTATATTGGCAGATTTCAGTCTTCAGTGTTATATAGCCAGACGACTTATTTATTAAAGGAAATGGTGGGGAAAATGAGATATTAGCCTCAAGGACAAGTTAAGCCAGCTAGACCCCTGGGTTTTCAGAAGCACTTTCCTATCCACCACGCTTCATGGACTCCCAAAGACATGAGTTTTCCAACTCCACCCTCAGCCATTAAGCATTCCATTAACTGTACTATTGCACCAAAGTTATAGTAATACTGTCCCATTAACCCACAGCATCCAAAGTGCTGTTAAAATATAAGCAGACAACATTTTTGGTAGTTACATATTTAACAGGCTCAGACCAAATTTGGTCCAAAAATTTTTGCTTTATAAAAAAGTATTTTTAATACAACCAAGAATGATTAATTAGATTAAATAATTTTGTTCTCCTGAAAAACCACCCTTCAAAATGGCAGTTTTCAGTATATATATACTCTATTACTATTAATTTTCAAAAAATGACATAATCTAAACAATGTTCACCGAAATTTTTGAACTTTACACTTTTCTTCTTGGTGTACTCTATTTGCTTTTACTCCCTTACCTATAGATAAAGATCTTACATGAAAACATCTGTGGATATTGGGGGAAGGGTCAGCATTTTTCATTCCCTTTAGAGAATCAAAGTCCCTTATGATTTTTTTCCTGCTGGACCCAGCATTTTGTATGTCACAAAAAACAGAACATGAAAAGGAGCCTATTGAGAATGGGAAAACTGGATTATAATCAAAACAATGATGTCCTCTGGAGAGAAGCCTTACAACTCTGCTTGCAGCAGAATGCTTCAGCACCGCAGTGTTTTGTGCACAGATGGGCTTGCAGAGACCAGCACTTAAAGGGGAGATAAGACTAGGAGCAACACATTCCTGCACCTCAGCTAATCTCAAAAAGAGATAGGTGCCTAGCTGCTCAGCCTATTACAGCTAAGAGTCATGCCAGGAAAACTGAGAGATTGAATAAAACACAGCAAATACCAGTGAAGTTTACTAACACTATGCTTTTGAGGAACAAAGTGATTCCTCACTAAAACCTTGAATTTCTTCACTGGACATTTCATAATAAGTTCAGTCCTCCACAGATTTCAGAATTTAAGGTAAACAACACAAATGGAGATATTACACATTTGCAATTTGAAAAATCAAGCATACATTAAAAATCTTATATCTATCTTCAGACATACTCCCTGGTTTAACCCAGGAGATCACTTGGACTGTCAGGGATCAAAGCAGCAGCATCTTGAAGAGTTTCTTCGTGCTGAAAGGACAGCATTACTGGGCAGACTAGAGTAAAAATAAATCCCTTTCTTTTAAGATTATGCAGTTGTTATGAGAAAAACATGTTTGTCATAAAAAATCCTTCACTGTAAAATACAAATTTGTTACTAACACATGAAACAATATCTGTGCTATAATCCCCAACTACAGTAAATTAACTTCTTTTTGGATTTTGTACTTCAGATCTGTCAGCATGATAATTGCAGATGGGAATTAAAATGAGTGACAAGCAATGGAAAACTTACTGTCAGTTTCCTCTGGAGTTCTCAATCTGTTTAAAAGCAAATATTTGATATTTTAATCCAACATTTCTGTAATTAAGCTAACAATGGTACACATGGATCACATGTAAAGAGATGTGACTCAGCAATCATAAAGCAAAATAACCTTTAGTGCAATTTTGTTCAACATAACCATCAGCAAACTATCTTCAGGTACTGATGAACTGACACATTTTTCTACAAGTTTTTTTTCTCTACTTTATGTTTAACTACTTGTGAGTCTGTGCTGTTATTCACATCTTTTATGCTGCAATAACAGTATCAGTTACAGAGCTTTCAATCACATACACAGCTCTTCATTTTTTAGTCAACACTGAGATGTATTAACAGTTACTTGTGTCATTACCACTACTTTCACAAAAACATGCATTTTAAATTGGGGATTCTTTGGATTAATGAGTCTGGTTGCAAAAAGACTATTACATTAAAGTAGTCTTTGTAACAGAGCACAGAAGATACAATTCACCTCACAGACCAGAGATGCCCCACTGAAGACAACAGATTAAGTGACAGATTCAGGCCACTCAACAGCCCCAAATCCTGCTGGTAAGTGTGCAGTTTGCCCACTGCCTACAAATGATAGAGTGTAAAAAAAAGAAAAAACACCCTAAAAAAATCCCAAACCCACAACAGCTGAACACCCAAACCACCCTCCTGAAACACACACGGTATGAATAAAACTCCCAAAAACACAGTAACTTTTTTCCTCCTCTCCCCATGGTGAAATCACATGGGATCTGACAGCTTTCTAATATTTCCTACTTATTACCAGTGCAGTGCTGCAAACAAACAAACAAACAAACAAACAAACAAACAAACAGAAAGAGATCTAGAAGAAATCAATGAAGGATGGAAAGAAAAGGAAAACTACCATAAAGACAGCACTGCATGTAGCAAGAACACTACTAATTTTATGATAATGATTAATCAATATGGGAAAAAAAAAATTAAAAACCTCGCAAGAAAATGGAAACCACTTGTGAAACCAGTATACTTCCACTAAATGTAATCAAAGCTTAATAACTTCTGAAAAGTTATTAATATAATAATTATATATCTACTATTAATATAATAGTTGTATATCTTCTGCGTGAAGAAAACTGAGTTAAATATTTAATAAATGTACAAAAGAGATGAATCAGTGAATGAGAGAAGTTTTCAGGAGATACTAGCATTGTAATTATTAAGAAAATAATACATGCAATTGCACAGCAAAAGCAAGTACAACTTTTCATGCTGACTAGATTGGAAAAATGGCTAATTAAAGATGCTATGGTCATAGAACCAGGGAATCACCACAGAATCATAGAATTATTAAGGTTGGAAAAGACCTTTTAAATTATCAAATCCAACTGTGATCTTAGTGACTGAATTAGAAAATTCAGTTATTGTTAGAATTAGAAAGCGTATCTATTCCACCTAAAATCATACACTGAGTTTAAATGAATCTCCTCTATCTCCATTACTAAGATTTCCTTGAATGAAACTTAGACAAACTGAATGGACTTAACTCTCCATTTCTCAGGAATTTGTCATCCTAAATATATTGCAGAACTGAAATGGAAAGCTGCAGACACTACAGACATCTCTTTCTGAAAACCTGTGATGATTATTTTAACATAATAATAATACATACGAGGAGTTCCTGTTCAGATTGCTTTTCTTGGTGTTTCCAAATATGCTATTACTGAAATCCTAGAAAAAGAGAGACACTTTTACTGGTAAAATACGCACATCTTTATCATATACACATTGCACAGCTCCAGAAGTTACAATCTTGAGAATAGTTATTAATATGATTATTAACATGAATAATGACCCTGACAGACAGGTGAATCACAGCACTGCCATACCTACACTAGAATGGAACTAATTTGCTCACATTGCTGTTTTCCATGATGTCTCCAGACATTTGAATTAAATACTCAGGTCACCACGTATATCTCGATATACTCACAAAACTTGTTAAAGGTCTTCTAATAATCACAGTATTAGAGAACTTTCTTTATGTTGGAAAATTCCAACATAAAGGTAGGTATAACCTTTACTGTTGTTGAAAATAAATTCAGTCAGAAGCCATGGAACAGAAAAATGTAAAAAACTGAGCAGCTTTCCAGGGATATTTAGACCACATATTTTCCAAGTCTTATAGTTAAAGAAAATCTCAAATAATCTTTTAAACTTCAAGACATATTAGGGAAAGAATGGGCCAGCCAGGTCCTCCTAATGTGGTAGTAAGAAGCTTAATCTTTCTTCCGAATAGTAGTCTGACCAATTTCAGTCCTCTAAACACACACACACACACACACACACACACACACACACACACACACAAAATGTCAAGGACAACTAAGTTTAAAGATGAGTCAATTAAAACTCAGCTTTTAATCTAATCTGCATCTTAAATGAATTTTATTTTTTTTTTATTTCTCTCATACTTTGAACTTGTAGTTTGCTTTGAAGACAAAAAAAGTCTTTACCAAAAGCTTCCTACACACCCCCTTGCTTTGCTCCCTGCTACCTATCAAGAGGGATTTCTGAATCCCTAGTATGCCATGAGTGAGGAACTTCACTTTTGGAAAGATACATGTCTTTAAAATATATCATCCTCCAAGGGGAACAGTTGGATGTAACTTTGTTACATCTCAGTGATAAATATAAATAATAAATTTCATAGTCCAGAGAGAGGCATAACAATTTAGTGGATACAGGAGAGTGTACCTTGGAAAAATAAATTTGAAGTTGGTGTTTCAGAAACGACTGGTTTCAGCATAAATCAAATAGTGCTATTAATCAGCAGAATGAGTTTTTTTACAACTTAAAAATTATCACGCTTGAGTTTTAGCCAAATATATCTTAAAAAAGGCTTTGAAGCACCAGATTACTTGGTTACCTCACACAGTTTTCCTGACTTTATTTTGCCTGGCTGATCCTGTGATTCAGATTTCAAAAATTTATTAATTTAGAGTCCAGGTTTCGGTTTTACAGAATACAAAATCAGTAATTTTTTTTCTATTTCTCTCTCTCATCATTTTTTAACATAAAACCTCACAATTTTTTTAATTAAAACATTAAAGCTCTTGTCCCGGTATTTGGGATTCAAGTTCTCCAGCACTCAGAACATCATAACTGAAATTGCATGGTCCATTTTTATTCCTTAAAAAAAAAAAAAAAAAAAAAAAAAGAAAAGAAAAATGGTAACATTTTCAGTGAAAAATAAGCTAGTCTTTGAAAGATCTCCTATAAGTAAAATCAACTTATTCCCTTAAAGGAAGGGTGCTTTGGTGCTCTTGAAAAGAAAGAGGAAAGGATTCTCTCACATTTTCTTTTCTTAATTTATTCTTTGTTAATTTCCTTTCATATCTCTGAGATACCCCTATAAAATTTAATGAATGTTACATTTTCTTCTCTTAGCTGTTCCATTTCTTCTATTAACTCATAATTTTTGAACAGATAGTAGTAGTTTTCACAATCCAGATTCCTGTTCAAATCTTCAGGAAACATAAATATAAAGAAGCCAATATTAGTTCACACAGGAAGAGGATCTTTAGATTACAGAGCAGCAGATTAATTCTGGTAAATAACAAAATATGATGTTTAAAGGCAATGGCTAAAAATCCATACTTTGCAATTGTTATCAATATTTATCTACCCCTGTGCAAGAAATAACTATATGATGCTATGTAGCTAACTTTCCAAAACTTTCTTTCCCATTCTGCTTACAAGTTTGGGACCATTCACCTGATGAAACATCAACACATGTCGTTTGTGACTAAGTTCATATTCAGAACCACTCTAAGATTCAATAATTTATTGTCCTATTTCAATAATCTTAGTAGAGTGGTAGCAGCTGTTAAATTATTCATTTACTTCCACACATACACTCTGACAGTGGACCACAAAGCTTCACATCTCTCAAAGAGATATGTCATGACAAAGAAACTCTATTGGCAAATCCAGGGATGACTGTAGAGCTACTCTGGATTCATCTCAGGCAAAATTATGGAATAGGATGCGTTATCTTAGGCCTTACCTCTCGAGAATGTCTCAGGTAATCACAAAATGGTATGGTATGCCTACCAACATCTGGATTTTTAATTTTCTGGTGTTTGTAATGGAGACGTTCCAAACCTAGGCAAGAGAGAAGTTGTCAGCTATTTCCAGAGGGTAAATGAGCAGCTCTATCACTATAAACAAAGCAGCTATGCAGTATTCTAAAATAAACACCTAAATACCATATTGTCCCAGTACATGTGTAATGGGTTTAAAAAACAGTGACAGAATTTCATAGGGTTAAGCAGACTACTTCCACTTTTTTCAGCAAACTTTTGAGCACAGCCCTCCTCAGGCTACGTGGTACTGAGTCACAGCACTGTCTGGTACTTCTCCCAGCAGCTCACAGGATAAAACCAGTGAGCCACATCACAGCAAAGCTGAAAGAATAGATGAATAATGCATAGAATTTCTGAGAATTAAAGAGATGGAGAATTACTAAATTAAGAGAAAGAATGTCATTCCTTTTGGCTCCAAAAGAGACAATACAGAATTCATTTCTTCCCTTTGGAGGATGTGTTTCTGAGCAATGAGAAATGAATTATGCAGGCAGAGGATTTGCCAACAAATACAGTGTCACAGCACTGCCCGTGAGGATAAATGTCCTGAAAAATCATGAGTTTGTTTTTTGCAATTAGCCAGGATACCAGTTTAGAAGATGTCACTTTAGAAGACACTTCAGGAGAGGAGACAAAGACATCGTTTTCCTTGCTTCCTACTTATTCCTGGGGATTAGCACTTAAATATCTCCCGTGGAAGACAGGCAGTAGTCCCAAAAAGGTTCACTTGATCTCCCATCCAACCTATGACTCTTTTGCCTCTTCAATGTTGCTTTAAATAACCAAGACAAACAAAGTCTAATTCTATAAAAATTACGCCATGAGGTGAAAATGGTGGATAACACTTTGATTTTTTGAAGTCTATTTACTGCTTCTTTTTAAAAGCTGTTCTGAAATTCACTGTTCGTAACACATAACATACTTAGCTGACTGAAATTAGACACAGTGAGCCAATTCTTGCTGTGTCTCTCTTGCTCATCCCAGGCATTGATCTCTGCAGGCTCTGAGTTCACTTGAGTGTTCTGGGGACAATCATTCACTCTAATCACCTGCCAAGACACAGACAAAACAATACTGAATTTACAGGATGACTAGCATCTCCACAGCTCCTCTGACACCATACAAAGATGTGGCCTTTCAGAGCATCTCTGAAATGTCAATGAATGAATGCACTTCCAACTGAGAGACAGATTTTCCAAGTTTTGCTACAAACTGCTGAAGACCTGTTGCTTTTGTCTAGCAAGTACTACAGATGAAAGGTCTCACACTATCTGCAGGAATTTGAACTTTGCGACCTAATACCCTCAGAGATACTAGATTTCAAAGTTCAAGTCCAAGATCCTTTGCTGACCTGGGTATCTTATGTAAACAAACCAGTCTTCAGTATTCATCTCATTAAACAGAGATAATTCTTTCCAGATAATGAAGACCCTAGAAAGTTCTTTATAGCTCTAGAAATAAATTTATATTTTCGAGCACACGGACACAGTTGCAAAAGTTGCCCCATATATATACAAAATCAGTATACTTTCTGCAACGTGCTAGATGTTTGATGGATTCAGAGAAAAGTCTATGGGACTCCTGCAGGCAGAAAACAACATTGTGAGGTCTAACTTGCTGGAGTAAAGTTGTATACCCCCCGGATACGGCCACTGCTCCAGTCTATCCTAACTCACATGAAGCCTCCACAAGTTCTCCTGACAACTGAAATGCAAGGACTGATTTATGCTTGTGAATCACCACAAAATCAGTATCACCACAAAAAGTCCCTGGATGTCAACAAGTTCAAAACAGAAATCCCACACATCCAAGAAAATGTAAAGTTGAACCAAAGCTAGACACACATAGGAGGTGCTGCAGTTTGTGTGCAGCATTTTAAATGTATACATTTTCAATTAAACCACACTCCAGAACTGCTTTTAAGGAATGAAAAAGACAGATTTGAGATACACAATTCTCTTGCATCTGCACATACCGGCACCTGAAGAGGTTTTTGATTCCTCTTTCCTCTCCCAGACTTTCTGTCTCTGTTTTGGTGTTTTGCTTTTGCTGCCCCACTGTGGTGTAGCTCCCAGGATCCTAAAGATTCTGCAGGAAAGAGTCAAAAAACACCTCTAAAGCAACAGAGTTTCTGTTTACCAAGAAAAATCTGATAGGGCTGAGAATTGGTAGATGTCACAAACAATCTGAGAATCCAAACTTAGTACTCAAGCAGCTCCGTGCAAAGACATGCACCATCACAAGACATAAAACAGCTAATGTTATCCTTTATGTCATACTATGCATAATTAAAACTGGAATCTGATGTATTTTAGCACATGGTAAGCAAACTGGATGGTGGGCAGGGAGGTATTTAAACTGGCTACAGAAATGTAAGCCTTTTCATTCTCCATGCACCCATCTCTGATGCTGCTAATGAATCTCTACGGGATCGTGTAGTATATTTTGGTTCCTGTAACTCTGTCCTTGCATCCCCAGGGCAAGAGACATCCCCAGAGTGAGCACAACCCTTCTGTTGTAGCCACAGACATGGAGATTCCACGAAATGGGGCAGATCAGGGTGGCTGACACATAGGTATGTTGCAGCATGGATACCAAGCACACTTCAGACATTCCCACCAGCCAGACACACACAGACAAAGTGAAAGAGTAACTCTGGACTCTCTCCTACTATCCTCCACTGCATCTAATACCTTCAGGGTGCAAAAGAAACATTTTTGTAATGTCTTAGACTCTTCTGTAAAAGACACTGTACAGGTTTAATGTTTTATAATTACCGCCTATCGCCTTGCAGATTTTCCCTGATCTCTCTTTCTTAGGGGATGGTAAGCTGTTGCTTCTGCAGAAACTCCAGTCCCTCCAGAGAGGGCTGATCCAGAAGGAGATGCTTTGCTTCAGCTTGTTCTGAGAGATGCTGCTGCTGCTGGGACATGACTTGACAGAGCTGTAGGAGAAGGACTTCGAATCACTTAACTGGACATGCCTGGCAGGTATATTCTGGCAATTGTTCTCCCTGTCATAGGAGGAATGTAGGTACAGAGCTTTCTTTGTTGAATCTGAGATGAAAACTCCTTTTTCATCACCTTCAGAGAATCCCCAGTTCACATAGCCACCTTCTGTTTCTTCCCTGTCATTGCAGGGGCATGCTGCACTTCCTTCAATATCCAGCTGTAGCTGGAGATCAAGAGGACAAGCAGCTTCTGCAGCATTAGTCTTTTCTGCTGGCAAATTAGTCACCAAGTCTCCCTGGCTCCACTGATAACCTTCTGTCTCTTTTCCAAGGAAGCTGATACCTGGCAAGTTTTGCTGAACCACAATGCTACTTTGCAGGTTGTCTCTGAATGCTTCATCCTTGTAGTTGGCAGCAGTGTTCAAAAAGGACAAATTTAAGGTGACATCCTCAGAAAAAGACCCTCCCTGATGGTTGGGGGGCACTAGCAAGAACTGCCCATACCTAGGAGTTGACTTGGTCTCAGAGGATACTCCTGAAGTGAGCGTATCTGTTTCTATTTCTACCTTTTGAGAGTTGTCTTCTACCACCTCATTACTCACAGACTTGAAGAGTTTGCACTCTGATGGAGACTGAGTCCTCACCAGGCTCCGTAAGAGGGAGGGTGGCATGCTGTAATAGTGGTATTTCTTGTCACACAAGCCCTCCAGGCTGCTCAAGGTCTTGGAATAGAATGCATTGCTCCAGCTATGGGGCAGCTTCCTACAGGTTTTATGTTTTGTGTCAGCCAATAAGGCTTCTTCCACCTTCAAGGTGTCTACAGCTGAAAGCACTTTCAGGATATCCACTGTCAGGGCAGAGAGGTCTTGCAAATGTCCTAGCTGGCTGTCCAGGGAGAGTAAAGACTCCTTAATATAAAACACCTTCTCATGCACTTCTTTAAGTTGTTGAAACATCTCTTCCACCCTAAGTAGAAAACGAAAACATAACTAAAGTACCAAAACATAGATATTGACATTTGTTTGCAAGATGATAAAAGAAGCCATTAACACATTTCAAAATGTTAGTGCTTCAAACAGGCTTTTTTTCAAATTATGACTTTCATTCCCATTAATATCTGTATTTGACAAAACCCAGCCAAACTGCCAGTGGGTTTCTTAAGGAAACAGCCTTTTTGTTCAAGGAGTACCTATTTTAAAAATTGTTGTTTTCCTGATAATACCCATTCATTGTCATAGAACTGCTAAACCATTGATGGCAGGTTACACTGGCCAGGGCTGCAAATGAGGTATATACTTCCTGTCAACTGGACATAGTGCATTTTACATTTCTTGTGAAAGCAAGAGAAGGATAAGGCTCACACAAACATCCAGGCACTCTTTAATCCCGCATTTTTTCAAATACTGGAGACTGCTGAGACATGGGTCTTCCCAAGAACATATTTGGCCTCCAGAAGCAGATTCTATGCATCTTATGCATAATTATGCATTATGATTATCTTCAGGTAAAATTCAACTGCCCGAAAAACCAAAGCCTTTTCTATTATCCTCAAATCCCCAGTGAAAAGTTCAGGAACTTCTTGGCCTGGAATTACATCATTTTAAACAGATCATTGTCTTCGTATTTCCTGAAGATACTCTCTGATACTTTATCACTAAGACAATGATAAGCGAGGCAATATGCAGCAGTCATTTATTTCCTTTGTCACAGAGTAACTAAAATATGTAGTATTAAGCCACCGCTGAATAAAAATCAAGGATCAATGTTCCAGAATATTTTATTCATCTAAATTAATTACTTGCATTGATGTCATGCGATGTTGTGAAGAGTGTTTCATTTGCACTCAGAAAAAAATTCCTTTCCAGACCTATATTTATCTAGTAAATGAAACCTTCTTGAAGTAATCAATTCTGCAGTTTCTGAACAAAGCTACTTATTTAATTTCTTTTAGAGGGGATGTTTATTTTGCTTATGTTTAATTTTAACATGCAGAAAATAAGATTATGCTTTCTCTAGGCAAAACAAATTTGTTAGATTAAACCAGTGTTGGCATTCAGTAAGACTTTTTATAGTGTTCATTTTTTTTTAACTCTTCCCATTAAACTTAATGGCATGTTTGCCATTGATTTCAATATAAAACTAAATCAGGCCAATACCAATTGTTTTGAAACCTGTTGGCAGTTGTGTATTGACATTGTGTAAACCAAGACATTATATTGCAAATAATGTTACAATGGTTTTCTGGTTGTTTTTGCAAACAACAATTATACTCAATCACAATCAATACTCTCACAGTGTACCTACACTACTAAGCTTTTAGATAAAATTAGGTATTTTATGCTGCTCTCTGGCTTGCTTTTGTAGTGCTACCTGATCTACACAAGTGGAACTGAGCAACACCTCACTGTACCCCTTAAACCATGTACACACTGCATGCATCTGGGGATGCAATTCTGTCAGCAAAGTTTCTCAAACAGATATGACATAGGTTTCAGACAGATGCAGACACATTTCCACCAAATTAACAAGGCTTATGCATGTTCTCAGTGGCCATAACCAGCTTCAAAAACATTGACTTATCAAGTCTTTTTATATAACAAATTCATACAAGGAACATAAATATGCATCAAAACACACCTTTCTGTGGTCAAACGGATCCTTTCACTGCCACTGGAACTCAGATTTTCATTTTTTTCATGAAAATATTCTTCTACACACTGCTCTTCAAAGTCATGGAGCTTCTTTAGCTCCTCATCACTCAGGTAAAGCTCTGAACAAAGGAGGTAGGAATCAGTATGAAGCATGCTAATAATTGCAATAATTTATAAGTATGCATGAGGAAAAAAAAAGAAGACAGTCAAAAAACTTGTTTACACTTCCTCCCTTGACAAGAATAAATCAGGCCTAACTGTATGAATGTGGGCTTGAGTATAAAGACACAAATACATGAAAATGTGAGGTTTTGTCTTTCCTTACATAAGGAACACAACCACATAGACAAAAAAATCCACTACACTCCCCTTTAAAGCCTCAAAAATACATATCTGAATAGCTGCTCACAAAGATGCATTTTTTCACAATTTTTTTCCTTTATTTTGTTATACATGGGTCACTCACAAGACTTAGATATGAATATGTAAACCTTACAAAAATTTTACTCCAGTTAGCCCCAGGCATCCATTTAGACTACCTGTTGTAGTCACCTACAACAATTACAATCCATTCTGGTGCTCAAAGCTGCAAAGATTTATTTTTGGGGTTTTTTTTGGTTTTTATTTATTTTCTCCCACCTAATTGGTCAATATGTTCATATGTATAAAACATTCAAATATCCTTAATAAATATTCCTATGCATAAAACATTAAGATCTTGCACCCCAAGATTATTGGGGGGGAAAAAAGCATTCAGAAGTTTAAAACTCCATTACTTGGGCTGCGCACAGCACTATTGTTCAAGCACACCAAGACTTCTGAGAGAACAGCTCCATTACAAGGCAGTACAAAGAAATGCATAGGGTGGAAAGCTGCTTGTCTGGTTCAAACTCCACATTTTCCAAGCTCCTGTTTCCTGTCCTTTTTTATGAGGACCAAAGTTCTCACTGTACTTGCTAGAGAGGTGCCTGTTCCAAGGAACAAGGTAGTGTTTGCCACAAGGATGCAGTACCCAGCTGCAACACACAGCTCAGCAGTGAAGGCCCCCACAGCGTTCTGGGGCTCCCCCTCTCACTGCAAAGACCTGATCACCTTCCAGGCACTTTTGTCTCCTGTTTGATCTGTCTCCCTTCCTCCGAAATTTTACTCTGTGTCTTGGTATTGATTTTCCACAGGGTGGCCCTGGGTCCTCGTGAAAACCATTTATAACAACACCAAAACTAAAGTGAGAGAAAGCTATCAAGCATAAGTATATAGAAAAGATGCCCAGAAGTGCCTAAACAGCAAAAAATTATCCTTCTGAGAGAAATGTAAGGAAGGCATGAGCCCTCTTCTGTGCAAGGATTTTTAGATGTGCTAAGCAAGGTTTCAGTTTTCCTTCAGTTCTTCACAAGATCCCCTCTGTGCTATGCACTGCCTTATGCTGTCCTTGCACATAAATCAAGCAATGGGACTTGAAAGGCAGGCTGGTGTATCCAGTCATGATGGGGGAGCTGAACCAGCAAGCAGCAGTACAGCAGTTCAGCATTGATTGGGTAAGCCTGGTTTTGAGCTCTGTAACTCTGTGAGCCTGAGAGATATCTTCAGGTACTCATGTTCAGCAGAGAAAATTCTAAGTGAAACATGACCCAGGCATAGTCTGCTCACCTCTATTATAAGGGTTCAGGGGTGTACAGTGCATCAAAAAGGATGAGGCTGTGTAATACTGTATACCAATGCTTCCCAGTGTATTTTTAGATATGGTTAGTCATCCCTTCCCTGTTTCCCTGCACCCACTACTGATTATCCATTTCCATCCCAGCATCTTGAGGGCCCTATCCCACAACAGCTCAGGCTACACCTGGCAGAGACAGTGACAGTGGGACAGGGAATTGCATCACCTTGAGGAGGCATTAGGAGAGATCTGGCACGAGGAAGACCAGGCTGAGAAAAGTGAAGAAGGTAAGGTGCAGTGATAAGCCAGGAGGTGGGAAGCCCCAGTGCTTTCTCTCTGCATCTGCCATCACTGGATCTCCTCCACCCTTGGGCTCTGCAGCTACTTTCCCCTGGTAATGATGAAGGAATTATTGGTCTTTTCATGACAAACTTACAGAACTTTTTACCCTTGGCACTGTTTAATTTCTTTTAAAAGAAAAAAATATTTAGTTCCTACAGAATAAGTTGCTGTCACTTCATTCCAGCTCAGAGTTGTGAGGTGTCTTGACTGATGCACAGTATGTAGCACAGCAACAATCAAATATAAAGCAAAGCATTCCCCCTTTTGGTTTTGTTTTCTTGTTTGTTTTTTTCTTGGAACTCAACTCCACAGAGACAGGAGTGATGATGAACTATTTCTTTTGGTTCCCAGCTTACTTAGTCCGACATCGCCTTCCTCTTGGTCCAACTCATTTGGGGGCTGGTGGTGGAAGATGCATTTTATCAGGAGCCCAATGTGACTCAGGAGGATGAATGGTGGAGGCAGCCACGGCTTCTCATGGTAGGTCATGATGTAGCGGTAACGGTTGTACTTCCAGAGCTTGTTCGATATGGATTTCAGATCAAAATAAACATTACTGAGGAGAGAGACACAGAGGGAGAGGGGAAGGAGGGTAAAACACTCATGTGAGGAATACTCCCAATACAGCACAAGACCTAATCTGACACTGGTCCCATTCCTTCAGTGAGGAAAATCAGCTTAGCAACTCTCATTCAACAAAGCAGCAGCATGTGCCTGCAGCTAGTGCACTGAGAGCGAGATCTTCAAAGCTGCTTAGAAGATTTGGAGATCCAATTCCCATTCACATTAATGGGATCTCAGAAAAAGTTGCCACTGACGTGGCTTTGAAATCCCAGCCATGCTATTTAAATTTTAACATATACCCTAACTGAGAGTTCAGTGCTGATTGATTGCCTCTTTGGACTGGATTAAAAGTAGATGCCAGGCTAAGGGAAGACTGTAACAAAATAGTTCTTTGCACTCCCCCTAAAAATATATTTGCTGCAGCTACATGAACCATTCTTTTGCAGAATGCTCACTGGAGCTGTGAAATTATTAAACATGGCTGCACTGAACAATTTTCTGTATCTACAATGATAGACCCAAGCAGAGGAAAGAAATGTGGTTTCTAGCACTGTCATTTCAGGTGCACTGTCGTTCTACACATCCAGCATATAATCACAAAAACATCAGTTTTCCTTCTGAGAGCGTAATTAAATTTATTTCGCATACTCACCTGTTTCTGGTCCTACTTCTGGAACAATCAAATCACTATGCAGGAGATTTGCCATATCATCATTACTAAAGGTTTAATTCCATAAATAATTAAAATAACAATTTCTCACATGTAAAATAATACATAGTATATAAAATAATAGATCTATTCCTTGACACAATTTCAAGAAAGGGATTTCTTATTGGAAGTGGAAATAGAATGTGTTTTGATAGTTCAGGTTTTTTGTATATTAATGACTTCTTTTATTAATTTTAATTTTTTTTACCTACAGCTGACTTTTTCTTCCCAGAAATGTTAGAACTACAGGAAAAAATAAATAACTGTTTTGGTTTGCCTGCTCTTTACTAATATTTTACTGAACTTTATTCACTACCAGGGATGCATGTTAAAGCATGAATTAGAATTACTATAAGGACACAGATAAATTACTATAGGATTATTATGAATTACTATAGGATTACTATGAACTACTATAGAATTACTATAAAGACTCTACTGTGGCAGCACACATCAAAAGGCAAATTGTTGGAAACACCACAGTTAGATTTCAGTCTAGAACATATGAGGTTGCATTAAGTAAGAATTTTCAAAGTATTTCCTACAAGAAAAGCATACTCCTACAGTCATTACCCTCTTTGCTTGAAGACCTTCCACTTATCTGCCAGTTTAAAACTTGGCCTACCCTATGATAAATGTTATACAGGCTCTTATCACAACAAATACAACTTTTAGGAAGGAAAATTTGCTTCAGAGATTAATTAATGTTGGGTTTTTTGCCAACTGCAATTGTCTGCTCTCAGAGAGTCAGATCCTTTTTAAGTGGCAAAAGGGTTTAGCAGTCTTCTCATTATCCCTTTCCTTGCACCTTCTTGCTAGCACCACTCTTTCTTTTATTTGACTTACCCCCATGGCAGGGGGGCATTTTTGGTGAAACCACCACCCTTGCTGGGGCATTTTTGGTGAAAAGCTTTTAAGAATGCTGGCAGCAGTATGCCAAGGTACCTACTTAAAGAATGCAATGAGCAAGTTGACCATGATGATGTACTGCACAAAGAGGTAGACAGCTTGCAGGAATGGTGTGAGAAAGGAGCCAGGAGGACAGTCTTCACTGGTTTCACAAACTGGAAATGAAGCAAATACAGAACGTGTAAACCAGAGCAGAGCACAAAAATGGCCTCTGCTTCTCATTTGTCCCAGCAAGAAACAGAATAGTCCTCACTAATTTCACAGATACACATCACTGAATTTCCAAATTAGAGGTCAGCCTCCACCTAAAGGAGAACTGAGGCTTCTTCATGGTACTACCATCCTAGTTACCATCATTCAGAAGATGCAGACACCACTTCATACATATAAGTTCTTATCCCAGTCCTTCCATTTTTTGTTAAGGGGGAATATGATACAGCTGAGATGTATTTGTGAGATGACTTTTACCCAGGAAAGCTGAAATCCATGTCTTTGATCCTTAAGGCAGGAGCATCACAGACTCCAGTGTGAAATGGATACAGTTCAAAGGCTGCTTTATCAGTTCTGCAGTATAGAGCTTCACCCACAACTTAAAAGCACATTAACTCACATGCAAAAGGATATAAGGCTATGAACATTGGTGACGTAAAGCAACAAGTGGTGGAAATTAGGGGATCCCCTTTGATGTTTTTAAATTGTCAAAATAAATACTTTCCAATCTTTTTCATTTCTAATGAAATTTAACTCTTTTGAGGAAACTTTGAAACATAAAACAGCAACATGAAATTCAGGACATATTCTGCAGTATAAAGAGTCACTAGAGAAACCATAGCTTTATTTGGGAAGCGTCAAATTTCTTAAGGTTTAGAATTATTAAGTGATTAAATGGATTAAACTGGGAAACAGTTAACAGTATGCTTTCATTAAAAGAATTTTGATTAATATAACCAAAATACATGTGACTGTTCCAGCAGTAATAATGGATGCAACATGGTAGATTATTTTAATGAATCAGGTCTATGCTGAACTATGTATCTTAAATATATACATTTTTATTTGCATACCTACTTTTCTATTTTAGGGACTGTTTTGCTTATACCTTCAGTCAGTAGTATGAGAGTGCCTTACATCTGTAATGCTTAAATACCTTTAGAGTCCCTGGTTCCTCTCTCTTACTGAAACAAGGTCAAAGCCAAAATCAAGAAACACAATTTTTCCTGTTTAGTTGGTTGGTTCTATTTCTCCTACATGCACATGGTTTATCTGCTTAAGAATGGTGACAGGTAACTTATTTCTCCCTTTCTTTTCACCTTTATTCTTTCCTCCTTAAAGGCATATATATAGTGTTTTCTCCAAGAGATCAGCTTTAGATTCACTTAATCAGAAATTTGTTTCACTGGTGGATCCCCTGACCAGGAAGTAGCTCAGTATTAGTGCTTTGCCCTGATATTTGCAGTATATTTAATTTGAAAGGATTTTGAGGATTTGGAGGATTTTGAGTTTAATCTTTATTTTTAACAAAGAAACTCATATTTTCAACTTCATTCATGCACTATTACTCATTATGGACATACATACACAGGAATCAAAACTGTTTAAGAAAGAACAGGCTCAATAGGTAGTCAAAACTCAAGAGACCAAAGTAGACATGTTTCTGCACACATTGAATTTAAGCTGTTGAGCTATATTCTGAAAATTACCTACCATCTATTTCTCCAGCATAGACCTCACCAAACATCATCCAGTAGGGCTGAAATACAATATCTCGTGCCAGTGTCCAAGAAGGAGGCTCTTCTGGTGAAAGAATTGCCTTTCGTGACACCCCAAAACTCAGCAGGACTATGGCCATCATGATGACAATATAGAACATATTTCCTGTCTGGCAGACATGTTCATGTAAAAGAATTAGTTGTGTTAATTATATGTAAAAGAGACATTCATTTCAGGGAAGAGTATCAATTGCTGTTTTTATAAATCAGAATATAAAATCAGGGGTAATACTCTAATATGCTGAAGGAAATAAAAGTAGCTTATTTCTAAGACCTGGGCTACCTGAGCAATTTATAGATGTTAAAATCATCCCAGACTAAAAAAGCCACTTGCCTCCCATTGTCCTCTTAGATCTTAAGGAAGATATAAAAAATGTGGAGACCTTACAATGGTGATTTTGCTCAGTGGTCCTTCTTTCAAACTGTGAGCAAGGAACAGCAGTAAAAGTTATTTTGTCTCCTAAACAATTACCATGAAAGACAGAATATAAAAGTATTAAGAAGAGAATATAAAAGTATTAAGAAGAGAGTTCTCAGTAACCGAGGCAAATTACAGTAGGAATCTTCACATGTCCCCCAAGACTAGACAGTAGTTCAGCAGCAGTTCTTACAGCAAAAGACAAACTTTGATTTCACAGAAATTTTGCCAGATAAACTGGGATGTAACTATATGAAACAAAAAGTAAAATAATAATGAAACAGTTTCCAAGAGTTAGGGGAATAACTTGTGAGCCCATCTCCAAGAGGCATTGACTTTTCTTTTTCCTGTTACCAAGCTAGATTAGCAAACTAACTCAAATGCAGTCCTTCTTTAAGGACTGAAGTAAAAACGGGTTTTGTCAATTACTTTATGTAATTAATAAATTAAAGAAAAATGTCATCTGATTATGGTCAACTCACAAACAGGAAAAAAAAAATAATGGTATTTTCAAATAATATATTCACTGTGAATTATTAGATGATTTCTCCTTTTCTGTCACTTCTGAGCTTTACATATTCCTGAAGGTAGATGCCTTAACTACAGAAATATTGCTCCAAAGTACAGCACTTACCATTTTCCCTATCATTGTCAGGTATGGGCCAGCATGCTGATTCACAGCAAAAAGATCAAGGAGCCGAGTATACCAAAATATAATATCCAAGCAGTAAAGGAGCCTGCCTGCAGTTTGAACAGGGGGCTTGGACCAGCGCAAACCGAAACCAATCATAAACAGGATGATAGCTACAGAATCAGTAAAATTCCAGTATTCATAAATCCACACCTTCACCTTCTGGCAGAATTTTGCAGGTTCTGAGATAAATACCTGGGTAGAATGGGGGGGGGTGGAAAAACACAATCCCATTAAAAATCACATATGCATTATTTAACCTTTTCTGTCTTAATTGTTTAATGATATTTGGGAATGTACAATTTCCACCCCTTCTACTTTTTTTCCTTTTGTCCTAGACCCATTTACTGCATATTGCCATTCACCATCAACTGAGGTTTTTAATTAATCTATTAGTGTCATATTGCTTAAGTATGCCACATCAAATGGGATAGCTCTTCCTGAAGGAAAAATGGATCCAGAGCCTGAATCCATTCACTAAAGGGCACATACCTCAGCAGAAGAGAGCAGCCAGTAAAGGATTGTTATGCACACATATTAGAAATTAACAAGCATTTTCTAGAGGGATGGTCATGACCTGCAACAGCCTTTTCATTAACCCCTAAGTCATGGAAAGTACCAGCCTAACCTTGCCACTGGGAACATAACTAATGTTTTTATTTCAGACCCAAAATATAAAGGAATATCCTTGTATTCTGCCAAGGACACGTTAAAAAAAAAAAAAAAAAAGGAGTCCTGGCAACTAGCAAGGTAAAGAATGAAATGTTCACTCCTTGAACTGTAAGGTGCCCTAAAGGGATTTTAAGCTTCATTGAGCAAGCATGTAAAGTGGAATCGTTGGGAGGAACGTTTGCACATTGCCACAAGTGAGGCCAATTATGCAGTGCTATGTGAGATCACACTGATAAGTACCAAGCAAAGGAGAGACTTTGAAACCTGATCTTGATAGAATTTATGTATATGAACACATTAATGTAAACAAGTGATCTAGACTAACTCACATGACTAGTTGCAGGGCCTAAGGTTTTAACAATTATTTGATACAATCTAGAGAAACAGTCGTTTGCAGCTATATATAACAAGGCCCGCAGCAACTGCATGGCTAAAACAGAGAGTCCTACAAAGTCTTTGCCAGCAGACCAGAACTACAACATGGATAAAGATAATCAAGTAAAGCTGTCAACTTCAAACTGTGCAACCAATGGTGCTAGAAAGAAGTGCTGTTGTTTCTGCTGTGCCACCATCAAGATGGTGCAAGAGCACAACAGTGATTTTAAAAGTGCTTGCTATTTTACATTTAACATTTTTCTCAGTTAGGAAATCCTGATGTAGGTATTTTCAGTCCTGTCTTATGTGGACACAGAACTAGCAAGTCCACCCAAGCTTTGTTATATTCCCTATATTTTTACTGTCCCTTGAAATCCTTCACCTCCCTCATACTGATATCACAGTCTTCTGAGTGATCCATATTTGCAGCATCCTTTGCTCAGAACTGTGGCTGGCTTTTTGTGGCTAACTTTATTGTTCTGAAAGTACAGTATTTCAAAAGTCATACAAAAGACAATTCACATTACTATTAAGTAAACTTTGTGCTGATTCTACAGTGAAGGCATGTCAGAGCAGATATAGTAATTGAGGGAAAACATAGCTGCATTTATCTCCAAACTCAGGTTTAGAGTGAAAGTTGTGTTTGGAAGCTTGGGTCTAATCAACTGCAAATAATTGCAATCATTTTGATTGGGATATCATTTTTTTTTGTGCCCAGTAAATCAAGCATTAAAAGCTGATTGAGATTTTAAAGTGCATTTATCCCAGATTTTTCTACACAAAATATCTATTAATTCATAAGAAGTTCTCACTCAGATTAAGTATCAAAGACAAATTTTATCACTAGAAGTCTAAAGGTCCAGTCAAAAAAATTAAGGGCCAGATGCCTACATGAAGGTTCCAAATCTCAGTTCAGCAGTCACCCCACATTACCTACCAGCTCTATGCAGTAGAGAATTAAGGCCAAAATTTAAGATTCATTTTCAAGGCCCAAGAGCTGGTCTTCTAATAAAAGACTTCTAGAAAATAAATTCCCTGTATAATTCTCTATAAAAATAATGCAGGATTTAGCACTCTTCAGAGAGGCAATCCCTGATTTGTAATAAAGATGAGAACTGTGAATGGGAAAACTTACCTCCCTGACTTTTTCAATAGCAGTAGTGAAAATATAAATTATGACAAGCCACTCTTGCACGCTTGGTCTTGGTTCCATCTTCACCAACACAGTGTAAGTAAAGAGCATGAGGAATGCCAAGTACGACATCTGCAAAACACATGGTGTGTGTGATCCATACACACAGAAACCTCTAACAAATGTCTGCAAACCTAACAGCTGACTGGCCTCTCCATAGGCACTCAAACACAGCCACATTTTTGAGCCCAGAATCTTTATTCCAGTTCTCCAAACTTTTGTTTTGTTTTGCTTTGTTTTTATGGGAATGTCCTTAAACCATCGGAAATTGGTACTTTAGTGATGAAAAAATAGGTAAGAGAAGAAGACAAATGATTGTAGCATGTGTTCATCCCTATAAAAGAGACAGACTATTTTATCTTGGATGTTGAACTAGATGGTCTCCAGAGGTCCCTTCCAACACTAACTATCCTGTGACTCTATTCTGTGATCTGCACACCATTCCTTCAATGCAAGGTCAGTCTTATGCTTTTATCCCAGCCTTCTCCTGGGACAAGTAACATTTCTCAAAGTTATATAAGTCACTGCTGGTTAATCAGTGCCTTCAAATACACAAGAACTATATCAGGTGGAATACACATATTTTAGATGTAAAACAGCATAATATAAATTTATCTGACATAATAGATTACAACCTATAAACCACTTTAACACACTTAATTAAAAGAAAAAAAGTTTATGTGTATGGTGATCTGACCTAATGAACAGCCTGATCTTAAACATCCTGAACTCTAATGACACAGGGTTACTAAAACAGATTCATTAAATGCACATTTCCTATAGCAAATGATCTATTACAGATAAATGTTCACTTTTCCAGAAACAGTTCTTAAAGAAAGGAGCATGAATATCAGTGAAGTACTAAACGTACAGAAAGCCACCTTCAAATCTATCTCAACCTTTGCAGCTGACCACTGTAAAAACCTGTGCTTGAGTTTTACTTTAGTTCCTTATAACTGCTTTTCTGGAGTTTTGAGTTTGGGTTTGGTTTTTTTTATTTTAGTTCAGTGGCATGATTTTAGCAGACAATCTTTACACTTAGTTGTCAGAGAAACATTAAAATAGCTTCCCATCTACACCCACCACAAAGTGACTGCAAGTCCATGCTAGAAAAGGTAAAATCAGGATTAAGTGGCATTTGAAGGATCAAAGGAGGAGTTTGTCAATCCAAGTTCTCGAATGATAACTAACCGTGTGAAACCAGAACTTGACAATTGGTGCATTGTAGAACTCATAGATTTTTCTAGTTCCAGGCAGGCTTCCTTGTCCACCATCCGCTTGGCTTTCATCAGACTTCTGAACAGCCTTTTCCACATCATAACCCTTCTTTAAAAGAAAACAGCATTTTTAAAGTAAGAAACTATCATCTGTAACTGCAAAGGTAGTTTTGTTTCACCAGAAAGACAGACACAGATGCCTAAACTTTTTTCTGAATACACCAACCATTACTGGTGCATTCAGAAAATATACCAGTAGTCTGTATATACAGTATATCCTGTAGCTTGGTTTTGTCTGGTTACAACCATCTCATTTGCAATAATCAGCATGCACTGAGTGAAGGATGCTCTATATGGCACAGCTACGCTCTCTGTACATGTTTTCAATAGTATTTTGTATAAGAATATTTAAGGAAAATCAGTAGCCTGGACTTTTGCTAAGGACTAATAGACAAAATCAAGAGTTCACATTAAGCAGAATGTGTGTTAGCACATTGCTTAGCTGCCTCAGTTGGGGCTGCTCCCTTCCTGCACTAGCAATGTGTGTGAGGTTGGGAGGGACTTTCTCTTTTTGGTCAGTACAGAAGTAACATCCAGGACAGATGAAGTAACTTGTACCAAGTTCACTTAAATCCGTATCCAAACTAGGGACCTAACACATACTTCTGGAGAGAATTGGCCTCCAGTTCTCCAACTGGCCTTCATTCCACCTGATGAGCATCTTCTCACTCCTCAGAACTGCACTGTGGTAGACAAACAGACTCTGGCACACAAATGACTGATCCCACAGACTAACCAAAGTATCTTTAGAGCTGATTGGGCTTTGCTCCCCATGATACCATAACTGGTGGCAGTCTTGAGACTGAGGCACATGAGACATTTCTGCCTTGCTTTTAAACTCCAGCATCAGGATGGTGGGAGGCAGGAGAATACTCATAATGACCTAAAAGAGAGGCAGAAGATTAATTAAGCAGTGATAGCACAAACCTAAGATCCCAGCCATGCCTGGTGCCAGCACAAACCCAGTGCAATTCCACTGGCTGGGGAAGGAGTCACTGGTGCTGGGAATCTGTATCACAGTGTGGCAGCCTCTGAACATTTGAGCTGCTCTTGGCTGATTTGTGGCTTTGAAGAGTGGTATTGTATCTGGGGATGCTTTCAATACTGCCCCATGCGTCTGAAAAGCATCCCTCCCACCAGCAGCACTGCCAGGGAACAGGCAACGTGGGGAAGCAAGAGCAGGTGAAGAAGGACTGAGAAGTGCTGAGAATGGGAAGAGCAACAAAAAAAATCCTTCCTTCTAATGTCATCCTACACATGCTTTTGCAAAGAAATAAAACAGAAGCAAGTATTGTTTTCCCTCCTTACCTTGCTTTTGTTTCCTAGATGTTCACATTCCAACCTATGCTTAAGCACAGCAGTGTGAAGCTGCATTAGCCATGCTTATAACCAGAAAGCCACAATATATTAAGAATCTAAAGAGCACCTAGATGCTCAGAAAAAAGCAGACCACTGCTACCTTAAACCAGGAGTTCTTCCGCATCTTCAGGCGTCCCATCCACATGTCGGTCAGCAGCATCTGTGTGCACGTGTGGGACACAAAAGGCCTCAGCCCCACAGACACTGCCAGCTTTAAGCAAGTGGAGTTGCTCCAGTTTTTCAGTTCATAGGTCAGCAACTTCATGGCCATCTGCTCGTTTTGTTTGAATGCTTTGTCCAGCACATCTAAGGCAAGCTGCCCAAATTCCCTTAAGCAGAAAGGAATTAACAGTCAATATAACAGGGATCAGTACAAACTCTGAGTCAGTGCTGAAAAGAGGTTGCTGTGAATACTCTGGTAACTAAAGTTCAGCTATAAATTTCAGTAAGCATGCCTTCCCCCATTTTTCTCATTGCTTCATCAATATACCTAGTGATAAACAATTTGAAGTGTAAACTATTTAGTCTTAACCACAATGTTTAGGGCCATCCTGTTTTGTCAGTTTTTATTTTTGTTGCTAATCTCAGTGATCAAAATGGACCCTACAAAGCTCTTTGTATTTCAGCACCACTGTGAGCAAGCATTGCAGCCAGTTGCAAAAGTCTGCTCTTTTGGACTAACTTTAAAACACCTCTGCAGAGAAAATTCTTAAAGGAAGGTACATACTCTCCTTCAAATTATGATTTGGAGCTGCACACAAAAGAGCAAAGTACATTTTATTGCGTCTGAATCCTAAGCACGAAATCTACAAAGCAGAAAATATATTACTAACAAGAAAAGGTACCAGAAAGCACTAAGTGGAAATTACAAACTCAAAGAAAATTCTTGGTCTACTTCCCTTTTCATTCAATCAGGTTCTTCACTTTCCACTTAGTCTTGCACAGAGCAGGTTTTAAGCACTGATTTTGGTTTGCTCATAACTATGTGTTACAGATTTGAACAGTGCAACAGCTATGTGCCATATGGCTTTTTAACAAATTGAACTGGAATAGAAGCTGCAAGGGACATTTCAGCCTTTCACTTGACCATTTAGCAGATAATGAACTATACATTACTCACCTGCATTTCCAAATATGCATCTAGGTAATATGCAGTTAGCTTTCCTTTAACTCTCTAACACACTGCACACCAGTACACAGATCCATTATATAGTATCAATAATGAGTATCTGAAAGTACTTTTTTATACTCCATAATCCATGGCATCACTAACTTTACTAACTCTTAGCAGATTAGGGCAGTATCTAACCATTCCCAGCACCAAAGAATTTTAACTGAAATGAAGGGAGAACTCATACTTTGAATACTTCTTGAGTTCTTCTGAAGTGTCATCCACCATGTTGCTCTGTTTAGCTTCATGTGCCATTGCTCTGTAGAGTTTACAAGCAACAACAGCTTTGACCATGGCTTCCTCTCCATGCTGCCAGAAGAACATAGCCATCTTCTGTCTTTTCATTAGTACTGCCCACACCAGGAGGTCATTATAGGGGTAGATGAAGCCAGTTGACTCATAATTCTCTGTGCAGTTTATATCCTCTTTTGATTTCTTTTTGTACTTTGGGAAAGGGCTGGATCTTTCCTATAAATTTGTGAAAAAAAAAAAAAAAAATCCCAGATTCATGAAAATAAAATCGCATGCAAATCTGAATGACAAGTAGCAAACTATGTGATAGCTATATACATTTAAGCATAAACCACAGCTGGGACCATATTCAGATTACCAGTGCTAAGAAGCTGGTAACATTAATGAAGGAAAAATACACCTTACTCTGAATCCATGCCTTTCATAGCCTTTCCATAGTGTTGGGCATCCCCCAAACCCCATGATACTCCATGCTTTACTCTCTTTTTTATATGTGTTATAACTGAAGAAAAAGTAAACACTAGACTGAAATAAATACCTTAGATACATAAAGATTATTTTGTTGTCTGTCCCACTTGTAAACTTGCTATACATTTGTATCTGGGTATTTCTTGGTAAAGGTACAAAAAGTCTTACTGATATAAGTGAGGAAGTCTCAGTGCTATCATGGGTTCATTTTGGCTCTGACTAATTCCAAAACAGCCATTTAAATTAATTTTACTTTATGTTTTGTCAGATAGATAGATAGATAGATAGATAGATAGATAGATAGATAGATAGATAGATATGAATGAATGCCAATCTTTGCTTGTCTGTCATTCTTTCTCTGAATTTACCTCTTCTTAACAGTCTTAGTCTAGCACTTTAATAAGCAAACATGAGAAAACATTAGTAAAATCAGATAACTCCTTTATTCCTTCCAAATTCAGAAGAATTCTCACACATGCTTGATACTCAGAATTTTGGTGATATTACATTTCAGTGAATTAAAGCCTTTAGCAACTAAAGGATGGAAGTTAAAAAACTATCATGGAATCTGAGCTTGATTTGACCAATAATAATAAAATTGCAAGACTCGTATTTCATAAGCAGTGAGCAGTAAAGCATTGTTTCCACTGCAATTTAGTAGAATTATTAAAACTAAGAGCTTGACCAGCATGTCTAAAATTTGTCAATAAAATTATCATCATCCTGATATGTCCTAAACAAAGTCTAGAATAAGTAATTATATTACCTTGTATTTGTAAGGCTGTGCAGTTCTGAAGAACTGAGAATGCAAAGTACTTTCAGTGGATCCCATTCCACTATCCATCTGATTACTCTGATGAAAGGAATGAGATAGGCTTTGAGGCAAGCTGGAGACCACTCTCTGTATCCAAAAGGGAAACCATAAAACATGAAAAGAGAAATGCAAATTAGAAATAAAATTTGCAGGTACTTGCTGACTGCAGTAATGCATATAGAAACTGATGTTATTCAAAAACTAGTGAGTCAAAAATTGCCATAACTACCACTGGAGTTTATACCATCAAGGCAAAAAATGGCCTGTTTCACATCTCAATAAACAAATATATATTTTTCTGAGTATCTGAATTCAAAATAATGATTTTCCATGCATAGCATCCACAAATTGCAACAACCAGGGTTGCAACAAATGGAATCGCCAAGTCTGGAAGCTCTTCTGAGTGCTGACCTTTATAAAATGTGCTGTAAGCCATTTGAAAGACAGAACCCTCTGAACTTTTTGCTAATAATTTCCTATGAAGGATGGCACATCCAGCATCTCTGTAAATTTTGTTCAGTGTTGGCTAAGAGGGAAGAACATTAACAGCTGAATCGCTAATGCTCTTCCCAGCAGTACCTAGTTATATGATTATGTGGTTTCACCTGTCCCTGTTAAGGTCATATTTCATTAGGAGAGAGTGAAAAGTGTTAGAACTGCTTACATCTTTTCTAAGCATTGTGTTAAAAACTGATGGCACAGAAAGCTCTGTCTCTCTGCTTCTATTCATCCCAAGTTACAGGTTTCATTATTTCTTCTCAATTTTCCTGATCATTATGAAGTTCTCTTAGTCAAGGAAATACTACAGGGGGATGAGAGGATTTTGTTGCTCTTTTTTTAACACATCTAACAGTCCAGTTCTACTCCAAAACCTGGGGATCATTCTTATGCAATAAATCTGCTCCTTCAGCAATATTGGGAAAGACTTTCAGATAATTTATTAAGTTTAGGTTGGTTTTAAGTGACTGATTTTGGTAAACCATAGGGAGAATGCTGACATGCCCTAAATCTACTTCAAGGCATGTGGAATTTAGTATTTTTGTGAGGTGGTTCATGCTGCAAAAAGGAAATATGTAACTGCTTCAAAAAAGGGAAGATTATATTGGCACAATCTTGGCATTCCTTATTGATGGATGATAGACAAAACCCAGATACTGGACACAAAGGTAAATTTACTGAACTAACAAATCATTTCACAACCACTTTATTAGGACCTAATTAGTCCTGGGGATTTTTCTCTTTTATTTGCAGTTCTCCACAGTTCTCAAACAGATAAGCACGGCATACATTTAAATGATGCTCTTCAGACTAACCAGGATGAAAACCTGAGCTATTTTCAGGTGTCACATTTTGGCTTTTCTTGGTGACCAGTGTTTTGGAAGAAGCTACCTTGTGTTTTCTGTAGAGATTGTTGTAGAGAATTCGGAAATGCTTCCTTGTGTAGCTGCTCCGATACGCTTCACCAAGGAGGTACTCTATCACCAGTCCAATGTCAATCAGTGATATCTTGTAATCCAAAGAAAGGCTATTCTGAAACACCAAATGTCACAAATGTTACATGATGCTGTTACATGCAACATTCAAAAGAATCACTCAAAAAGTCTGGAAAAATATGCAACTGTCAGGAAACTACGCATTCATTACACATATGGAATTCTTCTAGAAAAGAGAGGAAAATGTGATACCTGCAGTTCATTGTACCCACATTGCATATTCTGTTCACAAGATCAATTGCATCAAACAATGAGAGTAACTGTTCTTCAGGACAAGCACCAGCAGCAGAGGTACGGATAAAAACATTCTCATAACAAGAGAAAACCAGCAAGGTATGATTAAGCATTTTGATTAACTAAAATTGAAGGAGTAGCTGAAGCATGTATTTAAGCTGAAGCAGAGTAATTCCTACAGACTGGAAATATCCTGTTGAGGCTCAAGACTGTCCTGACAACTAGGACAACAGCAGTACATGCACTAGCTCTACCTTCTGAGTATCTTATCTCTTCTGCTTAAAGCACCATTTCCTATCTTACCTCCATTCTCCTTCCAAGACCCAAGGCTTGTGACAAATTCTCTGAAGAACAGATGCAGATTTTTAAAATTATTGTTTAAATTTAAATAATTGTTTAAATTATTATTTATTAAATAATTGTTTAAATTATTATTTATTAAAAACCTTGAGCTGCAACTCGTGGAAGTGAAAAATGGGCCTGTATATAAATGGGAGCAGAGATCCCATGTATTCCTAGCAGTGTATGCCTTTCAGACTGTGAAAAGTCTTTTTCTTCGTGGGACTGAGGGTGACTTTCAATTGACTTCAGTAGCAAGCCTCAGTACAGTCAGCTAAGGCTACTCAGCCCCAGGTCACTGAGAGTTAGGCAAGTATTTTTGACTACCTAAGCCTGTAGATACTTCTCTGCATTAACCCCCATCTTTTACGTCAGCAGAGCAGACAGCTACATATCTTCATTCAAATGCAGCAGCATCCAAGCTGGTCACAGTAACAGAGAAAATATTCTGAAATCCAGGGTCACATCACTGTGCTGACTGTTCCAACTACAGTATTGCTATATTTAATCAGACTGCACACCCATTCACAAAGCACTTATGTGAACTTACAGAAGCTCAGGAAAAGGCTTTTCAGCATTTAGACCTGTTTTCAGATTCCAAATTTAGCTTACACAAAAGCAAAGAAAGTTTTGGAATTGTGGAGACATTTTTCACATTAATTCCATTACTGTATATCAAGTGCCAAAAGCTTCTCTTTAGATCACACACTGGGTTTTTCCAAAGTGTCCTGAGATAGATAAAGACATATATATATATATATATATATATATATATATATATATATATGGGTATTAGGGAAGCAGTCATATAAATCGCTTCAGTGAGGAAGAGTTTTCTCAGCCTGGAAAAGCTCAATATTTCTTTCAAGATTTAGACCTTTCAATATATAGATCTTCCAGATTTATAACTTAAATTAGATCTTGAATATGTTTATCAGTAGGGAAAAACACAGAAAACAGTTTGTTATGGAGACTAGGATACCCTATATCTATCTAAAGAACCATAAAAGGTTTTGACATGAAAGTCACCCACACTACCAAAATGATACCATGAATCCAACAGAACTCTGCAAACAGTCAGATTTACCATTTCATTTTATCTTAGCAATCACACTCTGAAAGGAATTAGCCACTGAGTCTAGATTTGGATCTAGGATTCTCCTGTGCTGAAGTCTAGATCCATAAAGAACAGCTCATCTCTTCCTGGCTCAGCAGTGCTGTGAGGTACAACAGATAACAGAACAGTGAAAAAATTAATGATGTATCTAAATAACAAGGCTGCTACTGAGTCACTAATGGAACCAATGCTCCATGCAGTAGTCATCCACTGCCACCTTCTGTTCTCCTAGGCAATGCAGCACATCCAAATATTACCTCTTGTCACAGTATCTTCTCATTACTGCTCTAACAAGGAAAGACTACTTTAACTTTGGGGAAAAAATATAAAACCTTAAAGCAATGAGCATAACTATTGTACTAATTCACTAAGTGTTTTGTATAATCACTTCAGAATGTCAGTTTAGTAATGTGAGAAAGAGAGTCTGATCTGCATTAATTGCTCAGCTTTGAAATTAGGATACGGAACCCTTAGTAGCCTCAGAAGCAGTAGGTTGGTTGCTTAGGGGGTCAGTGGAATTAAGATGAAACCATTTAGCAGATATATGACTGTAGTAAAGAAGCTGCCACTTCTATTACCAAAATTCCCCTGTATGATCTAATAGCAGCTTGCCAGTGGACACTGAAGTATTAACCTAGCATTTTTGTCCCCAGCCTTTCCTATGTCTATTACCTGTTTCACATCTCGAACTAGATGGTGTAAAAGCAGATTTGATGGTCCTTGTTTCTGTGGTTTGAACAAAAAAGACAGTAAACAAACATGTCACTCTACACTAGAAAATCAATACAGTATAAGAAGGAAGGTTAAAAATCTACAGGATAAACTACTGTTATTCAAACTCTCCCCAGTCCACCAACAAAACTTTTCAAAAAGATTTCAACACCAATCTGCATCACCTCTACCATCTTAAATCTTGACTTATTCCAGAAAGAGACTGATATAACTTTGGTATAAGCAACATATCATTTTCAGCATGGTAAGCATGTATTTCTTATCAGATTAAAATCTGAACATATTTCTCATCAGCTTCCATCTAGCTTTTCAATCTAGTTCATGACAGTGAATCAAAAATAACAACCTGCCACACCATTCCCAAACCCCCACGTTACAATCAGAAATAATCAAACACATTAATTTTGGTTTTAGTTTTTGGGTTTTTGTTTTTTTCAAAAATCCTTCATAAAAACGTGGCCTAATCATCATACCCCTTAAGCAAAACAGTATTCTTTCCAGGCTTTCATATCTAAAGTGGTATCCCAGGGTTTCAAATACTCACCGTATTGTAGAGTTCTTCCAAGCGAGATATGGTAAGAAAACGGTGCATGTTCACTCCATATTCTATCAATAGTTTAACAAAATCCACACGATCCATGACTAAAGCATCCAGCATTGCCTGTTCCAAGGCACCAACCTCCAAATGGACACAGTTGAAGGAAAACATTAGAAAATTACTTTTGGAAATAAATAAAACATTCCTGTAATCTTTCCACCACAATGACTTATCTCTATGTATATTTAAAGTGCAAGTACAAAAGAAAAATATGCTGAAGTAAATTTCTGTGTAAAAACAGAGGGAAACTGTGTAAAAACAGAGGAAAAAGAAAACAGTTTCATAAACCAAACATCTGTAGAGACTTCTACAAATGTAACTTTACAACTGGACTCTGATAATACATTCTCTACTCTCTAATTCACTTCAGAAGATAAAATATGATAATGCAGGGCATGGAGGGAAGCCTTTTTTTTTTTTGACACATGACAAAAGCTATTTCAAAGTACCATAGAGAAGTCTCTATAGAACTGCAAGTTCTTTAAAGCAAACTTTTTTTCAAATATGAGAGACAACGTGTGTTAGAATAAACTTCCTCAAAGGAAGCATGAAGCAGAGATCTACCTACAAGCAGTGTCCAAATGGTGGAAGCACTCCACTCATGGCATTTGAACAGAGCTCAGCAGGGCTTATACATGCAAAATGGCAAAGGAGTGAGACATATGAGGTTCACATAAATCCATATAAAGCTTTTCTATGGAACACATGTGCACAGGAAATGCAGTGGGTTGAGCAGAATGAGGAGACTGGAGGAACACTAATGGGGCAGATGCTAGTGCTAATACTTGAAAATAGTACATTCCTTGTCTATATTAAGTTTTGACAGAAATTATGTTAAAAAATTACCAATAAATGTTATAAAAAGAAAACTTTTGCACTGATCCTGAATTACTGGATTTTCTCACAGAAATATCTGGGAGTGACTGGCCACTTTTGCATTAAATTTCTTCTAACAGTCTTTGAGCTGGCAGTGTGTCTGAAGAGGTCAGCAGCCATTTGGTATCTGTTAGAATGGTATTCCTTGGTATTTGAGGTAGAGCTGACATTTAAACAGAAACACAGCCACAGCTGGTTATAACCTTTACCTTCTAAACTTCTAAGACTAGAGTTCTAAAAATAAATGGCCACGATACGTGCAAAATTGTAAGTTTCCTTGAAGCACCTAAATAGACAGAAATATTATGAGAGTCCACAAGCAATCACCTCAAAACTGCTCCTTTAAATATGTAACCCAAAATTTGAACACACAACTGCAGTAACACTGCAGGAGCCATAGCCCCTGACAATTGGAGGTCTGGCAATGCCTGACAGTCAGAGGATTGCTTCACTTTAATTAAGAAAGCAACTAAGCTAAAGGTAAGCTTTAAAACCATCCTTGTACATTTTCTTCCTTTTTTTTTTTCTTTTTAGTGCACAAAAAAGCTAGTTTGGTTTTTTCCCTGCTTAGAAAAGAAAAATACTTAGAAGTGCATGTTATCCTAATTTTTGCTTGGAAAAGCATCAAGAGATGTGAGGCTTGTTTTTTATGTGATTTTTAAGTCTTACTTGAAGGGGAGAACACAGTTATTATTTGACAACAGCTTTTCTTTCAAAATAGTTCTGAACATTGTACTGAAATAGATATGAACAGATACACTAATCTTTTTTTTCAAACATATCAGAAGCAGAGCAGTGGGAGTAGGGGGACTGCCAGTGGCTCTGTAAGGACAAAGGATGACCAGATATAAAAGAAACACTTAAGGCTATTGTACACATAGCAAACTAATTTGTTGCCTTACTGCTTACTACAGAACAGGCTGGGAAAGCCCTGTATCAAAGTTGTTCTTTATGGCAGAAAAAATCTGAGGAATTGTGTCTAATTTAAGTATCAGTAGAGAATATTATAGAAACCTTCCAGGAAGTGGTAGTGGTAAATTATCAGGACCCTGTGGTATTCCCCTAAGAGTTTCCAGAGAGCTAAATTACAGCTGAAATCAGCACTTTTAACATCAGCATCAGAGATAGTAGACATGAAATATGCAAATTGTTAAAAAAACCCCAAGTTGTCAAAGTATGGCATATCAATACTGTTAGAATTTTATAAGGACAAATAGAACAGAAATACAACATTGACATGAAAAAAAATGCAACAGAATAAGTGGAAGCAAGGTTGTTACTTTGTAGACTGAAACTAGAACTCTCTTAGAATTTCAGCAGTCAGAAAAAAGTTGGGAAAAGATCTTTAGATCATCAAGTCAGTAAGAAAACCTAACACTGACAAGTCCACCACTGAACCCGGTCCCTAAGTACAACATTTATGTCTTGTAAGTAGTTCTATGGTTGATTAGTCAACACATCCCTGAGCAGCCTGTTCCAACTGTTTATAATGATTCTTATGAATAATTTTTTCCCAATATCCAATCTTTAATTCATGGATGTTGAATTGTAGAAATCCCAGGCATAGTCCTCCATATATTCAATCTTATGCACCTCAGAAAATATGGGCTAGTGATTAAAAAAATCAGGTCTGTCTTCATGGCAAACAACCAGCTATGGTCACTCAGATACATATACAACTGCCTGTTTTTCAAAATTTACATTTTAAAGAAGAAAACACCCTTGGGACTTAAAAAAAAGCAACTCCATAATTCTTGGCAGGAAATTAAAAAGTACTGCTGGGAAGTGCTTCTTGGACCATGAGATATTATTTCTCAAAGAAAATATTAATTCCTTTAACGAATGGTAAAAATGTGTTGAGGTACATAGAGTTTTATATTTGTCATCTACAAAAATCTTATGCACACAAAAAACTCACTTATGGAGGATTATACTTAAATACTGGATTACCTGTGAAAATGTAAACCCCATAATTTAAATTTAATTAATTGATTTAATTGCAATTGAATGTTCCTTCACACACACGTAGCTAATTCAGGTCTAAATCATGGCTTGCCTTCTGTAAGGACCTAGAGAATGCACTTAGCTGTCCCTAAACACTGTCCTGATAAGAAAAGCCACCACAACAGAACCTGAGTAAAGCACAGATGGCACAGCAGGAAAGAGCTAATTCCAGGCCTAATGGAGGTAAAGGTTTGGTTAGCATCTGGACAAAAATTTCCACTGTGGCAAAATGTGAGAAAGGAAGGAAGTGCTTATCCTCATGCCAACTCAAGTTTTGGGAATGGGATTTCCCTTATGGGAACAGCACATCCTGTGAGTATCTGCGGCTTAAGCTGTATAAAAGTGGTACCTCCAGAAGAACAACTCAGGACCCTCACCTCTGAAGACCAGGGTCAAGAGGAACCAACAGGACACCACAGGAATCCACGTGGTGGTATCCTTTGTTTAACCGCTCTCTTGCACTTTCTGTCTCTCCCCCTTCTCATACCTCACATTTATTGTTAAAAAAAGTCTCTGCTATCAACTTCACATATCATCTCTTTTACACCTTAAGCTGAGCAGAGACATGTCTTATAATTGGATCATAACTCCTTCATTGCAGCTTTTCCTAAGAAACAATGTCTAAAATAATAACATTACTTTTTTGTTTTTAGCCTGGTGATTTACACTGGGATTTCTGTATTTCTGTCTAGAGCTAGGAAAACAGATGCAACACTCCTTGGGGGTTTATGTCTTTGGAGAAAAGAATATTCTAAGCTACAATGAAACACCCCTAACCACCATTGATTGCCAACACAGGCTTGAAAAATACATATCTAGAATTATCACTGAAACTACAGTGAGAGTGACTACTGCTGGAAAAGCTCACAGCAAAACCAAGAGGACCTTTTGCTGTCGTCTCTTCTCCAGAAAAACAAAAGTGATCTGAAGCATTGAATACTTCACTATTTTGAGGATAATCAAAAAATCAAAGCAGATTACTGAAGGCTGAGTTCAATCATCAACCTATTCCTTATTTAAAGCTCAACAAATGCAAATCATGAAAAATTAGTCATTAAAATGAAATGTAAAACACGGTGAGAAAGAACAGGTACCTTCCAGTGTTGTCCATAAACAAGTATGTGTTTCTTGGCAATATCTAGCTGGTTCCAGGCCAATGCCAAATCTAGCTGATCTGAAGCAGACATATTCGTACCTAGGAGGCAGGTAAGGGATCTATCAGTTCTCACACATTTATGTCACTCCCTTACTTTGAAAAGATAAGCCAGTGAGACTGTATGCCAGATAAAAACATATTTTTCAATACCTTTCAAGAGTGCTGTCAGAATTGCCAAATCAATGTCCTGCTCATCTTCTGACTCCGCATCAAATACGGTTATCTGTTAGAATTGCAGAAGTATACTATTTGAGGTGAGGCAGAGAAGCCTGTAGTTATTTCTTCTTTGTATGGGCTGTGGTAGATTAAATCATACACATTTCAAAACAAACAATCGCAAGGGTCCAGACACAATTTTGCTTTGTTTCAGACAGAAAATGCACCATTTTGGTTTTAATGCAATGGCACCCCAGGAAAACTGGAATAAACCCACTGTATGAGTCTACACATCTGTTTCCTTTTGAATAACCTTTAAACCTGAAAAATGTAAAAATGTAACATTTTTGATATTCACTCGCTTTTCAACTAGAAAACAGACACTCAAATAAAATAGAACAAAAAATACAAAATAATGTATTGTGTTATTTCCATTTTAGTAATTATCAGTACAATCATCATTACTTGCCTATATACTGTGACCTCCATCATGTTTGAAAAGTTGTGATAGACTGGCAAAATAACTGGAAAAGGGGAAATGTAACTACCATTTTTAAAAAGGCTAAAAACAGAGACCTGGCAAACTACAGTCCAATCAGCTTCAGCAGAGTCATGGAGCAGATCCTCCTGGAAACTTATGCTAAGGCATGTGGAAAGTAAGAAGGGGATTGGTGACAGCCAATACGGTTTACTCAAGTGCATGGCCAGAAGCTGGAGGGAGGGAGGGGATTTCCAGTTACTAGCGGTGTTTCAGAGACAAGTTCTAGCACAATTCTGTTGTGGGTAGAAGAATGGAAGGAAACCTTTCTAAATTATAAATAAGACTCTACTAGAGAAGAAAAATATAGGAGTTACTTGATCTTCTTGTGAAAACAAAGATATTTGGTCTTTTACTAAAATCAGGAAGGCTCTCATTTCATAAACAATGGCTGAAACCAAAACTCCAGAAGTTAACTAAGCAGGCTCTGTAGAGCTACTCAATATAGAAATTGGCAAAGACACATTTGTGTTGTCTTTTTATCAGATATAACACCTGTGCAAAAGCCAACCCACCAGAGGAAGAGCAAAAAAGGTAACAGGAAATGAAGACTTCCTAAACTCAGCACATGAACCCTACTCACAGACTCTCTGTGTTTCATGCATTCCATCAGAACATGAAATAGATGACTGGACTGTTTCTGTTCCAATCCAAATATGTTCTGAATCATCATTAAGATCTCATTCTTCACCTGAGGGCTCAGATCCCTGGAAATAAGACATACAAGCAATGACAATTATATTTTAGATACTTCTTACCCACCCAAATGATGCTTCAGAAAAGATGAAACATAGGAGAAATTTCTTTTTTCTTTCTACTTTGTTGATTTAATCCTTCTTTCAACACAAAGCAAAGTAATCCTATAACATAAATTATTAATCACAAACACATTTGTTCTGAAATACATATTTACTATTGAAAATACAAAACATGGGTAATTTAACAATTTTTCGGAGTTTAAGGATTTTCCATCAGAGCAAAAATCCTTTATAGATTAAATAGAGCTAAAAATCACTGGGCATGATTTTTCATTCTTTCAATAAAGAAGGAAAGATAGGCATAAAATGAAATTCCTTACTATTAGCTCATTAGGCTTCATATCTCTCCCATATTTTTCTCTTTTTTGTCTTTCTGTTAACCTTTCCATTCATATTTTCCTTTTTTTTAATGGGAGGATTTTTTTTAAATATCATAAATATAGGGGAAAAAGCAAGTGAAGAAAAGCGAAGAAAAAAGTCCTCAAACTACATACTAGGGGCAAGTACCACATATCCAAAAGTATAATCAGAAAAGACAATAAGTAAACAATTATTAAATAGTTCATTTTCTTAAATGGCAATGAACCCAGGGCACCTCTTTAGAATTCATTTTTTTAACCTAAAAAGCTCTTTGACTTTGAAAAACTTTCACATATACTATTAACTGGCTATACAAACATATATTTTTATGTCCAGTTTGGATGCTAAATTTTCACCAGGGTAGGTTCAATAGAGCCTGCAGCCGAGACTCGACTGGTGGTGACATAGATACCTTAACAAGGATGACTGATCTGGACTACCACCAAGTAACCCAAAGCCAAAAATGAGGAAACTTAGTCTTCTCTCTATTGCAACCTGAGGCTTCTACAGCAGTGAACCCCTGCTCTAGTCTCAGAAGTTTTGCACAATCCAAATCCAAGCTCACATACAGAATATTGATAACGGGAGACATGGCTGAGCTGAAACAATAGCAAATACTCTTTGTCATGGTCATCCATGAGTGTCACTCACCAAAGATGAGAAATTTCATAACTCAGAGTAGCTACATGCAGTTTTCCCTCTTCAAAAAAGCCATAATAAATTTGGCAGAATAATTATTTCAGCAGTAGTTTGAGGCAGGAAAGATAGAAGCTCCGCTCTCCCATCAGAGAAGTTAAAGCCAGCAAAAGACCAGAGAGGCATCATTACTAGAAACATTAGAAATTGTCTCAGCAATTATGAGAGAGGGGTTTGCAGGTGCCTGCCAGCATGGCAGAGCAAGTAGGAGGAGCATTATGCCACTACTCACCCCGAATCACCCGTGTGTTTGTGGGTAAATGCCAGGATATCCGCAGCTCTGCCAGTGCCCTCATAGACCACCACCGGGACAGCCGGGCTGGCCCTGACATACTCCCACACCATCAGGATCACACTGGGGCCTCCCTCCAGCACCAGCCCCACTATGGGTACACCTTGGCCCATTCCTGTTGCAAAACACACCTAGCCAGTTATAAACACATCTCAGTCACACACACAAAAGTCAAAACATATGAGAAATAAATACTTATACATGGTTGTGCTGCTATTGCATTGATTGACATTTGGGGAAGAAGTAAGTGAGATGGTTCAATGGAGAGGAAATCATGCCTTTACCATCTGTAATTTGACTTATATCTTTTAAGAATTTTAGAAAACTTCTTCAAAAGGTCCATGAAAAACTACCGAAAAAAGCATCAAGAAGAAAAAACGTCCTTCTAAATATCCCTCTTTCCTTTATAATAGTTGTCACATGCAAGAGCATTTGAAACATGTTCAATATCCACATATTTACCAACACACACAGAAAAGCAATCAGGAATTTCTTCAGAGACTCTTACAGCAGCAGGGCACATTTTTAAAAAAAAACAGAAATTAATTTCAAGTACAATGCTATAGAAATAAAAGTGAAAGCCTGACTTGCAAAAGCTCATAGTAAGAAAATATAAGAGTCCAAGTAAGAAGCTCTGTACAAGAACATGCTAAAAATTGGGTTGGTTTCTAAGTTTGTCAATTCAATATTGTGAGCAGATAAAAGAAGCAACATCAACATCATAATACTAATGTCTTTTTAACATACCTCAAGATTTGAATGACTAGGTAAGAGTGAACTTCCACAAACAATTTGTACAATCTAGTGCATAAAAGGAAATAATTGTCTATGTAAAAATATTTATTTAGTTATTTCTTTACTATAACTCATTTACTCTGTAAATAAATGGTGGAAGTTATGCAGTCTGTCAAACATCGGCTAAAGGTTTTACTTTTGCAACTACTTTGTTGATGTACTTGAGGAGGTCACAGGCTTGCAACAGAGTGATGAGGGCAAAAGTAGTTAACATGGTAAAAATTGATTCCATTGAATGTAACAATCTTTCTATCTCACAAAATGATGGGGAAGTCTTTAGTGGTGAAATAGCTACCACATAAAACTGTGAAGTGAGCAAATGCTCAGTATTTACTAAATAGAGTCATTTAGATGCCTCTGCAACAGACAAACCCATATGCAAGTTCATCCAAATGCATAATGCTTTATAAAACTACTGTCTTTTTCATTTTCCTAAGTTTTAGAATTCAAGACATGTGCAATTAATTAACAAATTAACATTTGACTTCAGTGACAGCTATGGCAAATCAAGACGTACAATATGTAACATGAAATGTCAAGTACCTCCCATCTTTTTAGAACAGGTTTTTCTGTCACAAAGCTAACCACAGCAATACTCACTCGTGTGTATTTTTTGAAGTGATATGTACTTCTCCAAATTCCTCCTGAGCATCATTTCATTCCCATACTTGCCTACTGTTCCATCATCTGCCATTAGAAAATGAGAATGCATGCTGTTGAGCGTACTCAGCTTGCTGAGTGGGTTACCAAGAGTCTGGTACAGGCAAACTACCTGAGAAAACCAAAATAAAAATGTCCTCAAAGAAACCAACAAAATTCGACCATTTATGTTCCCTCACTTGTGTGGATTTCTTCATCACAGTGTGGCTGTTCAAAATTCTCAATCATGCTTTTTGAGCTACTCAAACATTTGATTCTTAGCATTTTATTCTTAACAGCAACAAGCCCATAATTACTACCTCAGAAAACACTTCTGATTAGGTTTGCAATCCTTAGAGTCAGTGCCTGACATTCTTTGCAACAGCTAGAACACCATGGCATAGTTTCCCTGGATTGTATTCCCATTAAAAATATGTGACCTCACATTTATGAGGAATGATTGCACCTTACTACTTAAGTGCTTTTAGACACTTGAGTAGATTATGCCCTCATATAAAGTCTTAGTTTGTGACTATAAAATAGACTCTGAATAAAATAATACACCTATTAATTGCTTATTTGTGTACACTACTAACCTGACTGTTCATTCTGAATCTTAATATAGAAAAACACAATTTACAACCACAAGAGAGTTGCTTACATAATTACAAAATTTTAAAAATTAATGGCAATTTCCTGTAAGAAGTATTTTAAAGCTATTCTTTTATACACAAAACAAAATACAGTGCTTCAACCTGCCACAAAATTCTGTTGCTGAGGAAAACCTAAGCTTCTATTACAGTGAAAAAAATATCAAACTAGTGAAGTAAATCTAGAACAAAATCAAGTATGCAAGAAAACTCTAACATCCCATGGACATGAAGGCTTTTATTATTAAAATGCATTCAACTCACATCTTTTCCAACGAGATCACTTTGATTCTCAATGATACCCCATGGAGGAATGCCAATAGCACAGATCTTTCTCAGGTGTGGTGAGGCACGGCCTTTCAGCGCATCCCCCACATGCCTGCACACTCCTAAACAGATAATCAAATGATATTTTTTCTTCTATATTCAGAGACCTGCTACAGGACACCGAGAAAGGTTTTGCACCGCTGAATTTATACTGTAGTTATGTTTCTATCAAAACCAAAACATCATGCCCAATGTTGTATACTTGATATACACTTCACAGCTCAGGTGTAATGTACCACTGCTTCAAATTCAGCACATATTTCTAATTAGCAATACTCTTACATGTTGCTAATGGTGCTTTTCACATCCATAAAACTTCATTAGATATATAAATGCAACACAGGACAGTTCTCCCGTAAGATCACCAGATTGAATAATAGCTAAAGAAGTAAAACTTTCAGTTCCACAGTTTACTGACCTCTCTTGAGTTTTTGAGGATCGTCTAAATGGACTTCCAGCTACTAATAGTTCAATTAATGGATTATCCTGACTAAAAACTTTATCAATTATAAAACAAAATTTAAATTGGGCTTTGAAAATTGTTTCAAGAATACTAATCATAGTCCACAGAACCTAAATATTTTAATGAAGCAGATAAATTTACTGCAAATAAGTTCTGGCTATATGCAATGTTTCTTATTACATGCAGAACACTCTTCTCTTTAATTAAAATATTCAGAATGCCTGTCAACAGTAAACAAACATGATCCCACTCTTTGAATTATGCACTGCTCTTTATACAGAAACAGCTTCATTTTGTACAAATATATCACCAATTTTCAAACAATTTCACTCTATTTCACCTAAATGTACATGCTGTTATGCGAGGAAAAAACAACACCAAAAGGAAAAGTGACGCAAAGAAAAATAATTACACTACCGCTGTTGATGCCTTCTGTAATTATCCATGCTCCTGTAGACTCAGCTGCCATCACCAGCCCTTTGCTGAAAACCTGCTTGACTTTTGAGGGGAGCTTGAAATTTTTAATGCCTCCATGAACAGAAATCACTAGCTTCGGCAATTCCATCTGCCATTCTTTAACCATCAGGTGCAACAGCTGATCCAAATTGCTATCATAAGAAAGTCTAATATACTGGAAAGGAAAATAATGGATGAAATAAACACCTTTCAAATACTTCAGGAGAAGAAACTGCAACACATTACAAAGGTCTAAGCATTAACATCCTGCAGAACTTGTAAAGGATTAGAGCTGTTATACTACCCTAACATGGTAGCACAAAAATCATGTGAGCAATACAGACAGCATATCCCTAATCACAGTGAAGTTCAACATAAAAATTCAACACACATTTTAATCTGGTTTACTTTTAGATTCCCCTGCCCTCTTAAGACAAGAAATTTGACATGCATCCAATCCAATTTTTGCCATTCCTTGTCTTTCTTTTCTTATGGTGAAATTACAAAAATAAGTCAGACATATAAACACAGCACTTATTACCTTGGCATGGTAAGTGTGGTCTCCATCTTGAAAATTGATTGTACCAAAAGCATCTGTTGGACTCATCTTTGTGTGTTTTTGCACACACCATTCTCCACCATCACTCTGTGAACCAGCCTGATAAGCAGGCCAGCTGTATTCTATTCCTGGGTGTTCTCCAATCAGCCGTCCACAGCAACACCTCATGTGAAAAATACAGAAATTATTTTATATCAAACTCGCATTCAGATTTAGGACCTACATGTGAAGAGCCCAAATAACTTCCTGCAAAGAAAAATACTGCAGTTGTCTCACATGGAATGCAGTAAAAACTGTGTGGGGAAGAAAAAAAAAAAGCAACAATAGCAAAATAACATTGAATTACATCTTAATTATGTTTAGTTGGGCATAAATTTGTTCTTTACCTGAGGAGCACTAATATCAGTTTTGGGGGTTGGACTACAGTCTTCAAAGGTCCCTTCTGATCCAAACCATGCTGTGATTCTGTGTGATTCTGTAACAATTTGAGAGTCCCCGACAGAAGTTCTGACCTGAGCAATGCAGCTCAGCTTTTCTGGTCTTTTAATTTCCAATTCAGAGCAAAGTTGTAGGACACTGAGGTTTGCTATGAGTATTACCACCTGTTATTCTAAGTACCAAAGAAGAATCTAGGAGTTAGCCTCAACAATCAGGAGGATAATTTCAGGGTGACCTTTATATTAACCCTTGGAAGCCAGCAAAGTGCATATACAAAACACATGGATTGAAGTGCAGTACTGAGGGAGATTGTCATGGTTTGGGTAAGCTCCTCAGCTTAATGCTCCCACTGAGACTCTCCAAACCACACACCGCTCATTCACTCACCCCTTTCTCTTCCCTTCTCCATGCAGCACACTGGAAGGAAGAATTGGAGGCACAAAAGGTAAAGATCACAGAATGAGATAAGAACAATTTACTGGAAACACCAGCAAGATAAGAGAAGGAACAGTAACAGCAACAATACCAATAAGAGATGGCACAAGAAATTAACATTTCACACAGAAACCCCTCAACAACAGACAATACCTGATCACTCTATGCCAACCCAGAAGGGACCTTTTCAGCACATGGTATGACTCTTGGGAATAGTCCTGTCAGGGCCGGGAGCTGGACTCAATGCTCACTGTGGATCCCTTCCAACTCAGCATATTCTGTGATTCTCCCTGGAAGAGATTCCCTTTCCCTCACTCCCAGCAGTGATCTGAGGTGGTAGAGAATAACCCCTACGTCCTAGCCATTCCCCTCCTGGATACTGCAAAAAATAACCCTGTCCTGGCTGGAATGAGGACATTTTTCACCCCTTATTCTATTTCATCTACCTCGTGAAAAATCATACACCTTCCAATTATATACATACATAGATACATACAAACAGATATACACACACACACACACAGGTTTAGGTACCATAGTCAATGGCTGTCCCTCCAAGATATCTGTCGAGTTCACTGAGCCCATGGCTGCGGGTTCTGTCTGTCCTAGATGTCTTCCAGGGCAGGAGGGCTGGTGTGCTGTCAGGCATCACAAGCTCATGACCAGTGTATCTGGAGCAGCCCAGACTCACTGTCCATGGTAGGTATGGCACACAGTGCCGGTATCATTCCAAACAACAGCACACACACAGTTCAACACTATAGACTGTTCTCACTCAAAAACCAAATCCCCTTCCAGGTACACATCATGTTTCCCTCATCACAGTCCCTCTGTGTTATCTACTGAGTGTACCCAGGTCATTGAACAAAAACATTCCCATGGGTGGGCTTGCCTTTGCTTGAGACAGGACTAATCCAAGCTGACTTCCCAAACATATTCGTCATACGCACCAAGGGGACTTTATCCTTTTCTCCCCTTCTACACTACAAGGCTTTGATTGGGCAGGGCAAGCTCAATTTGTAGAGTCTCTGGTATTAGCCAACCAGAGGACCTTCCTAAACGCAGATCCCAATGTTCGAAGGTCCAACCATCCATTGATTTCAGAGTGGTTTTAGCAGTCCTTTGTATCATTCAACTTTCCCAGATGCTGGTGCATGACAGGGAACATGGTACCCACTCAACACTGTGATCTCTGGACCAGGGGTCTATGGAATCCATCTGCCAGGCCTCTCCAAATTTATATATTTTAACTGTCCTCGCCCATACCACAGAGGCTTTACCTACTTGGTCTGCTGGATCACAATGCATGTTTCACAGTTAGGGATCACTTGGGAAATAAAGTCCATGATGAAGTCCACCCCTCACTCATGAGTGCATCTGTACTGCTGCATCTCTTCCCGGATAACCTGAGGTGTCATGGGTCCAATGAGCCAGAAATAATTCACCCTTATGCTGCCAGTGCAGGTCCACCTGAGACAGTTTAATCTTGGCAGCCCAACCCACCTGTGCACTGTTGTGATGTTCTTCAGCAGCCCCACTCCTGGTGTGTGTGGATTTGTGTGTATATATGACATGCTTTTACAGCCAGTTTCTCTACATATGTCTTTCCACAGCTGAGCAGCCCAGATGGGTTTATCTTTTCACTGCCTATTTATCTTTTTCCACCACTCAAGCCACCCCTACAGAGCATGTGCTACCATTCATGAGTCAATATAGAAGCAGAGTGCTGGCCATTGCTCTTGTTCAGTGATATCTAAAGCCACCTGAATATCTTTCAGCTCTGCAACCTGACTTGATACATCTTGTCCCTCAATAGCTTCTGCAGCTTTACACTGAATCACACACAGAATGACCAGGTTGGAAGAGACCTCCAAGATCATCAAGTCCAACCCATGCCCTAACACCTCAACTAAACCATGGCATCAAGTGCCACATCCAGTCTTTGTTTAAACACATACAGGGATGGTGACTGCACCATCTTACCAGGCAGAAAATTCCAGTACTTCATCACCCCGTCTGTAAAAAACTTTTTCCTAATATCCAACCTATATTTCCCTTGGCACAGTTTAAGGCTGTGTCCTCTGGTTCTGTCAGCTGTTGCCTGGAGAAAGAGACCAACCCCCACCTGACCACAACCTCCTTTCAGGGAGTTGTAGAGAGTGATGAGGTCACCTCTGAGTCTCCTTTTCTCCAGGCTAAACAACCCCAGCTCCCTCAGCCGTTCCTCACAGGGTTTGTGTTCCCAGCCCCTCACCAGCCTCGTTGCCTCCTATGGATGCACTCAAGTGTCTCAATGTCCTTCCCAAACTGAGGGGCCCAGAACTGGACACAGAACTCCAGGTGTGGCTTCACCAGTGCCGAGTACAGGGGAAGAATGACCTCCCTGCTCCTGCTGGCCACACTGCTCCTGACACAGGCCAGGGGCCATTGGCCTTCTTGGCCACCAGGGCACAGGGCTGGCTCATGTCCAGCTGCTGTCCCCAGCACCCCCAGGTCACTTTCTGCCTGGGCACTGTCCAGCCACACCATCCCCCAGCCTGTGGCACTGCAGGGGTTGTTGTGGCCAAAATGCAGGACTTGGCACTTGGACCTATTAAACTTCATCCCACTGGACTCTGCCCATCCATCCAACCATTCCAGGTCTTTCCACAGAGCCCTCCTCCCTTCCAACAGATCGACACACGCTCCCAGCTTAGCAACATCTGCAAATTTACTAGTGAAAAACTCAATGCCCTCATCCATGTCATCAATAAAAATACTGAACAGAGCCCCAGCACAGACCCCTGAGGGACACCACTGGTGACTGCCCCCAGCTGGATGCAGCCCCATTCACTCCCTGGGCCCGGCCATCCAGCCAGTTCCTAACCCAGCACAGAGCACTCCTGTCCAAGCCATGGGCTGCAGCTTTTCCAGGAGTGTGCTGTGGGAGACAGTGTCAAAGGCCACTGTCATCAAAGTTCCAGTCATCTGGAACCTCACCAGTGAGCCAGGACTGCTGGTAAATGATGGAAAGCAGCTTCACAAGCTCATCTGGCACCTCCCTCATCACCTTGGGGTGAATCCCATCTGGTCCCATAGATTTATGAACATCCAAGCAGCTCAGCAGGTCTCTGACTGCCTCCTCCTGGATAACAGGGGACCATTCTGCTCCCTGACAACCCAGCAGGACAGCTGTCCTGAGGACAAGCCATCTTCCCACTAAAGACTGAGGCAAAGAAGGTGTTAAGCACTTCTGCCTTCTCCTCATCTGCAGTTACTAAATTCCTTCCCACATCCAATAGAGAACAAAGGCTGGTCTTACCCTTCCTTTTACCATTAACGTATTTGTAAAAACAGTTTTTCTTATCCTTTACAAAACTTGCCAAATTAAGGTTGAACTGAGCTTTGGCCTCTCTAATTTTTTTCCTACATGCCCTAGCAACCCTCTTAAATAATTCTTGAGAAACCTGACACTCCTTTCAAAGATGCTACATCCTCTTTTTATTCCTAAATTCCTTCGTTGCCCATCAGGTCAGATTTTGCCTCATCAGCTCATCCCTCAGCACTCAGGGACAGTCTCTTCCTGTGCCCTCAAGATCTCTGTTTTGAAGCATGCCCACCTTTCTTGGACTCCTTTGTTTTTGAGGGCTGCTTCCTAAGGAACTCTCTGAATAAATCTCCTAAATAGGCCAAAGTCTGCCCTCCAGAAGTCCAAAGTAAAAAGTCTTATTTTTGTTCCTCCTGATTTCACCAAATATCAAGAATTCTATATATAATTTCATGATCACTGTGCCCCAAGCAGCCTCCAACCACCACATCTCCCACCAGCCCATCTCTATTTGCAAACAACAGATCTAAAATAATCCCTCCCCTGCTGGGCTCACCCACCAGCTGTGACAAAAAGTCATCCTCCACACACTCTGAGAACTTCCTGGACTGCTTCTTTTCTGCTGTGTTAAGTTCCCAGCAGACGTCTGGCAGGTTGAAGTCACTTACAAGGACAAGGGCTGGTGATCTTGAAACATTCTCCAGCTGACTATAGAATAAGTTGCTCACCTCTTCTTCCTGGTTGGGTGGATGATAACAGACTCCCGGTAGGATGTCAGCCTTGTTGGCCTTCCCCCTAATTCTTACCCACAGGCATTCAACTCTGTTGTCATTAGTTTCAATACCCATGGCATCAAAAACCTCCCTAATATAAAGGGCCACCCTTTCTATTATTTCTCCACCTCTTCTCCCTTCCCTGTCTCTTCTCAAGAGCTTGTAGCCATTCAGTGCATTGCTCCAGCTATTTGAGTCATCCCACCACGTTTCTGTGATGGTGACTACATCATAGCTCTGCTGCTGTACCATGGCCTCCAGCTCTTCTTGTTTGTTACCCATGCTGCTTGCATTGGTGTACATGCACCTCAGCTGTGCTGCTGATTTTACCCCTAACTCAGGTTTGCCACCCTTGGGCCTGCTTCCAGATAGCCCAGCTGCATCCCCTTCCCCCTTCTACCCTCTCAATGAGTTCCGCCAGTTCATGAGTTAAAATCCTTCTGCTCTTAACACAGAGATGGGGTCCATCCAGTTCCAGCAGACTACATGCTGAAAATGTTGCCCCATGGTCAAAGAACCCAAAATCCTGCTGATGACACCAGCCCTTGAGGCACTTTTTGATAATGTAGGCTCTCCTATTCCATTAATGGTTTTTCTCCACCACCAAAGGGACTGAGGAAAAGACTACCTGTGCTCCTGCCCTATCAACCACTTGACCCAGTGCCTCTGGTTCAGCTGCAGTGGAGTGACTGCAGCGTCTCTTGCTTTGCTTTCCTTGTCCTCCCCCTGAGGGCACTTTCTAGTATTGAGAAGTGTTTGATAAAGAGCAACCAGAGCCCAGCACGTTGTATAACTTCTCATCTCTCTGGAACTGCCACAGCATTTCTCCATGATATATTTTATCATTTTAACAGGGTCCTGTAGTTGTGCAGGGATGAACTTCCAAATCACTGGATGAATCTTCCAAATACTGGCCCACGTCCCTCCACATTGCATGCCACTCACGACTGTCCACCCTTGCGGCAGAACTCCAAATAACCTTCCCCAGAAATCTCTTTCTTGACTCTAGCTGTGGCGTGGACCATACTGGGGGACCTGGCAGACTTAGCAGCAAGAACACGGTTTCCTCAATATCTAAAAGTAATCCAAAATTCTCCAAAGCTGTTGTAACAGGCCTGTAGGAGGAAAAGGGGATGAAAACCTGGAGAAAATCATCTTTCCGTGTCTTGTTATGATTTCTAATGGAGTCCCAAAGGTAGCACCCAAGATAAGGTTAGGAGAGCAACACTGAATACGGATCACAAATTACCTCCATTGCCCTCAATGCTATGATGCCATAAGCTGATATCACACAATAAAGTAACAAAGCAATCCTGATTCTTCCCCGTACTTAGAGAAATATCATTTTAAGGAGCACATGTGGTAGCATACATGGTGCTGGTACCACAGCCACATGAACAGACCTAGTAACATTTTGAGCAGTGCCTCCATACCTTCAGCAACAAATACTGAGAGCAAAGTTGTTTCCAACCAGCTCTGCCCTGATCAGCTGTTATCTCAGCTCTTCTTGCCACACATTAGGTGCCAAAACAGACTGTCATGTTTTAGGAATGGTATTCCATGGTTTGGGAAGGACGTTGAGACTCTTGACCATGTCCAGAGGAGGCAACAAGAGTGGTGAGGGGCGAGGGGCTTGAACACAAACCCTGTGAGGAACGGCTGAGGGAGCTGGGGTTGTTTAGCCTGGAGAAAAGGAGACTCAGAGGTGACCTCATCACTCTCTACAACTCCCTGAAAGGAGGTTGTGGTCAGGTGGGGGTTGGTCTCTTTCTCCAGGCAACAGCTGACAGAACCAGAGGACACAGCCTTAAACTGTGCCAAGGGAAATATAGGTTGGATATTAGGAAAAAGTTTTTTACAGACGGGGTGATGAAGTACTGGAATTTTCTGCCTGGTAAGATGGTGCAGTCACCATCCCTGTATGTGTTTAAACAAAGACTGGATGTGGCACTTGATGCCATGGTTTAGTTGAGATGTTTGGGTTGGGTGGGACTCAATGATCTTGAAGGTCTCTTCCAAACCTGTGATTCTGCAATTCTGTGATTCCCCAGTTTGGTGTTCCCACTGAAACATGTAAAAACCACGTACTTTTCCCACTCCTCCTCCTCCTGTCCTTCCCCCTCCTGGGGCTGGAGAGGGGGACTGGAGGCACAAAAGGTAAAAGATCATGGGTTAAGATAAGAACAGTTTGCTGGAAACAGCAACCAGATAAGGAAATGAACAGTAACAACAAACTGATGACAAGGGGCACAAAAAATGAATGATTCACACAGAAAGCCCCTGACAATTGACAAGACCACACTAACTCGATCCAGAAGGGACCCCTCCTCCCCAGAAGAGATTCCCTTCCCCCCAAGCCTTGACTATGACCTGACTCAGAGAAAAACCCTCTGGGTCCTAGTCAGGCCCGTGGTTGGCTTCTGCAAACGATTAACCCTGTCCTAGCCAGAAACAGGACAGAAAGATACCAGAAACTCAGTTGGCATTAAAGGTTTGCATCTGGAATAATAACCCAGATTCCAAATTCAATCACTATTCTCACACAGGCTTCAACAGGCCTCAGTGTCTTCAACAGGATTAACTTCAGTGTAATTTATAGTGACAGCTGACAGTCCAGTTCTCCTTTAGACATTTCAGAAGTTAATATACCCTAGGAAATGGAGATAAATTCTTCTCTTTCCTCTTTTAAGAAACTAAACATCCTTCAAAAACCCAAACGCAACGACTGCCTTAGGCCTCAACTGTACTATTTGTCCATTTAGGGGCAGGTTAGATGTAAACATCTGCAAGACTCTGGAGATGTGCATTCTAAAGGAGAGTTTTCAGTGCAGATGAGTGAGAACTAACTGGTGACAAAGAAACAGGTTTTTAAAAAACCAAGCAACCAACTAACCAAAACCAAAACCCAAAACAACCTGAAGGAGACAAAGAAGGTGAGCTGCACTAACTAAGGCACTTCTTGATACCCAGAAGATACCATGAAATTAGATCTGCACTCCATTTTTCAAGCCAGGCAAATTATTTGGTTGATTCAATGGTCTGCAAAAGCAAATGGTAGAAGGAAGCCTCCTACGCTCTGGGAGATGGAGCTGAAGGTGGAGTGGCACCAACAGGCTGAGTTGATATTTGAGTCAGAATAGCACAGGAGCCCTCATTTCACACATGTCAGGCTGCATCCCAGGGTGCTGAGGGAGGTGGTGATGCCCTTGTACAGCCAGATTCCAAGGTTGTGAAGATCAAGGTGTCCCCAGTGACTGGAGAAAGGCAAATGTCATGCATCAAAACAGGCAAAAGCCACCCTGGGGAACAACAGGCCACCATCCAGCTATAGGTCTGAGGTAAAATCAAGGAGTGAGACCTCCTGGAGCCCACATCTGGACACATGAAGGAAGAGAAAGTGACAGGAAACAGTAAGCAAGGATTTACCCGGGATCAGTCCTGCCTGACCCACCTCGCAGCCTTATGCAATATAATTGTGGGGATGAGAGGAGACCACCTACCTTTGCTCTAGGCAGGCTTCTGTAGCTGGGCTGTGACATTACAGAGGGAGGGATGACAGACTGATTGGTGAGGACATGGCTGGGTGGTGGGCCAGTCCCAAGAAGGGTTCCTCAGGTCTGTACAGGGCCACTCCTGTTCAGCCTGTCCACCTGCAACCTGGAAAAGGGGATGGAGGGGATGCACAGCCCTAGGGATGGGGCAGCTCTGGGACACAGGTGTCAGTAGGCTAAGCCAGGGTCATCCATGTGCCTGGGCAGCAATGAGGTGCCTGTGAGGGGACAGCAGGGTCCATCCCCTCTGCTTGATGCTTCTCAGCCCCTGTCTGGGTACCACTTCCAGCTTCAGTCCACAACTCAGGAGAGACACCAGCAGGGTGGACAGACTTTAGGGGCAGAGTGATTATTCTGGTGACTCATGGTGGGATTGGAGCCCTCGGTCTCTGAGTAGAGGCTGTTGGACAGGGGATGGTTCGCTGGGATGAGAAATGGCTTCAGGGGCTCCAACAACACACCTGGCACTGATAGGATAGGATAGGATACTGATAGGATAGGATACTGAAGATGTAGATAGGCTCTTCAGTCATGTATGGCAGGAGGGTGAGAGGCAGCAGCACAGCTGAAACATGGGAGTCTGAGGCTGGAAATAAGAAGAAGCCTTTTTTCCAGGAGGACAACCTAGTGGTGGAGTCAGCACCTGGGGAGGGTGGGTCATCTCCATCCTTGGGGGTTTCACACAACTGAGTGAAGCATCCCCATCTGACCCCCCTGGCATACTGGAGACCATGTCCCTGACAGCCTGAGCTGCTCTGTGATCCTATGGATATGGATTGATACAAAACATCTTTGCAATGACTTTGCCTTTTTGCCTCAAATGCTCTCCAAGCTACCAGAGAATGTCAGGACATCATCAGTAACATAAAAGCAGGCTACTAGAAAAGTCACACTTGGAGCAACAAGGGAAAACCCAAAGGGTTGACACTGACATAAAAGTAACTGCAGGAGTCAGACTACAATATCTAGTGCCCTAACAGGCAACAGTTTAGAAGCTGTGTCTAAAAGGTATGCCTTAAAGGCAATATATATAGACAAGTTGCAAGAATATCTCAGACGTATAAGGATGTAGGAAGTTGACACCTCACTTCTGAATACTCATGTGGTGAGTCCATTCTAACTGCTGTCTGGGATGTGTTTGTAAGTACTGCATAGAAAAGTAGACTCATTTCAGCTCACCAGGGGAGTGTGGACAAAGGTGCTGGTAAGTTATCCAAATTTGATTAGCAACTTCTAAATGGAATAATTCTACTTAGAATTAGCAAATTAGTTGCATAACTCATTCACAAACTGTTTCCATTCACAAACTGCTTGCAAACTTTGGAAGTTCTCTACAAAAGAAATCATTAAGAGATTTTATTTGTCTACAATATTAGGTCGAATTATAGTAGGCAAAAAGTATATCCACATGATTCTTTGACTGTTGTGGAAAACTAGAGAACTCAGAAGGCCCAAACCCTGTTTCATTGCTGATCTAGTAAATACAATATAACCAGTCATAAGAATCATATGGAAATTATTTGTCCTTGTTAGAAACAGAAAAATTCTCATAGAAGAAAGCTCTCTGTGCACGTTGAGATACTCAAGAAGACAAGTAGAGTTAACATTTGGAAAATACACTTAAGGGCTGACTGAAATATACATTAGATACCCACACACATTCTGCAAACATAGACCAACAAACTCGATTCATGTTAATCTAAACAGCATGAAAGTGGTCAGCAAAAACTGAAAGAAAAGACTACAAGATAAAAGACATACAAAGATACAGGATGTCTTGACAGAGAAAGGTGAAAGAAAAATCCATCCAATGGAATGCACATTTCCTGTTTCTCTTCCTCTGTCTCCTGGTGTTGTATTCACATTTATGCAGTTAAACTGTGTTTGACCAGGAGGCTGATTTGGTGAAAGCTGCTCTTGGTTTGGTTTTCCACTTCTGTGGGTTAATTTTTGTCCTACTGGTCTTCCCAGACTGATTAACAACATGCTCACTCTGAGCATGATTAACAACTTCCCAGACTGATTAACAACATGCTCACTCTGAGGGGAGAGAGGAGAAGGAGCACAGAACTGCTGTAGTCTGGATTGAGATGAAGTTGAAGTACTATATTTTGAAGGACAGTGTAACTTGAGTTGCAATGCCCAGGTGAGTATCTGAAGGTTAGCAGGCATTAAAACATCTCCTGCATTTCTTCTCTTGGAAGACCTGCAAAAATCTCTTAATATTTACTCTTCTGCTCTAAAGTAAGACATATGCAAGACTACTCTCTTAGAAGGAGCTCACACTTTCTGAAAAGAAACATACATCAGTTGCCTTACAAGTCTGCGTATCAGCCCTTTACAGTGATTTGATTTTGAGAGTAACTGATTTACTCTTTGTAAAACATAATTCTTGTAAATCTTAGAAGCAAAACAAAACGTGAAGCATAATGAAAAGGCAGATAATCATGTTAACACAGATTATGGGACTACTTGACACCAGCTTGCTAGTCATCAGTTATTGCCTCAGTCTTTAACACAAAACAAATGAAAGCTGAACTTTTGTTCCAATAACTGATAATGTATTATCATAAATACACTGTACCAAAATGTAATACTATCTGAATGACAAATATTGGATCAAAAACAACTAATTAATACAGGTCAAAAAAATACAATTTTCTTGAAAAAAATGCAATTCAAAAGCACCAAAGTGATGAAATTATTGTTGTTTGTCTTCCCAAAAGCTGAGACTCAGAATTCTCACTGCAGAGAAGGTGAAAAATCTTAAAAAAAACCCTGTTATCACGGATGCTTCTTTTACCCTTTTTCTTCTCCCTTCATTTTCTTTTTCATTCCAAAATTCTCACTGTTTTCTATTGCTATAGACTCACTATTCTTCATATAATCTGGGATATAGCTGGAATTTACTCTTATTTAAAAACACATTTCTGCCTTTTATTCCTCAAGAGGAGATTAAAACAAAATCATACACACAAGGTATTTGGGTAGAATTTTCTATTGCAAATAAATTAAAAGTTATCACACAATTTATTCTACTTATATATATGCTAAGCATTCTCCAGCACAACCCTAGAAAAGCTGCTTTCAGCTTAAATAAGAAGGATATTTCTCTTGTTATTGCTTCCTTGACTAGGATTGCCTATTACTAGGTCACTATAAAATTAGTACATATATATTTATGCACTCTTACCTGATTAAATTCTGGCACACCTGGCATCCTGCAGGACATCTGTGGTAAAAGGTGGGTAATTAACATATGCTTGTGTAAAATAAGACAACTTTAATGCTATTCTCACAATATCAATTCAACAGTGAAAGAATTCTCATCAACAAAACAAGGCTGCCATCTCCACCACTAACCCCTGGAAAAAGTATTGGATAACCTCAGTGATTTGTTTGGTATTTCATAACTCAGACTCTATGTCAGATCTGCATTTCGTAGATGAATTGTCTATCTTGCATATGCTACACTATCCATGTGATCAAAATTACAAGTTTACATTCTCAGAATCTGATCTCTTCACATTTGTCCAGGCCACACCATCCACTAGATATGTAATACAGAATGCCAAGTCAAGTTTGCTTCCTCAGGTCCTAAAGCACAGGTTGAGGATTTGATCTCTTTCTTACTCTTTTCACACTCTACACCAGTATGATCAGAAATTCCTGTATCAGAAGACTGTGATTAGCAGCAGTAATTATTCTGAGGAAGGGGGAAATGGTGCAGCAGTAACTCTATGTAGCTCAGTCTCTTAATTGGATACCATACTTGTTTTTGTTAACAGTCTGAGAGCAACAAATCTAAGAAGCATAGTAAGGTTAACTGCTGCCAATTTCTAATTCAAATGAATAGCTTAATTTAAACCAGACGGGATGGGATCCATGAAAACTCAGAGACCAGCAATCACTGACTGAGACATTGAAAAACACCATCCAAACCAAACACAATGCCCATAAAAGGTTTTTGGTTTTTTGTTGTTTTTTTTTTTAAATTGATAGAAAAAAGAGAAATTCCTTGTTTTACCTGTGTGGATCTTTTGAGCTGGGAATAATGTGCACACATTCTCTTTTACTGAAGACCTCTTCGATCCAAGATTTGGGGGGCTAAAAAGACATTTCAAATAAAAATGCATTCCTGAACTTCAGAGCATGATGTCAAAAAATTGCATTGTAATGACAATTTGGCCAGTATATAGATAACTCAGAACTATTCCATCATGTTAGGTGTAAGACTACAGCTCTGAACAGTCATAGCCCTTCACCTCCAAGATTTACAGAATCTCCCAAGATCAATAGTTAAATTTATTGCCACCATGAAAATTTAGATGTTCTGTCAAATACATGTGCAATAGAGCAAGTGGCGAGGATGAATCAAAATTGCTTTTAAAATTGCACTCTCCTGCCAGAATACTAGCAAACTGCAATTTTAATAAAGCTGTGTCAAAAAACAAATAAAAAGGCAAGATTTTCAATTTACCTGAAAGAAATGCTTGAGTCCTTCCATAATTCTTCACAGGGTCAACAACAGATACATTCTGGTTACATTTTGCTGGACTAGGTCCAGAGTGAAATGTAAAAGCAGGGACCTAGACCTAGCACTCAAGGTGCATGGCAGATGGGCTTTCTCCTCTGCCTCCTGGTATGCTGTGTCAGTGATGCCTGTTACAGCTCAGGAAACTGAACAGCCACTATGCCACACAGACTTTTTTTTTTTTTCAAAGAATCTCACTGGAAATCTTTGAACCTTTCTCTTCAGGTATATCAGGATCAAATCCCCTCAAAGGAACAGTAATTGTTGGATGCTAAGCTTTGAAATCTCTGTGACTTCAGTAATTATTCTTAATTTTTAAAGGTAAAACCTTCACTTAGTATGTAAAATTCACCGCAGAATCTTAACATACATTTCTTAATCTAAGGCTTTACTTAGGTCTTTAGACTCATTGTATCATCAGGAAAAGGGTTTTGAAACTTCATACTTTTTTAAAGTCATCCATGACTGCATCAGGGCTGGGCAAGTAAAAATGAAAAGAGAAGACTTCTGAACAGCAGACTTTTCTAGTCTAGCTCTTGATTCCTAGTTTTGTAGAAGGCCTCTGTAGAATGCACATCTCCTTTCACAAAACTCTGACTAATATTCTGAAACTGTCAGAATTTAATTAAATTTCAACAACAAATTAAAATGTTTCCTGTCACTACAGTGAGGTACTCACTCACTCATAAACCTCAGCCATCACTGACACGTATCCTTTTCACTATCACATCCTAAAAGAGACAAAAATACAGCTGCTTTCCTCCTGATTTTCCTCTAAAGGAGTCCTGAGACCTTTGTTTGGGAGTTTTGGCTTCTCTTTTCTCACCAGTCTGAGGATTAGGCTTGCTGCTTGTAATTCCCTGCCACAGAAGAGGCTTTGGAGATTTCTAGACTGATTTAGTCAATGGAGTGGCAAGAGTTTGGCTCTGAAATTTAAGGCACATGAGTAGTTTTTAGAAAATTGCTTTTAATCACTTTTCCAATATCTTTAATGTCTGAGATCCTTGCATAATATGGTATTAAAGGGACACTGTCAGGTCAAAATGTTCAAAAATTAGGGTTTCCAGAAGTAAAGAAAGAGATCAGCATGTAAAATATAGGAAAACACACACACCACCCATTTCTTTCAAATTCCTTCTGTTGAGCAGTGAGAGCAGACAAAACCTAAAAACCCAGCCTAGCACAGAGGTGTTTCAAAATGCAGGAGGGCTATCATCAAGGAGAGCAACTGTGCCACCACCTCACTGGGGTGGCTAGTGCGCAGAGCTTGGCTCACCAGCCCCCAGGGACAAAGGGACAGCCCTGTGATCCTCTGCTGTGCTGCTCCCCTCGCTGACATCACCACCCATTCATCCAGCAGAAACGTGTGAATGCCTCAATTTTTGCTTCTGCTTTCTTCTGCCTGAGCCCACACACGCCTCCACCATTACCCCTGCGAAGGCTTGCCCAAGTCAAAGCCTGTAGAAAAACACTGCTAAGTAGGGAGCTAATGTACACTCTTCCTGCCCTGAAATTAGCTTTACTAAACCAAGAGCTGCAAGAAACATTCAGCTCCTTCAAGACCAGACAGTAAGCACTGTCCACTGGTCAAGTACCAAATTCAGGATAGCTAGGCTAGACTGTCAATACAAAACAACAATCTTTTATTACCCTTATATGTACTTATGTCCTCTTTAGGGTGAAAGGCATAGATACACATATTTTCTAATTAAACCCCATGCTGCTCTGGACACTGCTCAATTCCCTGCAAAAGAAAATTAAAAGGCACACATCTTCATGGCAGAATAATTTCATCCATTATTGGAACACAATCAGTTTTTGGACAAAAACAACAGCAATTGTTTTTAATGACACATTGGAACTGAGACAGGTGCAGGTAATTAGAAATCACACAATGACTAGCCAGTTTACATAACAGGTTAGTTCATTTAGGCAAATGTACAAAAAGTACAGTTGTGCTGGAAACTATGCAGAACAATCAAGTTGTAAGTAGCTTACTGAAACTGCAACAAAATTGTACTGATAACAGAGAAACACAGTGGCTTAGCCAACACGGTACTTGAAGAGCTGAAAAGTTCTGTCAAGAACCATACCTCAGCTCTGCATATACTCTGTGTTTAGTGAAACCAGTACACAATGTCATTTTCCAAGAACTGGGGTTTCCTAAAGGATCTTAACTACTGGGGCCTGTATTTCTGAATTGTTGAACAGGTTTGTCAAATTTTTAGCAAAAAAAAAAAATAAAAGTTGTGCATCATATACAACTTTTATATAACCTTTTTCTACCCTCAAATTATTAGGTAAAAGCAAGCACTTTATAAAAATGCAATGGATGATGATCAGGCTGATAGAATTGCCTCAGTACTCAAGCATACAGTACCTGTAAAGAGCCTTACTGATGATGTCAATAATCAGAAACACCTGAAAGATCCAAACTGACTTTTAGTGCCTGTGAAGGAAAGTGGTACTGCTTTCAGGTGTCTGTGAGAAGTCAGCATGGTGCAGTCTGTGACCAGATGTATTTGATGTATTCAAATACATCAGAGGAGAGAAAAAACTTTCCCTTATTGCAGGCAGTGCAAGAATCCACTGCAAGCAGAGTGTGCTAAAGTATCTTAAACCCTTTCAAAATTAACTTCACATATAGCAAGTCACTTGCAGTAACATTAGATGCCTGAAATGCAGCCAGAGTTCCTGTAAGCTACTACTCAAGACTATTTCACAAGAGTTTAAGCACACTGGTATGTCTTGAACCCTTCCTTACCCCTGGAAACCCTACATGGCTTCATTACCAACTGGTTATTGCCAGCATTAAAGAGATTTCCAACTTAACAGGCTGTCTCACATAAGCTTTTTGGAGCAGGAACTTTGTGGTTCAGCATCCAGTCCACACATGCTTATGGTATGAAGTAATGTAACAACTGATTGCTAAACAAAGAACACCACTCTGGGTCCACATAGAGTAGAAGAACATTGCAAAACTCCAGGGCCACATGCAGTAAAATATAAACTCATGAGAGGTTTTCAATGACCTCTCAGGTCTTCTAGAGTTTCCTTGTGTTCAAGCCACCCTGTCATAGGACAAGCACTTGGCTCTGTAAGACAGACATGCTGTGGTTCCTCTGATCTCCATCACTACAATACATCAATGAATCTGTAACTGGCAGCTTTTGCTTTTCCAGTCTTTCTTACCTACTTCTTTGCCCTAGTGTTCAGGATTCTGCACATCTGTGGAAACACATAGTTATAAGCAACTGAATTCACCAGAAAAATTTCATCACTAAAATTCACTAAGATTTGAAAAATACTGTGCAAATAAATTTTGTTTGAGTGCTTCCACTGTTCACCTGTCCAGACTACAGATTCAGTAGCACTGAGATGTTTTTATATTTTCTCACTTTGAAGACAGTATATAATTTCAGGTCACAGTAGAATTTCTGTGATTATTTCCTTGTAACCAATTCAAACTCATCCACTGGAAACATATTCTTAGGTGCTCACAAATACAGCACAAGCACTAACAGCAGTCACCTGTGCTTGCAGGGTAAATGCAGGCCCAAATCAGGACAGGATTACAGAACTTCTTATAACTCATCAGTCATTCTGAAGAGAGATTTTAGGGTTTTTTTTCCTCAGGAAAAAAAAGTATCATGTTGACTTTTCAAAAATACATAAATTCAATCTTCATTCAACAGAGTGCTATAGCATTTTCTTTCACAGTTAATCAACTGGACTTAAAAGCTAAGTAGGTATGCTTAAGTGATTTTCTGGATTAGGGTCTTGCATCAAAGGCTCATAAAACTGTTTCCACTATTTCGAACCCAAGTTTATCCAAAAAAACAAAAACCCTTTGACTTTAATGGGCTTTCCTGTGTGATGCTTCTGACCCAGAGTAGACCACAGAACACAACAACATGTATAACATGTAACAACATGTATACCAAACAACAACAAAATGCAGGAAATACTAAAACCAAAACCCTTCTTGTGAATAAACCTCCAGCTTAACTCCTGGGCCACATAGAACTGTGAACTGATGGAAATCTTAGCTTAGTCTGGAATATTAGACCTTTAATTAGTTTATTACTTTCTACTTTTTAAGTTTATTAACTAATCAAGTAAGCCCTTAACATGCAATGTTTTAGAAAAACACTTTAAAAAGCACTGCTACAAGAACACACACAGCTCAGAATGCAAGTGTTTGTGGAGGAAATCCTGGTTTGCAGATGGAGGGGCTGAACAGACCTGCCCCTCTGCAGAGCCCAAGCAAAACCTCACCTTAACACTGCTGCCAGCTTCCCAGGATTTTGCCAAAAAAAAAAAAAAAAAGGTAAACAAAAGAAATCTCAAATCACAATTTACATTCCTTAGCTCTATGCTTGAAACAGGTCTCAAAAACATTCCTAGAAGTCTTGTAGTGGCAGGAGATACCTGTGAATTGCTTAAAAACAGGTTTCCCCAACTGCAAATGCAAAAGGTCTCTGTAACATGGCACCTAATTCAGCCTTGCACCTAAAGCAGGCCACTCCAAAACCCACTGTTCTAGAAGAGTGGTGATTGTTGACAAAGTTTGGATCTGACTGCTTCATAACCGTGGCCCATACACAAAGTAAAAAATGTGCTTATGGATGATGGCAGTCACCTTGCTAAAAGGTGACATTTGGTTTACCTTGGCAATGTACACAATATAAGACTGTATATCATCTCTTATAAAACCAGTTCAGTGAGCAGCATAAAATATGGATTATTGAACAAGCTAGTCATACATAAAGATACAGAAATACATCTTCTAAAGTTTGTAATTGATGGAAAACAATACAAATTGCAGAGTAAATTATAGGAGGTGCCTAAAACATGCAGCAAATAAGAGCAGGCACCAGTAATAGAGGAAGAAATGGCAAATTAATGCAAACCATATTTTAAAATTATTATAATTTTTAAATATAACCATGCCTTATTTTACTGTGTATCTTTTGGAGACAAAATTTTCACAGTTTTTTTAATGGACACTCCTACTTACTAACTCCTATTTATTTACTGTCTTACTAACAATATTTTAGAAGTCAGTCCCAAAGATAGTCAAGCATTTGGAGTTTTTTTAACTGATTAATACAATAAAATCAGAAAATGATAGATTTTCAAAGCAAGTTACATATCCCATACGAAATGATCTTGTTGTAATTTAAAAGTGAAAAAACAGGAAGCCATAAGAAAATTATGTTTCAAATGTGTAAATCAGAGGGTCAATACAATGCTTCAAGGCTCGTTCAGATCTCCACTTTGAAAACCAGTCATAGGAAAGCAGTTCTTATTACTTGTTAAGCACTTGATCTCAGGAAAGAGCTAATCAACTAGCTTTTTTTTAAAATCAGGTCTCACCTGCCTAGCACTGAGCAATCAGAGAGGTCAACCATCCATTGCTGTGACAAATGCTCCTTCATCAAAAGTTTCAAAAACACAGAGCACAAAGGTGTTCCTAGTTTAAACCCGGAGGAGGAAGAGAAAAAAAAACTCTTACAGTGAATATCAGAGATTTCTTTTGCTTATTTTATGTTTTCCCAACATAGGGCTTCATGTTGACTAGATGTTATGGGGTGACTTTACCTTCAAGATAGTTTTGAGAGCTAAGGAAATTGAAGCTGCTGGTGGCTGATGGCAGTCTTTTCTCCTGACCAATTTTCGGTCATTTCTAAGAACTGACAGCAGTTTTGACCATTAGAAAGTTAAGTCAACCTGTGAACACCTTCTTAAGATGTAAAGTCAGAGCACTCTTGTTCTCATTGTTTCCTGGCTGTGAAAGGTAACAGAGCTCCAGCTGGCCTCCCGTTCCCTGCCCAGGTCATGCGGCCCAGGCGGGGACTGGGCTGGGCCCAGCGGCTCCCAGCCGGGAGATGGGGCCTGCGGGGCTTGCCCTGGGCTCTGGCCGGGCCAGGCCGGTCCCTGGCTCGGCTGCAGTTTTTGCTGTGACTGAATTCACCAGAAACTGCCGAGTAAAGAAAGGAAAAAAAGCCTTGACCTGCGGCAGGCTGAGACAGTGACCACACTCTCCAGAGCAGCCATGAAGAATCTTCCATCGCAGACAGCTCCAGCTGCTGCTCCGGCAGAGATCACAGAACCATCTACAAAGCCTGGGCAAGATTTTAACCTTCTCATTACCCAGATGAGACTTGCAGATTAGTCCTTTTATACAGAGAGAGAAAAAGAGAGTAATCAATATGTAAAGAGGCTTTATAAACTATCAGAGACAGTAAAGAAAAGAAGCCTCAGAAAAGGTAGAGAATAAGGAGATGCTTTATAAGCTGAAATATTTTTCTGTAAAGCTATGGAGATGGACAATAGTGTCCTGAAAAAACTCCTTTAATTCATGACAGAGTATATAGGGAGGAATGGAGTGTTCAAAGTTTGGATTTTGAGCAAAAAGTAGAGTAGTTGTCATACAATGAAGTGCTGGAACAGAGTGAAGCGAAAATTTGAAGCCTTGGCGGGCAATGAGAAAACTGTTTTCTAGTGGAGCTCACAGAGACAGATGAAGAAGACTTTTGCCTTTGAATAACTCATCCTTAAAATGACATCCCTAGACTCATGGCCCATACACACCTCAGAGTGATGTGAAATGGGAGGAGTGAACTGATGACAAGAGTTCTGGGCAGCTGGCATCAGAAAAAAAGAAAGCTGTAACAGAAATAGCTTTCTTGTAGAAAACTCCATAGATTAGCAGAGGAAAACTTCTGTTTCTCTACAAAGACTGACGAAAAGACTCTAGCAGGAATTGGGACTGTTTTAAACACCAAAGTTCCAAAGTTTTTGTCTCTATGTTGTCATGTGAACAAAGGAATGGTGGGTAGTGGGGGATAAAAAGGGTTTTCTGGAAGTTTATTCTGGTGTTCTTATTCTTGTAGTTTGTTAATAAACTTTCTTTATTCCTTTTTAAGTTTTAAGCCTGTTTTGCTCTTGCTCTAATCCATATCTCACAGCAGGAAATAAGTAATTTTTTAGTTACTGCTTTAAAACCACAACACTAGAGTTGACTCTCTAAAGGTCAGATGTGTCTAAAGTATCTGATGTGAAAAGCAAATGCAGGTTGCAGAACTGAGCTGGAGGAAGCAAGAAGGGCCCCAGGAAGTCACACGTTGTTAACAACCTGCTCTAGAGGAAGATAGGCTGGAATGGTGACCATGAAGGTCTCTTCCAACCCAAATATTCTCTGCTTCCATGTTTCCATGATGTGAGCATGTGACTGGTCACAGTTATTTATATCAAATTTCTTCTTTTTGCTCCATTGCTTGTCTCACATAGTAGCAGAATCTTCTTGGGCTTGACAGCTGCATACAGTGGCCCTTGGACACATTACAGGTCACAGAACTGAAACTGCATATTCCAAAGAAAGAGCAAACACATCTTGGGTGATTTCTAAGGAGGCTGAAGGTATGGTCAGTCCCACTTCTGCATTTCTCATCTGGACATATCTTACCTCTCTCCTCGGCTCTGCCCTCCACGCCACCTTCAAAAAAAAAAAGCCTTCCTTTTCCATGATGGCTCACAGTTAAATATGAGTCACATCATCAACCCATCAAACAATGTAGCTCCAGAAACGAGCTGGAGGAAGAGACAGCCATGGCCCCTGGGGACTGCAGGGACATCCTTGTGTCCCTTTGCCCCAGAGACCATCTGGACATGCCCTTGAGCTCTCCACCAGGCACCTTCAGCCTCATGTCAAAGACATATTCCACCATACCAGGTTTATCCCTTTGTTTATTCCCTGATTGTTGCAACAGTAGCCAAAGTTACTCCCAAAGGCTTGTGTTTCCCCAGGGCCAGGCAGAAAGGAGCAGCTGTGATTGCAGTTTAAGCCAGGCTGAACAGAATGACTCGGCAGCCATCAGCACTGCCCTCCTGGCACAAAGCTGGGCTGAGACAGCTCCAGGCTCCCAGCAGGTGGGCTGTATTCTAAGGCACGCTCTCCTGTCCATTCTACCCTGATGACAACTCCTCTCCCTCGAGTGGCAGCCCCACATGCCACCCAGCCTTCTGGCAGCATGCCCTGCTCACCAGAACACCTGCATGTGTGTTCAGATGTTCCCGTGAGCTGCACAGGTGATGAGAGAAGGACCAGAGCAGGGGCAGGGAGGGAGCTGTAAGGAGAACAGACAGGATGAGCTCACTCTGAGGGCTGAGGGTGGCACTGCCACACAACCTTTATGAAACACTGGCTGGCCAGCAGGCAGAGAGGTAGATGTAAGCACTTGGGATGTACTAGTAGAAGCTTTGCTATGCTTCTTTGGGGGTTAAATTGCACCAATACAAGGTAATAAAACGCACTGGTTTATAGAACTGATAGGACTTGGACTGATCAAACCTGGGATCATCCCACCCAGCCAGGCCAGTAAAAAATTTATTTCTACAGCTTAACCTCAACAATCCAGCTTAAGATGATGCTACAGTCACAACAGGCTACCAACCCTTGAGAGATACCACCGAGTCCCAGTCACCCATGTGCATCCTCTAGCACTACACGTTCACTAGGAAAAGACTTCCATAGTGAAAACATTAATTTTCTCACATCACAGGGCTGACAGCAAGGTGCAGCCACGGTGCTTACCAAGCTCCAGAGCACTATACCTGAAACCACTGAAGACTGGGAGGCAAGCATCCGCCCCGCACTGTTCCTCCGCTGACCCTTCCATTACTGAAAGTTAATACTGAAGAGGTTTGACCTCCATTCTCAACTCTAAGACTAAATAATTACAAAAAACCAAAAGCACCAATTTTATTAGCAACCAAAGGATTTGTGATTTGGAAACTTAGACAACAATATGTCAAATCACCAGTGGCTTTTAAAACCTCTCTTTCTTTCTTTCTTTTCTTTCTTTCTTTCTTTCTTTCTTTCTTTCTTTCTTTCTTTCTTTCTTTCTTTCCTTCCTTCCTTCCTTCCTTCCTTCTTTCTTTCTTTCTTTCTTTCTTTCTTTCTTTCTTTCTTTCTTTCTTTCTTTCTTTCTTTCTTTCTTTCTTTCTTTCTTTCTTTCTTTCTTTCTTTCTTTCTTTCTTTCTTTCTTTCTTTCTTTCTTTCTTTCTTCCTTCCTTCCTTCCTTCCTTCCTTCCTTCCTTCCTTCCTTCCTTCCTTCCTTCCTTCCTTCCTTCCTTCCTTCCTTCCTTTCTTTCTTTCTTTTCTTTCTTTCTTTCTTTCTCTTCTTTCTTTCTTTCTTTCTTTCTTTCTTTCTTTCTTTCTTTCTTTCTTTCTTTCTTTCTTTCTTTCTTTCTTTCTTTCTTTCTTTCTTTCTTTCTTTCTTCCTTCCTTCCTTCCTTCCTTCCTTCCTTCCTTCCTTCCTTCCTTCCTTCCTTCCTTCCTTCCTTCCTTCCTTCCTTTCTTTCTTTCTTTCTTTCTTTCTTTCTTTCTTTCTTTCTTTCTTTCTTTCTTTCCTTCCTTCTTTCTTTCCTTCTTTCTTTCTTTCTCACTTATCAAAGCATATCATGACACCACCTAGCTTCTGTTGTGGCAAAGAGAACACTAAGAAACTACAGAAACTGTTTTTAGATGCCTCATTCTGTTCCTATATGATGGACAGAAGGTACTGTACAACATAGAACGTCGTGTACCAGCAGCTGCACTACGGCAGAGATGCAAAGGAATGGCAGCCCTAAGGAAAGGACGAAGACAAGTGCTACATGCTACCTGCCTTTTTTGAGATTTAAACTGCTGTGGCCCCTGAAAGGGGCCTCTATTCTTTCAGCTGGGAGGTGAAAGTATGACCACCTCAAAAACAAGGGAAAGTGTTAGAGATGAGAATGTACAGCAAAGGAATTGGTATTCAAGTCATACAGAGTGGATCACAAGGTTTTACCTAGAATGTATGTTACACAGTAGTAAGTTTATATATTACAAGAATCAAGGAAGGTTTACATAGCATTTGATAGAGTCAATCTGAAAGGAACACAGAGGGAAGATCAAAACTTGCTAAACTGTGACCTCAGCTTCTTCTTGTGCTATGTAGCATCCAAGGAGTCTCAAACTCATTAGTGCAATTCTCAAAAAATTGGACTACCCTGCTTGAACCTAACACCTCCCTGGAGAGCACAGAAAAACCTATAGATCAGCCTGCTGGAGAACACACCTGCAGGGATACCCCTTTTCACTTAACATAGTGCTACTAAGTAAAAAATAAACTTAAGATAATTTGAACCACAAAAAGGAGGAAAATATTAATGTAGGAAAATAGGTATGAAGTAATGCAATAATTTAAACAGATTTTTCCTTCTGGAATAGTTTCCTTTAGCTTCCAGAGACCAGATTAGAGCCACACTGTCAGACATTGTAGGTGGGATGCAGCAGTCCAGCATGGTCTGTGCCATCTTATTTATAACAGCAGTCACATTCAGCATAGTGCTGACAGCAACCTGAAGGGACTGACCTTCCATTCTTAGTGCTGAGCTTCCCCATGACATGCTATCCTGTACTGCAATCCCGCTTTAAAGACAACCCAGCACAATTCTGGCTTCATGTCCACTAAAACCTGTTTTCTATTATTCAGGACACCTCCCAGTGTGGTTATGCAGAGGCAAACAAGAACTCCTGGGGAGAATGGAGGAGTGACACCCTGCAGTTCCCAGGCCCACAAAGACAATCAACACGTACACAAAGTTGTGCTGGCCCCAGAGGGACCTATGGTCTTAGGTGCCAACATCAATTTTGAAAACTGAAACCCAGGTATATAAATAATTTACCAACAGCCCAGACTGGAGTACTGCCTGCACTGCACAATCATGTGTATTCCTGGACAGTCATGTTTATTGAAATCACATTTTCCTTTATGAACAGTAGACATTTCAAACTCACCTACCTCCTGCTCTTTTAAAGCTACTATATGGCATTTTGCCTTTCAGTGGGGGGGTCACACTGGAAAGCAATAGCAAGTAACAATTATCTGCTCCCTGTTCCTATAATATAAAAACAACAACAACAACAACAAAAAAAAAAAAAAAAAAGAAAAAAAAAAAAGTGACCATGAAGCTTAAAGAGAAATGTCTTTTTCTGGCATAGTTCTGGATGATTTTTATGTTTTCTTCCTGATTCTGGTTACTACTAGAAACAACATACTTCAGCACTTTCACTACTGGGTGGTCACTGTGCCCTGACCTTGTAACAGTCATGAAATCTTCATTTTTTTCTTATCAATCCACAAAACAATTAAGGAAACTGGTTCAAACACAACAACTTACTTGCTGCTTCTTGTAGTTTTTAATACTACTAGATAAGCCTGCTAGGACTTTAAATAAGGTTGTTATGGTATAAGATAAACTTACCAAAAATCTGTAAATTGATTTCACAACTTCAGAGCATGCTTCAGAGAGAAAGAAAACTATGATGATATTTCCTTAAACTCATTTTAGGCTCATATCAGTATAGACTGATTCTTGTAGGTAACACTACAATTCCCCTGGCAGGTCCAAAAGACATGAATCTCTAAAAATTGGTTACTCCAGTGTTTTGGTAACAGAATTTTGTGGTTCACAACTCAAAACATTAGCTCATTTTTTTTCTTAGTTTACAAGCAGATATTGTGTATTTTGAAAACTATGTTCATAAAGAGACATAAAAAAATATTCCACTGTAAGCATGTTTCTTTTATCAGCAAGTATAACAGAAAATATACAGAAGATACATTGCTACAGCAATCTATGTGAAATATCATCCAGGTTCATAATGTTATGTGTAGTAGCAGAGCTCTCTTTTTAAACCCCAAACATCTGAATCACAAACATTCCATCTTTAAATTTGAAGAAAAAAACAAACAGAAAAAAAAAAAAAACCTCCAAAACCACAAACAAGCAAACGAACTAAAGCATTCGGTCAGCATCATAGTGGAAAGAAGCGATAATTTACTACATTCGGAGGCGCTTTTCTGGCATGTTACACCTAACCTCGTGGCTATTTGGAATAGCACTGCTTCAAAACAGCCGTGCTATGTGCTGCCCGTAGAGTGGGCAGTCTTTTTTTTGCTAATGCCTTTCACGGCTACTAGAATACAAGCAGATCCGTGTGTTTGTATGAAACCACTTAAGTCCCCGTCTGCAGAAAGAGGCCGAGCTAAACCGCACCGGCCCCAGAACACCAAATTCCCCGTAAAACAGCCCCCAGAAGTCATGGGGTTTCCCTTTGTCGTCAGCAAACACTGATCTGGTCCCCCGGAGCCGCCTGGACTTTCAGACGGAGCCTGGTGCCATTTGCGGACTGGCTCGGACGCCCCTCGCTGGACACAGACGAGCGCTCTGTCCTGGCCGCTCGCCACCGCTGGGCTCGGACACTGCGCCTCCGGGGCGGCGGGAGCTCCGAGGGACACGGAGGGACACGGAGGGACACGGCACCGCCCTTGATGGGGACAGCGGCGTCACCCCTCCTGCTGGGGACAGCGGGGTCACCGCCCGTGCTGGGGACAGCGGTGTCACCCCGCGCTCACCTGCGGGTCGGCGCGCTCGCGGTGCGGGGGCTGCCAGCCGTGTCCCCAGCGGTGCCCGCGGCACACGGAGCCCAGCGGCGACAGCAGCAGGTCCCGCCACGCCGCCATGCCCCGGGCCCGCGATCCTTGTCCCGCGGGGCGGGCGCGGCTCCGTCCTTTACCCTGACTCCTCGGTGAGCAGGTGCTGTCTGCCCCCAGCCCTGCCAGGTGCACGCTGCCACCAGCGCCACGCTCCCCTACGGCAGGCGGGCGAGCAGCCGCTCCGCCCCGGGAGGCCCGACGGCCGGGCCGAGCAGATCTCCGCTCACACGCTTCCCCTCCCGGGCCCGGCTGCGCTCTTCTTCCGCCCTGACAAATTCTTTCTCACGTCCGGACACCGGACCACCGGTATCCCGAACTCAGCATAAGCTTTTTGACTCTGGTTTGCCTGCATCTCAGTCCCCATGCCAACGCCTCAGTCATTTTTCAAGGGGCTGTAAAAGTAAATTAATGGTATAAGTTACGATAAAAGTAACAAGGTGTCCAAGAGGAAATTAGCAATTATCTTGAATTATGAAATATGAAGACTCGAATCACAGATAATCAAGACGTTATTGAAGGCAAAAGGTAAAAATGGAACAGCAGCAGCATTACAGTTCATGACTATGAACACAACCAATGAGTAAGAAAACAGTATGTGACCAGAGTACTAATTAAAATCTTCATGAAGTGATGAAATTTGGATATAAACCGAATTTTTTTAACACTTAGATTCTTGATCTTCTTAGTCATCCTCACATACCTTATGTATCACTTTTTCCACACTGACAAAACTTAAAAAAGGAACCTCAACCCCCCCACAGCAGTTACCACTATCCCCTGCAGTGTAAAGCCCTTGAATGTCCCAGGGACCACAGCCATCAAACCAAACAAAGTCCCTGCAATAATTAGACCTGCTTGTACCTAGGGTAAACTAATAAAATGGGCATAGAGCATTCTTCTTTGTCCAGAATTTGTTTCCAATCTTTGTTTTCTTCAACTTCTTCTTCTCTAACCTTAATTTTCAGTCAATCTCAGTTTCCTCTTATCTCAAACTTACCCTCTTCCTATAATAAATCCCAGGCTCCAGTTCTTTGGTTTCTCAGCTCTGCTCTCTCATCCCATTCTTGTCTCCTGTTTCTTTTATTTTGTTGGTTTCTGGACACTGTATTGACTTTGAGCTCCAATGTCCATCTGGTTCTGCATGTTATCTATATTCCTTATCTCTTTCTAGATGTTTCTCCTATTTTCTGTTCTCCCAATTTCTAATTTTCCTGCTCAGCCTAGTCTTATCTTTCTCTGTTGTGCTCAGCTCTCCCTCGTCCTCAGGAGAAGCTTGCTTTCAGACCATGCTGTTCCATTGCAGGAGCCTGAGCAGAGATTCTGTGAGCACCAGGGAGAATATAGTTCATACACACAGTCTCAGCAGCACCCCAAAAAACAGAGTCTGCTTTGTCCTTGGACATGCCTCAAGGACCTTTGAAATACTGGCTGTCAAACTTAGCAGTGGTTTCACATAAACTATTATTTCAATCTCAGAGACAATAATAAAACTGTTTCCAGCCCCCTACCAAACATGGTTTTCTGCTTCTGGTATTTCTTTTATTTTGTCTTTAGATTTTTATATTGCATTTCCCACAAAATAGGCCTTAAGAAAGTATTACAGCTTCTAATAACAGGATGGACTTCTAGAAATTTTAGCAGATGTTGAACATCATGTTCATTTTTTACCTAGTTACACTATTATTTTTTTTAAGGTATTACATTATTGTCAATTAAATTTTCTCAGTCAAGTCATCCTGAGTCAGCATAAAGCCTCTGTCTAAATTTGCTAGTATTATCAATGTTTATAAATGAAGAAAGTAAGTTTTTTAATAGGATGTATTAGTAACTGATACTGTTGTGTTGTGTTACCTGATATGAATCTGAACTCCATAAGGAATTTGAAACACAAGTATCCCAGCACATGCAGGTGCATTTGACTTACTGGGTCACAGCTACATGTACATATTCCACTGACTGCAAGCATTTTCTTAATTCCAAGTTTCTGCCATTTCTTTCTAAATTGTGAACAGTTCTTCAGACGTAAGAAACTCTCAGTCTTCCCTGAAATCAGGTCTTGCTGTTTCTCACCTAGTACAAAGACCTAAAAATCTACTGTGAAAAGCCATATAAACCAACTAATGCTGCAAATTCCCACACCCAATTCCTCAGCACTTCACTGATATGAAAACACATGTGGTATCTTTTATAACAGCCACTTTAGTAGTTCAAAGTCCACATAACTCTCATGTACTCTCCTGTTTTCTCTAGGAATCAGAACTGCTGAGATGTCTCCTCCTTATCAATCTTAATTCTAGAGAGTTACCTTAAGACCAGTGCTATCTTGCTTGTCCATCTTTAAGCCTCTTTTTTGTTAGTCCTTTATTTCCAGTGTCTAAGCTGTCACTTCAAAAGCACAGCAGACAGCTCAGTTCTTGGGCGGTCATTAGGAACAGCGCATCACATCTCCTGCTTTTCATCTCCTAAGTAAGTTAAATGTATACTTGTCAAAGTATGACTGCATTAATTCATGAATCACCTGGCATTGTTTTCAAAGTCCAAGTGTACCAAACAGCAGTCTCAAAGGAGGATATTAATAGAAACACATACCAAAGAGCTATGGGTTTGTTCCTGTTGTTTCCATAGGCAGCCTGCAAAGGCATCAACATCCAGATACCCACTCTGTTTCCTAAGATCTGTTACATCATACCTCATATCCAGAAAACTGCACTGAAATGTTTTTGGGGTTTTTTCCACCCATCATGTTTAATCAGGCAGAATCTACTAGATGTTCATAGTCTTTGGAATGAAAAAGCCCAAACTTATTTGCATCTCATGCACTAATCTGTTTTAGAGGAAACTCCCAGTTTCGTTGTTTCATCATGTCCAAGCACACTGAAGATACCAAGTTTCATAAGACTACATACACACCTTTACCTTTGCCTTAGTGCCCTAGCAGACCTTCAAGAACTGATGATGCAGCAAAGAGAGGAGGGAGGAATAAAACTGGTAGACTGCTTCTAGATTTTTCTCCATTCATATCACCATCAGCAAATCAGCCTTCCTTCAGGCTTATTTATCTAACAAAACTAAAGAAGTAGCAGACCAAAGACCAAAAGCTGGCAGCAGATATATTGAACACGCTCATCAGATGACAATTGTTTCAGCCTCTGCTTTATCATGCTGTGGAAAGGCATTGTGGCAGGTTGTTGTTCATTATAGCACAAAATAGAAATATTGTTTTACCATGAAGATTCTGAACTACAATGGAACAGAATTTTCTGCTTGGTCTTTCCCTTCTACACACAATGTGTGAAGGCAGCCTCCTGGAGTGAGTTTAAATCATGCTTTATTGTTTATTTCACAGTATGTATATATACAATGATTGTTCCAGGACTGATCATAGTAATTCTTCCCTCCTGCTTCCCAATGCACACTGTAATTAGAAACTGATCTGCCAACAAAGAAGAACATTACTTCCCTCATCACAAATAGAATTATATTTTTATTAAAAGATGACAGAACCGAGACAGGCATATAAATGTCAATCATCTACTTGTTCAAATGAAAAATGTTCTTCATTTATCATGCAAACAAGCAGAGGCAAGAAGGCAGAGAATTTTGACTATTGAATTACACGCCGACAGGATATCTTCTTTTTTAGGCATGTCACCCATGCAACAAGTAGTTATTGATATCTAAGCATGGCTCAAAATCCTTCAAGACAGTCCTAATGTTGCATTAGAATGTATGAAGAATTATTTTAAGCCAATCAGACAGTATGCAGAACTTATTCTATGAGAAAAATTGTTCTTATAACTTCAGAGTTTCTAAGTTGGCAGGAATATATAGTGGGGTGTTTTCCCAGCTTGATGGTCACAATCACAAATAACTAACCATAATTCTCCTGGAATGCATTCTGAAATATCCTTAGTCCTGGTATAAACCCAAAGAACAAAATCTGATAGAATGGTTTAATCTTGTTACAGCCACAAATAGTTTCTGTGCTGGTGGTCCTATGGAAACCATCATACTGTTTCCTACAGAAGCACATCCCAGTCCAGAATGGAGAAACAACCCTTGACATGGTGTCTCTAGTCTTTGTTAGTAAATTTTCTTAAAAAAGAATTAGCAGGAAAATTAGTGGAGGCATTCAAAGAGGACTTTGTGTAGGAGTGTGCTTGGCAGCTTTTTTTTAAGGTGTAGTAACCTCCATCTCATGTGGATAAATGCCTTATAGAGAGAAGCACAATGTACTTTCACAGGGCAACAATTATAGATCCAGTCAATCATTTAGATTGGGAAAGGCCTCTAAGATCAACCAACGATTAACCTTGCAGTGCCAAGTCCACCACTAAACAATGTCATTAAGTGCTACATCTACACATCTTTTAAAAACCTCCAGGGATGGTGACTCTATCACTTCCCTGAGCAGCCTGTCCTACTGCTTGGCAACACTTCCAGTGAAGAAATTTACCCTAATATCCAATCTAAGCCTCCCTAGCACAACTTGAGGCTATTTTCTCTTGTCCTCTTTTGTTGCTTGGGACAAAACCTCAACATCTGCCTCACTAAGACCTCCTTTCAGGTAATGAAGACAAATACAAAGAAGATCCAGGATCAAAGGATAATATTGTCGTTTCTAACTCAACATTCAATGACTCCTCAGATGGTATGTGTAGCTAAACAGTATCACATTTAAAACTTTCCAGGTTTCTGGGGTGCCTTTATTGACCAATAACACAATTCCTACTTTTAAGAATAAGCAGTCTTGAAGGTTTTGTAGAATAGTTCTCAGGGAACATTGCCTCTCCTCTGTTTGCTCTCTCATTCCCTCAGACTGGCCAACAGATTTTTCAAAATTACCACCTTTCAGAGTACTCCTAAAAGGTAAGAATTCTGTCTGACTCAGCTTCCTGGACTGTGTCAAATGACAGGCACATGGATTCTCCAGTGATATTTCCTCTAGACATTACCCCAGAGCTCTCAAATCCTTGTTTTGAAACAATTTTCAAAATCTGTATTTTGCTTTCCCACCTTGTTTTGTCATACTAGGCACAGGCTAGAGTTGGTGCGGGGCTGATACTCCTCAACAACTTTATTGGTGACAAGGACAGTGGGAGCAAGAGCACCCTCAGCATGTTTGCCAATGACTCCAAGCTAAGTGGTGCAAACATGCTGAAGGGAAGGGATGCCATCCAGAGGGACTTTGACAGGCTTGAGAGGCGAGCCAACGCAAACCTCGTAAAGTTCAACAATCCGAAGTGCAAGGTCCTACACCTGGCCCAGGTGTACCCAGACACACCCACAGGTGGGGCAGAGAAGTAATGGAGAGCAGCCCCGTGGAGAAAGATTTGGGGGTGATGGTTGGCGAGAAACTTAACATGGGCCAGCAGTGTGCACTTGCAGCCCAGAAAGCCAAAAGAATTCCAGGCTACATCCAAAGGAGTGTGGCCAGCAGACTAAAGCAGGTGATTCTGCCCCTCTCCTCTGCTCTGTGAGACCCACCTGGAGTCACCTACCCTGCGTACAGCTCTGGTGTGCCCAGCATAAGGACACAAAACTGTCGGAGCAAGTCCAGAGGAGGACCATGAGTTGGTGAGAGGACTGGAACACATCCACTACAAAGACAGGCTGAGAAAGTTGTGACTGTGCAACCTGGAGAAGAGACCTCTTAGCAGCCTTCCAGTACCTGAAGGGAAGATGGAGATGTCCCGACCCTGGCAGTGTTCTAGGCCAGGCTGGGTAAGGCCTTGGGCAACCTGGTCTAGTGGGAGGTGCCCCTTTCCATGGTAGCAGGGATTGGGACTAGATTTTAAATCCCATCAAAATTATTTTAAGGCCTTGAACATTCTATGTTTTTATGGTATCTTTCTCACAGGAACTATACAGAAGTTAGAATTGTGAAGATGGAGGTTTGTGTTTGCACTCATATTCAAAGATATGCCAAAGCAAATGCTTTGAGCTTTAGAGGAGACAAACAAAAATCTTCGTGCTTAAACCTGAAAAATGAGCCTTATTCACATGACTGATCTCTTTAATTTGAACTGAAAATGATTTACCTAAAAGTCAACTATTCACAAAAAAAAGTTTTAAAAATTTAAAATTACCTAAAACTCAAATACCTGAAAATCAAGGGTTAAACAATTATGAATGTACATGGAGCATCATGCTTCACTAAGGAAGCAGGAAGTCTGTCCTTTAGTGACCTATGGCTGGAGGCAAGAGGAAAACCTGAATTCACTAGGATGTCTCTGAAGCACACTGAGCACACCCATTCTCAGAGTGGAACACAAGACTTTAAGCAATGCCAGATTATACAGTTCAAGAAGATGGGCAGTTTCATGGTGAATAATACTGTCTATTGTCTGTGTCAGTCTTCCAAAGACCAGACACATCCATGTTAATGTGACATGTGTGTTTAACAAGTGCTGACTGCTCTGCAGGCAAGGAACACTTGACTGGTTGCTTTTACAGGCTACCCTAGCAATTGTGGGGTCTGGGCATGGGTTCCTCATCAGGCACATCCCGATGGCCAAGCCATGGCAGAGGAGCCAGGGAATCATCTGGATTCACCCTATAAGCTGTACCTGGCCTGCAGGACATGGCTTTGGGTACCCCCTGTTGAAAGCAGCAGGCAGTTACCAGCAGATGCTGGTGTCAGCTGGCAGAGCACTGTTAGAATAACCAATGCTTTAAATAGTGTTCTGACTACTAAACTAAACTACTACTACTATACTAAATAATATAAATATACCATAACACGAACAGTCAAACTGATTATTAACCTGGCTGTTCATTGCTGCTGCTCTAATTTCACCTTTAGGTACCTAGATTTCTAAAAGGAAAGCACAGTAAATTTAACTTTACTTCTATTCAAGAAATCAAGAAGTTTATTCTTCCCTTGCACCAATCACCCATTTCTAAAACATTCTTCTAACACAGTATCTTAGTCTTTACATAATTTCTATACCTATTTCTATTGATTTGCTATAAATCAATATATATATATATTCTATATATATATAATGTGTTTGCTAATTGCTATAGCATGTTTTTAAATTAGTTTTTATTATCACAGGAATCAGCATAAGCAATATTTTAAGTAGGATTCTCTTAAATTCCTTCCCCATAGGAAAACATCTTAAGTATTTTTCCTTTCTGAAGAAAAACTGACTAGCTTAGGAGAGGAAATTAATTTAGTTTCATGCTTGGGAAAATCACATCAAAGTAGTGTGACTGATTTTTATTTTCATATTGTATTTCACAATTATACTTCAGAATTATGAGTTAAATTTCTGCAATTAAAATCTGTATTTACACATTACACATTTGGAAATACAAAGGTTTGTCTGAAGTAGATTTTCCTCTTTTCAATCACAGGTTTCTCTAATTTCATAAAGGTAAAAGAAGAAAAAATATTATAGCATACACAGATGCAACCTTTTGTGATTGATTTTTTTTAAAAACTGTAGTTTCCAACTGATGATCATGAAACCAAAATATTTTGGTGGCTTACTTTATGCCAAAGCCATTCTTACATAATAATTATGTAATCAGAATCAAAATAAGGTGGGGTAATTTTTTTGTTTTGTTTTTGGTTGGGGTTTTTTATTTTTGGTTGGTTGGGTTTGGCTTTTTTGTTTTTTTTTTTAATTCCAGGAATTAAAAGAAAATGAAAGCAATTTTCATACCCTGCAGTTGAAGCATCAAAAGAAAATATCCAGCATGTAGTATCAGGCTTCAGAGAGGTATTTGACACTTTGCATAGATCCAATATAATTATTGTGTTTCAATTTAGATAGAAGAGCATCTGTGTACTATTCAAATGAAGGATGTTACAAAATTCACCTGTGCAAGAGAACAATGAATGGCTCATTTCCATTCATAGCTCTGCATGAAAGGCTTTTCTCTAGCTTAAAATTCACATTTGATAGTACAATGCTATTTTTGTTTAATTTTCTCAATCTCATACTTGGTAAATCACTTAATTAGTCATATTCCAATCCAAGTATGGACTGCAAGCATTCATATAAAAAAGTGGGAAAAAAAATGTAATGCTTAGCTAGTCCATAGCCTTTCTTTCAAAAGTTCATCATTGTAAAATAAGACAAAAGCAGGAAAACAATCATCCACCATAATACTTTTAAAAAGGAAGTAAACATACAAACAAAAATTTACCTTGCCTCCATCCTGCTTTCACATTTTTTCCCCCTGGGAATAGTGACATATCACTAATAGAAAAACTATTTTTTCTTTAATAGGGGAAAAAGTTATTATCTGTATGGCTTTAACAGAAGAAAGAACAATGACTTTTTTAAGTCCTTAGAAGTGACTAAGAGGTCATGAATACAAAAATACTTCACCAAGAATATTAAAAACATAGACTACTATCAACTACAACTATTACTTGCAAACGCAATAGTAATTTAAATACACTGTTAAAATATACTATACATCACCATCAAATTCTCTAATATAAAAAGCATGAAATAGGAATTTTAATCAGGAAATAGGAAAACAAGTATCTCCCTTCTCCAATTTTCTTCATACATTGCAAATAGTTCCTTATATAGAAACATTGAAATACCTCTTCATGAGTTAGTTTCTTATGAATTAGCACTTACCTTTTTCTTCCTCATATTATCATTAGACACTTTACGTAGCCTTCAGCCACCAACTGAGGTTTCCATCCAACACACAATCTGATAAAGCCTGTTCCCCAGTTCTAACTAAAGGAAACAGTGATACAAAGCAGTAACAACAAAATCCCATGTATTAAATTGATAATTGGGTTTGGTCAGCTGCTTTTTGGTTTGTTTTTTCTTTGGGGGATGAGATTTGGAGAGAATTAAATCAAAACTCCTTGACACAAGGTTTTCACTCTGCTGAAAACCTCGTGTCACCTTATGATCAGGAACTTGTGAGTTGATCTGCCCTTATTTATGTATCACAGTGAGGAAATGATTAGCATTCATGATGTCACTGCTTGAATTTTCAGTAGCAACCTGGAATAAAAGCATACCCGAAACATTTTCCAGATTCATGGTAACTTACTGTGAATGTGTATTGCCACCTAGAGTGGCAAAGTTATAACTGTAGGCATGAAAGTAACTAAGCCAGCTCAGGCGTATCAGTTATTATGAAATGCTTCTTTTGAGCACAAGTTTTCTGCAGAAAACAGCGAGTCTGCGTAGTCTAACCTCTCTTACCAGAGTTGTGGTCAGATGCTTTCACAAAAGATTACATGAATTTCCCCAAATGAATCTACTGTTCTGGTTAGAACACACTGGCAGATGCTGGGTAGTAATTATCTTTGGTGTCATCCAGTAACACATACATTTGCATACTTTCTATCCTCTTCATGAAGGACCCTATATATTTTCCAAATACCTACATACAAGCATGCTTTGTTAACATCCACTAAATTCCTGGCAAACAGGAAAAAAATCAACCAGTAACAGTCAAGTCACTAGGAAACCTACTACATTTAGTTGATATCCATATTCAAATACTGCAATGTTGCTGTGCTGAAGATGGAGCTAGTGCCGAAAATACCGTCATTGATCTGCTGGCCAACTATACATGCAGTCACAGACTCAGTTACTTCATGACTACCTACCTTTTATCTTCTGCTTTTCTTCCCTTTCCTTCTACCACACTCTATTTACCCAACACACATTCACTTGTGCAGCCTGTTTTTCAAAGTAGTTCTTCATTTTCCTGATCTGGACTGAGCTTTAATCTCCTCTCAGAGGCTTATCTAACTTGGCAACCATAAACATAAGGTCTTCAATAGATACAAATCAGACAACATAAAACAAGCCATTAGAATAATGCAAAAAAATTTCTAAAAGTTGGTTATGCTACTTGGCTGCTTAAATCTGCTCTGAAACATATTTGACTTATTTTATACCCGTACCTTTACTGTGCAACTTGCTGATGCAGCACCTGATCAGCCTGGGTGCTGTCTAGATGTGGTTACCCCTTACAAGTTCTTAAGCTTGTGACACTGTTTCTTCCTTTTAGAGAAAAATATTTTAGAGAACACCAAACACCCAGTTAACTACAGAAAATATAAACTATTTCTTTCTTCTGAAATTTAAAACTGTACCAAATTAAAATTGTCGGTCAGTATGCAGCTACCAAATTGTCTCAAGATGTGTGATGGCATTTCTTTATCTCACAAGAACATTTTCTTCTTACAGAAGAAAATTTAATTTGCATATGCAAATTAAAACATCTTAAGCTTACATACAGTTTATATGCAGCTTTTGAATGAAAGGTCTCTTAAAAAAAGGAGTCAAAAGTCAAGATGAGCAATTTGGTAGTTCAGTGTCACATGGCATCTGGAGACACCAGACACTAAGAAATGCAATTTTTTATCATACCTTTTCTAAGCTCTAACACAAAATTTATGTAATCTATCATCTCTCCCCTTTACTGGCCCAACGTTTTCTATAACCCAGACTATCAAGAGTAATTTCAAGTAGTTTTCCAAGGCTTTTAAATTTACCTCTATTTGCAAAGAGATGAATGGAAAAAATGAATCAGCTTAGGAAATGCTCTAAAAGTAGCCATAACATTCCAGCCTGTAACAGAGTCCACAACTGGAACAAACTAAGAGGAAAGTGCTTGCCTACAGCACAATTGCAAATGAAGTAAAGATATGGCTTATAGCACACTGCAAGCTTAATATGTTGTAAAGGACTTACTTATCTTGTTATGGGGTAGATCAAACACTTTTCAAAGACAGTAATAAAACATCTTGTGTCCCATGAATAAAGTGGAATGACAGATTTTAATAGTAAAATGCAGGCTATTGCAAGGACGTATCTACTGTGAGGGAAGCAGATTTTAAATGAGCACAGTATGTTGCCAAGAGACTAGCTAATAATGCAAAATACTAGATCCTGAGAACACTGGATGGTGTGAAATATTCTAAAACTCGCAAATATAGGAACACATGGATTATCTAGAGTTAAAACCCCCCTAGATCATATAACCAATCCAAACACTTCAACAAATTAATAGATTTTTTTTCACTGATTTATTTTAGTTATAGTAAACATGAAATAGCAGTTTCAATAGCTTTCTTGCCAGAAAAGGAGTTTGTTTTTTAAAAAAATTTTGAAGTATCTCCTAAGACAAGTCAGTGTATTTGGACTTAAACAAAATGTTAAAACTGTCTGAGAAAAATACTTATTTTCCAAATTATCCAGCTAATCTGGCAGAAGGTATCCAGAAAGGCACTGTGAACTGCTTAAGTCACTAAACCACCTCTCCTTTCTTCAGAGATGCTCAGAGATCTTAACAAGCTAATGCAGCACAAGTACCAGAAAAAGTTTCTAAGTGTTTACCAAGAAAGCTGACAAGCTCACTATTTTAAGCAAAAAGACCTAATAAGCCAACAGACACAGAAGCAGGAATCTTATGAAATAAAGTCAAGAACTTCACATAGTTATAGGGCCAAAGTTTTCACACACACACACAGGCAAAACTTTATTGTCCTTTAGCAAACACATCATTAGAAAAAAATAAAATTCAAAAGTCGCTTTCTTCCATAGTGATTACAGAAAAAATACAATGTTTTCTATCCTTAAAGACAAATCATATTTGCAAAATGTAAGTCTTCCCATACAACTTCAGTCTATTTTTAAAGACAGTACTAATTGTACTTCAGCTTGTAAATAAATTGCAAATCACAAACATTAAATTCATGTTTCACAGCAAAAAAACACTATTTGAACAAACTTCTGCAAAAACTTTCTTCAAGATTCACAGTCTCTGCAAAAACTACACCTCATTCAGTAAAGTTTGAAAGAGTGTGTGTGGTCATTTTATATTGCACTAACTCTTCTTGACACATCTGCCCCAATCTGCCATTCAGATGTTATCAACTGGTTCAGAGCAACATCACAAAGACTAAGAATAGCACTTACTTTAGAATGAACCAAAAACATAAAAAACTCGATGCCCACTGCTGTGTGTAATGTGAAAAAGGGAAGGTGAAAAAACTTTTTCACAATGAGAATGTGAAACCTTTCAGAACAGCAACAGCTTTCAGCAGAATGTAGCCCTCCACTTCCCTTCCCCTTCTCTGCCACACCTGGTTTTTGGTTTGCATAAAAAAGGGAATGTTTTGTCCAGTTCAGATGGACTCTTATTTTTTGGTTTAGCTATTACACAGAAAAAAAACATACACAGTTTGTGTGCTTTATGATAAACTCACATGTTAAATATTTCACTTTCAGGTACCACACATTTTTTTGCCCAGGACAGACAAAATGATTTTGTATTTCCTTTCAACATGTAACATATCCCCATTTGTTTTAACTGCATCCCAATATTCTAGTTTTCGGTACTCTTCTTTTAGTCTGCCTCCATATTTTCAAGTATTCTTGTTAGACACTGTAGGCTCCTCCTTACTGCACACCTTCAGACAGCTTTACTGTTGAGTACGCAATACTGTTTATTCCATCCACTAAGGCAACTCAGATTTGCTTTTAAAGACTGCCAAAACAGTTTCTCCAAGATGGCATAAGCATGCTTATTATTTACTCAAGGAACACAACCTGAACCTCAATGGAAACAAGTTTCCTGGGAACAGATGCACAGCTATGAAACAACTGATCAGGTTTCCATTTCGGTCTCTGTGGTATCAGTCCTTTCACCAGTTTTAGCGCCCAATGGAGTCTCTTCATCTAGGTTCTGAATATCAGACAAATCAATAGCAGGCAGTGGTGCTCTCCAGTACAGGAATGAATTATATTGACAGAATTCTTCTTGCTTTGAAAAGAGACAAATAAAAAGTTAACAAAACATTAGCATGTATACTAGCAGCAGCAGATTATAAAAAGAACCTTTTTATACGAGAAACTGAAACTAGGAAGAGTTGCTCAACTATTACATATTAACAATTAATTTTATGATTCTTAACTAGATCATGATTTATTTCTGCCTCTACTCTTGCAAAGAATTATGTAACAGCTTCCATAATTCCAGAAATTTCTTGAACTTACGACTTTTGCATTGAAAAAACCCACACTGTGACTAAGTCAACTTAGCTCTTGAAAATATTAATTAACTGTCTGTTGGTTTTGCAATAGAATAAAAAACAGTAGTGAGTATCATCTCTACATCTTCTCAAGTAGTGAAAAAAATATGTTTTCCTTACTTCCCAAAAAAGTACATAAAATCACCATACTCCTCACTTAAATAATACATTTTTCTATTTGTAACCACACAGACCTCACCTGAACTACAATCTGTTGTACTAAGCAACACCTACACAACCTCCTGCACAATTTAAAACCTATAATAATTAAGACAGGATGAAAGGTGTAGATATTTCATAGCAGTAAGATGGCTCCTTGCCTGTAGAATACTATTAATGTGAATTTCCTCATTGGGAAAGTCTGTCTCCAGAAAATTTTGAAGAACAAAAGCTCCCATTACTTGAGACCAAAACCAATTAAATGACACCGTGACACGGGAACAAAAGGCTTGATTATACCAAAACTGGAAGAAAGCCAAACCAAAAATAGTTGCCCGTTCCTGTAAATTGGAAGTTTTGTATTGCACAGCATTAACAATAATTGACAAGTGTGGAAGGGATGATTTTCCAGTCTGTATTTCAACCTCGGCAGCATCACTCACACTGTGCAAAGCAGGTGGCTAACAAATTCTCTGAAAAAAGTATCAGGCAGTGCAGTTTCAGAAACTGTCAACAACTTTTAAAAACCCTTGCTTGCATAATTTGAATTCCCCTGACATTTCAGTAAGTTTTTGCTTGCACTGAGAGCTGAATACTTAAAATCAGAAACCTGACACTTTGTATGCATGAAGTGAATAACAGCACCCTCATTTCAAAATTATTAGAGTCTAAGAGTTCATAAACACATACTAAATTTTGGACTAAGACTACATTCATAATTAATCTCAAGAGCTTTTAGGTTTACAGATAAGCAATATTTAAGCGTAAAAATGAAAAAAACATCAAATACAAGAGACAGGCACAAACGCTAATCATTCGTATCTAGAAGGCAAAATAAAATACCAAATAATCACCTTCAACTAAGTAAGTTTCCACAGAGGTTTTGAGCAGAAATTCTGTCAAGGTAGGCAACATGTAGCAAGCTCAGAGACACAAAAGCTCAGTTTCTATAGACTAAGTTGCATAATATTTAAGGAGTTAGTTTTCCAACTCCAGTTGCAGAAGTGTACTTGGAAATAAAATTAAAATAATCTTTCTTCTCTAGACAACTGTAATCTAACGCTTTAAGCGTTAACACTGTGAAATTAATGGTGTCCTTATCATACTTATCAATGTAATGAAATACACAAGCCATAAACAGCAAAGAACAATATCAATCTAGGGATTGTATTTTGTATTTAAAATATACAAGTAGGACACACAAAAACTGGAAGAAATATCTCTAGCCTGAGGTGTTAACCAAGCTTTACTTTAAAACTAAAACATTTTTATACAATACTGTACTGAGAGAAACAACCTGTTAAAAATACACTCCTAGAAAAGTATTTTATATAGAGAACTAATCTTTACTGTGTGGAAATTCAAGGGGCTTGTGGTCTTCCAATCACTGCTAAAGTTTACCAATTATGCCCAGTAACACCAAGGGCAAGTAAAAGTTCAGTACTATATCTGTGATGGGAGTCAAACTGTTCTGCAGAGGTTTGTTCAATTTGTTTAATTTCTATGCTTATGAATACACATGTTCTCTCTTCAAAAATTTAAGAGATGCTTGCATTTAAAATATATGTATAATATTCATAGGATGTAGAATTTTTCCTGAATTTCTTCCTGCCTTAATTTTATCATCCATCATCACTAAAACCCACTAACAAATCAATCAACAAAAAAAATACAAAATGCAGAGCCCAAAAAGGAAAAGCTGCTTTCTTTTTACAAATCGTAAGTGGGTGTTGTACTATGAAAGGCATCAAATTCTCCAAATTAGTCTACAACTGCAATTCAAAGGCCATGTAACCTCATCAGACTTTCTGCTACTTCTGTACCATTGAATCTAATAGTTTGGTCTTCCAATATCCAGGTGGGAGTAAAAGTCACTTTAACATGCACCAAACTTCTATGTTTGAAAGATGTGAAATTTGATCACGATTTTTTTTTTTTTTTTTGGTTACATGGGGTTTTGTGCTGTTTTAATTAAAATTTCCTTTTTATGTATCAATTTTTTTTTTTCTGAGCTATTGTGTAAAATGCAGTCAAGGCCAGGAAGAAAAACGTATATTGTTCAAAGTTAACCAGAAAAGTCTTTTCAGTATAGTCTAATAATTATGACACTGATGCCTTTCCCCAGGCCACTGCCTCCACTAAATCTTTTGGTTAAAAGACAACTCTGGCATTACTATTAAATGTCAAACCGTGAAGTTTAGGAAGCTGACGCTGTAGTGAGCCTAACCCTCACACAACAGAGGCGACACCAGAATAACCTCTGCATGCTTCCATCGCACTGCTGGACGGGATGAAGCTGAGCATAACCTCAGGTAAGGTGGATAGCCTGTTTCACATCCACTTCATGGCCCGCAGCGGGGGAGGGACTGGTAGAGCTGGATGATACTTCTTTTGCCTCGAGGACGACAAAAATAAAAGGAGCTTTAAGAGGCCAGCGGCCAGAAGGCGCGGAAGGGGCTGGGCGGCACAGAGCGCTGCGCCACGCCCGGCGAAGGCCCGCCAGCACCCCCGGCGGACATCCGCGTCCGACAGACACGCTTCGGCCGCTACCGGCGCCGCCCCTCCCTTCCCTTCCCACGGACCAGCGCCCCGGGCCCGCTCCCGCTCAGTTACCTCGGCGCCGGCGGCGGCTCGCTCTTTGGCCCGGCCGCCCGCGCGTCCCTCCGCCGCTGGCGAGTCCTGGGGCCCCACGGTCCCGCCACGCCGCCGCCGCCCGCCGCCCGCGTCCCCCGGCTGCGCACGGGGGGCGCCGGGCCCGAGCCGCTTTCCCGGCGGCGCCTCCGCCTCCTCCAGCGGGCGCTTGGGCGCGGCCGGGCCCGCGCAGCCCGGCTCGCCCCGGGGGCGCCGCTCGCCCGCGCGGGACAGCGCCGGCTCGCGCAGCAGCCGCTTCACGGGCACGTGACACATCAGCGGCTCCGCGCGCCGCTTGGCCATGAGGGGCCGCACGCCGGCGGCTCCGCGGGGCTTGTGTGCCCCGCCGGCGCATGCGCGGCGGGAGCGCGCTGCAGCGCGCATGAACGCCACGCTCGGCGGCGCCGAAGGGGGCGGGGCCGCCTGCCGCACTGCCTGACGGGAGGAAACGGCGGGAAGACGAGCCCTCAGCCGCCCATTAAGGGAGGAGCCAAACAAACACGCGAGACGTCAACTCTTACGGCAAGCTTTAATATCTAAAAAATCCAGTCCATTACACACACTGAAAACTGTGGGAAGTGCTCACGGAGACGTGAAACTTCCCACTCTTACCATCTTTGCAACCAGTTTCAGAATATAATACAGTAAAAAAAATACGGGACGTTTTACATTTATCAAACTCTATATAAAGAACTTTTACATTTAAGATTATGCAACATTTTATCTTACACCTGTTTCCATTTACAGTTTAATAGTGACCTAAAATAAACAGTCGCAGCTGACAAACACCTTGGGCATTTCCCCCTGCATATAAAACTAAATAAAACAATGATTAAATTCTGTAATACACAATTATCCCTTTGCCTTACAGTACAAGTGGTGAATTCTAAGAACTCCTAACTGGGACTGCACGTAAAACACTACTAACAGCTCATTTCACAAGCTTATTTTGCTTCCAGCTCTTAATGTGACTGCTGCAATTTAGAAGCAGAACGCTCTGGGGAAAAAAACCAGCATTTTCTAGATCAGAAATAAAAGCACATCACTTTATTTATTACACCATATGCAAGAACATTTTTAGAGAAAATAAAAAAATGGCACCTGTGACAACACCTGTGACCTGTGGCACCTGTGGCAAGGAATAAAACCAACAGAACATAGGATATTGACACTCAAACATAAATAAAGAGCTACATTGCTTATTTTTGAAAAACAGAACAACACATTTCAAGTTACAAACTGCATGGGGCAGTAACTGGGTAGTATTAGAGAGAGATGCTACTTGGCATCAGCTTAATTTTCACCTAACCTCTGTGTTATTTCAAGAAGCTTGAAAATCAAGTAAATTACTAATCATATTCTACCTAAGAGAAGAAAAGCGAATTGAAAGTAAAGAATCATAAATTTCCTCAAAAATTAAATGGTACAATATGGAAATTAAAGCATGTGGTTTTGTTTTTTTCTTTCAGCCACACAAGAACTTTTCTGTTTAAATAATTTTTTGAATAGCAGTGTTTCATTTTTACACACATCTCCCTTGGAACAGGGTAGAACTTCAGTTCGTGCACTTTTAGAAATAAAGGAGTTCAAAGAACAGTAGTTTAATCCAAACTTAAACACTTCTGTGTAGACCAAAAGTCTCTGTTCTCAATCAGGATTCTGAGCAGAAAGGGGCACAATACTGAAACATATACAAGCATGTGCTCTCTTACATGGTGTTGAAAATAAAAAAAGTTTGTTTTCCCTCCTTGCAGATTTTCAGTTTAGGAATAAAGGCACAAATTTCTGGCCTTGATTAGAAAAATCGAAAAGCCAGTAACAGCTCTATTAAAGAGACGTGCTTAGGACATGACCATGAAAGACAGTACATAAAATAATCAGAAACAAACAAGCTACTGACCAGTGTCCTTACAGCCAAATATGAAAACAAAATTCAGCCCTCATCATAATGGTTTTATATTTTAAACATATTTTTGAAAATGTGTCCAAATGGCACTTAAGTTAATCAATATAGTATGGAAACAAAATATTTAACGTGACACCTTATCTCACACTAGTGGCTGCTAATTAAGGTTTCTCTCATGTACTTTGAAGTGACAGGAGATTGTATGTGACATGACAGCCTCTTGTATAGTATCATGACCTGTTGATTAAATATTCACCTAAGCCACATCCGTTAGGAAAAAAAACCACATTAGTAGGAGGAATCAAGAAGTCACAAGAGTAAAGTGTCCGAAGTAACAATGAAATTGTCTACCATTTGGCCTGCATATCCTGGCTCAGCTTAGTAATTAGTTTATAGCACATATTTACATGTAACTTCACTGTTCCGACAGGTATTTTTATGTTGTACTACCTACACATGGCATGGATAACTCAGCTATGTTTATCAACTTTAAAAGTTCTGGCTTAAACAGTAAGAAGATGACTCAAAATCAGTGGATTTCAAGAAGGCAAAGCATCTAACACATTTCAGTTCCAACATTAAGATCAATCAAGAGCAGTGTTTTCCTGAACTGAGGTTTACATACTGCTTCTCTGTGATATTCTGCTTTTTCTTCACTCAGTATCCCACTTTCCTGTAGTATCTCAAATTGTCTATAGGTTCTGGTTTTTGATTAAATCTTTAGCAGTGGTACAGCCAAATATCAGAACTTGAATAATATCCTTTTTGACTTCAGTTCCACAGAAAATGCTCTAACAGTTCTGATGACGATTTTATCCTTCAAGAATAATGTTATCACTTCCCAACCATTTCAGACTACATAATTTAAGTGTACATTTACAAATACTTCTCTAAAAGTGACACAGCTAGTACGGTAAGCACCTCCATGCACTCCTACTATCATCAAGTAGCAAAAAAAAGCACTATAAATCTATGAAAAATGAGGCAGCATTAGCAGAGAATTAACCTAGTTATGGCAAACATTAAATTTTATTCTCAAGAAAACACTTTTGCTTTTACATCTAATGCATTCCAAAGCACAAAGACAATGCATGTGAACGTCTGATCTTTCACAAGTTTATTATGAATATGCATGGCATAGTATATGTCTGAATAGCAATAGAGATATTAAGAAAATAGACACTATCTATATCCTCTTAGGAACAAGAAGGCACCACTGATTTGAGGTTGTGTCCATACATCACCACATTATTTTATTCTCATTTCTATCTTTCAAGCCAACCTTATTTTCCCATTAACCTATTCAGACCACTACTTTTCTGGTTTTCTCACCACAAACAACACGCATTCATAGTAGTATTTCATCATGGAGAGCTCATTCACAGTGTAAGTTGACAGCACAGATTCTTTCTCCACCTGAAAACAAAGCAGCAGTTCTCAAGACAGCTTTGTACAGGAACTATACAAGAAAATGCTATACATTTATTAGATTATGAGGCTCATCTATACACTTCTTATAAAATTGGAAAAGTAGGTAACTTTTAAGATACATAATACTCTGAGAAGTCATTAAGATATGCTGTTATATTGAATGAAATTTAGGGTGATTTATTCAAAGCAGTTTGTCTGATTCATAACAATACCGCTTACTGGAAACAACAGCATCTTCTTACCTCTATATGGAATCCATACTGCAGGATAACATTTTTTATATCCTCGTAGCTTAATTCTATGGAAAGTTCATTCCCCAGGTTTTCAAAATGGTAAAGGAGAGGACCTAAAGTACAAAGATACAACAGAAATGGCTATCAAAAAGACTAAGTATGTGTTAAAAATCAAAAGCACTGACAATGAAACAAACACTTATATCCAGATTCACATACTCAAAAATATGGAAGGTTCCCTGCCCCAGGGCAGAAGGATTGGAACTAGATCGTATTTAAGATCCCTTCCAATCCAAGCCATTCTATAAATACTGACAAAAGAACATATTGATGTTACTTGAATATGATTCTTATAATTAATTTCAGAATCAATGCAAAATGCAAACTAATTACTTTAGTTCTTATCCAACAATTTGCAACACTTCCTACCAGATTTTGTTTTCTGTGTCTTAAAATTTCTTCAGTCAATCATCACTGTTGTCTGTACAGCTCAGAATATAAAAGTCTGCCTAGGAGCTCTGCTAGCACTCGGACTGGCTAGGACTGGGAGAGTAACCAATTGACCAGTGACTGACCAATTTTTACTAAGCGTGTTCAATGCCTGTGTCTTGTCTAACATTTCTTTACCATGGAAGAGTCCAACCAAATCTTATTCCCAAAACTTCTGCTTCATAACAGAGTACCAATCAGACATTGGAAAAAAAACCAAGAAAGCAAGGATGTATTTTGAATTTCTATTTTCTTAGCAAAATAGCAAAAAACAACACAGAATACTACATTTGTCGAAAAAACCAAACGTTTGATGCATGAATGCAAAAACCTGCTACTGGCAAGATTTACTCGCCTATTTAAAAATCACAGTGTTGACTTGATTGTAACTAGTGAACACCTGAACATATTTTGAACATGTCTGAGATCATTCCCAAACCCTCTATTTTTCTAGCTGTACAGCTTACTGCATAGACACAGTTATTCACACACACTTTTCAAATATACCATCAAAAATAAGTCAAAAAGAGCATCTGGTCACACTTGCCTACATTTATCCATATTCCTCCAGGCTTTAGTATTTTCCATATAGTATCAATATAATCAATAACATTATGTGCTGTATCTATGAAAAAGCAAGTTGCTACACAGTCCCACGTATCTGCACGAAAAGAGCAAAGTATACAGAGATTAGTTTCAATGCTTCTTAACCCTGCAGAAGTTCATAATTTAATCCTGGTATTTGTTGATACCCTCAGAATCACCTTCAACTAACAGCAGCTGCAGGCTCATAATTTCATTTGCAAGCAAAGTAAATAAAGCATTTTGATTTACATTAAAAACTGTTAACTTTGGGCTCATCTGACCTGTCTTCCTGTGTGTGTGTGTGTGTATATATATATATATATATATATATACACACACTAAAATTTTATATATACTTACTTGTTCATTTAGCGAAACTGCTCATACATGATATAAAATTATATATATTATGTACTGTAAAATGTAAAAATTGTAACACATTTTATATAAATGAACGCCCAAGTGTGCTGTTACTCACCTGTCCTATGAATTTCATTATGACAACTGTTAATAATACAATAGCAAAAATCCCCAGTCATTTTAGGCCTCCCTAGTAAGTATCTAGAACAATACAAGTCTGCACAATTAAGTGCAATTTCACAAGTTATGTAGCTTTGAAACATTTTACTCAGTATATGAATATCTCCCCAGCTGTTTTTAACTAGTCAGTTCAACAAGCAGGAATTTTTGAAGTCTACCTTTTAAAGAATGAGTCTCCCTGTTTTTCTCTAAACAAGTATTCTTGAAATAGCAAAAGTTTTATGTTCTGTAAATAAAAAGCTTTAGAAGTCTTAATTTATGCCAGTCTTGGATATTCTACCATTAAAGACAGACTCTTCAGAAAACTAAGCAGCTGTGGGGAAGGCTCCTGCAAGACCTATTATACAATGAAGTGTTCACATTTCTATAACTAGGAAGAAAAGAAAAGCTGATTTGGAGTAAGAAGTAGACCTATTGATACAGCTGGAGAAATATCCTGAGTAAGACAATCTTGCTACAGCTATTTCTTTATACTTAATACTGGTAGATACACTTCTATTCTCTTCATAATCTATCTGTCCCAAATACTCTGAAACTATGTGAAATCACATGGATAGCCTAGAAGTTTGCATTTACTCACTGCACTCAGAATAAATTTCCTGAAAATCCCCTGCTGTCATAGAGAAGTTTGAACCAGAAGGAAGACTGTGAGGATCAACATCTGGGAAATAAATTGGTCGTATCTGATCAGCAGATCTTCTGTTATTGCTAAATTGATGAATCCAGGGATAAAGCTTACATGAATTAATTTGAGAGCATCTGCAAAATATGAAAACCAGCGAAATTTTTTTCAACTAATTGCTTATCTATAATCTAGAAATATAAGACTCAAAGTTCTTGTAACAGCTCCACAAATTGATCTAGTTCACACCACTTTGGACCGCACATAATAATGAACTGATCAAAAAACTATTTTTCATCTGATACAAAATCACTACCACAATGTAACTGCCTTTCTTGGTTTTAGAATTTTCTCTTATGACTTCTTATAATTTTCTCCAACTTACTTCTCTGCTGAGGAGAAAACACATATGTTTATTTTGTAAGACTAAGGAAATTTATGATTTGCTATATTCCATAAAGCTGAGATTTGCTGTATCATCTCTCTTCCTATTTAAATAAAAAAAAAACAAAATCCAAGAACAGCCAACAAACAAACAAGAACTAGTACCATTAGTTCCATGATTTTTTTGGAAATGTTTATCATTCTAGACTTTTCTGAACCATAATCATAGGAGGTTTTAAAGCACAACTAAACAAATGCATTTTTCAGATGCTAACTGAAAAGACGCTTTAAAAATATAAATAAGCACCATTTTGCAAAGCACAATAACGGTCAGCTTAAGTTTGTAATACCTGAATCTTTGCAATCATGCTAAATAAAGATGTCTTTGTAAAACAGGATTTCTGAATTCTCATGACTGGCTAAACCAACTAATATTTTAAAAACTGACAAAACACATCATTTAAGTATAACCAGAAGCTATTCCCACCATCCTCTAAAATTGGTTTGTAACTAAAAAATGAAAAAACATTTTCTTTCAAAGACAACAGAGAACGTATCTGTCCCATAAAATACGGATCATCAAGCGTTTCATAAACTGCAAGCAATCTACTACATTACAGAAAGTGCACTCTTTTGGCTGGTGATTAGAATATATTTGTGATAAAGTGTTTTAAATAATATTTTTTACCTTCTCCATGTCTTATGTCTATTTCATTTTATCAGTTAAAAACTAAAATTTGAGCAGCAGTATACAGCATTAAACAACTTTCTTCATATATAAATATCAGACATATGCAGTTGGTTAAAAAAAAATCAAACTCAAAACCAAACAAAAAAGCCCCCTAACCACTACAACAGCCATTAATAAAGAAAGATTAAAAAGGAGTTCATGTTCACATCCACTTTGAAACAGTTCCAATTTAATAGAAAATAACAATCTCTTTTCATACAAGCTTGAAAACTTCTAGCTTCAACAATTTCTACTTCAAAGCCAAGTTGGTCAGTCCCTGGCAATTCCATTCTTACAACAAAAGATACATTCTTTTACTCTTGAAAAAATATACCTTCTATTATAAAAATCTAACATATTTAAGTGTGACACATTTCTTTATTTTCCATAGGGGTTGGGTATTCACTGTTCAACATTTAGCTGAAAAGACAGTTTTGGAAAAAATGGGTAGGTCAAATCTCACTTCTCACCACTGGTATACAGATAAAAATGTAATTTAACTGTTTTCATCCTAAGGCATTCATAGACATGCAACAAACACAATCAGTAGTCTCCTCCAAGTGTCAAGATTTATCTAAAATTATATTCTTTCCAGAAAGTAAAGAAGAAAAACACATCATATAAGAATCTTATGCATACAAGGGCAAGCAGAATTTCCCATACAAGGACTGAGGCAGCCTTGGAGCCACTTAACTTATGGCTTAACTAGTCTAGGGTCACTCTATTCTCAAATTAGAGTTTCCTCAAAAGACTAACAAACCCTAAATAATTTCATCTATTTACAGTGACCACAGTTACACTGTGACACACACTCTACATACCATACCATGCAACTTTATCCACTGTAACAAGTTAAAGTTCATTATTTCAGACATATGGAAGGTTTTTTTAAAATGTGTGAAAATCAGCAAATACCACTTTGCACACAGAAATATTAAGCCAATGTACCACATCTAGGAGCCTACAGTAGCAACACTTGACATTCAAAACAGTACTCTATCTTCCTAAATATAAACCACTGTCAGAGAAACAAGGTAAAGCTGTAAGCTTTAAAACAGTGAGCACGTATGAGCAAAATCCTCATGCATTTATCAACTAAAAACAAGTATAAATTAAATTGAAACTATAGTTAAAAACTAACCACCAAATTATTTTTCCTGATCACCGTTCTTTAAGTATTATCATTATTATTATAATATATATAATATAATAAAATAATATATTATATATTATATAATAATAATAATAATTATCTTTAGCTTACATTGATCATTGATGGTTTTTCCAGTTTCAGAAAAGCAAATGTGCATTTCAGAAGGCTAACCATGAACAGCCACTTAAGACAAAACTGAAAGAATCTTCAACTCCCTAAAACCTTCATAACAGACACATCAAGCCCACAATTACATCTGGCAGAAAAGAATGCTTCGACTTCAACTAAATTGACTGGTGCTCAGTCTTGACAGCAGTATTCCATGCTAACAACGTAACTGATAACTCATCCAGCAAAGACGAAAATTACAGCTGTTGCATAACACTCAATTTTGCTATCCAAAAAATCTCATACTCTTAGCAAGTTTAGCACCTTTTTGCTAAATATCCTACATAAACAGGAAACACTACATGAGCATTAGATGCTAAAATTACTACCATTATTAAAGCATGAATCTTTAGGATAATTTCACATATAGATGAAAACTCTTTATTTAACGAAGCATGTCATCAGAGAGTAGGGGTGAAGATAACTAACCTCTGTGACAGCTGACCAGTTCTCCAAGAGATGAGAAATTAATGCTTCTATGCTGCTTTGAATTTCCAAAGCATTGGAGGAATATGGTTTCCTTTTAGTAGCTACAAGGCATCAGTCAGATCAATTGTAAAACATAATTCCACCACCAAATGAGTCACTTGAGAATAATGCAGGAAAAAAGGAATAAGTGAAACTCCAGTAAACATCTATTATCATCACATGGAGCACTGCTGCCATATGCAAATATGCAGCAGGCATCATGCAATGCTTTCCCCTTGTTGGTTTTGAACAGCAAGTTGTATGAGATGCAAGAGCATTAGACAGCACTGTGGACAATCAGTGTATTAGACAGTCTCCAAAACAGTATGGCAATACAGGAAAAAAAAAGCAACAGCTTAGGTACTTTCAGCAAAGGTGTATCACTTCAGACTGATGAATGAACCATCAAATTCTGCCTCTGTGAACTTGGCACAAACTGCTCCCCCCAAAAAAAACACCCTCCAGACCTCTTTCAATACTTGTCACCTTCCGCCTTCCCACTCATTTTCTTAAAAGAGCTGCATGTGCTGCCTTTTTTCTTCTCTAACAAGGTCATTTTGAAAACATTAATTTCAATGCAAGTGGCAGAATACCAAATACAGAAATGTAATTTTAAGTAAAACCAGCAACATGGTATTTACTACATTTAAATTTATTATCTGAGCATAATAGTGTAATTATTAACTCTTAGCTTCTTGCTCAGCATGCTTTAATGATTGTTTTTCTTGTCAAAAACAGTGCATAAAATTTTAGAATGGAATGTTATACTTTTTTTTTTAAACAGGTCCTCTGTTAATAATCACCACTACTAAATACCATGGATGTATTTACTAGTCCATATTCAGTAATAGCAAGATTGGTGTCCATTTTAGAGAAACAGATGTGAAACGAATCATAAAACCTAATAAAAATTTTGCAGAAAATCTGTTGTACAATTTAGCAATTCTAAATTTCACAACTTGAAAGCCATGTTTCCTGTAATTTTAATGACTAAGATACAATACTTCCTTCCCCATTTATCTGTAAGACTTTTTTTCCTTAAAGCATTCTAAAAAGTATGTATGCCTTGTAGTACAACTGATAAATCTATTCTTGTGAGATGTATATATTCAGAATTCTCTCATTTATAAGTTTGCCTCACTAGGTTTTATTCAGCAAGTAAAACATAAGCTATATACCTGTTGAGTACAAAGTTAGAAGAAAAGAGCATAAAGAGGCTCCATTCATTTCCTTGGCAAGCATAACCGAGCATAGCTATTTCCCACGCCAATCTACCTAGCCCAGCACCAGGTACCAGGATATTAACTTTGGAGAAATCCCTGCAACAGAACAAAAATAATAGTTAAGTCTTTATCTGATACCCCTTAACACAACTTAGAGGTCCAGCCAAACATTTTTCCCATTATATACTTAAGATACGGTATTATGTTTCCTGTATGACTTCACTTTTAAATGGAAACTGAGCCTGTTCTGATCAGATTGGTTAATCATACAGTCAAAATAATTCACAGAAATTACTCAAAAGAACATATACAACCCTCATTCAGAATACAGAGCATAATTGCTATACACAATTTGTTTTCCTTCGAAGTTCTACAGTTATCCAGCCAAAAATTTGTGAAGTGAATAGAAGATTATCATATAGCACAATGTGGTTTTTTTTAACCCCCACTGATAATCAGAAAGCATTCTAGACATATTTTTTATTATCTTACAAGGAAAAAAACCACAAGTATTTCAACACGAGAAATGAAAACATAAAATCCCCACAATCTGATGAACAATTCACAATGTAAAAACCTTAAAGTAGTGACTGTTTCAGCAATGGGGGGTTCTTCATCTGCTGCTCACTGGTTTCCCCAAAGTACTCTAAGTGACATATCTCCTAGATCAAAGTACACTGCAGCTCTCTAACCATTTCCCCATAACAAGGCATCAAGTTGAAGACAATCAAAAAACATCCAGCAGTTTTCATTGAAATACTGAGAAAATCTCGCCCAAGTGCAGCAACTAACGAATAGAAGGAAGAATCTCAGAATTTGCTCCTCTTTGAGGCAAAAAAGGCAGTATACATACATATCCTAACCATCGCACTTCCACCACAACGCAAACCGTCACTCATGAAAGAGAAACCACTCCCATGCCAAACTGAAGATACTCAACCTAAAAAGAATTTTTCAGTTTCAAGTCATAAACAAGACCTCAAGAGCTCACAATTTCATACAACAAAGTATGAATATTCATACACCTCCCCACATTGTTTTGCATAGCACCTTCAGAGACAAAAAACACATCTACCAATTTATATGCAAGTACATGAAAGAAGCCACAATCAGCAGTACCAAAGGATAAAAGGCACCAAAACACAAAGCCTTTGACTACTTAAAAACTCAAAATGCCAAAAAGGGTTCAAAAGAGTAAGGAGGCTGCACAAGCATGAAGATGTTTAAAGGAGTTACATAAATCCTAAAAACTGTACATTTCTGAATGCTATTGCCCAAAATGAAAAGGAACCTAAAGGCCACACAATCTAACAAAGCAGTTTTAACAGTGCCTTTTGAATTTTGATTTAATCATCTAGTTAGTGAAAACTCTGAAAGAGAGTATTATTCCATTCACTTCCATTCCATTATATGCCCAGGCTCTTTTCCTGACTTAAGGAGAAGCTGGAAATCAAGACTTTGTTACTATTAAGTGCACTCTTGTGAAGCAATAGTTCTCACTACCTGCCTTCTACTGCGGAAACCAGAAGAAAGCTGGCACAAAGTTCTACTGAAAAAAAAAATACTTCAGGAGAAAACTACATGCTCAATACGAAATTTTTGAAAATAGCCACCAGGAGAAAGAAGAAAATGTGCCTTCTGGTAGAAGCAAGAAAAGCTTCTATCTTACAGATTTTCCTATTCATAATGGTACACTGTCATTCCAAATAGATTTTATAACCTCATCTATTTCTCCATGTCCTTACAATTTCACTTTATTTATGAAACCCTTTGACTAGCTCTACACAGATTTTAGCACCTCCCAGTGGACGGTTTTGTAATAAATGGAATGATAAACCATAAACCACTTTCAGGATTACAACACATTGATTAGAAGAAAAACCTTTTCTTAAAGCATCCTGGTAGCTAACAGATATGGAAGTATTATTCACATTTTGAAATCTGCATCTTTACGCACTCTGAAACAAGACAAAACCTCTAACAGTCAAATGAATTGATTTTAAATTGCCTGTAGTTGTCTTGCATCTTTTCATTCACAATATACAGTTTTTGTATTTCTAAACTAATTTTACCAATTCTCTCTTAGAAAATGGTTTTCTATTCTCCTTTTCTGTGCAGACTTAACTACACTTTTGTTTGCACCTTTATTAAGGGATTAAAGTCTGAAAATTTGTTAGCAGTTTAATTTCTACTCTTCATTATCAGTTGCTGGAGAATGCTCCTGGCCAGCAAATTCATCTCAGCAACCAAGCACAGCTAATAAAATACAACAGAATCAAATCTCAGTCCACTAACACTAACCTCCCAAAAGCGTATTTTTGAATTTATAGTCCAAGTAATTATTTATGTGGCAAATTTACTGCATAACAAGTAGTGACTGTTGAGTATCCCCTAATTAGAAAAAAAATGTCTAACACACTTTTTCAAGATTTAGAAAGGAACTGTTTGTGACAAACTGTTAATGAGTTACATTGAATTTTGAATCCTTATAATAGCTAAAAATTTTTAATTGCAAAGAAACTGCTGTTTTAATGGCAGTGGTCCTCTAATAGGCTGCCAAAACAGCTTTTCTCTGGTGGTTATGTGATAATAGCAACTACAAAGTTAACTAAAAAAAAATATAATCAACAACTGTAGTAACATCATAAATCAAAGTGATCCACAAGGAAAACTCGCCTTGAACCAGCCAGCAATGACAGGATTTCTATAACACACATCTAGCAGTGGTCAGGAGCATAAATGAGTACCCAACAAGTATCCATTGAATACCTGTGGGCCAAGAGGGAAGTAGCATCAGCCTATTAATCTGACAGGTGTGGGGAAAGGTGCTGGTCGAGCAGCAGAGAAGAGGGCTGCACGGTACAATTCAGCTCAACAACTGAAACTGCAAGTCTCTTAAAATGGAGAAATATCAGAAACAAATCTGTCATGCCCTTTTTACACCGCATGTTTCAGTGTGATGTATTTTCAGCTTTTAGAAGACTGTTGATATTAACTAAGATTTTAACTTCTTTTAAAGTTTTTTTTAAAAGGGGGAAATTAAATATGATAAAAATGGAGGCTTACTTCATGTCTACTGTGTTGTAATAAGAAGTAATGGTGTTGAAGGAGTAAATATGCTTAGCAAAAGAAAAAATTAGTGTCTAATCAAACACAAACCTCATTTTCATAAACTAAACACTACAGTTTGATTTATCAAATGAAGTAACAAACACCTATCTCACACTGAGATGGATTTCTGATCAGTGGAAATATCACCATAGGGGCACAGTGTAAACACTTTCCTAGTGTTTACAAGGTCTGTAAATTTAGATTGTAAACAAATCAAATTCTTAGTACCCCACACTTTGTTATTTTACTTCAATCATACTGTTAGTAATTTGTTTTTAAAGACAAATGCTAAACAGCACAATCATTTGAAAAGCAATTCTTCTCTGAACTTGGCAGGTGAGTTTTATATATTCTCATTTAAAGACCTGAAAAGCACTCAGTGATGAAATAACACTGCCAATATATTTCCTCTTAAATTCAGAGTTCAAAGCAAAGTTTAGGCTAAGTACAAAGACCTGCAAGGACAGATGTATTTCATATAAAGCGTAATAAAATTCAAATAAAGCATAAATTTCAACTCCATTATAAATGTGACTGAGCACACTCAAATAGTATAGTCAAACAGTATAGTCAAGTAGTATAGTTTTCATACAGGAAAAATAAAGCTGTTTTTCATATTAAAAGGAAACTAAGCTCTGGTAATTTCTTTTGGGCTGTTCTGTCAGCACCTTGGAAAATACATTTGATTGCTGGACAGCACGACACAGATGAATTTCAAGCTATAGTTCATTTTAGAGGGCTAGTTTATGAGAAAACTGGAAAAATACCTAAGTATATTGGTTTTGGCCATGGAATGATAAATAACAAGAAAGTTAATTATTTACTAGATTTCTTTTGGACAAGAAGCTGATGATCTTTACATTGTTTCACCTAAGCAGGAAGAGCAACACTAGAAGGGAAAAGAAACCAAGATGACTGAAAAAAAGGGGAATAAAAAAAAACTGAGTATGCTTATTTAGACTTTCAATTTGATACTTCCCCATAAAAAGGCTTAAGGAGATAATAAATAAATAAATAAAAACACTGATAAAGAAATAAAAATGTATCTACATTTTACTGTTTTCTCCTACAGCAAGTAGGTTCGTTCTAATCCAAGAAATCCAAGACATTTAAATATTAGAGCTCCTGCAAGCTGAAACACAAATTGCAGTATTAATAATGCAAGGAATCCATCAGTTCCTCAGGAAAACCCAATCTCACAGGATTTACTTAAAACTGCTTTGTTGACTCTGCTAACAGATTCTGTGTTAAGGTGCTAAGCAGAAAGAGGCAGGAACAGCTTTTTGCCACTTGATTTATTTTTAGATGACAGCCTAATCAGAAGACTAGACTGAAACACATGATAACACATGGTAAGTAGCATCTATTAAATAACTATTCTGATTTACAGCTGCTTTCAACCATTGCTTGTACTACTTTCCAAAGAGCAAGCATATATAACACTTCTCTGCTTTTCCTGCTGTTTACATACCAACTGAACCCATAGGTGTCAATCTTGCAAACAGCAATGCTATAAGGTGCGCATGCACAGAGTGAAACATACTTGAGCAGTTTCAAAAATTTAAACTCCATTTTCACATGATTCCAATACATGGAATTAATAATGTCAACAAACTATGTTAACTAGAAACTGAATTTACCATTCTACTGAGTTTTACAAATTTGATGAGCACTGAAATTTTTTTACAAAGTAAAAGGCATCTGGCACTGACAGTTTCAAATTTAAAATATGTATCACTTTCAACACAAAAATACATTTAGAAAAAGTTGTTCTCACCACCCAGGGCAGTTTTTCTGTAGCACTTTCATTTCATTTTCAAACTCTACAGCAATGCAAAGCTGAGGTTCACCTACAGGCTGTTTTCTTTCACATGGTAGAGTCCATAGTCAGTCCTCGCCCACTGTAAATGACAGAGTAACTCACCATGTCAGTTCAGGCCCTGTCAATCCCTTCAAACTGAAACAACTTCTCCTCCCCAAAATCACTGAAGAATATGCTGAGCTAGAACAGACCTGTCAGGGTAAGAGTCTAGCTCCTGGCCCTATGTAGGACACTCCAAGAGTCACACCATGTGCCTAAATATCTTGTCCAGAAATCAGACAGGCTTGGTGCTGTGATCATCTCCCTGAAGAGCCTTTTCCAGTGCTCAACCATCCTCTTGGTGAAGAATTTTTTTCTGGTACCTAACCTAAACCTCCCCTGATTCAGCTGCATGCCATTCCCTGGTCCTGTCATTGGAGAGTGAAGAGTTTGTATCAAATTTCTATCAAACACCCAGACTGACCAGCTAGTAAACCCAGCTAGGGAAGTTACTTCTCGCACAAGGGTGAAGTGGCACTGCCAATTAAGCTCGATAGTACGTGACTCTGCTTCTTAACTAAACAGATAAGTACACCTAAGCAGTACAGCCTTTGGTCTCTGGGAAAAATGAGTGATCTCACACAGTAGCTAACAATATGTAAGCAGAGAAAAGGTTCTACTTAAATGCTATAGCACCACCACAATGATAATTTAAGTTATACACATTCTAGAAATTAAAAAATGCTGTTTGACCAACTCAAACTTGTGGCAGAGATGTTTGATCTGTACAGCAATGTACTGAGATTACAGCAGAGACAAAGTAAAACTCAAATTGTACTTCAGAGCCACCACAATAGGAACCAATGTTCTGCCACAATAGTTTTGTCTGACAACTACCACAAGAATTCCCTGTAAAGAAGCACAAAGCTCTCAACTTCAGATTTACCCCATCTGTTACCACATCTGTTGCCTCCCAATATCAGCTGAAGGTTTTGAAATAGAGTTCATGGATGACAAATGTAAAAGTCAAGATTTTTCAAGCCCCAGTCATGAATCTCTTTAGATCTGACATAAACTACCTCTTCCATAACCAAAACCCATTAGCAGCTAGCATACAAGAGAAAAAGTTGAATTGCTACTTTGGAGCAATTGCAAAACTAACTGTGAGTTCTCCCATAGATCTACATATCAGAGGTATACATGCAGTATTTAATCCATTTCTTATCTTACATAGGGCACTATAAGCACTAGAAAAATTGCAGAAAGTTCACTTGCAGATAAAACAGTTTTAAAGGTGTATGTATCTTTAGGTAAGTCAGTTCAAGACAAAATATAAACCATCTACACTCCACATTCTTCCACTACACTCTTTACTAGTGAAGTTAAACAATGGCTAGTGGAAGAGACTCTAAAATGCACTTTAAGATGATGGGGTTGATTAATTAGTAAGAAACAATAAACATGGAATTCTTATGGCACTATAACATTCTAAGACTTTAAAAGTATGCCTCTACCTAAACTACCTAAAACCCCTGCATCAATGGCTAGTTTGGCACTGTAAATAAGACAATATTTACAAAATGACCCTCACATGTGCAACTAAGCTTTTCTAGGAATTGTCTTAGAACAGCTGTCTGAAACCAAGGTTATATTTTACTATTTCAGAATAAATTCTTAGTGCAATTAAGTTCAACTGCACTAGAGGTTAAGTCTGCCTCCTTCCTCCCACAATGAAGAGCAAAAGCCTTACTTCCTGCTGTCATGGAGTCCTTCCTTTCACCTGCAGCAGACACACTGAGAATCTGCTTACCTGCAAACCTTACCTCACTCAGCACAACTGAGCTCACTTTCTGAAGTCTCTTACTTGAAAGATTTACATATATTTTAACCCCCAGTGGCAGAACAACAAAAAAAACTTATTACTGGTTTACCTGGTATTACTTTGTGAAGCTTATGAATACACTCTTTTCCAATATCTTGTATTAGAAATAAAAACTTTCTTGATTGAAAAATAAATTCCACTGAGTTCATAAAAAATTCTCTACTTTTGAAACAACGCTTTTCATTACTCCATAAACTCTATTTTAGATTTGTGCAACACTGTAAGTCCATATAAATATAAGTTTTAAGACACTATACCATCTTTCTTTTGGAAAGTTCTTTATAATTTCACTAATAATTGGCTGGTAGCAGGAATCCCTCTCAGATTTTCCCTCTTCACTCCAGTCTCTCACAAATTGTTTCAATGTGGACTTTAATTTATCCATGTCAAATGTTGAAGCTGGTGTAATCTTCCCGCTTCCCTGAATAAAGTGGAGAGAGAAAAAAAAAAAAAGTTAATGGAAAACATACCAAGTATCTGGAGTCTTGTGGGGGAGGGAAAAGGAGGAGAAGCAAATTATGAAGAGGAAAAAAAAGCCATGCTACAAGAACTGGTGGGAGTATCAGCTGACAAAGCACTTCCCTTTCACTCCTGGGACCCAGGCTTAAATCCACCTCAATATCCTAAACAAACTGAGTTTGCTGGCCTCTCTTTGGCGTTCAAAAGTTCACTTTCCACATCAAAAAAACGATACACAGCAAAGCACAACTGGTAGTCCTTATTCATGAAAGGATCAGGGCTTACCCAGTGCAAAGGCTGAACTGCTTACCCTGAAAAATGGATCCCTTTAGATACTGGTAAGGCAAAACTGAGAAGCTTACACTACAGCTGCCCATTATTGTATCTTGTCTGTATCCAAGAAGGACTTCAGTTCCCATCTCTCTCAGTCCTTTAAGTCTTGTTGTCATTTTTTTGATAGAAAGTAGGTCAAGCAGTAAAAAAGTGTTTACAAATAACAACATTAAAAATACTTACAATCAAGAATTGCAACCAATTGACAATGTTGTAACATATAAGAACCTACAGTAAGACACACAGTATTATTTATATTCTATATAGTTAACAGAAAAAAAAAATTAAAATGTAACCAGGGTAAAGCTAAACTCTGGAGTGAAAACAATGATTTGCCAGATTCAAAGTTAGTTTTTCACAAGGATTCACCAGATTCACAGTTAGTTTTCGTAAGTGTAACTAACAGAACTAACAACAAACAGCTTCATTAAGCATCAGCTCTGCAAAACGTGAAAGACAAGAGTGAGAAAAGTGTGGGCAAGCAGGAAACGATAAAACAAGGAAGGCAAAAGAAAAGAAAGTTGGAGATTTGAGGCATTAAAAACAAATGTCGAAAATCCCAAAGCATATAGAATTTAATTTTGGAGCAAGAAGAAAGTCCATTTTTAACATACATCTTCTCCATATTCCTTATTTTCAAACATATGAACACAGTCATTCACAATGGTTTGTAGTATTTCTTGATTATGATCAATGCACTTCCGAATCTTGTCAAGGTGAGGAAGAAATTGAGGAAGAAGACTCTGTTGGTTAGCTGGGAGAGACTTAAACTGCCTCTCTGTTCTGTTCACTCGTTCATGCATATTCGTTCTAAAAAGCAAAAGTTTTAAATATTTAGAAGCAATATACACACAGGTAAATAATTCACTCTAAGCTGTTCCAATGACAATTATTTTGTTTTATACAAAGAAAGTGACCGGACTTTGTAGTTCCTTACCAGAAAACAAGTTTTCTAGAACTTTTTAAGCAGTATTTTTTTTTTAACCTCTAGTTCTACATTACCACTCTATGCTAACACATTCCAGTTTAAGAGGACTTTTCTCTCCTCCTTTCCGTTTCATCATCAGCCACTCATTTCCAGAGCAGGTGATCACTACCTTGACACACGGATCTATGAAATTTAACAATCAACCATCTCCCAGGTTTGTTTCACAAATCCAATTTAAATTGAATTAATCTGAATGCAATGGTAAGCTTCAGTTACAGAAACAACAAGATGTGGTGTGGGAATTAGGATCCTCAAAATCTATTGCTTTCAGGAGAACTGTAAAAGTCTCAGCTGGACTACACCAGAGTTCTGGCAGCCACATGAAGACACTAAGCTACCTTTTTTCAACAGCATATTCTCCATAAGTACTGTGAACATGATCATGTGACTGATTCAAGCTAAAAATAATTTTCCACTCCTCCAGGATAAAAGTTTCATAAAAATGGTGAATCTTCCTAGATTTTGCTAGATTTGATTGCTGTCTAAACTGACAGAAGTATAATTGCTATATAAAAGCACAGTCATGATGACTCTAGAGAGAGACTTCAGTAAGAGATACTGACCCTTTTGACCACCAAATAATTTCAGCTGTTCAGAAATTTCCTAAGCCTTGTGTCAATACACAGCAGCACGAAACTGAAAAAACTAGCCATTATGAGACAGCTGCAACTGCTGGCATTTTAGTTACAACTTCATTCTGGAAATTTGAACAGGTAATATCTCATTCATGTGTTACTGAGAAGGGCTTGTTCACTGCAACAGCTACGCTGGTTTAAAATTACATTCAAGGACAAGAAAATAAACATGAGAAAACATAAACTGATGCTTTACAGAAAGAACAACAGCTTAGCTCAACATCTTCCTGGAAAGGTTTATCTGCAAAAAACCTTTGAACCTAATTCTTCACCCTTTTATGCCAAATTACAACCATCTACCAGAACAAGTAATTCACTGAAATCAGAAAAACTACAAATAATTAAGTTATCTCTGTTTATGTCTAGAAGACAAGAACAAGACCTGGACTCATCTGAAAGTGTGTCACTGTCTTAATCATAGAGATGTTTCCAAGTTAACTGAAAATATCTGTATAAGCAAAAAAAATTCCATTTATTAAGTTCCGAGATATGCAATTTCACCTAAATTTTGAATTATTTCTTTGAGAAAATTGAGATCATTTCAGTGAATTTCTGTACGGGAAATTTGAGTCACATCCTTTTCTTTTTACTGAAACAAACATTCAAAAGCAACCCAAAGCTACAGCTCAACAGAAGTCTGAGAAAGATATTCCCTGCTTCTAAGGCCTGAGGTTACGATTTTATCACTAACATAAATAAATTACAAGTCGGAACTGCAGTAGTAGCAACTGGTATTAGACACTGTTAACTAACTAGGTCTTTGCTATGTCCAACTGAATTAGAGAATTTACATTGGAAGAGACATTGAAGACTCATTCAGACCAACCTCCTGCTCAAACACTTGTCCTGGAAGACAAATAAAACTTACACGGAAGAACTTCAAACAGAAGAAAGCATATAAATATCACCCACTCCTACCAAGAACCTCACTACCATGTACATATTATGCTTGTGCTACGTTGACAAAAAAAGGGTCTAGCACTTAGGGATGAGCCACGTGATGGAGCTTCATTAACTGAAGTACAAACCTGCCTTCCAAACCTAGAAACAGGAAACGGTTTACCAAAATACTGATGAGGACGGGACTCTTCCAGCCAGGCTCATTACCTTGCAATGCGAGTAACTTGCTTCCTCGTCTACTAAACGGGTTCAGTCCTAACACCAGATGTCCACACCACCGCTGGCTCATTCCCATGGAGCCAGCAAATCCTCTTCTCATCCAACAGAGGTAATAAAAAACGTCACCACTATAGTTTTTACCTCTTCTACAAAATAAAATGTCTTTCAAGAATTTCCACCCATAATCGAAACACCATTTTGTATTTCTTTGCCAGCAGGAGACACTATTGTTTTGAAGGCTTTACAGTGTCTTAGGAGCATTCTATCTCCTAAGAGACCTCAAGATACTCTTTTCAGGCTTGATGCTTCCTTTTACTCTCCCTAACTAGAAGGCAACAAGGCGCCTTTGCGCGTTTCCCGAAAGGAAAGGGGTGCAGAAGCCCCTTCCCGACCCGGGGCTCTGCGCGGTGCTGCAGACCGGGAGGCGCCGCACGCAGGGAGCCCGGCTCCGGCGCCGCTGCGAGCCCTGCGGCGGCCGCCTGGCGAGCGGAGGGACCCCCGCAGGGCCCCACGCCCAGGGGACAGGCCTTAATTACCCGTAATATCGGAAAGCGTTGATGATCCTCCGAAAGTGCTCCCGCTCCAGACGTTCCTCCTCCTCCACCGCCCTGGCCGACGCCGTCGTCAGCGCCCTGGGTTCTAGAGGCTGCCGCCTCCGCCGCTCGTCGCTCAGCGGTGCCGCCCGCTCCGCCTCGGCCTCCGCTCCCATGCCGCTCGCGCTCTCTCCCGGCCACGGCAGCTGCTCCCGCTCCTCCTCGCGGCCTCGCCGCAGCCCCCTGCGCATCACCTTGGCGGGCGGCTCCCTCTCGCCCTGGGAACGAGGCCTTGGCAGCGGCGCTTTCCGGGACACGGCGCACGTGGCCGACATACCCCGCGCCCTCCTGCGCCCGCGGGCACCGCCGGCGCGCACGCGCACCGCCACCCTTCCGGCCCCGCGCAGCAGGGTATCGCGAGAGGGGGCGGGGCCGGGGCCAGGCACGCGCTCCCGGCAGACGGGGACCCGCGCTCCCGGGCCGGTGGCACAGGGATGGGGACCCGCGCTCCCGAGCCGGTGGCACAGGGATGGGGACCCGCGCTCCCGAGCCGGTGGCACAGGGATGGGGACCCGCGCTCCCGAGCCGGTGGCACAGGGATGGGGAGCAGAGCGCTCCCGGGCCGGTGGCACAGGGATGGGGAGCAGAGCGCTCCCGAGCCGGTGGCGCAGGGATGGGGAGCAGAGCCTGGCACAGCGCTCCCGAGCGGGCTGGTGTCGCAGGGGACACTGCCCGTGGCGTGGTGCCTGTCCCCGCTGTGTGAAGTGGCACGGCGGGGTTCCCCGATGAAGACCCCAAGCGTACCGAGGGAGGATGCCCAGCCGCCGGGCCCCTCGGGGGTACCCATGCACAGGAAGGACCGGCTCGGCTCTCAAACCCCGACTTTCCGCCCGGCTGCCGGCTCCAGGCTGGAGTCAGGTACACGTCCAGCCCCGCTGGCAGGCAGCCAGGGCAGCGAGGTCACTGAGCTGATAAGAGGCACTACTACACAGTCTGCGACAAACCGAAGATGGGTGATGTTTCCTGGGAGGGTGGGCAAGGACCAGCTATGGGGAGGGAAAAGCAAGGTGTCTTAACCATACATGAGTCACTAAATACTAGATTTCCCCCCACAACAACAGACTTTGGCCTGGATGATAGGCATGTCCTCCTACACCTGACAAAACTTGTTTGACCAGGTGCAGGCACCACATCATGCAGCAAGCCACACCTTACATCTTTCCACTGTGCTTTGAGAAGAGGTGGCTGATACAAGCCTGATACCTCGTTTGTAAGGGCCTGTCCCCTCAGTCTTAAAAACTAAGAGCACTACCATACCTCCTGTTTGTCTAAAGACAGGGGCAGTAATTTAGTAATCCAAGTAATGCAACAGGAATAGGAAAGGTTTTTGGCGTTGCACTATATTAGGAACAGCAAAAGTACAACACAGACTCTTAGCTTGGTTGCACAAGTGAGCAAGTTTTATTCTTCTATATCTTCTTTTATAGACAGTTCCGAGAAGGTCCAAAAGGTAAACCTCTCATTGGTCATCCAACAAACACACCACCATCACTGGACAGTTAGGAACACCACCCCTTGACCGTTTCTTTCAAGAAAACAACAAGGTGACAACACCTGCAGAGGTTGTTTTCCTTCTCCAAGAACTGTTTGGATTCCTCCTTATGATTTCTCAGGCCAGACTGAGAAAGTTGTATCACTTAGTTTCACACAAGCTCAAGCTAATGCCTGAAGCCTAAAAATATTTTATTTGACCATTATCAGTTCCCACATTTTGGCACATTAACTTCTCTGTGGAAGTAGGAGCATCAGCTTCCTAAAATAAACACTTTCACTTTACTCTTACACTGCTCCTGCTCTCTTGTAACTACAGTAACTGACCAGGCAGAGAATGAACGCTGTTCAGTGGCAATGACAGAGAGAAACCAAAGACATACCCAGTTTGATGAACAGAAGAGTCTGATTTACAGTGATTTACATACCAAGTGGGTATGTAAATTAGGAAATGCCTTGTGTGTGATAAAACTAACATCTGAATCAATGATACATAAGTCTAGAAAGAAATTCAGCATTTAGACTTTGAGCAATAGAGTGGGAACCATAAGCTCTGAGAGATAAAAGGTTTGTTCCTACTACATCTGTGTTTATAACTTGTCATGTTGTGTTATTTTAACATCAGAAAATAACTTTCTAAATATTAAACTAGTAATATACTTTTATTTCTGTCTTTATACAAAAGCCATTAGCTTTTATAGGACACCACCACCTCTATCACTCTACATTTCTGAATATATGCAAGACACTTAGCAAAGCTTTCCTTCAGCTGTGACAGCCCAAAATTGCTGCCAGTAGATGACACCACTTCCAGAAAGTTACCTATTCTTTGCTAAAGAACCACAGGCTTCTGTCATGCAGCTCTCCCCAACCACTTCACAGCTAGTACAGCCCTGTCAATCAAAAGGCATTCACCAGAGCAAACTAGAAAAAAAAGAGATTTTTTTTCTGTCAAGGGCTGTACCACCTTCAAACCAAAAGCATTCTGCCAACATGCCACATTACAGGCCAGCTCTATAAGCTTTTATAATGGCACCTGAAATGCTTTATCTACCAAACAGACTCAGAAGAGTTCATTATCTTTTATGGCTGAGTTTTTGCAGCAACTGACAAGAGCTCATAATCTGGGCACATCAGGTGAGCCTGGTCAGTTTCTACAGTCCATCCATGATAAAGCACTGCTTGCATTTTTTTTTTTTTACTACTTCTTATGGGTGAAGTGTCAATGAATCTTCTGCATCCCTTTTGAACTTGCTGGTCCTGTCATCCACCTTTGGCATTACATCTCAGAAGGTCAGTGTCTGCTGCATAAAGTATCATCTCTATCTATGTGAAGTATCACCTTAATATAAATTGGTCCATCTATTTCAAATGAAGAAGTGCCCCCCAGACTAGTATTTGTAAAATTTAGTGAATACCAGTTCTGCATCCACTTGACTCACAGCTTTCAAGATGTTGTAAACCATGGCCCATTTTCCCCTTGGTCTTCTCTCCCCAGTGGGTGGTCCCACCATTTTCAGTCTCTCCTTGCAAAGCAGCTTCTCCATTCCCTTGACATTTGGTTTCTCCTCTTTTAACTCCACTATGGCCTCCCTCTAAATGTAGAAACCAGAACTGCCCAGCTCTGAAAACATAGGTCCACTGGTCTTACAAAGAAGCCATGTAAGATCACCCATTTTGTTTGCCAAAAAACAAAACAAAACAAAACAAAACAAAAATTGATGCAGCTCCAAACTGTGGCATGGTTACGGAAGAACTGTGAAAAATCTATGCCCTGAGCTCTTACTACAAGTTGCTGAAGGACAAGTTCAGTTCATGTATATTCTAATAATGATTTACACCACAAATGCATAGATCTGTACTGGAGCTCATTTACCATTTTTTCCCTATAGGAGGATCAGATAAAACTGAGCTCCTTGCCACAGCACCAATGTTGGACTAGTTGAATAAAGCCAGGTGATACCATTGTTCATTCCATTCTCTCTACTGAATCACCCCACAGAGCAGGTGGAAGACTGTCCCCGTGGGAGGGACCCCACCTTGGAGCAGCAGAAGACTGTGAAGAGGAAGGAGCAACACGAGCCCCACCCACTTGTGCAGCTGGGAGACAGGAGGTAGAGAATTCAGGTGGGAAGTCAAGCCCACGAAGAAGGGAGGGGTGAAGGGAAAGGTGTTCTATGATTTGTTCTTTATTCTCATTATTTCTGATTTTATCGGCAGTAAATAAAAATAATTTCCCCAAACCATGTCTGTTTTGACTGTATGTAAGTAACTGCTGAGTGATCTTCCCATCCTTATCTTGACACATGAGTCAAGATGCAAATCCATTGCATTTTTTTCCCCTCTCCCGTTGAGGAGGGGGAAGTAATAGAGCAGTTTTGGCGGCTAGCCAAGATCAGCCCACCACAACCATTCCATGCATTAGTTAATCTCTTGCAACTGTACCCTTTCTAAAAGGAAACAAAAACAAAAATATAGTTTAAAGTCAGACAGACCATCACAGCATATGAACAAATGCGAGATGAAGTATTTTTAGTGCAAAATAATAATACAAAATTATATTTGGAAGTACTTTGTTTTAAACACAGCTAAACACAGCTGTAATCCAATAATATCTTTTTCTTTTACATAGATTTAGGACTTTTACAATAAAGTAATACATTTCAATTACTGACCAGTTCAGCTGTCACATATCAAGTAATATAATCCACCCTTTACTTTCCATGCCTGTAGATTTATTTTTATTCTAGCTAATAAAAATGTAACATATTGTCTAGAAAATATAAGAGTTAATACATCAGCGACAAAATATGATCCCATTTCCTAATTTGTGTAGATACATATACACAAATTCTATAACAAAGCTTTCACATTTGTTTAGCATTCCTGTTTTCTGAACATTTCATTCAAAACATTTCAGTTTCATTGCACTTTCAAAATTAGTTATGAATATTGATAACAATTATTTCTTCTTTCTTTCCTCCACCCTGAAGCATGGATTTATTGTCTAGCTATCTGTGCCATCCCAGTCAATCTCTGCAGAATATATGTACTATATCTTGTTAATGATATCCATCTCCATTCTCTATATCTTATTTCCCCATCTTTTTCCAACAATCCGAGATCTCTTCAGGTTTGTTTCCATTTTCTTAACATCTATTTCCAACTGCTCTAAACAATACACAACACAAAAATTACTGTGCAAACACCAGAGAGCATTTATCAAGTCTAAATAAGTTTAGCTGTGATGTATTCAATCAGTTACTAAATAAGCAGCATAATGACTTACATAAAGTTACACAGCTAGTTCCTCTAAGCATGTTTATCATAAAAACACCTGAAAATATTAGAGACAATCACTGTCATTCTTATATGATCATTTCAAATTGCAATCATCCATGTTCAGATATGCTTATTAACCCAACAGAAGTGCATCTTTATGGTTTAGTTTTGTGCACAAAAATCTTCATATTCTTTAAAATGTTAACATTCAATCAGATTTAAAGCTCAGCCAAAGCAGGACTGATTAAAGGAATTTTAAAGAACGCACTGCTCATACTCCTAAATGGAGTCTCTGTCTCCATACCTAAGAGAGAGCTAGTAATTACTTACAAAAACTCTTGTATTATATGAAGTAGCATTATGGTCATACACACAGCATTTGCTCAGTTGGTTGGCTGGCCAGGTATGACAGTCTTGGTGTTTTCAATTCATATCAAATTGAATCCAGGCTTTCTACATTATCATGCTGTCACCTGCTAATCTAAAATAAATACAAAGTACATATCTAACCTGTAGTGTTTGCAAGTGACATTGGTGTATATTAGAAAGTAATTCCACCAACACTTTTCATTGATATTTTATCCCATATTCCTCCTCTTCCCTGTTTTTTATTATTATTTTATCATTAAGGAACAGTAGATTCAACTATGATCTTAAAACATCCCATTTCAAGGAACTCAGTTCTAACTGAAGTTGACTCAGAGTAATGAGCAAACATGGTATTGTAGCACACAAAGAAATATAGACCTACATAACTCTTGTAGTATTTTCAGATAAAAATATTAACTTCTTGTAAACATGGAATGGGATACACAGATTCAATTTCCAGTAACATTACTTACTTTCTTCCCTCAGCTTGTTTAATTCCTGTATTATATCACTATACACATAGGATAAAAGCTCCTCTTGAGATTTTGTTCCATCTAAATAATCTGAGGAAGAAAAAAGAAGTGTTGATGAGTTCTATACCAGCTATCTGTAATGGCAACTGGCAAAGTTTTCAGTATTCCTATAGATGCCACCAGAAGAAAAGAAAAAAATAAAAACCAAGAACAGCACTTCCCCCTTTCCCCTTGTTTTACCTGTTAAAAAACCCAATATAATGGAAAAGTATTCTAGTTAATAATTAATTTACTTTTTTTGTGATATAAAAGTCTCCATAAGCGTAATGGTTATTATGTGAGGACAGTGGAGCCATGGAATAATTTGGCAAAAAGGTTTCTGTGCAGTAGATGATTTCAGGTTCCTCAGTTTCACCCTTTGAGTAAGTTCTGGAAAAGCACTGCAGCTCTTATTTTTACTGCACAGCAAGAAGCAGTGTGCTAATGATGAAGCAGCCATCCAACTTCCCTTCCTTTCCCTCTAGTCCGCACTCCAGAAGCAGGTAGTACAAGAGCTATGTAAGTGAGAACATCACACAAATGTGTGGCGCTGCCCCAACAGCTTACCCAGCTTTGACACTTGTCATGCACAAATGGTGGCTGTAGTGAGACAGTCAGCACCTAGAAAGTATCTTCAGCTTATTACAAGATCTAACCAGGATTTCAGTTTTTTTCTGAAGAACTCTGCCAGTGCATCAGCTATCGTCTCAGAATATTTAGACATATGTGTGTTATCTTAACAAGCTATCTTGTTAAGCGGACTTAATTAGTGATCAGAAGATTTCTGTTTTTTGACTTCCTAATTTTCATTATTAAGTAACAAAACCAAAAGCCCTATAGGCTTGACATATAAACCAACAGAAACATCAAAACCTACTAGAGTGCTACAAAAACATTTGAAGAAAATCTTGCCCCCATTTAAAAAAATCCCACAATTCAAAAAAACCGGCACAAGTGCCATACTTAAGCATTTTATAAGTTTAAAATTAAGGATAACATACCAACTTGCATAGTTGCATTCTCTTCCAATTCATTTTTATATTTCAAATACATAGGCCACACATGTCCATCGAAGTACCCTGGTGTATCTGCTGGCTGATAGACTCTGGTGCTACACAAAAATACATATGTGTTCCCATATAAGTTTTATATTTTCCTTTGGTGTCAGCTGGTTAAACAATAGCTTTTATCCAAAATAAAAAAAGAAAAGTATTTTTGTTGGAGCCAAGAAGGCCCCTTTGTTTTAATTCAATCTGTGATATGAACTTCTGCTGTCTTTTGCTGTCTTACTTATTTCTGCCAATCGAACTACATTTAAGATAAGGTAAAAGTTTGGGGTTTTTAAAACTTTTTTTTGTAAAATTATTACAGATAAATTAGAGTGTATTGACACTATTACCAAAAGAAGCTACTTTTTCACTTTTTATTAGGTATACAGATTTCTCAAGCTTTAAATGACAGTTGTTTAGCCTAGACTATTATTCCATTCTAGACACTAAAGTCTTAGGTGAGTCTAGTAAGAAACCAAGAAAGTGGTATCAACCAAAGCCAGTTGGGATCTTCACTCAGCCAGCCGATTCTGATTTTGTGCACATATATTATTCCAAGCACACAGAATTGCTCCAAATCTAGAGGCAAGCCAGACACTGGTTCTATAATATAGTTTAGATCCACCATAAAATTAATGAACAGTCTACACAAAACCATACACTAAACCCACACATGAACATCATTACTCTAAAAATAGTCATCAATTAACTACATTTAACCAAGAATAAGACTGCTTAGTATTTTTTTTTAGACATTTCTCATTTTAAGCATGGTTTTACTCGTATTTGTAATCACTAACTAAATAATTCATCAGGACAAGAAATTATCTTTTTAGTGTTTGTAAAGCACTAAATACTTTAATAATCACATGATCTAAAATAAAAACCCAACCAACCAAACCTCAGACTAACAGGATATATGATCTTAAAAGCTTACAATTTGCAAGCACTGAAGAAAAGCTAGCTCAAAAGGAACACTTCAGGGGGTGCAGTGACTCTTCTTAAACAGTAAGTCAAAAATCTTACCTCCTTCTCCTTTTGCACTCTTCATAAGGAAGGGTCAAAAAATATCTTCTATTCCACAGTTTATTAAGTGGCCTAAGACAACAACAACATTTAGTTCCCTCTTCCATTTTACAGTAGCTTTTAATTTACCAGGTTACATATTACTGCTTACTCATAATTGTAAAGGAGAAAGCCTTCAACAATCAAAATATAAACATTCTTCAGATTGTCACATGTATCCTGTGTCTCTTCTGCCACCAAACCTGAGCTTGCTGGGCTTTTCATCCAACTGTGAATACTTGCCACCATTTCATCCATATAGAGGGCATCAAGTACTAGATGAAAACAAAGTTAAACATCCCTTAACAAGAATAAACAAACAAAGAATAAAAAGGGAAAAACAGAACCCTTAAATACCCCTACACTAATCAGCAAGAATCAAATAATCCACACACAAATTTAAATGAAGGGGAACAAAATTACCCCAAAAATTATATCCGTAGCTCTGTTTACTACTGATTTCCCAAAACCAAAGCTTGCACCAGGATTAGGGTATTCCTGTTGAGTGTAGTCTCTCCGAAATTTATGACATCTAATATTGTCTGAATGGAATTCATAGCTTTTCACTTCATGACAGAAACTTCATGGACTGCTCTCTGTTTTTACAAAACTTGTAAAAATTTACTAACCCTGAGACCTCAACCCTTCTGTCAATTTCAGAAGTGGGAGTGGACGCTCAACATTTTTTGCTTTGGGTTTTTATAAGGTTCATTAGGTGGGCATAGAGAGATTTAAAGGAGCATGGTATACAAAAACAAAACAGCATAATGTAACACCTGTTTTTGTATGCAGACACACAAGAATATATTGAGGAAGTACCAAGAGCTAGAAATAAGGCAGCATTCGGATACTGTAACAGCAAACATATTTCTAAAGAGCTTTTAAGAGCAGCATTAAACCTGGATATTTGAATAAGAATATCCATTTCATCCCTCCAGTTTCACATTCCATTTACATGAAGGCTAGAAGTCTAGCCAAACACTGCATAGCTATTAATCACCAGTTTTAAGGCACAACTGAAGGGTCTGACCAATATTCTCAGTGATTCCTTTTGTGATCATAAAGTATCAACAGAGATTAGCTACTAAACAAGCAACTGTCTACAAGTACATATGACCTGACACAAAACACTGGCCAAAAGTGGATCTGGGTCTAGAAATCTCGAAGAATAAATTGAGCCAGCATTAATAATGAACTTAAAAATATATGTTCTTTATGTGAGATCTGACATGAAATAAAGGTGTCAGGACAGATCCAAGTTTTGACTGACTTAGAAAACCTAATAGTGATATCCCATGAGTTCACTAGCAAAGATGGAGAAAAAAAGAGCCATTACCAAGCAATGAGATTAAGCTTATGCCAGTACTGCAAGCCAAGACTTTTAAGGGAACAGCACCGTATGCTAGTAAACCAGACACAAGTGAAGAAACAAAGACAAATATTCAAAAAAGAAAATGAAAAGTCAAGCACTAGCTTGAGCTATTTACTAGTTAAGCAAGTCTTCTTAAATATCTCGGCGAGCTGAATGAAACTAAGAGAAGGATTGCTCTGAAACAACCACTTGTTTACTGCCTTGCTTGGAAGGGAGAGATCAAGGGGATGGGGTGGAAGAAGTGTTGAAGCTCAGCACAACAATTTCAGTACAATGTTCAAAAGCAGTGCATCAGAGTTACTGACCATCATACAGCTTAAATCCACGTTCATCTGTTTCTACTTCAGACTCTGGCTGAAGGGGAAAAAAAACGTAATTTTTTCAAAGTCGTTTTTATGACCATGCTGAGATATATATACTCTGGTTATAAATGTAAGGGTTGTACACTTTTGTATCCAATTAGTTAAATTTATCGTCAACATTAAACTAATGTAAACAACTGTTAAAATATCCTACACAAACTTTAATCTTGAACAACAAACACTCTATATCATATTACTTAAGTTCATTAGAGCTCTACTTGAGAAATAAGAGCTCCTTCACCCTCTGTAACAAACATCCCCAACACCAACACATAAACTGTTTTTCTGCTTTGACTTGGGAGACAAAGAACTATTTATTGTTGTAGCGTAGGCTTAAGAAAGTATCATTAAACTCATTAGCACAAAGGATCTTGAAAAATGCATCCATTATACACCCATGTCTTATTTTATGAGAGTGGCAAAGAAGACTGGAAATTTATTTTGGCTGAGTATGCTCAGTAGTTTGGTCACTTAAATTTCAATTACCCCAGCACTCATTTTATGATTCTTATGCAAGTTACTTTAAGTTACTTTAACATTACTTTAAGCAGCACCAATTTTAAAAGTTCATCAATAGGAGAACTGAAAAAATAATTGAAATCTGCTCAAACCTACTTTTACCTACCAGGTTTTTCCATAAAAACTGTTACCTTAAAGAAGTCATCTTGAGAGATTATACCACAGTTGGGAAGCATGTTCTTAAGTTTTTCTGCTAGTGTAGTTTTCCCTCCATTTGTTACACTGTTAGAAAACATTGTAGTAAGTTCACCAGGGCAAAAACTACTCTTTTAAACATATGTACAACCTTACACATACATTTCTATATAATTATACACAAAGAAACAATACAACTTCCCCCAAATTTTAATCACATTAAATACTCTCTACCTCTAGAAATTTTCTACCATGTTCCAACAGTTTTCAACAATCAGTACAGTAAATCAAGCAGTGCAAAAAAGAAACCTGCACCTGAGGTCTCCAACAAACACAGAACAATTTCTTAAGAGTTATATGCTATAAAACCATACAATTATATGTCGCATTTGTAATCCAGTTTCAAAAAAATACATATTCAGAAACAGAAATTGTATCACATCATTCTGAGAAGACTAGTCTTAATATGTAGAGGAAATTTAATTTTTTATAACTTACCCCCCAAGGCCAATAACCAATACTTTCATACTTTGTTTTCTCCTCAGTTCTTCCTTTTTACTGTCAAAAACAATAGCCAGTGAAAAATCTTATTTCAGGAACAAGAAAGCAACTATGGTATTAAGAAAGACCAATTATACAGCTTATTTATTTTCTCTCCTGTTGTCTACAATTTTTCTTTTTGCAAAGGTACAGTCAGAATCTCAGCTGCTCTAAAGCTAACAAAAAACCTGCAGTATATATGCCCCATCAAAAATCCCAATGTACTTTACTTTTGACAGCATTTTAAAAATTTGAAAGGAACTCCATGGGACTTAGTTCTAACAATATTAATATAATACAAGTTCCTAAAGAAAAGCACAATCACTAGCTCAAGCATTAGCAATATAAAAAAGACTAGGTAAACAGAAGCTGTTGTGGCAAAACAAACAAAATCATTAAGAAAGAAACAATTGGCATGCTGAGGAGAAAGATGTTCTAAAATTTCACGAAGATTTGTAACAAAGACTGTGTTCAAAAACTCTTTTATGAACCTGGTTTCATCAATGCAATATTCACTGTGTAATTCACCACTGCCTTTCTGAGGGTATTAACAGCACAGACCATACAAATTCTCCTCCTCTGCTCCACCAGATTAATCTGGAAGCATTAAAACTACTGTAAGGGCAGTTTAAGCCATCCTAGCTAATTTAGCATTGAGAAGGACTAGGTAGCAATTGATTTTCCCCTGAAAAGATCAAAGAGTAAACTCTAAAGGTTAATTTGACCACCATATCCCTGTTGCTACCACCATATCCCACCAGCTCTGAGGCTCTGACTGCCTGAACAGTTTCAGTAGTCAGAGCTGCCAGGAGACACAATTCTGCCTTATCCCAGCTCTTTCCCCAGAACTTTCTTCTGGAATGGGTGCTTGCAGAGTACATAGTGAACTATCCTGGGAAAACACTGCAGCTGAAAAACAGTTCTGTGAAGACAGAGGGGTAGCAATGTTTATTTTCAGTTTCACACATCAATTTATAACTATTTAACCACACGCAAACACCCTTTTTTCATCTGCTCTGTCCTCCTAGGTCACATTTAAACCTATGTCACCTAAGACCTGAAAGGACCGAGCAGGTAAAATTCTCCCTGCCTCGAACAAACAAGTATCTGTACCATACTAGTAAAAGGACTGGTACAGGGCATCAGTATGAAAAAATCCACACTGTTTCTGTGAAAGTAAACTTTAGATACATGAGGAACCTGCAATAATAACATCCTCTTGCATTTGGTGTAAGGACTAGAAGTTCCACTGTTTCACATGTCTGCGATACGATCTTCACATGCTTTTTAATATACGGTTATGTTTAAAAAAGCACAGCAAAAGACCTATTGACTAGTCCAAGCCATCACCCTTATTGCTTTGCAGAGGTGCAGCTTATCTACAGTAGTTGGCACTTGCGAGTTTTTTAAGTTAGTACACATTGGTTTTCTAAGGATATTTTAATATTCAGATTCAGTGATGCATTGAATGCTTATAGTACTGGCTATCAGTGCAAAGAGAGAAGACAGATAATTTGGTCTTAAGAAGTGATGATTATTCAGGCTACTTAAAAATAAGATAAAAAAGCTCTTTTCTAAAAGTTTCGTGTCGCAGAGGATTACCCTTTGTCCCACAAAGGATGTTATGCAACAAATCGGACAAACACGTTCACCTTTGGACTTTCATTTATGTCATTGTCAACATGCAAATTAATCCCAGTCTATGGCAAAAAACACCATCATAAAAAACCACACCAACTCTTCTGTCGCCCTGACGAATGCGTAAAATAAATCCCAAAAGGAAATTTGTCACAAAAGCTGCAACAAAGAAGTCCTAAACTACTCTACCTTGGGTCAGTTTGGCTCTTTAAACAGAGCACAAACCCATGACAACGCTCGCACATCACTGCTGTCACCCCATTTTTAAGGGCATACCGCGGCAAAGCTCCCACGCACGGGGACAGCCGGACCCGGACCGGGACCGTCTCTCACGGGAACGGGCCCACACAGCGGGGCTAGCGGAGGTTCCCGGCCTCGCTTCCACTAGTTGCAGCTCCAACACTTCAGCGCCTCCGGAGCTCGCACTTCACTCGGAGCACGCCGCGGGGGTGCCAGGAGCACATCCTTCCGCCAGCAAGGCTCCGAAGCGCCCGCCTCCTCCGTCCCGTGACGGCGCTGTCCGGGGCGCGCCCACCTCCGAGCAGGGCGGCGGCACCGCGCACACGACACTCCGGCCCACTTCTCAGGAGAAGCCCCCTCACAGCCGCCGGGGTCACCCCGCCTCCCTCGGGCCGCCCGGCCCCGGCCCGGCCCCGCCGCCTGGGCGGCTCCTCCGGGCGGGGAGGGCGCGGAGCGGGAAGCGGTGGGGCCTGGAGCAGCGGCGCGCGCGCTGATTGGCGGCGTGCTGCCTGGGGCCGGGGGGGAAGGGCCCCGCCGGGGACCCGCCCTTCGTCCCGGCTGCCGCCGCTGCCGCCGCCGCCGAGCCGTGCCCGGGGCTGCCGGGTGAGCACCCCGCCTCTCACTGCCGGCCCGCGCCCGGACAGCCGACCGCCGTCGCGCCGCTCCTGCCGTCCGTGCTTAGGTGCGGTCCAGCCATGTCCAAGCCGCCACCTAAACCGGCGAAGCCAGGTGAGGGAAGGGCAGAGCGGCCTGGCCCGTGTTCCCCGTCCGGGGCGTGACGCAGCCCGCTGCCTGCTGACATGTGAATGGCTTGGGTTTCGGGTCTGCGCTCTCAGGCACAGCCCGGGCGAGGGTGGGAGTGGGGCACAGCCGCCCTTCCGGACCGCACGCTTGCTGTCGCCGAGGAGGGCTGCCCCTCCCGCGGCTGGAAAGCACCGGGGGCTGCCCTCGGGCATCGTGTCTGGGCCGGCTGTAGCTCGGGAGGAGGTTCGCGAGTGCCCCCAAGTCGGAGCCATCGGCCGGGGACAGGCTCCCCGTGTCCTCTGGCCCCGGCCTTCCTCGACTGCAGCGCGGAGCCGCCGTGCCCGGCGGTGGCACTTGGCGTCGTGGGGTGCCCGGCTGGGAGCTGTTTGCGTAGCCTGAAATGCACAGGAAACCTTTTTACCCTTTTGAGAAACAGCGCCGAGCTACTCTGAGATTTGCCTCGTGGTTGCACGGATTTGTCAATATATTAAGGCATAGGACCAGTTTTACAGTATAGTGGCGTGCAATATTCTTCATCTTCAGAGATGGAATCCGCTGTTTTCCCTTGTTGGTCTCCTAACAGCCAGACTCTAAATGTGCTCTTTGAAATAAAGGTGTCAATGTGCACATCGCCTTTTCTAGTGCATTTAGTCATCGATGTGTAGGGTTTTGTTCCTTCGGGTTTTTTCCGGAAAAAAATTACTGGTAAAGCTGGTTTTCTAAAAAAATTAATAGCAACCATAGCTTTTTCTAAAATATATTGAAAAGCCATTGGAAGTGGCACAGTTTTAAATCTTAGAATGGAAATGGCGTTTTTCAGGTAAATATACATTCTTCAGTCAAAAATTTAACCATTAGCTTTAAAGGTTTGGTTTTTTTAAGTAAGGAATTGATCTGGAGAATATAATGGCTATTTATCATGGTTTTGTCTCATCTGTCAGTGTAAAAGCTTAAATTCTTACTTAGAAATTAAAAATCCTCTGTGACTTTCATTAAATAGGTAAGACTAGTTGATGTCACCCAAAACAGGATTATCTGTTCCCTAAGTACATCCAAATTTCAATTTCTTTTTGCACTGTGAATACTATCTGAAATGCCAATGTAAAAAAAAAAAAAAAAAGATAATTTAATGCTTAGCCAAATTGAGTATTTTGACTCAAGTGAGTTGAGTATGACGACTTATAAAACAAGTTTTCAATTTGAAGTCAAGTAAGTGCAGAAACAGTTTAGACCATTTAAACCGTCAGTCTCATCCTGCCTGCAGGAGCAAAATCTGCTAAAGCTCTCTGGCTGCAATTTCATCCTCAGAAGAATTTGCTCTGCCCTGTAGTTTGTTAAGCTTTTTTGAAACCAGCTTACTTTAAATGAAGAAGACAATAATAAAAGCATTGCGGTTGTGGACCCTTACAGAAAACAATCAGTACTGAGGAAATCTGCAGGCTTCTGAAAGGATGTGGTGTTTCACAGCTGAATATGTGTGAAAAATGGGATTTTCCAATTAAGTTGATAACTCGTTTTTCTGTTTTTCAAGAAGATGAGTTAAATTTAACCTAAGATTCTTAAGGAGTTAAAGGCTCTAGCCCTGCCTAACTTACAGGAGCTCTCAGACTGACTCAGACATGTTCTGTCTAATACTGGGTGTCCCTCCCTAGTTTGGTGGGGTGCAGTTTGTGGTGTGCTTGATCTGATAAAATGCGGACTGTCGACAAGAGGACAGGCTCCCTACCTCCACCATCACTTTCCATTCCATTTAGTTACGTGACAACATGGTGGTGCTCTAACTTTTTTATGTAAGGTTATTTTTATGTCTATGTACGGTTATTTTTATATCTGATGAACTTGCTGAGCTGGTTTACCAGCATGAGTGCTTGACACAGCAAAAGGAAATCTATAGAAGGAAGACAAAGAAAATAAGATTGTCTTACTAGTCACTTTCAGAGCTGATTAAGGGTAATAAGATTAATTTTTCCAAATCCCTAATGTTTGAGGAGAGAATATTTTATGGTGTCTGTTGTGTAAGATTTTTTCAAAGTAATTTTCTGAGAGGGATTGCCTTCTAGCGTACTTCAAAATCTCTCTGTATTTTGAAATTCAAAATATCTCTGTATATTCAAAATATCTCGTGTATTGCATGTCTGACTTCCGTGTGTTAATACAGAATACAGATAATATACCTTTGATACTGTAATCAAATTTCTTAGGGTTATGGATAGATGCTATTTAAAGATATAAGTATAGGAACTGTATGTGGTTCTACAGCAGTGGAAGGCTGTCTCTTTTGGTGGCATTTTGACTATATTTGCTAGAATGTCTTTGTGCCTTTGGTCAAGCTGTGTTGATTCTTCTTCACTGATCATTATTAGATATCAAGTCTATAAACTCTGTCAGGACACAGAAAACCTGATTGCATTGCTGATGGATTGCTACAGTTCAGGACAGGCAGAAGAGAAACAAACCAGGAGACGTTGGTTGCTGTTGTCCTTTCCTTTGTGTTTGGGAAATAAGAAATGCAAATTGGACAGAGAAGGAAGGAAATATTTTGATGGTGGTGAAGTGAAAATATATAACAAAATAAATATACTTTTTAAAACAGTGAGTGTTCACTGCTCACTTTGGGTATTTTGGATATTACAGTTGCACAGTGCTTTAAAAATGTGGGGAAGAGAGGAGATGTAAAAGGAGGAAAACCAACTAACTGTGGCACTGTCATTTTTTTCAGTACACGAGAGCATTTTTTATGACATTGCTTTTCTGTAAATCCTGTTGCATGCACAACACGTAAGGATTTCAGTTACAGAGGGATGGTTTTGACATCAACACGTGTTAGACAACTGTGTGAACACTTGAGCTCATCTTTTGGGTCTGTAGTCAGTCCTTGTGTAAGGAGACAAGATTGTTTATAGAGGCTCTAAAGGTGTTTCAACTTAAAGGGTTTTGAGGCCTTTTTTTTAAGAAGTGCTTTGCTCTTCTTGTGTGACTGTTACTGTCTTCTAGCTGTAGTTTTTATTTAGACTCACTATTGAAAATAAAAGGGAATGGAGTGGATGTTGAAAACAGCAGAAATAGACTTTTCTGACAGCACTGTGCAAGAGTAGGTTTTCCCCTCCATCTTTTTAGAAATCTGTTGATGTCTCAAACTACAGTACTTTTTGCAGGGTTCATATGATGTTGGCTATTAATCCTGTTTACAAAAGTTACTTATTAAGTCCTTTAGATTTGACAAGCTTTAGTGGCTTCTGCTTAGTTGTCTGCTACTTAAGCAGTGTCTTCTGGAAGAGTGACTGTCTAGTGATGTCCTTTTCATTAGAGCCTTTTATAGTGTGCAGCAAAAGCTTTTGGGGAGATGAAGGGGGTGTATCGATATTTTTTAAAAAACCTTACTTTCATGTTCACAGTAAGGTTTGCTGATCCTGGCCTAGAGTTGGCACAACATTTATGACATCTCTATGTTATGGAGAAAGACCAGCCTTTGTTCCAAGGAAATTAGAGTTTTAAATTACTCCAACTGAGAGGGAGGGAGGAGAAACATAAGGATTTAGCATAAAGGGTTGCTATCTCAAAGCAGTTTGACTTTCTCCCACTAGTAGCCATCAGAGTTAAAAAGCAGGATTCTGGACATAAATACTTAGTTTGAATCACAAGCAAGTTCACCTCAATTCTAAGATGAAGTAGGAACTGTGACAGCATTCACAGGAGCAGAACACTCACAGTGAGTCACATGCCTAAGACCTTGGTAGTAGGTTTAAATTTGACATAAATGGTGGTGGTTTGAGTTTCTTCTGTACTCAAGGAAAGGTTTCTGTTAGCTAGGAAGATGTGAGCATGTGAATGTGGGGAGTTACACTGCAGCCATCAGGTCTGAGGGGCGAAAAACGTCAGAGAAACAACAGTTCCCAGTCTGCTCTCAATGTGAATCATAAACTTTCATTTCTGACCTCAAACTGTCTTACTGCTGCAAGTTGCTGGGACCTCCAGCAAACTTCCTGCAAGTGAAGGCATGCTGGTATTCATAAAAACAAAAATCGATAAGGAACAGAAGATTTCAGCATCAGGCTATGACAGTGACATTGTGTTCACTTTCATCTTCTGTGAGAGTATTTTTACTTCTGATTTTCTGTAGTGAAATGACGTTTGTTCCTTCCATTCCAGATACTGATTAGTGTAGTACATGATTTTTCCTGGATACCCCAGTTTGTCATCTAAGCTGGTACCAGTCTATTCTTTGCATTCATTTTAATACGTTCCTAAACAAATTCTTAGGCTCACTTGCTTGTTTCTTTAATGCACTTCCCCCCCCCCCTCCCCCAACATGTATTCTCTGTGTTCACTTCCCCTTTCTAATAAGCACTACTTGAAGATGGTTCTCTAAACCCTGGGGACTCCACCTTTTTCTGTCTCAGTTGTGGCAATCCTTAGATGCTGTGTTGAACTCTGCTGTGTCTGTGAGCAAATGGTACTCCTGTAAAAAGTATTTCCAGTACTTTTGTACCTGTTTGGAGGCCTGTGTGCAAAGCACCTTTTTTTCCAATTCCAAATGCTACAGGCTTGGAGCAGAGAGGCTAGAAATCTTCCCAGAGAAAAGGGACCTGGGAGTGCTGGTTGACAGCTGGCTGGACATGAGCCAGTCCATGTAGCCAAGAAGGCCACTGGCATCCTGGCCTGCATGAAAAGTAGTGTGGGCAGTACTGGACAAGTAGTGTGGACAGTATCTGTCCCCCTGTATAGGGTGCTGGTCAGGCTGCACCTCAAGTCTTGTGTCCAGTTCTGGGCCCCTCACTACACAAAAGACATTGAGCTGCTAGAGAGAGTCCAGAGAAGGGCAGTGGAGCTATTGAAGGATCTAGAGGGTAGGTGGTACGAGGAGTGGCTGAGGGAGCTGGAGGAGTTTAGCCTCTAGGAAGGGAGGCTGGGGGAGACCTTATTGCTTTGTACAGCTGTCTGAACGGAGGTTGTAGCAAGGTGGGTGCTGGTTTCTTGTCCCAAGTGACAAGTGATAGGACAAGAGAGAATGGCATCAAGTTGTGCCGTGGGATTTCAGGTTGGATATTAAGGAAAATTTCTTCACTGAAATTGTGTTTCAGGTATTGGAACAGGCTTTGCGTATTTTCTCCTTTTGGGCCCTTTTTACAGATATGGTTTCAAATTAGTTGTTTTCAGTCAAGTTGGTGCTAGAGTAACTGATTCTGAACTGATTCTGAGCTGTTCCTGTGCAGCATTATGGCAGTAAGGAGAAAGGTAGCTAATAAGAGCCCAGGATTAGCATGAACCGTTGAAGAGGTTGATAGACTTGTGGTTTTTTAATTAACTGTAGATTACCATATTCAATTCTGATTTTCTACAGCACAGAGGTTATCCCTCTGTGTACTGTAAGGCATGAACATTGTTTTGTGACGTGCAGTGAGTTGGTTCATCTTGAGTTAGTTATTCTAATGGTAATTAGATAAGGTAATGGTAGTTAGGTGAGTTATTTTTATGGTAGTCTTGAGCTACTCAGTCTTAATATAGGTAATGAAAAGATGCTGCACCAGGATCAATATCTGATTAGTAGCATCTTGTTTGATTTGAGTGAGATTTGATTATGGCTCTCTATAGGAGATGCTAACAAAAGACTCAGATCAGTCCAGTGGGGCCAAGCCTTGGTAGCTCCTGTGAACATTGACTTACTGCCATCATTATTTTGTTAAAAATACATCTGTTTTGAACCAAGGACTCTGTTGGGGTGTTTCTGTTTTTTTTTTTATTTGAGGATGTAACATTAATTGAAAGCTAATGAAATTTCAGTATCTCCCCTTCGGTGCTGAAATTCCAGCTTAACACAAATTACCTAAGTAATGCCATGCAGGTATAGGTCGGGGGTTTTTTGTTTTTTCTTTTTTAGCTTTTCATTAGGAGGCTTGAAAGCAAATAACAGTGGAGAATGTTTAGGTGGTAGAGGGTATTTTAATGCTAGTGTCTGTGGCGGTTGAGAGAAGCTAGAGTGGAAGAACAGAAAGAAAGTGGGGAAAAAAAGTCACTGTGAGAGAAACAGTAACTCCTTGTTGCTGTGCTCCTTACTTAGCACTTCTTTGGAAGCAATCTTCTGTTAATGATACTGCAGTTGATTTAAAATAAACCTCAAAGTTGTAAGAAGAAAACAAAAATCTCACAGTCGTTTTAGAAGATGGCATTTCAGTTTTGTGAGGTCTTTTTAGTACTTGGCATTATGAAGCACAGCATGTATCTCTCTTCAGTACCTATCAGAAGCTGTGTTTTTAAGCTGCTGTTACTGTTTAGTTTCTCCATTTTATTGCTGTTATGCATGGGGAAAAGATCATCTTAGAATTCTGAGTTGTGTGTTTCACTTCCTCAGAAAAGCTGGAGAAGTTTATAGGTAAGTCATTGAAAATAAATTAAAAGGTGTAGGGTCAGCCCAACCTGACATTTCTTGTATGTTGCTAGTTACACAGAAAAGTTAGTTTGAGTCCTTTACCATGGTGCATTGCTGCAGGAGGGTTTGTAAAGTTGTGACTTGAGAGATTTGTATCTATTTAGTATGTTTTTATTTGTCAAACAGTTGTTTTGCAGGTGTTTAATGCAAATTCCATAAGAAGGGAGAAGACATGAAAATTGGTGCATGACAGTTGCAGTGTCCATAGTTGTTATGTGCAGTTCTGTCTTGTGTTCTTGTGTCTTCTGTGTGAGAAAGCCAAGGAGAAGGGTCAGTACGCCTGTCTTCCATCCTGTTGTGTCATCTCTTGTTCTTTCTTCTTTTATTTTTTTTTCTTCCTTTATTTTTTGTTATTATTGCTTAGCTTCTTGTAACTGCAGTTCACGTTTCGTGCTGGAGCTCTTTGCTCCAGAATGCATTACTGTGTGCTGTCCTTGTTCATCATCTCTGTACTGATAGTAAACATCACTCAGTTTTCATTCCTTTTAGCAGTTACCACAGCTGCAAGTATTTTGTTTCTGGGGCAAAGGTTTGAGAAGTGTTGCACCTTTTATGTCTAGGAAATGGCTGCTGTGTGAAAGAGAGAACCAACCAATAAAGCCAAATTGAATATCTGTTATTAAAAATCAGGAACTGGGAAGAACAATTACATATTGGAAAAAAAAGTATGTACAGTATCTACATGCACTTGGCAATGTGATTACACAGATTCATTTTATGTTTGTTGTTTTATATACACTTAGTAACAAAAAAGCCTGAGAATAGACAACTACAGAAATGTTTTCATTAGTAGTTATGCCTTGGCAACTATGCCTTGGCATTTCTGTTGCTAGGGAATATCCAGAGACATATTGGAAATATAATTTAAGAGCTACCCCAATGGGCAGCAATTGCTGCAAAATGGCAATTGGGTACCATCCTCCTTTCTCAAGGTGGTCAGCATGTTCACCTCCAAAATGTAATTTCTAAATCCCTTAAGAACTTTCTAAAATGATCACTTTTGTGGGTAGGAATTTAGGTACTGGGATAATAAAGACTAGATCTAGCAGAAAAAAAAAATACAAAAAGAATTCTAGAGATGATGGTTCTTAATTAAAAATGTAAAGGCTTATTCTTGAGACCTACTCTGTCTTTACTCACTTAGCTCCATGTTGTTTAATAAACAACAAAAGATCTTGCGTGTGTACACTTTATTTTACAGTATAGCCTTTGGTAGTAAGTTCATCAGTTTCTCTGAGAACACAAAATAGCCTGGACCTAGTGTGACCTAAGTAGCACATTCTCCTGGTGGATCAAATACTACTTCAGTCACTAGTTAATCTTTATAAACACCTATAGTGTAAGAACCTGTGTGTAACCTACACTTGCAAGCTTAGAACATTTAAAAGTAAACAAACCTACATGCTTAAGACTTCAGATACCTAAAAGTAAACAATACAGAACAGTCTGCATAATATAATCCTCCAGTAAGTCCAGTGGACTCCAGTATTTTGGCTATTTAAACTATGTAACATACATGTTACTTCTGTATTTGTACTTTCTGTTCATGCTCTAGAAATGTACTGTTTGAATTTTAAAAAATGTTTGTAGGGAAGCTTCTCTTGCAGTTTATGCAATTTAATTTGAACCTCTCTGCATTAAGGTTGATTTTTTCTTGGCTTGAATGCTGACATTCTCTTCCAAAGTGCCCTATTAGAACATCTGTTAGCCACTTACTGGAATTGCAAACCCTGTGCCTTATTTTAAACATCTGACTAGAACAGGACATCAGCTGTACATTAAATAGGACTTTGTCACCGTTGATCATTTTTCTTTATGATTTCTGTGTTACTGCATTATTTTCCTAATAATGACTGCAAGTAAGTGTAAGAATATGTTGGTGAAATTTGCCATTGGTTCGTTTCTTTCTTCTTTCCTTAATTCTTTGTCATTTGACAGATTTGATGTTAGTAATAAAAGTACGTACAGCAATGTATGAGTGTGTGAGGGTACACATGATTAAAATTACCTTTTTCCTCAGAATCAGTGACAACACCTCTGTTGCCCAGTGAGCTGTAATGACCATGTTAAGTGTGCAGAAGAGGTTACTTACATGTAACTAATCAGGTGGCCAGTTTCCTTCATAACCCATGTTGCTGGGTTTTTTAACTCAGGCTGCTGAGTCTTTTCATCGTGATTTTCTCTGATAGAGGCATAGCACAAATTCATTCAGCAACCACCATTAAGGTTGAAGGAAAGGAATGTATTTGGATTTAAGGGCTGCATTTAAAGGCATGATTCTGGTACTGATTTTTTTTTAATTGTTTGTTTGGGTTTTTTTTTAGGTCAGGTTAAAGTATTCAGAGCCCTGTATACATTTGAGCCCAGAACCGTAAGTACATCTATACTTCAGAGGTTTAAGAATCTTACTTTTAACCTTGGCTATAATATTTCCTCAGTTCTGCTGTTACTGGCATATTAGACTCATTGTACTAAATTTTTAATAAACTGTTGATAGATAGTTATTCTTAATGTGAATAAAACTGTCTGGTTAATCATCAGGTTTTTTTAAGAACAGCTCTGTTTAAAAGTAGCATGCTTTCTTCTGTAGTATCAGTTACCTACAATCAAGGATCAGAAATCTTAAATAATTTGTTTTTTCTTCCAAAGACAACAATGATAGTTGGAATCTAAGAGATCTGGAGAGCTGGGACCAACCAAAAAGAGAATGAAGTTAACAAGCATAAGATACGTTTCACTGCTTCCTTTGTACAGTGCTTTGTTGGAAAGGCCACAGTCTTCCTGTGTTGTTAGGAAAGTTACTGATCCAGAAAGTTATCTGTAATAAAGTCAAACTATGGACTGTCTAGCTGTTGTCTAGGTGATAGAGAATTTGAGTTGTCATTCTTTTGAATGAAGAGGTGAATGTATTCTGACTTATACAGGCATTTGTTTTTCCTACATACACACATTCAGATATATTTGTTTACTCTTTTTTTCTTTTATTTTTTTTAAAGCCAGATGAACTGTACTTTGAAGAAGGAGATATCATTTACATCTCTGACATGGTGAGTCCAAGACATCCCACACGGACTGAATACTTCTGAGATGCAATATAACCCATCTAAAATATTTTCCGTTTTCTCTGCAGAGTGATACAAATTGGTGGAAAGGAACTTGCAAAGGGAGAACTGGACTTATTCCAAGTAACTATGGTAAAGTCTAGAATATTTTTATTTCCTAAGATCATTCACAATCAAAGAAAATCACTAAATCAAAATAGGTCTTTTGAAAAGCAGATCACAGTATTTGTACTTAACAGTACTCCACCATGTATTTCAGAATACATCCATGTGCAGTATCAATTACCACTGTACATCAGCAGTGGACAAGCTGTCATGTGGTTTTATAAACCAGGGACAGCTTGAGTTTGCTGAGTGTTCGTGTTTCTGGTTATGCACTTAACAGATACTGAGGTACTCTCAGTTTTGAAGGGAAGAACACTTGTATCTAAAGGATGGAATTTTGTTTGCCTGTTGTTTTGTAGTGAATATATTCTGCCATAGAAAACATCGGTTTCTTAGGGTTTGTACCACGTTAAATATCCCATACATGTTTGGTCTGAACAGAAACTGCTTTTTCAGATTGAACTAAAATCACTTTTAAAAGCTGTGAGTACAGACAACACAATTCCAAGTCCTGCCAGGAACTGTAGGCAGAGTAGCAGTGTCTCATGACAGATTGCATTGCAGCTGCCAAAATGACTTAGGTTGGTTCATGTTGTCCCTTCTTCAGGTAGAGAGATTATAGTAGCCATGCTCTGTTTCCTTGTGCTGTAGTTACTAGAAGTACATTAATAGAAATCTATAGTGTAGTCATTGAGGCTGCATCAAATTTCACTTTAGTTTGTGACTTCTCAACTGACTCTACTCCTGCTGTCTGCCAGAGATCAGGGGTCATGCACTGTTAATATGCAAGAAGACTAGTTTATATGTGCTGCATAATGATCAAAAAATTCCAAAAATAATCCAAATTTCTTTTGAATATTGAAGTGTGGTATATTTAAAATAAACCCAACAATCTGTTAATTCATGTTCCCATTGAGATTATTTGTAAAGCTTTAATTTTAGACCGGAGTGCAAGAGGTGGTGTCTGTCCATTTTTGCACATTTGCAAAAATTCCGTGTATAAGCAGAACAGAAGCTTTTGTAGACCTTTAGAAAAAAGAGTACTAGTAGCACATCTTCTGATTTAGACCAGTTGTACAATGTGATGCTATTTGAAGTTTTTCTCTGAATTAGTTTCCCATACACTGGAAATTAAAGTGCCTCTCATTAGTCTGTAACTCACAGATCTCTTTTCATTTTAGAATCAAATATGTTTTGTTTCCACACAGGTATCAAATACATGTTTCAAAAGTAGTTAGAATTTACTCTTTTGTTTCAGTGGCTGAGCAAGCAGAGTCTATTGATAATCCACTGCATGAAGCTGCCAAACGAGGTATGTTTGGTGTTTTAGTTGTGTGATGCTGAAGAATGATTTGCTTTTTTTCCACTGTAGTAGTAAGAGTAAGAATGATAATAGTAATAAGTAATAATAACAATAAAAATAAATTAATAATAATAATTAGTAATATTTAGAATGAAAATGTTCTTCCTGTATTGGTTGTCTTGTTTCTTGAGAAAGTTATTTGGGAAGTTTTAGAGCTTTGAAAAGGTGAGATACTGCCTGGTAGAATTGCCACTCTGTCTATACACAGAAAAAGTATGGTACCATCCATTTAATTACATAGGGTCTTCTGGCAATGGAAGAAAAGGTATTTGGTATGAATTAGTATGATTTTGTTATGAGTTGATATGACTGGTTGTTCAGTGAATTATAAATATTGCTGCTAATCGCTTCCTTTCTTCATAAGTTCATGGGAGGACTGACACCATTTAGAAAGTACTATTTACTTGTAATGGTTCTTTCAACTTTTCAAAGGAAAAAAGATAATCAAAACTGATTTTGTCTTTCAGGCAACCTGAGCTGGTTGAGAGAGTGTTTGGATAATAGAGTTGGTGTCAATGGTTTAGACAAAGCTGGAAACACAGCTCTGTATTGGGCATGCCATGGAGGCCATAAAGGTATCAGAGCATTAATTTGAAATTATTGTTCTCTGGTTTTCTTGTTATGCTTGTTAGGCTGATTGATAAAATTGCAGTGCTAAATAATAAAGCCAGGGTTTTTTCAACATAATTCTATTATTTTAAAATAAAAATCAGGCTAGGAGGGAGGTTCAGCTCCATCATGTACTGTGTGTTTTGTTGTTGCTGTTGAAGCAGGCATGCTTATTAGTGTAATGTAGAGGCAGAGTGGAAGAAGGACAGATCAAAAAGAACTGTGACAGTATTTGGGGTATTTCATGCAGAAGCTTTTTTTTTGTGACTAGTTGTTGTTTGTCTAATGCAGACTGACTAACAGATTTTCATTAGCTGATTTGATTGGTCTTTGATTGGATCTTAACTACAGTGAATGCAAAAACAGCATAATTTCTTTCAACTAAGTTCTTCTCTTATCTTCTCTCCCTGTTTTCTGCAGATGTAGTAGATGTCCTGCTTACCCAGGCAAACCTCGAGTTAAACCAACAGGTAGGTTGAACTAATAGACCCTTAAAGTAGAGGTGTGATGTTACTCATCCTTAGTAGAAGCTGAAACGTTTTTTGCTGCATTTTAATCCTGTTGCTTTTCCCTCTAACTCCACAGAACAAATTGGGAGACACAGCTTTGCATGCTGCTGCATGGAAAGGTTATGCAGATATTGTAGAAATGCTGCTGGAAAAGGGTAAAGATCTTTACTAAGGTTTCAACAATCTGTGTGCAGACTAGATTCCTGGATGTTTTTTAACTTGTATTTCTTAACTGTTTCCATAAAACAGGTACAGTTGTTAGCCATCTCACCTGCCTGACTTGCAGGAAAAATCTTGCAGTAAAGTCTGGCAGCTATTTGAAAAGTAGACATCTAACCTGCTCAAGATAATTTAATCCCACTTTACAGACAAAATTAGGCACTTAAACCCCAGAACAGCAATGACATCTACTTCTTAATAAGGAAGGGCAGCCAGCAAGTTCCCTAATCAACTGTGGCTTATGCAAGAGTGTCCATAGCTTTTGATCTGCTTCAGAGCAGTCAGTAGTTCAGATTCCCCTGTCCATTACTGTTCTACCCACATTAGTGAAATTCATATCATAATGACATTGGTTGAGAAGTAACTGGGATTGTGATTCATGATGAAAATTTCCTTAATGAAGGGGCAAGAACAGACCTGAAAAACAACGAGAAGAAACTGGCTTTAGATATGGCAACGAACGCAGCTTGTGCTTCCTTGCTTAAGAAGAAGCAGAGTGCAGGTATTTATGATTTTCGTTTTCTGATAGTTTTACTTCTGGAGAATTAATGTTTTAATCAAATACCCATGTACTGATAGCCATAAAAACCATTTGGGAGGTACATGGGCTAAGAATTGTGTTTGGAAGGGCTTGCTTGAGAGGGTTAGTTTAGAGCAATGATATGAACATGGTTTATCATATGCTGTGCTGCTGACTCCACATAAAATGCCACCTTGTGTCAGCAAGAGGCAAAAGAGTTCAGAAGGTGTGAAAATAGTAAGGGAAAAGATGAAAATGGAGGAGACGCCCTTCAGACAGAATGAAAGCAAGGATGTGGAAACTATTTTAAAAGTCTTTACTTTTAAAAGGGATAAGATATAAAACAATGTGCTGTCTTTCTCCATATGCTTGTCCTTTCCTCCAAACTTAAGCCAAGCAAGCACCAACATATGAGCCTCCTTTTCGTACTGCTAATTTTTTTTTGTTTTCTTTTAATCTATGTGTCTCTGAGGGACTGTCTAGAGAGAAAAAGAAAGAATGGTTTCAAGTGTTAATCAAAATAGTCTTGCTGCCTCCCACTGTGTTCATCTCTCCTAATAGCATAGTGTCCACGTCCAAAAGAGTTAAAGAGGCTATTTCAAAAAGCTGAACAAAGACTGAATTGTGTAACTGAATTAGTGTTGTGTAACTACTATTTCCTATAGCATTCAGGAGGTTGAAGGCAGGGTGGAAACTCTAAGTGAAACAAGAAATTACTTAAAAACACAGGCAGGGTTACAGTCAGTTTTGGTGGAATATTCTGTACAGCAATTGCATCATCACAGGACTAGTGAGGACTGAGGGAATGCTAACCTAGCCTAGAGGTTATGGCAACTAAATGGAGGAATAGCTAACTGCAGCTTGAGAAAGCCAGGAAGAGCAGTTGCAGCAAAAATGCTGTCCTGCTCTTTGGTAGAGGTAAAATCAGAATTTCTCAGAAAGCAGGCAGGTTATTTCTCCCAGTCCTGGTTCATAAGAGAGCAGCTGTAAAAAAGGGCAGAAGTCCTTCTGTATGTGTATGTGTCTCTATGTGTGTGCGTGTGCGTGTACATACATACATGTATACATACATAGAGAGACACACACAGACACACACTGTATATAGAAATACATATATACACTTATATATAATTTTATAAATATATGCATAGTATTTCTTTTTATATACGTATATAAAATATCATTATTTCCTAAAGTTACTTGGTCCCTGTTAGAAACATTTTTATCATCTTTGCATGTCAATTGAGATATCTGGTACATGTGTTTTCTCTGTGCTAATGTCCCAGTAATTACACTAGGGTTTTATTTCCTGATACTAAGTAACTTATCTACATAACTAATCTACTTCCTCACTACATTTAAATTAATTTTGTTTCAATGACTTACTGATTTTTTGTCCATAATCACCTCATCTATCAGCAGTCTCTGATAATTTCACACCCTGGTTTTTTTGCTTGCCTTGATGTAACAGCTGATAGTCAACTGCAGTTTCAGTATTAGCATCCTTGTTACTTTTTTTTGTCTCAACTTGGCCTTTTATAATATCTCTGATACCACTGATCTGCATACTTTTCTTGCATTTTGTATTTTCTAGGTTATTTTCACTGGTTTAAATTTTCTGTCTCTCGAGCCTGCATTTAAGTATTTCCAATCTCTGGAAGTGAAACACTGTTATTTTTCAGAGATTCAGTTCTATGTTAGTAGTCTTCACTCCCTCATTCCTTGTTATATAAGGTTTCTATCATAGCCCGTCTCTATAACTGTTTTATTGGAGGAAGCTTACTTTGTCTCCACTTCCGTGTTAAGGTTTATGCTTTATGTGAACAGACAGATACTCAAATGTCAATTGCTGAAGTACGTTGTAAAAATTAAAATTATTAAAATCACAATATAGAAATTGTGTTAATTGTGCTGCTAAACAAGGAAGCAGAAGAAATGTACAGAAGAAATGTAATTTGTCCTTTCTTGAGGTATGGCCCTTTGTGCACAGGGCTCTGTAATATCTTTTCTTCCTATTTTCCCTTTGTTGCTTGTCCTAAAAAAGAGAAACGTGATTTTTTTCACTTAGATTTCTTTCCCAAAATGGTTGAGCAGGTTCATCTTAAACTTACCCATTTTTCTTCTTCCAGAAATCTGGGATAACATGGTTATCACTTCTGTGAATTAGTCTTGTTACTTCTGTGCCTGGTATTTTTTGTACTCTTTTTTAATTTTGTTTCTTTCCAGGTACAGTCCGAACATTGAGTAATGCAGAGGAATACCTTGATGATGAAGACTCCGATTAGCTTTCTTAACTCCGTATGAAAACCTATAACTTGCATTGTCTGTGTTGTTTTCAAAACATATCTTCACAACTGTAAAAATATCTCACTTAGAGTATCGCAGTATAGCCTATAAATGAGAGGACAAAATCATGCTTTGCAAAGGAATAATCTTCGTACAGCCAGAAGATGTCACATTTTGAATCAGAGTTCCTTTTTGGAATTATCACAAAGAAAGTGTGGCACACCTTTATCACTGAGTGGGCAGAGGATTGTCTTCTAAGCTCACAGGTTTCATCTCAGGCCTTCCCAACAAGTGCCTTGTATCTCTGGAATACTGAAAGGTCCTTGTGGGACAGCAGGACACCACTGCTGGCATTTCCCCAAATCTCCCTGGGTATGTGTTCCTTCATGCAGCTAATACTGACAGTCAGTACTGGCAGGCATAAATGGAGATGCTACTGTAGAGAAGGACCATTGTTTGCCCTGATGGCAGACGGCATTACCAGGTTTGATTTTTAATTTTGGTAAAACTTTTTCGTTTCCTTCCTGTATCCCTCTAAGTGAGATGCAAAATGACCTGAGACAATCTGCCTCAGGAATGCTTTGTCTTCTCTATTGCTGTGGGACCAATCCCTGAAATGTTAACACAGGTGAAATGCTTGCTTAAGTCAGGTTTGCTTTAGAAATTCACTTGGACTTTGTGGCTTGATTATTTTGTTTTTTGAAGTGTATTATGCTGAAATTATTTGTAGCAAAAGGAAGACAGAATAGTTTTCTTTTTATCCTGCCTAAAAAATTTTAATACTGATCTCCTGCTTTTATTTTTTGCAAGTGCTCTTATGTCTTTTCCTAAATTACCTCAAAATTTATGTGTGTTTGAAGTAACGAGGGAAGATGTGCATCAAATATACCACAGGTTACCTTTAGAAGAGATAACCTGAAGCTGAATAAGCATTTTTAACATGTATTGCTGCTTTCTGTGAATTAAAGGAAAATGGAAAATAAATTCAGCCACTTTCAAGCTCCCCTGCAGAGTTAAATAATAGCGCTTCCTTCAGATTGCTCAAGTAGCTGTAGGCGAGTATTGCACGTTACTGAGAGATACTTTCTTATTGTGATAAGTAAATGTTACAAGTATTTGATACAATCTCATTTTCAGGTTTTTTGGCGCTAACTTCTCTAATAGTGACTTCTAGCAAATTCATTCTAACACATCAGTCTGTGATACTAAAACAAAACCAAAGAAAAGAGAAAAAAATAGGGGAGAAAAAAGCTCTTGTGAAAGACTGGGGATAAATGAAAAGCTCTTACAGAAGTCTGGGGATAAATGAAAATCACACTAAGTATTTAAGAGATTTTAAAAAGTCTAGAGCACTCCTAATTTCCCGTTTTACAAAATACATTGAGCCAGATTTTTATTTTTATCATCCTGGAAAGAACCAGATGCCAGTAAAGCTTGTTAGACTCTTATCAAAGAAGGCAGTGTTTGATTGACCAGAGCTGCATAAGATGGGGACATTGCACAACCAGTCATCTGCAGATGTAGTTCTAGACAGTTTAAATGTTAGAACTATAGAACAAACGTTTTAGCCCTGGGGTTAAATGAACAGTGATGTTATTTTGTGTGAAGATCCTAGAGGGAAAGAAATAAAAACCAAAGCCAGCAATTTTTTTCTTTCTAGATTTCATTAGAACAGTTGTTGGACATAATTCATAACATTTAAGACTGTTCTGCTTCTCATTTAATCAGCCAGCTCTTTTACTAGCTCAGCCTTTTATTGTAGTTAAGCTACATTATGCTGCATACTGCTGATTAAAATTACACAGTTTCAAAATGCAAGCTTTAAAGTCCTGTAATGAGAGGTGAGAAGGTTCAGGTATCTGTTACATGCGTCTTTTTCCTGCATAAACAAAGCTCACAAGCTTAAAATTCTTCAGTGACACAGGACATGGAGAGAATGCCTCAAGTCACTGTTTTTTTCTCTTGACCTTTGGAGGCAAAGTCTGTATTCATAAGTAGTTCTTAATGTAATGTCTTCTGCTGCCACGGGTTCAGCAGCCTACAAGGAAGGTGTTATGCTCACGTCTATGTAATTAACAGCTGCCAGAAGACCCTGTGTTCTTCTGCAGACAGAATGTGCTGCACAGGAATGGTGACAGAAGTACAAGTTGAGCCCAAGGATCGCATCCAAAGTTCTTGTCAGAGTGTCCTGAAGGAAGCACATCTACATCACAAGACACCTAGGGAGTGCTGTCATTTGTTTCCAGGACAAAAATTACTGCTTTTGTTTTTTTCCCACAACTTTGTTTTTCTTTCTGAAACTGTCTATTCATCTTGTGAAATACAAATCACTGTGAAAGCTTTCTGGCAATAAATTACTTTTTGTCTAACTCCAGGAGTTAAAGTTTTGATTTAAAAAACCAAAACAACACAACAGAAAAAACAAACAAAAAACTAACCAAAAACCACAACAAACAAAAAAACCCATAACAAATGTCTTACAGGTAGAAGAAATTACAGCTGGGGTAAGCTGATAAAACATATTACTAGTTATGCAAACCTACATGCTCCCCCTACTTTTCTTCAATGTTTGTACCACTACAGACTTACTTAAATTTAAGACATTTTCCAAAGGCAGGTACATGCAGGTATGTAACAATCAGAAAAATAGGGTTTTTAAGAGCAGCAAAAGAAAAGTTTTCAAGCTCATACTATCTTAGAACTGAATATTGAAGAATATTCTGTCCTGCATACTCCTGGTTGAATGAATGTGTGTGCCTTTCTATTGAAAATCAGATGTGTTCCAGCCAGAAATTTTGTGCTGTTAAGGAATAGATATTATTTGGATTGTTTTGAGGCTCTTTGAAACTGAATTAGTACATTTTCTGTTGACTTCGTCAGAGGAATTAAATACTTGATCCCTGTTTTGTAGAAGAAAAAACAGGGCATTTCTTGCATTGTCTTTTGTATAGTTCGTGGATTATTGATAAATTCCAGGTTAATATACTATTTTTCTAAGACAAAGTCCATCTTAATGGACTCTAACACAACCCATCATCTGAAATGTAGTTTGCCTAAAACAGTTAAGGTCACACTAAGTGTTTAAACTGAGTGGCCTATTTTTTAACAAAGCCTTCAATTTTGAACCCTGACTTCTAATTTCTGAAAACAATAATGTGTTTCTTGTGTTTGAGTTTTATATCAGGGGCCAAAGATTGCTGGAAGTAAGTTAGCCTGACCTTGTTTTAATTTCATTTACATTCTACAATGTCAGGTGTTTGAGCATGCAGCAAACATCGAAATTACAAATTTGTGTGCACCCATTGCCAGCTTCTAAGGAAACCATTGAAACACACCAGAGAGCAGAGTAACAAATAATGGACCTTAGTCATTTGCTTCCTGAGACAGAAACAAGCTGAAGTTAACTAAAAGTGTTTCGGGACAGTATTAGTCAACTGTATTTTGATCTTATCAGGAGACACAAGCAAGCAGAAATGGTTTTGAAGAACTCGAAACAGAAATCTTCATAAGAAATTAATTTGGTACAAAATCAATATCCTAATTTGCTAAATAAATAAAAAGGCAACAGCTGGGTTGGTTTTGGTTGGTTGTGCTTTTTTTGGAACTACACATTAAAGCAGCAGAAGCTAAAAATAAGACACTAATACAAAAGCAATTCAGAAAAATGTGACTTTACATCACACGTTTTGGAACAGAATGTGAACTGGTGTTAGTGTCTTCCTGTGGCAGAGGAAAACTACCAAGTGCCAGTTTACCAGATGCCTTTTGTTTCCCAGCTGAGAGTTGATGCTGAAGATGATGCAGTCCACTGGCAACTTTTTCTAGAAAGCCACAGCATTGTTTAATCCTCCTGCCAAGGTTAGTGGTCTTCCTTAGGGCTCTGTAGTGCAGTCTGTAGAACACCAGAGAATTCTCCTGGAAGTGATTCCCCTCTGACATTGTGACATTGCTAACCTATGAACAATGCCACTGGGAAAAATAGTGTGATCCAGCTGATGTTCAGCCTCACAGTTACAAAACAGAGTTGTTTCCATGGCTGTGAGCAACTCCAGAGATCAGAGGCTGTAGGAATTTCTTGTGGAGATAATGGTAATTTAGGTGGGTTTTTTTAAGTAATTGTGCAGCAGCACAGAACTTGGCAGGGTATCAATATTCAGCTGTTACATGTGTTGAGTTTATGCAGCCAGGACAGGGTCTGTAACTTGCACTGTTCCCTTGTGAGTTACTCCATTCCCTGAAATCTGAAGCACACATTAGAGTAACTGTTCTATTCTTTCTTCTTCTATCCAGAGATGGACTTCTAACTGTAAGGAAATTTAGTGAGATTTAATATAAAACAGGTAAGAAGACACAAAGTCCCACAAAAATAAAAAATAGAAATGGATATTTGGAAGTTTGATACAGTCATATTTCTGATTTGAAATCTCTAGCAAGTCTCTGGAATCCTGTGAAGATGCATGGGCAACAGAGGTCCTCCATTTTTTAAGCTCAGCATAAACCTGTATTTGTTCTCTTGATTTATGTTGCTTAATATAGTATATTTTTGCTCACAGCTGTAGTGCACTGCCAACCAACTTTATGTCTACAGGGACATAGTGAAATTTATCCTTAGCCATCTTCAGACATGCTCAACATAAAATTAGAATCAAATCCTAAACATTTATATTCAATTTTAATGTGTCTTTCCTATTCAGCAGACTTGTACAGCACAAGTAGTTTCATAGTGTTAGTAAATAATTCTGAGTTTCTTAATTGAGGGTTCTGATTTTACCTTTTCATATAATTTCCCTTTTATGGTAAGATATGGTACGTTTCATATAATCTGAAATTCATTAGAAAGTAGTATATATTTGTCTCAGCCAATCAATTTCTCAGTTCGCTTTTATGCTTTTCCCTAAGATTTCTGTTTAAGCCATTTTGCTAGAAAATTCCAGCTGCAAAGCTGAGTTTGAAACAGAAGAAGAATAAAGAAGTAAAAAATCTGTCTGGCCTACAGGGACTTGCACTGAAAGCAGGAGCAATAAACATTTTGTTGACCAAAACATTGTGTTAGAGGTAGATTGAGTAGTGAGCATTGTAATTAAGAGAAATTTAGATTGATTAGAGCTCTCAGCTAGGACTTACTTTAGCTTTAACAACTCCCATCTAATCCAAGAATGTGGCCAATTCAGTTACAGTTTTACTTTTCTAAAAAGTAATTTCCACATGGAGTTACAGCAGTGGAAAGTCATGGCATAATACAATTTTGGCCAAATTTCATTCTGCTAAAAGATTATAGTGTGCTCTCTAGTCAGACAAGAACAATTCAAAAGTCCAAATCACTTCAAAGGTTTAACCACAGTGAATATTTTCTCATCTGTAGGACAATGTCAGAAGAAAGTTTTCATAGACTTCTTCCAACTAAAGCTGAAAGTGTCTCAATTACTTCCAGTAGGTGTGACAAGATCATTCAGACTAAATGAGTTTTAAATGAAAAGCCATTATTACGTGGGAGGAAATAGGTTGAAAGAGTCTGGTGGTGCTCATATTCAATTAGGAGTCATTTCCATTCGGTTTTAACTGAAGCCAGCCTACACTAGACATATCTTCAGCAGTTTTCTAACCACTTAAAAGATTCTGGGTGTTTTCATGTTTTAGGCAATCTCCAGTTTTAGTTGTGTGTTTGCACTTTATGGACTGTTAGCAGTTAATTAGCTGAGCTCTGGCTTTGCACTTTTCCCGGTTACACCAGTTACTGCAGCCTACAAGCATTCCATTTCAGCTTAGTACTCAGAAAGTTTAAATGTCATTTAATATTCTTGTGCTAGGCTTAGCTTTCCATTTGTTCAAACTAGATGGCTGACTGAAGTGTGCTGTAGCCATATCTTTACCACAGTTAAAAAGTATCTTGAAATTTAAAGAAAACAGAGAACATAAATTAAAAACTTAAGCCTAGAGCATAGAAACTTGTGTCAGGTGCAAAAAGGTGAGCATGCAGTATGGAATCTCTTTGGAAATCCAGTAGAAAGGCCCATTATTTAAGTACCTACACACCCATATGACATTAGTTTTGTGTAAATCCATACAGACAGCCTGAATTTTTTCTTACCTGATTGTGTAATTACAATATGTGCATATCTATTTCAGTTTTCTTAAATTTAGTTTAACTTCGTTTCTTAAATTATCATTTGTATGAAGTTTATGATTTCCAAGGTGCATTTGCTTTGGCCTTAAGTTAGAAGAAAGGATTTCAGTCTCATATGAGAGAACTAAAAAATAGTTTTCATTTATTTGGTGTTTTTACATACCTGTAATTAATGCTTGAAGACACATGTTGCAAAAAAGATCTGCTTTGTACTTCATGTATTAAGATACAAGTTGAAAAATTCTGCATCTTACAAGATAATGAAGAGCTGTTGAGCATTACTAATGTCCTTCCCGCTTCCCTGTGTGAGAAGACAGTTTGATCCAAACTCTTGTATGATATTACTGATTTTTGTTCCTGAATGTCAGAGCTTTATTTAATCAATCATTTTCATTTTATTTTAAGTTAAGTTATGTAAACTAATGATTCCTTGCATGCTGTGCTGTGAAAATTGATCACACATCTCACTTGATCTGTCCAAATGCATCACTTCCTTTACCTTTTGAAGCGGACTTTGCTAATGAGCTAAGTGGTTTCCTATTTGAGTTTAAAGAGCAAAGCTGAATTATTTTGCTTTCCATACCAAGTCTGCAGACATCACTACATTCTCTATGCAGTTCTTTTTCTGTGTTGACCAGACCCTGATCACTGTGCTGTGCAAACAAACTCACTGTCTGTGCACGGTGGTTACACACACAGGCTTTGCAAAGTGCAGCTGCAGTTAAGGACACTGAAGCTGAAGACAGTGCCCAGTCTCTCAATTTCTGGTTAGGGGTGACATAACCTTCTTAATGTAAAAATATGTACATACTAGACAGCAAAGCCTGATTTGTAGGGCAGCTTCCTGATCAGTTCTCCTAATAAAAACACATGTATCATTTTCCCCTATTGAGCAGTTTTAATAAACAGCTCCATTCACATGAATGTTTGCCCTGTTATTGCAGTGGAACTTGTTAATTTCAATTGAAAAGAAGATCCAGGCACTTTGCAAAAATCTGTTGAACAGTCCTTCAAACTAAAAGTAAAACAGTAGTTTACTTTAATTTCCCTAGATCTATGTATGTCTTTGCCTACTTGAGTGGTGTTCTCATGATCTAAAGTTGTAGTGAATGCAGAGCAGGATGTGTAACTGAGTGTAACCAGTAACAACATTTCCAGACTTAGAGCAGAAGTCCAGACATGACCTGAAGTCAATCATACTGTTTTTACTACTCTTATAAAACAGCTTTTTTCCCTTAAAGTATATAATGCTATATGTAAATAGCTTTCTGTTTAGCCTAGGGAATGAAGAAGGAAATAGAAAAGAGAGGTAAGAGCCATGACTTGCTTAGGGTTGTGGTTAATCAATTTCGTGCTTCTTGATGCTTCAAGATACCTCTCTTTGTAAAACAAGGTGAAAACATTTTTCTACTTACTTGATTTCCAACTTTAACTTTTTTTAACTTTTTCCAACTTGATTTCTCAGCTTTAAAAGCAGAAACAGACATAATTTGTAGGCAAGACAATTCTCTATTATCTTTGTTTGCATTCTCAATTATCTTAATATTATTGACATATGCAACCATTTGACGCAGTCCTAATGCGGCAGACACTTAATTGTGTTGAGTTCTGCGCTAGAGAGAGTGAGTCTAATGGGTCTAAGTGAGAAGGAGGGTTTGGCAGGTGTTTGTCAAGCATCAAAAATCTGATAAGGTTTGACATGATCTTCTGCTCACCCACTGTCAGGACCATGCACACACACATCCCATTCCCATGATGTAATGTGCATCTCTGCTTCACCGTAGCTCTAGAAAAAATACTATTTTCTGCTTCGCTTTTCTTAAGTACGTGTTAATGTTTGTGTTCTCATCCAGAGGCCTTTTGAGAAAGACAGCAGACTGGCCAGTATGAATTGTTCTAAGGAATTGTGTCAAGGTATTAGAGTAAGCACAGTACAAGATGCTGGAGAACCAAGAGCGCTTTTCAAGGAAAAATGATAATATGAATATCATAATTCATTGATTTAGAAGCCATGTTGAAGTATTTTCCAGTTTCTTAATGTGAAAGACTATAAGCATTCTGAATGGTGAGTATTTAAAGCTTGAACATAAACCTGACCACTAGAAAATTCCAGGGAGTTAGACATAAACTAGTGTGTCCATATATAGGAAGCGAAAGCAGCACAGCTGCAGTAGGGCTTCAGAAATTTTATATGATGGAATTTTCCACTAAAGGCCAGGATGTCTCATGAAACTGATGGTGCTATTTGTGAAGGAGAGCCATTTTCAGAAACAGCAAATCTATTTTCATACTATATATATTAATGTTGCATGATATTAAAATATAATTGCAACATAATGTATGTCTTGCATCTCAGAAAAAGGTCTATTTTGGCAAATCTTTTAAATCCTAATAAATGCATAAAAAGATCTTTATTGGAATTTAGAATTGCTGTTGACCAGATCAGTGGCTGTAATAGCAATCTTGTAAAATAGTAAATGATGATGCCATTTCTTATTAATAAAAATATGTTCAAATTAAGTGCTTTTAGGAAAGCAGGAGGCAAAGTTATGGACCTAAGAAGAAGGAACAAAGAGAACACCATAAGAGAACAGCAAGTGGTGATTTTTCTCAGGTTCCCTCATATCAGTTTCATCCTCTGAGGAAGAATCTTTGTTCCTTTCCCAGTTCTTACCAGTCCTTGCTGTAGTTGAAGGATACATCAGTTGTTCTATATGTCTGTCAGCACACAGCAACTGACGTTGACAAATTTGTTGTGGATTTGAGAGTTTTGTGTATTTTTGGTTTGGGGGAGAGATTATGTGCAAGCATGGATGAGATATTATTCTTTTCCCACTAAATTATTGATTTGTAGCAGAAAAAAAATGAGTATGTGGTATCACTGCAAAGCCAGCACTATGAGCTCACTTTATGCACTCTTTCTACACAAATGCTAGAGAACCTGTTGCAATACAAGCAAATTTTGTGACAGCATTTGGCTGATCTGTTGCAAAAGAATTCAGAACTGAAAGGAGAAAAGAGTCTGATGAAAAAGAAAAAAGAGACAAAAATACCCCAAAACTTTCTGATTCCCTTTTACTGGTATTTAAGTCTGCAAGACTGTCATACTTTATACATGGACATAGTCATATTTCATAGATGATGATCTTATGTGAGAGTGTATTTTACCATTTGAATGAAACCTTTTCATACTAATGGAAAAATAAATCATAATTGTCAAAACTGCTGTTTCTAAAGCCATTTTACAATGGGGTGGCGCTTTTCTATGATTGTCTATTACTGCTCTTGAAGGTCCATTTTTCTGCTAATTTTTAACTGGGTGTGTTTTTTGCCCTCCTACACACTCTGATGCATATTTCCACTGCAGTAATTTTTTTAAAGCTGAAGTCAGTTCCTAAAGCTAAGAACTTTATTTAAGACATAAAAGCCCATTTAAGCTGTAGGAGTTCTCTTTATCTTTTTTATTTTTTCATGATCAAATCTTTTCTCTACAAGATTACAAGCTTCTTTATTCATGAAAAAATTCAGATCAACTTCCATTCCCTCTGTAAATACCGATGGGTCACCATCCTTAAGCAAGCTAGTTCACACCTGGAGGTTCATATTTGAGACAGTTTTTTATGTCTCACCCTATAAAAACTTCTAAATGACATAAAAAACTTTCTGTAAACCTCTAGAGGAGTGCCATCATGCCGTCTTGCTGCCTGATTTTTATGTGAGCAGCACATTGCTGAAGCCAATGGATTTGAGAGCAAGTGCCTCCAACAGCTCTTTTGTGAAACCCAACAAGACAAATTGTTGTTTTGTACAATTTAATATGTTTGCAACACACATACTTGGGTTTTTAGACAGCACACTCTGAAATCACCTAGTTTTTCTAGAATCCTGGGCCAAGTCTCTCTGTTCCATTTTGGGATGACACCTATGGCTGCCACACAGACTATTACAGAATATTACAGAATATTACATGACTGTGTCTTCCAGTATCAACTTTGTTTTTGTGTGCTGCTCTACTTTGGGGTTCAGCTGTTCTGCTAATCAGCATCAGTAACATGATGGGTGACACCAGTCCTTCCTGACTTAGCTCCCAATTTTTTCCTTTAACAGAACTTTTAATGAAATATCTTTTTCTGTTTATCTGAGGTCATTGTCATCATTGCTGACCTGACTTGCCTGCCAGTAAAAATGTTATTTACCATTTTGTAAAAGATGGCAGAAACCACACAAAATCATCCAGTGTTGCTAGGCTCATCTGTCCTCTGAATCACATAGTTTACCACACATCTAGATTATCTGGAGTGAAGTGAGGTAGGAAATATCTGCAGGCTTTCCTGTCCTCTTAGTCCATGGTGTAGGAGGAATCTAAACTTTGGTCCTCTTGGGTTTTTACAGTGATCTAGTGAAAGGTGTCCCTGACCCTGGCAGGGAGGTTGGAACCACATGATCATTAAGGTCCCTTCCTGACCACACTATCCTGTGTTTCTATGGTTTGAAACCCGGGGTTAAAATTACAAAGGAAATTTTCACACTTGCTGCTAGGAGACCTCTGGTGACCAGATGACTTTCCTATTCCAAGGTGACTGGTGTGTATACAAGAGTGACCTGCAGACCTTGGAAAATAAAATAGTTTAATTTCAAAATTTGGCCAGGACAATTAAAAGTCTTTTTACACTCCTGGCTCATAGTTTTTCCTTTTTCCTTCTCCTTCCTACACCTGTTTCATCCCCTGAAAAGCAAATAATGATTCATGAGGAAGCTGTTTACTCTTTGATTTGGGACACTCCCACACTTTAATATACTTTCGCTTTTTGTATCATGCTGTTCTTCTGCCTCTAAAAGGTTCTATCAGCATTTAGATTTACTAAGCAGAAACTAAAAAAAAAGTTAAAAATACTGTCTGGCTAAGTACATTTCCAGTCTGCATCAGTTCACGTCTGGCTAATGGCAATGCAGAAAGAATAGGTCTCTGTAAACTTCACTGCCTACTCTTTGCCCCCAAGCCCATTCATGAAATGGTATTATGAATTTAATTATAGAGATAACTTGGCATCCCAGAAGAAAACACAGTCTGGAAATTACTGTTTTATTTGAGCAATAAAGCATGGCAATAGTGGTTATCAAGCTTGCTGTTTGAGATTCTTTAGGAACTTGTCATGAAGAACTTGCCAAGGAGACACAGGTCTATTGTAATCCTTTAAATCATATTTCCTGAAACTGCTTTGTGAATAAATTTGAAAGGAAAAGCACAGGAAAGCGCAAGGTGGCTGCTTTGAATAGCTACAGCAGAGTGCCACTGAATTTTCTAGAAGCCTGAACACAGCTGAAGGACTGAAAGTTGATAGCAGACAGGGTATGGAAGGTTTGCTGAAGTGTGCAAATGCTTCACAAGCCTTATGTTAGGAGACTATTCAGTGTTTTAAAAAAATAAAAGAATAATAACAATTTAAAGGTAAAGTGTGTGGAAACTATTACATCATTCTTATGTCACTGCAGAAGAGGAAATCATATTTCCCTCCTGTAAACCAGACATGAACAGAGCACAGAGACCTGCACATACTGATTGTGCTGAGGTTGAGCTTCAAAATACAAGTCAGTCTCTGTCATATTTGGTATCGCATATAGAATCTGAAGAAGAAAGCAAGAAAATACTAGCTTTTATAGTTTTGTCAGTCAGTGCAGAAGATAATAATTAAAGAGAAAAAACAATAATGGATTTTATGGTGAGGGGCAGTGGAAATTCAGGCTTAGAAAGAAAAACAGAGTATATGCTGAATGGAATAGAAACCCTCTGGAAGGCTGCCTTAAACAGCCTTTGATTCCTTCACATACTTTAGATTGTTCTCAATTTTAAAGGTGCTTTATCTGAGTATATTTTACCACAAGTTGGTCTTTATAGTCATTAGCTGTGCACTATCCTCTCCTTCCTTCCTTGTCCTACAACAATTTAATCACACCATTTTTTGAATTAAAAAATGCACTGTTTGAATATTTGACATTTTATACTAACTAATTTCTAGTCCTCCCTCTTTCTGATGCTCCTGTTCACTAGTTATTAGAAATCTTATTGTTAGGGAAGAGTTTCAGATACTTACTGTTATCTCTTTTGAAAGATTGGGAAAAGAAACCAGCAGTGAGATTTTCCAGCTGCCTGACTTTTTTCATTGTAAAAGCACGAAGTAATCATTAAAGAATCAATTAAACAAATTCCTTTGGCAATGCAGAGGTGTAGGTACTGTTTCTCATCTATACTTGGTTAGGACTTGACTGTGTAACCTTTAGCCATATTTTTAACTTTCCTTTGCAAATAAGTCTGGCAAAATCTAAAAAAGTAAGTATGGCCTTTGAGATGAACTCTATAAACTGTTGTATTGTTATGCAGCATCTGAAGCATGTCTCAGTTTATCTGCAGGTATATTTGAATGCATTATACTCTGCCTGGAGCTCTTTTGCTGCTGCATCTGCCCCTTTTTAGCATCATTCCACCAACACAATCCTAAGTGTTTCCTCAAAGTAGAAGGATCAGGCTTTGAAATTTTTATGAAAGCTGTAGAGAATTGAGATTCTTATCAATTTGGTACCTGATATGTCCTCAATGAGAGGACTTTATTATAAACAGATGTTTTTGCCACAACAACCCCTGCAGTGCCACAGGCTGGGGATGGTGTGGCTGGACAGTGCCCAGGCAGAAAGTGACCTGGGGGTGCTGGGGACAGCAGCTGGACATGAGCCAGCCCTGTGCCCTGGTGGCCAAGAAGGCCAATGGCCCCTGGCCTGTGTCAGGAGCAGTGTGGCCAGCAGGAGCAGGGAGGTCATTCTTCCCCTGTACTCGGCACTGGTGAAGCCACACCTGGAGTTCTGTGTCCAGCTCTGGGCCCCTCAGTTTGGGAAGGACATTGAGACACTGGAGCGCATCCAGAGGAGGCAATGAGGCTGGTGAGGGGCTGGGAACACAAACCCTGTGAGGAACGGCTGAGGGAGCTGGGGTTGTTTAGCCTGGAGAAAAGGAGACTCAGAGGTGACCTCATCACTCTCTACAACTCCCTGAAAGGAGGTTGTGGTCAGGTGGGGGTTGGTCTCTTTCTCCAGGCAACAGCTGACAGAACCAGAGGACACAGCCTTAAACCGTGCCAAGGGAAATATAGGTTAGATATTATAAAAACATTCTTCACTGAAAGAGTGATTGGGCACTGGAATTGTTTGCCCAGGGAGGTGGTGGAGTCACCATCCCTGGGGGTATTTAAAAAAAGACTGGACGTGGCACTTAGTGCCATGTTTTAGTTGATGAGGAGGTGTTAGGTTAGGTCATAGGTTGGACTTGATGATCTCATAAGGTCTTTTCCGACCTAGTTCATTCCGTGACTAAGGACAGCTCTCATTCTTGAGTCTGGTAGCATGGTTATTCTCAGTAGAACACAAAAGCAGACCCTGAGTCAAAAACCTAAATAAAGTTCAAGATAAGAGAAAAGCTGCTTAGGTTGGAGGCAGTGTTTGAATCTAACACAGGCACCTAGAGGAACTGAAAGAAGAAGTCTGGAAAAATTAAGAAGTATAATTTGATAAAGTGTTTTAATTCCCTTCTCATTACACAGCAGGGAGCCAAGTGAAATTTTCTTGCATTAGATCATGTGGTGACACCAACAGGGCTTGGTCTCGGGAATTGTATCATTACCAAAATTTCTATTTCTAGTAAAATCTTCATCACTGTTTTCAGAAGGAGCACATGTACATGTATCCACATAAGCTCTCACTTATTAGTGCACAATTCATATACAAGACCAAATGCGGACTGTTGTGTCACTCCATGATAAGAAAGTTAAACTTCTGTTTCTATTAGTTATTCTATTATTTATTTCTATTTTATTTTATTTCCATTTATTTCTATTTCTATTAATTTCTAGTCTTAGGGAAGCATGTTAATGTTTATTGAAAGATACTGCATATCTGTCTCAGTCTGTAGCAACTTACCTCTGTCAAATGTTGCTATTTTTACATTTTCCTTAGCATTTAAATTCTGCCTACTTCTGTGATCTCACCTTCTTTTCAGGTAATTTTGATATTCTTGCAGAATATGGAGTGAAGAAATGATTTCTTTCTGAAGGGCCTCCATAAGGGCAGAAGATGTTGATTTCCCAAGGCCCAGCTGGTACAGCCTCCCCCAGGATGGCACTTCACCATGTCTGAAAAGGCTGCAGTCAGTATCAAACTCGATCCTTTTGTGCAAGAATTAGTTTGCAGAGCAACTCACAGAGCAGCCATTAATTGATTTCTACATGTCCTTGTAGAGTATTCACAGAGCTGTCAGAGGTGGGTAGGCCTGGAAGTCCCCAGGATAATTACTTAGCTGACATTTGTGTCACAGCAGTGCTGAAGGGGCTCAGAAGCGTCAGAAAGAATGAGTCACAAACAAACCTCATGGGTAACCCCTGAAATACTGGCATGGCTTTCTTTCTCACTATAGTGTTTCTAGTATTCCCTCTACCACAGCGCTTTCTAAATATCACACCTCTTTCTCAGCTGTTTTTTACCAAAATGCAAACTGAACATGCTCTAGATTTGGAGAGAGGCTGGTATTTCTTGCAGAGAATCTGTGGCACACCACCTAAAAAGCTGATTAGAGTTTTACATTGTGTTATGTAGCCACCTTCATATTCAGGAGTTTTTGCAATCTTTGTTCTCTATCCATCAGGTAAAACTGGGAAAAGGGAATAAAAGACCTTGGAGTTTCTGAAACATCTGAACTTCTGTAATGACCTGCTTACCTCTAGGGACATTTTTTCCCACTGAGGACTTGAAAGTTCAAATACCTGCATAAAATCAGAGCAGTAAATTCTATGCACACTCACACATTTATCAATAAGGGATTATCCCCAGGAGGATCTGTTTGAAATGACACAACTTTTAATTTTTTTTTTTAGTAACTTTAGTCATGGGTTTGTTTGCCTTTGCCCAGGGGGAGGAGAATTGAAGTTTTCTGCAACCTCATCTGTTCACTGAGGGTTTGAGGCTCGCTGAGTGAGGCCTGATGGGTTTCAATGAACAAAAAGAAATTCCTAGACTCTGAGAGTTTAACATCTATAGGTCGAGACTAGCCAGAAACACAGAGGAGGTAAATGGACATTTACAAACATTAACAAACCCACTGATGCAGTTGGAGACACCTGGTCTGGGAAAAGACTGGTAAGTGAACCAAAGAATGAGCACCACATTAGCATCAAAAGTGAAGGGATCAAAAACCAATAGGAGATTGAATTATAAGAATTGTGTAGAATCAATAAATGAGAATTTCTTTGGGGTTTTTGCGAAAATTATGGTAAAGAACTATGTGTCATCACAAACAGTTTCTACTGCACATCCTGGCATGTGTGGATGAAAGGATTTCCATTGCATATCCTGGCAAGAAAAACATCCTGGCCAGAATAAAGTATGATTATCTGATAATCTAAAACTTAAAAGATTATCCTGAACATCTAAAACTGATTATCTAAAATTTAAAAAATGTTGTTGAAGAATGTCTTTTATTTTTGAAGTTTCACTGACATATCTGTGCTGCTATAATTCTACCAGTATTCTTTATTTCTAGGTTGACAAACTGTAGAAATGCAATAATCCATTATTTACACCAAGTCTTCATTAAAACCTGTTGGCTTTTCATGCAATTAAACTCTGTGAATGATAGAATCCCCAGAGAACTCAACCAAGTACCAAAATCTGTGCTCCCTTTCTTACGGCTGCATACCTTTTTGAAGCTATACAGTTTTCTATCAGTAGATGGCCATGTCGTTTTACAGCTATTATTCCATTCTGGTTCTTTAGATTAAATGTTAAAAAGACAAAACATTATAGCTGGCCCAACATGATCTCTTTAGGCTGAAAATTTTTGGAGGTAAAGGAGTTCTAGCTCTGCAGGGCACACAAAAAAAGGAGCTTGCCAACATTCTTGCAGATTTGCTTCATATCAAAACAAGTAAGAAAAGTTAAAAACCTTTCCCTACAAACAGTTCCTACTTCTCCAACTGCATGCCACTACATGCACTTTCATTTGGTTAAAATTATCATGCTGAATGAAGTCTAAACCAAGGGACAGTAGGATCCTTGATTAAACTAAAAATGGAAGGATTAACCCATTAATGATTCTTTCTATTGCAAGGCCTTTGTTCTTTGAAAGATTAGTCAGGTTAAGTTTTTCTGTGTGCATTTGATATATGTTAAATATTAACTGTAACAATTCCTAAGGCTAAGGTTATAGCTAAATATTAATTAAAAACATCACGGTCAGGCATCAGTACAAGAGATACTTTCAATTTCTTGTGGGTTTTTAGAAATACATCTAAAAACAATGGTCTTTAGCATCTATTTTACTCTGAATTGTGCTGGCAAAAAGACAGAAAGCTGTTCCTCAGACTAGTGAAATATCTGGTTGGTAATGTAGTCAGCCACGATAGAGAGAGCTCTGATCTAAGGCCTTTGGTTCCTGCTGACAACAGATTTTATTCCAGGTCCAGAAAACCTCTTTATGACACCATAAACAAGGTAACCTTTTAATTAACATATCTGGGTATACTGAGTTTCTTACAAAAATAAGTGCAGCCCCACCTCTGCAGGACCATGGGTTCAAATCACATCTTTCCAATTGTAACCATCAGAATCTTTGAGACAAAACATGCTTATGCCTGATCCTCCACAGTTAGTTCTACACTTACGTTCTATCAACACTTGTAAATAAGAGGTAAGTATCCCAAATTGTGTCCAAGAATGCATATTCTTGGATAACTGACATTAGATCTCAGTTTAAAATAATGTTATCTAACTGCAACATAACATTATGTCCTTTTCTACAAGATAAACCCAGGAATGTTACTCTACAGTAAGAGAAACAGGTTAAGAGTCTAGTCTCTCTAAAAGAAGGAAAGGTTGAATGTAGCACTTAGCGCCATGGTGTAGTTTACACAGTGGTGTTAGGTCATAGGTTGGACTTAATGATCTCAGATGCCTTTTCCAACTTAATTGATTCTGTGATTCTCCATTGTTCCAACAGCTCTGTGTCCTTCCTGTGCTGGACACCCCAGAGCTGGATGCAGCACTGCAGGTGGGAGCTCACCAGGGTGGGGCAGAGGGGCAGAAACCCCTCCCTCAGCCTGCTAGCCAGAGTGCCTTTGATGCAGCCAAAGACAGAATTGTTTTCTAGGCTGGAGGAACAGCTGGTTCTCATCCACCAGAAACCCCAAGTCCTTCTCGGCATGGCTGCTCTCGGTCTGCTCATCCCCCACCTTGTCTCCTCCCCAGTCACTGAGGTGAGGAGTGTGAGAGGAGGGATTGAACAAGCAGCTGCATGGTGCTCAGTTGCCAGTTCAGCTTAAAGATCAAGGAGATAACTCCCTTAGTAGATTTTTCTAAGATTTGCTGAATTACTACAAATAGCCACTAACAGATGTAAGTTCTATTACAGATCTCTTTGGCAAGCTAATGCTATTTTCCACTCAGCTGTGACAGTCCCCTTCTGTCCCTGTAGGTTTTAAGGAACTCCACCAGAGCAGGGACCCCATTTTGCATTGACCCTTTCACCCCTTACAGCATTTACTGGAAATGACTTCAAAGTTCCTTTGTAGAGAGGGAAGAGGGGTGGGAGGGGAACAAGTGCCAGTCAAATTTACACTGAATAGATGATAGTGCCATACATTAAAAGATCCTTTACAGACAAATCTTAACATTTGTGACTGACAACAAGATCCTATTGAAGCGAACATTAGCACAAAATTAACACAAAACACTGTACATGAGCCCCTTCAAATGTTGTGTAAAAGTGGGATGTTCTGCCCCAAAATAATCCAAACATTTTATAAAATATAATTTTGCAGAAATCCAAATCTTTCATTTATTATTCTTATAGCCACTTGCTGTCTGCGTAGTATCACATCAGCTTCAAGAAGGTGATGGAGTGCCATGCCCACTGTGCAACAACCATTTGTTTCAGGGAAAAGTCCTGCAACCTGTTCAGAACCCTCCCTCCCTCCCTCCCTTCCTTTTCCACTCCGCCAATTGTAAAGTCTGAAAGATTCACAAGGCACTTGAACTTGAAACCGGGCATTTTACTTCTGAGACAAGCATCACTTCACCTGTTTGTTGTTGTTGTTGCTGGGTACCCATGGGTTGCCGTTCAGCCTCAGCTGTGGCAGAGGTAGCCCACAAACTCCAGAAGCAGTTCTGCTTGCATAAGCAACAAGTTGTCTCAGCATATCAAGGTCAGGGTTTTAATTGCAAACCTGTAACTGAAGCTCTTGATGTTTCATCTGAGGAGCTGTTCTAAGGGGTGATTTGAAAGATGCTGTTCAGTCTGGAGTTTGAGCTCCCAAAGGAAGCACATGCTGCTTTTTCTTAAGACAGATGAAGAAGTTCTCACACTTCATCCCCACAAGAGGAGAAATGTGGTTATGGTCTATACTGTACACCTACATGCAAACCACTTTGCTTCAACACAGTTTCTTACGTCACCAGGAGATCAGCAGAACAATTACTGGCTTGGCCTCTCTCATTTCTGAAGAGAACCCATACGTTCTAATTACCAAGCTATTTCTTCTGGCTCAGTGTCCCTTCTAAAAAAAACCCCAAAACAACAAACCAAACCCAAAAACCAACACCACCCCCCCCAAAAGACCAACCCTGTCTCCCAAACCCTAAAAAACAAACAAACCACCCAGAAAAACAAATTTCCTCCAAGGAAAGACAGCCATTAGGTGCAAGTTCCATACATCCTCCTATTCATTTCATGTCTCTTCTCTCTTCTGCTGACACAGGAAAGTAAAAGGGACCTGTAACCTGTGACAAGATGAAAATTTAGTGCAGATGACCTGACTCAATTTTTGTTCACAGAAGAAAGTGTAGAACAACGAAGCAACCATTTCTCTAGTTGGTCCAGAAAGGATTTTAAACACAAGGAAGAAAGAGGAGAAAGGTGCAATGTGCATCAAAAGACAAATCCTACCTTAGGATCAAGTGTTAAATTGCAGCAAAAAATTTAGGAAAGGTATATGTCCTGTGTTGGACCTTATTAGTAATTAATGTGAGGTTTATCATGCACATTTATGTTTCAACTTTTGCTTGTAAAGCTAGTACTAGAAAAATTAACTTGGAATCATCAATCTTGTTAAAAATCCATAAAAATAATTAAGGACAATTTGCAGATTGAGAAAAGGTATGTTGTCATTTTGCATGGGTTACTATATCACTGAAAAAATAAAATTATTTGCAAATACAGTCTCAGTAGCCCATGTATGGTGACTCTGCTATTGGCAAAGCATCCAAAATGAATGCCCTAGTTTCAGCCAGGATCCTGTTATTCAGTACTACCTCAAGTCTTTTCCAGGGTTGCAGGGAATGAATTTTCTGTCTCCCTTTCAAGGAGATGGGCTTTCCTTCCAGTGGAGCAAGTGTGGCAGAGGGAGCAGTGAGGGATGCTTGTCCCCAGCTGGAGAGAGCAGCCTGGGGGATGTGGCTGCTGTCACTGTACCTGCAGTCAAGCTCTGCACTCTCTCTTCTGTACACTTCTGTTATCAGTATGGTTGCTGTTACTCTTTGTTTTCCTATCTCCTTGATGTTTCCAGTAAATTGTTCTTACCTCAGGCCATGATCTTTGCCTTTTGTGCCTCCAGTTCTCCTCCAATCTGCTACAGAGTGGAGGGGAGAAAGGGAAGGGGGGAAGCAAGTGAGCAGCATGTGGTTTTGGAGGCTCAGTGGGGGAGGGCATTAAACTGGGGAGTACCATTTCTAAACCACAACAATGGAGATGTTGCAGCCCACAGCATTCCTGGGAATACTTGGAAAAGCAGAGGAATCACTTTCCAACTTAATGTTGGAATTACCATCCAACATAAACAAAACCTCAAAAATACATCTACTGCTGTGATCCAGAAATACACTGCAAATCCAAGTTAAACAGCAACAGCAATAACTCTTTTCTCACCCAGTCCCCCATATGGCACCACTCATAATTTCTCTGCAGCAAGAAACACAATTCAACAGCAAAATACCACAAAAATTAGAGTGCCATGGACTTTGGATATACTGCCTTGAATATCGGTCTGTTCCGGGACCATCCGGATCCAATGCTAACAAAATTCAATGCATTGTTGAGGAGTCAACAGCATGACTCAAAAGGTGCAGGAAAAACAACTGCCTAAAAGATCCAAAAACCAAAGCTCATACACAATTCTGGCGCAGAACCACTGAACTGCTGATACCAAAATCGATAGGATAGAAAGTTTCTAACACAGTTTTGAGTATTAGTAAGCAGGCATTTTTTATTGCAGTGCACTGTTCACTCAGAGGATCCTTTCTCTGATAGAGTGTGCCAAGTGCTGGGTAAACAGTTTTTAGCTTACACCCTGATTACATATTCATTAGCTATCCCCACTTATATTATATGTATTACTTTATTTTACATAGTCACATCCCTTATCAGAAGTCATCATCTGGTCTCTTGGTGTCTTCTTCGGTGGTCTTCCATGTCCCTTGATGGGTGCCCCTTTACCACAGGTTTGAGAAAACATAAATTTCTTCCTAATTTCCAAGCTCAGTTGTAATCAGAGGTGCTTCCAGGGAAGACTCCTCTGGTCTCCCTCAGTCATCACTGGTGATGGCCACGAGAAGGGGGCTTTTATGTTTCAGCTGTGGACAATCCTTTTCCCAATGCCTGTCTTTATTACAGTATGCACATTGATTTCTACCAAATCTCCTAGGGGAATTTGAGGTAGGTTGCCAATGCCCTCCTCCCCTTCCTTTCCCCAGGGGCACCATTCCTTTAGAAATTCCTTCCACAACTACAACTACTTTTTGTTTCATTATTTCTCACTCTTTTTCTCCAGTTTGCTAAATTCCCCAGGCAACATCTAACAGCTTCCCTAAATCATACCCATCTTGTTCCTGAGCCTTCTGTAATTTCCTTCTAATATCATCTGAGGATTGCCCCACATATGTGGTGGCTAATTGAGTCTTTCCCTCCCCTTCTTCAGGATTAATATTAGTGTATTTTGGAGACATTTCTTTCAAATTACTTAAAAATTCAGTAGGTGATTCCCTGCAATCCTGCTAAATTTCAAATTATTTTGAGATACTGATAGCCTTTGGCATGGCATGTCTAATTCCATATAGTATCCATTATTGATATCTATTTCATCTCTCTCTAAACACGGGAACATTAGAGTCCCACTCGGGATCTCAGTGTGAGAGATAATATCCAACGTACAGAGCAAATTATCCAACACAATTTGCTCTTCCACAAATCTCAGACAGGTTTTAACAACCATCTCTCTTTCTGTACCATCAAACAACATTTCTAACATGGTGTCTATATCCTTCCAGTCAGGATCCTGAGTTTTAACTACAATTTCAAAAGTTTTTGTTATTTTTTCTGCATCAGCTCAGTAGGTGCCAGTCATTGCCTCTCAATTATTGAGGTCTGTTATTGAAAATGTCACTTTTACTGTGGTTGAACTGTCTGTACCTACTGCCTGATGGAGGCAGATACTATCACACCTCTGGGTTTAGTTCTAGTTCTCCCAGCAGCCAGACTAAAACCCTCTGCTCCTTGATACATCCTTGCCATCCCTACCTTCTCCTCTGCTCCTTGATACACTGGTGCAGGGGAAGAAAAGCGTCCCCAAGCGCTGGAAAAAAAATAAAATTACAATCTGTGTAATTGTGCTCTTGAACTATGCACTATGCATGTATTTATGGATAAACAGTATGGAGAGAGAAAAAAAAATTACCTATTAATAATTTCTTTACTGTAGAAAGGAAAAAAAAAATATTTTTATTTTCATTAAAATTCAGCACCAAATTTTGTTAAAATGCACCAAAGTTCAAAAATGCAACATGTTTGTTAAATGCTGGAAGTGAAGAGAAATTGATTATTTAGAATACTGCTGTATGAAGCAAGGCTAGGTAACACATTTTCCTAACATGTAGAAACACACCTGAAGACAACTTACAGGACTGTTATGAGATGATTTTAAAACAAGATCACCATGAGCAAGAGAGGAAATATTTAAATACCCTGTCACTACAAAGGAGACATTTTCACTGTTCTGCAGCATGTAAGCTTTTTTCTTCTTTACTTGATGGGACTTTTGTCTTCATCTCTACTTTGAAAATTGTTGTTGTTGTATGAATTAATTGCCAAATACCTGGGGGAAAAAAAAAAGAATATTTGGAACAAAAAGACCAAGTCATCTCAGAGCACTCAAAACTCAAAAATCTAACATTTTCACATCATGTTCCCATGATTGTAGATGGGGAAAATTATTATGCAAGCTTTGTCATTATGGTACATATTAAAAGTTTAAAGACAGATTTAAGTTAAGAATGAGTACATACATTTATCTGCATTTGCCATCAGAACATTTTTACCTGACAGGCCATTTTCTTCTACTGTACCATATGAAAGTCTGGATATTATGTCCATAGTGTGTACATGCAAATATTTATTATTTTATGACTACCTCCTGCTAAATCTGTGTTATGGAAGGGTTTTCCCACCAGTGCAAACCTGAAGACCTAGAGCACACTTTAGAAGTGTAAGCAACACTGAAATAGAGTATGTTTTTAGGGAAACACACAATAAATCCATAGAAGTCAATATCTGATTCCATACTCCCGGCAGAGTAAGCCAAAGCAGGTTTTCTCCAGAGCCCAGCTCCACTTTTTCTTTTAACAGTGGGACTGTATCCACAAGGATCTGACGCAGATCAGAAGAGGATCAAGACACTCAAAACAACAGACCACACAGTGCATAAATACATCATTGCAGGCATTTTAAATTGATGAAAGTAGTTATCAGTTTGGACATAAAGACAAGCATTATTCCTAACTAATAACTTCCTCTTTCCTCAGACTTCAGTTGCTGTCCATGACCTTTGATTCTAATTTCACCTTCAGGCCAGGGCTTCAATTCAGTTTATCAGAGACATCAGTCTTCATAACTGCATTTTGTGACGAAGCTGTTTTTTCCTGGAAAAAATCAGGGGTTTCTAGCCTGCATCTCCCTAACACTATTGAATATTTTCCCCTTATTAGTGGATGAGAGAAATTAGTATTTTTCTTCTCATAGAGATCTCATTTACAAATAAGGTGTGTTAGATTAGAACAAAAGATAGAACTGCACTGATAAACACGCAGATAATTAAAAATTAAGTGTTTTCCTTTCCCCTTTAATGCACAGGACCTTCAGTTTAAACTTATTCCTCCTTGTTTATTTTATCCACAAGCTGGTGTGGCATACCCACAAGCTTCACTACCATGAAACATTTAAAGGAGGAAATTCTAAGTGTACTTTCTGTGCATCTCCTTGCCCTCATGTTCCCTCTAAAATTCACTGAAATAACACATATTTCTTGGACAGTTCTCCCTGCAAAAGGAGCTTTGCTTTTTATTGCTTTGCTTTAAACATAATTTCTGGTATTAACATTTTTGTCTTTCTTTAACTGAGGGACAGAGCATTATTTTCTGCACAAATATGTTTGTTTGCATCAATAAATCAGGACTGACTTTGAGTTCACCCTATATTGTATCCCTCAATGGAGATCTATTAAGGGATATTCAGAATATCTGTAGACATCTTGCATTGCACCAGTGGGATTTTTCATCATCAGTAGATGAATACAAAAAAAACATGGACAGAATAAAGCACGGCAGATATGTGCAAAAGACAGATAAAATACGATTTATTTAGCAGTCTATTATTTACTATATCCATTCTCTGTCTTCCCCTTGGGTATGTGGAATGGAATTATTTCTGTAAGTGTAAAATTAAACTGGAAAAAGGAGGACACAAAATAAAATAATGAAGAGCAGGAGGAGAGACAATACTCTTCATTCTGTCACTGATAAAATAGAGATTTTTATTTTCCCCCTCACTAAAATCAGATGGCATTGTGAAGAATCAGTAGAGATAACATCTGGCTAGAAAATCAGAGGAGAACAGAGGAAAAAAGGTAGAACCAACTGTTTAATTAATCTGCCATTTATTTTAAAATGTTAAATTTTTTCATTTAGGTACAAAACGTTTAGAATTTGGGACCCCCCAAAATAATTATTAGGGCAAATTTTTAGCAGTGACTTCCCTAACAGTGAATGGGATTATACTTCTCAGAGTCTAGACCAGACATCACCATGCATACCCAAGAAAGAAAATAATTTCTTGTAAGATCCGCTCCTGGTCTGTGTTAGAGGGGAGATGCCTGTGCCTTCCCAGATTACTTCTTCCCTGACAGTCTTCATGTACCTGACATTTTGCTTCTAGAACTGGACAAATATATGGGGCAGGGTTTCCAAAGCCACCTTTTTCCTAAAAGATAGGCACTGAATATGCAGTGTTGCACTCTGCTACCTTTACTGTGTTGTGTGACATTTTTGCTCCTGGATGCCTTTTCTCTAACCTATACAATCTATTATTCCCTTTGTCAGCTCTTGATGTACTGCAGGGTTTATTACACAGATGATTTCTAGAAAATTAACCACCTGAGGTGATGTTTGACCTGATTCATCTTAAATTAAGCTGATAGAAAAATCCTGCCCAGCAGTGGATAATTTTCTCAATGGCTGAAACACCCAATTATTATGACTAAGTTTAGTCTGTTTTCTTGACCTAGACAAGGATAAAAGACTCTGTTGCATTAAGTTTCTCACAGTATCACTGATCAACCAGAAAAATGGAAAATAATTGAAGTAGGGAAGAACTCAATGGGACATTTAATTTTTTCAAAAAGGAAGATTACATTACTGGTCCTTCACTTATTTTGAAAAGAGTCATCTGGAGTTCAGTTATAACTATCCAAGCATGTTTTAAAATAGAAGTTATCTGATATTAATAGAATCATGAGAGGCTAAATGAATAAACCCAACCCTTTAAACCCTTAGTTTAAAATTGGAGAGAAACACTGTGTGGATACTAGCCAAATTCAGATGTTTTCCAGACTGAGGAGCAGTATGAAGTTACAGCCACTCTGAGGAGTGCGGAGTCACCATTACTATCGGATTAAGATGAAAACCAACCCCAAGGTGCAGAAACAAAGTAGCAGTGCAAATGTGCATTTCTCCAAGTTATATTACGAAGACCTCACACTTGTTCACTGTTTAATGGATTTACTGTTTAGGCAGAGGGTTTTTGGGCTTTCTTTCCCTTTTCTTGCGCAGTTATTTCTTTCAGAAAAAAATCCTCCCTGCAGACACATTGAGAAGGCAACACAACTCTTGAAATCACATTACTTCCTTGCTTTCAGAGAAAAAAGGTCACCAAGTGGGCCCTGCTACATCCATCTCTTGGGATCAGGGGATAACTCATGCCTCATGAGAAAGACAGGTCTGATTTCTGTGGCTTTCGAAGGAGGGAAAAGTCTCTGCCTAATATTCTTAGGGGGTACACGTAATCTGTTTGACCTAGTGTATTAGTATGAATCAGTGACTTCCAGGCATACGCAAGCAACCAGAAACTGGAGCCAAAAATCTCGTGAGATATTGGTAAGATGCAAAGAGTGAAAAAAAGCAATAGTATTTTGTTCTCTCATTGCAAATCATAAATTTTTCAAGTAAAACATGCTGGAAGAAGCATAGCCTTAAAGGAAAACTACATGCAAAAGATATAGATGCATTTTTCTATATATTACTATACAGTATATAAAAATCTGGAAACAAGGCAGTCCTGTGTTTTATGATATATATTATTTTCCTGTATATTATCTCCTGTATGTTATTTGGCCAACTGGCTCTCTTGAGCTACATTTAGTCAATTATTCTCTCACTGCTTACTGACGTTTAATTCTCAGCGCTTCCAGCATGTTTTTCAATAAAGCTTTTGTAAACTAGTCATGATAATAAACTTCATATTTTCCTTTTGTTTAATAAAAACTGTCCCCTAAGGAGCAGACTGAGGAGTATGAAGTTTTTACCAGTTTATAAAAGAGCCTCCTGGAAAATATGTTCCAAAAATACTTTCAACTACTGTCAAAGGAATTAAAATTAGAATATTTCATTCACAAACTTCTGCTTTGTTGATGCAAGAAAAATTCTGAATATCTGTGTATCCAGGAAAAATCACTTTTAACAGGGATGATTTCTAAACTCACCAATATAGTGTTTCTCTGTTTTTCATTGAAAATAAAAGTAAAATCAAAGTATTCATGAGTAATACAGACCAGAACAATAGAAGACATAGTACGTATACAATATGGGCATGTTTACCACAAACTTTATCTTAGAAGAAGTCTCCTCTGGTGTCAAAAATATACCCAAAAGGGAATGAAAGGTATTTCAGTTCCAGCAGAGGGAAAAAAAAAATTGAAAGAAATCCTTAGATTAGGAGAAACAAAAAGAAGGAATGTATAGCAAACACCATAGAAACATTTCCACTTACTTTTTCACTCCTCCTCTTAGGACATTTCTTTTGCCTCTGGTTCAAGCCATGGAATGTTTGTGCTCTGTTTGAAGCTGGAAAGTCACCAGTGCCCCAGTCCATGCTCAGTAGATCCTGAATAAAGCCATTCCTGGGTAAAGCACAGCTAAGCCATTTTCATCCCGCAGTAGTTTGCTACTAAACTTCCTATTGCAAAAGGACAAGCATTTGTACTCAATGAGATTCATGTCTGCAAAGCTGCTCCTGAGCTCACAAGGTAAAACCAGGAGCTTCGTGAAAAACTTTCTCAAAAGAAACAAATAAGGAAGAAGTACCCTTCTGAACATGTTAGATGATTCTCTGTTTGAACACAGGAGCTACTGCACTGTCACCAAAAAAAGACCTACTTTAGGAAATGGCTGTCAGGGGTAGGAATAAAAGAGATAAATCAATAAAATGGAATTCAGAATTCTGTGTAGATTAATGTTGTATGAAAACTCGTTTTAGGATAGACTCAACGTATACTAAGCAAATAGTAGTCACAGGAAAAAAAATAATTCTGAAATACAGTCTGCCATGTTGCAAATCAAACCTGATTTTACTGACATATGTCTCCAAGTCTGAGATTATTATTTAAATTACAGGTAGTATAGTGAAAACTCTGTTCAGCCTTTAACTAGTGAAGTAATTGTAAATGCTGTTCTAGCTTAGGCATTGGTCCTGATGCTAATTAAGTAATAGCAGAGATTTTAGAGTTTATGGAGTATAATCAGTTCTCTTGTGTTCAATAAATTCCATAGCTACAATGTGTGGTATTAATTTCACACTACAGTGGGAAATGATGATTGTTGCCAAATGTAATCATAATTCATGGCTAATTTTGATTACTACAGTCAGATTATTACAGGTTCTGTGCACAGAGAAATTATTTAATCCATAATAGCTTTAAGAAGTCATAACCAGGAATTTAAAAGTTATGACTTTTTCACCTCAGTTATGAATTTCCTTTTCTAGACCTGCAAGTGATCCAGAGGTAACATTAGATACTTTAATTTGTTACTCCAAGAACAGTTGAATGCTAACTGGTTTCCTTGCATTTGTCAGGTATAGGAAATCACACTGAGGTACATTGTTTCTGATAACAAGCACAGGGGAAATTCCCATTTGTGGCAGAGGCTCACACTGAGTCAGTGTTGTCTGCATTTTCCCAAAGCAGAACACTTCTAAAGGAAAAGCAGACTGGCGCCCTCCTCTATTTCTCTGCTTCTGCAGACAGCCCTCATGGCAAGATTCAATGCTGAGGCTATACTGGGCATTGTAAATGGCCCTGTAGATGTTTTCAATTTTTAGAATGAATATATGTAGGCATTCAAGTTAACTTCTGGGATCCTATTAAAAATGCCCACAGTCCACTGCCTTTTCACAAAGTAATTTTCTTTGATTTAGAGTGAACTGCAAGTCATGGAGATTGTCTGGGTCATTAATATAAACAGCTTCACTTATTAACAGGTTTCCAGCGTAACAACCACCCTAGGTACAAATAATTTAGTCTCAGGTCAAATCCTATTTCCTGCAACACTATTTGTACCTTCCTGCAAGTGAAAAAATGCTCCCTCCAGACTGAACAGACCTCTTGCTTAAGCACTTTCAGATTCCTTTGCAAGCATCTGCTCTTTCCTATGAAGACCCACAGGTGAGATTTTCATATCCATGAACCCACAAGAGCTCATTGATCATCACCTTCTCATCCTCTTTACAGAAAACTAACCCAGCACAATATTTTTTCCAAATATTTGACTTTAAAAGAAAGCAAAAAAAACCCAAGAGCACTCAAGTTTGGTAAGTAAATGGAAGATATGTTTTGTTTATTACAGTATTCATGTATTAGCAAGACAAACCAGTTGATATTGAACTTTGGAAACCCTATCAAGATCTTTGTCAAGAGAAGAGCTAGAAATTTCAGAACTCAGGTACTGGTTCTAGTGAGCTATGGAGTTATGGAGCTATGTGTTCACATAAATGCATGACATTAATCCAGCCTCACAGTCTCTGAACCATTAGAACAGCCACCAGCTGGGATTTGAGGTATGCTCTGGACAGCCAGCCTCTGTGTATGTTCCTCTTTGCATAATCACAGCTGTTTGACAGGCCTGCAGCTGTTCTGCTACCTGTCATCACGTGGCTTTAATTTAGGTTGCCAACACTCTCACCCCGCAAGTTTGTAAAATATATTGGGTCTTCCCCAGTGTAATTCTAACCACAGAACAGGGGGTTCTACTCCCTCTGGGTGTTCCCAAGTCAAATCAGCTTGTGTCAGAACTCTCTGCAGGTGATGGACAGCAGTGATCCCAGAGCATAACTTATGGCACAATTCCTCGTCATGTGGAGAAATTTCCTTCCTCACATATAATTAACCAATATACTTAACAAAACATAGATACACATGGAAGATAAACTATATTTTAATTAGTGGATATGCCAAAAGTTATCATTCACAAAAATAATGGAAGAATGAAAATACATTTGCAATAAAATTTTATTGCTTCAAATGGTATTAATGATTTTCCAAAATTTCTCAAAATATCTTTCTTAGCATTGCTGAGGACAAATTTTAATTTAAAAGACACAATAGAATAGAGCTTCCTGAAGATACCTGGTAGTTCAATATAGAGATACTTTTTTAGGAGAGAAACAATTGAAAGACGCTTTGTTAATTCAGTGCAGTGTTTTCTCCTGTGCAGTGTTTATAGGAATAAAGGCAGCCATCCTGCTGAGGAGATGTCTAATGAAGTCATCCTTTGGCTTTGTCTTTGGTTTTCCCCTTCTAAGCCTTTGAGCTTGCCTATCAACTAATTCTTCTACATAAGTGGAAATAGGTCCCTCAATCTGGGAGGCCTCTGAGTTTTGCCTTCAGTAGAAGTCTGCCTCAAAACCTACTGAATGGTAGGAAAAGGTTTCCAGATACTGTTCAGATTGTATTTGAAGGGGTTAATACTTGATAAAAGCCACAGGAAAGACTCAGTTTAAATAAAGTAAGAAGAAAACATTATATAATGGAGCAAAATTGCTAGTTAAAGAGCAGGCAGACCTCTTTTTTTCTGAAAGAAGCTGTCAGGGTTTGGTTTGGTTTGGTTGTTCAAGTTTTTTGGTCATTATTTTAGTTTTAAATTTATTTGAATCTGCTGATGTAAATGAAATAACAGCATAAGATTTTTTTTTTTCCAGAAAGCCTTACGAAGTGAATTGACCTTGTTCACTTATAGGCTGTGTGGTGTCAAATCCAATACATGTACTGTGATGAAAGTCACATATATGATACATGCAGGTTAAACGACTTTACCACTTACTTAGATTTTTTTTTGATACAGGAATGAACTAAGTTTGCGAAACAAGAAATTCACTGTATGGGAAGAATGGTTGCAGCTAAAATAAATATTCATTACAACCTTGTAAAATAACGCTATCCACAGAACTAGAAAATTGTTCTTAATTGCTTTTATTTTTGCATGCAAAAGACATATTTATGCTGGAACAATGAGTAATTTTTCTGAATAGTGACACCAAATGTTTTGTGCTCTATAGTGTTTTACTGGATTCAGGCAGTTTCTGTCTTGTTTTTGAATTGGACCAGGTGAAGTTATTTGAATTTCTTCTTCCCATAATGGCCAAAACATTAGTGTCTGATGACTTCTGAAAGCAGAAGTGAGTTGCTTAGGGAAATATATGTAAAACTATGGAGGAGAAACATTGCAATAGGACTCAGGAGAAGAAACTGGAAGTGGATGAAAATCCTGACAATAGCCATTCCCCTGACAACACCCTCCTAGCGCAAGACAAGCAGACAAAGCAAGGGCTATTACTTCACATCTCAGTATCACGACTTCTTTCAGTAAAAGACAACTCCCATTTCTCAAGGGTTGAATGGGGCAAGTAAACTGCAAGTAAACTAGTGATCCTCCTAGTGAAGAGAGAGTGACTGTACTGGGGAGCTGCAGGAGTAGGTTGGTGCTGAAGCCTTTGCAGATCAAGTTTCAGCACAAAAACCATGCGTGTTCTGGAGAAGCAGAATTCAGAATTGCAGGATGTCTTGTGTGGAGCTCTTAATAACAAATCGCATGCATTAGCCATCGTGGCCTTGTTTTGAAGAGAAAGAAATCCCTTGGTGGGAAAGGAAGTGAAGGTCAATAATAAAATCTCCCTCTAAAAATAACATCAGCCTTACAGCAGGGCTTTTGCTTTTACACAGTTTATATAGGCAAATTACTTGGCAAACTTCTTTGGCAACTTAGTTTGCTACTTTTGAGCCACTTATTCAACATAAGATCTTTATCAAAAATATAATTTCCATTCTTCTGCAAACAAATTAAAAAATCTGGTATCTGAAGGTAACAATCATTCATTTTTGAAGCTGGTAACACTGACTTGGGGAGAAGTTATGCATTATCTTTTTTTTAGATCAGACTTTTCATTTATCCACTGGAAATAATGAAACATTAAATATTGTATTAAAAATTAAGTGTTTTGAAGGGAAGAGAAAGAAGATGATACAACCTAACTCAAGATCACTACAGGGCATTCTCCTGGTGCTGAGGAGAAGCCCAGGAGAGTGTGGGTAGTGCATATCCACAGGCTAGCCCCTCTATTCAGACCCTGAACTAAAAAAATCAGTGTTTCTAGGGAAATAACTTCTATTTCCTATCAGCAGTGAATGTAACAAACTACCAGCACCTCGTATTTCCCCATCACTTCCTGGTTTCAGCTGGCTTTGCTTGCTGTAGCTCTGAGGCTGGAGAGCATAAAGTCATGCCCTGACCTGGATTTTCCCACTTGCTTGCTGAACACCACTGACTCTGCTTGGCACAACATTGCTTTCCACAGACATGACAGGAGTTTTCCAACATGATTAGGTTTTTAAGAAGGCTTCTGTTATAAATGCAAAGGCAATTTTGGGATAAAATCAAAGAGAAATTTATTAAAAAAACAATAATAAACAGAAACAGCGATAAAAACCCACAATAAAGAGAACAGCGCAGCGCTGGGTGGACAGGGGTCTACACCGGAGGTATAGGTTTCCCAAATCCACGTCTGAGCATCCTCAGGATTGGGGTTTTATAGGATTTTTAAGTCCTCAGGCCAAAATTCCAGGCAAGTTCCATTCACCAAGTGTCCTTGATTGTCCAGTGAATGGATTTCCTGCCCTGGAATGATGATATTATTTTTGTGTCCGGCCAGAGTCTCCTCTCATGCAAAGGAGACTCTGTGTGTTGCAAAGTTAAGTTTTTCATGACAGGGTGGTGGAATCCGGGTTGGTGCCGATGAATATCTTGGCCGGGTTTCCTCCTTTGTTTTCCCTGATTGCTTCTTCGACACAGAGATGTTTGAGTCTGGTGAAGCTTTTCTTTTGGAACTTGTCTTTTTCGATTGATCAGTTTCTCTACTCACTGGAATCCGCAGGGCGTTGCTTGGATCCGGAGGTAGATAATTTCCCGAGCCAGTGTCATTGTTTTCCTGATGGTCCGTGTCCTGTGTGTTTGTTTGGGTTGATGGGCCGGTTTTGGTTAGTTATCTTGGGCGTTGCTGGTAATCAGCAACCCCTCGGCAGAAAGCCTCATCCTACTGGGGGGGAGAGGCTTTTCCATGCTTTATATTTTGTTTCGTTTCTACAAAACATATCTTTCTTATATACTCCGAATTTTTAATACAACCATAATTTATTACAGTCCCCCACCTAATAATTTATCACATTTAAAAATTCGTTATTTTACACTCTTTTTAAAGAAAAGTATCCTTTTCTTATTCTTTTTCCATCATCATTTTCTTTGTCTAATTATCAATTTTGGTGGTCAGCATATGTTCGTTTTCAAATTTTTCTAAGGCCCTTAATGCCTTATTACTCTCTTTCTCTTCTTCTAAAACCAGTAATTTAGAAAGAAGGGCACTTTTATCTTGTGATTTTTCTGGATCTATTGGGAGGGCGGCAATTTGCATTCCTTGCACTACAGATTGTATTAGCCTAATCAGGCAAGGAATTAAACAAGGTAAAAAGATGATTCCGGCTATTGAACATCCTATAAAGAACACTAGCTTTTTCCACCAAGCCCCTTGACCGAAAATTTGGTCCCACCAAGAGGCTTGTAGAATAGAATTCCATTTTTGAACGGGCACATGTGCCACTTTCTTGATTTCTGCAGCTAGTCCCTTTATAGTTTCGCCATAATCATCTATTTCCATGCAACACTCCGATTCATTGAATCTCCCGCACACCCCTCCCTCCTCAGCTAGCAAGTAATCGAGGGCTAGTCTGTTCTGGTAAACAAAGGCCCTCATTTGAGAATGTTGCCTTGCTAGGAGTTCCAGGGCTTCTGAGGTGTGATTGGAAACTACCTCCATTACCGCTTGCAGTCGAATGAGCCGATTCAGAAGATAAATGGGGGTTCTATAACCCCAACTGCCATCATTCGCCCAGGTGGCCGGACCATAGTATTGTATGATTCTCTCGGCCGGCCATTCTTCCTCGTTCCATTTCTGGCTCCCTCCTGCTATCGGTAATATCTTTTTTAGATCCCTCTTTTGTCGAGCTAAAGTTTCAAAGAGGGGAGCCCCTAGGGATTTACTCTCATCTTTTGGTAGGGTGAAGAAAAACGGCCGAATTAGTCCCAGTGTGCATGACCCTTTCCACTTCCGAGGTAATTCACTGTATGCCTTTTTCCCGCATATCCAGTAAATTCCATCGGGAGCTTCCCAGTTTTTATTAGTTTTTGCCGGATCCTCCCAATAATCCCTCAGGCCTATGAAAACATGGAAGGGATTGGCCCCCGGTTTCTTGTTCCAACACAATCCAATAGTTTCTACCCATTCACAATTGTTTTCCCGATAGGAGATCCAATATCCTTCGGGCGATTCCGGGTGCCAGATTTTTGTTTTCTTTTCTGAGTTTACCGTGAGTGTATTCACACACGGAGTGTATCCTACCAAATCGGTAAACTCTTTTCCCTCCCGGCTAATGCAAAACGTTCCAATTATTCGGTCATCTATGACCCATCCCTCTGGCCTCCGGGTAGTTTTAGAGAATTTTAATTCTGTCCCTTTTAATATTTGTTCCGGGGTCAATCCCTCTCCTTTCCATGGCCACCTCTCTGCTGATTTTAAACCACCGCATATCCAGCAGTTGGATATACCTAATTCAGTGGCTATTTCCTGCATTAAGTCAACAAACAAGTTTTGGTTAGGGCTGGGTAATTTCCAATTATCGTATTGTTTCTCCAATAATTCATATTGTTCGCTGAGAGAGTTTAACCTCTCTTGCTCCAGCCTTTTCTTTTTATTTTCCATTTCTTTCCGTTTTAAATCTATAGCTATTTGCTTTATTTTACTTTCTGGATCCAATCCCTTTTCATCCTTTGAAAAGCAAAACACTGGGTCGAATTGAAGACACGAGTTCTCATCGTCTGACTTCAATAATTCCAAAATTATAGGTTCATTATTGAATGTCAGCCTTGTCTCGTGTTTTACATTTTTCCCTTCCCAGTACAGCTTTCCCCCCATCATGCACGGTTTTAAGCTTGCTTCATTGTAGCAGGTAGGGTTAACTCGGTGGTATGCCAAAAACGTCGAATGCTTCTTTCCCCCAATCCAGACAGTCTTATTACACTGTCCACAGACCTCGATTGGGGGAATTCCCTTTATTTCTCTTTTGTTTCGGAAGTGGGTCTCAGCAGCCCCTATTCCTTCCAAGTTCCGAATAGGTTTTTCCTCGATACTTACTCTCGAGTTTGAGCACCAGATTTTCCTTTCTGATTTACATAATTCAAACTGAGTGCCGTTTAACCAACAAATACCTGCCCGTAGTTCCGAAGGGCACTTGGTCATGAGCTCGCTTTCTGGGGCAGTCTGACACTGCTCACACTTCCCCTGGGGAGCCTCCCCTAGGGGGGCCTCGGCCTCTATTTTCTTGATCGAGTACATGACTAGGCTCAGGGACATCAGGATTCCCCACAATTGCATCCCTCTGCCATTCCCTCCGCCCGTACAAAAGTATACGGCGGGGATAACCATCTTCCCGGCAGCAAGGACTGTCTTCAGGGGCCCTTGATGTCCTGATGGCAAACCTCCGCTTGAAGGTTGCCCACCGAGAGGCTTTAACTGGTTCAAATCTACAAGGTACTTTTACGGTCCTTCGGCACTCAATTTCCAAGGGGTCTGCTTTGCAATCAAGCTGACCCCTTAATCCTTTTTGGTAAAACAGGAACCACTCCGGAGAGTCAAGTTCCAAAAGGCCCGCTCGAGTCGCAAGTATCAGGAATCGATTGGTCTGGTCTAGCTCTTTTTCGTAGCACCTAGTGCACAATCCCCTTGGTTTATAACCCCTTATGCAATGAGTTACCCAAATCTGCTTACAATAAGCGCACTTAAAATGTATAAACGGGAAACAATAACAATCGCGGATATTACAACTTATCTTCTCGCTATTGTTCATTTGTTGTGCTTTCGGAGCTTGATTTTCAAATCTCCTGGCGGGGTGGTGATCTTCCACTCGGGGGCTTGGCAATCCGGAACCTTCTTGGCCCGAGAAAAGTGTGTCCACCCTTTCTCGGCCGTTCGTACAGCAGTGTCCGTGGTCAGGAGAACGAGGAAGGGACCTTCCCAATGCGGACTGAGGGGAAGTTCCCTCCACACTTTAATCAATACTTTGTCGCCCGGCTGGATTTTGTGAACTGGAAATCCCAATGTTGTGCTCTGAGGAATCAATCCCTTTTTCCGGAGTTCCTGTAGATTTTTATTTATAGAAATGAGATAAGGTTGTAATTGCACATCCTCTATTTGAGGGTGTGCCACCGGCATCCCATGCCTATATGGCATTCCATATAGCATTTCAAAAGGGGATAAACCGGTTTCAGAATGAGGCATGGTCCGGATGTTTAATAAAGCTAAAGGAAGACATCGGATCCAAGTCATTTTTGTTTCGATTATTAATTTGGATAATTGTGACTTTAGGGTTTGATTCATCCTCTCCACTTGTCCCGAGCTTTGAGGGTGCCAGGGGGTGTGATATTGCCATCTGATTCCCAATGCCTCTGACAGTTGTTTGATGATTTTGGAAGTGAAGTGAGTCCCTTGATCAGAATCGATATGGTCTACTATCCCATATCTAGGAATTATTTCCTCTAGTAGAATTTTAGATACGGTTTGGGCCGTAGCCTTTGCTCTGGGAAATGCCTCGACCCAATGTGTCAGTTTATCCACTATCACTAATAAATATCTATTTCTCCCAATCTTTGGTAGTTCCGTGAAATCTACCTGGATTCTCTCGAATGGCCTATACGAAAGTGGCCGGCCACCCCAATTTGTTTGTTTTGAATTGGCACGATTTACTTTCTGGCATATCACGCACCCCTGTACCTCTTGCTTGGCAAGTTCAAAAATTCCTTTACATCCGAAAAATTTTAAAAATTGTTCAGCCAGTGCCCGGGTTCCCCAGTGGGTTTGTTCATGCAATCTCCTGAGTATTCCTCTCGCTATACTTTTTGGAACCAGCTCCCTCCCGTCTGGCAACCACCATTTATTTTCTTTAAAATATCCACCTACCTTCTGGAAATCTTCTTGCTCCTTCTCTGAAGGAAGCACGGACACTTCTGGGGTTTCTTTGGGACTGATCTCGGGAATACTTACCGCCAGTAACGCAGCTCGTTTCGCCTCTTTGTCCGCTAGATTGTTTCCCCTGGTGTGAAACCGCCACCCAGTTTGGTGTCCTTTTACATGGACTACTGATATCTCCTGGGGCTCCCTGATAGCTTCTAAGATTTGTTTAATTATTTCTCCATGTATTAATCTTTTTCCCTTGGTGTTTATTAAACCTCTTTCTTCCCATATTTTTCCAAAAGTATGCACTACCCCAAATGCATACTTCGAATCGGTGAAAATAGTTCCCCTTTTTCCCTTCAGGCCTTTGAGGGCTCTTAAGAGTGCAAACAGTTCACAGGCTTGAGCCGACCAACATGCTTGCAAAGGACCTGATTCTATGATTTGTTCGGTCTTACCATTTATGATGGCATAACCTGACTTTCTTTTTCCTTCTACCATTTTTGATGAACCATCAATAAACCATTTTTCTCCCCCCTCTAACTCTTGATCTTCCAGATCTGGTCTTACCTTAGTTTGCAATTCCACTGCTTCAATGCAATTATGCAACAGCTCACCTGTTGGTTCCCCAAACAAAAACTGCGCCGGGTTTTGGACAGTAGTTGTCCTCAACTCGAGGCCCGGCGAACTAATTAGCATGGCTTCATATTTCAGAAGCCTCGAATCAGTTAGCCATTTCTCGGCTTTTTGTTGTAAGATAGTTCTTACATCGTGTGGGGTGTAGACTGTCAAAGAGGCTCCAAAAGTTATCTTTTTTGCTTCCCCGACTAACAGAGCTACTGCAACAATTGCTTGCAAGCAAGTGGGCCACCCTCGACTGACTGGATCTAGGATTTTTGATAAAAATCCTATGGGCTTCTTCTTTTCTGCCCACTCCTGGGTCAGAACTCCTTGAGCTGTTTGTCCACTTACATCAACAAATAGCTGGAATTCTTTATTTGTGTCTGGCAAGGTTAGAACAGGAGCAGTTATAAGTGCAGTTTTCAATTCCTGAAACTTGCTTTCATCCTGTGTGGTCCATTTTACTCTATCTGTGTTTAATCTCTCATACAAAAATTTTACTTTTTCACTGTATCCTTCAATCCACTGTCTGCAATATCCCAGGAGCCCTAAAAATTGCCTGATTTGTCTTTTCGTTTTTGGGGCTGGGAGCACCAGAATCCCGGCCACTCTGTCAGGATCTAGCATCTTTTTCCCCTGAGAAATCCAATGTCCCAGATATTTTACCTCGGGCTCCGTCAACTGCAGTTTGGATTTTGATACTTTCAACCCCTTTTTCCCCAGAAAATTCAATAATGAAATTGTACTTTTTCTGACTTTTTCCTCCATGGTTCCAGCAATTAATAAATCATATACATATTGTAAGAGCTTTGTCCCTTCTTCTGGAATGAATTCAGTAAGTAATTGTTCCAATGCCTGTCCAAATAAATTGGGTGATTCCACAAACCCCTGTGGGAGGACCGTCCACCTTAACTGTTGATTTCTGTTTGTGTCCGGATCCTCCCATTGAAAGGCAAAGAAGTTCCTACTCCCTTCATCCAAAGGACAAGTCCAAAATGCGTCTTTTAAATCAATTACACTGTACCATACATCCTCGGGTGAGAGTCTGTTAAGTAAAGTATAAGGATTTGCCACTACCGGAAACCTGGTTCGGGTTCTAGCATTTACTGCCCTGAGATCCTGCACCAGTCGGAAGCTCCCATCCGCTTTCTTCACTGCCAGGATGGGGGTGTTATGTTGAGACATGCAGGGTTCGAGGGTACCTCCTCTAAGGAGGTCATCAATTACTAGTTTCAGACCCCTTTTCCCTTCTATCGGGATGGGATATTGTTTTACCCTTATCGGGTCCTCTGGGTTTTCTATTTCAATTTTGATGGGGGTAATATCTAATTTCCCCACCTCCCCTTTTGAATGCCACACTTTGGGATCGATTTCCCTTTCATCTTTTGGAGTCAAATGGAATATCTTTATTACTAATTCAGAATTCTTTACGACAATGTTTATACCCAATGAGACAATCATATCTCTTCCTAACAAATTGTAATCGGCTTCTTCTACTAATAACAAATTTCCTAGGCATATTTTATTTTCAGACTCTATTTCCACATTTTTAATTACAGAAACTTTGAAGGGATCTCCCTTCGCACCGATTACCACTACCTTTTCCTTACTTACCACGCATCCCCGTGGTAATTTTTGCAGGGTGCTTCTCTCAGCTCCCGTGTCGACCAAAAATTCTATTTCCTCACGATGGGGACCTACTTTTAATTTTATCAAGGGCTCTTTAGCTGTTATCATCCCCATCTGAAAGAGCCCAAGACTTCCCTAATCTTCTTGAAATACCTTTTCATCTTTTATTTTCTGGTGGCAATTCCTTTGTATGTGTCCTACTTTCTTACAGTAAAAACATTCTGGGGGATCTCTCCGCGGGGCGGAGCCATTCTTCTGTGGCTCCTGCGGCTTTTTCGGCGCTGTTTTAAACTTGCCGTGTGTCTGTTCTTGTTTCTGAGCTTCTTTTACTGCGGCCACCAGTATTTTGGCCTGAAGTTTCTGTTTCTCGTCTTCTCTCCTCATGTAAATCTTTTGAGCTTCCCTCAGAAGCTCTTGGAGACCTTTCTCCTGCCACCCTTCAATCTTTTCCAATTTCTTTCTAATATCCTCCCATGATTTCGCCACGAACTGTGTTTTAAGTAACACTTCTCCTACCGGAGAACTAGGGTCCGTCCCAGAATAGATCTGCAGACTTCGCCGTAATCTTTCCAACCACTCGGTGGGGGATTCCTCTTTCCCCTGACATTCCCCAAACACCTTACTAATATTTTGGCCCCGGGGAACCGCTTCCCTTATTCCTTGCACAATTATATTCCTTAAATCATTCATGCTCCTTCTACCATCCTCTGTTTGGGCGTTCCAACTCGGGCTTACGCTCGGCCACTTTTGAGTGCCTGGCGTTCCCTGAGGGTTTCGCCGCTCCCACTCCCTGATACCAGCTTGTTTAATCATTTCTCTTTCCTCTTGACTAAACAGAGATCTCAAGATAGCCATGAGATCTTCATAGGTATAAATGCTACTGCCTAAAAATTCATCCAACCTTTCTGCCACTCCAAACGGATCATCCAACAATCTTCCCATCTCTTTCTTAAATGCCCGCACATCCCCTGAATTTAGGGGTACATTCACAAATCCAATCACTCCTGGAGCAGTAGGCACTTCCCTGAGAGGGAACATTCTGTGCCTACTCTCATTCTCTTCCCATTCCTCACTCATCTGTCTAGACTTAAACCGAGTCCTGCTTGCGGGGGGGGAATAGGGGTTTTTGAGAGTTTGTTCCTTTATTGCTGATGAAAAATCAGTTGCCGCTAGGTTATTATGAAGGATCCCCCTTTCCAAAGTTGGGGGATCTGGCTGGGGCAACGGGACGGGCAATGGGGGATACGGAGATCCCCTATTTTGCGCTACCATGGTTTCTTGGGAAACCGCGGCGGTCGCGGTTCCCACAGGAGGAGCCAGAGGGGGGGGCCACCGGAACCACTGCTGGCGCCGGTTCCCCTGTTCGCGATGTGTGTGCTTCACTTGGTTGTGCCAGCTGGCTCGTGGGAGCTGATGGCACCACTTGGTCCACCACGGGAGACCCTGCCGGCCCGTGGTATGGAGGAGGTAAATGATCCAGGGGCTCCCAGGTTTCTGTTTTTGTTTCATCTTTTAGTTTGATCGGAAATAGTCCTACTCTGGCCTTTAGCCAGAGTCGGGCATATTCCGGTTCCTCGGAGTCCGAGGGAACCTTGCTCTCTACATACGAGAGTAACTCATTGCACGTCCACTTTTCAAATGTTCCTAATATTGGCCAAGTGAGATGGGGCCTCAGTTTCTGTCCACCCCAAACCTCGGCACAATAGTAGATCATTTTTGCCTTGGACTTCTTTTTCCTTTCAGGGCAATTTTCCCACTCTTTTAACAACCAACCCAAAGGACTTTCTGGTGGGATGTCTAACAATTCCTTCGTTTCTATGGAAGGGTTTCTCGTGTCTACTGGCTTTTGCGTTTTACTCTTTTTCTGCCCCATGGTGAAGGAAAAAAACAAAAGTCTTACCTAGTATTCTGCGTTGTGTTTGTAGTTTGAGAGTCAAAAAGTCTGCTAATACTCACCTTCTCGGATTGCTGTTCCGGGGTTTTTCTTAGCGCTTTGATCTCTCCTCCGGACCTCTCCTGGGTCCTGATTGCTAGAAGAGTTTACTCTTTCCCGAGCTCTACTGGACGTCCTCTTCCTCTTCCAGCCCTTCGTGATCAGTCCCCCAGAGCACCCCTTTGGCCCCAGGCTTTACAAACGTGTAGAGAGAGTCCTCTCACCCCGACTCGCTTCCTCCGTGGCCGGCCAATTCCCTCGCGGGAGGATGGAACCGCGGCTTTGGAGTCCGCTCTCGCTCCGTGATCAGATCACGTCTCACACACGCTTGCCCAATCACTCCGCTCAACCTTGCAGTACTTACAGCAATTTTCCTGCGAGGATGTCTTCGTGCACAACTGACTTTTTATGAGCTACCAAGCCGCGGCTTCTCTTCCCGAGCTCTTCCTGGATCCGTATTTTCTCTTTTATTGTGGTTTTTACCTCAGCCTAAATTTGGTTCGGGTGTCGGAGTGAACTGCGGAGGTTCTCGGCTTCCCAGGCCGCTGAAATCAGCGGGGGTACCCCCCTGGATAGCGAGGTTCTCCTACAGTTTTTCCGATCCGAGTCACGGCACCAATCTGTTATAAATGCAAAGGCAATTTTGGGATAAAATCAAAGAGAAATTTATTAAAAAAACAATAATAAACAGAAACAGCGATAAAAACCCACAATAAAGAGAACAGCGCAGCGCTGGGTGGACAGGGGTCTACACCGGAGGTATAGGTTTCCCAAATCCACGTCTGAGCATCCTCAGGATTGGGGTTTTATAGGATTTTTAAGTCCTCAGGCCAAAATTCCAGGCAAGTTCCATTCACCAAGTGTCCTTGATTGTCCAGTGAATGGATTTCCTGCCCTGGAATGATGATATTATTTTTGTGTCCGGCCAGAGTCTCCTCTCATGCAAAGGAGACTCTGTGTGTTGCAAAGTTAAGTTTTTCATGACAGGGTGGTGGAATCCGGGTTGGTGCCGATGAATATCTTGGCCGGGTTTCCTCCTTTGTTTTCCCTGATTGCTTCTTCGACACAGAGATGTTTGAGTCTGGCGAAGCTTTTCTTTTGGAACTTGTCTTTTTCGATTGATCAGTTTCTCTACTCACTGGAATCCGCAGGGCGTTGCTTGGATCCGGAGGTAGATAATTTCCCGAGCCAGTGTCATTGTTTTCCTGATGGTCCGTGTCCTGTGTGTTTGTTTGGGTTGATGGGCCGGTTTTGGTTAGTTATCTTGGGCGTTGCTGGTAATCAGCAACCCCTCGGCAGAAAGCCTCATCCTACTGGGGGGGAGAGGCTTTTCCATGCTTTATATTTTGTTTTGTTTCTACAAAACATATCTTTCTTATATACTCCGAATTTTTAATACAACCATAATTTATTACAGCTTCCTTTTTTTTTTTTTTTTTCTTTTTTCATTTTCATGTTAAGGCTTAAATTTGACTCTTAGAATCAGAGAATTGTAATAACCATGGATCAGGGAAATACTAAAATAAAGTTACAGCTATTTGAACTACTAATACACTTACGCATTTCATTACCTTCAGGTGTACTAACACAGCACCTCCATCAGACACAGAGTACAGGAAACTCCAATTATCTCTTTCTCCCCCAGCAGGTCAGGGTAACAAAAACACTGTGTTCAAATTCAATCTAAAGAAAAAGCAAACTCAAAAAAACCCAGTGAAAGGTTGTGGGAGAATGGATTGTAAGAGAATTGAGTCAGTGCTGCAGGCAATCCTGCCCCTTGTGAGTTGCAGCTGTACTAATCACCAAAGAGTGGGAACAGTTTTGCTCTTAAACAGCTACGTCCAGTGAAGATGTATGTTATAAAGGGGTGGGTTGGCCAGTCAGGGACAGAGTTTTTCTGGCTGGGCTGTGAGGAGGGAGGTTGGGGTGTGCTGCAAGGGACAGGAAGGACTTACCTGGTTGTACAAAATGGAAGAGGAGAAGCAGTCAGTATTGTGTGGAGCTGCCCGTGGGATCACACAGAGAAGAGGTATGAGGGTTTTGGTGTAGGATCATGAGCTGAGGGTGTCAGTGGATGCACCACCTAGCCCTGCCAAGCACCAACAATTGGCCCCGTGTGAGGAGCAAGCACCAACACCAAAAGGTCTTTAGTCCTTATCAGCAAGGATACAATGGCTCTATTCTACAAACTAGCTTCAAGTTTTTCTTACCTGAGGCACAGATCCAAAAAGACACTTGGACTACCTTAACCGAAAAATATTGAATAATTTGAAAAGGATGAGGAGTCATTCCCAGCTGTCTGTTTAAAGGGACCAAGGTCTTATCCCAGCAATCCTTTTGAATAGCACATGGTGTTACAGAGACAGATGAGAAGACAGTGATACTGCAGGTCTCCTTGTATCCTTATATCTCCCCTCCCAGCAGTAGGATTGAAGGCAGGGACCCATCTGTGCCACACCTGCTTGTGGAGCTTGATCTTCCAGGCTCCATCATGCTGGTTGTACAGGGAGCTTGAACAATGACAGTCTGAATAAAGGCTCAGCTTTATCCCACTCACAACATCTGCAGCTGAAAGATGAGATACCAGCACACAGATATTAATAGGGGGGAAAAAAATCGGCACACGTGGAACTCGAGCTCTGGTTGGAGCTGATAAACAGCTGTACTGATGGTTTGTAAGTACAATTAGAGACAAAGAGGAAATATTTGATTTATTAAAGCCTGGAAAATAGTGAGATGTTTTTCTGCTGCAAAAATGTAAATGCATGAAAGCATTGAGGCAACAGAAATTGCCTGAGCTTTGAAAGAATCATTAGAAAACTGTGGGGTATATTGCTAACAGAATTTTTCCCATGACCTTTCCTGTTGCAATATTACCTCTACTTCTAGAGATTTGTCATCTCTCTTTAGGCTCTGTTGTAGGTGGCATCCAATGTCTATAGCCTGCAGCCTACAAATAAAATCTATACATTAAAGCAAATTTCAAAGTTTATTGCTGAAAAATGCTCTTCACATGTCCCCATTTGGCTTCACAAAAATAATTTTTTCAAGGCTTGAAGTAAGTGCATTCTGATATGAATGTTAAATAATTGATTGCAAAAAATATTTATTTGGTATTAAAAAAATCTCCAGTTTTTCATATAAACCATCTTTATTTCTTATTCAACTGGATGACCAGACCTTATCCAGTTATTGGGTGTATGATAACTATACTTTCACAAATTTACAGAGTATTTTGTGTTGGAAGGGACCCACAAGGATCAATGAGTCCAGCTCTTAAGTGAATGGCCCATACAGGAATGGATCTCAGTACATTGATTTTATTAACATTATGCTCTAACCAACTGAACTCATCTCAGGAATGGGGTCTGAGCCAAAATCTTATTTATTATTACTGATAGACTAGCAACTGAATGATGAACATGCTGGATTTTCACTTTTTCCAAGGGCACTTTGGCCACTAAAAAATTAACTGCCTGGGTGTCTGCAGAAAACTAACATTTTTATTTGGGGTTATATGCTAGATGCTGTTAAAGACAGAACAAATCCCTTGATGCCCAGCCTTGGTTTAAACCAGGATGTTTTAAACTGGTTGCAGAGAATATGTTTATGTGAAGAGGTAAAATCGTATTACAATGATTTTGCCTTCCAAAATTCGTGGAAGAATGAGAGTATGGCTACTGCACTGGGTCTGATGAGGAGACTCAGATAAGCATGTGAAAGCTGGTGGCAGCCCAGTAGAGGGCTGTTCAGAGCATGTTTAACATTAGTGGTACAATGTCTGCTGAATGAAACCTTTAAAAGGGGACCATGAAACCAGTGGGGCAGCATCATCCCATGCTGACCCAGGCCTGCAACCCTTTGAAGAACTGCTCTTCCCCTAGATGCCCTCAGCAGGTGACTGAGCAAATTCTTCCATTTATCTATAATGGCAGTATAAATATATATATTATTATATATAAATATATAAATAATGTTAAGAGCGAAATTCCATCTTTAAAGAAAAACAATTAATTGATCAACCTAACTGACCTATTTCTCTCAGTTAGTAATGATGTAATTTTCCTAACTAATTTTTAATTAGTAGTGTAAATTAATTGTAAGCAGTGCCCACTTTTAGCCACTACTAGTTAAGTTTCTTCAGAGACTCTTATTGTCACTTATAACATTAAATCACCAAAACTGTAAGTTTGCTAAAACTAACCCTGGCAAGCTTCAATAAACAGAGCCAAAGGGAGTTGAAGATTGAACATCTGGGACCTTAAATTTATGGCCTTTCAAGGATGTTGAAGTAACCAGAAGTTTTAGAGATTAAAGCCTGGAAATTTGGAAACTACCTCTCTGACAAAAGGATGAAAAAAAGACTAAAGAATGTGGACCAAATAAGCATGAAAAGTGAGAAATCAATATCAAATAAAGGCTAGAATACTAATTAATGAAAATAATTAGAACCAGTAAACCAAACAATTTCTTTGTTTGCTAAAAATTTATAAATAAGTAAAGAAATTTTGTATTGGCATCTGTGTGGAGGCCAGAACTTTGTCAGCCACACACAGCTCTTGGCCAGAAATAAAGTAATGCCTTACTCCCTAACACTTGCAAATCAGTGTCAGAGAGCCTTATTTATTTAGATGATTATGGAGGATTTTGATTGGGAAGATTTCCCTGCCTGGAATGAAGTAGTATTTCTTATAATTCTGTGAGGAAACCTGTAATGCAGTTGTGACCATAGTGATTCACAAACAACTATATGTGTGGTAATTTTGGAAAGCTCATCCCATTTGTTAATTCATCTGATTTACACAAAAGGGAAGAACAGCAATTTGGAGCCTGCTTCCTTATTCCTTTAGTGATTCTTTATGAAAGGACAGAGCAGATCAGGAAAATTTGCCCACATGCAGCAGTAGCCTTCCATCTGGCCTTCTCAAGATACGCTTTGGTCTTTAATCTCCATGGATTAAACAGTGATTGATGTGGCACTGAGACACCATTGTGAGAAGTCTATTGAGCATAGTTAATAAGTGGAGGATTTATTCCTAGCTATCCTTAAATTCTGGGATGTTTTTTAAAATAGTGAAGCAACAGAAACACCTCCAAACAAGTGCTGGATGTATGTGATTTCACACTTGCTTTTAGTATTTATTTCCTTCTGTGAAGGAAGTTTGATATCCAACCAAGAAGCAGACATGAAGTTGAGCCCTATTGTCGTTCTAATTGGGAACGGCAGGAAGAACAACACGGACTCTCAAGGGAGTCAGAAGTGGAGAGAATCTCTAGTTTATTGCTACAGCTATGTTATATAGACTAGTTCGTAGAAAGTACAGAAAGGAAACTCTTATTGGTTAGTAAAGTACTACATTACCATCATTGGTCAGTGGGGTTCACCACCCCCTGACCTTCTCCTGCAAGGAAAACACGGGAATCAGAAAACAGCACCTGCAGGCTGTTTTCTGTCTTTGAGGATTGTTTTGAATCCTCCCATGAATTTCCCAGGCTAGCTTCTCAGGCAGGGCTGGCAGGCCATGGGGCCTGCAGCTTGCTCCAAAGCTAGCCTCCACAACTCACCCTTTTGATTTAGGAAAAAAATAAAAAATGTACAGTGTTTGTAACATCCGGCTGGGCTCTTGCAGGAGGGAGAACAAACACGGCACAAGTGGTTTTTTTACTAGATATTGGAATGGATATTAATTTGGAATTTTGGTTTATGATTTTGATGTTTAAAGATTGTTTTCCTTGCAAGGATTTGACGGTTGAGTCAAATATCTTTAACTCAGTGAACTAATACAAAACATTGTTAGTCTGTTCAAACTGACAGTCTAACTTGTCAATATAGTAGTTTAAAAGAACACTAAAGTGGTACAAAGTGAGCAAATTTGGGTCTTGCAGGGATTGCAGGACTTTGGTGCGGTTCATCCCCTGCAAGGCGGGGGGGAACGCGTGCTGGCCGGGGCACTGCTCGAGCCCCGGCACCGTCTCACGGGGCGGCTCGGGTTCGCAGGAGAACCTGGCAGCACAAGGCTGGCAGAAGCCGGCTCGGCGCCTGTAGCACGGTCCGCGCGCGCACGGGCCGCACTGACGGGCACGAGGGGGAGCGAAGTTCGCTCCCCGTCCTCCCCGCCGGAGCGCGGGCGAGCGCGGGGCAGCGGGGGTGTTGTGCAGGTCCCGCGGCTCCGCGCCGACCCTCGCGGCTCGCTCAGCGCGGGGCGCACACGTGCGGGGGGAGCAGGGGCGTCCGCGCGGGCTCCGCGGTTTCGCGCCGCTTCCCGCGGCACAGAAGAAAGGAGCTCATAGGGCGCGCGCGCGCGAGCGAAAGGGGGGCTTGGGCTCCCCCCCCCCCCCCCTCGCTGCTTCTTGGCCGGGTGCGGGGGGGGGGGGGGGGAATGCGCGCCACGGCCCCGGCCCCGGCTTCAGATCCGGGCTTCGGCTCGGCTTTTACGGGGTTTTTGCAGCCGGCCGGAGCCAGAGGGCTCGGCTGGCCGCCCGGCCCGCGCCTGGTGGCGGCGGGCGGCGTCCTGAGTTAGCTTTTTCTTCCTTTTTTTCCACCTTTTCTTTCGTTTTTTTCTCGCTGCTGCTGCTGCTGCTGCTGTGGGGACTCGGGGCACCGGCGGAGGCTCTACGGCGGCCGCTGGCAGCAGTGCTCGCAGCGCTGGTCCTGGAGGGGCCGGCAGAGGCTCCGCGGAGGGCGCAGGCAGAGGCGGCTCTCGCGGTGCTGGCGATGGCGGCGCTTGCAGGTGCGGTAAAGGCAGAGCCGAGCGATTTTCGCTCTTCTGTTGTTTTTCTGCTGGCAAAACTTGCGTGCCGAGCTCCGCGGATGGCGGGCGCTTAAATTTCTCTGGAGAGGGAGATTTCTGGCTCACGGACTGCTCCTGCCCGCTGCTAAAGTTCTCTAAGGGTCCGGGCAGAGCTGAAGGACTGCTACACAGTTCGGTTTCACTGTTTTTAGGCTGGCACTGTTTCAGTGCCTTAAAAATCACTCCCCAAGTTGCTGCTAAGCTGCACGCACTGGTATCTCCCGCAGCTAGCTTAGTCCACAGGTGGTCTCCCACTGACCACCAAATCTCAAGGTTAAACACATCATTCACAGTCATAGTAAACTCCTGCGCTTTCACCCAGTGGAACAAAGCGCGTATATCTTCTTCAGGAATACAGAGTCCCATGCTCAGCAAGGCGTCTTGCTATGCAAAGCTGACAAGTTGCTCATCAGCTAAATCACAGTCCTCCATTATGAAAACTTTTTTTATCTTGGCGGCTCTGCGAATGCAATTATGCAAACGCTATCGGCTTGGACCCGGGATTTCAAGCTCTGCTTCACTACGATAGGCCGTTCCAAGCCCGCTCTCTGGCAGGCTCCACTATCCCGTTGGTTAGAAACCAGCTTCCTCTTGGAAAGCCCGGGAGAATTCCACTTTCCCCTCTAGGGGGAAGGGCTGGTGTCTTTCCCGCTCGCTGCTTACCCTCAGGGGATTAGCAGATGTCTTCACGTTCGTTGCTTTCTGACCTCGGGGGTCGGCTGCACATCACGTCGGGTTACCAGACCTCGGAGGGTCGGTCCGTCATCACGAGGGGTCACCAGATGTTGTTCTAATTAGGAACGGCAGGAAGAACGACACGGACTCTCAAGGGAGTCAGAACAGGAGAGAATCTCTAGTTTATTGCTACAGCCATGTTATATAGACTAGTTCGTCGAAAGTACAGAAAGGAAACTCTTATTGGTTAGTAAAGTACTACATTACCATCATTGGCAGTGGGGTTCATCACCCCTCTGACCCTCTCCTGCAAGGAAAACACGGGAATCAGAAAACAGCACCTGCAGGCTGTTTTCTGTCTTTGAGGATTGTTTTGAATCCTCCCATGAATTTCCCAGGCTAGCTTCTCAGGCAGGGCTGGCAGGCCATGGGGCCTGCAGCTTGCTCCAAAGCTAGCCTCCACACCCTATATTTCAAGATACCTGACGCTGCCCACCCGCGGCCCGTCACGCTTGGGCTAGCTCTGTCCACTGGCCGCTGGCAGTGCCAGGAGTGGGGAACGGTCTGGGAGCTGTTTTCCCCAGACCGAACCTTCAGAGCCCTTCTGCCACACAGGGCTCTGCGCATCTCGGCGTCGTGGGCTTCAGCAAGGAGATGGAGGAGACCCAGAGTCCAAGCAGCTTTCCAGAAACAGGATTTATTAAGGGAGAGGGAGCGGTGACAGGGCGAGGGCTGGAAAGGCACACGGGGACTCAAGGACTCTGAGCAAGGAGCACCTCTGTGCGCCCCAATTTAAGGTGGGGAGGGTACAAACACAGGAACCAATCAGGGCATCTCAGGGGAGGAGTTGGGGGGAGGGTTTACAATGTTGCGGACCAATGGGAATAACATGTGGGGGGGCGGCAGCCACAAGGCCAATGGGGCCTCGAGTGAGCGATGAATGGCAGGGAAGGAGCTAGAACAAAAGGTGGGGTTTACATAGATTGATGGGGTTCAGGGGCAGGAACAGGGTGATGGACAAGGAAGGTTCAGGAAAGAGGGGAGGGGTTTACAGAACTGACAAGAGGGTAAAACCATTACAACTCATGGGGGAATAACATTAGGAACAAACCATTTAACTTAATAACCAGAACAAAATGAACAGACGGCAACATCTCCCCCTTTCTTTTTTAGAAAGAGGAGGTTGCATCCGCAGGAGGTGCAGAGGGCTCGGGGAACCAGTCTTTAAGGGAGGGAGAGGGTGGAGGTGAGGAGGAAGGAGGAGAAGGAGCATCAACAAAATTAACTTGGGGAGGAGGAGATACAAGGTGCAGAACAGACTGAATTAAACATCTTCTTAAAATGGCGAACGCAACTAAAATTATAAAAATGATGAAAATAATCCATAAAACAGTTTTCAGGATGGATGAGAGCCATCCGGACAGTCCCCAATTAGAGAAGATGTTGGTGGCCCAGTCTTCATGTTCTTGTTTTATCTGGTGGACCATGCCTCTCATTTGCTCAATGGTCTGGCGAATGGAGGGACTCTTTGATGTTAAGTTCATGCAACAAAGCCCCTCAAATTCCCTGCAGTCGTGGTTGTGCAGGAGCAGCAGGTAGTCTATGGCCGCCCGATTTTGGAGGGTGGCCTGCCTGGTGATTTCCTCGTCTTCGAGGAGGTCGCTTAGCGCAGCTGACGTTAAATTTGCTTGTTTTACTACCCAACACTCGAATTGGCCTAATTCTCCAAGGGCTTGAGCAGCGGCCAACCAGGGCAGAAAAACAGACACTGCTACCCGTTTTAGCTTGCTCCAATGGAAAATTTCTGAGTCACAGTCTGGATCCAGGTCGTCCAGGCTGCGCTTCTTGATAACCGAATTATTCTTTTGGCTCCAATTTTCGATTTGGGTCGTGTTGGGTGAAAACAAGGACAGCCGGCCCAGTGTGCACGGCCCTCCGAGAAGGCGAGAGGGGATGCCTGCCCATGCCCGATCTCCGCAGATGAGAAATAAACCTTTGGGCAACCGAAGAGGGGTAGGGTGAAGGGTTGAGGGCATCTTCACGTGGGCAATGTTCTGGCACCATTTGGCTGCCTGGAACTGCTTGTTCACTTGCACCACTTTGGGATAGGGGGCAGGGTCAGAAGGGTAGTACTGAAAGTGAACACAAAATGACGCCGGGGAGGAATCCAAAAGGTCGAACTCCTGGGGCTCAACAGTCGCCGTCTCAAGCGTGGCTTGCCAGTCTCTCCAGAGGAGGAGGGGGTTCTTTGCTGGCCTTCTGATCTTGTACGCCGGCGCAGAGCGGACGACACGTTGAGCTGGCCTCCCTTGGTTGGCGTCATGGAGCAGGGTAGTGAGGGAGTCGGGAAACTCTTCCGGTTTTAGAGGGATCCCCACCAGGCATGTTGCCATCGGGTTCCCTGCTGCTCCGGTGGACAGGCACAGTTCTTCTCTTTGCAGGGACTTCGCCAGCATGACCCAAACATTTTGTTTGGGTTGAGGCACGATCCACTCCTTGGTCTGGGCCACGGCTAACATCACACTAAGGATGGTGATCACGGTCTTTGGGGCTGTCATCTTCTGGATGGCTCCTCCTACAACGAAGGGAACAAACACCAAACATAACTTCAACTGAAAAGAGGAATCTCCAAAGCAAAGAATTTGGGGTTTTTCTCCTCCTCCTCCTTGGGGGGCCCGGAGATGACCTATTCGGACGGGACAGCACCCTCATTTTGATCTGGCGGCCTGCTTGGATGTTTTGGGACATACGGTTTCACCCACCTTTGTGGGATCCACTGCAGTCCTTGGGGCGAGGAGACGCAAGCGTATCCTCGTCCCCAGGTCACCAGATCGAAAGGACCCATAATTCGTTGGGTCTCGGGGTCCCGGACCAGCACCGGAGGGCGCTGCTGCAACTTGTAGCTGTTGGCGGATGGAAAATGCCGGGCCACTGGAGGGTTAGGATCACTGTCTGAGCAGTTTAGGAAGTTTAGCGTGTAAAGGGCCTTGCACAACCGTTCTTGTGGGGTGCAGCCCTTCACTGTCTCTTTTTGATGGACGAGGACGCGCTTGAGCGATTGATGGGCTCGCTCAACAATCGCTTGGCCTGTGGGGGAGTGTGGGATGCCTCTCTTGTGTGTTACTCCCCACTCTTGCAGGAAATCCTCCAGTTTCCTGGAGGTATAAGCTGGGCCGTTGTCCGTTTTGATTTCTCTGGGGACCCCCAGCACAGAGAAAGCCTGCATGAGGTGTTTACATACATGCTCTGCTTTCTCCCCTGTGTGGGCAGAGGCATAGATAGCACCTGAGAAGGTATCAATGGAAAGGTGCACATAGCGGAACCTGCCGAATTCTGGGACATGTGTGACATCCATTTGCCACACCTCACAGCTCCCCAGGCCTCTGGGGTTGACCCCAGCTCCCAGAGAGGGCATTGCAGTGGACTGACAGTGTGGGCATGTGGCCACGATGGCTCTGGCTTGATCTCGCCTCAGGTGGAATTGGCGGACCAACCCAGGCACGTTCTGATGGAACATTTGATGACTCAGCTTGGCTTGCTGGAATACATCAGGGAGCTGAGCCATGGTGACAGGAGTAGCGAGGGAATCAGCTCTTTCATTTCCCTCGGCTACCGGGCCAGGGAGTTCTGTGTGCGACCTCACGTGCATCACGAAAAATGGCTGCTTTCGGTGGGAAACGGTAAAGATTAGCTTAGAAAGCAGCTCAAACAGCTGCGGATTGGAGACCTCCTTTAAGGCGGCATTCTCTGCCCTAGCTACCACCCCAGCAACGTAAGCCGAATCTGTAACCAAATTAAATGGTTCGGGAAATCTCTCAAAGGCTCTGACGACAGCATCCAGCTCAGCGACCTGTGGAGATCCCTCCACATACTTAACATCCGCTTCCCACCGCTGAGTTTGAGGATCCACCCAAGTCACAACTGACTTGTGGGATGCTCCAGATGCGTCAGTGAAAACTGTCAGTGCTTTGAGGGGTTTTCGGCTCCGAATTGAACTTGGGATGATGTTAAATTTAGCATTGAAGAATTTGTGTGCTGGGGCGTGGACTGAAACTTGTCCACTGTAGCTGTCAAATGCGATTTGGAGAGCCTCGTTCTCCTGCAACAGCTGTTCAAACATCTCCTTTGTCAGCTTATCCGGGGACGCCCTGTCCCGAGACAAGCTGACAGGCACCCGTACACACGCAAAGTCGCACCCTGCCATCTCCCTGAGCCTGGCTCGAGCCTTCCTGACAAGCTGAGCTACCAGCTCTTGTGGCCGGGTGATACTCTTGGATCGTTGATGGCTCAGGAATACCCACTCTATGATCAAGAGTGGGTCCCTTGAGCCTCGATCCCACTGAAAGATAAGCCCACACAGGTGCGGCAACCTTCCCAGAACGTTGTACTCAAACGGCAGGGTCGGCTCATATCGATGTGCCTGCCTTTCCATTAAGGCAGTTTGTGCCTTCCTCAGTGCTTCCCTCGCCTCTGGGGTCAGGGTCCTAGGAGAACTAAGCTCCTTCTCCCCCTTCAAAAGCATGAAGAGGGGGGCTAGGTCTTCGGTGGTGAGGCCCAGCCAAGGCCTGACCCAGTTCGAGGTCCCGCCCAGGGAGTGAAGGTCTGCCAGTCTTTGGATTACTGTTGATAGCCAATCGTTGAGGAACAATGGTCCTCTCAGTAATCCTCAATCCCAGATACTTCCAGGGTGGCATCCTTTGAACTTTGTCTTCCTGGAGCTGGAAACCTGCAGATGTTAGAACTCTAACCACTAGGTCAAGTGATTGAGTAAGCATATCGTCATGGGGGGCGCACACTAGGACATCATCCATATAATGATAGATGATGACCTCCCCCATTTTGGCGCGAACGGGAGACAGCAACGAAGAGACATACCACTGGCAGATGGTCGGCGAATTCTTCATCCCCTGTGGTAGCACTCGCCAGTGGTATCTCTTCATTGGGGCTTCTCGGTTAAGGGTGGGTACCGAGAAGGCAAACCGTGGGGCATCGTCAGGGTGTAGAGGAATTTGGAAAAAGCAATCTTTGATATCAATCACTGCCAATTTCCAATTTCGGGGGAGCATGGTAGGGGTAGGCATCCCTGGTTGAAGGGGTCCCATGTCCACAATGACTTTGTTGATTTCACGAAGGTCGTGAAGGAGCCGCCACTTATCTTTCCCCGGCTTACGGATAACAAAGACTGGGGAATTCCAAGGGCTTGTGGTTTCTACTATATTTCCCTTAGCAAGTTGCTCCTCCACGAGTTCGTTGAGCGCCTTTAATTTATCTTTTCTTAGCGGCCACTGGTCAATCCAGACCGCTGTATCAGTTGTCCAATCTAATTTCTGGAAAGGGCGCTCTACAGTGGCCGCCTCTAAAAATCCCGAGGGGTTTTCGGGATCTCGATTTTAACCCCCCACTGGGACATGAGATCTCTTCCCCACAGGGGAACTTGATAGTCAGCAACAAATGGGAGTAAATTTGCTAATTGCCCATCCGGCCCCGCAATTTGCACCACGCTCTTTGAAATTCTTGCCAATTGGGTACCCCCTATGCCCTGTATCTTGCCTGCCACGGGTTGCAACTCCCAATGTGACGGCCATCTCCTTTCAGGGATGATCGTCACATCCGCTCCCGTGTCAAGCAGTCCTTTCATCTGAAAGGATTCTGCACCTTGCTTGACTCTGCAGTCTAGAATGGGCTTTTCCTCACCCACCACTTATGCCCAGTAGACGCCTGGTGCGTGGTCGTCTACTGGGACCTGCTCAGATATTGGTATAAACTGGGCAATGATTTGCCCCTTTGGCAAAAAGAAGGGTAGATGAGTGCAGCGCGCCAGGAGAATGAGGTTCTCCGGACCACCCAAAAAGGTGATCGGCGAAATCTCAATCTCCGGGGGTGTGTGCTTAGTGTCCCCGATGGCGATGCACTTACTGTCGCGTCCGGTGTCCATTGTCTTTCCCTCCAGTGGGTCCACAGCTACTACCATCCAGTGCTGGGACCGGAAGAGGATGTCCTGTGTTGTTGTCAAGTGTCTCGTCCGGTGAATAGGCCATGTCCGGTTTTCCTTCCCCTCCCCCTCTGCGAGACCTGCCCCATTTGTTGCTTCGCGCGGGGCAGGTTCGCGCCGCGCTCCTAGTTTTTTTTATTAAAAGCTCCCTCTCTCCCTTTTCCCCCCATGTTGCCCCTCGCAGGTCCAGGGCAGGGAAGTGCAGCAGGGCAATCCCGGGCCATGTGCCCCAGCTGCCCACAGCGGTAGCACTGCAGAGGCCTTCTAGGTGGTGGTGGTAGTTGGCCTGGTGGGTGCTGGGTCACTGCAGCCATGGGTGGTCTCTTGGCAGCTTGTGATGGTGGTGGCACCCTGGACGCCCCCATCAATGGGACCTTCTTTTCGCAGGCGTCTATTGGGTCATCCAAGGTTGGCGCTGGATATAGCGGCAAGCTGAAAATAACCTGCTTGCAAACATCGTTGCAGTTAGCTTTAGCCATTTCTAGGATGAGCTGCTCCTGCAGCTCTGGCCTGTCCACCTGCCTCTCTATTTGTTCCTGGAGTCGGTTAATAAAGATGTTAAAGGGTTCATTGGGGGACTGTTTGATATTGGAAAAGTTTATGAGGGGTTCACCCCCCGGCAGGATGTTGAAAGCTTTCTCAGCGGCCTCCGTTATTTTGATCAGGACAGACCGGAATAAGACCCTGGCCTGTTCCTCTGGCTTTCCCCATTTCCCTTCACCGCACAGGTGATCTATTGTGAGGGGGATTTCATCCGCGTCAACCGCGGAATCCTCGCTGCGCAGCAGCTCAGGAAGGATGGCCTCCAACGACTTCTTCCACCTCTGTTTCCACAGCCTATAGTCAGCTGGGGAAAGGAAGCAGGCAAACAACTCTTTCAAGTCGTGGGGGACCATCTCGTTCGCGGAGAAAGTGGCCTTTAATAAGCCCTTAAAATATTCACTTCTCCTGCCGAACTCCTTCTGAGCCTTGCACAGCTCCCTCTTTGTCTGGAAAGAGAAAGGTTCCCATTCTCGGAACCTTCCCCCCTTTCCTCTAAAACTGACCGGTGCGGCAAAGGGAATTACGATCTGTTCCGGGTTCTGGCCCTCAGGCTTGTTACTTCCGGTTTCCGAAGTGTGGGAATTGGATGGAAAGGCGTGGGAACTGGGAGGAGGGGCGTGGGAACTGGAAGGAGGGGCGTGGGAACTGGAAGGAGGGGCGTGGGAACCGGAAGGGGAGGCGTGGGAACCGGAAGGGGAGGCGTGGGAACCAGAAGCCGGAAGAGGCGGGGCTGGAGGACCGACTGAGGGGGAGGGTTGGAGGGAGGAGCAGCGGCCGGAAGGGGTGGAGTTTTGGGTGGTAACACTTTGGGGACACACCCCCGAGGAGGAGGAACCATCTGAGGACCAGTGGGAGGGGTCGGGGTAGGAAGGGAAGGAGGAGCTAGGGAGGAAGGGGTTAGACTTTGGGGGGAGGAAGGGATTGTGGGAAGAAGGAGCACAAGGGAGGGATCCAACCATGCGGTCCCCGCCATCTTGTGTCCCTCGGGGGCCATTTTGGGAATCAGGTAGGGTATTGGGAGACTTAGGGGAAGATTTAGGGGAACACCGGGAATGAGGGAGTGTAGGGGAACCAAGGTTCTGGGAGAGAAACTGGGGATTAATAACTTTATTAAACTGGGGATTTTGAACTTGGAAAGGGGAAAACTTGGAGTTATCAACTGGGGAAGTAGGGGAATGGGTAAGGGCTCCGGCAGCTCGGCCAGGGCTACCGGGGCAAGGGTTCTGAGGGAGGCTTGGGGAGCCAGGGAGACTACTGCCGACTTCGGAGCCCTGCGTTTTACGGGTTGCTCCGCAGGTCTCCCCCAACTTAGGGACAAGGGACGAGGAGCAGGGGTTTGGGGAAACTGGGGAAACTGTAGAAACTGGGGAAGGCTGCGTTGGCTGTTTCTGCATCTCTCTCTTTTCAACTAATGCTGTCCGAATTAGAACAAAAAGCGGGATTAATTTGGCGGCTGTTTTGTCCCCCTGAACTACTAAAGCCGTTAATTTGGACCCAACCGAGTTCCAGAATGACACAGAAAGAACATCTTTGGAGAACACATGGGGAAAATGCAGAAAAAGCCAACAAACAAGCCTCTTAACCAACCCCCTTGAATACTTATGTTTCCCACCCTCAAGGAGACCCACAACTTGGAAGTAAATCCCCCTCTGCGGAGCCGACAAACGCGCACCCATCTCTCACACCCCCGGCTCCGCAGTCTCACCACCCCCTAGCAGCAAATGCAAACTTAAAGAAATAAAAATAAGGGTCAGGACTGGGTTACAACACACTCTCCCTCCCCGAGGGAGCCACAACCAAACAGGGGGTCCACCACACACTCCCCCCTTTCCCCCACTGGGGAATACTCACCCAGTCCTGACAGGAGCTGCAGGAGATGTCCAAAGCCCCAGGAGCGGTCCCTCGTGCGCAGAGAGGTTGTCGCTCCTTCCCCCGGGAGCGCTGCTGGACAAAAACCAGCCTGCTGCAACCGGGGTAGCTGCCGCCCAAAAGTCTTTATAATCCAAAAAACGACTCCTCCGGGGGTCTCCACGGGCTGTAGAGCCCCACGTTGGGCGCCAGCTGACGCTGCCCACCCGCGGCCCGTCACGCTTGGGCTAGCTCTGTCCACTGGCCGCTGGCAGTGCCAGGAGTGGGGAACGGTCTGGGAGCTGTTTTCCCCAGACCGAACCTTCAGAGCCCTTCTGCCACACAGGGCTCTGCGGATCTCGGCGTCGTGGGCTTCAGCAAGGAGATGGAAGAGACCCAGAGTCCAAGCAGCTTTCCAGAAACAGGATTTATTAAGGGAGAGGGAGCGGTGACAGGGCGAGGGCTGGAAAGGCACACGGGGACTCAAGGACTCTGAGCAAGGAGCACCTCTGTGCGCCCCAATTTAAGGTGGGGAGGGTACAAACACAGGAACCAATCAGGGCATCTCAGGGGAGGAGTTGGGGGGAGGGTTTACAATGTTGCGGACCAATGGGAATAACATGTGGGAGGGGCGGCAGCCACAAGGCCAATGGGGCCTCGAGTGAGGGATGAATGGCAGGGAAGGAGCTAGAACAAAAGGTGGGGTTTACATAGATTGATGGGGTTCAGGGGCAGGAACAGGGTGATGGACAAGGAAGGTTCAGGAAAGAGGGGAGGGGTTTACAGAACTGACAAGAGGGTAAAACCATTACAACTCATGGGGGAATAACATTAGGAACAAACCATTTAACTTAATAACCAGAACAAAATGAACAGACGGCAACAATACCTGTGTGCAGACAGTCTTTGTAGAGTGAAGTGTAGTAAAAAGAAATAGTAAACAATGGAACTAGATGAACTTTCATGTCTCTTCCAACCCAGACCACTGTATGATTCTATATTAATCAACTTCTTCATCAAGTATTGGTGTTTTATGGGAGCAACTGGAGAAACAGAAATTACTTTTCAAATTATATAAAAACTTAAGCTTATCTGGAACTGGTCAGCTCTGTCCTGCTAAAGACACAGCCCTCATTGTATATATTTAAAAGGACAGTCTTCAGAAGGTCCTTTCTTGGAAAAGAAAGATAAAAGAAAACATAAACATCAGAGGCAAATTTCTTGTAGTGCCACATCTTTTCAGACATCCTAGTTTGGCTGTTAGTACATCAGGTGTTGAAAATCCTCCCAGACTTTAAAAAACATCACACGATTCAGGACTGAGCATTCCTAATTTTAAACCTCAGTATGGAAATTCTGTGTGTGTGTGTGTGTGTGTGTGTGTGTACAGCTTTTAAAAGCTGTATTCCCAAAATCTTAATTGGTACTTATCAATGCAGTGAATAAATGACATGATGATGCTTCAGATTATTTTTTTCAATAATAGAAAAAGTTATTTTGAGGATTATTGTTTTAATTAAGTTTTCTGTTCGCTCTTTCAAATCTTCTATAAGTTAAAACATTCTCATGGAGCTGAATGTCATTCTGTATTCTATAGCACATATTTTCTCTCCCATATTTTAAGCTCTTCTCTGTTCACTTGTCTATTTTCTTGGGTGTCTCCTACTCTAAATAAATATACAGCATCTTGATTTCATTGCATAGAGTAATGAAAACATTGTCTTCCAGTTATTATCCAAAAGGCAATAGCAAAGAAAATCAGACAAATAGAAAAAAGACAAATATTTCATGTATAATTTTGCTAGATGTTTGCAGGTAAGATACAATAAAATGTATTTATACTCAGTTATTGCTACAAAGGGAGACAAAGGATAGATGTATCATCTTAAAAGTGATAGGAGACATCTCCTGGAAACTTGGACTGGCTTTAGCTGTTTTGTTTTGTCAGTAAATTCCCTTTGTGACAAATTCAGTCTCTCTACTTTCGTAGTAAAATTAACTATCTTCGAGTTTATCTGATATTTTAAATGGTGAGGGGTGCAAGGGAATGTTAAATAATGGTGAAGAATCTCTGAATCATTTGGGCTAAAAGGGACCTCTGGAGATCATCTAGTCCAACCTCCCTACTCAAAAAGGTGACTGGAGCAGCTTGCACAGGATTGTGCATAGGTGGGATTAGTATATCCCTAGTGAAGGAGACTCTCTGGACAGCCTGTGCTAGTGCTTTCTCACCAACAAAGTAAACACATTTCCCTTCATACTGACATGGAGCTCTTGTTTTCAGTTTTTGTTTGTTGTCCCTTATCCTGCCGTTGGGCCACACTGAGGGAGCCTGGCCCTGTCCTCTCAGGATCCATTACTAAAGCATTTGTATATACCCACAGATTGAATTACATTGGAGAAGATTTCAGAGACCATTGAATCCAATCTGCAAGCAAATGCCACCATGTCAACCACACCATGACCCTAAGTGCCACATTCAGTCTTTCCTTAAACACCTCAAGGCTGTGACCCCACCGCTGCCCTGGGCAGCCCATCACAATGCCTAATCACCCCTTCTCTGGAGAAATTTTTCCTTATGTCCAACTGAAACCTTCCCTGGCATAGCTCAAGACAAGAGGACACATCCTCTTGCGCTGTTGCTGTTGCCTGTGAGAGGAGACTGACCTCCACCTGGCTACAGTTGCCTTCTAATTACAGCACAACCTCCTCCAGTTAGAAAATGATAAGGTTACCCCTCAGCTTCTCTTCTCCAGGCTAAACACCCCCAGCTCCCTCAGCTGCTCCTCACAGGACTTGTGCTCCAGACCCTTCACCATCTCTTTTGCCCTCCTCTGGACACGCTCCAGCAGCTCAGCATCCCTTCCAAACTGAGGGGCCAGAGCTGGACACAGCACTCCAGGTGTGGCCTTACCAGTGCCAAGTACAGGGGGAGAATGACCTCCTGCTGGCCACACCATTCCTGACACAGGCCAGAATGCCAGTGGCCTTCTTGGCCACCAGGGCACACTGCTGGCTCGTGTGCAGCCTGGCACTGTCCCCATCTGCCTGGGCACTGTCCAGCCACTCTGTCCCCAGCTTACAGCACGGCAGGGGGTTGTGATGGCCAAAGTGTAAGATCTAACTCTTGGACTTGTTGAACCTCATGCCACTGATGCCCAGAAATCCAGCCTATCCAGGTTCCTCTCCAGAGCCCTCATATCATTGTTGTCATGCACAAATTTGCTGATGGACTCAGTGCCCTGATCCAGATCATCAGTAAAGATATTAAACAGGACAGGACCCAGCACTGATCCCTGGGGCACACCACTGATATCTGCCTGCCAACTGGCTGTGGCATCGCCACACTCTGGGCCTGGCCATCCAGCCAGTTCTTAACCCACAGAAGACGGCACCTGTCCAAGATACGAGCTGGAAGCTTCTCCATGAGAGTGCTGTGGGAGAGGCTCAAAGGCTTTGCTGAGATCCAGGTAGACACATCCACAACCTTCCCCTCATTCACCAGGCAGGCCACCTTGTCATACGAGAAGGTCAGGTTGGTCAGTCAGGTCATGTTGCCTTTCCTAAACCCCTGCTGGCTGGCCTGATCCCTTGATTTTCCTGTATCTGCAGTGAGATTGTACTCAGCATGATCTGTTCCACTATCTTGCTGGGCACCGAGGTCAGGCAAAGGTAAAGTGAGAAACTCCCACTTGTCCAGAGCACATTCATAATGTGCTGTGCATGTCTCATAACCAAGACTATTAAATTAAAATTTTTAAAACTTTCATTATTATGCATTGAGAAGCACATCACAGGTTTCTGATGACTCAGTTTATGAGGAAGTTTAGTCAGCTTTTCCTCTTATAACAGCCCTCAGCTTGCTGCCTTGTCAGACTAAGAAATACCTGTCTGTTTTCACTGCAACAAAACCTACAAAAACACCTCTGATTCACCAGAAGTAATCTAAATGCAATTTGCCTTTTTTCCTAGCAATGCAAACAAAGTGTTTTCATCTCAGTCATGTCTCTTCTGTTTTCTTATTTTTCCCAATGTCAAGATAATCAAAGGTAATGTAAACACTCATCATCAGCCAGTGAAGGCTAGGCTGGTTTAGCAGTTGGATTAGTGAAATGGATTGATTGAATAGGATTTATATCCAGATTTTGAAGCAGCCAGAATGAGTATAGTGGACTCAAAGTAGGTCAGCCAAAATTTTTGCTTTCTTATCCTGACATGCTGTGCCAATGAAAAGCGCTGAGTCAACATGCATCATTTTCAGTGTCAGGTATTCTAGCAAAAAGATAAAGCACTGTCTTTTGGTAACAAGGGTTCCTTCAAATCCTCATCATTAGGCATTACTAGAACCCTAATGAACCAAGAAAGCTGTCCAGTGAATTTAGCCATTTTTTCTGGCCTGCTTCCAACACATATATTCACTATTCAAACATATTATTTGCCACAACCAGTCTGGCAAAGGCAATCCAACAGCTCCCACATAACTCAGTTAGCTTCAGCTGGTCAGAAGACCAGAGCCCTTTGCTGGCCCTTCCCCAAACTATTTAATTGCCAAGTATCAGCTGCTGTTCTGCTTTAACAAGGAAAGCAAGAGTACATCAGAAACTGACACTTCTTACATGAAAGTCAGAGTATGTGACAAATTCCCTTTCACTGCCAAAATTGGTGATCCTGATTATTAAGGGGAGAAGTTTATAACAGTAAGTTGCTGCAGGTTTTAGTATGTAAGAGGTGTTTTAAGTACAGAAAAGAAGCCTTGGAGGTCCTTGGAGGCTTTAATCTCAGCAGAATAGCTTCCTCCTCCTTAGAATCACAGAGGTTTTTAAAAATCTATTTTATCTACATCTCACGTGTAAACCAGAGGATGCAATTGTCGAGGCCTCCTCTTGAGGTGCCACTTGGCCCTTATACATCTGTATCATGATCCAGGTATGAAGGTTCTTAGAAATGCCCCTGTGCAAATTAAGGTGCAAATGAGACCATATGCCAGTGACAATAGTATGGCTTTTATTTGATAATAAATATGAAAGAAAGAAAGAACGAAAGAAGGAAAGAAATAGGAAATAGGTGGGGGAGAGAGAAAGAGAGTGACAGGGACAGAATAAGGAAAATATCACCACTCCACGATCCCAGTGATGTTCCATTGGTTCTCTCCAGCTGGTCTCCTTGCTGGTGAAGGTCCCCCCAAAAGCACAGTGGGGTTAAAATATACTCAGGCCAGGTAGGAACCCCCAGGCACCTCCCTGGGGGACGGGGGCAGTTTGCCACTGTCTCTTTCAGCAGACTCCACGTTTGTTGCATCTCCTGCAGCCCCATGGCGCAAGGCCTCAGGAAGGGCTCTGGGGGCATCTGTGGGGCCTTTGATGGATCAAGGCACCCCCTCAGCTGCCCCTCACGTGAACATCCCGTGGATGTGGCATTCCCAGGCTTGGGGGTTCCATGGCCAGTGTGGGGTAAGGGAGGATGGGTTCTGCCCCCGAGCAGAGGTTACAACACACCCAAAATTCCTCCCCCTTCCTTGCTTGGGGGCAATCTGCGCAAACCTGCTCCCAGCAAAGGGGTCTGTGGGCTATGGCCTCCCTCACCCCGAGGCAAGCCAGAGATAATTCTTAGCAGGGCTGCTGGGTTTGGCTCACATTCTTTCCTTGTTTACTTGTTTGTTTCGGGTGACTGAAGAGTGGGCTTTCCCTTTATCAAATATCAGCAGTTTGACTTTCAGTCCAAAGTCCCAGTCAGTTATCTTCAGGGAGGCTTCTTTATGCAGTTTTTGATATAATGAGTAAAACTTTATATCAGTGTTTGAGGCATAATTATTTCAGTCTCTGACAACCTGTACTGAAGAAAATTTGTGCAGCCATTGAATAACAGAGTATCTCCAAAAGCCACCCAACTTGCTAAAAGATTTCCTTTCTTTCATAAGGCTTGGGATAAGCTCCCTCAAGAGTAGGGACAGACCTTTTCTTTTTTTTTTCTTTTCTCTTTTAGTACATTCAACACTCAGTCTTTGAGAACAGGGAGGGCTAACCATTGAGTATAAGATCACCTATACACAAATAAAGAAACAAACTTTTTTATCAATGGAAAAGTGAAGTTGTTTCAGTCTGTACAGGTGAGGGTTCATACATATTTTCCTTTGATATTATATGGCATGAAATAGATGAGATGTCTAGGGTTACTGCCCTTATGATAATAATAACCTAAAACCTTGGACCACAGTCACAGCCAAAAATATTATGACTGAGTATGTGAGCTCCTGTTCAAAGGTGACAATGACAATAAAGGTACCCTGCTGAATTCCTCACTGGAAATTTTGGGCGTGGAATAGAGAATAAAAATGACCCTGACTTCCAAATCATTCCCATCTCCGTAGCTACAGCCAGCTTTCCTGTCCTTTGCTTAGAAGCCCTATGACACAATTCAGATAAACAAAATGTTTCAGAAACATTTGTTATGAACAAATACTTTACTTTTTTTTCCTTTTTTTGATCTCTTATGGCACTGTATTGTGCATTAGAACTGTGTTAGGCAAGAAATATAGCAAATGTGCTGGCCTGCAATTCAAAATATCAGGGTCAAGTTCCATCTCTTTGAAGCCAGTCAGGTAAGCTAAAAACCTTTAGGAGAGTTACTGCTATAAAACCCAACAGAAGGTTCCTCATTTATTTAAATGCATTGTTTTACACATCATAGTTCAGTAGGATGCCTAATTGTTGGCAACTGATTATCAGGGGTGAAATAATTAATTAATATAGCTATTTAACATGTTCAGATTTTTCCCCTGACACTTAGGGTCCAAGTCTGCTCTCAGGCTCTCTGAGAAAATCCCGTGGATTTCGGTAAGATTCTATTGACATTATATTCTTGTTAATAAAAAAAAAAAACAACTACTTTGCAGTTTGCTCACCAGAAGTATTTACTTCTTTTTCTGATGATTTTCTGCCATTCTGTGCAACTTCCTTGGTTAAGCTTGTTAGAAACACTCAGTGAGATTCACTCTGAATTTAAATAATGAATCATGCTTCTAGACTTTTCATGTAATAATTACTTCTTTTTAGGTCATTCGTGTGAGTAATCCTAGTAAAACAAATTTGTCTCCTGAAAGCTTGCAAGTAAATGTATCTGCCTCCATTCTGACTAGATTCTTTACTTTCTTTGGTCTTCTAAAAAGAGATTGAGTTTTACTATACACTGGGATAAAGAAACATCTCCTACACACCCTGCAGTGCATAAAGGAAACAGGTGCTATTCATGTAAATTTAGCAAAACTTGTCCCCCAGATCTTACAATAGAGCTCTGCTGTTCCTTGCATTTGTTCCACAGTGCTGTTTTTTTCCCCTGAAAAAAAGAAATTCTTCTATCTCTTATTACTCGCCCTAGGAAGAAGCATTTTCCCAAGGCTATTCATCCAAAATTGAAAGTTGAGTGATAGCTGTGTGTCAGACAGCTGCATGGACTCTGGCCTTTCACCTCTGGAAGTAAAAGCCTTTGTTGATCATGTCACAGTTGCAGGGAAGGCAGCTGTGATTTTTGATCTGCACAGAAAATGATCTGTGTAGGTGGCTTGGGAAGCCTGGTGCTACGTTTGTGTTAATGTGTATGGCGCTTAGGTGTGCGTGCAAGCATGAGGAAGAGATGGATCCTTCACACTGGAACATCATTCAGCATTCCCTAAAAGAACTGCAGCAGCTGTCAGGGAATTATGTAAAAAGTCAGAGTTTGCCTAATAATAAAAAATAAAGTAGTGGATAGTATTGTGAGGAGTTAGACAAATAATGTTTTAGCCCAAGGTAAAGGAAATTTCAGCATCCATGAAGGGTAATCTTAGTTCAGTGCTGAAGAGGTTGTTAGAGAGAAATATAATTAGTGAATGTCTTAATGTACTAAAAAGTTTGAATCTTCATTACATTTAGAAAGCAGTTTTGCATTTAAAATGCTTCACATTTAAAATCTAGGCCATGATTTAAGGCAAATGTTCTCAATATGTTGAGAATGTACTCAAAATGCTCTCAATAGTTCAGTAGGAGTAATGGATCCATGTAGACCTTCTCCACACACCTGCTGCAAAGCTTCTTCTTCTTTGTATGCACTCATTGTATTTGTATCTTTTCTGATAAGAGGGACAAAACCTGATCCACACCAGAAAAATTGTATTCTCTGGTGCCATCAACCTAGCTCCTGTATTTCATTAACATCCAGGAATGACTTGCAAATAAATTGTATTTGGAAGTCACCCTATACAGAAAAGTGTTCTTGAGTTTATCTCTCAAATTAATCCCTATGTATGCACCTGAGAGAGGCAACAATCTTTGCAAATGGCCAGAATTTGAACCTAGCCTCAAATTTCAATTGCTTGTATCTATGTTGTTCTTAGCTTCTGGTGTAAGACTTGAAAATAATCCAATTACAGTTCTTTAGGAAATGGTATGGCATTATTTGTATACCGGCATATGTGTGTGTGTGTCTGTGTTTGTGTACTCTCTAGAGAGCCAAAGCAAACCTTTCAAAGGAACAGAAGACAGTGAAGAAAGAAAAGAAGCATAATTCTTGTCAGAAATATATAGATTAAGCACATTAAAATCAAATAATATTTATTATAGCCTGACCCATTGCAAAAACAAAGGTTCCATCACTGCTGCTCAACAGTTTATTTTCTACAAATATGCCCATGGTGTTGAAGATCAAGGTGAGAAAGGTGAAATGTCTGTTTTGAGTTAATTTCTGCTGCCTTCCACTAACAAAAGTAAATTTGTTTCCACAGGACAGTCATTATTGATCTTTTAATCCTTTCAAGGGATCTATGCAAATTTGCTTTACATATTGTTCACAGAAACACTAGTCTGAAAACAATTCACAAATACAAAAGAAAGAAGAAAAAAAGACTGAAAGAAGAATCACATCAGGTTTCTTTCAAACATTTGACAACATCCTTGCCTTGCAAACCTCCTCAATGCCTTTTCTTTTCACCAGAGACATCATAGAACAAGACATGGATGAAGCAGGATTGTCTCTACTGTCAGAGAGATCTTGTTTTACAGCCTATGATCTATGTGCATGCAAATAGAAAAGGGGAAAAATTACTAATAAAGACCCACCTTCCCACCCCAGAATTTTGGTTATGTAGTAGCAGATACCACATGCACAAAAGAACTTTTTCCTTTTAGGTAATCTATATATTTTTTTTATCTATTCCTCTTAGGTTATCTATATACTTTCAGTTGATTAGAGATGTAATCACTCAGTTGTAACAAAAAGCAGACTCCTATTACACTGACACAAACACATTTCCATTTTAATGGATAGAAACAGTCATGGTAGAGTTCATCTTGTCCCACTGGAGAAAAAGGAAGCAGGGGCAGGCTCTTAAGTAAGATTATTAATATTACTAGGAGGGGAGAGATTAATTTCTAAAAAGAGACTTGTCAGGCATATCCTCAGAGGCTTCCCACCACTCTTTTGAAAGCAATGGTTGGTGAGACCTCCACACACCAGGACCTGCATTTAGCAAAGGCCATCTGGTTAGTTAACACCTGAGTCCCACCAGCTGAGCTGGCCCTGCCCAGTCCAAACTCCACATACTGCAGAAGGGGAGGTGCTCCCTTCTGGTGGTCACTGGTGGTTACAGATGCCATCTGTCCCATAATTTAGGGTAACACTGTTTGACTGGAGGTAGGCATATGTGCAGTTTCTTCCTTTCACACAGTTTTCCACAATGGGAATTTTTGCCTGGATGCCCCAACCAGGATGTGGGAACCAGATCTCCTCTCTTCCAGGCCTGGAATTAGAGCCATCCTGGCACAAGTTTCTCCCTTCTGTGTTTATATCAAGTTCCCACTGTGGTGGCTTATCTTACAGCAAGTTCCTACTGGAGCCTTGAGTGTCTGAGACCAATGAGTGTCCTTCACAAGTGGTTGCACTTCAGGCTAACAGGTTTACTTGCTCACAATCACTTAATCTACTGTAAAAAAGGCAAAAGTACCCATTTCTGATGTGGAAGGTGTGTTTGGTATATTCTTTTGTTTTTCTTCTGGTCAAATCTTAAGCATCTGTTTAGAATTAAGTGTCCAGATTTTCTTTTTGATAGCACCAGAGTAACACTGCTGACTCCAGAGGAACTGTGTTTCCCCTGAAGCCTTATCACTGGCAGTGGCATAATCCCAGCCCTCTGCCCTGGCCTTACATTATGAGGAACATCCTGTGACAAAAACTTCCTTTCAGGAAACATTTCATACAATGGACCTCCATCTGTCTACAGGGCATGGCACCAGAAAAAAAACAGACCAGGAAAATATTCCTAGTGAGAAACCCAGAACTTTCCTAAGTTTCACCTGAACTGAAATTCTGCTAGCCAAAAGATAGATAGATAGATAGATAGATAGATAGATAGATAGATAGATAGATAGATAGATAGATAGACAAACAGATAGATAAATCCTGCCGTATTCCTTAAACTTTGTATCTGCAATCTTCACTAGCATCCCAGAAAGTAAATGAGAAGGTGATCTTAAATCTCACAATACACAGCTCTTTTATTTTCATTATTTTCTACAATTTTAATCATCAAAGAAGAATAGTCATGTAGAGAAGACAAGAAAAGTAAGAGACATTTAAATTTCACAAGAAAAAGCAAAAATGCCTTTAAAAATACATGAAAGGAAACAAAGAAAACTGTTTATGATGGTACAAATGATTGTAAACTGGTCTTGAAATTCCAAGATGTTAACAAAATCTGTGATTAGACATTATGTGGTGATCATGAAGACCCATGCCTTGAACAAAGAGCTCAGACTGAGACTGCTGAGAGCAAGACCTGAGCAAATTAACTTCCATGCCAAAACTTCCACCCCATCTAGTCTCCACTTGTTTTAAATAAAGAACACAAAGTGCACTTCCCAGAAAACCCAAGGCAGAAGTTCCTAAAACTGCAAAACTGGTGTTACATTTGCTATGGCACCCAAGCTCAATAATGATACACTAAGAAACATGCAGGGAGAGAAATAGTCTCATCCTTCAGGAAAAAAACTATCATACTTCAGTATTTTGCAGAAACTTGTTCTGTAAAGTAAAAGTTTTTTCACAAGTGGCATTACTGGCTCAAACTAACTCCTTGTACGAGTGTTGGATATTGCAGGTGGAGACTGTGATCAGCTAAACCTGAACTTTTATAAGTTTTAATTTGGACACTGGGAACTGACCTGGATTTGATAATACTATCCTGGTAGCTTGCATACACACACAAAACATGTCACCAAAAAATGTGTTGTGAGGGAGAGAGATGAGAGCTTCCATTACCAACTTCTTCCCTCTAAAAGCATTGATAAATAGATTGGATAGAAAACAAAACAAACAAACAAAACAGCCAAAACAAACAAGACCAACAAAAAAACCCCTAAAACTAAAAACAAACAAAAAAAACCAACCCAAACCAGAAAAACCAGCATAGGTTGTAGATTACTGTCAGGTTAGCACTGATTTTTACAACTGTAGTGCACACTGCTCTCTGGACTTCAGGTTTTGTAACCAGTTTTGCCATTCGTCGCATTCAATATTACAGGAACCATAATTCCCTTGTTCCTATTCGTCTTCTAGTCAAATAATTTATATGGACTTCACAAGGCTGATCCTAACTGGGTGGTGAAGCTTATTAAAATGTAAGAACAGATCACAATTGTAAAAAAACCCCAGTACAGCCCAGATCTGATGCCTTGTCTCCTACAGCAGCAATAAGCAGAGTAAAAGACTTAGCACCGATGTAATTTACCCCTGGTTATTCTGTTAGCCTCTTATTTCCAGTTCAGGGAACAGATCTGAAAAGAACTGCCCCTGCAGATCTGCCTCCTGAAGACCTTATCCATTTTCTTCTGGAATGGAGGTGAATTTCTTATACTTGTATTGGCCTGGAGCAGCAGCTCTGCTCTTCCATATGATGCATTGAAATGGAGATGCTAATTTAATTGGATTGCTACTCTGCTGGAAGAGTTCTACCTGCTTTCCTCACGTCACTTGGCCTGTATAGCCTCCATGTGTCAGTGTAAGTGATCCAAATTTTGGTCTAGACAGTAACATATTTGAGGTATTCAGAATATTGCAATTTTTCATGTTTTCTACACCAATGAAAATAAATTCACTACCCTGTTCTTAGAAATTTTACATCTTGATACTTCCTATGTAAACAAAAAAAGAAGATTTAATATTGAGCTACTTCTGCTGGAAGGACACTCTGTTTTGTCCATATCATGAGGGTAAGACTTTTTGCTGCTGCATAGTAATTGTGCATAGCAATATTAATAATGTTATATAAACACAGCAATAAGGTTAATGTTATGCATAATTAAACATAACAATTCAATAGCCTAGATTTTAGTCTACCATGGATAGGCTTTGATTGAAGCAGTAAAGAGAAACAAGTTATCTTTGTGTGGTGTCATTGAGCATGGGAGATTTAAAATAATTTCTTATCTTTCTGCCTCCCCTTGACAAAACCACTTCATCTCTGTGCTTCAGTTTCTTCTCTATAAAAGTATGAATGTCTGACAGTCTTTACTGTCACAGACTGAAATAATATCTCAATAATTTTGCCAATAAATAATAAAGGAAATTATTCCTGAATTAGACCTAAGCTTCCAGTTGGTTACTTTTTTTGTGGGTTTGTGTGTGTGTGTGTTTGCTTTTTTGTTTGGGTTTGTTTGTTGTTGTTGTTTTTTTAAGTTCTTCTTCAGAAATAATTTGGAGAAGAAGGAGTTAGGAACTATCAAAAAATAGGTTTTGAGGTGAATGCAGACAAGCTCACCCTGTGGCCCTTGCCCCTCTCCAAGCTCATTCACCCTGGGTAACTTTTGCCTGCCTATGTGAAAATGGACAAGGCACAACCCTTCCTTAGACATTTGCTTTGTCTATTGTGGACACTGGTTGAGCAAATAACACCCCTATTTCTCTGATCAAGACACCTCAAAGAGATACCAGCATAAAATCAGACTACATGAATTGCCTTACCACATAAAATACCCCAAAGCAACCTACAGCCTCAAAAGGCAACCCCAGAAGCCTTAGCCCATGGCACCTGCCCTGCCGCAGCAGAATGGTGAGGCAACGCTGCAACAGCCTGTGCAAATGAAAGAGTTTCCTTTCAGCAGAAAGGAAGTCACTAACTGCAGAAGAGATAGAGTCTGAAATATTAGTTACCCTATCAAACCAACATTTAAGGAGTAGATCGGCATCTTTTCTGCAGCTGGCACTTACTGAATATAAATATACATAAACATACTCTAAACAGAGAACCCATGCTGACAAAGAAGTAGAAATTCAGAGCCGGACAACAGTTCCAAATGTAAGAGAGTTTCTTGCTGAGAAAGACTACATATCAGGTTCTCACAAAGACATAAACTTCAGTGGTTTGTGTTAACCTTATAATGACTTTTAAAATTCACTTCCTCACATCACTATCTGTTTTTTTCCACACAGATTGTTATTTACTCCCAACACTTATACCTCATTTTACAAAGATGCCACAACTCACACCACAAACCATGCTGCAAATAAATCTTTTCATTTTCAGTGACTGGGTGTCATCAGTGAATAGGTGGGAATGTTTTATTTCTTCCCAAAACTTCCTGTCAAAACCCCTTCAACTCCAAGAAACTAAACATTTAAAAGGTGTTAAAAGAATCCATGCATCACACAACAAAATTCTGGAATCTTACGGGGCAGTCAATCAATCAATCAATCAATCAATCTCAGGTGTCTTTTGTCTCTGACTTCAGAAAATACTAAGAATTTAATCTCTAGGCATTCACTTAACTACTGACCACACCTCTGGGACCTCTGGAGTTAAGAGGATATTTAAGAAAGGAAGACACAGTGAGCCACACAACTATTTTCTGTGATCCCAAAACTCCCAAATAATTTAAATAATTACCTCAATCTCTCACTATTGAACAAAATTGGGTTTTCTTGAGGCTGATTTACCATGGCCACAGAGTGATGCAAAATGATTTTCACTCCTTTGAATACAGGTACATTCTCCAGGAAAATGGATGCTCCCATTAACAGCCATATTCCAGAAGGAAAAAACAGACATCCTCAGCAATTGTTATCTTTTACATCACAGTAACTCATACTTTAGTAGAAGCAGAGTTCAGGCATCTCAGTGCTGTAATTCCTTATGCTGCATTACAATAGTCTAATATATGAGTGGTGGTTTGGAGTGGGCAGCCTCAAAATGAGACAAGGGAGAGTCATGGATCTTATAGAGGAATATTCTGACGTATTGCCAGGAAAAAAAAAAAAAAAAAAAAGGAGAGAGAGAGAGAGAAATATTCTTTCAACTGTGCACTTTACAAGTTTTACTGCAAATGAACGGTAGAGGGAGGCAGTATTTAAACCGGATCCTACAGATCCTAATTCCAGAGCTGAGGTGGCCATAGGGGGAAGGACAAACACTACTTCCTCCTCTCGCCAGTCTCAAAGAACACACAGTGTAACTTATGCCTGTTACTCTGTCTGATGCACAGCCTCAAAGTTGTAAACTCAGTTTTACAGATGTTCTCCAAGTCCACTTAGTCCCTGAGTTACAGATCCTGCTAAATTGCACGTTTTGGAGGACTGTTTAAAAGAAAATCCAACTATAACTCTTTTTTCTCCCCCAAAATTTATCATTTTTGAGTTTTAAAAAAGGCTTAATATTGTAATTAAAATGTGTTTCAGGCAAGAAAGTTAGTTTTCCTTAGTTGATATAAATTTATTTTCTTTATACTTGGGTACATCTTCAAAATTAATGAGTTTTGACCTAACCTCAAATAGTCATCAAATTACACACGCAAAATCTTTTAGATAATTAATATAATTCACATTGCTCTTTCCAAACAGTATTTTCTTAAAGTACATGTGCAATCCATGGAGCAGAAATGCACAGGACTTCTACTAGTCCAGTTTAGACCAGGTGCCAAATTTTCATTGGCACGAAAGGGATTTAGATATCTAATTAGCTTGATAGACTTTGTTCTTCTTCATCTAAAAGCAGTTTACATGAGATCAAACTGGTTTTGCTGCCCACCTGCTAGTGCAGACTGACTGAAAAATCTTGATATCTGAAATATTATACACAGGTGGAGTATAATATAGGTTGATTACAAATACACTGAACCTTTGGATTTGGGAAACACTCCTGACCACAGTACATTTGTCAATCTGTGACTCCTAGAGCTTCAGTTCCTTCTGTTCTGTGTCAGGTAAGCACTCCTAGGAGTTCAGTCACGGATCTTTTCCGAGTTTTATCAGCAAAATGACATGCACAGATAACACAAGCGTCTGCCTGCTTTTCCACACCTACTCCAGCAAGTGCTATTAGCCTTTAGCTTTAATGAGCAATTCAGCAAAACATATTAAAAAAAAAAAAAAAAAAAAAGCAAGGGAGATTGCAAAATTTGGTTGTTCGGGCCCAGTTCAGCGGGAAAGGGGCACAATCAAGACGTTCTGTTATTTGATACCATCTTATGTCACTGCCAGGGGCAGGGAAAGAGACCGTCTCTCGCTTCCAAGGAGGGCGTTCCTTTCCGACTGGGAAAAATGCGGCTGCAGTCAGGTCAGGCCGGGCCCTGCAGTAAGCATTCTTGCATGTGAATCAGTCTCTCTTTTTGTATACTTCTGTTATTAATATTGTTTCTGTTACTGTTTGTTTTCTTATCTCAATCCACGATCTTTGTCTTGTGTGCTCCCAGTTCTTCTCCCGTTCTCCCATGGGAGAGCAAGGGAGTGGAAGTTTGGTTTGGAAAATCTCAGTGGGAGAAGTAAATCAAGGAGTACCATCCCTAAATCACAACACAAAGGCAAGAAATTAAGATCGTGAGATAGATAAGAGGGATGAGGGGAAGAGTTTACACATTCTGAGTAGAGCAAAAGTCTCAGGCTGACATTCTGCAAAGACTTCCAAAGAAATTTTCTAATGCTGAGGATGCTGCCACTGATGAAGAAGATGTTTGCTCGCAGAAATGCTGAAAGATTGACATCAATCAAAGTTATCTGCAGCATCTCTGCTTATGCTTTGTACCCTGGAGGGCAGCCAACTTGTGCCTCAGGTGTACCTGATTATGAGGCCATGGAGGACTGTGATGATGACTGGTGTGACACTTGTGTCATTGTTTGGCTTATGAAGGCATTTTTGGTTTCATCTCTCACCTATTTTTTCTTTCCTTTCAAATGCAGTCTGTCCTTTATTTCTTAATTGGAGCTTAAAAAATATGCATACATCATCAAATTTCAAAAGCCAAATCTTATTGCTGAGGCCAATACTGGTGGCATTCCCATTTTTCTCTGAGCTAGCTTATCAGGACCCTCAATTCCCTTAAAATAGCCCCATTCCTCCTTTGGAGAGGTTAAAGAGTCCAAATAACCTTGAATACTTCTTTAAAATGGAAGAACCCCATATTCAGCTGATGTGAAGCGAGTAGGAAATAAGAATCCCATTCCCTGACCATTACCGCTTCTACACTTGATTTCAGTTGTTGTAACACTAAGGTTAAATATATAAAAAAATGCTCAAACAGCAAAACTTCATAAACTGCACTTACTGCCCACAAAATACAGTTCTTTATTGCATCTTATTAGCTTGCTCTCATATCCCTAGTTCATGCTGAAGGTTAAAGGCAATACCTAGCATTGGAGAGGATTTGTAGCCAAATGATGTAGAAGGGAAGACTGTAAGAATTGCTGTAAAATATAAGCTTCATTTAGCTATGGATACAGGATATGGAGAGGTCTCCAGTGCATGCACCTCACTTGCAGTCTCAGCCTCAGCAAGACCTCCTCTGCTGGGACACTCCACAGCAGCCAAGTAAAGATTAGTGGCAAATAAAAAGTAAAGAACTCAGTTTCCTCTTCTGTACTGGTCAAGAGAACAGCAATACAACCCTTGCCCTTCACTGTCTTCTCTTCAATAAAATAGCATGCTAATATCACATAAACCTGACATTAGTGTTTTAGTTCTCAAGTTGTTTTCAAACTGAGTCCCATAAGAACTTTACCCTTAGGATGCTTCTCTTCTCACCTTTCAAAGACCTGCTATAAACAGTGGAATCAGCATAACTTTGAAAAGGTCGAAGGGGTCTTTTGTAATAGGAGGTGTTAGGGATCACTATCAGCTGCTCTGTTATAACCACATACTTGTTAAACCAGCTAGAGAAGAAACAGTTGCTGTTATCACAGGAGCTTACATGATTTGACTCTTTAACACAAAAGGTACAATAAATACCTCTGAAAAGATTCTTGCAAGGAATTTGAGAACTTGGAATTACTGTCTCGAACTGCTTTGCATTTTGCTTGCCTTCTCTGTTAGACTGGGATATAACTCTCCATGTGTAGGCTTATGCCTTCTCCTTTTTTATTTCAGTGCCAGGGGGTGAGTTGGCACGATTGCACATATGGCACTAAATGTGTCTTTGGTATGGCACCACAGTATCAAGGGGTTGATTAAGAGGTATCATGTCTTTTGCTTCAAGTTCAGAGCACCTGCTTTAAAAAGCTGTTTTTTTTGTCGTGACTGTTTTTATGTCTTCAGTTTGTGCTTACATGTGGTGGTGAATTTAAACTTGAATAAGTGACAGAGACTTGTTTTTCCTTCAAACAGATGCAGGACCAGTACATCCCCCATGATGACTAATACAGCCTAGCCCTAAACAGAGGAATCCAGCATGCTCAGAAAGAGGTGCTTGTTGTCTCTCCACCTCAGTAAGTAGAAGTAATTCTACAATACTTCAGAGGGGTCCTCTGAAAATATACCCAGGAGAACCAGAGAAGGGCCTAGGTAAGACACAGGTCTGCTCCTCATGAATGCAGAACTGTGAAATAAAGTGTGCAAGTGGTAAGGTGAACCTATGAGTAGTTTATTTAACCAGTGTCAAAACCAAACAAAGCTTGTCTGCATTCACCTCAAAACCTATTTTGATAGTTCCAAACTCCTTCTTCTTCAAATTATTTCTGAAGGAGTACTTAAAATTTAAAAAAAAAAACAACAAAAAACAACTTAGTTTCTCTAGGCTTATGGATCAGCATTCCCTAAACCAGCTGCCTTCTGCAGCTTAGATGACACAGACTGGCCTGAGTGTCTGCTGCACCTGACTGAGCTGACTTCTCAAATTAAATCACTATTGTTCACAATCCTCACAGCTACTGACCCCAGCCTTGTTGTGATAACAGGCTGAAGCAGCACACAGCTGGAGAGACTAGAAGTTACATAAGAACCCTTAACTCACTGAGCTGTTTCTTGTCTCTTCTTCTACACTATTGCCTACTCCTTGCTGTGCTTCACTGGCACATGTCTAGTTCCAGACAGTTGATTTACAAATGCTGCAGAACACCTGTTCATTATAAAACTTACAACTGCAATGGTGAATAAAAAGCTGAGGGGCATTTCACAAGAAAATGCTGAGATGTGGGGACATAACTGCACAATGGGTGGAGACAGGTGAGACTCAAAGACTGACACAAATCTCAGTTTAAACAGATGCAGAGATATTGGATAATATGCCACAACCTAGAGGTCTTTGACTCATCCTTTTCTTTCAAGTGAGTGCTTAACTCCAATTACATTGGTAACTATATAAAATCTACTTTGAATGACATATTAGTTTCAATAAAACAAATTTTGACAAAGAAATGGTTATCACTTGGAATAAATGAGTTTTTCAACTCTGAAAGGGGAATGGTAAAAAACCACAAAAACAAACAACAAATAAGCTGCTGGGACAGTTTGGATAGGATAAAAACACATTAAATGGATAGAACCACTTGATAATTGGGTATGGATGTTAAAAGCATAAATGGTCTGTCTATAAAATGTCTATAAAAAGTGTTAAGAAAGATGTATCTTTTTTCCTTCTACAGAAATACACTGATGAACAAAATAGAAGAGACCAGGAGCAACAGAAGAAGTTTTTAAAAATTTTCTAGAATAAATGCATGCATTGCTTTGCTGGAAAAGCTACATGTAGCCAGATACAGCTGGTTCATTCTTACCTGTGCTTAAGAAATGATCCATAGTCATGGATTAATTGAGAGTGAATGGAGGTACTTCTTTCCTTGCCTATTTCTGCTTTTTTTGCTAGCTATTCCTTCTGTGAGCAAACATGGAAGGCTTCTTCAGATATGAGAAAGCATGAACTACTGGAAAATCACACAGTCAGTGTGGGTTGTAAGAGTGCAGTGGAAGTGAATGCCATTTTCTGTTGATTTTTTTTTTCAGAAGCACGGTGTTTTCTAGAAAGGATGTCAGAAAATCTAAGGCAAAAGATACTGCTGTTGCTCATGGCCTAGGCAGCACTCAGGAGCAATGTATGACGAAAATTATATCGTAACTAAGACTGGATGGCTTAGTTAAGGGCTCAGTCAGAATGACCAGTTTATATCTTATTATGTCATTTTTACAGATGAAAGCAGCATGGAACAAAATAACTGTGGGTTGCATTAAAAGGAGCTATGAACAAAGAAAAAGGGAGGAAAAAGGAGTGACAGAAGAGAAAAACCAGGAAAAGATCAAAGGACATAGAGAAATCTGAGGATTTGAAAAAGAACCATTTGTGAGAAATAGTGAAAGACTGAAAGAAATGTGGAGGATGCAGCAAACATAGAAAGAAAAGTGTACATGACTGACCAAACCCGCTGCCTGATGGCATTGGCATCCCCTTCAACCTCCCAAAAGCTTAGCTTGAGCTAGTCCTTCATGCTCACCTTCTCTGTTACCCTCTGAGCCAAAGGGAACGGCTATGCCCACCTCATGTACCAGTCAGCAGTGGGCTCTCACAGTTTCTCTCTTTCTGTATAATCCAGAAGACATGACCTGAATTTAGGCTGAGCCTATGAGCCACCTTGTTGGATACAAATTTTTATTTTGTTTGGTTTTCTGGATACAGTTTGTGCTGTAGCTTGTACTGTGCATCACTACAGTTTAGTTCTTCATCAAAGAGCTATTATCTATGCTGAAGTAGTGTAGAACAGCACCATGTCCATGCTGCTATTTTTGCTGTATCAAACTGCTTCATCCATTCTTTTCATTGAGGACTGATTTTAAATATAAATTTACTTTCAGTTCTTATATTGGACTGTGCTTCCTACCCTCTGTCAATCCACTGTTGCTTGTGCCATCTATTGGGCAGAAGAGAGATCAGGAATAGCTAAAATACTATGAACATACTGACTGCCTAAGGACATTAATTTGGATCTCTGTGGTTTTTAAAGTCAGTAATTCCCTTGAAACATTCAGCAGCACAACTGTCTTTGATGAGAACTGGTCAATGAATGAAAAAAAATTCCCAGGGGATGGACAGCATAGCACAGGCATTACTTTGTTAGAGAATGACGTTGAAAATCCTTATTAAGTTGCTTCCCTTGACTTAATAGTATTGCTGAATGTGTGAAACAAGATAATGGACAGATAGAAAATAGTCCAAAACCAGTGCAATGACCACTGACTGTTCCTGACTGTATGATAGGGAGCTTGCATTCATCCACACATGAGACCTGTTTTGTTAACATCTGGGTCATTTAATTCCTAACACCACTGACTCACAGGTAGCCCCAAGATAAAGGACAGAGAACAGATTTCTAACACTGCAAAGAAGTGTTTGTATCCAAATTTCTGGGTCAGCTCTTTATACAGAGCGCCACTGGAGGAATTTGCAATTCCCCTCCTCCAGAACGTTTAAGTAACCATACTTTTAAGTAACTCAAGTCCATCTCTGCATCTGCCATCCAACACAGGCAGGAAAGTGTCCCAATGCAGATTACTTTTACTTTCAAAATATCCATTCTGGGTAGAAATAATATCACATACATTTTCTTTCAGTTAAAAAATGGCATTTTCTTGTGATTGGTAAGTTTTGTTTTGGAGGCAAATGATTATAGCTCACACCTTTTATTACTACAAGCACAAGATACAGGCAGTCATATATTAGAACAATAAATTAGAACAGAAAAGTCAAACAGGTAGGTGGAACTGCCTTCTTGCCTTCTGTTTCATAACCAAGCTGTCATATTAAATACCTTTGTGGAACAAACAGATCAAACTAACCTCTTCCTATTGTACACTCTATTAAAATTCTATTCAAACCAGATAAGATAAAGTGGAGAGAATTTGAGGATTTTGCCAACACTTTCATCAGGGAAGCAACCATTCCATTATAATTTCACCAGAGACATTGCTGTGAGTTTACACTGCAATGAGTTTATACTGTTATATTAATCAACCCCATTGGAAATGTGTTCCAACTAGAGTTTTAATACAGAACAATATAAATGCAAAGTATTTTTATTATCCTTCCATCTGGTAATCTTCAAGTGCTTTGCAGATGTTAGGAAACCAAGCCCCATAATTCATGATGACATAACATTTCAGAAAATCAAAGCAAGTCGCAGTCCATGCTGCTTTTCTGGGTCAGATACTTGTTCAGGAGTTCACTGCATCGCCAGGGCAGTTTAGTGAAATACATAGATCAGGACTGAGAGAGGTTCTTCAAGGGGAAATGAGCCTTTTCTCTTACTCAAAAAGTCTCCAATCTGTCTTAGAAATTATTTATGTTGTCCTCAAATCTACACTACCTAAGCAACAGAAAGTAAAGGATAGATAAGTCTACTTTTCTAAGTTCAAAAGGTGCTTTTCAAAGAGGGAAATGGAGGTAGAAATGTTTAGCAACTAGAATAACTTAAAAAGCAAAGAAATACTGCTTCTTCTAGAAATACAAAAGGAGATTTCCTCTGGCTTTTGGCACTGGGACTTAATGTTTTCCTTTACTCAGATTTTTAATATGTTCTGTTCAGTTCTAATGCTTGAAGAGCATCCACAATTCCTAGATTGTACTTAAAAAGAATCTGACCCACTGATTCTTTAGGAAAACAAGGTACTTAATTTTCTCATACAAACCACAAATACAGCAAGGCTCTGTTAGGGATCCTGTATAAGTAATTTGTAAACAGAAAAAAAATAGTTAGAAATTCTCTCTTCTTGTTTTTAAACAAGAACATTGCAACAAAAGGGGATTCTCTTACCCCTGGGGACGCAAACACAGCTGAGGTAAGAATATAGTATTGAGCAGAAAGACTGTATCATATGAATGCTGCAAATTAGTCATTAGAAAATTCTCATGATCCCTCTTGACTTCCCTTTCAATTCCTACCAGGATAAAATACCATTCTTGGAAGAGTGAAGCTTGATAAAGATGTGGGTGTGGAACTGTTACAGCTGGATTTTAAACTCTTTGAAAGGTAAAGGATGCAACTACCTGTTAAGACCCAAGCCTGCTCCGTGACTTTTTGAAGAGGAATTTAGATTTAAATTTACTCTAGTGATGCACAGGCACATTCTGCAAATTTTGCAGAAGGTTGAATAAGAAACTTCCACTTGCAAACTTTAGAACATTAAGGTAGAAAAACGTACTTAGCAAATTTAAAACAACAGTCAAATTAAGGCACTTCACAAAGCACTGACTTCACGAACATTAATCCACCCAACTTTAAATTATCCACATTTTAAGAAGAGGAGGTTAGAGAAAGAAAGAGAAAGAAGAGATCATGATATATGTATAGTTACTGCCTTAGATCCAGCGTAGCCTCAGCTTGTAAACCCAAGGCAGTGGGGTGAATCAGTGTTACACCTGTGCCGCTGCTTTTTATCTGCTCTGTTCTCCCAGGGCCCTCTCCCAGGCACCTGCCTGTGCTGTACTGTTCCCCAGGGGCCCATGTGGCCAGACGGAGCCCTTCTGTGTGCTGGGGTTGGACCAGAGGCTCCAACAGCAGGATGTGCATCATTCCACCTGTGCAGGACTTGCCCAAGCCCTCCTCCTTCCCCCTTCTTTCCTCCCCCCTTCCCCCCACTTTTTCTACCTAGCTGTTCTGAGCCAGTAATCATTCCTTCAGTCTCCTAGTCTACCATCTAACACTTAAATTAGTTATAAAAAGCCATTGACAATTGATATTTTGGAGTGCAGAACTCTTGACAGCATTTATTAACCCTAAATTGTCTCTCTAGAAGGGGTGATAAGTTGAACAGAAGGTAAATACCATCCACAAACCTTTTATTCCTTTTGTTACTGTTATCTTTTCTGCTTATAAAAATTACCTCTGTGTGGATGTTCTTTAACCTGAACATATGTAATGTTTTAAAAGGAGTATTCAGAACAGACAGCATGGATTTATACATGCAGTATTTCCCATAGAGGGTGTTATTCCTATCAGAGATTGCATTACCTAAAACAAACTGCACTGGTTCTGTTGACAGATAGTCTAAGATAAAGTTTCCAACAGAAAGTTTGGAAAAGCTTAGCCTGCTTTTTTGCTTTTGGCTTGCTGAAGGTTTGGGGTTCTTTTGGTTTTTTTCGGTATGTGTTTATTGTAGACTACATGGTTCTCTATAAGGATCATTCCATTGAAACTGTTCTTTGAGGTCTTGTTTCTCTACACAGACTACAGAAGCTGTTTTGCTGCTCCACAAACCTGTGGCTACTAAACCTTCTGCTTACCATTAAATAATGTGACAAGATCTATGGACAAACAAAGCCTCTTTCAAACTTACTTTCAAACAGACCAATTGCAACAACCACTTCACAACTTTGGCACAAATATTTCTTCTACACAAAGGCAATTTGAAATTAAAAAAAAAAAAAAAAAAGCTCAGATGATAGTTTATAAATATTTTCAGATCTATTTCTGCTTATGAATCTGGAAATAATGGAATTAAGGACACATCTTCAAAAGCTTATGCGTGTATTTGCACACAACATCCAAAATGCTTCTATTTATGTATTAGGATAAAATGTGTTACCACATCAATAGCAAAAGAACAAATTGAGCTTCACCTTTACAAATCTCAAGAATCTGATCCTCCTGGATAGTATTCCCATTTATTCTTTAGATATCAGCAAAAAAGTCAGGATACACTGCTAATGTTCTGTGTATTCAGTGTTTCTAGAGGAATTCCAAAGAGGCATGGAATTAGAAGGTCACTACAGAAGAAAACAGCAAGCAGTTAACAACTGAAAGAAGACAAAAGGAGAAATGGAGTAGTCACTTATGCTCTGGCCTTGATACAGCCACATTAGTACTCTCAAATTTTCTTCAGGAGTATTCACATTCTCACTTTCAAAAATGAACTGCTAGGTTCACTTCCCGTTGATTCATTTATGTTCAACACTTAGTACACCTATTTCTTCTAATTTTCCATTATTTACATATATCTATTTTTATGTAGCCTTTTTTTTTCCTGAATAACCAATCTCTCACTTTAATATCCATTAAAATTCTTAGGATGATTTGCACTGTGACCTTTACCACCTCAGTGAATGTTTTCTTGTGCCAGAAAAGTGCATTCCTTTCTCACTATACAAATTCCACTGCCTGAGCAAGGATTGTTCACATTAAGTTCAAATCACAGGACTGACTCCTGCAAACCCTTCATATGCATAGTGATTCATAGGTCTCCCTTATATGTAAGTTTTATACCATCAGGTTTCCAGTTTATATGCAATGCTTTTCCACTAGAAGCATTTGGATTTCAATTTCTGTCCTGGCTTTGCCTCACTGACATTTCCAATTCCATTTCTTTGTATGCAAAAGACAGATTAATTGAAAAAATGTACTTTTCACAATGAAAAGATATCTGTCAGTGTAAGACACATATGTATTCTGATTTTTCTGAGTTGAAATGTCATTAATATTTTTATTCACATGAGTCTAGGACATAACTCACATGATCCTACCAGGGTATCATTCTGAATCTAATTTCTGCAGCTACTATGGGAGAAAGTCTGAATCATTGTTACCCACCTAAATAACAAGCTAATTTAAATTTGAATGCTTATTTCCACAGAAAAGGGTTAAATGCATCCTTCTCAAACATCTGCAAGAGCAAAGACAGTACACATATTTTGACATAGTGGCAGTATTCTGTTTACGTTAGAAGGACATTAGTCATACGCAATGAAATATAGTCAAATCAAGGGAAAAAATACCAATGATCAATTGACACTACCAGCTGTAAGATAACTGTTAATCAAAATAAAATAAAGGTATGATAGTGAGAGCTCTATAAGCAATGGAATATAAAAAAATCCAAAGAAAAAGAAATAAAAGTGAAGGTCCTTTCAGGATGAAGAAATTACTATCAAAAGTTAAATCCAGAGAACAAGGAGGAATACATGTAAAAGAAAGAACTTGGGGGGAGTGCTTTAAGGTGAAAGGAAGGACAAAGGCAGAATAAGAAAAAAGAGAGAAGACTGCCAGGTCGAGCAAAGGGAAAGGTTCCTGAGTGAAAGCAATGACTTTTTTCCCATCCTTTAAAAAGCCTGACAATTTCTTTGGCAGAAAATCCTTGGCAGAGGAGATAGGAATGGAGCAGGATGTTTTAGAGGAAATTCAGAAATAGCAAAGAATTGAAGGGACAAAGGTCATGCTAGTTTAAGAATAAAGAAAAATCTCAGAATATTCTGAGTTGGAAGGGACCCACAAGGATCATTGGGTCCAGTTCGTAAATGGATGGCCCATATGGGGATTGAACACATGAACTTGATGTGAAATGAAAATATTGGTCAAGGGACAAAGAAATGGATAAAAAAAAAACAGAAAAATTTTTGTGGTACTGGAAACTTCATGATGAGTACATTATCTTTATTCAGCAAGGCATACTGACATTAAAGTAGGTTGAAATCAAGGAAAAAAAGGAATGCTAAAAATATGCAAAGAAAGGTGCCTTTTAAAAGGACTCCAAGGAAGCAAAAGGAAAGAGAAACAATGAAGGAGAGAAGACTGGGTAGGAGAGCTAACAAAATGGATGTAGAATAGACAAGTGGGTCAGAAACAAGTAGTTCAATGAAAAACTGCAGTAAGCAGGAATAAAAATGGCTGGCTTAGAGCATGGATCTGTCCATGCAATGAGACTGCAAGGGAGGGTAGGTGGGATACTGTGGAGTGACAAGGACCTTCACTGTGGAAGCCACAGTTCCCTCAGCATGACTACAGAACTGAGGAGAGAGGGAGAGCCAGGATGACTGAAGGAATAGGAAGGAGAATAAAAAGAATGGCGGATGAGCGTAACAGAGGCAGATGAGCAGAGAGGAAGGAAGAATTAGATATGACAGATGCATTGATATATCATGTTACTGCTTCAGCAACTTGTAGTAGTACTGTGAAATGTTTGGAAAAGGAAGATAAATTTAGGTTTTGCCTCCTAAAAAATTCCTAAAACATTTTAAAAATCTACCAGAAATCAAAGTCTATCTTGACTATAAACTAAGTTCACATTTCAGGTTTGAATGAAAACATGAAAAATGAAAAGTTATCTGAAATAAGGTTTTGTTTATGGTTTAAAGTATTTATGGATTAAATGAAGAAGCTTTCTAAAAAATGGTGCAATTACATGCATACATTGTAAGGATAATATGGCCTCTTTGAGATTCTACCACAGGGATGAGGTGAAAACATCTGATTAAACCTGTAGGGTACTTATCATTCTTGTTTGTTGGACTGTATAGATAGAGATAGATAGATAGATAGATAGATAGATAGATAGATAGATAGATAGATAGATAGATAGATAGATAGATAGATAGATAGATAGATAGATAGATAGACAGACAGATAATCTCAAGCACATCTTAAAAGGGAATTGCATGGTGACTAAAAGTGCAAGAGATTTGACTACACATGACATCTTAGTGAGGAAGAAATTACGAATGTTCATTTTAATGACAGATAATTGAAATCTGCTATTCAGCTTTATATGACTACACAATAAAATATCACAGATGCATTAAATCTCATTCTTTTTGTGGCTCAGAAAGCAACCAGCACACAATCAGTACACAATCTTTTCATTAAGCATAAAATTCATGGGGTGTTTTAAGAATTCAGCTGTGCCTGACAATGAAGTTGAGTGCCTGTGGGTAAGAATTAGGGGGAAGGCCAACAAGGCTGACATCCTACCGGGAGTCTGTTATCATCCACCCAACCAGGAAGAAGAGGTGAGCAACTTATTCTATAGTCAGCTGGAGAATGTTTCAAGATCACCAGCCCTTGTCCTTGTAAGTGACTTCAACCTGCCAGACGTCTGCTGGGAACTTAACACAGCAGAAAAGAAGCAGTCCAGGAAGTTCTCAGAGTGTGTGGAGGATGACTTTTTGTCACAGCTGGTGGGTGAGCCCAGCAGGGGAGGGATTATTTTAGATCTGTTGTTTGCAAATAGAGATGGGCTGGTGGGAGATGTGGTGGTTGGAGGCTGCTTGGGGCACAGTGATCATGAAATTATATATAGAATTCTTGATATTTGGTGAAATCAGGAGGAACAAAAATAAGACTTTTTACTTTGGACTTCTGGAGGGCAGACTTTGGCTTATTTAGGAGATTTATTCAGAGAGTTCCTTAGGAAGCAGCCCTCAAAAACAAAGGAGTCCAAGAAAGGTGGGCATGCTTCAAAACAGAGATCTTGAGGGCACAGGAAGAGACTGTCCCTGAGTGCTGAGGGATGAGCTGATGAGGCAAAATCTGACCTGATGGGCAACGAAGGAATTTAGGAATAAAAAGAGGATGTAGCATCTTTGAAAGGAGTGTCAGGTTTCTCAAGAATTATTTAAGAGGGTTGCTAGGGCATGTAGGAAAAAAATTAGAGAGGCCAAAGCTCAGTTCAACCTTAATTTGGCAAGTTTTGTAAAGGATAAGAAAAACTGTTTTTACAAATACGTTAATGGTAAAAGGAAGGGTAAGACCAGCCTTTGTTCTCTATTGGATGTGGGAAGGAATTTAGTAACTGCAGATGAGGAGAAGGCAGAAGTGCTTAACACCTTCTTTGCCTCAGTCTTTAGTGGGAAGATGGCTTGTCCTCAGGACAGCTGTCCTGCTGGGTTGTCAGGGAGCAGAATGGTCCCCTGTTATCCAGGAGGAGGCAGTCAGAGACCTGCTGAGCTGCTTGGATGTTCATAAATCTATGGGACCAGATGGGATTCACCCCAAGGTGATGAGGGAGCTGCCAGATGAGCTTGTGAAGCTGCTTTCCATCATTTACCAGCAGTCCTGGCTCACTGGTGAGGTTCCAGATGACTGGAACTTTGATGACAGTGGCCTTTGTCACTGTCTCCCACAGCACACTCCTGGAAAAGCTGCAGCCCATGGCTTGGACAGGAGTGCTCTGTGCTGGGTTAGGAACTGGCTGGATGGCCGGGCCCAGGGAGTGAATGGGGCTGCATCCAGCTGGGGGCCAGTCACCAGTGGTGTCCCTCAGGGGTCTGTGCTGGAGCCAGTCCTGTTCAATATTTTTGTTGATGACATGGATGAGGGTATTGAGTCTTTCATTAGTAAATTTGTGGATGACACTAAGCTGGGAGCATGTGCTGATCTGTTGGAAGGGAGGAGGGCTCTGCAGAGAGACCTGGAATGGTTGGATGGATGGGCAGAGTCCAGTGGGATGAAGTTTAATAGGTCCAAGTGCCAAGTCCTGCATTTTGGCCACAATAACCCCCTGCAGTGCCACAGGCTGGGGATGGTGTGGCTGGACAGTGCCCAGGCAGAAAGTGACCTGGGGGTGCTGGTGACAGCAGCTGAACACGAGCCAGCCCTGTGCCCTGGTGGCCAAGAAGGCCAATGGCCCCTGGCCTGGATCAGGAATAGTGTGGAATAGTGGAAGCCCTTGTGGGGTTTTTTGGCGTCTGTCTTTAATGTCCAGTGTCCTTTTTAGGTGGTTGCTCCTCAGCTCCTGCTTGTGAGTAAGAGCAATATCATTGTTTAGCACAACTTCTGCTTTGTCAGCTTTGCAGAGCTGAGCTGGCATCCTGCTTGCATTTGCATGAATTTGCACAACTCCTGTTTGCCTAAGTTATATCCTCTATCTATTTCTCCAAGGCTGTGCTGTTCTGTTTGCCTGTCCTTATGAGAGTAAAATGCTGTTCTGCTCTGCTGTTCTTATCAAGTCCTCCCTTTTCTTGAGACTAAATTCGTTATGGGAACTGGTCTATTAATATCTGTGTTCCATTTTTAAGCATAGGGCACTACAACAGCTACAACACTAAATCATGATGCAAGATGAAACACATAAGCAATTATTACAAATGTTTTAACCAAGTCCAGCTGGGTAACCATGAAGTAAGTGTGGTCCTCCTGAGCTGTCTTCAAGGACTCACACAGTGGCTTTACTTGCAACCCATAATTGCTGATCCATAGGTGACACCGTCAGACCACATCAAGAAATGCACAAAACTGTCTTACCATTTGTGGCTGGGGAAGTTGGCCAATTGCTTCTTTTAGTTCCTGTCCCAGCCTGCTTTGTCCTTGGAAGATTTCAAATCCCAAGTAGGTTAATGTGGTCTGGACTATTTGTGCTTTGTCTTTGGGTACTCTGGATCCACTTAATCACAGAAAATTCAACAATGCCACACCCTGATCCCAACACTGCTGCTTAGTTTCAGTGGCTATCAGCATGTCATCTACATACTGCAACCAGATTCCACAAGGGTTCTGATTTTCCTTTCCTTCAGTTCTTTTGCTAATTGATTTCTGAACATAGTGGGGCTATTTTGTAATACCACTCCTGTGGTAGTACGGTAGTCCAAGTTTGATTCTTCTTCCTGTGTTTGGATTTTTCCATTCAAAAGCAAAAAGGTCTTAACTTTCAGTACTCAAAAGGACATAAAGAAAGGCATGTTTCAAATCTAATTCTGTAAATTACTTTTATTTTTCACTCAAGCTTGTTAGCAAGGTATAAGGATTTGCTACTGCTGGGTGTACATCTTCTACTATTATTATTTATTTATTACTATTATTTATTTATTATATAAATAAGATAAGGCTAAATAAATAAGGCTTTATAAATAATAATAGTAGTAGTAGTAGTCGTAGTCGTAGTAATAATAATAATAATAATAATAATAATAATAATAATAATAATAATAATAATAATAATAATAATAATAATAATAATAATAAGGCTCTGGGGTCCTGTACCAGTTGATAATCCTCTCTGTTTGCCTCCTTAACTGGAAAAATAGGGGTATTAAACTTGGATTCACAGTTCTTCAGTAGGCCATCTTTTATAACTTTTTCCACAAGGGGAAATAACCCCTCATGACTTTCTATTTTCAAAAGAGATTGCTTTTGCCTTACCAGTCTCACTCCAGGTTTCAACTTCATTCTTACAGGCTCTGCTCTTTTGGATGGCCTGGTTACCTCTTCAGCCCAGACTATCAGAATCACTGCATCCTCAAGTGATACTGGCAGACAGATCACATCTAATTTTGAGACTAGTGCAAAAATAGAGGCTTCCACATAATGAGGTTGTGGAACAATAACCTGTATTTTGCCATTTTAAAATTTGATTTCAGCATTTAGTTTTCCCAGTTTAGATTTAGATTTAAATCTCTTCCAAGGAGATGCTTTGGTGAGTTGGGTAGGTACTAAAAAAGTGAGTTTGTTTTCCTAATTCAGAATCAATGGACTTGAAAAATGGCCAAGATGTGCAATTCCCTTTTGCAATAATGATTGTTATAGAATCATTATTCAAGTTTCCTTTTACTGTATTTAGCACAGAGTAATTAGCTCCCGTGTCTACTAAGAATTCTACCTCCTCATTTACCTCCTCATTTACCAGCTTAGCTGTAAGCAGAGGTTCTGCTAGGGAAGACTCCTCTGGTCTCCCTCAGTCATCACTGGTGATGGCCATGAGAAGGGGGCTTTTATGTTTCAGCTGCGGACAATCCTTTTTCCAATGCCTGTCTTTATTACAGTATGCACATTGATTTATACCAAGTCTCCTGGGGGGATTCAAGGTGCCCCCTTCCTGTCCCCAGGGGCACCATTCCTCTGGAAATCTTTCTATAATTGCAACCTTCTGTTTTTCTTTGCAGAGTTGAGTATTGGAAATAGGTGCCAGCCAGTGACTTCCAATTCAGGTCTATTATGAAAATGACACTTTTTCTGTGATTGAACCATTGGCACCTACTGTCCAAGAGAGGTAGCTACTGTCTTATCTGTGTGTTTAGTTCTAGTTCTCCCTGCAACCAGACTAAAACCCTCTGCTCTTTGGTACATCCTCCCTATCTCCTCTACCCTCTCATCTATATGTGCTAAGTCTGCCTCTTTGTGTGCCAGCTACCTTGTAGTGTAAGTCTTGGCAGCTTGATTATCTGTTTTCCTCTCTAAGCTGTGATTAGGACTGACCGGAAGATCTAAATCATCCTCCTTATTGGGGAGATGTTCAGAACAAATGTGTTCTATGCTGCACATAGAACAATAACATTTTAACCATTTTCTTTTCATTTTAACCATTCTTCTTTTCAAGAGTCAGCACAAAACGGTCTGAGGGAGTCGAATTCAAGCCACAATTTTTCTGCCATTCTGTCAGATTCTGCAAAGTGAAGAATATATCAGCACACATAACCTCATCCCATATCTGTTCCTGTCTTAAAAACAACATTAACTGTAACAATGTTCAAGGTTCCATTTTGTGGCCACTTTTTTCCCAGCGTGTAGTTTGTATAATGGCCACCATTGATTACAATATTAAACTGAATTCTCCCTGGTAACTGTTTCCCCAAGGAGACCACCAGCCTTTCTCCAATGTCACAAAATGCAACCCAGTCAGTCAGAATGCACCCTTTAGATTGTCCACTACCCATTTTTTAATAGTAACAAATGACTCAAATGTTACTTAAATGTTTTGTTATAGACTCAAAATGTACATATACAAATACAAAACAATTATGAGTTGGAAAAACCAAGTCAAATACCAAATTTCAGAATACCAAATAACCCCCACACTGTGCTGGAAGATCCACAAATCTTATATGGGCAAGATTCCCAAAAGAATGCCTTATTTCTGAATGTGATCTTACACATGTCCCAGACTGATCTGATTCTTCTCCAGCAAAGTCCTGATGCCAGTGTGAGGATCCAGAGATCCCTTGGATCCATAGAAGATCAGGAGAAGTGTCTCATCTGGAGTCACCAAAGACAATCCCAGAATCGGCTAGTCTCTTATTTTTTTAAATGAAAAATGAAGGCTGAAAAATTAAATCCATCTGACAATCTTGAGACTTACACAGAGTTTCTAGAGAATTAGAGAACGAAGAATGAAATCCAACAACTTACCCTATTTCTTAAGCACTCAATTTTTAACAAAACATGATTCAGGAAAAGAGAGAGTGGGTTCATGTAGAGTCAAGAAATCTTATTAAACACACCACTGACCTGCAGTTTCTCTTACAAGGTCTGAGGGCAGGTATTTTGGATGGCCAAATGTATCAGTAATCAGTACCCCAATAAAACCCCAAGAAGTGGGAGCATTCAGGGGACAGCATAGGTGAAGTACAAACAGTAGCAGCCCTATGTGACATGTAAGTGTGCTGGTGGAGAAAGGGTTGGTGTCACACAGCCCTCTTCTCTCTCCAAGCTGTGTACAGCTGGTGCACCAGCAACAACTCTGCCACATTTCTGACCCTCTAGGAGCTACAATAGCTCACCAAACCACAGCTCAGTTATTCATTCTCTAAAAATCTCAAAATTCTCAGGCAGAGTGAGCAAAATATCTACCAAATTGGACAAAAAGTTTTTCCAGTATATCCATTCTGTCTTCACTGATGGTCATACATGGGTGCCTAGGGAGAAAACACCTGAAATCCAGATTGAGTGAGTGGCATTCAGTCCACTGATTTATTTTAAGAAAGGAGACATAATTTATCCTCCATTATTTCAGCTAAGATAATGGATTTGCTTTTAATCCTCCCATTTCTCCTCTCCGCAGAAATAAACTTTCCTATCACACAAAATGAAAAAAGCTTCCAATATTATACTACTTTTAAGCAGGTGTGCCAGTTCAAAAGTAAATCAGCAGGAGAAAAGTATCCCACACAAACACCTTTAGAGAGATTTCAGGTTGGAGTCACAATTTAATAGATTACAATAAATGCAGTGAGATACAGAAAAACTGGCTTAAACCCACAAAGTCAGAGTACAACCTGGCACCCTGTTGGTTAAGGTGGTGGCTGCAGTGCGCTTAACCAGTGGTTGCAGTCTTGTTGAAAGAGGTGGTCCTGTGGAAGATCTGGTCCTCCTGTGGAAGTTTGGGTCCTCCTCTGGGTCCACTGCGCGGTGGTGCCATCCCAAACCCCCAAACCTCAAAGAGTATATGCAGTGGAGCTCAGGTGGTACCTCCCCAAGGATAGGGGAGCTCACAATGTGGTCCTGTGAGTTATGGGGTATTTTTGGAGTGCCTGATGGTCGCTTCAGCAACCTATTCTGCTAGTGTCCATTCTGTTCATTAGCAGAGGTGACCCCCTCTGGGTGGTGCTGCTGCTTCCCCCGAGGGAGTTATCATGGGCGGAGTCACAGTGAAACACTACCTTTCCTCGCAGGGTTTGCCTCTCCTCATCTTATCCAGCTTGTAGTCTGAGGGATCGGGTGTGCAGCGGGCAGCTGCTGTGACCCATCATTAGCATCAGTTCATCAGAAATTATGCAGATCAGAGTAGAATACACAGTCTGGTTACACCAATATGGGCACCCTTTTCCCTGTAACCACGACAGGAGGCTGTACATAGATATTCAGGACCACTGAAAAATCTGTGGAGCAATCAGCCAGCTTGCACACATGCAGCGTCTTTCTTCTCAAAGAAAACAAAAGGAAACAGAAAATAGAAGTGGCCTGCCAAACAAAGCAATGGACCAAGTAGCTATGTGTGATCTGTATCACCACAGCTGCTTATCACTATCATCACTAGAAAGCTAGCTCCAGACATGCACGATGAAAAAACAGAAGTTCTTGCAGAAAATGCAGCTTACATAGCAAAGGTTGGAGCTCAGGCAGTTTAGAAAATGTTACTGAGTTTTCTACAGTGTCTTGTATCAGATCTCTGTCTTATTTTGGTAAACTAATCTGCTTATTCTCTGTCCCCATCAGTGCTTCCTGCCTTCTCTTAAAACTACAAGTTCTTTAGGAAAATGTGGGTGACATTTGCAGCAATCATTCAAGGGCTTAAGGTTCTTGCAAAAGATCTGGTTTTGTTCCTATTTGGTTTTAACTAGCTGTGCACAACAACAAAAAGAGCTTCACAGCCCCCAGTCCACAATCTCTGTCTGGCAACTTCAGCCTTTAATGATACAATTCACACTGCCACAGCATTCTCTCGAAGCTAAGAAAGTAACATTTTAAAATGTACACAATAAAAAGAGAGACTTACATCAACCTCATTAACAGACAAACTTCTCCCTATAATAGTTGCATGCTCTAGTCAGTCATGTTTACAGTATGGTACACACTTACTTATCATCTGTGATGCAGACTTACTGCATCATCTGTGAAGCAGCTTATCTGAGCACAACATATCTGTGACAAACAAAGACCATTTTAAGATAAGCATGTTAATTGCTGGTGACTGAAAAGTGACAACCATGTCAGAGCTTCTTTTCCTCTTGTCATGGTCTAGGAATGGTAGGCCCCAGTTTAGTACTCCAAATAAAACCATCCTGCTGCTCACTCCCCTCTCCCTTTTCCCTCTTCCCACTGCAGGTGGCTGGAGAGAAGAATTGGACATACAAAAGTTAGAGATCATGTGTTGAGATGGGAACAATTTACTGGAAACAGCAATGAGACAACAAAACTAATCGTAACAGCAACAATACTAATAAAGAAAGTGTACAAAAGAGATAGTGATTCACATGCAAAAAAATTGCTCACCACTGAGCCCAAAACAATGAAAAATGCCGGATGGTTCTCCCTCCTGCCCTGGCACTGTTTTTTAGAGGGGACAGAACACCCTTCTCTCAGAAGTGAGACTTCCCTTCCCTCCACCCCTCACAATGATGTGAGGTGGTACAGAATAACCTCCATGTCCTAGCCACATCCCTCAGCAATGCCTCCTCTGACCATGGAACCAGAACACCTTCGTCACCGTATCTAGATGAAATAGGTGCTTTAACCAGTTTAACTATGCATCTAAATAATATGGTTTGTATCAACATAAGTCAATCATAATGCCCCAAAAATAGGTCCTGACACCAAAAGCTCTTTTGTGGCCCTGCAATGAAATGGATTGATAAACTAATCCAAGTACAAATTAACTCAGCAAAGTAAAAGAGATAAAGAGAAAAAGTACAGCTTTAAGACCTCTAGGAGGAGGAAGGGAAAAGCCAAGGAAGAAAGCACAGACTGGTTTGGGGTGTTCTTGTATGAATGCCAGTCCATGTTGATTTTACTATTTGTGTAATCTTGGAATTAAGATATGAAATATGACACGTTTCATGTAATATTAAATCCACTTTAACTGTGGGATGCCCCCAAGTAGGGCAGCTCTGTACTGTTCACTTACCTCTCTCCCTTTTCTCTTGCTGGATCTTGCTGGCGTGTGACTACAACAGGTCACCTTTAGGAAGCCCAAAACCTACCTGGAATTGAGTCTGGAAAAGGACAACAAGAAGGGCTTCTAAAAGTGTACCAGCAGCAAACGGAAAATGTAGGGCCACTGATAAACCAAATGGGTATCCTGGTAACAGAAAACACGAAGAAGAAATTATGGGGGGTTTTCTTTGCCCCAGTCTTCACTGCTGAGGATGGCTCTCAAGAGTCCTACACTTTGGTCAAAAGAGAAGAAGGCTGAAGAAAGGAAGACCTCCCCTTGGTCATAGAGGTTGGGCTGGAGACTGGCTAGGTAGATTGAACACAAATAAATCCACAGGCCCTGTTGGGATGCACCCATGGGTACTGAGAGAGCTGGAAGATGGTTGGTCTGCCACTCTCCATCATCTTTGAAAAAGAAGGGGAGGGGTTCCTGACAACTGTGGGAAGGACAGGGTTACCCCGTCTTAATAAAAGGCAGGAAGTAGGACCTGGGAAACTACTGGTTAGAAAGATTCACCTCCATTCCTAGTGATGGAACAGGGAACACTGGAAGTCTGGAAGGTGGAAAAAGGTGATGGAAAGGTGATGTAATATCGGAAGTCATTAACATACATGTTGATGAAAAGAGGGTCATCAGATGTAGTCAGCATGGACTTACCAAAGGGAAATCATGCTTGACAAATCTGATAGTCTTCTATGAGAGCATGGCAGGATGGGTTTACAAGGGGAGAGCAGTGAGTGTTGGCTACCTTGACCTCAGCAAGGCTTTTGGCACTGACTCCCACAATACTCTGTAGATAAGCTTAGGAATTGTGGGTTGGATGAATGGACAGTGAGGCAGGTCAAGGGCTGTTTGCATGGGAGAGCTCAGAGGATCATAATCAGCAAAGTAGAATCCAGTTGGAAGCCTGTAGTCAGTGGAGTTCCCCCAGGGATCCATACCAGGTCCAGTCTTGTTCATCTTATTCCCCTGGATGAAGGGATCAAATGTACCCTCAGCAAGTCTTCTGATGATACCAAACTGGGGGGAGTGGCTGGTACACTTGAAGGCTGGTCTGACATTCAGCAGGACCTTGACAGGCTGGATGAATGGGCAGAGAGGACTCGAAAGAGGTTCCACAAGGGCATCTGCAGGATCCTACATCTAAGGAGGAAGAACCCCTAGTAGCACTGGAGGTCTTATCTACTAGAAGGACCATGGGTTCTTCTTGGACAAGAAGTTGATATAGGTCAGAAGAGTGCCCTCATGGCCCAAAGAGCAAATGATATCTTGGGCACATACGGAAGAGTGTGACCAGTGTGACCAGCAGGTCAAGTGAGATGAGCCTCCACCTCTACTTGGCTCCAGGTGAAGAATATTGTGTCCATCGCTGTACAAGAAAAGGAGCTAATGGAGAGGGTCCAGTGAAGACCACAGAAATGATGAGGGGTCTGAAGCATCTCTCATAGGAGGACAGACTGTGGGAGCTGGGCCTCCTTAGTCTAGAGAAGACTAAGAAAGAAATCTCATAAACAGATATGAATATCTCATAGGCTGGTGTCAAAAGGCTGGTGCCAGGCTCTTTTCAGTGGTGCCCAGTGACCAGGACAAGGAGCAATAACTGTAAACTAAAATACAAGAAGTTTCACCTCAACACGAGAAAGAACCTCTTTACATTGAGGGTGGCAGAATACCAGAACAGACTGTCCAGGGAGGTTCATGTCCCTCTCACATGGACATATTCCTGTGTGCTTTAGATGACCCTGCCTTGGCAGGGGAGTTGGACTAGATGATGTCCTGAGGCCCCTTTTCAACCCTAACAATTCTGTGACTCTGTGATTTGTCTGACAAGAGTAAGGGAAAGCTTTTGCCACAAGCACACCATCTGTCAGCTTTAGGACTGTATCATGCCCTGCTTCTCCAGGAAAGGTTGATTTCTGGTTAAATCACTAAGATACAAAAGCTCAATTATAATTTCAGTGTTCTTTTGTTTTGAGGAATTTAACTAGCAATATAGCAGGCTGAAATCATGTGCATTTATTAATTTTATTAACTGAACTTAAAACTCTACCCTTACATTGACTTCAGTTTCCTGAAATATATTCAGGAGCCTCAGAGTTTCCCTAAATGCTAGCAATACTTCTGAGAGCATATATGTGGTTGAGCAAAGCATTGGGGTTCTTAGCATGTGAAATATATTGCCTGTCTGGGCAAATTCTCAAATATGGTGTGTCTCCTCTTCCAGAAGGGAAGAAAGAGGGCCCCACCTTCCTAGTGGCAATGTATTACATTTTATTTCATACAAATTTATTTCTTGGTAAATGAAATCTATACACAAGTGAAGGACATCCACTTTTTTCCCCACATGTCCTCTTGGCCTTCTGATTCTTCAGCCATGCTTTTATGAGAATGGATGGGTTAGGGCACATATGCTGGATCCAAAATTTTGTGGATTCTTAAAAAAAAAAAAAAATGGTTTGGCTAGTTCAAACCCACTCTGTGGATCCAAATTTGTTCAAAACAAAAGTATTTAAAGGATAACATTGTCCTGGCAGATTTTCTGGCAGATCACATATCACCTATCCTCCTGCAGTGACCATGAAGCCAGAATAAATACTGTACTGTGTGTTCTAGCTGATTTGACAGAAATGCAGTCATACACTCAGGCCTGAGCCAGTCCAAATCTGTACTAGGAGGTGATCTGGTTGTGTACAGCTCTGGTATTCCTGAACGCTGAACCAGATTGACTAAAACTAGCTAGATCCTCTTTTAATCCTCCACCTAAAGTTGCAGGGGATTTCTAGGAGTATGAATCATGCAACATGGTTTGTTTTGTCTTTCCTCAGTTATGGGCAGAGTGTTTCGTATGAGGTCCTCAAATCCATCCTCAGTTTTTCAGGGGTCTTCTACTGACAAGCTCCAGGGCTAAGCATAGAGTACTACAGCAAATTCCAGCCTATCCAAACATTTCATTTCCCTGTGCCTGCAGTGAGGAGAAGCTTAGCACTGGAAACCTACAGTTTAATTGTTTGCTTTCAGAGGTACTGGCTTTTCTTCAGTGTAAACAAAACTGCTTTTTATGTCATTTGTTGCCAGAAACAATGTCCAAAGTAATTTAATAGATATTCTAATCACTGTCAAATTAATAGTCCAATAATTTCCCATATTGCTTAACAGTCCTGGAGAAAATTCCCTAAATTAATGGTGCTGTTGTTATTCTCAGTGTCTGGTATGCTCCATATGCATACACTTAAGCACTAAAGCAAATGCTTGCTAAGTCCCAGCTCATACAGCCCATGCTGCTCTGCTGGTCTCTAAACCTGTATTACATGCAATCCTCTGTGTTTCTTTACATTTCTTTTTTGTGTTTTCATTTTCTCCACTTTATGGAATACTGAGTGCCTACCACAAATTTTCATCAGGATATGGGGAAATATCTCTAGTGATTTACAGGTATTTCCTCTGTCTTCTCTGGAGTACTCAGTATTCTGGAATGTTTGAAATTTGGCCTCCTCAGGGGACTCAGAATCTAAAATTTCTAAATCGGTTTGAGTCTGCCTCACAAGAAGAAATTGTGAAATTTCCTGTTATTTTACTTCCTGTCTGAATGCTCTACACCATCCATATGTTTTTTTAACTTCTAGTGGAATATATAGTTTTTCAGATAGAATTAATATTCTCAATATTCTATTCTGCCCAAAGAAATTATTAAATTCAGAATTATTACATTCATCCATTCCTGGAGATAATTGGAACTTTTGTCTTCTTTGCTGCTTCCTTTCTTTTCAGTCTAAAGAAAATTATATCTTCTTTGGTTATCCCCTTCGCTCACAGAAGAATTAAGGTGTGAACTCTTTCTAAAGTTCGTTCCTTCCACTCAATGGTTTTCCCAGATTTGTTTTCTTTGTGGTACGTCCAGGTTTCAGTTTTCCCCAGAGGCAGCAGTTTTTGCATAACATCTGTTTTATTTGGTGCCCAGATTCAATTTAAAATTCCAAATGAAGATGGAGGAACACTCCATCAGAATGGGCTAGACAAGCAGCCACATTGAGCAAAACAAAGGATGGTAAATGTCATCAGTAGAAAGGTAGAATAGAATCAAGATTTATTCTGACTCAGCCTCTCAAGCCTGCAGTTTATGGAGGCTGTGAGGGCATGAAACAACTGCAACCTCATTCCTGAAGCTGGTCACTCTGCCTGTCTTTCCCATTTATTTGTGAGAACTGAGGAAGGATGCCATAAGGCAAACACCAGTATAAAGCTTTCTGTTTCAAAGGTCAGGCAACGGTGCATGTTAGTACAACAGTGGCAAAGGAAGGTTGATATCACACACTATAAAATATTTAGTGAGGGCAACAATACCTTATAATAGCTAGCATATTCTACATTCAGTCTTACAGTAACATGACTCTACGTCAGTATTCTCTATCAAAAGCCACCCTGCTCCATAACTCTGATATCCATGATCACTTGACTTGGAAAAGAAAAGACACCCTTTTCAAAGTACACTGTTTCTGTGAAAAGGGACTACACAAGCACCGGTATGAACTCTATAGGCTAATAGGGAGCGGGGACTAAAAGATGTAAAAAGGGATGTGATGACAAGCATGGAACAAAGCAAATCCAGTTGACATTTTGACCATGATTGCATTTTAATGTATAGTCAGGAAGACTGGACAGGAAATGGCATTAGTATGGGCTTTCTTATGCCATTCACACTAATTCCCATCTTCTGACAATCCAGGTAGTTCACCACAGCAGTCTCTTTAGCTTTCTGTTATAGAAAGCCCAAGGAAGTACAAAAATGCACAAAAATAAAGAGACCAAAAATAATTAGTTGGAAGTTTCAATCTTTTAAAGAGGGTGACACCCACTGGATCTTGGGTACCTATCTTTTAGCATGCCTTCTTTTATTTTACCCATCTTCAATTAAAGAGATAGTTCTAAAGCACAAATCTCAAATGTAAATCTTAAATTTCCTAAATTTTGGGGTGTCTGAATCTAAGAATTTGATTCAGACTGGGTACAAATATCCTCTGAAATTAATCTTACTTGTATGTCAGAGTATGAGGGACCTGGAATTAAGCTTAGAGAAATCTCAGTCCAATGTACACCTAAAGAATGAGAAGACTATAATTTCAGAAGGTACCCAAACACCATTAAAAAACTCTTTAGATAATGCAACAGTGTACTGGGTCTGGCTGGGATGCTGTTAAGTTTCTTCACCACAGTCAGCATGATTTTTGTGACCAAAACACTGCTATCAACTCAACCATATTTTAGCTACTACAGAGCAGTGCTTGCACAGCATCAAGGTTTTCTCTGTTTGTCTCTGCCTGCTATAGGCAGGGGCCAGGGATTGGCAAGAGGCTGCAAGGGGCATTGCTGGGACAGCTGACCCAAGCAGACCAAAGGGATGTCCCATGCCACCTAACATCACACTTAGCAATAAAGTCTAGGGGATGAGTCTTTTGAAAGAACTCATTGCTCAGAGATTGTCGGGGCATCAGGCTCTTTTTGGGATGTAGTGAGCCACAGCCTTTTAATCATTCGGGTTTTGCTTTTTTCCTCCTCCTGCTTTTCCCTCCTTCTCTTATTAAAATGTCTTTATGTTGACCTCTGAGGTTTTTTCACATTTGCTCTTCCAATCCACTCCCCCATTCTGATGAAGGGGGAGTGAATGAGCAGCTGGTGGGTGCTTAATTGCTGATCAGGGTGAACTGACCACAAAGATTAAAGCATCTAATTTTTCAAAGAGAAGAAAGGAAAATTGAATTATTTCTGTGCTATATGTACCAAATAGAAGTAGAAATGAAAGATAAAAGACATAACAAATTTTTCAAACCATAGTATCTTTAGAGTTCATACTCCATGGGCATTGTAGGTGACAAATATTTCTCCCGGGTGCTTTTTCTTTATTACTAATCACTATATTAGGATAAACTTGTTAGGTTTTCTCTTTGTAAAAATGGGCTTCCTAAATATGAACAGAAGTTTTATCTCTGTTTATATCGCAAGAACAAATTTTGAAAGAGGCTTATAAATCTTTTGCTCCTCTATAACAAATGCATTCTCCAGACAGTACGTTTCATACAGGTAATTGCGTTTTATTATCCCAATTTAAAGAAATCAGGAAAAGCACACGGAGTGTCCTATGCACTAGAGTCAGTGCTGGCTAGCTTTCCTTTCTCTAAACCCTGTCTTCAGGTCTGTGGATGACAATCTCTTTTCTGACAATAGCCCACCTCTGTTTCCTTCTCTGTTTCTTGGGGAATCCTGAGACAGCAGAACTTCTGGAGTAGTCTGTGTTTGATACAATGTTTTCTACAATTATGTCAAAAATCCCTTCTGACCACTACCTCTCCCATGTATGACTGTATACCAATTTGTGCAACTCAAAAAGGAGAGAGAGGTGCATAGTTTAATTTTGTTTATTTATTCCTGCCAATTTAACTCTTTCTTCAATAATTAAACAATGGGACTGTTTACTCTCCCTCTTAATTAGTCACTGGTTCTTTAAACTGAATGGTAATGATCATAAGAGTTTCTTTATGTCTTTCATGTTATAGTAAAAGACTCCGAGATATTTTTTTCTCCTAAGTCGTTGTTGAATTTGACATCAGGACTATTCATTGCAGAACTAGCTGCAATTAGAGCAATTATGCAGATCACATGTCTTTCCAGTTTAATTGCTAGCTTTTGTTTTGCTTCCCTTTTTCCCATTTTTTTTTTTTTTTACTTTTTTCCTCCTCTTACTGCAGCTTCTCTAAACCAAAGAGGAGGATAAGGAAAGACAGACAGACACTGAAGTGGACCACCTACTGACTAGGTCCCACCATGGAACTGGATAATTTGTTAAATACCTTTGTGCTGGAGGAAATTCCTACTGGGTGCTTTGCATCTCAGCTTGCCAAAGGTCATCATCACAACATCACCCCATGCTCTCTTTCTGCTTCCCAGGCAGGAAGGGGATGGCACACTCTGCAAACACTGATAAATGTCTGCTCTCTGCAAAGTGGCTTAGAGTAACTAAACCAAACTATGAACCAGATGGGAAACAACACACACACAAAAGCAAATATAAAGCAGCCTGCCTTGTAAAAGCTGTAGAAAGAAAAGATCTTAATCTCAGGTACCTATTTATCTAGCCCCTGCCTCACAAAGAAAAAACCCAGATCACTAATTAAGCCATGCAGCACAATATAAGCTTACAAAGCACCTGTCAAAAATGTATCCACAGGCACACTAGATACCTCTAGGCATGTGAGATCCTGAGTTTCAAAGAACAGTGTAAACAAATTTTAAAAACTGCTATCCTGCATGGAATAGTCACAAGTACAATTCTGCTCTTCTCTCTCCAAAAAAACCCCAAAGCCCAAAAAACCAAATCAAACCAAAACAAACAAACAAAAAAAACCCCTTAAAAGCCTGGGTGTTGTCCTCATATACTTAAGTAAAAAGAAAATTAAGAGACTGTAATATGACTTATTTCCTGTTTTTTCAGAATTGCTATAAAGAAAATATCTCATACTGTCTGGGAAGCAAACACTAGCATCATGTCCAGGCTTCAAAATTATACAGATAACTTTACAAACAAATAAGTAACTCGGAAACATTTTCTAACCACACCAAAAAAATGGAGTCCGAAAATTGACCACCCCTAAAAAGATTATGCAGTAAGATGGCAAAGAATCTCTGGCATATTAACTGCATTTTATAATTGCATCCAAATTTTCAAATACATCTAAACATATCCTTAAAGGAAATTTGATGTCACATATATTTTATCCATTTGAACCCCCTGGATGCATGCAGTTGCAAAACATTTTAGACAACAATTCCATATAATAAGAGCAGAACTTCGAAAAATTTGCTTTTACATTTGCATAATGTTTTCTCTAGACATCAGGTGAAGGTATTTATGAGCATAAACAGGATTGGTTTTATTATTTGTTACTTCTCAAAGTGCAAAATTATATCTATATGTGTGTGCATGTTTTGCAGCTTTTTATTTCCTCTGTCCTGCTGCCTGAATAGCCCACACAGGGGATACAACCACATCCAAATGTGAAATGAATATTATAAATGTGAAGTTCTAACAATGAGCTCCTGCACTCACATTCTCAGAACCTCCAGCACACTCGACCCTTTTGTATTGTCTTACTAGAAGAAACAGATTCAAAGAGGTTCAAATTTCACTGCTCAAGCTCCTGCTGAGAATGTAGTAAGAAATACATAATATTGACAGTTTTACATCTTAACAACTTGAGGATCAGCATCTGTCTTTTGAGAGAATTTAGAACTAGTATAAGATAATGCAGGGAAAAAAAATAGGGAGGTTTAGAGTAAAATCAATGGAGTTTAAAGGCGAGCAGTGAACTATCCTCTGTATGTCTCCATGTCTTCCTATTCTGTAATCTGTGCAGAACAACTGCATGAATAAGACTGAATTTATAGACAAATATGTTGCACACATACACACATACATATACAGACTTTCTTAACTTGGCCTGTATATAGTCTATAGTCATATAAGAAACTGTATATGGCACTGACTTTAACGGCCTTTACTATACTGACTCTCATTAATGTCAAATGGCTTTTAGTCAGATCCCTGATCAAACGGTTTTACACTAATGAGACTCATTACATTAAGGGCTTCCTAAAAGTTTGAGTTCAAATCTTGAACTTATTTGATCAATACCAAAATCCCATGTGAAATACATAGAACAGTGATACTGCCTCTAGTTAGGCTTCAAATAATTGAAGCATTTTTGCTACTTTGACAGCCAAAGAAGGACATCAGTTTACCATAAACATTTTAAAAGGGAAGTGTAACCTTTGGACTTGTCATGTCTAAAGCACAAGATGCTCTTAATCCATTTGTACCTTCCATCTATTCAGGCAAACAAAATGAATAATGTTACCTGGAGCTTCCAGTGTTACAACAAATAACATAATGCAGCATAACGAAAATCTTAGTTAGGTTTGCAGTACAGAGTTTCACATGGCAAGCATGATAAGCATGAGAGGTGGCTCACAGGTTAGAAGATGACCTCAAGTCACCCTTTGTCATTTCCTAATGCACACAGGGAGGGAAAGGACAAGGAGAAATGCAATAGCACACATCAAAAATGTCTTAGATTTAGCCACATTGTTGCATTAAGGTACTATATGCTGCAGTTCGTATAAACCCAGTATAGTAATCTCTTTCTGTAAGTCACCATCTCCCTGTTGCTCCAGGGGCAGCATAGAAGGCCAGTGTTACTAAAAATTAGTTTATGGTAAAACCAGGATTCTTCTCAGATAATGTCAGCAGTTTTTCACAGAACACCCAGCCCTGTTTCTGAATATAACTGTTTTCTGATTTGTCTTAGTTTGTTTTATGTACTTTTACAGGTCGTTTTCCAACATACGCTGCAACTTGTTATCTCAAAAAACCTCAAAAAGCAAAAAACTTATTTGAACATCTGGAGATTAAAATCTGAATTAACAGTCACATTTTCATCATGTTTAGAGTCTGTTGGCCTCTGAGTTTCACTTTCTTTCCTTTCCAAGAATAAATCTGGTAATCTCTTTTGAGTTTTATTAGGTCACTCATGAATGGATTTCATTAACTAAGAACAAGTTTCCTTGAGACATTTAGTTGCTACAGCTGGCATCCATGTGTTAACTTGTCATCCCCACAGCATCTCCATATGAGATTAAGGGATGAAAAGCTTGCTGGTTGTGTTATATTGTTTCCTCTATTTATGTTTTCTCTTTTGTCCTCACCTGTGCTATTCCTGGTGCTAAACAAAGCATGTTCTGTTGGAGGAGGAATTATTGTTTTCCTAATACTTACAGCAGTATTCAAACATCATTTCCTGTACCTGAGGAAAAATATTATTCAGAAATGCCTGCATCACCTTTGTTATCTTGAGACCGTCTTGCAGCAGTGTTAACAAAATGTGTCCGTACATCTAAAGGCTCTGAATCAGGAATGAATACATACTACAGAGACAGTCAGCCAGCATCATAGTTATGTGACCTGAATCAGTGACCTCCCACAAGTGTGCTGGGAACACATCATCTTGATTCCATGACCCAGATACGCTTCACTATTATATTCATGGAAAGGTGGATTATTTTTTCTGATGGCAACAGAGAGTGATATACAGCTGTGGAGTTGATCAGAAAACTGGCCAGAACTGGAGGTGACCAAGCAACTCAGATCATAAAATTGACTAAGTGAGCACATGACACTGTCTATTGCCTGCTGCTGTATTCCTCTGCTGCAGTGAAAGTAACAAGACTGAGTTCCTTCTACTTCTTACTAAATGTCTATCAGAAATTGTCATTTCTTACTTATTATTTTAGTGCTAGGAGTGATTATATACTTTTTTGGTTTGATTTCCTTCATAGATGGATGGATAGATAAAGTAGAAAAAGAATTAAGTGGCACATGGTATAACAAAATCTATCTGTGCTGGCAAGTTCTAGCTGATCCTATAAATCAGAGGATATTGCTTCTCTCTCTGATGGTACAAGTACAACTCTTCTGCTTAGAAGGCTCAGCCTTTTTTATCTCTCAGGGAGAGCTAGAACAGATTTTAAGGTTCTGTCTCTCAGGGTCACACAGACCTTGTCCAAGGCACATTCCCAGAAAACAAATTGATGATTACAGAATTTATTTCCTGGTTAGAGCTTCAAAATTAGCTTTTAAATGTCACATTCATGGTGTGTGCATCTGTGAGCATGACTTGGTTGCGTTCAGGAAGCACTCAAGAAAGGCTAAGGGAATTTAATGAACAGGTATACTGGCAGTGGTGATAAACTATATGTTATACATACGCTTCTTATATTGTGAATATTCAAGCTGAGAGCCGTGACTGCAGAACAGACAAAAATCCATTCACTTTCCACCTGCAAACATCACACTCAGGGTGGCTCTCCACAGATGCTTTTCTTTTTAATTAGGACTTTTTCAATGTTTTTTGGAACTGCTATCAAAATTATGCATCCTATTCGCTAAACAGGTCTCGGCACCATGTTTGTTTCATAGAATAATCTGCATTTTGCAGCATGAAGAAAAACAATGTAAATGCAAAGGGTCACAGAGAGGCATTCGACTTTTAACAAGTATGTTGGCAATTCTCATTTGCACTGTTTGCTTTTGAGTTGTTCAGTTGCTGAATCAAAAATTTAAAAATACAAATATGTGGATCTGAATTATCCAACTGAGGAATCAACACAGAAAAGACAAAAAAAGAACTAAGACTGATACAGAAGGGAAGAAAGAGTGGAGTGTTTATGTGTGCAGAAGAACTTGATGTAATTTAGAACAAGCATATTCTTGTTCTACATCCAGAATGTATGAAAATTTTCTGGGAGCAATCTAATCTCCTCATGAACTGTACCAGTTTCATTTCCTGAGAGAGGAGAAAGACAGCAAAAACTGTCTTTTGCATAACTCATAAAAAAATCCAGAGCAAAATGACTTTCATTTTAAAAAAGTTACATAGAAAATGTACTTTATTGTGAATATCACATCATTTACAAATGTATGAGCATTTAACAGCAAGAAAATTAATACATAAAGAGATCATAAATCAAGAAAATTAATACATAAAGAGATCATAAATCATATATTACCCATATAGCAAAGCTGCACCGTATTCTTATCAGCTAAAAAAGATATCCATTTCAGTCTTAAGTTTGACAATGAGCTAAACTTTTCTAGCTTTATTTTTGGAATTAATTACTTTTTAAAAACTAATTCCTTACCTTTTCTCTCTCTTGTGCCTTTCTTACTCTTGTAATATAATACAATATAACAGAATCAAAATTCCATCTAAAAATGATATGTAGACAAGCAACTAAGAATCTAACTAAACCTAAGACGATGCTTTGTGGCTACAGATGTTCTAATTTCAATTTCTAGGTACCATCATTCTCCAGGCAATACATTTCACACCATGAATGCATAAGTGAGCAGAACTGGACACATAGGAGATTCATGTAAAATATAAAATTACCAGAACTTTCTGGGAGAAATGAGTTGTCTGAATTAATGAGCAGCAAAACACATCCAGATCCTTCTTCTCCCTTACCAGTTTCTTCCTCCAGTGCTGGTTTACACAGACAATGTGTTGTAACTTCTGAGCCAGAGTTACCATTAACCATTATGGTTAGGCTCTGCACTTTGAACACAGACTACCAGTTACGGAGCACTAGGTTGCTCTCAGGAAGATACAATACCTTAGTAAGCATTTCTCAGCAATGCTGGATTACACACCATCATGGTCAATACCATCCATGAAAACTTTCAGCTACAATGGCCCTTGTTTTCCATGGTAAACGGGAGAGCACAGAGAATAACATCCCATGAGAAGTATGTATACAGAATAGAAATCCTGGGGACAATGAAGGGGAAGAATGATGAGCTGAAGAAAAAGAGAAGAGAAAAATCTTCCCAGCAGCAGAAAGACAAGCAGAGAAGGAAAGGCAGATTGATTGCAGATATGAGGGGGAAAAAAGAAAATTGAGGAAAAGGATATCAGTAGATGAAGAAGACAATTTGGAAAAGAAAAGCGCTCTTATCAATAGATTACTCTGTTCTTTGCATTAAATCAAAGAACACAGGGAGGCCTTGACAGAAACTGTCAGTACACTTCTGCTCTTTAGCAGGCAGAGTGGAGGCATCTCCAGAGATGTGCATTTCCTCTATTCATTTTAACAGAAGCATCAGAATTGTAAATTCCTTAGTAAATTGACACAGTAAAATGAGTTTCTGAGGTATGCAATCAGCATTATCCCCTTGGAAAGGAACACTTGATACTCACAATATCCGTCTTTGTTGCTGGCCCATTCTTACTGGTGTGTATTTTTCTGCCCTCCATTTCCTTTCAGATTTAAAATCTGTCAGGATGTACACATATATAGCTAAATATTTTTCCATTTTTGTTTAAAATGAATAAAAAATGAATGAGAACTTTCATTTTTGCAGTTTTGGCATTGGTTTAAATACTACCACAACAAGGTAAAGTACAAAAAGGTTTACCTACTCTTCTGATTAGTAAACCCTTTAAGCTCTTCACTATTCAAGAGCAAGGAAGCTGGTGAATGGTATCCTGTGAGAAAAGGCTATGCCACAGGTCTAGCCTTGAACTCCCTGAAGAGAGAATTATGAATGGATTGTAACAGAATTGATTATTATTCAATCACCTAGAAACAGAGGCTGTATTTCCTAATATACCCTTTCCTAACTTGTTCCTGGCCTGGAACAGAGAGTATAAAAACTTGCCATACGTTCTAAATGATAGGCTGAGAGTCTTCCATCCTCCTTTTCCATTAATAAATTCACCACTTCCAGGTCACATCTTCTGTTAGGCACCGACTGTAGTAAAGAAGCTCTTTTTCAATTCAAGGACCAGCAAATTACACTGAGCAAGTTTCATGCAAAGAAATGCAGGCATATAATCCAAAGGAGTTGTACTGGGTGGACTGGAGAGATCCAAATTAAAAGGGATGCTCTTAAACTATCATTTCTACACATATTTCTGTGGAAAAGGTCCTCAGATTTTCTTACAGATTAAAGACATGACCTCTGCTTTCTCTCACAGAAGAGGATAAAGAAGACTAAATATAATCCCACTATCATCATGAAATTAGTTACTTCATGAACATACTGTGACAATAGGAGCTTCATGGAGCACCTGAATAAAGATGAGGGAACAAGGACTCAGAAGATAATCTGTGTCTAAAGAAGCTGAATACCAGCTACACTAGTGAAGGGTCTACAGTAGTCTCTGAGAAGGATTGGGGCACAAATAGAACCAGTGCAACCAGAGGTCATGAAATGAGAATAGGCCATGATGGAACATGTGAGATTAACTTTTTTTTTAGCTACTATTCTTTAACTATGTTTTTGAAACTGGGTTGGATTCTCATTTGCCACTAGTCACTCTTTTTGGCAAGAATATTATTTCAGCCATATGCTGTCAATAATATTGGTGTAAGAAAATAATGGTAGTATTTGATGACTTCTATGATATTATAACATGAAAGGAAAATCCTACAGATACTTGAGGTACAGCTGAATCAATTTTACAGAATAGGGTAGCTACGGTAATTCTGACTCAGGGGACAATTTAGAAACAAGTTAGCTGGAATGTTAACTCCTGTGAATTTGGGTGAAAAAATGCCTCATCTTCTTCCACATGGATCAATTTATTCAGGTAAGTAATTTCAGAAAAAGGAAAACTTTCCACCATTATATCAAAGGGGCCTGTGATAATTTCCATAGCTAAAATTCACAGCCAAACACTAGAAATGTGATTTTTTCGCTTACTTTTTTCCATGTATTTGAGATTCTATGATTGAAACTTTACAATCCAATGAGAAGCTGAAGAGGGAAAATGTGCAGTTTTTCTTCTGGAAAGAACTCAGGGTTCACTGTTACAGGATCCTGTGTCAGGCACTGAAGATAGCTGAAAGAGATTCCTGCTTCCAGTACCCTTCTTTTCTCTCCATGTCTTTAGCCATTCATTCTAGCTGTGCACTGTGTGTTACCAGTAAAATTAGTATAGCTATTTGCACTGTCAACTAGATCTCTGAAATAAGAAAAACCCAAAAAACAAACAAATAAACAAAAAACCAACAACAACAAAAACAAAACACCAAACCAAAAAATAAACAAACAAAACCCCCAAAAAATAAAACAAATGAGAAAATAAACATAAAAAAATAAAAATAAAAATAATGACAGTTTAGATTAAAGCCCAAAAAGATGCATTTGCACAAATGGGAAAATGGCAAATAAGTATGCTGGCACAGGTGTCAGTACAAGAAGTCTCTTCAGACAGTTTAACAAACACTAGCATCTTTCCAAGTTATGCCTGCTAGCATGGCCATAACTATAATGGGGGGGGACACACACACACTCTTTCAAAAAAATTACAATAAACACAACAAAAGATGTAAAGGTAAGAGTGATTTTCTGTTCACAGGGTAAGAATAGACAGTGTAGCCTTATTCATAAAACCAAAAGGAAATCCACATACTACATGAATAAGGCAGTATCAGCCCAAATAATCAGTGATCAGGAAAAGCCTAGACACATACCTATTCCCAGATCCAGACATAAATGCTACTGCTTAGGAGTACCATTTACCAATACTAGTGGTACTAGCAGCACTACCAGACCTTATAGTCTACACACTAGGAACAATGTGAGGTATCCCAGTGAGGGGGCTGAGCAATCTCAATGTTTTGGCTACTGAATGTAAAAAAAAAGGTGTCTAAGGTACAGGTGAAAACTGACTCAAAATTCAGACCTACATAGATGGCTTTTCATGAGGACAGTGAAGTGCTCAAAATACATATCCTGCTTCAAAGGATAAAGAGACAGGTATTTGTGAGGAAAAAAAACCTGCCAATATAATTGATCATATGTAAAATCAGTGTTTCATTAAAAACTAAATAAAACCCCCCAAACTTAATTCTATTCAAAAGCATTTGAAGTTAAAATACATAAAATCAGAGGCAAGCCTGAAGCATGGAAAACTGCAGATCAAAGAACTGTGTACCAGCAAATTGGATCGTATGGTCGCTGGTGTCAAGTGACCTAGCTGCACTGTTTATAAAAACCAGGAAAAACAGTTATGCTTGAAACTAAGGAAATCTAAATACTCCTTTGAATTCCAAAACTATCCATCTTTCTAAGGCAACCTCTAAACAACTCCCTGACACAATCTCCACTCTTTGAAGGTTTCCTTTCTTTCATCTATTATAGCCCAGACTCTCCCTCTCCAAAGGCTGATGAACACATATTCCCAGTTTATTCTTAAAATAGTCTGTGTTCTGGAATGTCTTCAGAGGCCAGCACATCTGCTTGCAGGACTTCTTCCTGGAAGACGCTGAGCTGCCACTTTCTTTGAATTTATATATCCTATGTGGTTTCCTCCTTAATTACAACCCTGGGGTGCCTAACACATCTCTGGAGCACTGATCTGCGAAACATACAGGAGTGCTAGACAGCTGACATGAAGCGAAGAACAGCACAGTAAAAAGGCTGGCAGAGCTGGTGAGCCAGAGGGATTTTCAGGCTGAGAAAGAATTAGAAAGGAAAGAATAATTTCAGGACTAGGTGGGCAAACCAGCAAAGCAAGAGGCAATTAGATCATATAGGAGGGAAGTGAGAACAGCCACTGAGGTCAGATTCTGGATGACTATCATTTGGGATTAACAATAGAGGAGGGATTCAGGGATTAATATCAATAACAAAAGGACAAGAGAGAGACCCATGGAAATTTGCATTTTGAGCAGTCAGACAAATTCTGACTTTTGTCATATGAGGGAGGTAAGAAGGGGGTGGAGGGGCACGTATGTCTGGAAACAAGAAGCACTGGTGTGACAATAGTGATGAAAAGGAGCACATTTATGCCCGTGCCGAGAGGAGATAAAAACTTTCCCTGTGGTGTGTCCAGACAGGCAAGCTATCTGGCCTCCCACAGAGTTCAGAAGCAAGCCCAGCTACCAGCAACATATAGTTCACATACAGCAGGTACACTGAATAAAACTCCCACACTGCTGCCAGCCCCTCAGTGGTCTCTCCACTCCTCTGGTATCTGGTATACTTAACTGCCTGGCTGTGTCAGAAAGGAACAGAATATGGCATGGCAGGAGATTTGGGGGTTTTTTGGTTTTGGTTTTTTTTTTTTTTCTTTTTTTTTGGGGGGGTGGGGAGTGAAGTCCCACTAAGGATTTTTTGAGGTATTCAGCAAAACTTTGCAGTCTGGAGCTCATAATGAAACATGTTCAAATGCTTCACGACACAATCAATGTCCAAACGCTCTCACACTAGCTGTAATTGCCATCTAACACAGTGGCCTCAGTAAAGAGAACTATAATCACAGAAAAAAATGCCTCTGGGGAGGCATCCCTCCTTTTCCAGAGGCTATTTTTATGTATAGTACAATTTTCACAACATTTTTGTTAGGTTATGCAATATAATGCAACTTTACGAAAAAATACTTGGGGACAACAATGTATTTATCAAATCAACTGATTCCTAGTGGCTTTGGTGCCTGTGTATAAAACACCGTCAAGTGAGACAAGTTGGAAGTAAGTACATGACAGTACGTTCTTTTCTTTGTAGCATGAATCTTCTGTCCATCATGTATAGCAAAAAATATGGCAGTCAAAACAATAGTAAAATTATCCTAGAAAAGACCAGAAAAGAGACTTTTAATTTACCCTCTTCAGAAAAACAAAATGGGGTTGCATAAGGTTTATGTTTTTTGACCCATTGATTGCTACTTACTTCTATAAGGTGGATATTTGCGATTAAGCATACTTTAAACCCTTCAGATATAGGATGAGAGCTAACTCGTGTAATTATTGAACCAATCAATAAGAAGGGCTAATTGATGCAAGATATTTAATGTCATATTCAAGGAATGTGTATTTATGAATATTAACAACAAGGTGTAACTGCCTGCTCCTAATAGCTACAAGGTCCTGCTGAATCCAATGAGAGTGTTGACTGCAGTTCCACTGGAACAATTTGTTCAACAGTAAGCCACTATCTATGAAATCCTAGGGAAGGCAAGCCATGAGGTCTTAAATCTACAAACAGAACTAAACAGTACGTTTGAATATACTGAGGAAATGATCACACAAACTACAGAAAGAAATACTAACAGAGAAATCGCTGGCAAATAAATTCTCAGAGACATCAATCAAACACGGAAGTAAAGAATGTATTTTCCTCCTTTCTACTCTTGAAAAACAATCAAAAGATGTGGGAAGATGTTAATCAACATCATAATAACCATGTGTAAGGAAAAAAAATAATGAACCTAAAGCAGAGAATCACCTGTAGTAGAAAACATGGCTTTGGCTTTCTGAGCTTTACTATTTCTACTTTTCTAGGAAAACAGCTGTTTTAAAGGTAGGGACATAGGTTTAGGTGGAGAAAAAAGGAACTCCATGTTATTCTATGACCTTCTGTATTCAAATTCTCATACTTCAGAGAAAAAAGAGTGACAGCTGCCTGACTTTTGCCTACAAAATCAGTCACCTTTGCTGACACTTTTTTCTCAGAGAAAAAAATTCACGGATTTACACGAATGCATTGCAATGGTACTTCTCATGTCCAAATTCCTTCAAAACCTGCAACAGATCCTCATCGTACGTTGGTTGGACTGATTATTTTAACCTTCAACCAAAACTAAGAAGATCTACAGGTAGTCCAAAGCTGTCATGTGGCTCAAGAGCTTAGACCGTTAACAACAAGTTTGGGTTGGAGTGGACATGAATTTTCTCCAACCCCAGCCAGGCACCTGGCAGTGCCTGAGACAGCTGACATCGTCCAGCTGGATCTTCTCTAGACCCAGGGGTGCTCTGCTTATGGAAGCACGTTGCAGAGCTGTGGCAACGCTGCACGAAGACATGGAAGAGGGAGCAGCGGGAGCTCTGTCCTCTGTCCGGGCCTGGACCACCGCTCCTCTGCCAAAGCGGCAGACACCTACTTTTCTTTTTGATGGTAGTGACCACGGACAGACGGGCCGCACTAAATGACGACGTACAATGTATGTGAAGCGCGGCCAGCAAACGGGCACACGGTAGCTGCCGAAGAAGCAGTTGTGGGCCTGTTCCTGTCCTGCCTGGTAGCCTAGCAGTCTCCCCCTCTCCTGTAGGTCTCAGACCCGGCCTACAGGAGCAGCTGGGTCTCTCCCACGGCCCCTCCTCGCCCTGGGCGCCCCGCGGGCGCAGGGCCGGGAGGCCGCCGCTGGTGCCGAACACGAGGCCTTGCCGCAGGCCTCGCACCTCGCCGCGTCTGCTGCGGCCCTGCCGGCGGGGCGGCGGCCTCCGGGTCCGGCGGGGGGGCAGGCACAGCGCTCCGGGGCGCTGGCTGCCGAGGCCGGCAGTAGCCCGGGGCCGAGGAGCGCAGAGAACGAGGCAACCCGGCGCCGACGCGGCTGCCATTTCCCCTGGCCTTCGGCGCTGCGGGAGCGAGGGCGGGGAGAGGAGGCGGAGGAGAAGGAGGAGGGAGGGGAGAGGGAGGTGGCCGAGTCGGAGTGCACTGAGGCTCTGAGCTGCCAACACTCACACATCGCCTGCCGCCGCAGCCGCACTGCTCCCGGATTCCGGAGAGAGGGAGCGAGTGCAGGCGAAGAAAAGCCAGACGCGGGAGAGGAGGCAGAAGACCGCTGGCAGGGGGAAGGAAGTCAGAGAGGAGGGAAACGTAGAGAGAGGGAGAAGGACCCCTCCTCCCCGCGGAGAGACGACTTCCCATGTAGCTAGGGATAGAGTGAGAAGCTGGCGCTCAGGAACAGTGAGAGAAGCTCTCACAAGCAAGTTACTTAATCCCCGGAGAGCGGCGGAAAGAGGGCACAGCAGCAATCACTGATCAGAACCACTATTCCCAACCCCTCATCATTTAACCCCCGGGCGGTTCAATGCACTACTCCAAGCTCTTTCTAGTTTCTTCCTCGGGCTAACTTCGGAGGACGTATCGCCGGAGCGGCCCGGAGGGGAGGACAAGGGCCTCGGAAGAAGGAAGGAGAAGTTTTGTGGGGGTTGCGTGCGGAGGAGAAGATGGGCTGGAAGCGCCGCTGTTGCTGGGGAGGCGGAGGCGGCGGGGACCTTCTCTGCCGGCTCACCCTGGTGCTGGGGTTCCTGCTGCCCGCCTGCAGGACGCGCCTCTACACCAACCACTGGGCTGTGCGGATAACCGGGGGGCTCCCGGAGGCCAACAGGATAGCGAGCAAATACGGATACGTCAATATAGGACAGGTAACGCTACTCACAACTACTTCCTAGCGGGCGCCGGCGCTGCGGCCGGCCGGCGGGCGGACAGGGTCCGCTGCCGCCGCCCTGCGCCGCCGGGGCAGGGACAACGACGAGGGCAAGGGACGGGCGGCCCCGCGGCCGCTGCCCGACCACGGCCCCGCCGCAGGCCCCGCCGCCGCCGCGGGGCGGTCAGCGGAGCCGCCCCGGCCTCCCACCGGGGGCCGCGGGAGGTGATGCTCGGGGACAGGTATGCCGGAGAGCTTGGGGCCGTGGCCTTCCCCTTCGAAGCCAGGTGTGAAACGGGGCGCGGGCCAGGGAGCCGTCCTGGGTCGGGAGGGGGAGGGCATCGCCGAGGGGCGTCCCGCCGCGGCTCTGTGCGCCGCCTCGCTGCCTTGGCGGCGGCTGAACTTCGCGCTCTGCGGCGGGCAGCCTCCTCTGTCCCCTTCTCGAGTTGAAAAGCGCTGGTACAAGATGAGCTCGTTCTGCAGCGAGCGCCGGTCTCCCCGGCAGGCAGGACGTGGCAGCCGCGGCCGCCGGCTCGCCGCGGAGGGCGTCCCGACCCCCGTGTTGGCGGGGCGTGCGGGAGGAGGAGGTGGCAGGGTGTCCCGGAGCGGCTGCCAGGCGTGCCGCTGCCTGCGGCGTTCCGTGGGGAAGGAGAGCGCTCTGGTGGGGCCGGGGCCACACCTGGACTTGGCTAGATCCAGATATCACCACGTCAGAAAATTTTTGGATCCAGTCAGGTTCAGAAACTGCAAGTGAGTAAACACCTGGTTCTCGCTAGATCCCATCACACTGAAAAATGCCCCCCTTTTAGTTAGGGAGAGTTCTCTTTAATGTTCTCTTTAAAATGTCCCAACATCACTTTTTCTTAAGGAGTTTATAGTCGGTGTTCTAGGCTTTCTTCGCAGTTGTTCTCAAAATACGAGTTGCATATGTAGGGTTTACAAGGTGAGTGCCCAAAAAATAAACAGTCCTGTTGCATGCTCGGGCGCAAACATCCAAGTACATTCTTACTAAACAGTAGTTTATTCTACATGAACTGAAAGGTTAGAAATGAGTATTTACAGGTACAGAAGGCTTCCTTTTATACATGAGGTTTACAAAAACGCAGCTGGTGTACACTCCAGGCTTTTCATGTCAACCAAATCAAAGTAAGACCCGATTATTATTGCTTTAAAATGAGTTCCCACTTACTGCATCGTTGAATCAAAAGTTTAAAGTACAACTCAATGTTCCCACTCATTGCCAGCCTGAATAAGACAGCTGTGTGGTCAATTAAGATAAACAATTTACATGAGAAAAGCTGGAAAATGTCACTGTGGTAGCACAAAACGTGATGTGTAAAGATGCAGTTACTTAGAAAAACTGAGTACCAACTTCTTTCAGGGAGTGCTTAAGCAGACAGGCAGTACTACTTCCAGCTGGAGGCACTATAATTTGGGAGGGAGGTTGAAGTCAAAATTGAAGTACTACTTTGGAACTACCATTTAGGAACCAAAATTTTTTGCATTGGCTTTCTTTTTAGTCTTACACGTTTTTTGCTCAAGATGTTTGTATTCCTATCTGGGCCCTTAAAGTGCCAAAATAAGCAAGTCAGTTGCAGGATGCACCTTTCTCCATTTTTTCTTTTGTCAGGCTGCGGGGTCAGCTCAGAGCCTGCCTTTTTGTGCTTTGCTTATGTAAACCCCATCTCGAATTATGGAAAGAATGTAGTAAGCCTCTCTTGTTTTTTATGTGTCAATGAAAGTGTCTATATACAACTATGAGATACCAATAGTGGATAAATTTCAGATTAGGTATACAAATGAGAATAAGAGAAAACAGAGACTATAAGTAATTAAAAACTGGAAAATACTTTACTAGGTCATGGGTATAAAAAGAGTAGACTGTGTGTCTCTGTAAAGATAGGTAAATGGAGTAAAGTATTAACTTAACCCTTGGAGAAAGGGAATCAGGAACAGCTTGGACAGATGAGGTGGACTTGTCCATTGCAAGCTTTTTTCATAGATCTGGAAAAGCAGGAAAATATTTGGCACAAAACAGGAAGTGCAAAAAGAAGATAAGAATGGGGCAATAATCTGCTGGTTATTATTGACAGACTATTGCAAGCAATTAAAAAAATTCTTTTGTGTGAGATGTTGAAAGATATTTTCTTATCTGAATATGCCCTGAAAACAGGAGACACCAATAAGCAGAATTTTCTCACAGAGTTTCACAATAGGCATAATATTTTTGGTTACATTAAATTTATGAGTTCACCTTTAAAAAGAAAGTGCAAAGAGCTAAATGCAATTCAGATGATCCAAAGAACTAACATATAAATTATTCAGAAAAATAACCTATTTAAAATATTCAAAATAAGTAGTAGTGGAACTGTATAAAAATGAAAGGTGTTTGCGAACAAGGAGCATTCTAACAATCGTAAATTGCATGATTAGAGCTGAAGGGAACAGTGGCAAAGAGGGGTTCTGAAGGTTTTATTTCCACTGACCATTCTGTTAATTTTGTGTTTGTGGGAAAATGGCATTGAAAGGTACATTAAACTGATCAGTGGAGACAAGATGGTAGACCCATAAAGGCTCTGAATTATAGATACTGACCAACATCCCTTGTCCCAGTTTTTGTTATTTAGTGCATTCCTTGTAACCGGAGGAATTTAACTTACTGGTTTTTGATGCTTGTGTGATTTGGAGAATATCCAGTTGATATTCTCCAAAATATGAGGTTGAAATACCTCTTAAGTAATTTTCATTGACATGGCAAACCTGCAAAGGCTTGCTAAATGACTGGACAAGTCAATCAGAAATAGATGGCAGAAGGGGCTATTAAAAGAGGCCCTGAGATAACCTGCTGGTGAGTAGTTGAGAGCTCTTTCTTTCACAGCTTCTGGTAAACTTTTGTTGCTCTCAGACTTCTGTGGTCTTCATGTCTTACAATGAAAACCCAAAGCTTTAACTTCTGTGTTCATTGAAAAGAGGAATTTCACATTAATTTTTAGGGAATACAGAACACCAGAGAGCGAATCCTCTTTATAATTCTATGTCTTTCCAGGCTATGTGTTCTGTTTCCTGTTTCCTACAATTTGCTCTGACATACTTCTTGTTTATCGTGTATTTCCTGTATTACCAATGAGAGGCATGTCTTCCGTGTTTCATTGGACTTTAAGATTACACAAACATGTAGTATCAGGACTTAAATGCATAGAGTTGACTTCTCTCCCCCTTTTCCAGTGTAGGTTTTTCTGACTTGCCCTTGAAGTGCAATTAACAGTTTCTCTAGCAAGAAGAAGGGTTGCATTGTTCTTTTTCACACGGGTCTTCTAAGACAGTGGTCTGGACTTGCAAGCCCTCTGGGACTGTGATAAGATAGCATAACATAAAGCAGCCAGGGAGTTGTTCTAAATTCCGTGCTGGATGGAGCAATTTGGGGTATAGGGCATCCCCCAGCACTTCTTTGCTGGCTCGTTTTTTATTTTGCAGTGGCTTGACAAAGCAGACCTTATCTTAGAGCAAAGTATCTGTCACTGACGTTCAGGAGCATTTCTTTCACTGTTTGCAGCTGTCCAGGGTTAAGCATATCCTCTGTGTAGCATTTTGTACAGTTGGTACATATTGTGACTATTTGCTGTCATCAGATGCCAGGAGTTTCTTGTTCAGGTAGTGGATTTTCCTTAAGGTTCAGGAGTACAGGAGAAACAAACCTTTGTGATACCACAAAGGTGATGGAAGAGATAAAAGATATCTGTGGTTGCAACAAGGGGGAGAAATGCTACAAAAGTAAACTTCAGATCCTGCTCTTCCTTTTTTTTTTTTCTTAATTCTAGGCAAGAGCTGAGGATGGGTTCGCACTTTCCCACATTACATCTTTCTTCTTCTACTAGTATTCTTCCAGGAATTTTACTTTTCTGATCTCTTTCAAAATTAAGTAGCCTATTTACTGCCCTTTGCAAGTGACAGACCACCCTATCTCTACAACTTTCTTCCTGCAAGTAGTCGACACTTAGCCAAAAGGCACCTAAGTGTACTGAGCTTGAGCTGTGCCTCAGGAATCACAGTAAGATAAACACATTTGGTTTTCTAAATAATGTAAAAGCTGATATCACTTGCCAATAGGTGTTTTGTGGTGGGTTTGTTTGTTTGTTTGTTTGTTTTAATCAGGAGTATTGATTTAAAGCCAGCAGATCACACAAAGATTTAGTAAATAATATTTGAAACTTGTTCATTTCAACAATTTATTTCAAACCTGACATTCCACTGATGTCACAGAGAAGATGTTGTGTAACAAGGTCAATTGATCGAAAGAATGGGAGGAATGGCTGTTTTTCATTTTCCAAATCTATTCCCAATGGAAGGCAGAAAAAAATTTTGCAAAGTAAGTAGTTCAAATTGGAAGACAAGGAAGCAGTTAAGGAAGAAAGGAACTTGTTTTGAGATAAAAAGCCTAAACTAAGGTTTCTGTCTTCAGCAAAGGAAGGATTTTGCTGCCAAAAGTCTCCACCACTTTACAAGAATGTCTCAAAAAAACAAGATGATAGGCCTTTGTGCAAAGAAGTTAAAGTACCTCATAATATAGATGGAAAATAGAAGAAACATACCTCTTAAGAGCCTGTATGCCCACAGCATTGAAACAGAGTATAGGTTATTAAAATTTAATACCTGTAATAAGTTTAATGAAGTCCTGAGTACTAAGGGTACAAGTATCAGGACAGTGGTATTAAAGACTTAAAGCCAGGTGTACTCTAAGTTGTATGCATATGCAGATACATAAAGTGGGGTAACACAAATCCACAAAGGAAAAATGAATTTTCTTGTACAGGAGGAAAAAAGTGCATTTAGGGGTGGCAGACAAATATTTGGAAAATATAAGTCCTGAAACAAAGTTTTTGCCAGTGCTCATAATGCCACAAAACCAGTAGGCCTGAACATATTGGAGACTACAGAGGGTATACCATGGCTATTTCTTAATATTTAGTGGTAATTTTCTCATCTCTGCAGTTAAAAATGGGAGGAAGGAGGGAGAGAGAACATATCTTAGTACTAGTAAATTTGACCTTTTCATTAGGAGCTGGATGGAGAGAAGGAATGGCTCCTGGTCATACAGGCAATCTAGTAGCCATTTGTGTGTTGTTACAAAATGAGGGAAGATGATATTCTTGTTTAACAGTATACTGATCAAATTGCATGATGATTTTTTTATTCAAAGCCCTTAGGCAAGCACAAACTAAATTATATTTTTAAGAATGACAATTAGTTGCAAGCCCAGTTTACAAATGGCAATGTTTGTGCAAACTGCTTCTCTCAAACAAAGTGCAGAAGTGGATCAGTCTAGGTTAAATGGAAGAAATCTTTAAAACACATTGAGGTGAATCCATAGTACACCTTACCTCTGGTATGACAGCAGTCATGTCTGGTATGACAACCTCTGACTGACAGTGGCTAAAGCTGTAGAAGTGAAAGTCAAGAGGGAAATCACTACAGATCAGTTTGTGCATTGCAGTGCCTTTAAGGAAAACCAGCTATGCCCGCATGTTTCCTGGCAGATATATAATGAGTTTTTGAAGGTCTTCAGTGAGGAGGTTCCACAGTGCCAATGGAGCTAGTGGTTTTTGTGTTTTCTTACACTCTTTGCCCTGGTGAAGTAGAAACTGTATTAGTCTTTCTGCAATTCAAAGCTTGTGTTTCTTGTTTCTCTATGAATGTAAAGAGTAGCAACATCAGAAAAGTTGTAGCATTTCCCTCTTCCGGACTTCTATGTTTTCCATCCACGTTCAGTCCTTTCCTTTATTTTACGTAAGTGAGCCTTTCACTGACCAGTCTTGCTGTTTGACTCTGGTCTTTCTAAGAGATCCTCATCTTGAGCAAGGAGCTGCCAGAGCATTAAGCTGAGTACAGCATAAGGATTCCTTCAGCTGTCCTTAGGAAAGCACTCCTATTTATGTAACCATCCTGTAGCCATATGACATTCTTTACAGAGTTCAGCCTGTGATCTGCTCTGGTTCACAGATTGATTCTGCCAAATTCCTAGCCCATTGTTCTCCAGTCTGAAGTTATTCAGTAGGTTGCTATTTACTAGGTGTAGTACTTCGGTTATGCCTTTGCTGAATGTTGTGCTGCCTTTCTCGACCATATGTTACAGTGCTGGTTCGCTTTGAATTCTGTTCCTGCCCCTCAATACACTAGTATATAATCTCTGATTCTCTATGTATCTTATGTTTAGTAGGTGTCTTTTCTATGCCAGTATTCAGGTCATTAGTTGAAATATTGACCAGAACAATTTCAAGAGGAGCTCTGGCAGGTAGTTGTTTGCTGCCCTGCTGTAATAATTAGATAAATCAATCTTGCTTATAAAGTTTTGACCTACTATTCCATAGTTTAATTCTGTGCCCTGCTTCAGGAATTTGATACTATTACTCAAGTAGTACTTGAAGATAGATAAAATTTTTAATTTACAAAGTATCTGCTCAAAACAAACATAAATAATGTAATAAAAATAAAAATCTGAAGAATATTGGATTGGACAGAGTCATGAATGATGTGTACCTTAAGGTGTTTGTAAGTGGATTTTTGACTCCAGTTTTAAACTAGTCTGAAATTAACCAGTTCTAAAAGTGATGATTTTTTTTTTTTTTCCAATTTACAGACTAAATTTAGTCACAACCAGTGTTATATATCTGTGATATATATCTGTTATATATCTTATACTTTAATGGCTCACCTCTCTCCATGACACTTTTTGGGCCAGCCTTTATTTTGCCTCTGTAGCTTCTGGTTTCCTATTAGAAGATAGACTTCCTACTACTACAGTCATCATAGTTGCTGTGTTTTGATTGACATCTGTTTGTCTTGACCAGAAATAATGTCTTGCTTGTATATAACCTCCCCACTTGTTTGTACAGTGCCATAAACAATGCTCATTGTCAGGCAAGACATTTCCAGTGTCATATTTGTGTGTTTTACTGGTGTGTTCTGTGGTTCTGTGATTGATCAGTACACCTTTCTCTTCTCCTCCAAATCATCAATTGTAAAATCAGCAAGTGGGGATATACACATCAACCATATTGTGTGGTACTCTTTGTCACCTGCCAAATACAGGAAACAATATGATCAAATGGAATCCTGCTTGCCAAAGATACATACCTTAAGACAGTGAGTGTTTATTTGGCAACATACTGAGCCAAATTCAATTGAAATTTGCAGAATGAAAAACTATTTGGAATGAAACATTGGCAAGTCCAGCAGAGTATGAGAACTACAGAATGAAATCCTGCCAGAACAGCTTGTTATGGACATTCTTGTGGATTGCAAGATGTTGCACAATGGAGGTGAGATTGTAAAAATCATGTTAATCAGGCAAGATGGAATATACAGTTCTAAACAAATCAGGAAAGAAAAAATTATATGCACAGACTCTTCCAAATAGAAGGAACCTGATCCCAACAGGGATAGCATACTTTTTAATAAGGGATGAGCAGTGGCTCATCTTTGCTCAAGTTACATTTTTTTTTCCTCTTTTTTATTTTTAGGATGGTTCTGTGCCAGCAGGGAATGGGCATCACTTAGGTTTGTGTTCTGGGGCCAGATTGGAGTTAAGAGATGCTGCAAGCAACAGTTAAAACCTGTGCTATGTATTTTATTCAGACTAGAACAAAACCTATGAGTTTTGTGTAAAAGTGCTTAGAAGGTAGTAAAGTGTTACAGAATAGTGCTGTGTGTCTGAAAGTCAAGCCTATAATTGCATAATGTTCTCCTTTTAGAAATATATAGTTTAATCAGTGGTAGCATGTAGTGATACTGAAATCAGCTTGAAAGTAAACTTTCTAACACAATTTGAAGTATTAGAATGCAGGAATTCTTTATTACAGTGCTGGACAGCTTCAGAGGATTTTTCCTCTAATCCAATGTGTGTCATGAATCTGCACAACAATGTATTTATTCCATCATGATCATACATATTCATTACAATGTACTTCCTAGTTAATACATAAACTTCACTCCTCCTGGAATCAACTTACAGGCCTCCAACCATAGTAGAAGTCCTTTAATGGTCATTGAGTGTTATCTAAAGGGCATATTCATAGTGGTCATATTCACTGAGTGCCCCCAATATTGTAAACCTTGCCTAGAACCTCTCTGAGGGCATGTGCCATTGTTTCTTGTTCCATAACTTTGCCACAAAACCCACTAGGTTCCTCATTATCGCTTTATCCATTGGTTCTAGTATCCTATATGCCTACTTTTACATGTTTTATCTAATTTTCTAGTTAGCCTTTAAGCTATATTTTGCAACTTCAAGGGAACTGAAAATTTCCATTCTTTGTGCTGTCTGTCAGTAGTTTCCCCTCTGGATAAACCTAGAAAATGTTTCCTTTTCTTTCCTGGAGCCTTTCTTTGCAGAACATATTTACACAGTAATCTGATGTCTTAAAAACAAAAATGGAAACATGGAAAGAAAGCACATGCTGTGTTGCACTTTTAAAGTGAGTAGTATGACATCTAGGGCATAGAGAAGTAGATCCTATAACATTTTTGCTCACCTGAACAGCCCTTATTCCAGCAGACCCAAAAGAATGGAAGGCTGTTCTGTGTCCGATAGAAGATCTGTCTAGATGCCACTATCTACGCACAGGCAGTGGTTTTTAGTTAGTGTCCTGGGTGAGGACGAACAAAACAAGCATCCAATGCTTCTCCCTAACACTCCTTTCAGCTGTTTTCAGCTAAGGAGCCTGCCTGACCTGGATATGGTTTCTGCATACTTAGAAATTCTCAGTGTTTGCTTTCTCCAGATTCTTGTTCAGTCTTTGAAATAAGATGAAACTTCTAGCATCCACAATATTCTGTGGCAAGGATTTTTAAAGTTTGCTGCTACACTGTGTGAAAATGCACTTCTCTTTTGCTTGTTATTTATTAATGTTGTTAGATGGCTGCTGAAAGAGATGGTGAAATATGATTTTTGTCCACTCTTATGCCATATATGATTTTTTAGACTTCGGATATTTTGCTGTAAATTATGTTGTATCTAGACTGAAGGGTCTTAGATGACTTTGCTATTCCTCACACAACTTCCATTGTACCACATCTTTGTCCTCTCTTCTTTTCCTACTTGGAAACTTTTTCAGATCTATATATGCTCTTTCAATAGAGGGGACTAGAGCTACAAAGGTTTTAGTGTCACAAAATCTTGCGTTATTCTCATAATTCCACATGCTCTGCTTTATTCTTCATATTATAACTAATGTCTAATATGTCATTTACTGTGGGGACTTCTCTCAAGCTGAGTACGCGTGGATTAGTCTGCCATAACCTTGAGATTGTCATGTTTTAATGGTACAGTACTGGGCAGCTGCAAACTGTTCATTTTGGTGTGACATTTGGCTTGTATGCAAGTTAATCTACTTTTGTCTGTATTGGATTTCATTTGATATTGTTGTCACTCAGTTTTGCAGGGTCCTTCTGCAGTTCATGCACAGTCAGCTGTTGCAGTTTTTATATCAGTCATGGCTGATGTCTACACCTCATGGCTCATTCTTTTTCCCCATGTGTATTTTTTATAATGAAATATTGTAGGTTCCAGAAGAGTTTCTGCAATGGAATCCGACAGAACTCCATCTGGAGCCTCCACTTATTGCAAGAAACTAATTGTTACTTAATAAAAAAGTAACTGATTACTCCTAAGCTTTGCTTTCAGTTTGTTTGGGTTTTTTTTTGTTTTCATTGCTTACTTCTGCAAAGACCTTTTGCAATGGGTTCTTAAATTTATAAAACCTGTTGGTGAAGAACATTGTCAAAAGCCTTTTGGAAGTTCAAACAGTGTATCTATTTACCCATCTCTATCTATATGCTTAGCCTCTTACAGTAATAAATTTGTAAGGCAGATTTTTTCCCAGCTTAACTATTACCAAAGCAGTGGCTTTATAACCAAGTGTCCATTAATTTTCTTTTTTCTTGGTTTCTATTATTTTTTCTAGTAATGACTTGTAGCTTCATCACATCTCCCTTTAAAAGTTCACATCATATTTGTCATGCAGCTGTTCTGATAAGTGAAAACTGTTTTTAGAATGAGATTTTCAATTGCTTTAATCTACTGAGAGTTTTTATTCAGTTATTCCACCCATATTCCTTCAACATTGTGAACTGTAGAATGTCAACTATTGTGTCTCAAGTAACTGATCTTAGCTGAACTGAAGCAAACGAATCAATCAAACACTAAACTTTGAAAAAACCTGATGCTTTTGTGAGCATGCTGCGCTCCAATGAGCCAAGCATAAATTAACAGCTTTAAGATAGGGAAATTCCCCTACGCCTGTTGGAAATTAGTAGACCCCTTCCCTGCAGGATTGAGCTGCAGAATAAGCTATTTTCTCATGAGCAACCAAGCCCTATCTTGCACAACTGGTAGTTTTATCAGTGGGATGTAGAGTGAGACTAATGCAGCTTACAGAGTGGTCTTATAACTCACATTAGCTTCTTTCATTTTTAAAGTATTATACTCCATGAAGTATTCAGTAGCAGTTTATATAAGCCTCTTAGTAAGGACATTGGAAATGTTTTTGCATGTACCCCACTTATATCAGTAAGGTTGACAGACTAGATGTATCCTGTCACCACCCCACAACACGAGCTCCAGCCCTAGCTAGCATGCCAGTATTAAATGTGATATTCTGTACAGTTTTCTTCCTTGCATCTTTGCAAACAAGATAACTTGCTTTCCATTAATTGAAAGCACAACATTAATAGGATTTTATTCATAACTAATTGAAATAAAAATTAACTCCCAGAGGATACATGTATGACAATATCTGGAATTGCTTTGGCACTTCTGACATGTGCCCATCACCACATCACTGTTATTACTCTTTGCTGCCTGTCTGATCAGGCTGAATGTTTGCTTCAGCTTGGAGTAGTTTAAATTTCCATTGTCAGTGAACAACACACCCCTACCCACAATGAATTTTAGGTCAGTGAATGATGAGGGTGGCCAACTGACAAACCACGAAGCCATCATCTGGGAAACCTGGTAGCTAGCATTAACAGAGGTGTAGAGGTTTGTTTTCTATAAGAGTTCATGATCCTGTGACCCAAAAGGGCCCAGGACTGTGTTGGTATCAATAAATGGTTCTACCACTGCAACAGTGGTAGAAACTTTCTTGTATATAAATGCGATTCCAATTGTGTGAAATTTGAACAATTTCCACTTCTTGCCTGGCAAATAGAAATATTAGTCTGACAAACATAATCACACGGTTAGCAGTTCTAGTGGTGGTTGAAATTTGTATAGTTTTTCTGATGTTTCTTATCTTGTAGGACTCTGAAACAATATCTTAAAATAGAAATGAGAATATATTTATAAAGAAAAATACATAATTTTATCCAATGCACTGCTGTCATTCTAAATATCTTTTCCCTTTTTCTGTATTTTGGTATGTTTAATATCAATGTATTAAACAAATGTGCAGTAGAAACTTTTATCCTTTCTCCAAGAAAAACCACTTTCAGGCATTCTCTCAACCCCAAGGTTGTAAGATTCTGCTCTCAAATGAGAAGATCACCAAGGAGTGTTCTTTATATGTGTGAAATTGGTAGTGTCTGAGAGCTGTGACTTGCTTATCATTAGTTTTAGTAAATTTAGATGTTTTGTAATGAATTGAGTATTAGATCTCTTTGGCTTTTCTCTGTAGTCTGAAGTAATTTAGAAGCTTAAGTTAGTTCTTAACTTAATGAGATTAACTACACTTAATCTAAAATGTAGGCCTTGCTGGGGTCTAGGTTAAAAAAGGATTAAGTGCTTCTTCCTTAAATTCTTATTGTAGTTACCATTAAACCCAACGAAAGATTCCTGTGAGTCCATTGAAAGCTTAATTGAATCTTCTAGCACTTTGAAAAATGTAACAGCAAGAGAGACCTGTGTATATCTGAATTAATGTCCCTTTTTTGTGTCACTTTTTTTGTGTGTTTATTATTGTTGTGATTGCCAATAGCAACTTTATGTAGAATATTGCAAGACTGTGCTGGACATTCTGTGCTAGAATAGAGTCCCTTGGTGTGCTGTAATACTTCTCAACTCCTCACTAAATGTTAGTTATGGTTATGTAGCTGTTTTATTTCTTACTGTGTTTGAATACTACATAACGCAAATACTTTTTTGGTCTCATTTGCTCACTTACTTGCTTTTTCTTTTAGTGTATCTTTAGATGCTGTCAAAGAGAATTTTTTTGTTTTCATACTGTTAAACTGTTACATGAACAGGTGCTGCTCTACTTGTCTTATCAAAGTCACTGTGGTTACAAATTGAGACATAAAGAATACTGACGAACCTGGCTTTTACACAAAAAAGTATGAACTTTTGTACAGCTCTAGCATAACCAAGTAAAATAGATGACTATGTCAGTAACCTGGGGTTCTGGACCAGTTGCATGCTTCTCTGTATTTGGTAAAGCATGTTGTACAGAGTGGAAGATATCAGATTTCACTAGAGTGCAAAGTTGAGGAAGTGTGATCTAGGTTAACTGTATAAGAGGGTTGCATTTAGTGCCTACACACCCCACATAGATGAACTTAACTCAGTCTTAGGTATTCCCATGAGTCACTTCTTTATAACTCTTTGGTAAATTATATCAGTAATAGAAGAGGAAATTGCTTAAATCGAGTCTCAGGAGAAAGTCAGTTAAATGAAAACATTGTACTTCCTATGACCAGTAAGAGCTGAATTCAGATTTGTAAGACAAAGTGCAGCATGAAAAGGTTTATTGCTGGCAATATAAATGTTCCCTGTAAACAGTATGACTAGTGTAAGTCACCACATTAGTCATTTTGAATGGTATAAATTCCCTTGCTATTAATGTGCTTAGGAGTTTTATATTGATGTTTAAATAACTGGATGCAGATATAACAATATTTCTACTGTTGTAGAAGAACTGCCTGGTTCTTAAATCTTTTACTCATACAAGTAACCCCATTAGATTTGACTGCTCTTGATTTATGCCTCTGAAATTCGGTAGTTTCAACAGTTATTTCTGACTTGCAGTTTTGTAAGTGAGAAGGTGCTTGATCCCATGGGACTGGGTAGATGTTTACAAGTTTCAGGACAGACATGATGCTTATTAAATATTTCAGAACCAAGATTTAAAGTGAAATGAATATGTGCAGTTTGTTGTGACACTTTCCTTGCAGTAGTTTGTTAAAAAATAAAACCTCTTAACTAACCTTTGTACTGTTTGCATGAATGAGGTAGCCTGGTCAGAACTTTGTCAAGCCTCCTTCTTATAGTTTATTATAATTACATATATGACAGCACAGGTGAAGAAACATTACAAAGAAACAATAGTCTTTAGAGCCTGGAGTAGCTAATAATGTATGGTGTATGGCAGTTCTGTTTGCTCCTTCAGCATTCATGACACTGCATGAGTGTGCATCCTCACGTTACATGTTTTGTGATATAACATGAACTAGGATTGGAAGTCAATAATATAGAGCCAAAGCTCATTTCCATTGACTCAGTACATAGTTTTGACATTTTAAATTACAGATTATTGAGTTAGTAAAGGGGAAAAAAAAAGATTTGAGAAAGCAGTGGCAATTTAGTTGACTTCTCAAAATTAAAGGTTAAGGGTATTTGTTTCCTTTTTGATGGCTTCATGAAAATGATGACTGTGGTACTGAAACAAAATTACCATATTGCCTAACAGCTTCTTTGCAGATAAAAAATATGTTTGTTATAGCTTGAGCTTGCAAATGCATGATGACTGCATTGAAGTCACTTTAAATACCTCAGAGGTTACTTTTGTTTATTCAGCATAATATAAATACGCTTTGTTGTGCTTATTTTTACTTGCAGAAACAAGGTGGTGACTCACTCACTGGGCTTCATAAAAACTGGCATAAACTACCAGTTTATGTTATGCTGGTTTTTGTATTGAAAATAAATTATAGAAAAGATGAATGAAAATGAAGGAAGTAACTGATTTTCTTCTGAGCATTTTCATGAAAAATGTAATGTTGCCCTGGAACTGCAAGCCCATGGTCAGGTTTGCTGCGTAACATCACATTACTTTGACAGGAACATGAGCTTTCCAGTTGCTGCAGCACTCACAAGGCAAAGCTCACAGTTCCAGTTATTAATGCCTGTAATTACTGTACTTGAATTTTAACATTTCACATGACAAATGTGGAAATGGCTTTCTTCACTATCTCTCCCCAGATATTTTAGGCTAATAAATCTGTTGGAGTCTACACTTCATATAAACCCCTCTACCACTGCCTGTCCAATAATCAAGGATCCGTGTTCATTAATTTTTAGGTATGTTTTTGAACATTGTTCTAATAGTCACAACGTGTTTATCAGTCCTAGGATAGAGGTGGATGAAACCTGTACCAACCTTCAAAGAAAATTTTCAAGTACTATAGTGGCATTTTTTTCAATTTAATGCTTGCACAATCAACACAGTGTCCAGATATCTTCAGCTTCTCGCTTTTTATTCATTCTTAACATCACTGAGGGCATATTTTTATGCCCTCAACTATAGGGAAGTGGTACCACATAGCAAGTGTTCAAAGGGTGCTGCTAATACACAGCACAGCTCAGGTATTTTCCTCCCAGAAAAGGACTGATGCATATTATTCTCAGAGCTGAAGCTGCAACAGAGAAGGGTAAGGGTCAAGCTCAAGCCCTGATTCTGTCATAACTTTTGCAAGGAATATGTACTTACTGTGGTCTCCTGTTACCTGTGGCATGTAAGGCTTCACTGCTCATCCATATAGGACTCAAACATAATTTTCACATGGTCTTTATTCAGGCAGCTTTTCCTTGGCTTTATTTACCTGATGGGTGTATTCAGGATTTCTCTTTTTATAATTTGGCTTCAATATTCCTTTTTTACCTGCACTTTTAGAAGTAGCACCATTTTCAATTAAATATGATCAAAGTATATATTTATTTTAAAAATAATCAGTTAACCTCCCCCACTTTTCAGAATTCAATAAGGCAGAGAGTTCGTAATTTCTGTGACAGGATTTACACAAACATATAATCTAAAAAAACATGACACAGTCCTATTTGGAAGGATTGTTCCTCCTGTATAGTAGTGTAGATTCAGTTAATAAATCTTCGTATGATCCAGCATGTGTTTGCCTTAAGGCTGTGATACAGTTTGAATTTATTCTTTCTAATACCTAAATTAATCTTACCTGCTGATTTGTACTAAAACTTGTGATAGAAACTTATTAGGTTTTTGTAATGATGTAAAACACTTTATATTGCTATTTGGTTGCTATAGGTTTTTTGTCTTTATTTTTCAAAGTAACTCCATGTGTTAAATATAGTTACCAAGAGAGTGCTAAAGTAATGCAATTTCAAAAAGTAGAATTTCATTTGACAAGATTTGTTTTAAAATACTACTGTACAAAGTAACCTTCATGCAGAAAGTGTGATTGTAAGAAGCTTTTTCCAATTCCCCTCAACTTTTAAAAGTTATGGATCAGTTAGGAGTCTCAAAGGAAACATAATTTGGTTTATGTTGCTAAATGTATTTCATAATATAATCTCAGTGAAGCATTTCTCTATATAGAAAAGTAGAACTTTGATTTTTAAAAATAGTTTAGAATTAATCTAACTATGAATTTGGAATTCCACATTTAATCCACATTTCAGTTTTAATTAAATTATATTTTAGAATTTAGACTATAATTATGCCTAAGTTATATTCTGTAATGCAGTAGAAAGCCTTGGAAAGTAAAACTATGAGAAAAACTACTTTTATAGAGGTAATCCAAAATCAAATGTACCAAGTGTCTTGGCTTGAGACAACTTAAAGATGTAGGCACTCTGAAATCAGTAACATCCTCCTTGGTTTGAACCCTTTTCCACCAGTAAGGAATGAGATATGAGTAGATACAAGTGAAAAAATGGTACCAAAAGTTTAGTAACAGAATGCCAACAGGCAAGGGAAAGAGAAAGGTAAGTAACTGCTAGATAGCAAACTGCTAAATTTCACAATCCCCAGGGAACAGAGAGAGGCCCCAATGCTGGAAATGCTCTTTCGCAAGACATTGCCAGCTAGAGGCGGCCACATGTCTGGGGGACAGGGGGAAGATAATGTCACACCTTCCCTTCTAAGGTGGCACGCTCCAGACAGCTCTGTCTTTCTGTCTGGTGAGAGAAGCCAACAGACTTGAACTGACTTCACCAGGAGGCACCCACAGAACTCAACCAAAGGCAGCTCAAAACCACCAAATTCAGCCTCTCTGAGATGCGTGAAACCCCAAAAATTAAAAGAGAATCCGAAAAGGGAAGACAAACCCTTTGCCTGAGCAAAGGCCAAACAGTTCAGGAAGCAAACACCACATGGCAAAGAACTGTAAGTTGCCCATGAGAGAGGATTTTAAAAATGCCCATGACAGCATTCCCAGACACATACAGAGCATACCTGTCTGTAGAGTCTTACAGTAACAATTTTTGGGCACAGATAGATATTGAATACAGTAGCATAACTGTATAAAAATCTCAGCTTTCATACCGAATTAGAATATCGAAAATTATAACTGGCCTCAGAATATCAATGTGTTTTAATCCTACTAACAAAAGCATATGAAAATTAAAAGGCTGGAGTTTATTTTTCAATTGAAAGAATTAATGTATTACTTTTTTTTTTAAACAAAATACAGCAGCATCTAAGCAACACCAGTGACAATATCTCAAAGAACATAAGGCTGAGCTACTTTATTTTAATGGCTGTTACTAATTTTTGGCAGTTTTATTTAAAAAGCCAAACTAGCTCAAGGCAAGTGCCCAGACAAAATTTCTCCGTTCAAATAACTGAAACAGAAGTGAAAAATACAAAAGAAGGCTAGAATGGTGCATTTTAATTCAGTAAGGTGATATGCTTTCCTCTCTATTTAAACTGAATAATAAAGAATCCCAGTGGTTAAATAGGAAAGTGTTGTGTTCCCACCATGTTGAAGAGATGCAGCGTAATTTACTTCTATGGAATTGCGGTGTTTCTGCTGAAACAACCATGTGGATTTTTTAATCCCACTCTCTGTTTTGCAGTTTTCTTTATTTTTCATGTGCAGGTGGTTCAGAAGGGAATCTTAAGTTTTCCAGCTGAGCTGTCCTGTCCTCTAGACTGAACATTCAATAAACTGGGCAAGAACTCCTAGTTACAGTATAGGCTTTTTCCATCTACGAGACTCAAAAAATTCTTCAGGAAGAACGGGTATATTGAAGCCAAACTAATTCAGAGTGTCACTATTCAGGAGCAGCAACACTTCGCAGACATCAGTTCCACTCGAAAAAAACCTGAGAAGAAAATGAAGAAACAGATATGAACTGGCAGATATGTTCCTACAATGAGAACAAAGTTCTTATCTCTATCATACAGAGATATCTCCACAATATGGGCAGTTGAATTTCTATTAGTTAAACAATAAAAAAACCTTTCGACTTGATGATAAGTTTGGGAGAGACAGAGCCGTCATCTCAGTCTGCAGCTCAGATGTCTGAGCAGCTCTGCAGCTGTCCTTATGGTGGCTGGTGTTCCAGCCTCAGTATGCTGGAGATCTGTCAGTGCTGATCCAACAGTGGGGTTTTGGAGAAGAGAGCTGGAGGCTGAGAAAGTGTGGTCACTACTGTAGTATTTTATGGTAAAAAAATTGCATCCCAGTCTCCCAAAAAATTCCACTACACAGTTTTGTTTCTTGCAATACAAGTTAAGTTTAGGTCCCAGGTCTGGAATGAACATGACCTTTCCAGATATTGGTGCTTTTTAAAATAACTGAACAGCTAACAGCCTCTGTAGAGCTTTCTTGACCCTAAATGCTGAACCAGAGCCCTGGTTTCAAGATGTGTAACATTTGCTTATCTGGAGTGACTCAAGAAGGAAAGGGAGTGGCTGTTTTCTGTAGTATCTTTGAACTGGTTTACCTGCAGATAACAATGAGCCAGCTGGGGTCAAAATTAAGGGCTATGGGCTTACCTTGTGAGATTTCAGATTTACATTTGAGGTGCACTTTGCATCTTGTCTTGTTAAACCTCGTAAGATTCCTATGGGCTCACTTTTCAAGCTTGTCTTGGTCCCTCTTAATGATATCCCATTTGTCTGCTGTGTCAGCTGCACCGCTCAGCTTGGTGTCTTTCAGGTCATTCTGCGATTCTGTGTATGCTGGTTTTAACAACCAACAGGGAGCTAAATTCCAAATTCCACTCTCTTTCTCCCACTCCTGATAATGAAGGGACAATAAGGAGAGATTATGTGATGAAAATAACAATTTTTTTTACTAAAATCACAGTAACCACAGCAGTGTCAATAGTAAAAAGCACACAAAAAGAAAGTGCCTTAACCACAAAAGAACATTCACCACCAGGTACAAGGAAAAGAGCTTCTCAAAGATAGCACCAGGTGTGATCTCCAAACAAAGGCAATATGGTGAGGAGAGCCTCCACAGCATAGTGTTCTCCCCCACCCTCCCACCCGCCCCAAAAAGAGTAGAAAGAAGGGACAAAACAAAACCTGGAAGCTAGTTCATCTGAAAAAAGGAATTGTGCAGCTGCTGGCTAAGCTCAGTCCTCTGCACTTGCTTGAATTGCCACCTCCAATACTGTTGCTTGGAGCTGTCAAGATCTCAACTCCCACAGTAGCACTCCAGAGTAAAAAATGGGAGGAGGGAAAAAAATTGGTGGGCAGCAGAAGGGACCAAGTCCACCAGGGTTTAAGCAGACAGTTGAGTTTGCTTTTGTGACCAGGGCAAGAGTTGTGCATTCCCAGCTTCTGGCCCTGGTTTTTCCTGACAAAGCCATGCCCCCCAGCGATGTTGTGGGTGATATTGAATAAACAATGCTAAAAACTCCACCCCCTTTTCTCTTTAACTGGACACTATGAAAATGTGTAAAATGATGTCACATAATACACATACAGAAAAGATATTTCAGAGACAAATGAAAATGCTTCAACCTGAAAAAATGTAGAAGTTTGAAATAGAGTTGAAATTATTTTGTTAAAATGAGATGATAATAGTAAACTTAATAAACTTTCTTCATCTCTCTGTTTTTGATATTTTCTTCTGTCAAGGACTTTAAAACTTCAGAAATTTTTTGCAGTTCTGAAAAATGGGAAGGGTCATACCTTCACCTCCATGTGAAATATGATCCTGTACCTGTTTATGATGATTTATATTCCAGCTCTGCACAGGGATAGCAAATTTGTGCTTCTTTGGCTCTTCTGTTGTCTTACTGAGTTCAGAATCATATCTATACCTGATCTGTCTTCCTTTCCAAATCCATTTAGGAGCAAATTCACTAAAGCCTGGGAGAAACAGGGTCCCGTACAATATGTCCTCCAATTCACCAAATCAGTAGCATATTGCTTTCTATTCAGCCCTCTGGGAGAAGAGCACTTTCCACCTAGATGTTTAGAAGATTTGCCTCTTCAAAAAGAATAATTGTTTACAAGCTAAGAAGCATCTCTTAGGTTTCTGCCCAGTAGCTTGAATGACTTCCCTACTCTTGTTCAGCTATATATTGGAGTTTCAGTCACTTTCATTTCAGAATGAAATGAAAGAGCTTAGTCAGATAGGTCTGTTTGGTGACCGTATAAATGTATTTAAAGTATATTTAACAGTAATCTTTAGCATTTGTGTTTCCTTACAGAGTTTGTGGGGACACAATGCCCACGAAAATTAATTCATTCATTAATTATGTCCTAAATTATCTTACTGTTTCCCTAGACTATAAAACAACATACAGAAGAAATATTTTTCAAGAGCAAGCTTAGAAAGTTTGGTTCTTGTTTCATGTTATCTGTAAAATAAACACATTTTCACAACTTTAAATAAGACTTGATAAATATAAATTTAATTTAAATATGTGGATGCTTTAGTTTTCAGGGACAGCGCTGTGACATTGCAGGATTGTTAGTTCCTGGGAACTGAAATAATTCCTGGGAATTATTTAATTCTTGAATAAATATAGCATAGTACAACTGAAATGTATGTATAGATCTATTGAAAATGGTTATTTACAAGTACTACTGCTGAAGAGATTAGGTCTTCCCTACAACCACTGTCCATTCTTTTTCCTTTGGCCAGGCAGTATTTTCCTATTTCTTTTTAAATAAATCATGCCCTCCATGTAAAAAAAAGAAAAAAAAAGGAGAAATTACAAAGATTTCCCAAGGACATATGAGTGAAACTGTCAGCAATCTCTAGCAGTAGTAGAGTAGTTAGCTCTGATGTTTCTGTCTTTGCACTGCTTTTCTCTGAGAGTGCCTCTAGGACTTGGGAGTTAGAAGTATAAAAAACAAGTATAAACAAGTATGTTTAACAAGAACATACACAACAAGTTTTATTGTGCTATAGTTACATGGTTTAATTCTTCCTAGTGGTCCAAGGAACTGGAAGGTCTAAGTCAATTCCCTTTAAGGTAAGAGGAGAAGGCAAAAAAGCTTTTAGTAATGCTGGTGTTACTTTGCTGTGAAAGGCACTGGCATTTAGCGAATATGAATTTAATTGCACTTAAAAGATTTGGGCTCATTTTAATTCCTTGTCAGTTATGAACTAAAGCTGTAGATCTCACAATTCTAAATAATCAGTATCATTATCTGAAAATTAATGGTGTTTGGAAGACATTGCACTGCAATTACCATACATAGTTCCAAGGGCTTAAGTCTGTCTCCTAAGCCCAAGTTCTCAGAGGGACTAGATCTGACAAAGATTACAAAATCCTGTGCTGTCTCCCTTGGGCTGGAAGGATGCAGATGCCTCCAGTGTCTTCCATGGATGGCTAGTTCTGCTAAACTGTAGAACCTCCCGGAGTGCAATCGGGTAATCTCCTAAATTTGCTGGTTTGGATGCCCTCAGAGTGGTCAGCTAGAGCTAATCTTTAAATAAAATAAATAAATAAACATCTTAAACTAGTACAAGGCAAAACACTGAGGACTTGGTGATATTGAGACCTTTATAGCACAAAACAGGATGGATGCTTATTTTCTCTGTAATATGGCCTTTCTGTTTAAACAGTTCCGTGAAGTTGTAAAATCCAGTTACCCATCTGAGCTGAGTCTTTCCAGTAATGTGTGTGCTTTTGTAGCACACAAACAAACTGCACAGACAAAGTAGAGGGTTTCTAATGCACTCTGAAAGCAGCAAGGTTTATAAAAGTTCAGTTACCTTTATAGGTTACTGGTGGGGTGAGTATGCACTTTGCAGGTCTCTGAAGACTTAGAGAACAAGGCTAACATCACTTCCCAGCAGCTAGCACTTCAGTGTTATTTGAGGCTGATGAGTCCTGGAAACATCCAGAAAATAACTGATTACATCCCTCTCTCAGGAAGGCATGCCATCACTTGCTCTGAGCCTGGCACCAAATTTCAGTAACTGTTATAAATAATAGTAATGTTAAAAGAGTGCAACATTAACCTGATGCTACTGGACTTTGTTACAGGCTCTTAAAATCAGAATAAACTTTAGTTGCTGTAGTCAAAAGTAATGGAGTGGCACAGAGTAGAAGAGAATAGAATAGGATAAGATAGAACAGAATTGGAAGGGACCTACAGTGGTTATCTAGTTGACAAATTCAGGGCTGACCAACAGTTACAGCACATTGTTAAGGGCATTGTCCAAATGCCTCACAAATACTGAGCATTGGGGCATTCACAATCTCCCCAGGAAGTCTGTTTGAATATTCTCTTGGTAAAGAAACACATCCTAAAGTTCAGTGTGAAACCTCCTTTGATCCCATTCTGGACCATTCTGATGCATCCTGAATCCTAGTGGGAAGAGATCAACAGCTCCATCTCCTTGTCCTCTCCTCAGGAAGCTGTATAGAGCAATGAGTTTAACCCTCAGCCTACTATTCTCCAAGCCAAAGTTCTCAGCCCCACTTCACAAGCCATGCCTTCCAGGCTATTCCTCAGCTTCGTTGGCCTCCTCTGAATGCATTCAAGGACCTTCACATGCTCCTTAAATTGTGGGGCCCAGACCTGCACAAAATACTCTAAAAGGAGCTTACCAAAGCTGAGTATGACGAGATAACCACCTCCTTTGTCTGGCTGGTTATGCTGTATTTGAGGTATTCCAGGATGCAGTTTGGCCGCACAGCTGCCCAGATACATGGCTGAGTCACACTTACCTTAATGTTAGCCAGCACTCACAGGTTGCTCTCTGCAGGGCTGCTCTCCAGCCACTTCACTCCCATTTTACACTTACCCCTGGTGTTTCTTAATCCCCAGCGCAGAATCCAGTATTTCACCTTCTTAAATTTCATCCCATTAATCATAGCTCTGATCTATCCAGATGCATCTGCAAGGCCTTTGGTCTCTCAAGAGGGTTAACAGCAGCTCCCAGTTTGGTATCATTAGCAAACATGCTTATGGAATACTCAAATCATTGTTCTTAAATATATTGAACAGAATTGGTCCTAGGACTGAGCCCTGTGGAACAGCACTCTTGAGTGGCCACCAGCCAGATATAACCCAGTTAATTGCAACTGAGGTCACCTGCGCTGTGGAGATGTGCTGCTTCAACTGGAATTGCCTGTCAGAGAGAAGGCAGCATGAAAATTACTCTACTACTGATACACTTTCATTAGTCTTAGACAAAAATCAATTTATGATAAACTAAATTGATTTAACTGAATGTTTTGGTATTTTTCTTACACTAGACTTAAGTTACTCTTCCCAAAAGGAAGATACTGATGGACCACCTACACAGACTGGCATCAATATCCTAGATCCAGTTTTCCCTGTTCAAGGAATTAAATTTAAATTGTTGCTGTTTTCTATCAATCAATATCAATATTTTCTTTGTAGTCTACTTACATATTTCCTCAAGATTTTTGTTTTCTAATATTCTAAATACTCTTGGAATTTGTGAGTGACTAATTTCCAGTTCTCTGCAAGTCTTTACTGCTGAGCTCTCAAGTTTCCTGCATGTGTATTCTTATAGATGCAAATTGAGAATAAATCTGGGGGATTTTTTTAAGGTGAAAGTTTTCAAGTGTTGTTCCATCCTCTTTGATGACATCATTCAGCTCTATTTGGAAAACCAAGCCTGTTTATGAGGTCACTTTGAGTTTTAAATGGAAATGACAGTGTGCTTAATTGTCCCTTTTTTGCTCATCATTGAGGAACTTGAAACTAAATTATTAAGTATCTTACAAGATTTGCAGTGCACTAGTAGGTCAAATTCCAAATGAGTTGGAGAGGCATTCTCCCAAAGACAAGGAGACTGAATGTTAGTTTGTAGGTGGGTGAAACTGAAGTTTCAAGTTAAAAATGAAAAATGAAAGCAGACATATTGATGACTCTGGAAAGGAAGATTTCTTTTTCAAATTGTGAAGGCCATCTTACTTCAGTATTTATATTTCTATTGCGTACTGAAGGGATGAGTAAGAAGCATTTTTATTACACCATTGTGAAATTTGCAATTTTGCATGAATTGATTTTTTACCTCAAATGAGTTATCCCATGAACTTAACGTTTCCACCTTTCTTCTACTTTTTACTCTCACTTGACAGAACAGGAAAATTATTCCTGTTGTATAGTCTGATGCCATGAATGCCCTTTTTATAATTTAATTATATAAATAACCAAGACTAGTGTGTTTTACAGTACATTTCCTTAAGCAAACTAGATGGAATGCTTTTTAATAACCCTATAGCCATTTAATGATTTTTATACTTGCCGTTTGAGGACAGTTTGGATATAGATATAGAATTACCTAAAGTACTGCATATAAATTAAACATTAAAAAGGTAGATACAGCCAGACTAAGCAGCTCAGTTATAATCTTTGGTTATGCAGTTACTGCCTGAAGGATACTTCATCCACTTCATATCATATGTCCTTCTTTTGAAAGATGATCAGTGGGTTCAAGTAACATTTCAGCACAGAGGAAATTGCATAATTTATAGACTTTCCAAAATGAAAAACAGGAAACGAGTTTCATTAAATAAAGTCTTCCACTCCTTTTTTTTTCCTTTTCTGCTCTTACAGATTGGAACATTGAAGGACTACTACCACTTCTACCATAGTAAAACAATTAAAAGGTCAGTTCTCTCAAGTAGAGGTACCCACAGCTTCATTTCAATGGAACCAAAGGTAAGAAAATCCATGCATGTGTCTGAGGAAAAAGCCTTTGCATTTTTTATATGAAATACTATACCAGGCGACGTTCACCTGAATGGCATATAGCATTACAAGTATTACCCTATCTGTTTTCTAAGGTTCTACTTCTCATTAAAATAAAGTGAAGAAGATACCATGGTATTAAGTATGTGCTATTCTTGGAACATAAGGTCAACCATTATTCCTGAATGAGTAGCTGAATTTTGATAATGCACTCATTACTGCGTTATGCTTCTCTGTAAAATTTTAAGATTTATGTTCTGCAGATCCCTTCTGTGAAGCAACCAGCTTTAAAAATAAAAATGGTCAATGTGGTATGTTACAATGTTAAGAGGAAAATTTCTCTTGCATTTTTTCTTCTCTTCTTCTGGTCTAGGTCTATGAGGGATTAAAAAGAGTACTCTTTTCTGTGATCTCTTTTCTGTGATCCTTTTGGTTTCACTGATCTTAATTTTAAGATCTGTGTGAAAAATGGTGCCATTTCTTTGTAGCATACACTATAATAGGTAACTGTCAACACAATTTAATAACTGGTTTATAATTAAGTATAATATCCTCATGTATCCTACCCACAACACACATTTGTTTGAATCCTTTAATATCAATGATTAGTAGCTTATTTACTGACTGGAGAATTAGATTGCCTCTGGTTTTTTTTTAGTAAAAAAAGTTTGGTGAAGATCCCATTAGCTTTTTTCATACTGTTCATGCAATGCAGTCTTGCCAACAAGCCCCCGGGCCCCTGGTGTGGTAATAACAGAGTCAAGCTTTTATAAATTATTGGATGATGAATGTTCTCTGTGAAGGATTTGTCAGGTTTTACTTAACAAATCATTCATGAGAAGTAAAAGTTACTGGTGAAAGAGTTTGAACACTGTACAAATTGAGCATCATATAGGAATACTTCTGCCATCTGGAAAACTGTGTTTAGGTCTGAAGTTCCTCTTGAGGATGGGACAAGACCTGGAATGTACACAAAAAACTGTTCAATCCTCTGTTGATAAGGCTGAACTGTTTAACCCTTTGAGAGCACCAGCAGCTCTGCTGGGGGTTAGTATAAAAGTGATCAGGGCCCAAATCTCTGTTCCTATAAGTACTGAGACCCACTCTTCAAACAACAAGCACTGCATGTGGAATAGGTAAGATGCAAAAGGAAGGGAAAGTTCACTTCTGCATCAGTCCATGCTCTTTCTGTATGCACAGAGGTGGAGGGATTGACACACAAATGCACAAGTTCACGTGCATGTGCCACCATAAACTGTGGTGTTATGCCCAGGTCCCAGATACACCATCTGCACCTCTGGCAGGTCGTCTAGACTACTTTGTCCAGAATAGTGAGAGACAATAAAGGCAGAACACAGCCAAAAATCAAAATTAAAATTTATTTATTATGTTGTTTAGGTCTTGTCTCCAATCTATGCTGCTGGTATAGAATTTCTAAATTTCTGAACCATTGTTACATATCACTTCAATATTGAAAAGCTGTAGTGAGGGTTGTATGCAACCCTGTTAATGATTCTGTACCCAAAGAGAAGCTGATGGTCTAATAACTGGATGTGGCAAGAAGTGTTTGTATGATTCACTTTGTGACTGCTTTACTGAACCTGGGTTTTGGAATTCTTATGTGGCTGCAGACATGTCAATAAATGGACATGAATTTGTAGCATAAAGACCATGTTGTCCTCAGTGTGTATAGCATTTAATGATTATTAAAGCAGACTGGCAATTTAATTACTCTATATAAGCTGGTTCTTTTAAAACAAAAGATTTAATGTTAAATAAGACACATTGCATTGCTGTGAGAATTTGAAAGGACCACACGCTACTATATTTATGAGTGGAATGGTATCTAATGCCAATATTTGCTGCAGATTAGTCAGCATGGGTATTTGGGAACAAAGCAACACTGAGGTTTGTTTACAAATAACTTAATGATAATTCACTTAGGCTGAAAAAACTCTCCCTGTTATGTGTACATGGAATTAACCTGTTCTGTGTCGCTTCAGACATGGATCACTAATTTGCTCCTTTACAAAATTTTAAAGTATGTAATTCTGACTGAGTGACAATTTGTTATGTAAATAGCCTGCATATAATGGAAGAAATTATGAAATTTGGCATTTCTAAGATATTGTCAGTGTTTGATTTCATTGTGTGAATGCACAATGAAAGATGTAGAACTCATAGAAAATCTTGTTATTGTGGATTTAAATTAATGAATTGCTTTGAAAATCTTCTGTTAGATTTTCTTCTTCTGGAAAAGCCTCTTGACACTGTTATAAACAATATGAATAGATGCAACAGGGAACATAATAACTAGATATGCTACTTGGTGCTGTGGTCTAGTTGATAAGATGGGGGTTGATCAAAGGTTGGACTTGATGATCTTCGAGGTGTTTGTCATCCTTTATGATTCTGTGATAAACTGAAGACATGTGGATTGCACATTTTGACACGTTCCCCAGCATTAGCCTGTATTAACCTCATAACATCTCTGTTTAGAAAAAAGGTAAAGAATGTGCAGTATAACACAGTTTTGTCAATTGTCATCCACATCCTTACCTAGCAATGCTACGTGTAGTCATTCAGCGAAGAAAAAGATTAAACATAATCTTCTTATGCATAAGAATGGCTGTAATTTCCTTAAATAGATTGTAATGGAGAAAATTTGAAACATAGCTTTAGTCCTCTTTCTCCGACAGTGAATAGTTATGTGGTGTTTTGCATGTCCTAATGGGAAAACATAGAAGTGGAAGAAGTCTGTGGATTTAAAGCAGAGATCAAAGCCAACTGAATGAAATCTATTTACAAAGATTTCTGGTCTCCCCAGCTTATGTGCTGTTTGTGGTTATCTTTGGCAGGGGTCAATGAGAGCACCACACCATGAATCAAGAGGTTTTTTTAGCTTTAGAATTTGCTCTACAAAGTTATTTTGGTTGATACTACCATTCATGAAACAATGGGAGTAGGAGCAAAAAAAAAAAAGTGGGAAGATGTACAGATAGTGAAAAGGTATCATGAGGCTTTAATTCTATATAGTTGAGTGTATTGATGGTAGACTATCTGCTGAAACCACATTATAACAGTATTTGCACGGATGAGAAGAGCTGAGGTATCCCTCTGGGTTTGCTCCACTGGTGAAATGAAGAATCACAAAGTGGGAAACATTGCAAGCAAAGATTGATAACACAGTCTGAGGCCAGACTTTTCATCAATAAAAACTATGAGGGAAATCAGGTGGAGCTTTTCTATTAGTAAAGCGATTACAATTCCAATGAAATGTGAGAGTTGAAGTGTCTATAAAAGACAGTAGTACATGTAAATTAAATGGACAGCACAGCTGGAAAAACTATCTTTTTATTCTGAACTATTGTATAAAATGAGGAGTTTTTAGTAAGGTGCTGTGATAATGAAATTGTGACTCTTATATCCCACAGAATAGGTAGAATAAATGATCCTAGAAGACAACAGTTCTTAAGATAATAGAGGGCAGATGTAAGATTGACAATATACTCAGATAGAGTATATTATCTAGCTAACTAAAGTTTGTTCCATTTTTCTCATGAGCTCCCTGTGGTCTCCCACCACAACAGAGATCTGAAAAAGACTTCTGGCCCACAGTGATGCTAAAAACCTTGTAATTAATAATTTGTGTCCCAGTGAAGTGTGATATTAGCAAACTTTGGAGCCTTAGTGTTTCTTTATTAATCTCTACTAATATGGTATCTCATATTTTTCTAACTTCAATGAATTATGGGTAGGTTTATTTGGGGTTTGAATCCTGTTAGATGAGTCACAGGAACATAAAGGTTACATAAAATAGAAAGATTTACAGTCTCACAGAATGAAGAAGTAAGGCTACCTTTACTTACGGAAGATACTTTGCTTGAGCACAATTTTGCAGTAGTGTCATGCCTTTGTCAACCCTACTCCAGGATCAGAATACCTGGAAAAACATTACTCCAGACAGTTATATTTTACACAGCCTGATCTAACCACACACAGTGTGTTGCAGTATGATAGGGGAGAAAGTCGTATCTTTGCCATATCAAGATGAACAGAACTCATGGTATCAGCATATAAAATGCTCGCAAGCATATCTTTGATGACACCAAATTATATGGGCTGTTTTCAGAGGATAGGCAAGTAATTAGGAAGTGAGCCAGTTAAAACCCCCAACTAATCTCCAATTCTTTTCCAGAAATTAACAATGAGATTTTCTTTGCCAAGGAGTTCTGTAAAATGACTTGGCAAGTGAAAAATTTGAATCTAATCTTTCTTTTTAATGCATTTGAAATTAAATATATTGAGGGGACAAAACTCCTTTGAGGCAGATGCCAACAACTGATGAAATCATGATGAAATCAGGTGAAATCATGATGAAAGGAAATCTAAATCTAGGTAACTGAATACAGTAATATATTTCAAGAAAAACTTCCACATTCCCCAACAGTGAATATTTTCCTTTTGGAAAATTATATTACACTGAATTTGTACTGTTCATTTTTCTGTTTCTAGTAGAAAACATCAAAAGGTAATTCCACTCGGAAGCTTCAATGACTGTTTTTTGTTTCCTTAAGTACAAACAGCAAATCAATTATTAATTAGACATTAATAAAGCTTTTGTTCTTCAGAAGTAAGCCTGTCTCAGTGTTACAATTAACTTCATTAAATGTTTCTACCTATTGTAAATAAATTAAGAAAAATTACCATTATGTGACAAAATTCGCTGACTGAAGAACAGATACTTACTCTTATAGAAGCAATGGATTTGGCCAGTAGACTGAAAAGGGGAGGCCATATATATTAATGTAGTATTAGTTTTTCACTTTTAGATTACAGTCATCCAAGGTTCATCCTTTCACTGATTTTGTATCCTCCACAGACACTGTTCCTTGTGCAGAAAAGGGACACCAAATTTTAGATTGTTCTTCTTCACAATGAGGTCCTGGACCAGCTGTCAGATATCCCATTCCAGAACTCAGTAGTCTTAAGGGATTGTGGTACGGTTGCTGTTATGGTCTCTAGATTTCATGGTCAATGAGAAAGATGTGAGCTGACTCTAAAGTGGCAGGCAAGCCAACAATCTCTCAACAATCTCTCTCAAAAGTAAATTAACCTTTCTGGTCAGAAATATTGGAAATCATGCAGATTTAAGTTGTCCCCTTGACTTTGATGTATTTGGGGCTTTCTGGTTTTAGAGAGGCAAAAGTAAAAGACCCCACATATATGCAGCTGGGTCTTTGCAAGGGACTCATGCTATTAAGAGAAGGAAAAAAATATATAAATAGCCTATTCTGAATTTTGCAGACCAACATATGTCTTGAACATGGTAAGTCTCAAAGATTTAAAAACATTGGGTGGATTTTAGCTTAGAACTGTTTAAACCATGGGGGATTTTTCTTTTGAGAAATCACATTCTTTGACCTCTCTGCGCTTGGTGAATTTGGGGTTTGTGGCAGTAGGATTCCTTCACTTTTGTTTTGTAGAGTGTGTTCTGCTTTTCAAATTCATTCCAGCAAACATGTTGAGCAGAAGTTAGGATCAGTGACTGTATTTCCAACTATAGCATAGATCTTGCTACAGAAACTTGTTTAGGAACCTTCAAAAATATATAGAAGTATTCTTTAGGAATAATTGAGGGGAAAACTCCCTTCAGGGCATACTTTTGCTATGTAGGGAACAAATAGTTCTGAAATGGTTGTTACGCAATGCTACATTCACATAGTAAGATGAAGATTCTAAATGTAACATACCTTTTAAATTTCTAGGGTTTGGGGGCAAAGTGGGGAAAAAAAGTCTTGCACTTCTTTCCTTCACTGTCACGATGTTTTCTTTCACTGTCACTAGAGGAACCTCAACAAAAACATATTTATGTATCTTAGGAACTAAATGGAGGGCTCATACATGATAATAGTTACAATTTTCGTGTGCAGACTGCTGGAGCTGCAGTGCTAATCCCAGCAATGAATAAATTCAGAAAAACATCTTACTAGACCTAACTGTATTTAGCATTTGATACCTTATTGTACAAAATAAAAGTACTTAAGATACAGATAATTAGTTACCAATACTTCTTTTGATTCCTTCCTTATATTCTGTAAGCATTAGAACAGTCTGGGATATCATAAGTGCAAAGTTGACTGTGTATTAATGAAATAACAAAAACAAGGAGGAAAATAATTTTGTCCCTCCATTGCTTCATCAGAGGACATGTTACTGTCACAATCATGGGAAGTTTGGAGAAGTTATTTGAGCAGCATGCACTCCAGTATGGTGCTGCACACTATGAGAGTCTTTCAGCTAGCAACTGATTTGAGCAGGGACTAGTAGAGGTTGCAGATGCTTTTGTTGAGAGTGCAAAAGGTATATGCAGCCTGCAGAATAGCTAACTTAATTAGACATTGAGTTGTGTCTTGGTTTTGGTTGGAAGAGACCTTAAAAGTCATCTCGTCCCAGCTCCAGTTTAGATGCTTTCTAAAGTCACTCCATTCTGGGATAAGATTTTCTTTGCACTTCTCTGTCAGAATGCTTTCTTGTTTAATGGCACACCTGTCTGGTTTGCTGTCCCTGTGCAAGCTGGGAATGCTCATCCTCACTCAAAGTGAGACGGCTAATGGAGGGACCTACAGTGCAAGTGAAGGCAGGTCACACAGACTTGTGCAGCCTTATTTTGTAAGTGCAAATGCTATTTGAAAGCAAACACACTAACAAGAAACCCAAGGACAAACCATTTGGAGCCTAAAAACAAAAAGGGTGTTACATTCCTCACACAGTTCAGGAAGCCGTAAAGGATTTTGCTGAGCCTTAATGATGGCAAAAGCACTTGAGGTAAATGTATGCATGGGAAATTCAAAGCCTTAAGACAGTTCTTCACAGCAGTTATAAACATGTACAAGTGGAGGGTTATAGGGAAAGGCATTTTCAGTCCTTAGTCCTTAGATGCTAGTAGGTGTTAGTATTTGAGTTTCTTTACAGCTCCAGTAAAGTAGTATTTGCTCCTATGTTTTTTAGTAGAAAAATGCATTTATAAGTGAAAAATGATAGGACAACTGAATGTTTTTAAAAAAACAAGGAGAGTTAGTTCTCTTAATTTTAATCTGTATTCTGAAAGCTTGACAGTGAAGACAACAGCTCTGACAGCTGCAGTGGTCTTGTGTTTCACTAAGTGTGCTTAAGCTGTTGTTAAAGTCAGTTTGCAGTGAGAGTATTAAGAAAGACAGCAAATTGGTGGTTTGGCTACTGGGCTGTAAAATTGCTGGATGTCAGAAAGTGATCACTATTCATGTTTAAGTCCAGTGGTTGTTATCTCACTCAAGTATTCTAAATGGTGGACAGCAAGAAATCAGGAGATACATAGATAATTTGTCATATCTGGGGTTATTAACGGGATCTGGGATTAATTGAAGGCAGGAAAAGGGAGCTGGAAAGACATCCCTCCCCAAAACAAAGCAAAAGAATCTCCCCACTACCCAACATTTTTTGTGATCCTTTCTTTTAGGATCCTTTTGGAAAGCCAGTGTCACTGAAAAGCCACTCATCATCCCTGGCTGATCTGTTTTTCTCTTAGCAGATCCTCTCCAGCTTTAATGCTTCAAAGGAGGTGCCCGGCAGCTGTGTCCTGTTCACAGCTGTGCTGCTTGAATGCGTGCAGCCTTCATCATACAACTTTGTTCCTTCCTGCTTCCCGCTGCAAAAGGTGGACAAGGCTGGCAGTTGAATAAAAATTTCTGGAAGTGGCAAATGCACCTCAACTGCTATGTATTTTATTCTGTGGAATTGTATTTCTCTTGGTCTCACACAGAACATTGTTTGAATCCAAGCAACATTTTAGTAGAATGAAACATTTTGTCCAAATCCATATAATCCACTTAAAGCAGTCATATCCATTGGTGTGTTGACTATCACTTATGTAATGTATGTTTGACCTCCATTATTGTTTGACATTATTTTTCCCATTTTTTTAAGAAAAACGTTTCTTTTGAGGGAGAGTAAATGCTGACACTCTCATTGGTGCTGAAGTTATATATAAATATATGTCAAGGCCAGGATATTCGTTTAACTTTACTTTTGTGAAGGATACAGATAAAATATTTCTTTTTAAGTAGCTTTACTAAACTGAGACTCAATTCACTGTTACATCTGTAGTTATAACAACTTCATGTTTATATATACATATATGCACATACACACACATTATATTTATATATATACTCTGTGTTTTGCATGTAACAAAGTTGTGTTGTAACAACTTTGTATAATGAAACTAGAATTTCTGGATTCCAAAGTTTTTTTGACTTCCAGGCTGTTCCTAAAAAACTAGTTCTTAAAAATACAAATGCCAATAGACTCATAGTCTGTGAGATCAAAAGGAAATATTGTGATCATCCAATCAAACTATCTTTTATTGCATGTCATATGACATCAGAATTAATTTCTATTTGATGAAGAGTGTAGGTTTTAGAATTTGAATTAAAAATTTGAATTAAATTTGGATTAAAAATCTGCCAGCAATACAAAGTATCCATAAGTTTTGAAAATGTTCTGGTTTTGCTTTATGTGCAATTATTTACCTTCAACTTTCAGACATTTCACATTCCTGTAACTATTTGTGAGTTTGAAGAATAATGCTGTACAGCGGTTATTTGGACACTGTGACCTAAAAACTTCCCTCTCCTCAGCTAAGAAGACATCTGAATGCCACTTCCTTGTGGATTGTTTTTTCTCCAAAATATTTCTCCATGTTTGGGCTTTTTTCCTGGGTCTTTGCTATATAAACACACTGCCCTTGCCTTGCATGAAGGAAACTAGCAGTGAGATTTGCAGCCTTGCTCAGTGCAGATGTTTGGTAAACTTGCTTGTCATTTTATGAGCCCAGTTACACTCTGAAGAGGTAACCTGAAGAAGGTATTTGGATAATTGTTGCCATTGTGAGAGACTGAGATATTATCTCTTTCAACTTCCACACTGTTCTGGCAAATAGTGGAAATGCAGTTAGGTGATTTTTAAGCTGCTGTCTGATGCTAATATATATTTGTTTATGCACTATAGTCTTTTGCATTTCAGCCCTTTCTGTCAGCAGGCAAAGCAACTGGATGAATGGTTTGAGATAAAATAATAGTAGTAATAGGAAGATTTATGAAAATCATTGCACTGAGGCTTCTGAAATGTCTTCCCTGATGAGACCAGATATCTTCTGTAGCACATCTTAGATTCTATCAAACAAAACTCAAGTTTGGATATGTTGGAAGACACGTTTGTACATTTGAAATTTATCTTGGTCAGTAAAAAGTTGTTCTATTAGTACAGAAAGTATTCCTAGATTGTCATCATATGAAAAAAATCACATTTATATTAGACCATTTAAAGACGTTTTATCCCAATGGAAGACAGTAAAGAAATAGCCATAGAAATTGCTACCGAATGAAGTAAACCTAGGTGAAAGAAATTTTGTGAAGATTATAGAGACCACGTTGCAACCCTGTAAGTCGTGTGATTGGATGCCAAAAAGCTGTAGTATATGCAATTTAAAAATCTATCTCATAAATTATATCCATGGATATAAAAACCTTTATTTCTTTTTTCTCAATTTATAATATGACAAGTGTTGTGAATTATGAATCCATAACAGGAGTGACTGTTGTGGACACACTTCAAGTGCCAGAATATGCACAGGGACCATCCTGAAGTCGCAAAACAGTGATGTAACCCTTGGTTCAGCTGGGGCTTTAAAATAAATGAAAGTAACCAGTCAGTTTGTTAATTACTACAGCCTTTATGTTTTCTGATATGCAGAAATTGAGAGATATGGCCTCACTGGAAGTGCTGTCAACATTTTGTGAGGTGTACAGTTGAAAAAACATTTGACTTTCTTTGGCCTACTGACTGTAGAAAAAGAGACTGTAGTCCTTTTAGGTTTGCCTGAGAGTTGGACTGCAATGTTTTCTTAGGCTGGCTGCATGTGTCTTTCACAGGTAGTTTTTGGTAGTTTATTTTGAATGGTGGTGATAATGATGTTTAAAAGGGTCCGTAGTCAATCTTTTAATAGCAGTGAAATTCACTGACAGCTGTAAGTTGAGTTTCAGGGCAGAAAAAAGAAACTTGTTCCAAAGGTAAGTGCTAACAATTCTCCTCCATAGACTTGAAGTGATAGATCAGAAACACAGTGGGCATGAAACAGTGGTGTTCTCCGAAGTTGGGATCAGTCCTGTTTAGTATCTTTGTGGACAGCCTCCATGAGGGGATCAAACACACCCTCAGCAAGTTCACAGATGACACCAAGTTTGATCTGCTGCAGGGTAGGAGGATTCTGCAGAGGGATCTGCACAGCTGAATCAATCAATAGGTTGAGGCCTATTGTATGAGATTCAGTGAGGCAAAGTGCTGGGTCCTGCCCTTGGGTCACACAACCCAATGCAGCACTGCAGGCTGGGGGAAGAGTGGTTGGAAAGCTGCCTGGTGGGAAGGGATCTGGGGTTGCTGGTTGACAGTGGCTGAACCTCAGTCAGCAGTGTGCCCTTGGTGGCCAAGAAGGCCAGTGGCATCTTTGATTTGTATCAAGAACATCGTGGCCAGCAAGACCAGGGAAGTAATTGGTGAGGCCATACCCAAATCTTGTGTTCAGTTCTGGGTCCTTCACTTTTGTAGACACTGAGATGCTGGAGCAGGTCCTGAGATGGGCAGTGAAGCTGGTGAAAGCTCTAAGAGAGTAAGTTGTGTAGGAAGCAGCTGAGGGAGCTGGGGTTGTTTAGCCTGCAGAAAAGCAGACTAGAGAAGATCTTACTGTTCTGTATAACTATGTGAAAGGAGGCTGTAGGAAACTGAGAGTTGGGCGTTTCTTCCAGGTAACAAGTAACAGGATGAGAGGAAATGGTCTCAAGTGTGCCAGGGGAGGTTTAAATTACATATTCAAAGAAATAAAAAAATATGGAAAGGTTTGTAAAGCATTGGAGCAGACAGCCCAGGGAAGTGGAGTCACCATCCTTGGAGATGTTCATAACCCCTGTGGATATGGTACTAAAGGACATGATTTAATGCTGAACACAGTGGTAGTGCTGGTTTGATGGCTGGACTTGATCGTTGGACTTGATGATCATTTAAAGGGTCTCTTCCAATATTATGATTATATGATTCTAAATAAGAGCAACAATTAAGGTGTACTACAAAGGCATCTGAAATACCAAGGAACTAGGTATTGGGAGATGGGGTGATGTAAAATATGCCCCTGATACTTCCCTAAAGCATAAAACTCAAAATTCTAAAACTGTAGCTTAGTATAAGCACTTCAGATCAATTCTGATTTTTAAAAATACTCCTAAGTATTTGCTATAAACAGGGTCAGCTTGGAAAAAAATACTTTATCCTTTTATGATTAAGGATAGACAATAGCAAGGCAGGCATAATCAAATAAACCCAAATGGGATCAAGTTTTCCTGTGGTTTAAAGCATTCTGATCAGAAAACTGCTTAGTTTGATACTTAGTATATGTTCTGTGATTTTGTCTGGAATTTTTCCATGTCAGACTTTTGTGAAAAATTTCCTTGTTGACTAAACAACATTAGGCAAAAGTCCTAGAAATAAGCTGAGTTTTTTGTGATACTTTCTTACATTCTGTTAAGGGAGTTTTGGTCAGTGAAGAGTCTACTCTGGAGACGTATTTACACTGGTAAGTCCAGTACACCACTGATGGATATTACATATAACTTAATTATGGAATACTTTTACTGTTTTACTAATTCTCACTGGATTTTCTAAATGGCAGTTGAAACCATGGGAAACTCTTGACTGAATCAGCACTTTTGGAATTACATTTGTATTTTTGACATTTGAATTTAACCCTGTGTTAGAGATTTGTCTTCCTAGGATGTCATTACATGAGTTAAGGCCATCTTAAAGTAGCACATGCAGGTATCCAAAGGACTTAAATGATTTATAACAAGAGTTGTACAACTAACCTAAAGAAAGAAAAATACCACATCAGAAATTTCCCCCTTGTTTTTAATATATATACTAATTGCTACAATAATACAGACATAAAATCCAAGATAATTCTGCTGCCAGATGTTAAATTCCAAAGCAAATGAAGTTTTGAGAGTTCAAAGTTTCATCTTCTAGTGGACACTGGATCAGCCTTTTGGTTTATTAAAAATATGCGATTATGGGTCTAAGTTAGATGGAGTTGTGACATACAGGTTTACATTCAGAGTGATATTATCACTAATCCTCCTGCCATATTGAAATTCAAGATGATTACATTGTCCCAAGACTAGGTATTTCTAGATATTAGCATTAGCAGTAGTGTATGGTGTAGTCCACAACCTCAGGATCTCGTCCAGAGAAGCCGCCGGCTTCTGGGGACCAGCATGGAGCACCAATGAGATGGGCTCCTGTTCATGAAACCATTTATTCAGCATGAGAACAAACTCAGATCCAGAACAGAGAGCCCTGAACAGAGTCAGAGCCGGGGTTTTTGAGGGACAGAACTCCCGAGGGTCTCCACCTTTGAGGGTGGAGTTCAGTGTCAGGGGCCACTAGAAACACACCAAGGGAGAACCCCCAGGGACTCAAACCCAATCAGAACACCTGGGCCGCCCTTCACAAGGGGTTTGGGGTGGGACAATGCTTATCTGAAACTGTCTCTTTGCCTCCCCAAGGCACGTCACAAACAGGTGTAACTAGAGCTTTAAGTACTGTACCAAGCAGACCTATCAGTTAGAGGTCTTTTAAAATTGTGTTCAAAATTGTGAGCTTGTAGCTCTTGAGTTGTTCCAAGGTGAGGTGTATGACCTGTGGCTAAAAATTATAAACTACCTTGTATAAACATAGGAGTTGCTTTTAAGCTCATGCAGTAAAGACTTTTCCTCACTGTTCCAAGGCTGAGTTATTTTAGAAACAGAACCAGAACATCCACGCTGGTTAGGCCACTTCAGATCTGAGGAAGGGAAAAATTGCCAACTGCTTTACATGCTTGCTCTTTGCATATGGCATCTGGGACTGGTGCTGCTGGAAGCCAATGGCCAGGAGCCCAGGCTCCCTGAAATTTGTTCTCAGCTCTCCCACAAAGCTGCTGTAGGATTTCAATCCTGTAATTTTGAGCTGCTTTATGGTCAGCTGTGGTACAACATACAAGAAGGGTGGAGGTTGGGCAGTGGCTGTAGACACGTTCACTCATCAGTTACTACAGCTGTGCCTGCAAGCAGAAAACCTGTCAAGAGTTCCCCAAGGAGAGAAAATGTGGGTCCTTTCACCTTTGATTGTTCCCTGGCTTTCCAGTCATACAGAGATCCTGGCCAGCAACAGATATGCTGAGCTTCTTCAGAATTTCAGTGTGATGCTTTTGGCCTCCCCAGCAGCTCTGGCTGCTGTTAAACTGCCTTGGGACAGAGCCCGTCTTCCTTCATGACTAGCCAGGCCTTTTCTCTTCACACTTTAGTCCTCTACAGTCTTGTTCCTAAAGGAGGAAGATTTTTTTGCCACACGGTTTTAGGCTGATGTGTATGCATTTATGTGAAGAGCTTGTAGCTGTTAGGGGTGGGAAGGCAACAAGGGAAGGGCAAAGGACACTTCAGTTACGTTAAAATATGTAGCTGTGGATTAATGTACCACATGGATGTGGAAGTATGGCTATACTGCTACAATTAATCACAAAAAATATAGCAAAGCAGATAGAAGCCACTTAAGTCATACCAGGACTGACTGGCTTTTCTGTGGCTATGAGTTGGAAAAATATTTTTTGAACTTCAGCTTTGGTCCATGGGAGACACTGCAGTAGTTTGACCTACAGTTGTGAAAATTGTGTTTCTTTGGACTTAAGTGGTAATTTCAAGGATTATCTGCTGTTTTGTCTCCTCTGCTTTTCTGGTTTCTACTCAGCCTGTATTAACATCTGTTTCTTGTTTTATCTTGCTTTTTTTTCAGAATCTGTAGCATAATTATGGCAACTGCTTTGATTGTGGGTTGTCATTGACCCTTGCTGAAGAAACACTTTCTTAATCAGCAAGAATACACAAAATATCACTGCTGGAGTCAATAACTTTTTATCCAACTTTAGAGCCCTACATTTGTGAAATGGTATCTGCAATAATTTTCCATGGTTGTGACCTATGTCAACATCTACTTTACCAACTGACTTAATTTATTTTTAGGGTGAAAAGTGGCTGTTGCTATTGTGAGTCAAAGAATAATAGATTAAGAAAGTAGCTGGGGTTTTAATTATGATCAAAAAATAAAACAAAGTTCTTCTTAAGATGAGAAGTCAAATTTTTTGGGGGTCTCACTTTTGTGACTGTAAGAGTTGTGTCAATAGTCTTCATCATCTCTCCTGCTCTCCTGAGTAATGGCTCTCTTATTCACTAACCTGGGAATAGCCCTTGGATATTAATACGTCCTTCTCATTGTAACCCTAAATCATTGACCTTTTGGTTTCACAAGGTAAAATGCAAAACCAGAATGTTGTCAAATATACACTTAAGTAGAGCTGGTAGCACAGAAGACTTAATGACAGGACAAGTAAGATGCTTACTTGTTTTGTTAGAAACAAGAATCATTTGGAAAGGACATTAAAGATTATTTTGTTCCAACTCTCCTGCTATAAGCAGGGACACCTTCCACTAGAAAAGACTGCTCAAAGCCCAATCCAACATGGCCTTGAACAGTTCCGTAGTTGGGGGCATCCACAGCTTCTCTGGGAAACCTGTTTAGTGCCTCACCAATCTCAGAGTAAAGAACATTCACCTTATCTAAAATCCCATCTAAACCTACTTTCTTTCCATTTAAAACCATTACCCCACATCCTAGACTGACTCCCTGATAATGAGACCTTCCCCTTCCTTCCCATAGGTCCCCTTCAAGAACAGGAAGGTTGCCATAAGATCTCCCCAAAAACCTTCTCTAGGCTAAATAATCCCAACTGTCTCAGCTCTTCCTAATAGCAGAAGTTCTCCAGCCATCTGATCATCTTTGTGGCCCTCCTCTCCCTGTCTTATGCTGGGGACCCCAGAGATGGATGCAGCACTCCAGAGAGTAAAGTAGAGAAGTGTCTTTTGATATAGCCAGCACACAGTTGTCTTTTTGGGATGCAAATGCATGCTGCTGGGTCATGTCCAGGTTTTCATCCAGCCATATGCAGAGCTGCTCACAATCCACTCATTAAACCTGTATTGAGGTTTAGGATTACCCTGACCCAGGTACAGGACCTTACACTTGGTCTTGCTCACCTCACAGATCTGTCAAGTGTCCCTCTGGATGGCATCCTGCTAAGACAGGAAATGTTGGAGCAATTCTTTTCCTATGGCCTATTCTGAGACAGCACAATCTCATATCCTGTCTCAGAGTGTGCTATCCTCACTTCTGTCCTTCTGTAGCAGGACCTTTCAGAACTCACATGTACAAGTGTTGAGGGTCCTTAGGCAAGTAAAGAACGAAGTGTAACGGATGCAGCAGGAGACCATCCAACTGGGAGGGAGGAAGCTTGCCCAGAACAATCTGTCTGTAGACAAACTTACACCGAGTAACAGTGCTATATTGCCGTTCGGTGCCTGTTTTCCATATGATAGATATGGCCCTTTTGCTGATCTATTTACTGGGCGTTACCTTTCATGTCCTCTGACTCTCTTTTCCTCTTTAATCTGTGGTATTCCTGTGGCACCTCCTCTTTTGTTATATGAGGAGAAATTTCCAGTTTCTTCTTACAGGTATAGGACAGATAGAGGTGAAGGAGGCAGTACAAGGGTTGCAGTTACAGTTTCAATTAGGAGTGGCATCTTCAGGATCTGTTTTTCAAAGACTGCAGACCCATAACTTCACATTGAATTTTGCAATAAAAATCACATGTTCTGGTATGAAATTTATAACTTACTTCTGAGTTGAAAAATTTTTTTCACCCCAAGCATGTTTTCCTCAAAATGGAAAGGATTACACCTTCGGCTTGTCTGTAACTTCTGCTGTATAGTAATGCCATTTTCACATATTTGAGTTGACACATTTTTGATAATTTTGAAATGTTTATTGAAGCAGACCCTCTCATGATATATTTGAAAAAATTCTCTTTTACGAAAGTGTTTGTATGTTAAAAATCATGCGGCTTTGATTTCTAGACACTCAGAAATGGAACTTTCGAGGCTGAGGTCAATGGGAAAATTTTGTTACCTCTCAGTAAGTGTGACTTTATGGAAGTGTTAAAATGAACTTCATTGCTTGCACAGACTCACCTTTTGGCAAGACATGAGAGTCTGTGTAATTAATTACTCCAGAAATATTCTTTTTATACAACTGAGCTCCTTTCATACAGAATTGAACAAATGCAAAATATACCAGTCATTCTACAGTAACTTGTGAATGAATACACATAAAATACTCAAAGGTAATATGTGTTACAGTACTAATTTAACTTCTGAGTCTTTGCCTTGTTTTCATTCGTATAACCTAGTGATTCTACAGTGTAGAATCTACTGTAGTGTAAACTATTCCATTTAAGTAGCAGTTATATTTTCTGTAAACAAAATTGTATGCATTGAGTTGTCAGATGAGTGTATTGTCTTCCAGTCACATTTAAATTAAGTTCTAAAAGGTTGTACCAATATAACCTCATAATAGAAACAATCAGCACATCTCAACATATGGGATTTGCTAAACACCTTCCAGGCAAAGCTATAAGTAGGACTGTGATCAGGCATGTCAGGATGTTTTAGGTTACTCTGTCTAGCATCCTGCATTGTCTCCCTCGTAGCAGTGGGCACTAACTGAATGGTCAGTTTGTCTTCCCCCTTTCACTGATGTAGTCAGTGAGTAATGTAAATAAGTCCTAATGTTTTACACCACGTTTGTCTAGTTTGAAGAAAAGGAGACTGAGAAGCAATCTCATAGCCCTCTGCAGCTTCCTGAAGAGGGGATGGAGAAAGGGAGATGCTGTTCTCTTTCTCCTGTTATCCAATGATGGAGCATGTGGGGATAGTTCAGAGTTGCATTAGGGGATGTTCACACTGGACTTCAGGAAGCATTTTTTTTACCAAGAAGTTGGTGAAAGAGATCAGTCTTCCTAGAGAGGTGCTTGATGCCCCAGGCCTGTCAATGTTAAAGACACATTTGAACAAGGCCCTCAATACTGTGTTGTAACTTTTGTTAGTCTCTGAATTGATCAGTCAGTTGGACTAGATGATCATTGTAGCTCTCTTACAACTGAAATATTCTATATGTCTAGTCTATTCCACCTACACACTTGCATTCCATAATTAGAGAGCTACCTGCACTATCTTCCCATATGCATACTTAGACAAATGTGCCATTTGCCTATTTGTATCTTTATTTGTATGAAATTAAGCAGCAATTTTATTTAGAGGAATTCTATACATACATACATAAAATTATCATTAGGTCTTTTGGGAAGAGAAGAAGTTATGTTTCTTTTACTGGCTTTGAATCTGACCATTCAAGCTTCACAGCCCTTCTGCAAAATTACTCTTTCATATGTTTTCCCTAATTTTGCTAGGAGCTGAGGAAATAGAAATTATGGGCAACATCCAGCATTTAATAGGGGCATGCCCTGCAACAGAGAGCCTTTTGTTAAAAGGTGGTTGATAAGATACAAAACAATATTTGCCTGTATATCACTAAAATATAACCACCTGCTATTTTTCAGGCTTGCAGATTAACTCAATTGATAAAAAGTCTTGTACAAACACATGCATATACATATACTGAAAATTCTTTATATGTCAAATTATATATATTCCAATAAACTGGAGTATTAGTGCTGCAGTGTTTATGATTGCTTGGACTAAATAGCTCATAATAATCTGCATAATATTGTCTGAAATAAAGGAAATTGAGAAAAAAAATAATTGGGCTGTTTTTTGAGGCAGCAATGCATGCATGCGTCAGTCTCCACCAGTACTATGCTGCCTTTATATTTAAGTCTTTTCATTGATAGCAGGTATTTGTAACTGACTAGGAAGTAAGCCATGGAGACAACATGTTACAGTGAATGAGTAAAGAGTTCGGCTTAGAGTTTGTCTAGTCAGAAAACTCCTCTCATTTTATACACATAGAAATTATATTAGGTTCCTGAAGTTCTGCTTAAATTTGTGTGTTGTGCAGGCTCCAGGAGTATGTTATACTTCCTTTGCTCAATTAACAAAAGAAAGGTGTTTTTCAAAAAATCCTTACAGTTCCTAATTGTAGTTCCTATAGAAGCCTTGACACACACGAGTCCCTAATGCCAAATTAGATGCCCTGGTTCTCTGATTTATGGCTCCTCTAGGCAGTAGTAGTGTTGGCGAGTTTTTTCATTAATGTTCATGCATTTAAACTAGAGGTTGCAGTGGCAAAAGGTTTAACCTTCTTCTGCTGAGTTTGTCTTACTGGTTTGTCTTTGTGGATACTTCTGCAACACTATAAAATCCTTAGATTGTGTTGGTGGTAGGCATGTTTAATTCCTGCCTGCAGACTCAAAATACAAGTAAGTTACCAAGCCTGGGATGATGTGCTCTGTCTGGTTTTGGCCTATGAAAGTGTTGAACATTGTTGACTTAAAACTTTCTCAGCAGGGTTAACATACTCATGTTTTTAATCCCTTCAAGCAAAGGGTGAGTCAAAATAACAGTAAATATTCTTGCAGCTTAGAAACTTGAGACCCCTCAGTCAGTTGAAAGTGTTTCTAGCACTGAGTCCCAAATATCATAATAAGACTTCCAAAGTGGATCTGTATAAGCCCTGAAAGCCATGGTTGCTTTTTCAGACCTGTTGAACTTTTTAGTTAATGACTGGTAAATAGTAGTAATAGAAGAAGTGAGGCTCATGGTCTGTGGCAGTACAGGCAGATGGGGAGTCAGAGACCAAACAGTACATAGGCTGCCAGTTTCTTGGTTTGTGATGTGTTGGTAAGTATGTGCTACCTGCCAAAAAAGAAGCTTTGAAGAATAGCAAGCTTCTGTTGTGAGGGTCTGGGAAAGAAAGCATATATTAGCAGCAAAAGTAAGGACAACAAGGTTCATTATTCAGTTAAAGATGAGTCTTTCTCATGGAAGAGAGAGCTAGTTAAGAGGCTTGTTGATCCCAGTTTAAAGCAGCCATTAGGCTTAAAAGTCTTTTGACTTTACTTTCTTTGGCCTTTGCCCAGACATGCTTTATGTATCCTACAGGCCTCTCCAGACTTGTTACGTCCTGAGACTGATTAGTTGTCACCTTCTGCAGAAGACACCTGGATCCAGTCAGTCAGGGAGCAGTTAGCTCTTGTTGTGTCATGAGGGATTTCAAACTGTCCTGGAAGAGGAGACAGTAAGCAAGAGAGAAAGGCACACTGTCAAATTTCTCCACTCTTATAGAACCAGAAAGTTGCTAACCATTGTTCCTAAAAGACTTAACAGAGAAACGAGTTTCAGTGTCAGCTCTACCTTCTAGTCTATGTTCTTAGACTGCATAATTTAGTTGCTAGAATACTTTTGATCCTAAAGTTAGTTCTGGGGAGGGAGAAAATTTCATTTCTTCTTTATGCAGAAAACCATGAAAACCATGCATCCTCTATAAGGACTGTCCTAGGAATCCTGGCTGGACAAATTCAGAGATGTCTTTCTGCATTTTTTTCTGACCAAGAAGTAGAGGCCAGAGTGCTGTGGTACATCTACCTAAGGACTTGAAGTTGTGTTGTGAATGCAAGTAGAGAGATTAGCCTGCTAAAGGAAAATAATTATACTGTCTATGACCAGTGACAAACAATTATGTGACCTGAAAGTTACTTCTTTGACACATTTGTATGTTCATGTGCATACACAGAAATTCAAACAGCACAAATAAAAGATGCTGAGTTGGCTGCTAGGAGAGGACAGCTGTCCTGGTTGCAGAGATATGAATTGAATTTTTATAGTTGTATCACTTGAAACAATTCATCAGAAGTATAAGCTGCTAGATGTGTATGAATATACCATGGGCCTTTTCTGTTCTTAGTTCATATTATTTACATTTATTGAAACTAGCTCCCATTTAGAATAGCTAATACAGAAATAGCTGCAGAGTCCTCACTGCTCTAAGGTTGATGTCACTTTTGGCGTTACCTTTCTTTGGATGTATCATGAGCCTTTGAAGAGACAGACAGACAAAGATAACTTCCAGAATTAGATTTTTAACCCTTGTATTTCATTTCCTGTTTCAAGGTAATTCTTTTGTTTGTTTTCATTAGAACTGTTGCTCAGTATCCAGCTATTTCTCACAGAGGAGTGCTTAGTGTAAAATAAAGTTCCAGAGTGCCTCTCTGAGAAAATCTTGACAAGGAGTCACTTAACTTAAAATTAAGTTTAATGTTGGGGTTTTTTTTCTCTCCAAGTGGTGAAGGTGATTTACATATTGGTCTAAAAGCAAAACTTTTGAATATATTTTTTAATGCTTTTGTTTTCTGGAAGAGAAAGATAAAAATAAAAACAGACCAACTCTTTTAGAAATTCAATTAATTCCTCATCGTAATATGCTGTTAGATTTTTTGTACAAGTTTTTATTCAGAATTCAGAAGAAGAGTAAGTCTGATAAAGAAAAATTGGAAGGTAATAGTATTTGAAAGGTAATATCCAGTGAAGTCTTTCTAGCAGGGTATTTAAGCAATTGTTCAGATAGATTTGTAACACTAGCTAAATTGAATGTATTCCTTAGTGAACAGTATGTCAAGGTGATCTGCACAATTTCTACTGCCAAAATGAACTCTTTAATATGAAATATGCCTTGGAGTGTGGTAATGAGAACAATCCTAAATTTTCGCACATTTCTTCATAATCTCCAGCACCATAACATTCTTCGTATGTTTTTCTGGTTGGCAGGTGGAGTGGATACAACAGCAGGTGGTTAAAAGAAGAATAAAGAGGGATTATAAACCTGGTGGTACCCAATCCACTTATTTCAATGATCCCAAGTGGCCAAGCATGTGGTACATGGTAAGTACACACAGGGTCATTGACTCCGATTCATGCTCATGTTTAGTTGTCTGGTTTGGTATTATGAAAAGGGGAGGAAGTGTATGTTCAGGAAAAGCAGATTTGGGGATTTTTATGTAACTAATAAAGGCCTGTAAACTCCTTAGAAGTATTACAAAGAATTTGTGGTGAGCCCTGCAGTAGGAAGCATTTATTGATGCATGCATTCATGAATTCTTCCTGTTGCATTGGAGCAACTTATTGGAGGATAAGCTTTCAGCAATGAGAATGGAAAGAACTTAGCCACGACTTGTGAGTACCCAGTTGTATTTAATACCTAATTTACTGTCCCCAACATTACTGTGTTTTCGTCTGAAACAGAAGAAGAAAGGCACCAACGTTGACCATCCAGTGTTACAATTATACTCCATATAATAATGAACAATTTCATGGTTGAAGTAAATTGATTGCTTATGCTGTTTCTTGTCAGACAGGAGTTGTACTTTTTCTAAAAGAAAAAAAAAATTGGTTTTTTTGCCTGGTAATCACAGTTAAAGACTGGAGTGAAACCTTGTACTCACAATTTTTTAAAAAATATCCTCATTTTTGCCAGGTGAAAATCTTAGGATTATAGAGTGGTTTTGGGATGAGAGAGACCTTTAAAGGCCTTCTAGTCCAACCCATCTTTCAATGAGCTGGAACATCACAAACTAGATCAAGTTGCTGAGAGCCCTATTTGACCTGATCTGGAATGTTTCCGAGGATAGGGCACCTACCACATCTCTGGGTAACCCAGTCCATCATTTTACAGTTCTCCTTGTAAACAATTTCTTCCTTATATCTAGCCTGAACCAACCCTCTTTTGGTTTAAAGCCATTGTCCCTTGCCCTATAACAACAGGTGCTGCTAAAAAGTTTGTCCTCATTTTTCACAATGATCCCCCTACAAATATTGAAAGGCTGCAGTAATATCTCCCTGGAACCTTCTCTTCTCCAGGATAAACAGCCTCAATTCTTTCAATCTTTCCTCATAGGAGAGGTGCTCTGATACTAGATATTTATAGCAGTTGCCTCTAATTTTATCAGAAAGATATCAGTCTCTATTTAAAAACCAGTTGTGTTGTCTAGCCACACTACCTCACACTGTGCCAGTTTAACACAGAACAGACTTTAGAACATCAAATGGACTTCACTGTTTGTTTGGTACAACTTTCATAATTCCTCATTTCTGGCCCAGTGGAAAAAAATCCTCACTTTCAGACCCTCTGGGAAGGGACCATTCCTGACTGATTGCCTTTACATCTGCTGATTAACTCCATGTATTTGCAACATTATTAGTGATAATGGTTTGATGACATTTTGTTGAAAGAGATCAATAAAGTACTAGTGACCATTCTATTTCATCAGGGAGAATAGCTAAAAATATGTGAGCGGCATGACTTCAGGACTGACTTGGGACATCAAAGATATTCTCATATGACTGTGTTTGTGGTTGTTACCATAGCTGCTTTTGTTATCTTTCTCAGCTTTATAAGGTGAAGGGAAAAAAATGAGTTCAAGGTTGGTTAATGGTTTCCATCATTGCTATGCTGGAGGAAGTTTTTAGGTTGCTGGCTGCAGACATGTTGTTGAGAAAGTAGTAAGAGTAACAAGAAATTACTCTTCAGTAATTTATTGAGAAATCAATAAGTAAACAATCCCATAGAGACTTGCATTTGGATTAATAAGTAACATCATTTTGGGCTGAGATTGATACCTTTGCCCGTTGAACTGACACAGTTTCTAACAAGGCCATAAGTGCAGTTCAGATTTGTTGACAGAAGTCCTTTTATTCAAAGGCTTTGTCAAGCCATATCTGGTTAATGTTTTTCCTTTCCAAGGCTTTTCTCCACAAGTACCTTTTCTTGTACTTTTAATTTTCTAGGCTAGAAATAATGCATTTTTGTTTGTGTGATATCCATAGCAAGAAGTTTCAAGAGAGAATCAGGCGTTGTTTCTCTTTTGAGCCATCAGAGCAAAAGAAAAGATTATTTTCTTCTGACTTCCCTCCCTCAAAGAAAGGAAAGTTCGAAAAAACCCAGCTTCTTTAGCATAACTTCTGAATCTTGAGACATCTGTGCATAAGAATAAAATAGAATATTTTTATAGACTAATTAGCATATGAAGCTTTACCAATCCATCTCTTATTCAAAAGTGACCTACAGAATCAGGTCCACTTTGCTGAGAACTGATATAAAAGAAAAAGAAAAATCCCCAGTTAACACCCTCTTCAATATTTTGAGTCAGAAGAGAACTAAGTCCCATATGCTATTCCCAGAGCTCATCTACCCTTGTACCATCATGTCAAACCTAATAAATTTATTCTCTTTCACTGATGTTGACAAAATAACCTGTTGGCCAATAACTGGATAAATAGTATACAATGTTTGCTGATTTTGGCTGAAAGAGGTTGAAGTCAGCTGTTCTGTATTTTTTATTTTGCTTAACTTGGAGCTAACAATAAACAATGTCTTCAGAATGACCAAGTTGATTTTGTGCCTAATCAATTTCACTGTACCTGCTACTTGCTTACATGAGTTTCTTTATCTTGTCTGCATAGGAAACTATAGAAAGTAAATATACGAGTACATCTTAAAAACAAGAGGAAGTAAATATATTAAAAAAATAGAAACATATGCAAAGTTATGTTAATATAACTAACTTTAGTAGACTTAGTTAGAGTACTATGTTTGTTGACCATTTCTTTTTGTTCCCTACTTCAAGAAGAGGTTAATGGTAGGTTGAAACTGGAATTACACAGGCTTAGAGGCACAGCTTTCTGCAGTTGTCATTTACCTCTGCTGTGATGATGGGCTCCACTGGATGGGTTTATTACATTTTTTAAAAATAAGAAAAATATATTAGATAAGCATAATGAAAACACTAATTTAAAAAAAAGCAAACTTCTGAAAACATACTTGAATAGAAGTCAGTAACCTAAGAAAACATAAAATGCCTGGCTGTGCTGTTAATCCAAGAGGTTATGGAAGCGAGTTCTGTGGGCTTTTCACAAAACTGGACTGAAAGGACAAGCAGATCAACAAATGCCAGGTGTTTTAGGGTGTTCAAGGTGGAAGAGGATTATAACAGTGCCAGCAAGGCACAGTAAAACTGTGTGACTGAGCAATAGTGGAAGTGAACATTTACCAATTACTTGGTGAATAATAAGAAAGTAATTTCTTGGATTAAACAGCTATATAATATTGTTGCACAGTTATAGATGTAGAGTAATGTATTGACGTTTTTAGAAAGCTGTTGAAGGTAAAAGATTTTCTGAGAAGCCTCATCAGTCAGTATTTATTGGTCATTAATCATCACATTTATTGGTATATTTGCACTGTAAGATTTCTGATATAAACAGGTGAAATGTAATTTATGCTGCAACTGAGAGCAATCCACACAAGCTGGTGTGTACTAAATTACTTGCATCTAGGGCTTGCTGCCTTGAGCTCTGATCCTGAAACCAAAACCCAGGGAAAATTGCTTACTTTTCACTTCCACTGAAGACTGTGAAGCAAGCATTGCTTTGAGCTTCAGTGAAGTGTCTGGTGAACAAACTTACTTAATTTCTTCAGAAAATTCCTCCATATGCTACACAGTGCTCTCCAGTTACTGTTGTGAGTTCCCAGGTGAGCTATACTAGTATTCACAGAGAGGGACAGACCCTTCTGCTCTGATGCAGTATAGTTGACTCTGGATGGTAGCCAGAATGAGACTAATAAACCTTTATCAATGGTCAGTAATGTGAGTTTCTGAAGGTCCTGTAGCTATGAAATAAGGTGCGGGTGACAAGTTAGACAGGTGAGTTGCCTCCCTTATGCCACTGATGAGATCTGTAGGGAATTGTCTTACCTTGTGCCTCTTCTCCCAACTCAAGCAAGTGTCAGAGCAGAGAAAAATGGCCTTGCCATTAATGAGGACAGCTATGGTGGGAGGGACTGTGAAAGGAGACAGGGAAAAAGGAAGGAGTGACAGGAGCCTGATGAGATGGGCTGGAAAGAGGCAAAGGGAGAAGGAGAGGTCACAGTGGATCTTAATGCTGCACCAACTACGGGGAGGCAGAATTCAAGAAAGAATTTCATCTGCCGTATGCTAACACCACAGCAAATTAATACATGTCACTCTCCTTTAGGACCCCCTAAACGCTTGTTTGAGAGCTGAGGAAAAACCTCACTCTCTTTTTATTGCCCTTCCAAGAACTGTTCTCTCCTTTCATCTATGCAGTGGAAGCCAAATGGTTGTTCTTTCTGAGGTGGCACTGCATGCTTGAAAGTATTTTGCATATTTTATAACTTGGTTTGGTTGTTGCATACACTTTCATATTTTTGGGTTTTATTGCATGAGAAGATCAAGCTTTTGGTGTTCTAAAATGTTAGGAGGATAATCTGTCACTTAACTTCAGCAGAAGTGCTGCTAGAAAAACCACTCTGCTTGCCAAACATTACCTTGCAAATTTGCTCGTGGAAACACATATTTTGTTGTTCTCTGTGGACAAGGCAGAACAGTAACATGAGGTCAGGTAATACACAATGACCTAAATTCATTTCCTTTTGGAAGACCACAGCATACTTCAAGTAATCAAAGGTCTGTAGAAGTTGATTTATCCATGCCTACATGAAAAGAGATTATTAATTCAGGTATTTTAGCAAGATTAGCAAATAGTGAAGACAGACGGACTAGATAGGTTTCTTGGTCTGTTCCTTTGGGATATTCAGCTCTGGCTTCTAGATAAGCACAACTGGAAGCACCCAAAAAACTAGCACCATCTGAGGATTGTGCCAGCATTTTCACTGAAGCAAGAAGAAAAAATACCAAAATAATTTCCATGCTTGCTTCGGGAGAGCTTTTCCTGTGTGTCAAAGATTTGGTAATAAATCATATAGGAAAAGCACACATTCCTCAGCCTACTTATTACTGTGATTGTATCTTCAGTGGCAGTGTATCCACTTTAATCTTTACAGAATTTGTTTAAGATAGATTTTTTTTTTCTTTTTCTAGGCAGCAACTGAGTCACATTAAAAAACTGTAGGTACTTGTCTGTATGTTCTTTGTTAAATATCATTTGTGCATGATACTGTGTTTTCCTGCACTGCCTTTTTCTGAGTAGTTTTTGCAGTTAGTAAGGAAATGATAATGCCTCAAAATCTTTGCTGAATTTCTAATGACATTTGATAATATTTGCTTTTACCTCTTGTATGCCGTACTGGGTCACATTCTGGTATATTTCAGTTTTTATCTTGCATTGCACTTCAGTAGTAAAACCACTGACATGTAAACAGAGATATGTAATTACCTGGAAGTACATTTTTCCTCTTTAAAAAGGAGAAGGAATCATTGCTTTCTAAGAGCAGTTTTCAAGAGCAACTACTTAGTTAACTATCCACATTTCAGATTTTTAAAAATCAAAATCAAGTAATGTCAAAGAGCAAAACAATTTCTTATGTCACACAGTATTGAATATTCTATTTACTGAACAAAAGGAGATGTAATTTAATTAATAGGAAAAAAACACCCTGATTTGTTTCAAACTTTGTCTTGTTTTGCTGTTGTTTGCATACTAAAATTGTAGATACTTCAGGAAACGTATTATCTACTTAACTAATAATTTATACTTTTTTTCACCTAAAGAACAAGCATCAGGAATGCCAAAATGACCAAAAGTGCACAGCCACAGTGCAGAATTAATTCTGAGGCTTGCCTGGCTTATGATCTGATTGATAAGAACTGAAATAGTGTGATATGTTCGGTTTGCCCTCATCAGAAGCGCACTCATAACCTATGAGACTTTCAGGAATTTCTGATACAAAGAGTTACTATGTTACTTCCTAGTCAGGAGGCAAAAATTAAGTGTTCTTCCTGTGTAAGACAATTTCCTAACCATTCAGTGCATAGGATCAAGGAAAGTCTGGATAATGCTTTTAGTCATATAATTAAGTTTTAGGTACTATTGTGAGAGGCAGGAAGTTGAATTTAATAATCCATGTGGGTTCCTTCCAACCTGAGATATTCTATGATTCTTTGAGGAGAGTTTGATCTGTATCAAAGAAGAAACTGGAAAACAGTAATTACCTCTAGGATGTTACATCTTGTACCAGTTGTTAAAAATTAGTATGATTAACTTTTAACTTTTAACTGAAGACAGATACCATGTAGACCCAATGGAATGAGGTCATCAAAACTTCAGCTTTCCAGATTCCTGCATCTGTGTTCAACTGTGTCTTCCTGTATATCACATGAGCAAATGTTGTGACTAAAATTACCAGTTTGCAGAGCACCTTAGTTCTTGCTGAGCCTTTTTCAACATTAATTAATGCTCCTTTTTTGTTCATGTTTTAAAAAAACCCACAAAGCACATGCAAACCTCTCCCTACCAAAAACAGAGGAAGCAAATGCACTGAGGACAGACATTTCAATAAAGTGCATTCTTCACTACTAATTAAATGCAGGTCACCCTTGGCATTACTTTTAGATAATTCTGATGTAATGAAATCTCTGCTGTGCATTACATCTGCTGCTCAAGCCCTGTGGGTAGGATTTTCTTCTCAACCAACAAGGGTTGAGATAGCAGGGGACACTAACAGTACAGCAAACTCTATCAGTGCCATTTTGGAAAGAAGTCCAGCAACTGTTTGCACATCTGCATGACTTCTAAATATGTTCTGATGAAAATTAACCTAAATTAATTGAGCATTTTGAGCAGGAGACTCTGGCAACACAAGACTCTGAGTCTTCTCAAGGAGAGGAAGGTAGAGCTTTTTGGAAAATATTCCAATTCTAATGTGTAGAGCAATATATGCAGTATCTGTGCTTGCTCTTTTGCTGAGATTATACATTCTGCTGAACCAGCTGTTTCAAAATGAACTCATTTCCAGCTAACAGCAGCAAAGAAGGTGGTCAGGGAGAGGAAATGTGCAGGAATGAAGAGCCTCAAATATCCCCGAAAGATGAAAGTGTGGATCTAAGCTATTATTACTACTTTTGTCTTACCCTTTCTATAGCAATAGAGTTCACTAAATCATGAGTGCCATGCCATTTAAGCATTTTCTCTGTCTCCATTGATTTTTATGTGAATTTCTAACAGAACAAAGTAAGTTATTATCAGTTTTGAAAACAGTTTGAAGCTATATTAAAGCCATGTAGTATAAGCACAGTGGCCTCATGAGGGACAGATATATGATAGACAAAATATGAGGTGTATAGCAGGGTTTTCCATCTCCTGTGTCTTTTGGACAAGACAGTTTATTAACAAACAGTAAGTAAACTATTGCTTGGGAGTAAGAAACTCCTGGTTTGGGTTTTATGAATACCAGCTCCTAGTCATGCAATTATATTTGGAGCCAGAAATCCCATTTAGAAAAAAAATAAGAGAAGTTAAGCAAAGAAAAAGCATTTTGGAAGTTACAAAAAGCTCTTCCATAGCCTGGTTAAAGATTGAATCACTTTTTCTCATTATAAGTCTCCTGCTCCTGCTGAAAATAAGTTATTGAGGAAAGTTTGTTAAACGCAAGCTTTCACATGATGTGTTTGGATGTGCTTTATATGATACCAGCTGCTGAAGTGCTGAAATGCGTATACCCTGTGTTAACTAGGACCTCATCTACACATGAATTGAAATGAAGAAATCAATATAGCCTACTCAGAAAGTGTTACAGCCCTTACTTGGTAAGGAGTCAGTCTGCTTACAGAAAGTGCAATTCTGAAAAAAAATTCAAATTCTTGTAGACCACTGAACTTGTGTTGAAAAATCAAGACCCTTTCCTGATGATGAAATTTCCTAAGACAGCACACAAGCTTGAGGCTCTGTGTTCACATCCTACCACCTACAGTCTTTGCCCCTAGCTCCTCAATCCTGTCCCCTTGCTTTGCATCATCTCTTATAACTACCTGGACTACAGATAAAAAACAAAACAAACAAGCAAACAAAAAACCCCCAACCAACTAAAGAAAAAACACCAACAGAAAACCTCGAAAGAGACTAAAGGAGGATGGATCAAAATTTTCACTAGCAACATCTAGGAGTTAGATTGGTCCAGCTTTCTTGAGGATCTTGACCCTCAGTTTATTTTTTTAAAAGTACATAAAGTAAAAAAAGTACATAAAGCTGTTATTTTTGATTTAATTATTAAATGTATTTGCTATGCTCACACTCACATGGTTGTCCTTTTTAAAACATTGCCTCCTGTAATTTCCATCTGCTCCCACTCCAGACTGGTGATGGAACACTACATAAGAGGATAAAAGTATCCTGCAAATAAAAACATTATTCTACTTTGTGTCTGTCCTTTGCAAATGTTTCCCCAAATACACCATAACATTGACCCATTGTTGTTGATACTGACCAGTGAGAGAAAACTAAGTTCTGAAAGGTTCCTGCCTTTTAAAGCTGCTCACACTGGACATGAGGCGTGGCCTGCTTTCACTGGCTGGCTGCTGCTGCTTCACCACTATTCAAAAGTTTCAAGTATTGACCTCACCGTGCGAAGTAGCTCTGATCTTGTTTGGGACTTCAGACACAGTAATAACCGAAGATCATATTGTACATTGTGTAAATTATAACCACTGACACATTCTGAGGACTAATTCAGCATTTATTCTTCTGAATCAATCTACATGGGTGGCCAAACCCACTTTTTAAGCTTTGTTACTATACCAAGGTTTGTTACTATACCAAGGCCTAAAAAAAAAACCTTCAGTAGTCTCAGTGTTTGAATGATTCACACACAAGATTTTTCCTATGGTCTAATAGGAGAAATCAGATGATGCCTGAGCCATGCATCTCTTCTAACCTCCTGGCATGTAGAAGTTGTGTGTGAAGGGAGCAGAGGTTGTGACCCATGTTGCCTCCAGGCAGGCACCAAGCAGCAGTGGTCTCCTGATGTAGTCACACTCTGTGGGGAAGGACAGGAACAATTTACATGTCTGTATATGTGTCTAGATTTAAAAAATAAAAAATAAAAAAAATCTAACTTACCAGTTACTCTAAGCTATTTTTCTTGTAGGCATTTCTCAGTAAGGATACTAATAGAAAATGGATTCATATAGGAAAATTGAATTAGAAGGGATGTGTGCAATGACAGTATGAGACAGATTTTCCCCATTTCCCCTTTTGGTGGCAAGGAGATTCTAACCACGCTGCATGCACTTGTTCATTTGATTCATGTATTGTGTTGAGAGAGGCAAGAAAAAAATTACTTAGTGTGGATTGAAAAGTTCTCACTTAGAATACTGTATCCATGTTAAATCCTGGCATTCGTAAGTCAAGGGATGATAGGTAAATTGATAGGGTTGGTTGATGGGGAAAAGTGGCTAAATAGGGGGAAAAGAACAGCTGTTTTGGCTGTTCATAAGAATAAAAGAGAAGTCTTTAATAATAAAGTGCTGCCTATAATGATGTTGTTAGTGACATTATGTGCAATGAAGTATACAGGCATGAGATCAGATCCTCCTGGGATGAGACCAGATTCCCTCACTGGAAATAGACATCCATCTGAATGCATTGCAGATCAGGACAGATTTAAACATATTCCTGAACTTAACATAAACTTCAAAAATTCTGTTGATTTTTGTCAGTGTCCTCCAAGCCAAGATTAATTGGCTGCTAATTGGCCCAAATTTTGTGTTTTAATGAGCCTGTCATTACATTAGTTGGTTTTGTGGATTGTTTAATGTCAAATCCTTGATCTCTAGTGGAATTGAAGAGGGTGTCTGTAACAAGACTGAAATGGATATTCAGTTGAATTAATATAAAATGAGAATATTTGTTATTATTTTTATTTTCTATTTATTTTTATTGTTGTGTAATATTTATATATATATATATTACATATATATTATATATACATAACACCAAGGTTATAAAATAAACCAACTTTTTCTTGCCTTTTTTAGAAATCTTTTTTCCCTTGAAAACTTAGGCCAGTAGCAGGGCAACCACACAAACCTATAATTTTCTGTTTTAAAACAATCATTATCTGTGTAGTGATGCTTATCAACTAAAATTTCTAAAATTTTGTTCCAGAGGTAATTAAAAATATTTTTTCAAAATTTTATTCAACTCCTTTTCAACTTCTAAATGTAGATGTGTTGCATTAACTTTGGCATAAAATAAACATCATTGCTTTCCAACTAGTTTTCAGAAATCAGAGGGGCTGGGTATGAGTGTGCCTCATTTCTGATTAAAATCAACTCTGCAGCCTAATTCTGGTTGAGTTCAATAAGAACCTACATGAGCAGATTGACAAACAGTGACATTAATCATTGCAGTTCTGTTAGCCTGCTGGACTTCAGTAGGAATTTTCACAAACATAGATTCACCAATAGTGCAGTTTATTGGAGCAACAAATTATAGATTCTTTTAGATTGCCAGTGGTAAATGCACTAGACCTGCAAAATGTAAGTGTACTGTGTACATGTGTTATGTATACAGTATAAGTATTAGTATTCCTGAGTATATTCCAACTCAGTTGGAAGTGCAAAACTCAGCCAAAGAGGTGCCCCTGCTTTTGGGAGATAAGCGAGCCCATTTACTTGTCTGCAGAGTTGTTTGTATTCTCATCCTCTGCCCTAGAGGATTTCAATATGCCAATTTATACTTTTGGGAGTAGTGAAGGTGAGTCTAGTCAAATATTTTGTAATTTACAACATAAATGGTGGTGATGGGCAGCCACTTTATATGTAAATGAGATATTGAGAGTACCTCAAAGATTACACACAATGGGTCTTGTGCAAAGGTGGAGCAGAACAGTTGACATCAGTCCCTCTTCCCCCTGGCTGATGGCAGCATTAGGGGTCATTCTCCACCTGATAAAGCATCACTCCATCAGCAGGCCATCATGACCTTAGCCACACATCTCATGACATATCTCATAGCTGTAGCCCTCATTCCTGCAAGGTTGTCAAAAGGGGAAAAAGTACAAAATATCAACTCATTTGAATGTCTCATGTCAATTCTGAGCTTAGATCTCCACAGCTACTCATCTGTGGACTGAGAGGTTTGAGTGGCCTGGTGCCTCTCCAAAGGCATGGTGAATAAATTTCAGCCCATTGCAGAACAGTTTGACTAGATGACCCTTAAAATAACCTAGTTGACTTTTGACATTTTTGCTTAGTATATTTAATTGAGATTTAGTCATAGTAATTAATGTTTCTCTGTGTATCTAGAGTGGAGTTATTCATTATATACTTATATTTAAGCCAGCACCCGTCTGCGTAAACTGAAACTCTCTCTCAAATTATTGGATGGTAGTTAAATAGCAGAAGAAAAGCTTAGTTCTCACATATCATATTTCCTACTGAGGCTTCAGTGGAGTTCCTGACATAGAGCTATGTCAGTCTCACAGGAATCAGCACCAGGATCTGAACTCCCGTGGTTGATTCTCCTTCAGTATTATTGAGAATTGTCTCGATGATTAAAAATCTTACAACATGTAGTTGCATATTTATCTTGCTGTGTACTTATCTCGTTAGGCCATTCTTTACTGGATTAAATAAATATTCCCCCTTCAAAAATATAACAGTGTTAAGTTATTTGCATGCTGCAGTCAAGTCATGTCTTTACCCTCTCAGATAAAATAGGTTCTTTAAGCTTTGTAAGAATCACTGTAAATTGTGTTTACACCACTTACTTCAGACAAGAAGCAGCAAGAAAACAAGCGACAACTCAGTGGACATTCTCCAGTAACATACTGGAAACTTCTATCCTGGGCACATGAACGTATTATTCCAGAAACAGCATCATTGTTGTCATTAAGAAAAGTGTCTTAACCCACTTTTTGCTACCCCACCGCTTAACTATCAAAGAATAATATGTAGCTTCATAGAGCATCTTTTTGAAGCTGTAGGTAACTGTCTACCTTAGATCTTAAATCCTTTTAACTACTACTGGATTTCTGTAGACTCACATTTTAAGCCTTGCATTCTTAATTCTAGAGGCATAATTTTTTGTATGCTTTTATATGAAAGTGTATTACAAACACACTGCTTAAACAGGTTCACCTTCATGAGTGATCCAGATCACTGTCTTTGTCACTCTGTGTACTTTCTGCTCCACTAACTTTACTGTCTTCCAATTTCAGAGTATGCTATGTAAGAACATAGCTTCAATTTCCCTGAACTACAGGCTCCACTGTTTAGTGGAGTCTCCTGATTTGAGACTTAATAATTGCACATGCAAAGTAATGTTTCCTTGAACAAACTGTATGTTAAGGACTCATAATGGATTCAAAGTACAAATTGATACGCCAAATCTTCTGCTAGAAGATAAGCTCCTTATGAGTGGATATGTTATTAAGGGCTTACAGATTCATACCATGTCTCTAATGGACCCAAAGATCTCACTAAAGTTTTTAAGGAAGCAAAACCATTTTTTTAGCGTGGTTGTTTTCATAGTAGAACATGGAAAAATATAGTTTAGTAGAGGTACATTCTACTTCCCTGGAATTTTTACTTGAAAGAACCTTTCTAACTTTGTAATATATTTTTGCACATTCATTTAAAAATTATATTTGCAGTAAAAGGGCAGAATCTTCGTAGGAGAAACAAACTAAAGAGGGGAAAGATGATAAATTTAGAGCTCAGATTTGAAAATAGAGTAAGCTGATATAAGAAAGCTAACTGACAGGAATCATAGAGGATAACGATGGTAGAAATGACAAGGGAAAATGCAGAGAGTGTTATAACAAGTACAAAGAATATTTTATAGCTGTAGTACCAGAAAAAGTGGTGGACTCAGGAATTGTCAACAATCATAAAATTAAACTCATACCTTTAGTTTACTTCTGATTGCATATATTTTTTCCTTCTGATGATGTTCTGATCATTGATTTCTTTAGTTCTTTCTTTGAGTGTTTCTCTGCAGACTCTCTGTATTTGTAAAGATATCTGCAAATTCTGGAACAGTTATCATGAATGGATATCATTTCACTGCAAAGACTGCCTTATGCATAGTATAAGCCAGTAGTAATGAATATGATTATCCTCCATTTGTTGTTTGACAAATTACATTTGATGTGCATAAAAGGTGCATACACTGTAGTTGTATATTCTCTCTGTCTAGAGGAGCACATTCATACAGTATTAATTCAAAACTGTGTTCTCAGATTAGTTCCATATATTCAATTACCTTGTTTTCAGCTGGGAGAAGTTCCTTCATAGCACTGCTGAAATCAATGGAATCTATGTGTCTTTAATGCTAGTTAGGATTTTGTTTAGCAGCAGCTCTCCAAGACCCTTAAAGCTCAGTAGACATCAGTCTCTGCCCAGTTCTCCATAAAAACACTGTCTTCAAATACACTGGACTTCTCCAGAACCTTTCTCCAGCATCTGTATTTTCTCAGATAGCTTGAATCCTGACACTCTGCTGAGATTTCCTGTAAGACCCTTTGCAATCTTGACAACATTTTTACGTTCTATTTTGCACAGTCGTGTCATAAATCTCTGGACTAACCTTTTTCAGCATTGCTGAGGAACTTCAAAATTTCATCATTTGAGTCAAATTTCCTGAGACAGTAACAAGAATAATTGTGTGATACTTCTTGATCTTATGGAAAACTTTTTAGTGTTTCTTTGTTGTTTTTTTTTTTTATATTCCTGAGTAATCTTTCCTTTTCCTTCCCAGGCCTCCCTAGCTTCTCTGGGCTAGTTCTCTCATTTATGCCAGATGATCTCAACTGCAAAATATAGCTATCCACCCTCTCTAGTGGTTTGGCCTTATCTTCCCAGGTTTCACTTATACAGTAGGCCTTGCATTCATCAACCCTAGCATACTCAAATGGTGAAAAGCTTATTGATGCCTACAGCACTTACTTCCCTGTAAGCAAGCTAAAATAGTAGCCATTCATCTTAGTCATTACTATTAATGAATTTTCACTGCATGCATTTTCAGTGTTAGATGAAACACTTTCATAAGGCTATCTAAGGAGGGTATGAAGTGATTCCTGTACTTGTGTCTCAAGAGAAGAGCTTCATGATCCTAAAGTTTGTCCTCTGGCAATTTATAATCTCCTCTGATACACCTAAACAAATAATGGACCAAGGCTACAATAACCTGATGTCTTTTGTGGTTCTTAGGGAAAAGGCTGCTAGGTACCAAGTAGCAGAGATGTTTTTTCCTGGACTGAATGCACTGTGAAACAGTTTCAGCCTGATAAACACCACATGCATTCTCCATTACTAGTAGTGGAATATGGGGTTCTCTTCATATTCTGACCTGAAAGTGCCCTGTATTTCCTACTCACTTTTGTTTCTTGAGAAAGAGTAGGACATGTATCTTTCCTTCAACCTCCTGAACATGTCCGGTTGTCTCAGATCCCTCCCTCTCATTGTCCCTCTGTCTCTCCTTCACCTCCCCCCCGGACATCCAGCCATTAACACCAGCTGTCAGCAGGGTATTGCCTCATGGATCAGAGGGACCAGACCACAACATAAAACAGAGAAAAAAGGACTGCAGCAGTGCAAGAGTCCTTAAAAATTGCATACAAGCATTCAGAGTCAACATTTCTTCATAGTTTTCCTTGCACATCCTCTTATTCCTACAAGTTCATAACATTCTTTAAAAAAGGTTTCCTAGTCCATCCTATACCGGCACCCTGCCCACTCTGAGCATCTCAAAATAATATATTCTTCTTAAGCACCACTCATCCCTTTCCCCTATAAACTGAAAAAAGAGGGGAAATAGAAGGAAGTGGATTTGTGTAAGCCCCAGGCTCCTCCCACTCATCAATCAGTCTCTTGGAAGGTTAGCGCTTAATTGAAGCCATCTGCTCAGGGCCTTCTTTCCATGCAGTTATTTCAATTCTCTAACATATGTTTACTCAAAGTCTAAATAAAACCACCTTCCTCTTTCATATTCCTAACAAATGGATGTAGAAGTAATGGTCTTTGACTTGAAAACAGCTTGAAAAGTAAATTGTGAAGAGTCTGTATTTGGCAGTGTGGTAAGGATCCTTAGAAACTTATGAAAACTACTTTAAAGCAGTGTTTACCGTCTCTAATTGTTTTCTTAGAAATAATGAAAATTTCAGGTCTAGCTTGAGAGAGAGAGGGAGAAATTTGATCTTACTAAAGAACTGCAACTGCATGAACTGATGCATAGGAAAAAAAAAGCATATTTGGACTTCCTGTAAAACTGCCATATTTTTCTTTCTTTTTTGTGATTTAGAAGAGGTCAAATAAAAAAATGGGTCAAAGGCCATGTAAAATGGTAAGCACTGTCTCTCTGAGGGGTCATTTTTCCTTCGTGAATACTGAATCTCCAGGGTTCATGATGTACCGCTGTGGCTGTTCTTCTCACATATTCTGTCCAATTAATAGAAGAAGTTCCATACGTTTTTTTTGACACAGGACTTTGGACAAGGAAAAATGCATTAACTTTTGATCTCCTTCCTGGCCTTTTCATGCTAAGGAGGCTTTTTGTATGGTATTGAAGGTACTAATAGTAGCAACATCAGCAGTAGCACTAAGTCATTGTACAGTGAGCTTGAAAGAATATGGCCACATGCAGACATACATTTCAATGCATGCTTCTTTCCTTCTGGCATTTTTTGGCAGTAACCACAAGATATTGCTTTTTTTTTTTTCTTTCTCACTGCCCAAAATGTTCTGCATGCTGCTCGTACATTTCTCCCAGTCCTTCCCAGGGAGAGTCCATACACTGACACATACCTTTCAGCGCATGACCCTCGATACACAAGCAGAGATGTCAGGATATACAAGATGGACCAGGTCTAATATGCCATTTATTATCATTGTTGTTGTTGTTGTTGTAGTTCTTATTAATTATTACTATTATTATTATTATTATTATTATTATCATTATTATTACTATTATAATTATTATTATTATATTGTAGTGAACCTTTCACAGTGGTTTTAATTTTTTTTTGTAATGAAACTTTTCATATTTGCCTTTTAGCGGAGGTGGCAGAACATGTGTAATAACCATAAAGCATTTTTAGCTACTTGTCTTTCTTGGCCTTGAAGGAATCTCTCCTGTTGTCACCACACGGGAAAGAAATAGGACTAGAAGCAAATGTCCTATTGGAGGCACAGGTTATGGCCCTTGTAGGAGGTGATGTTAGAGGCAGTTGCAGCTGGGAGAGAAACTTTGCTGTCTGAAGATCAAGAAACAGGGAGCTTCCCACTCCTAAGAAGAGTGCGCTGTCATCAGCCTGTGTGAAATGGGCATAAAGGCTTCCCTAAATTAATTCCTCTTTAAGCCAGCACACAGCATACAGAAAAAACACAACTATTGATTTTTAAATGTGCCAGTGATGAAAAAGCGATGGACTTGTCTTGAACACAAATTTAATACATTATGAATTATTCTGTTTTTGTTAAGAATAGCAGTTTGATCAGTTTTGAACAGTCAAAAAAACATAAACATTTATGAGCTCCTTATTTTTCACTGCAAAAACCCATATATGTATGTTTGCAAGTTATTATTTTCTCTCTGTAGTCATCAGATACTCTTATGAACATAAGAAGCCCTTTCATATTGATTTTCTGTCTCCTTCATTCTTAAAGAGGCAAAAAATAACTTAAGTGTGTGATTGTTTTATTGGCCTCTAAGTGTATTCTTTGTTAATGGATCAGTGAAGTGAAGCTTAAGAACCAAATTCATCTCTAAAGTAGATTAGCTAAACCCTCTGAAGCTGCACAAGCAATAAATTGGAATTAAATATTTAATATGATGCAGTCTTGAAATATTTCTCTTGATACAGGTACAGATAAAAAAAAGTAGCAATTCAGCAAAGCATGACTCCAGAAGTCAGATAATACTTCATGCCAAATAATCTTGTATTTGAGATTAATCGGATTCTGTATTATCTGCTTCCTCCTGCTAGATCTTAAAAATACAGTGTGCAGCAACAATCAGAAATTATTTAAAGATGTAGCTCAGAAGGAAATATATTTTGTTTACAGTTAGCAAGTGCTGTTTATCATGCACTAAATATCAGGTCATGCCTGAGAAAAATTAAAAAAAAAAAAGATCTGCATGTATTCAAGTATTCCTCCTTCTAAAAATTCTTCATTGATCATCTTTTTTTGGTGATAAAATAATAAAAAAGTGAGAAAGACTTTTAAAAAGAAACATTATTTTAATAATGTTTAGAAAATGTAGCTCTCAAGTGCTTACTCTGGAGAAGCCAAAAAGTCATTTCAGTAGATCACATTGTCTTATGCTCATTTTGATAAGGACTGTAGCTTTCCAACTCTCTTGATTACTGCCTTGCTTGCTTCTTTCATTCCCCTTTAAAACTGTATCACTTGGAAAGCATAATAAAAACCACATTATTTCTCTCTTTTTTTTTTTTTTTTTTTTCAGGAAAAGAGAGAATAATTGGCAAGTTTTAGCTTAAAACACTGCACAAACCTGTACCTCAGAAAGCTGAATGTAGCATTAGGATGTCTCCTCTCTTAAAAAGTTGCCTGTGCATGTGCCTGGACCAAGCTAGGAGTGCCAAATGCCCCACATTGCATTCCCTTCACAGAAGAGGGAGGTCACTTCTTTAACTCCACAGAGTGTCAGAATCAGCCCTGTGTGTCCCCTTTCTCTCTGCTTGTGTTGACAGTCAAGCCTTGGTCCTTGACTGTCGTTCCTCTACAAGCGATCTTGTGCAACTTCTGTCCTCTGTATGCATGCAGGTTAGTAGCTGACAAAACCCTCTGATGCAGAGGACATGACTGTAGTATTTTTGTTTCTGTCTGTGCCAAAGACCATTTCACTACTACCCTAAAGAAACCAGACTTTGTTGTTGCTGCTGTTGTTCTTCTCAATACACAGGCTATCTTTTCTAACCCCTGAATGGGATCTAGTATTTCAGAGCTTTCACATGATCAGAAGTATAGGTACTCTAACACTAAATGAGATCCAGGACTTGTCAAACTCACAATTGGTATGCAAAATTGTGTCATTCTGATTATCACATTGTGTTTCTCTACATCCCTGTAGATAAGGACTAGATCTTGCCCAAGAACTGCTTGTAGCTCAAAAACTACAAGAAACCAGTGCAATGAAGTCATGAAGACTCACAGAGGGCAGAATATGCCATCTCTTGAGAAACTGCATGTCACAGAATTAGAAACTTTTTTTTTACTCTGTGTTTGTAGGCTAATAGACATTCCTAAGCATGACAGGGCAGAATTTTACAGTAATTGTTATTGTAATTTGATTTTAATCTCTGTAATTTCAAAACATTTTGATCGTTGATACGTTCATGATTTTTCAATTTAACTGTTCAGTTTTGTTCCTGATCTCTAACCGGATATATCAAGACTCTAAATACAAAAATCAGTGTAACAGACACTTTAAGATAATAAGCATGAGGTAGTTTTTAGACGCATTTCACAAAATAACCGTGTGAATCCATGCCCATGTCTGATAATGACTGGAATATGCAAACTTCAGAAAATCTTTCTCATGTTGCGTCTGTTTGTTAATTGTGGAAAGGCAGGCTTCCAAAATGTCTGTCCAAAGGTATCAAAGATATATCTAGAATAAGATATATTTTGTCTTTTTATGCTTGTAAATGTTGAATTTCAAGTATGGTAAAAGTTCAATATTTGAAATTTTTCATACAATAACCCTCCTTCTTCTTTGTGTACTTCAGTAGTTTTTCCACCTTGTACATGGTTGCTATTAAATACCATTATATCATATCATTAACCAATATCACCAGTTAATATCATTGGTACCAATATCATTAACATTTTCAAATTACACAGTCTGATGAAAACCATCATGTTTTGAACACCCTTTTAAAATCTCAGTAAAATTACTCTAAATAACTGGGCAAACATTGATTTATTCCTTTTGATGGTGTTGTCCAGGCTATGGATGAAATCAATATATGTTGAGGTAGTGCTGATTTAATGCAGTTGTCTAGTTGTAGTACCAATGCAGGAAATTTCTGAATTACCTTATCGGTTTTGAGAGGCAGAAGATGCAGTAGAACAGTCTATTTTATACTGTTTCCTTTAAAATTCAGAAAACAACAGTTCAAAGATTGACAGATCTAATAAAAGCCTTCCAACTACTGTATTTGTACATGGTCATGGCAAAAGTTGTTTGTATTCTAACAAATAAAATTCTAATTCCAAAATTTTGACAAGAAAGAATATGGAAATAGATAAACCACAAAATGCAGTATTTGTTCATTGATACAAAATTCAGTCGCTCTGGATGACATAACTTTTATTATCAGGACAGATGTTGAATAGTTTTTTATGTAGTTTTAATTATGTAACACTGTAAATTGAAAAAGTGTTTCCAAATCAATTAAAACCAGCCCTCTGCTAACAACGTGACAATATAATTTTGATTGGTGGTAGAGAAGGAGCAGGTGATTAAAGGAAAAATTATATAATGGAACCCAGGAAATTTCTTTGCAGGAAATGTTTTTTGAAGGAAAGAGGAATTTTAACCCAGTCCAGCAGTTAAGCACCACATAGCTGCTTGCTTGCTTCCCCAGCAGGAGAGAATCAGAAGGATAAAAGCAAGAAAATATATACATTGAGATAAAAACAATTTAATAGGGAAAGCTAAACTTGCAGACGCTAGCAAAACAAAAGAGGGAATTCATTCATCATTTCCCAGGTGTTCAACCATCTCCAGGAAGGAGGGCTCCATTGGGTAAAAGTTACTTGGGAAGACAAATGCCATCACTTGGAACATTTTCCCCTTCCTTCTTCCCCTCCCCAGCTTTAACTACTGAGCTTGACATCCTATGATCTGGTCACCTGTGTCCCAGCTGTGTCCCCTCCCAACTTCTTGTCCCCAGCCTCCTCACTGAGGGAGTGATGTGAAGAGAAAAAAAAGGCTTTGGCTCTGGTAAACACTTCTAAGCAATAACGAAAACATCCCTGTTTTATCCAAACTCTGTTCATCACAAATCCTAAACAGCCCCATAGTAGCCACTGTGAAGAGAGTTAAAATTAACTCTGTCCCAGCCAAAACCAGTCCAAGGGACAGGAAAGAGTCCAAGTGAAGCCCATTAATAGCTGGCGTTAGATTCTGTAGTATGTGCAGTGGCGTATCTATACCATATACCATAAAAGATAGTACTTAAAGAGTAATTGCCCTCCAAGATTTAAAGTGTTCTCGATTAAAGACAAATCAGACCGCATCAAGAGGAAAATGCCCAGTCTGATTTTTCTGGAGAAAATCAGACACAAATATGAGGGAAAGTCTAATTTGTGATTAAAATACAGGAATCTTACATAAGATATTGAATTAAACAAAACTGGGAGTTCACTGGTAAAAGACGGTACTGGAACAGAAAAATAAGGCTAGAAACAGGGCAGGGATTAAAAAAATGCATAAATAAATAATTGAATAGAAGGAAAAGGTGTGGGGAGTAGAGGTGAAAAAAAACAGATGCCCTTCTAAATAGCACATGAGAAGTTGTTTTTTATTGCAATGGTTATAACTGAACCCTTCATCTGCTGCTGAACTATTTCCGTTTGGATTCTTCTTTGCTGCCTTTACATTTTGTATCCATATGTTAACATATGCTGTATACTAAAATTATAAGTGGGCCCACAGTTACAACTTCTTTACCCTTGCATAATCAATTTGACCTCGTGTGTCTCTTGATAGAATCATCAGAGCACACAGTAAGGCAAGATACATCTTTCATGGCTGTCTCCATGCATTTAGCAAAGGCCTCTTCAGTCACCACCACAAAAGCAAATATTCAAGTAAAGCAAGTGAGGGCAATGGACTCATTAAGGAAAGTACTGGTGACCTTCTGGCAGAGATCCAAAGAGCTTGCAAAGGAATGGGGATTAAAATACCCATATGCTTGCTCAGCCTGTGTGGTTTGGCTGGCATGAAAGCAAAATAACAAGCTCATCCCCTAGGAATAGAGGACAAGACATTAAGCAAAGCAGCTGAGGGTCATTTGGCATTTCAGAAATGGGGATAAAGGCACAGTGTAAGGTCCAGTAAATCTGACTGGAGGCCAGAGTCAGGAATCCTGATTGGCCATTGTAGCTCACTCTTGGTTTTACCCTGTCGCTAAAGGCTGGTGGTTCTACCTTCCTGTCTCATTGTCTTCACATTAGAAAATGTGGAGGATGATACTAAAAACTTTTGCAGGTATTTTCTGATACTTAATTTAGTAACATTTTGGAAAAGACAAATGTACCTGGAAATGATAAATTTGTTTACCCATCTTGTTTGTACATTTGAAATCCTTGTGTGTACAGCCATTACATTTGGACAGCAAGTTTACACTGTAATTAATTTCATAAAGCCAGCAGCATGAGCATTTCCAAGCAATACAGAGAACAAAAGCTACACATTCCTTGGAACTGGTCCCTGAAGTCCTTTGTGTGGTACTGGATTGACAGAGAGAGACAGATATTTGTGGGCACAATGGAAAGACCCTGAGAGAGACTTTATGTTACGTATAATAATAGAACGTTGTTCTAGTAATAACAAATTACCACTCTTAAGTCCTCTGATTTGGGTGGTAAACTGGAGAGAAAGGAGGAGGAGGAGGAAAATTATTATTTAATAGAAGGCAGTTTGCACATAGGATTGCTAATGGTTTTTCATTGTGCTGACTAAACTAAGGAGGAGACTAAGCCAAGGTGGAGCACTCCCCTCCAAATCTATTTACTCCTTGCAATTTGTGGAGTGACAAGACATCAGGCTGAAGTGGGGACGTGAGGTGGTGGGGTAGGGATTAAGATGGAGCATGCTCTACGTCCACTGTTGTTAGAATACAAATTTCTTCTTTAATTTCTTTTTTCTTCCTCCAACCCTTTCCTTTTACCCTTCCCTGTACCCCCTCTTTTTTCTGTTTTTGCCTGTTGCTGTGTCTGAGCCTGGTGGAGCTGCAGGAAAGCAGTACTGATGAGAGAGGCTCATTGAACTAATTTCACAGGGGAGGGCTGTGCATGTCGATTAGAGAGTGGCTAATGGGGCATTACAAATACCTGAGGGTCATGTCTCATTGCCATGGCGAGCCAGATTTCTTCACGTGAACTGGGTGCATTTGTTTCTAGGAAGAGGCTTTCAGCTTTAATGTACACTAAACTTTCTTTCTCCATCACACTGGACTTGGTTGCTCTGAAAGCTGTACCCCAGGCTGCTGTCAATCAACTCTATCTACAATTCATCCAACTCCCTAAGATGCAAGATTTTCAGGGTGGTGTTTTCATTACAGGTTCTTAACTGTGGCTCATCTCCTGCTGACACTGCACAAAACCTGCCAAAAGCCTTCTTTTGTAGATAGAAATGAATCTTGATTAGTTTCCAAATACTCTGTCAAGAAATTGTACACAGCATGTAAGCTCTAAAAAGCAAGGTGTTTTTTTTCCATGACCATTTCAATACAAGCATTTGTCTACTTTTATCCACACATGGCTTGTTTTTTGGAAAAAAAAAAAAAATAATTCAAATTCAGTATAGCTGAATGCTTCCCTTTTGTATTGCTTAGCATGAAGAATAATCAGAAGAAGAAATAAGCAGGACATGAAGTTTTTATACAATTTGCTTTCTTTTTAAATTGTTTTCTGTCTAAATAAAGGTGTTGATGTTGTGTAGTTCCTATTCAAATCTATGTTTATGTGCGATTTTAAATAGCAATGCTAATGCAAGTAGGATCAATCCCTCATTGCTCAGTAATCTACAATATACGACATCTTCCTCTCTTCTCTCCCCAGCACTGCAGTGACAACACCCACCATTGCCAATCAGATATGAATATAGTAGGTGCTTGGAAGAGAGGTTACACTGGAAAGAATGTTGTGGTCACCATCCTGGATGACGGCATTGAAAGAAACCACCCAGACTTGATGCAGAATTATGTGAGTGTCCACAAGAGTCCAGGTTTCCTGCTTTGTTATTACTCAAAAAATAACTTGCTGCTTCTAGAAAGATGGAGGAAGAGAGGAGGGAGGGAGGAAGAGTCATACAAGTGTTTCCTCAAATATTAACACCAATGGGAAGAAAGAAAACAGTTTTTGATAAAACATATTGTTTTAGCTAAGACTGTGTTTCATCTGAACACACTTAATATCTGGATGCCTCTTGTAGCTGAGCCCTGAATTTCTGAATGACTGGAACCAATTACTGGATATTTTTTGTCTCTTCTGCAATTTTTTTACTTAATATCTTCACACTCTCAAAACTTAGAAATGGAATACATTGCTTTTCAGTTAACACATGCAGCTGAATTCCGTATTTGGCCAATACATTTAGTCAGTGCGACAGAAGCTTTTCTCGAAGACAGTAATTTTACAGTAATCTTTCCATGCATTAATTTTTAAAGCTATTTATCATACTGCTAGAAACAATATGAAAGGAAAAGTATATGACCTTTCGTGATTCACTCAGTTAAAAACAAGTGTAGAATATTCTGTTGTAGAATATTCTTTCTAGTAAATATCTTTTAACTCTACTGAGTCCCCTCACAACTTGTGATAGAGCTGCATCCATTGTTTTCTGTCTTCTGTGTCTCACATTGCCTCAGGAGGTTTCTGTTTGCTTGTGGTTCACCACATTTAGATGACTGATTTAAATCTGTCTTGGAGGCTGATAACATAAGGAGAATCTTCGAATCTTCTTCTCTGGTAGGTTGCTTTCTGTGTTGATGTCAGAGTTTGATGCTGTTCAGAGCATCAGGACCAAATTTTGCTGGAGTGATTTGTCCTATCTTTTGGAAATAGGCATTAGCTGAAGGCATGTGAACCACATGAGGACCTTACAATTTGTCTGAACTAAAATGTGCAAGGTGTGCTTCTACAAAGAGTAATGAAAGAAGCAAATATATTTGGATTGAGCTAGACTGGTGAAGATGACCAGTGCAAGGCATGCACATACCTTCATTCCCATTACAAATGTAGATCTTGTTAAAGAGCCCTAAACACAGGCTTTTTGCCAGCAAGCTTATCTTCTTGACAGAGCATTAAGAGATCATGACAAAAACAGCTTTAACAACCCGTTAAAAACTACAATGATGTTCACAGTTTACAGACACTTATTTTAAATTAGCCATGTTTACATATGCATCCTTCCCTTGCTACAAGTGGAACTCAACTTGGAGGATGTGAAAACACGAGTGGGGGGCAATTGCCCAATTTGTCAATGTATCTTTGATCCTAGCACATGACACATCTTTCATTTTAATATCTTAAATTATTTAAATAAAGCAGACATAATTTTACCTCCACAGTGAACGACCCAGATTGTCATGTCACCTCATTCCAGTATTGTCCTACCACTTAATTTAAAGCAACTATTTATATCCTTACCACTTCTCTCTCCCTTTCCCCACACCAACAATTCCCCAAATTCACAAGCAATACACCTTGCTTGTTTGATCACAAATGCCTTCTATATCTCAGATTATAGGTAATGGGGCTGCAAATAGGCATATTTGAGGTGGATGTGTAACTGGTTTTGAACAAACAAGAGTTTAAAAATTGCTGCTTGCCATGTCAACACACCACATGCTACTGCATCAATTAATAAGAGCCATACAAAACAGCAGCTGTTCACATTATGAACTATTTTCAGCTGTAAGAACCATGATAAATATGGAACAAAAAGAAAGATATCTTGCAGATATTTGAAACAGTTATACTCTCAAGGACATGGGGAAGCAGTTTGTGTTGCTTTCCAATATGTAATTTTATAACAATATTCTTAAGAAAATTATATTATTTTTATTTCTTGAAACAGTGGCTGAAATTTCAGTTACAGTCATGTAGATAGTTTTTGAATCTTAAAACATTCAGCAAAATCCCTGTTTTGAGAGTGAACTCCCTTAATTTCCAAAAGGTTCTTAGAAGAGAAGTAGCCTTCTGATTAAATAAAACACCATTTTCTATTTCCTCCCTAATGCTGGACCTATACTTTTTCTGGGCATTTTTTTATCCTTCTCTGTGTTCCAAAATGAAAATAAAATATTTAATTCCTGTACATAATGTTTTCCTAAAAGACAGTCACCATGAAACCACATGGATATTAGTTAGCCTAATTACTCATTTGTAAGAACCTGCTAACTGATGTATAGGCCACATGAGTCAATGCCTAATTAATTAACAACTGTTTTTTTTTCTTTTGTTGGATACAGGATTCTCAGGCCAGTTTTGATGTAAATGGAAATGATTTTGACCCTATGCCTCGATATGATGCCAGCAACGAGAACAAGTAAGGCACTATGATACCCTTGACATTTTCAATCTGAGCCAGCAGGTAGAAGGTACCAATGCATCTGTGAAACTCTACAAAACTTGATTCCTCATAAAACAGAATGATCTGCATTAAAATCTTTGTGAAATACATATTTTTGTCTTTTCCATGCACACCCATGACTCTTTGAAAGCATTTGAAACTATCTGAATATACATAAAAATTAGTCTGAGAATTCTGGGCATCTGAAATGAATCATTTTCAATCCCTTTGAGAGGCAGAATATATGGGATGACTTGCTTTTCTTAAATGTCATTTCATTGAATTATTGGGGGGTTACTATGTGTTAAAAATGTTCTAGTTTCTGACTCTCTTACACTTTGTAGAATTTTTTTTTATTGAAGTAGGCAAGTTAATGGAGGTTGTTGCTTCTTTTTCTTCCTCCAATGATGCCTTTTAAAGTGATGGAGGTTTTTCATTTGGACTTTGATAGAAGCACAGAAGTGGGAATTCTGGCAGGTTTTATCTGTGTCACATGACTAGTTGGAGATATCTCAATGAAGGACATATTTCCCCTTAAGAGTTCTGCTTTCTGATATTTCTCGTTCCAGTTTTGCTCTTTGAATATGCTCTGGTTAAGGCTTGGAGAAAACCAGAGAGGACACCTCACCTGAGAAAGTGGGCCACCTTTCTGCTCAATGGATATTTGAGGGCAGTTATTTGATGGTAACATTTTCTTAGCTAGGTTCTTGGCAGAAGGAAACACCCTTCTGTGGAATTGCATCATTTGAAGGAAGGAGAATCCTACATATATTTTGTAGGACATATCGTTGTCAATATGTTGACTACACATTTTGTTTTCTTGAGGTTTGGGCTGTTTTGGTTTTTTTAGTTCTGAAAAGCATTTAATAGTTTCTGCCTACAGAAAAGAAACTACAGAGGTTGAAACCTTGTCCTTTATACAGCTAAAATGCTTTATGGGGTATGTTGTTTCTTTCCTACAAACAAATTTTATCCAGAAGTGTAACGTGGCAGCCATGGATGGGGAGACAAAATCCACGACTCGTGCTCCAGGTACTCCTGAGACAAAGCAGCCTTGTTTATTATTCAGAACTCACTTACATACCTAATTCAAATTTCCTGGGCTAGACAGACATTGGCTGAGGTCTCTGTCCCTGCCCAACATCCTGGCCGCTCATGTGCTTACTTCTCAGCTTGGATGCGGCTGGCCGAGGGTCCTGTATAACTTATCCAGGGACGTGTTCAGACATGAGCTAGGCTAGCTGAATTGGGTTTGTGTTATGGTCAGATTTACTTTGTCCAGTCCAGACCAGCTGTACTGTGACAATTCTGTGACACAGAAGAATGCAGCTGGTGAAAGCTGGGAGTCAGGTGCAAAATTTAACATTGATTTAACTGCAGAAATAAGCAACCTTGGATCACTTTGATGGGAGAATCCTCTCCTGGTCAAAACCCTCATGATAAATCCAGGGAAGGCTGTTACATCATAATAGGACAGGATAAAGAACAAGGCCTCATTACTTGCCCTCTGCAAATACTTGCCCTTCAGCTGAGCTGCAGGTTTGCATCACAGCACACCCATTTCTTCTGTCCACCACATACCTATCCCTACATACACTTTAGGGACACATCCTGTCTCAGCTGTAGGAAGATGCTTCTCTTGGGCTTCTTGAATTTGAGGCATAACAAGGGTACACTTAGAGACTTCCAAATTTCAGTGCACTTTCAAGGACTTCTGGGTGCAGCAAAAAGCCACCTTCACCTGTGAATTTGAATCCTTTTTTTTGTCAGAGTAGTGAAGTCACTTTTTTACAAAGCATGTCCAGAAAAGTGAGTCTGCTTTCTATTTTATTAGTAGTTTAAGTTTTATACAGGATATGGACTGCTTCTTTTATCTCTTAGAGCCCAGGGGATTTTAGTTTTCATTCCCTGCCTCCCCATTAAGTACTTGCACTGCCCAGCCTCCAAGATTCTGCAATGAAGCAGGGTGATAGGAGGGCAGAAGCTTTGCTGTTCTATGCTTTGTCAGTGTCAGTCAGACAGTACAGAGTCAGCTTTTGGACACCAAGGATACATGAAACATGCTTTCAGTATAAGATTATTTGGCAGCCTAGCCTCTACTTAGAACTTAGAGGCTCAATGTTTCAAGTTAGCAGATACATGAAATGTGATAATCAGCAGTTAACCACCTTCAGTTTTTGCAGCTCTTGCCCTTTTTTCCTAGTTGCCTGTAGACTAAACAAGAATTAAACCCGTACACAGGTACTGAAAAGCACCACTTAATAGTGCTGTCCATATTTTTTGTGTCTAAAATACCTTCAGAAATTGGGGCAGGAATTCAGATTGTCCAGCATACATGGCCATTTGGCACTGGAAACTCAAGTTGTGTCAGGAAAGTTGAGCTAAACACAGGCAGGGAACATTCTGAAAGCCATGCATTACAAAGACTTCATAATGTGTAGATCAGTTTGGTTGATTCCTGCTTCCTTCAGTAGCAGCTGGATGGACAAATTACCATAATAGTGATTTGTGTTTTTCAGTGAAGGTGGGATGTAGAAATGCACTGTCATTTTCAAGATGATCTAGTTTATTCTGCCTCATTTTGTAATCCAGCCTTAAGGGATGGAATGATAAAGAGCAAAAGGAGTTGCTATAAAAATAAACAGGTGTCTGGGCAGCTCTGCATGCAGCTGTGAAACATCAGAGTATTGGATCTGTGTGTTAGCTTTTCACTTTTAATTAGAGTGAAGACTTTCTATTGCTGAGGCTTATTGGTGGGCAAAAAGGAGCAAGAAGAAATTAACTATAGATTACTTTAGTGTGAGCACCGAAGTGCCACTTTCCAAAATTATATTTTGGAAGTTTTACATTTAATCTTCTACTAGCTAAGGAGAACAGGAGGGTAGGAAGAAACATTAGACTAAACTTTCAAGGCTTGTAGTCAAAATGGGTGGGATGATAGTTTCTTTAACTACTATGGTATGTAGGCATGCTGCCAAAAGTTTGCTTTGGTTTCTACAAATTGCCAGCAAATCATGAAGCTTCTAAATGGTGCAGACTTATACTAGAGTTTCCTTTTGCTCAGAGGCAGTCAGCTGTGGATGAAGTAATTTCTGCTATGCAAGGCATCTTGTTTTGGTTTACTGCTTTATTCTTTTTCTGTTATTCCACTGCTATTTGTTAACATCTGTGTTTATAAAATTAGGCATTTTCAGTCACAGGTCCATAACAGAATGCAATGGGGTCACTGAAATGGTATTGTACTTATTATATAGCCTCAGGAATAAAACAGAAATATTCATAGTATTTTTTTCACCAAAACAAAAAATTACTTCTTCTGTTTCGTAAGAAATTTCTTAGGGATGATATTTGAAAGCTTAGGTTTTACTTTGGTAACAGGTACTTTTATAAAACAGAGGGACTTCTAAAAAAACTCCTTTAAATAATACTGGTTGACATTAATGCAATTCTTGTTAAACTTACATAAGGAAAAGTAAAAGTGAGCTGTTATTTCTGTTTTGGAGATACTGAGTCACTATTTGGATACCTCTTCAACATTTTTCAATGATGCATCACCCTACATAAATAATTTATTTCAATAACCTTCTAAATTGCTTTTTAATGAGTGCAAGATCTTTGAAAGACAACAATTCTTGTCATTCAGAAGTTATTAGAAACAATCTCTTATGTCTAAACTTTGCAATATGGGGAGAACTTTACACCATTTCTCACAAAAAATTAGTGAGTTGGTGAGTTTCAGTCATGTTTGATCCAGCACATCAGCATTGTTTTGCCATGGCATCCATTATGATTCATTATTACTTTCCTTTGCCAATCACATTAATGTAGATGCCCAATAAAATGCCAAAGTCTTAATTTTCTTCATAGAGTGGCAAGCTGCTAGTTTATACTCTCATGGTGAAGGCCTGTAGTACATCCAGAGTCATTTAATCATATTGGATACAAGATATTTGACAGGCAGATGAGCTTCTGTTTCCTCCTGGATAGTCAATAGAAAGAAATTGAAAAGCTTTATTCCCTGCTGTGACACTATTCAGTCAGATACCTGAAGAACTGAGCGCAGCAAACAAAGAGAGCCTGAAGTCTCTCATTGGTGGTTTGAATGATCATCTCAAAAGGTTCCCACAGCAGCACTGTGACAGAAAGGAATGCTGACAACTGGGAGTATATTTCTATGCAGTTTGAGTGCTGGTATGCACCTGTTGCTATTGATTTTAAATTTGCTGTATTGCTGTGAATAAAACAGAAGGGAAGATAAACTGTACAGAGAAGCACTGCTGCACCATCTTTACTTTCAGTTGGAGTAAGGTATCAGGTCTTAGGTAAAGGCTTTTGTTTACAGAGGGAATCTGTATTGTGTTTGCTCTTCTTCTGTACCCTGACTTTTTGACATGATGTTCTCCAACCTCTGGAGATAAAACCAAAGCATGAAGTGATATTGTCTCTACATAGTGTGGTCTGTTGGATGCCAGAAAAGCATCTCTGATAGCTCAGAAATACTCCTTAAGGGGGAGGTAATTTAGGCTAAAAATTAATTTTACACTTAATATGTGTATATATTTCAGATCCATAGAATTAAATTCTTACACTGAGTGTGATATTGTAGGTTTCAGTTACCAATGACTAAATGTCAGGTGTCTAGTTTATCTCAGTGTCACTGTAAATTTCATGGACTTCAGTTAGGATTTTTAGAAAACTGCAGATTTTGGATTGTTTTTTCTAGCTGGTGACATTCACAAATGTTCATTTGTGAAAACCAGAATCTGAACCAAGCCGTCAGAGGTCATTGGTATAGAAGCTGCAGTCAGTGACTGTAATCCTGATTTATCATGTTTTGGTTGTACTCTGATTCTAAACTGTGTTATGGCCACATCCTACTGTGCTGCAATTTTAGCAGATGTTATTAGTGAAATAAGTTCAGTCTGTTTCAGCTTACAGGCTGCCACTTTATACAAGGAGCATTGTTAGTGATTCATCAGCTAATCTCCAAGTAACCTGTAGATTACTTAGCCAATCTAGTGACCTGTCATGGTTTAGAAATGGTATTCCCCAGTTTACTGTCCCCACTAAATACTAAGGACCTTGTGTCACTCCTTTCACTTCTTCCTGCTCTCTTACAGCAGGGTTGGAGAGAATTGGCGACACAGAAGGTGAACATCATTGTTCATTGATAGGAACAATTTACTGGGAGCAACAATGAAATAAGAAGACCATGAGTAGTAACAGAGTGTGCAAGACAGAGCCCTGTAGTCTTATAAACCAGCAGACCCACAAACAGCACCCCTCTGCACAGCACTCCTCTCCCCTTCATGGCTAGAGGTGGTGTCAAATAACCCATGGCCTCATCCCTCCTGGATGCTGCAAAAGTTAACCCTCTCCTGGCCATGGGGCATGGTGGAGCATGGAGAATATCTTGCTGCATGACATACTAGATCTTCCCAGTAGTTGTTGCTTGCCAGTAGTTAAAGGTTCCAGTAAAAAATTGAAAAAATAAGGAAGATAAACTTTGTGGCTTGCAGAATTGTACTGTGATGAAGTGTAATAATTTTAGATTCATTTGGAGCAATTTTTTCTTCATTTTGTGTTTTAACTGTTACTTTGAGTTTTTGGGTGCTGTTATACAACATGCTTATCCTTCAGATTGCTGTGCCTCAAGGACATCATCATACATACTTCATTTCTTTTCTCAGGGTAGAACTGAAAACATGTGTTTAGAATCTTTTAGCAGAAAACTTTCTTTTCTTGAAAGGAAATTGTTGTAAAAACATGGAGCACAAATCCTGACTATATACTGCACTTGAAAATGTTTTCCTTTTCATGCAAAATACGTGTTTAACCTATGGGAAGAGATGAGGTGTGCATTAAACCAGAACAGAGAACAAACTAACAGCTGATGTTTTGAAGTTCTCATGCTTTACTGTTTCAGAATAAAATGTCTGTTCATTTGATGTTTTCTGAAAGTAAGTGGAATCTTAGAATTGTTGGATGCTGAGGACAATTAGCCAGGCTAGAGGAGGGGCAGTCTCTGTTAAGTCAGTTCACCTACTGATAGGTGCTTCTCATCACTGGTGTTTATGATCAGTCCTTGATTACAGCATTTCATATTGACAAGACATTAAAAAAATTCATTGGACTACAAGCCTTAATTAAGTAGCCTTTTGATCCAGGTTCCAGCTTTAATAGTGGAAAGTCTCATAATGAAAGTTTTGTCAGACTGCCAAAAATTGTCTTTTTGTTAAACTCTTCTAATCTGCTCATTATATTATCACACAGTGTTACATGGTCCTGTCTGACAACTGTAAGTGGTATAATTTATAATTTTTGAGAGCCATAGGAAAGACAATTCTTTGAGTAGTCATTGAAAGTGAGAGAAGTGAAACAGAGGAATAAACAAAACCCAAATTCTGCTAGAATTCCAGTTGAAAGATGAAAAAATAGTCTTTTTTCTATACCCTGATATCAGTCACTGAGCAGTATTGTTTACTGCTTAACTGGTATTTGAGGAACAGAGCTTTTCCTTTTTATGACGTATAAGACTTTCATGGTCTCAAACATTTAACCACAACGCTTAAGGAAAGCCTTCTTTCTGTTTCTAATTACTGAAGTACCAGACAATGAGCTCACAAATAAAATTAAGTTCTGAAGCATTATGCAATTGCTTCTAGTACTTTTATGTAAATTACTGATCACAATGAGTCAGATATTCCCTTACAATTCAAAGTCAACAATAGGAGGGATACAAACTTTTCTGAATTCTTCTCTATCAAGAGTTAGATGTGAAAGTTTTTTTCAGATGTTCTTTTTCCAAGAGTAGATATTTTTTCTAAGGTTGTGTCTGTATTTTGGGATTTTGAACTTAACAAGGGAGAATTTTCAGCTACAGTAGGCTAGTTTTGATGTGGTAAAACGGTAAACCAGTTTCAAGTTGCATGCAGGTTTACATATACAGCTGAATAGAATTTGAGACCAAAAATACATTTTTTCTGTGCTTTCTGCTTTTCAGACATTATAGGTAATGGAGAAAGTTAAAGAGTGGACCCATGCTGCATATGTGGTAATTGATTTTGCCAGATGGTTTCACAGTTAGTCAGCACAGTCAAAGGTGGTGCAAAATGTGGTTCACTGAGACTTTTCAGCCAGCATAAGTATACCATTGATTACTCTTCTAATGTTTGTGGCATCAAGGAAGACCTCTAAATATAGATTTGATAAAGCAATTGTAAATCCAGTGTCAAAAGCTTTTAAATGGAAGCATTTTTATAAATATCATATTATTAATGGTTGAATTTTGCGAAGTTGCGATATAAACTAATATCTTAGTGGCATTAATAGGGGGTTTTTATAAGAATTTTTCAGACGTTGCTTTTTTTTGCAAATGAAAATGCGTGCATTTGAAAGGTTAATTCTGTTGGCAGGTTTCTTTTTATAGCTTTGATTTACATTTCTGTAATTCTGTAATTTTTCTTAAAGATATGGGCAGATTATTACCGTAGACACTTCATCAAAGTTAGATTTCGCTCCTGAAGACAAATTACCTTTGTTCCTTTTCCTGAAGAAAAATAATCAAGATAGAGAAATTCAGATGTAGAACTAAAGAAATGGATATCACAGAAGTAGATTGAACTGATGAGTATATGTTTAGCCTGGTTTAAAAAGCACTTGTACTGCTATACAGACTCAAAGCAATCATCAAATCTCTGGTGTTAGAAAACTGAGGAGGCGACTATGGCTTGTTTACTTAGCCAAAATGTGTGATGGTGAGGCTGCTGGCTAGCTTTGTCAAGGGGTGGCAAAGACAGGGTAGTGAGAAGGTGTGTTTTATTTTTCAGCCCAAACTTATGTCTCTTCTTAAGACTCCATGAACATCAGGTGAACAGCTGCTAACTTGTTCTGCACTGAAGTGTGCCTGTTAGAATTAGACTTCTTACACTGGAATCCTTTTTCCAAGTAAAAAGAAACTTTGCTCCCGCTGAATCAATGACCTAAGTTTCATTAAAAAGCAATTATGAACACAAATAAAAGTAGGATTTGAGCTTATTCCAACAATTTCCTCATTCATCTTTGAAATGCATCTTTAAGGAGAAATGGAAGGTCTGTTTAATTCAGAACAGCATCAAATAAAATTTAGGGTTAAGCACAGTACATATCTTGCACAGTGCCATTGAAATTGCATTCAGAATTCAAGATGGGTCGGAAGTGTGTTTCTGAGCTGGAATATGGTGCAGATACAAAGTTACATAATCTTAGTTTCTTTAAAATGTTGTCACACTAGTCATCCACTATGAAAAATGGAGTATGCAGACTAGGTGAAGATTCATCCATGACTTGTGTGCACATCACTGTATTACTCCTCATTTTTGTCTTGTGACTCTAGGATCTTTGCGTCTGTTAGTATCTTCCTTGCATGAAAGAAAATTTTCCCTAAGAAGATTCCCCTAAACTGTTCTTGGGATCTCCAAAGGCTTCCAAGACTTTTTTTCCTGCCAAGGAGATCTAAGCATGGTACTCCAGGTTTGCATTCTTGTATTTGTAAACTATTTTTCATTTCTGCTTAGGTGTGATTTCAGTAGAACTGATGCAAAATATATTTGAGAAGTTTTTGTTTCCTGTTTCATTGGGGATTTCATTACATGGAAGTGTGGAGATTTTAAGTAAAAGGAGGTTGCTCAAGCACCTGAGATATCTTCAGATGACATAGATTGGCGTCAGTGTGGATGAAAAACATGAATCAAAATATACAGTGACTGATACTATACTATCATACAAATTTTGCGAAACAGGAATATAGAATGGAAGATATCTTAGTACAGAATAGAGCAGGCTCAGGCCATGAATATAAGGTGATCAGTTCCTAATAATAAAGGGGTCCTTGAAGGCTGGATATAGATGGAAATCTTAAAGCAGAGGAGCAAACCTTCACTATTTGCCAAAAGGTGAGCTGCCAGGAAAGAAAATTGGCCTGGTGTAACAGGGAGCTTTTGCAGGAACTCAGATACAAAAAAAGAGAATTTGTGGCCCTTGGAAGAAGATGCAAACAACTCAGGAAGAATAGAGTGATGGTAGGTCGTGTAGAAAGAAAATCAGAACAGTGAAATCTCAACTAAAGCTCAGTCTGACTACTGCTGTAAAAGGTAATAGAAAATGTTTTTAGAAATACTTTAAGAACAGAGGAAGGCCAAGGAAAATCTGCATTCTTTATTGGACCTGGCATGGAGTATCACCAACAATGAGGAAGAGGTTGAGATACTTAATGTCTTCTCTGGCTCAGTCTTTAACAGCAAAGACAACCAACACCCTAAACAGGTGGTCAGGGACAAAAAGCAGAGTAGACCCAAATTGCAGTAGACTGCAATCTGTAACAAAATAGTGAGTGACTGGCTGTGCCACGTGGAAAATCACTAGTCTATGGAACATTGTAGGATGCATGTGCTCTCCATTATTTGTCATCAGTCCTGGCTCACCAGGGAGATCAGAGATGAATGGAAGTTGGCCACTTTAACACCCATCCCCAAGATGGACTGTAAGGAAGTTCCGAGGAACTACAAGCCTTTCAGCCTGACCTTGGTGCCCAGCACAGTTATAAACAGATACATACAGCACAAACAGGACAACCAAGGGATCAGGCTTAGGCAGCATGGGTTTAAGAAAGTAAGTCCTGCTTGACCAACCTGATCTTTTATGACCAACTTACCTGCCTAATGGATGATGGAAAGGCTGTGGATGTTGTCTGCCTGGACTGTAACAAAGCTTTTAATACTGTCTCCCATGTCATTCCTGTAAAAGCTGACAGCTCACAGATTGGAGAGGTGCACTCTTCCCTGCGTTGAAAACCGAACTGAATGTCCAGGCCCAGAACGTGATGGTGAATGATGCTGCATCCAGTTGGCATCTGGTCACTAGTGATGTTCCCAGGGCTCAATATTGTCCTGTTTAATATCATCATTGATGAACTGGTGAGGTAATTGAGAGTAAATTGGGTAGATTTGTGCCTGGTTGGGTGCATATTGATCTGCTGAAGGGCAGGCAGGCTCTGCAGAAGGATCTGGACAAGATGGATTAATAATCTGATGCCAACTGTGAAGTTCAACCAGGCCAAGTGCCAAGTCCTGCACTTCAGTAAAAACAAGTCCATGCACCATAACAGGCTGGGGACAGAGTGGCTGCAAAGCGGCCCGAGGAAAAGGACCTGGGAGTGCTGGTTGACAGCCAGCTAAACACGAGCCATCACTTTGGCCAGGTGGCCAAGAAGGCCAATGGCATCCTCGCCTGTGTCAAGAATAGTGGCTGGCAGGACCAGGGAAGTCACTGTCCCCCTGAACTTGGCCCTGGTGAGGCTGCATCTGGAGTTCTATCACCAGTCTGGGCCCTTCACTTCAAGAAAGACATTGGGGTGCTGGAGGCTCAGGGGAGACCTTATTGCTCTCTACTATTGTCTGAGAGGAGGTCACAGTGAGGCGGGGGTTGGCTTCTTCTCCAAGGCAACCAGTGACAGGATGAGAGGACATAGTCTCAAATTGCACCAGGGGAGGTTCAGGATGGACATCAGAAAGAATTTCTTCACTTAAAGTGTAGTTAAACATTGGAACAGACTGCCTAGAGAAGTGGTGGAGTCACTTTCCCTAGAGGCATTCAGGAAATAGCTGGACATGGCACTTAATGGTGTTCAGTCAAAGGTTAACTTCACTTGTCCTGAAATGGTCCTGAAACTGACTTAAATGGTTCTGTGATTTTGTGGAAGAACATAGACATTAGTTTAAGTCGTGTTTTGTATTTGTGACCAAAATAGTGCTGATAATGCATATTTTAGCTGCTACTGAGCTGTGCTTGCATAGCACCAAGGCCTGCTTAGTTTCCCACACTGCCCTCTCATTCAGGGAGGCTGACTGGGGACAAGAGGCTAAAAACGGGTACAGCTGGGACAATGGATTCCAACTGATCTGAGATAACCCATGACATGTAACAGTGTTCTCTATACTAAAGCTGAGGGGTTATTGCCAAAGTAAGTGTTGATTGGAGAGTGGCTGAGTATTACATCTGCGTGTTGGAAATGCTGAGTAATTGCCTATGGCTCACTTGATTGTGTTTTGTTTCACTTCCTTTATTTATTGAACTGTTTTTATCTCAAATGACAAGTTTTTCTCTCATTTGCTCTTTCAATTCTCTGACCAATCCCAATGGGAAGGAGGGAGCAAGTGACTGGGTAGGAGTTAGCTGTCTGCCAGGGTCAACATCTAAGCCTTTTAAAAATGTACTTCTCAGAGGTTTAGTAACTAGTAGCTGTGGAAGGCTGCTTTAGGACAACAGATATTTGAAGCATTATTCCTGCAAGCTCAGTTTCACTGTGAAGTTGACCATGGGATCTCTGGTGGTATAAACTACATTTTGTATATGTAGTAGACGTTCTACAATCCAGAGAAATGTTCAAACATGGAGCTGTTGCAGATCCCACTTTTGCTATGCCAGTCCTTTTGTCTTTGTAAAGCATCACATAACTGGCAAGGCAAAGGAAATGGAAAAAAAATGAAGAAAAGTAGAAAACCAACTTTACTCCTTTGGTTCCTTTTACTCATATAATTTTAGGTATTACATGTAACAAAAGCAGATACATTTGTTAGAGGAATTTGTGCTATCTACAGATATATAGGACACTTCAAGTACATAGGAAACTATCTCCAAAGTAGGTCAAGGACCCCTGAAAACCTTTGAAATCAACTTGGCATCTGTAGATGAACAACAGAACAAATAGATGAAAATCTTAAACCAAATAAATTACATCACTTGGTTTCTTCATGCTCAGTTAGGTTGCAGTATCAAGTCTTTTAATTCACAAGGCAAGCCCCTACCATAGGCAGCAGTAATGTGGAAGAAAACATTCTTGCTTCTCATCAAAATATTCCTGTCTCTCCGGTTTAAGTGTAGTTAGCTAACTTGTACAGGATTGCTAAGAAACTGCAGTCCAAACTTTTACTCCTGGCTTTGTTCTTGATCTTATATGGTGATTTGCTTACAGAACAAAAAAAAAGTGTGTAGAACTTAAATATTTGTTCTGAAAGTTATTATTAGGATGTGGCTATTCTAGTAGAGGTGTTTTTAGTCTCAGATTTGTGGTTCAAGCTCTTGGTACCTCTTCAGTAGAAAGAGAATAGAAGTGTCTTCTTACATCCAAAAAATATTACTTTTTTAAGACTTTAGATGTTATAGTAAAAGTGATGAAATGCATGCAAGTGCAAAATCAAATTTACCTGGTTTAGTTAATCACTTTTTCAAAAAACAGATGACAAACTGCTTCACCTATATCCATCTCAACCAAAGCTCATCTTACTATGCAGATAACATAGTGCAGCCATTATATAATAACCTTTCCCAAGTACAAGAGTGTTCATGGTACATGGTACATTTGGAATTTTCAGCAGCAACTTTCTCACAAGCTTTAATCATTGCACTTTCCTTGGAATAGCAAATGCATGGCATAGCCAAAATAATAGTTGTGTCATGTTCCAGTTCATACTCTAAAGCTTTCAAAGACTATTGAAAATTGATCATTGACTTGGGATAGCCATGTATTCAGGAACACTGATAACAGTTCATTAGTGAAAGAGGAAATAAACCAGATTAAATTAACAGCAACAATTCATAAAGCATACTGAAAGTTTCTGACCTGTGTAAAGTACCATTTGTTTGTAATCTGAGACCTTGTTCCCAAATTATGATTAATTTTAGACTCAAAAGACATTACCAAAACCCTAAACTATGCTCATTATCCATATTTTTTATGCAGAGATTTACTGTGAGGCAAAATTTCCCAAATCTCATCCTGAATATACTTATGTCAGGTAGAAATATTTCATTTTTGAGATGAACAAGGGTAAATTAAAGTGAAGTAAAATATTTTTAAAATAGTATAAGAAGCTGTCTGCAAAGATTTCTGCTCATTTAAATACACTTCTATATTTTTCGACTTAAATGAGGGTTTGTGTCAAGCCTTAGAAGAAAACTATATAGTGGCAGCCATATTTTGTTCCCACCTTTGTTCCTTCTCCCCAAAGAAGCAAGGTGTATCTATTTTGTGGAAATACTGTGGATTTCAGCCGGAGATACCTGATGTCCTGAATGGACCCAATGTAGGTTACTCTATTGCTGTCATCTTCTGGAAGTATTAATACGTGAGAGAGGGCCAGTATCCCAGACAAGGAGGAGATGTACTGGGAAAGTGGTTTACTCTCCTTGTTGTTTTTAGCAGCTGCCTTTAGATGTTTCAAGGATACCTTTGTTGGGCAAGAGTACAGTATTACCCTGCTGTTATTCAAAGTTAAGCAAGTAATGTTATTAGGATACTGCAAAATCTTCTTCTTCTAGGATTGTGTTCTAGACTGTTGTGGATTGGAACAGAGAATTTAATTTTACGCTGAACCAGTAATTCCAAGTGTAAAGAATTAACTATTAAATATTAACAATTTTTAAAAAGTCCTTCCTTTTTTTTCTTGTATAAAAACACATTCCTGATTTTGTCCTTTTTCCCTCATTAAGATTCATAATGTAGTTGTTCCTCTTACCATTTTGCTGGCAAGATTTAAACTTGGGCTTTTGTTCGTCCTTTTTACTGTATGAGCAAAGTGATAAAGCTGTCTAAATCTCAGAGATTAATAATGAGAAAAGTGTAGTTGGTTCTTTCCAAGTGTTTGTGCTACAGAATCACAGGATTAAGTAGGCTGGAAAAGATCATTGAGATCATTGAGTCCAACCTATGATCTTATCACCACCCTGTCAATTAGACCACAGCACTGAGTGCCATATCCAGTCTTTTCTTAAACACTGCCAGGGATGATGACTCCACCACCTCCCTTGGCAGCCCATCCCAGTGCCCCATCACTCCTTCTGTGACGAAATTCTTCCTAATGTCCAGCCTAAACTCTTCCTGGTGCATCTTAATACTGTGTTGTCCTGTCCTGTTGCTGTTGCCGGGGGAAGAGACTACACCCCGGCTACCTTCCTTTCAGGGAGTTGTAGGGAGTGATAAGGTGTTCCCTGAGCCTCCTTTTCTCTGTTCTTTAGGCTGTACAAAAAGAGACTGCCAGAATTGCTTGTAACCTCCTTGTTCTAGGATTTTCTACCCCTTATACAGCCTCTCAACCAGCCTGTATTTGTTTAGGAAAAGAGCATTTTGCTTATGTGGCGGGGGAGTCTTGAAGTCTAAGCAGCCTCATATGGTTCCGTTTCAAAAGCAGACAAAGTAGTGCTTTTCATTAGGTATGTCTAGGTAGTCATATAGTCTCCTAAGGTAATACTAGCCTTGATGTTACTGCTGAACAGGTTTAATTCCAGAGTACAGGACCTAATCTGTATAGGCTTTATTTGCGATTTGCTTTAGTGACTTAAGACCAAGAATTGGATTGCCCACCTTAAAAAGGTTACTGTACAGTTAGCATGAAAGGCAGTATGAGGAAAAAAGCTCAGCTGAAAGTTTCGCAGTTTCCTGGTGATTGAACTGTTTTATTTATTCTCACCAATGTTTTTTTTTCCATCCAGAAAAGAGGCTGAATTAAAATTTTCCCATTGATTAAAGCATATTAAGACATGAGTAAAAATTTTTTATTTGCAACACATTAAACTATATACTTGGGGAAATATGTTATTTGTTGATTTTGTTAGAACTTTTTATTCTACATCTTATTTCATTTGCTCCATCAGACCATCTATTCATTCTTTGTTTTGAAAATAAAGAAAAAAGGCATATTTGTTTTATATGTTCAGTTAATTTTCCCACTCACTAAAACAAAACTGTAAAATGCTAATTAAATTGTAGAGGCATATTCCTTTCCTAGGCTTGTATCAGAACTTCACACTTGTGACAAATTAACTGCTAATAGCTAACAAATGCTAAGAGAGTGGCAAGTCAGCATTGCTGCTATCCATGCTGTTAAGTTTAAAATTTACGTGTCTGATGTGTGAAGTGTTCCATGTGTTTGTTTTAATGCTGTCATCTTTGATTTTGTGAGAAATAAATGAGATATTTTCAAGTTGTTCTAAAATCATGCAAAGAGTCATTAGCCCTGGGGACGTTGACTGGAGATCTTCCAGTCCTGTGCTGTAACCACATTACAACACCGTGATGCTGAGAAATAGCATCCTGCCTGTGATGACACCCAGGTCTTTGGCATTTTTCTTGATATGTCATGCTGAAGATTTGTGTAACTTGTTTTTCATATTTACTCTGTCATCTTTCTCCACTGTTAATATCCAAATATCTCTCCTTTGGGAAGTAGCTTTATTGTTGCTATTTTTCAGCTGTAGCAGATTATGTTTTAAAGGCAAAAGATTGATATTTTGCTTGCCTATGCTTTTAATGTGTGACAGTTCCTTTTTATGTCCTTATTCAGATGTTCCTAGAACAGCATCCCAACCTAGTGTTAATTTGGAAAGTGTTTTCCACCCTCCAGATTATTAGAGAACATTTATATATGAACAGCTTTAAAATAATATTTTTTCAGTGCTATATAAGACATTAGTCTGGGATTCAATAAAGTGCATGCATTTCTGAAGATTGCTGTTAAAATATGTTTCTTCTCCAGCTGTTATTACATTGTAACCCTTCAGATACCGCATTTCCTGTTGAGGATTATATTGCAGTTTAAGAGACAACTTTGAAAACATTTGAAAGTTTAACTAAAGAAGAGTTTTGCAAAAAATAAATTTTAACTCACATTCTCTGATTATTTTCCTATGAATACCAATAGCTACCCAAATTTCCATTCTTTTTCTTTCCATATGATTGAAAATTGTTGAAACATTCAAAGTTCCTTTGTTCCTATGATTTTCAATCTCCACCAACCACATAGTTTAGTTCATGTTACAGGTTACATCCCTGGGATTCTGCTCTACTTTATAATAATGGCTGCATCGGGCTTTTTTTTCTCAGTACTAATGCATTGTTTTTATGCATAAGAAGTTTCCCCCTCTGAGAAAAAGGGCATCCCAAGAGGTGTGAGCAGAACTGATGTTGCACACATTACTTGGCCCTGGGGTAACCAGCATGTTTGATGATGCAGTGGAAATCTAATCTTTTTGACAAAGCCTGTTGGATGTAGCTACCAAAGTAGCAGGTATCCATACACTCTCTTTGGAGCCAAGGAGAAATTTGAGGTGTTTGTTCCATTCTTCTCCAGGCAGCCTCCCTCCTTCAGGTGTGGCTTCTATCCATTCACTTTCTCTACTGAAAGACCTTCCTCCCATCACTTTTTCCCAAGCTTGGTACCCATGACAGATTTCTTGGCAATGCAGTCTCTATCTGGAAAGCTGCAGTTTAGCCACATGCCTTTCACCAGGCAGGGAATGATTTACTATTAAATTATATGCACTAAGCTGATGTCTGCAGGTATGTCTACATTTTCTAGAGTATAGTTGTATGTGCTTTGATGTTTGAGTGATAACACCTGAAAAGTTGCATGTGACACCTAACAAAATCATAATGAAAAGAAGGGATGTTTGGATATAATGCAAAACTTTTTAAGACAGATATTTCCATTTAAATAATAAGACCTTTTTAAAAAAATATTACTTCAAACACAGAGATAGAAGACTATCTGAAAATACTTGAAGGATCTTTTTAAAACTTGTTTTCATCTGTGATTTTTGAATTATTTACTTCTGACTTTTCAAAATAATTCTGTAAACGGGTAAGACTATTTATTTACCAATTAAAATCAAACAGACTTTTTTCAAATGAAGAGGAGTTAGGATTTAAAATAAGTCTTCATATGAAAAATAAACTTCAAATTTTGTGAAGTTCTTGAAAAGTCCTCTGGTCAAGTTTGGCAACCAAATAATGAATTGTGACAGATCAATAGGAAATTAGTTGAGGTAATATGATAGTGAAATCTTGATGCAGCTTTAGAATGAATCAGTTTCCAACTTGTCAGTTTGATTTTGTGAATAGAGATTTACACTTTTCTTATAGATTATGTATATCTTACTTGTCCAATAAACTGAATTATATTCTTTGACATTTTAGTAGTTTAGCATTGATCATTTATATTGCTTATTTTTTGTTTTTTCTCTTATTTTTCCTAGTCCTGCTTGTTGTTGTTCTTGTTTAACATTAATCCATTCCAAACAATTCATCTTACTGTCTCCCATCTAAGTGTCTTAAAAGGGTAAGGGGGAAAAATTAATAATAATGAAATAAAGAATGACTCTTCCCAAAACAAGCTGTACCAAGGGAATGCAGTGATTCTTGTCTGTAATTTGCCTCAACTTTCATTAAAAAGCAGCCGTGTTCTCCAGATGTGTGTGCAAGCAAGTCTCTCAACCACCACCAGGAAAAGTGTCTGTGTACACAACTGATCTCAGCTAGCCTCCTCTGAAGTGCTTGCTGTGTAGTTTTTTATTTCTCCCTTCAACTTAAACTTTTATTTTTTTTTTGGCTACCCAAGCCTTATATTATCTTTCTATGTCTTATCAACTCCCCATCTCTTTTCCTGTCTGGTCTGAAACTCTGTATCTCCCCTTCATAACACCTCTCTAAAGTTCCCTGCCTGCTCCATCGTGCTTGGGTCCCATTTCTGCAATGGAGCTGCTTAACTGCACAAGGGTGGGGGCATGATTTGTTAGTAGAACACACCCTGTGAAACCCATGTTAAAGGCAAAAACCAAAAAACATAGGGGCAGCTTTCCTGTCGTGGGGACAATATGGATGGCCACTGTCGCCTTGTAGAGCACACAGATCAGGGCTAGGCAAAGCATCCCACTGAGGTTTTGCACAGTGGGGAGGGGGGTGAGCAACCACTGGACATTTCGTGTTTTCCTTCAGCATCTTCTTCAAATTGAATACTTGTAGCTCAGCTCTGCTTCCAGACACAGAGCATATCTCTGATGTCAAGGGTGCTGCTGACATTTTTACTGCCCCCAGAAAGGCAAGCAGGCTTGCCCAAGGCAGGACCAAGACATGCCTAAGCTTTGAGCATACCTGGCATACAGTCTTAGCCTCACCTCTAAACAGCAGTGTGGGCATTTGTGCAACCTCATCTTCCTCATGGCATACTGTGCTTGCTGGATGTTGGATGGACATACACATACCAGCAGTAGGAGTGGTTGTTAGAATATTCTGGACAAACGTTTTGTTTAAATGTAGGATTTTGTTCAAAATTGAGAACTAGTATCTAAGACTCATTTCTGTTGCTGTGAATTATGTATCATTGCTGTATGTCTTTATTACAAACTGTGAGCATTTCCAGTAGGCACGAGGAGTTTAAACTGATTGTTGTAATGTAAAAACATGTTCAGAGTAACATTGTAACATGGGTATAAATTACTGTGAGGGGTTAAATAGTGCAAGACATGATGGGTAGCTGTTCATTTAGCACCTGAGGATAAGCAAAATCAAAGCCTTTCATTCCAATGGTTTGTGCTTACCTGGAAAAATGTTTGTCTGACTGCAGGCATGGAACCCGTTGTGCTGGAGAAGTGGCAGCCACAGCAAACAACTCACACTGCACAGTAGGAATCGCCTTTAATGCCAAGATTGGAGGTATGTGAAGCAATCCCCCACAGAAAAAAAAATTTAACCAAAGAGCCATTTGTGATAGACGGTGCATTCAGACCTTTCTCAACAAGAGAAGGAGATTTGTATGAATGAGCCTCACTGTGTTAGGTAGTAAAGCTCAGCTGTAGAGTGGTTGTTCAATATCAATACTGAAGGAGTTTGTCTGTGGTGGCCCTTCTGCAGTGCTCTCTGGAGCACTGCCTTCCAGTACACATCAAAAAAATAGAATGTCATACTTTTGATGAAAACATGACTCTGAAATTAGGACATTGGGGTTTTCTCATAGATTCAGAGCTCTTAAGTGATGAACTTCAACAAATTGTAAGTAGAAGTACCCATCAGTAATATTGCCTTGCATATTGATCCCAAATGAAATACTCTCAAAACATAACACATTTTTTTGTTTGTCTGTGGTTGGTGAGAATCTTCTTTTGATCCCTATGTATGTCCCTATAAGTTTATTGCCTGAATATCAATGTTTGATCACATATTTTTGTTCATTCAGCCAAGAGGTTTCAAGTGTTTTCTGTGAATTCTTAGTCATTGTCTGTTTAATTAATATCTTTAGCTTAGTCTGTGGCAATGATTATCAAGATGTCATCTGCATGTCTCCTGGGATGTAGCGTGCCTGTGACAGATTGTAATATTTCTAGTGAAGTTTATTCAGAACTTTCAACAAAGTCATGGTATTGGTATATTGGCTTTCAGCTGAAAGACTGAGTTTGTAGCTCAAGCCCATTAATTGTTGCCATTTGAAATAGAGCCTAAAATAGAGCCCATCTGTGAAAACAGAAACATGCTTTGCTATTTGTACACCAGAGGACAGTTCAAAAATATGAACAGGCGGAATTGAGACCATGTTTCCATTATTAAAAATACTGCATCTATTCTCTGCTGGATCAGTACAAGTTTGATACAAATCAAATGTGAGCACAGATGCATTTCAAATTACCCAAAGCACACAACATCATCCTCACATTAGCTTTCTGTTTTCCTGCTGGGTAAACAAAATTAGGGTAGGTAATACCAGATCCAGGATAAGGTTACAGTGATGCTGAAAAAAAATTTCCCCTCAGGTGAAGAGCCTTCCTGCACAAAGCTACCCTGTCAGAGTAGTTTAGAAAATCAGAACTGGTCAAGTGAGGGAGGGAGTTTGTGACAGAAGAACAGGTTGTCTCATGTGAACATGGCATTTAACTGTGTTCCAGCAGTTATGCTGTGAGGTATGTTGAGTTGTCAAACCATAGTCAGAAGAGAGTTAATGCACTGATGGAAATAAGAGATGCCTTCTGGCAAAGCTTCATTTTTGAGTGGAACAGTCACACAACCTGTGACAGCTTTGATATGGCTTTGAAAAGTTCTCCAAAAGTAACAGTGGCTTCTTAATAGTTTATTAGTTATTAAGCATGGGAGTATGCAATAGTAATAAACTAATATGCAGGCATATTAGCTGACTCACAGTCTTTTCTAAATATAGTGTAAAAACTGATTCTGATGGACACAATATGCAGATAATAGAAACAGTAAAGGCTAGATACCTGTGCCTTTTTATTATTTATTCTTAAAAGAAAGCTGGAAATTAGTAACAGTGTATAAACCTCACTTGAGGTGCCACCTTTTAAAAGGAGCAGCATTTGGAAATAAGACTTCAGGAAGCTCAACAGATGATCTGCAGAAAATCAAGAGTTAAGAGGAAGGCAGGTTAAACTTCCTCTTACACTAGTTGAACATGTTTAAGAGCCTTGCTGCTGCTGACCTCTACTTGGCATGCCTCATTCCTTTCCCTCAGAGCAGCCATCAGCTACACATGTGAATATACAGTGGTTGTGTTCCCTCTCTACAGGCCAGATAAAATATAAACTTTTTGAATCATGTAATGCTGAAGTAGTATTCAGCTCACTTGTTTCCCAGGGATTTAAAGGCCCTCCTGGGGTATTCTTGGAGAATAAACTAGAGTTGAGGTAAAGCAATTACATTTTCCTTATATAGAGGAGCACCTGCCGACAATGATGTTGGATTTGCTCCACCAAGATAAGTATCTTTTACTTCAAACCAGAAAGCATTTCTGGACACATAAGGGATAGTAAGGATATCAAGCAAAAGGGAAGAAGAAAAAACTGCCCCATCAATATGCCATAAAACACTGGCAGTTTAATAAATCCAGTTAATGATCTTTCTGATGGGAATTTGTTAACAATATATCCAATAATAATGCTAATTTCCTTCTAAATGTGTACATACTCCTTGTCTCTTTTCCAAACACTTTAGAACCTCTGATGTCCAAGTTTGTTAGAAAGTCTGAGCCTTCTTTCAGAATGGTGCAAGTGGGGATGTAACCTGTAGAAAAGAAAATTTTAGTAAAATAGCAATCTAGGTCTTCAGGTTTTTTTACAGGCTATGACAAGTCTCTTATAAAAAAATCTTGCCAGTTTCTGTGTAGCTAAGCTACAGGTCCCTCTCAGTAAAAGACAAACCAGTCCAACGAAGGGATGGATTTTTATTTTTAGCTTTAAGCTCTGCAGTAATTACACAAAACAAATTACCACATACAGAGCTTGTGAGACTTTTTATAGGAAGGGTTAGTTAGCTTGCTGTTATTATTGCAAACTGATTGTGAAGTTGTAAAACATCTGTGGGGATTTGGGTGCTTAGATACTTGGCTGAGCTCAAGTCCTGAAAACAGTTACACTGAATTATGGCACAACAGATGTATATTGTCTTCAGTTGACGAGGATTAGTTCAGCTATTTCTTTAAGTTTAAATCAGATGATGAATAAAAACAAGCATTTTAAAAGAAATCTTCCTTTCAGCTTAGTTTTGCAAGTTTCCTGTGATTCATTGAAAATTTGTTCCGAGTAAAAAGCCACTTACATTTTGCAATTACTGTAAATGTTAGAAAAAGTTTATAGGGCTCTGAAGTCTTGAAACAGTCTGGAAACACAGTCTGCTAATTGCATTTTGGATAGCTTTTGTTGTTCTCTCACCACATGCCAAATGCAGTTTGGAGGATGTGTAGACTTAACCACTGCAGACATTGGGGGTGGGATGGGAAGACAGGAAGGAACACTATTTTCATAGGAAATATCCAATGACATGTCTCTTGTTCAATGTCATCTTGCACAGAATTACAGAGTCATTTAGATTGGATAAGACCAAGGTCACCAAGTCCAACCTTCAACTGATCACCACTACCTTGTAAACTGGACCACAACACTAAGTGCCATGTCCTGTTTCTTGAATGCCTCCAGGGACAGTGATTTCACCACCACCCTGAGCAATCCGCTCCACTGTTTAAACAACACTTTAAGTGAAGAAATTCTTTCTGATGTCCATCCTGAACCTCCCCTGGTGCAATTTGAGACTATGTCCTCTCATCCTGTCACTGGTTGCCTTGGAGAAGAAGCCAACCCCCGCCTCACTGTGACCTCCTCTCAGACAATAGTAGAGAGCAATAAGGTCTCCCCTGAGCCTCCAGCACCCCAATGTCTTTCTTGAAGTGAAGGGCCCAGACTGGTGATAGAACTCCAGATGCAGCCTCACCAGGGCCAAGTTCAGGGGGACAATGACTTCCCTGGTCCTGCCAGCCACTATTCTTGACACAGGCGAGGATGCCATTGGCCTTCTTGGCCACCTGGCCAAAGTGATGGCTCGTGTTTAGCTGGCTGTCAACCAGCACTCCCAGGTCCTTTTCTCTGGGACGCTTTGCAGCCACTCTGCCTGTTATGGTGCATGGACTTGTTTTTACTGAAGTGCAGGACTTGGCACTTGGCCTGGTTGAACTTCACAGTTGGCCTTGGCCAACAGCTTTGAAGCATGTCTGTCTGTTGGCTACAGAGAACAACGCCTAAGTCACAGCCTTGCCTGTGTTGCTTTAAAAGTAGACCACTTCACCATTACCAAAAAAAATAGTGTGAATTACTTTAGGTGCCAGTGGCAGCATTTGGAGTTATTGTTCATTGGTTGAATATAATATTTAGACTTTCTAACAAAGTCATAAAGGAAAGCTTTGTTTTCCTTCTTTAAAAACCAGTGTACATTTTTTTCAGAACTAGAGAGATACGTTAATATGCTTTAAAGGAACTGAGCACACAACTTTCACCCATCATTAATTTTCTGTGATTATGCAGAAGAAAATTAAGTCCTAGAATCCCAGAGTTGTTTTAATTAGTCTTTTTTATAACGTAAAGTTCATAGTGAGATCACAGTTTGTTGAAGTTTATTATCTCCTAAAATACAGGCAACTTCTATGTGAACTGAGAAATACAATCACTTTTCATTTTTTAGTCAAATAGAGTACGGAGGAAAAAAATCTTTCAACAAAGCACTCCTACGCCTCTTGTTATTTGGAAGTTAAAGTCTTGATAAACACACAAGTTTCTTTAATCTGAGCTCATAAGCAAAATGCAAAGTGTCTGTAATTAAAAATATGCAAATTTAGCTTATAAATAGGACTGGCCTTTTAAACAGGAAAGAGCATCTAGCTTGTAAATTGTGGAAGTGATCATCCCTCTATCATACAAGTTTATTACATTTTTATATAGTGTTTAGCCTCCCTTTGATCACATGTCACACTAGCTGTGTGTAGATCTTTTTTCTTGTTTATGTTAAAACTGGCATTGGTGGTTTTCTCAGATTTAACCACAAAGTTTTACAGTTAGGAAATAAAACCAACTTCCATATTTTCTCAGTTTCCAGATTTCAGCATACTATATTCAATCTAGTAATCTTAAAACATCCTGGAGTGCTGTCACATTGACTCATCCAAACCCATATGAATGGATTATTTTAACATAAGAATTTCAGATTATACCTCACAAAATCTTCTGCAAGAGAGGGATGTTCACCATATTGTAATTTCAGGTTGAACAATGCTACGTATTTGTTCATAACCTCTTGTAATTGCTGTGCTACAGTGTGTGGTAATTGTTCTGTACACAAGAGACTTCTCACCAATTTCTTCTTTGTGGCCTCATACAATGAAGGAATGATGCCAAGGTTACTTGTCTGTAGGGATCCTTTTATTACATCTGCTAACATGATTAAAACTGTGAATGACTCAAGGAAGGTGCTGCAGTTTCACTGCAGTATGAAAGGAGAAAGAAAATAAATTGTTATCTTTAAGTGACATTAAAAAATTTCAAAGTTCAAGTATTTTTTTAAATTTTATTTAGCCTAAACTTTGTTGTTCTAGTTTGAAAGGTGTATAGTGGATAAATTACTTTATATAATTTTTAATACTTGAAGAAGGATGAAAATATTAATACCTTTTTATATTTTTTTCTAATTAGAGGCATTGGGAAAACCCCCCAACAAACTAGATTTTGTTCTTTTATTTTTTTTTTCCTTTAATAACAGTAGGAATTATAATTATTCAGTTCAGTGTCACAGACAACAATTTCCTCTGGGTGGGAGGGCAGTGAGAAAGAAACATTTTAAGTTTGTCTGTACAGTTCATTGTATTTTTCATTCTGAAGGTGTACGGATGCTGGATGGAGATGTGACAGATATGGTAGAAGCAAAGTCTCTAAGCCTTAATCCCCAGCATATCCACATCTACAGCGCCAGCTGGGGGCCTGATGACGATGGCAAGACTGTGGATGGACCTGCTTCTCTGGCTCGTCAGGCCTTTGAGAATGGCATCAGAATGGTAGGTTGGCATCAAAGTGCATTGCCTGGACCTGCTTTCACATGCACCTGTTAGGGTACCTGTGCCCAGTACATGCATGTGCTCAGCATGGGGAAAGGCAAAGGACTTGGAAGGAAAGAAGAAAAATTCTTTCACATAAAATGGAAATCTTATTTTTCTTTTGTAGTGGCCTGATTCTCAGTCTTACCTGAAGTGTCAGCTGTGTTTATTTTCAACTGGAATACATCATCCTCAGTGTCTTTTAAAACTGCTCTGAGGTAGTGATGTAATTAGAAATAAATTGACCGAGAAATGCTACTTTGCACATCAGTGGCAACTCATCAAATCTAAGTTGCAAAGAAATTTTAAAGCAAAACCTTTGACTGTGTTTCCTTCTTTCTTCATTTCTGTTTTGCTTTGTTTTGCATGATTTCTTAATGTAAGTTTGATGATTTTAATAGGGAGTTGGGGGCAAGGGAAGGTGTATACCCATGGTTCTTTTACCATTTATGTCTGATCTCAGAGAACTTAAAATACTGTGATGAAGGGGACACTAATGGAACCGCAAGGATGCAGGGGATCTTGCTCAATATTTATATTTAAACACATGTATGTGTTTGTTTAAATGACATATTTCATGTAGGGAAAACAACTGTGAGACGTTCAGCTGGAATTTCTGTACCAAAAGGACTCAGCCATTTCCTCATTGAAATCTCAAGTTCTCAAACTGGGGATAAATATGTGGAACAACTTGCCAAGAGCATAGATCTTGCCTACAAACATTATTGTTCCACTGTTATTATTATTATAGCAGTAATATGAGAAGATACTCTACAGAACCCAGATGAATTTTGTTTTACCAGCACATTGTTCTGTATGTGAAATAAGCACCAGTCTCTAGTGAAAACATAGCATTTAATTTTCTGAGGTAGGCTTTTTCTGATAACAATACAGAAAAAGTTTGGTATATTATTTTGGGAAATAATAGAAGTCATATTTGATACTAGTCAAACTATTATTTTTACAGTTTAACTCTTATGTCATTTTATCAAACTTTGTTCTGCCTGAAGTTGCCCATGAAGAATTGTGTAGATCTAAATAATTCCATATATTTGGATATTTTATCTGTCTCTGACTATGAATACTAGTCTGAATGACTTCTTCATTTCTACTTATGAAATAGAAGTCTTCTTTAAAACTTACATTAAAATATACTTGTAAGAAATACAAAACATTTAAGGTTAACGTCTAATTTTCATTCTTTAAAATATAGCATAGACTGAAAGATTGTAAATGCATGTTGGAATGAACACCTTCCCTGTTAGGCTGTTTCCAGACCAAGAATTACTTCAAAATGAACCTGTTCTCTCTCATTTTAATAAACCATGTCTTTCTGTATTCAGATAAAGATATTTTTTTCTATATTTTCTTACACTGTTATAAGCTGTGTAAAAGGTGAGCCAGACAGAAGAAGAAAAGATGAATTTTCTTCGACAAAGTATCCCAGAAATGGGCTTATTGTTCAGGGTTGTGATTACATTCTCAGCCAAACATAGATTTCCCTAAGGAGTCACAATAAATGTGCAATAATAATAGGCAAACAAAAATGCTTATTATGTTGTGTACACATACTTCCTTTCCTTTTTCAGAAATATTGAACCAAACAACAGCAGTATAACATCTAGGATTGCATCTGAAGAGTAAATTAAAGTAACACTTTATCTTGGTTTAAGACAATTAAAGGCAGCAGACACTACAAAATTAGTTACCTCCCTTTTTAGTTTTAACCACTCCCCATTCCCCAAATGAGAGATGAATGCAAGAAGATGTAAGTGAAAAAATAACAGTTTAAAACAGTCACTGAAAAGTGAAAGAGGAACAGGCAAAAAATTATGGTGATAATCAGTAGTTATAATGTTGCTGAATTTCCTGGATTCCTCATGGACTCCCCAGAAAGAAAGAAAAGCAAAAACAACAGAGAAACTCTTCCCCAAGGTGCACTCTCCATGGATGACTGTGTGGAAAGATAAAGGGAATATGGCAGACAGTTTTTACCCCCGGGATGGCTCCCTCCACAGAAGACCTGGAGTGGAGAGAGAGAACAAAGAGAAAAAAACAGCACAGCAACCAAACTTCTGGAATTAAAAATCTCCTTTTTCTCCCCCAAACATCAGCCAACAGGGAACAAGAGCAAAACAGAAAGAAGACCTAAGTCCCTGGAGGCTGGAACTGTGTCAACAGCTGGAACTCATGGAGGGACTTTGCCTTCTCTTTGGCAAAAACAGTGGGCAGCAGGCTTGGACAATTTGGATTCCATGCCCTTCTGCTCTGACCAGGCACTGCTGGCAGACTGGGGCAACCATATGGAGTGGGGGCTGTTATATTTTTCTTGGCTTGGTGGTGCAGCTGCTGTCTGCCTTGTGCTACCTCAGCTTGCCCAGCAAGAATAAAAGAGAAAGAGCGCTTTTTCCTGAATGCCTCCAACCTTAAAAAAGGACCAGCACAGACCTTGACCTTGCTGTTCCTTTTCTGGCCACAGAGTTTCAAAGAAACACTAACAAGTTTGGGCACAGATAGATATGGAATATAATAACGTTTTGGGTTACCTGGGACACACCGGAACAGGAAAAGTTGGCAAAACCTTCTTGCAGACCTACACAAAGTTTGAAGACTGATATTCTTAATTTATTTTGCATGTACCCACACAATTGTATATTAGAATTTTCAAATGGAAAAGCAGAGGGAAATGCCAAAAAACATCTGAAGAAGAGATTATATCCAGCTGGTTTTATTAGGAAAATCAAAAGTAGTGCTGAATAACAACTTCAATTAGAGCATAATCACAATCAATTATTACTTTAAATTTATTCTAGTCATTGTGTAAATATGAAATGGATGCAACAGTCATCCATTGTTGAGTTCCCTGAGAGACTGAGTTCCATGGAAAAAGTACCTGATTTATCTTAAGCACATATTATTCCAGTTAACACAGCTTATGCTGTGTGTTTCACAACTGTTACTAATTTTAAATCTGCTGGGCTAATTTGAATACACCTTTCAAATCCTCCAGAAAATAATAAAGATGATTGCATAGTTTTTCTGTAGAATTTCACAGAGACAACACATGCCTTGAATTGAAACAGACAAATCTATTTAAAGAAAGGCTACTGAGGAGCAAATGAATTCATGAGCCATTAACTTAATTCATTAAGTTAAATACACTTAAAAATTCTGCCCAAGACCAAGGTAATGGAAGAGGAAACAAATTTTTAAATCTGTCACAAGTACAACGATTTTATGTCCTCTTCAAGGGTATTTAGTTTAATTTTACTAAATTTGCATAATTGAGTTCAAAGAGAAGCCTTGGATATTTTGCTATCAAACAATTTCTGTGCAAATATAAAACTCCCTTTATATCATGCTTTCAGTTGAGAAGGTTCTTTTCTTGAAAATAGTGTAGCTGTAAGTGTGGAAAATTCTAGACAATTATGTTTCAACTCCTAATACATTAGAACTTGTAAACCTAATAATATTTAAAAAAAAAAAACATTGTAATCATGCAGAATTTGCCTGACAAAAAAATCAAACAAATTGTGGTGTATCTGAAAGTAACATATTCAAGGAAAGATTTGGTATGTAATCTCATATTTCACCTGGTGCTCAAGAACAAACAGGCTTAGCATTGCATAACATGATTGTGGCCAAATCATGTAATAAGTCTGTGCTGGGTCTGGGACAAAATGGAGAGCACAAAAGCCTTCCTTGATTCCTTGATAAATATAAAATCTAAGTATGTTTTTAAGATGCCCATTGGTGTCTCACAGTCAATAAGCACAATGCTATAAGCACTTGATGGAGCTGAGCTTGCTGATTCATGGCTCTGCCATGCAGCATTCAGGCTAGTTCATTTGTATTCATGCAAATAAGCCTGGTATTCTGCAATAGTGTCAACATCATTTGGAGAGGAAAGAATTTCAGATATTCAGACTTGTTATCTCACTGCTGTTTGGCAAAGACCTAATAGTCAAGTTCCTGGCTATGTGACCACCCACTGTGGATGTTTTGCATTGAAGGGTTTCAAAGAGCTGGTTATCTCACTCTCCAATGTCTCATCAGTCACATGCTTTATGTTGTTTCTGTAGTACACATCAGGAAATATGTATAAATCAGCAACTGGTCAGGTCATCCTTAATATAACCTAGAGAAGGTAGAGAGGAATAGAAATCCTGATGGAAACTTCTGGCACAGGGGCCTTTATCTTATTGCCGTGACACCACACTGTTTAGCGAGCTGGACTCAAGCCAAAATATTTGATGGACATAATGACCAGATATGCTGTGTGGCTGAACCTCTTGTGCAAACTCAGCTTCATGCCTTCCCTCCCATCATCACTGCCCCTTCTCATCTCTCTTGCTTCGACAACTGTGGCTGCAAAGTGTGTGTTCAAAGTGCTTGCTGGGAGCAGAAGGGCTCTCTTAAAATCACTATAAGCATCCTACCCATGTGCAAGAGTGAGGGAGAAAAGGGAAGAAAAGGAGAAATCAAGAAGGATTTCACATTTACTAGTATCATCATCATCATTACTATATGTTTCTGCTGCAAAAATGGAAGGAATTGCTCATCACTTGCAAGTGTCTAGGCAAAGGTTTGCTCCCAGTGTTCTACTACAGATGTTTCTATTAAATTTATTTATCCTGTTATCATGTGTCTGCATCATTCTGAGTAGGATGTGTTGCCTACACCAAGAGGAATTATTCTTTTTTACTTTTCCAGAGAATTGCATTTCAGAAAACAAAGGCAGAAGTTACATCAGGAAGACTTCTAGTCAAAACGGCTGTTTTTTAGTGCATTTCAAGTGATACACAGCAGATTTTTAAAATTCTTCTTTAAACTGCTTGTTGTGGTTTTTCACCTTGTTGACAGCTGTTGTTTGAGCCTAAATAACATGTATCTATGTTTATGCATGTCTGTGATCATGTATAGATATGTTTTGCATGAGTGTGACCTCCTGCACATTTCCAATTGGCAAAAAATACTTGTTGAAAATCAAAGGAATTAGTGCTATGCAGAAGACATGACTTGCAGTATGCTGAAGTAATCTAGTGTTAGTTCCTGGCAATTACTTATTATATAATTTGCATATATACTATGTATCCTATGTATCTATGATATAAAGTCTGAATATGTGATGAGATATAGATATAGATATAGCTATAGCTATATACATATAATTCAACATACTGAGTTAAACTTTGGATCTGTACTAGAGGTGAATGCTGATTACATAATAGAACTTGAAAAAGTCCTTCAGTACTTTATCATTGTATTTCTTCCTGCTGATGTCACAAGACATAGTACCATTGGCTTGATATTCATAGTTCTAACATCTATCATCTGCACCTGTCTTTCGTCATAAGCCAAATCAGAAAAATTTCATCCAGTTGTTGCTTCATCATCATCCATGTTTTCCTGTTCCATCTATTATTTTCTGGTTTCTCTAAATCTTTTAGGAAGAGCCAGTCTTAACTGAAATCTCATGTCTGTATCTTTGCAAGGCAGTAGTGACCTTCACTATTGAAAATGATATAGCAATATATTATTACTATATTATTAGTATTATATAATATAATGATTATTGTTCATCTGAATATCTTAGTTTGATTTCCACTGTAAAATGCCTCTTTTGCTGCATTTATGGTGCATCTTATGGTGTTAAAAAATTCCACATGTAAGTCATTACAGATTTAGACTAAGTGATTACTTAGATAAATTGAATTGAAATGAAGGACATAAGACAGGAAATGGCAACGTAGGTCATCCAGTACAGCTTTGTACCACCACAGACATTGTGCCCTATAAATACATTGAGCGTTTTATGTTCTAGAACAAAATCAGAATTCTTTTTCCTCTGATTCTGTTGGAAAAACATTTCATGACTAACATTAATCTATTGGTTAGAGATTTTCTTCTAAGTTAAAACTGGGTTTCCTCATGTGCAGTTTTCTGCCGGTTTGTTCCTGGGTATAAATTGTGCTTCTTAAATACCTTCCCTCACTCCATTTTTGTTTCTGATATATTTTTAGAACAGTCTCCTTTCAAACTTCATTTAGATGTGGCAGACGTGCCACACTCACTTAAAAACTCCATCCACCCATCTCTTTACTCATTAGAGTAGTATTTCTCCACATCTTGCAGTCTGAATTCTTTTCTTGTATGCAGGTGATGGTGATTACTAGACTCTCTAAGATGATCTTTCTCTTTTAGGTCAAAATACCTAATAAATTTGTTTTCTGAGCTCATCCTTTATACACTCTACTCGTAACTGCCTTGACCTCTATGTTTGTCCTGCAGAGCCTGTATTATTTCCCGTACAATCATTTCCATTCCATATTGTAACATCTCTTGATGTTACAATAATGTTGATTTTCTTTTGTTTCAGTATTGATTTCTTGCAGAGCTCATCACATCTTGGCAGAAGCCAGACAGTCTGGTTCTAATACATTTCTCTGCATAAAATAAGTTACCAGATGGAAACTTAACAGGTTTATCTGAAATTCTGAAGTGTATGTTGCATTTTAAGCTCTTGTCCAGTAATGCAGGTGCCACTTACTGTCCTTTAAAATCTGTTCTGCAATCTTAATCTAATGTTTTGTGTTTTGAGTTTCTTTCTGCTAGTCACAATTTCGAAATAAAGACTTCATTCTTCTGGTCCTTTCTGAAATACTTTCTGTTTTCTGGCGTTATTATTTCCAGTGTGGATACCAGAATGGGGCATGCAAGTTTTAGCATTCTCTATGTGTACATGCTTTCTTATTCCCTGGACAAGTTCATATAGACCTTACTTACCAGTCCTGTAATGGACAGGCTATTTTAGGGAAGCTCATTCCCAACTGATTGTCTTCCTAAGCTTTGCAAAGTTTGTTCACCTTCCTTTATTTCTTACGAATAAGCCTAATTTCTAGGTCTGACTACCTTGCATTTGGCTGATGTATCTCAGATGCCTTATTGACTTTGCAGATGTGGTTTAAACTTGATACATAGTCTTCTACAAATGGGGGTTGCCCAGCAAAAATGAGGTTAGGTGATTACCTTAGCACATCCTTAAGCTAATAATAGTAATCCTTTGTTCTGCTGTTTATACACAGTTAGTAACTTCTTATATTCAAAGTAAAATTCAGAATATTGCCTTCCAGTAAATGAAATTGTATTTAGGCTCAGTGATACCTGGATGAACTTTGATATGGTACATTTTATTTTATTGGGGAAATATGTGAACAAAGTGTGTATGTGAATGAAATATATGCAGCTAACACCAAGACAACCACAACCCACATCTGAAGTGAAAAGAATAGATTTATTCCATCACCTCACTGGCTGGAGGATTACAAAGAAACAAAGGGGTATACATACCTTGCTAAGCTTATTTTAGCAGGGCCAGAGCCCTGCATTACATATCAAAGAGCCTGGAGCATGCATAAGTCTTCACCAGGCTGTTTTACAATCTCAAAACTTCTTATCTCCCTTCCCCCCTTACAAAGAGGCCCCCAGCCTACAGGAAGAATGCTTTTAGGTCTTTAACAACATCCTGTTATCCACTCTGAGAAAATTTAATTTCTTTAGCAGACAGAAAACAACCCAAAGCAAACATAAATACATGAATTCTCTCACACTATCTTCTGACATCTCCCAGGTGCCAGGTTGGTCTCTGAGCAAAAACAATTCTAAAACAATTTACTTTTCAACCCTTTCCTCCTCACACAAAGCTAACCTTAAAATTGGTCTCCTTTGCTTTCTGTGAAAAATGAGCTTTTTCACAGATAGGCAGCATGTAGTAAAAAAAAAAAAAAAAATGCAGAAAAAGAATTAATATTTCAGAAATATTCTTACATTGCATTCATTGAAATATAAAAACCCTGAAAGATGGGAAAATTTGTAATGAGTTACAGGAAAATATATCAATATACCCAAAATGTCTATATTCCTTACAGTGTCACAAAGGGGAAACCAAAACTGTTTGGTTACCTCATCCCATCTCACACATGCATGGAAACTGTTGAAACAAGCCAGAATAGCATTGCTGTTTTTGGACTTGCCAAAATGCCTCTGGTTTTGGATGCCCACCCTGAAACAGGTGATATATTGAACATAAAAAAAAACCAAACCAAAACCACACCATTCCTTCTGTGGAGTAAATCTTAATTGAAAAAGCAATACTGAAAAGCAGCTTTGGCAAATGAATTTCTTTCCGTACACCGAAATGTAGGGATTTCAGAGCATACCTTTTCGAAACATGAATCTGGTTTCTTTGTGTGAACAAATCACATACACACTTCACTCGTATATTTGAACAACAGCAGTATCTATGTATTTCTATGTATCACATAGGAAAAAAGATTACTGGAGTGGAAATCACTGGAATGTTGGTGTCAAAAGTCTTCTGTGCAGAGAATTTAACTGTTTAAGACACAAAACTGTGAGGGCAATGGCTTTCCACACAGCCTGTACATTGTTTCTTAAATGAATGCTATGGGATACAAACTGTACAAAGTTGTTGCTTAAGTCCTCAGTCTGCAAAAGTAGAAGTGAAGCAGCCATATTTTCATGCTTATCTATTGAAAAGAGCTAAATTTGCATAAAACAGGAGGTTCTTTTTGTTAACCCCCAGAGTTCAACAGATATTTATCTCTAAACCTGAATTTTTTCACAAGGAAGATGTAAGTAGTGAAACAACAGCTGCATGGATCTAGTGGCCCTGGGCTCCTTTCTAGAATGATTAATCTGATAGTAGTATAAAGGCGATGAGAACTGCCTGAACCCATCCCATATATTGGGTGTTTGTGTATAACATCGATCTCATATCCACTTCTCACACTGATAGGTTTCCTGTGCATTGCTTGTTTATTTTGGCTTGACAGTTTCATCTCTGATTAACTGGAGACTCTTTGTACAACAAAAATTTTGGCAAAGCAAGCTCATGTGTTACCACATTGTGTTTGCAGTATACAACTTGTTTTATCCTGGTAACAATAGTAATGATACTGTAGAGAGGGAGCCTCAGCCAGAACTGTGATTCTTCCAGTCCTTGAGCTGGCTCTGTTTTGTTTAGGTAAATGAGAAATTCATTCCAGTATTCCACATGTTCATATTTCAGGTTTCAGCCAACAGCTCTTTTGGTTGCACTAATTATATCTCTGTGGGGAATATCTTGGAACTGTTTGACCTGCTTTTCTAGTGAAGAGTAAAGTAAAAAATACACCACATGAAGCCTACATACTGAATTGTTCCAGTGATATATCCTGATAATTAGTGTGTAAATACATATGTGCTTGTGGTTATTCGATATGGGGTTTTGTTATATGCACATTAGAATGTTTTGTAGCTTCAATATTTCAAAGGTATGTCCTCAAAGAGAAAAGAAATACTTTTTTCCCCTTTTTTTTTTAGCATGGTTAATTATTTTGTCTTTTGTTTTCTTAATTACAGAGCTAGTTCAGATGTAGCCAGTAACCTTTCTTAGCAACCAGCAACCACTTCCCTTTCCAACAATATAAGGTAGTCATAGTTTTTCTAGGCAGTGATCTATTTTTTGTTGCATATATGTTTTGTATGTATATATATTGCTGTGTTCCAGCAACAGAAAACATTTTCTTTGCTTCCTAGTTTTTCCTAAGAGTAAAAACATAACTTCTAATATAAAACCACAGGTGTCTATTTTTGTCCATCCCCCCGCACATGTATCTTTATTTATGCATACCTGTTTGGTTCATTACTTGTTTCCTCATAGGTATAAGAGGTGCTCATTTTTTTATAAATTGATGCACATACATGAGTTTTTCTGAAAGTGTGGATAACTCAACAGAATTAATGGCCTGAGAAATGTTTCATTTTGTTCATGAATTTTTGCTTTTGATACCTAAGAAGACTGCTTTTAAAAAAATAAAAAACTGTTTGGCTGTCTTCTAGTAGCACTTCAGAATTGCTAACTTGAACTCTCAGCTTACCATTATCTGTTTTTGGAGAGGTGCCTACTTTCAAGTTCAGTGCTGTGCAGTCTACAAAAGAGTCTTTTAAGGATGTTGTGCCAGACCATTTTTCACTCCCAGATAAGAGATTAAATGGACTGGTAGAAACTCAGCAGGAGCTAGGAGCTACTACTGGTCAAAAGCAAAATGCCGACAGTGAACAGCTTGGCAGTGCTGTGTCTGTACAGGGCAGCAGCGTCCAGATCCTAGAGAGTGCAGAAATTGGGAGAAACTGGAAGAAAGGGGATATATCTCACAGGTGTATTTCTCAGGATGCTGTGTTCCTTGGTGTCTGGCACTACAGTGATTGTACTGTGCTGAACCTGAAAACCATGCCTACATAGTAGGCTTTTTAAGTCTCCAGAATACTGGACTCTCTTCTGCGCATTCAGTTATGAACATTTTCTCTTTAGGAATTAGTTTTTAAGGAAGAGGTCGTACCATACTTTTTTCAGCTTCCTCTTCAGGATCAATTTCACTTTCTGGCAGTAGTTTTTGTTCTTGGAAACATTAAGTAATTTTAGAACAGTATTGGGGAGAATAGAGGAAATTAAATGTTTAGGCTCTAGGTGTGGATAGAGAGTCCCTTCTTCTCTCTCCGTTTTACATTTTCATGGTTTGTTTTCTGCTCACTGGTGTGCAATTTCCAGCATATTGGTGCCAAACTACCTCTCCCTTGCTGCCACCCCTGTAACTTTTAGTTACTCAGGTCAGCTGTTCTGTCCTCTGCCTTTCCTGCTCCTTCACCTTTTCTTCCTTGTGCTTTTGTAAATTTGATCACATCTATCAAGACACAAAAACATTATGTCACTCCATAGGCAAAGTGCATTACTGGGGCATTTGATTCCTGGGCTGGAAATAATAAGGATTCACAGACTGGATGAAGGCAACTTGACTTGAAAAGCAGTGAATGAATGTAAAGTCTGAACTTTCAAAAATAGTGTGATTAAAGTTTACTCCACTGGCTCATACTACATTATGTAGGTGGAAACAGTTTTTATTAGAGTATTTTTAAAAAGTGCTGTTAGCAACATAAAAGTGTGTGGAACTGCTGGTTGTCTTTTGATGAGTGTGTGACCTCTATCTTACAAAGGTCCCTGCCAGAAGTGCTAATTCATTCACTCCTAAATATGTCGTGTATACATAAACACACACACTTGGATCAGGGGATGTTTCTGCAATAGTATAAGGAAATTCTGCAGATGTCATTATGAGCATGTTCATACTGGCTCTAATTCTTGGCAGACTTAACCTGTCCATGCTGGTGAGCAGGAAAAACAAAAAGGAGCTTTTAAGTCACTTACCTGCTTGCAACTTGCTGACCAAGGAAAAGGAGGCAATAGCAGGAGAAAAAAAAAAAAAAAAAAGCCAGAATGCCCCAAGATTCTTCTTACAGGCTTTTGCAAGTGCAATTTCTGCCTTGGGGTGTCTTTGTGAAAGTCCTGGGTCCATTTCATTTAAGGTCAGCTGTCTGTTGAGCACACTGGTTTTGTCCAGAAAATGTACTAGAAAATTGGACTGTGTCAATAGCAAGTCACAGTCATCAGCAAAATAGTTTTCTTTTGCATAATGGGACAGATGATTTTTTTTTTAATCATATGATGTTTTATGCAAGTTAAGAAAGTAGATTATAAAACAGGAGAACCTTTCATAGTTGTCTGATTTGGTGCACTGACAAGCACAAGTGCAGAATTATGGACACCATGCAGAGGGAGGCAGTCCCTAGCTGTCATTGCAAATGGAAGAGCAGAAACAGCTCTATGACCAGAGGGGAGGGAATGAAGTTTTAAGCATGGAGCATACTTTGCTGGACATCCATTCAGCACTGGTTTATGCTTCTTCTATAGAGGAGTTACTAACTCTTAGTTTTGCTCAGTTTCCTGGCATCTCAAGGCTTGACTTTTTGTCTTGATTACCTTGGACACCTGGCAGATGATAAATGATTGATTTAAATAAACAGTAAAAGCTACATAGTGCCTTCCATGTGTGTTTATCTTAACTTTGTAACACAGTCCAAATATTATTTAACTCTCTTTATTTAAATGATACAACATTCCCTTACATACAGTAGAACAGCTGATGCTTCTGCTCTACTTACTTGTTGGACATAGTTACTTACTACTTTATATTTTCCTAAGCATGATTGGGACTGCTGAACCAAATGGTAAACCAGAATTTTTTACTTGATAAATTATTTTAGTCAAGTTCATAGGATCATAGGATTATGGAATCATCAAGATTGGAAGAGGCCTTCAAAGACCAGCCACTCAAACTGTTCACCTACCACTACCATTGTAGCCCCTAAACCATCTATATCACACAGCACCATATCCAGACTTCTCCTGAACACAAGTGTTGAAATTAGTTTGAAGGTTTGTTTATTTTATTAAGACTGTCATTTGCTTTGCCAAATAACTTCTAGAAACAAGGTGTCTAACTCGTTTTCTGATCTGAAGGTAATGCTGTTGCTTTCTGTGAACTTCTGGGCTCTTATATATGCACTATTGCAATGCATTGGAGGAATGGCAGTTCTTACTTTGTATATAAAAAATACTATTTTCCATTGGTCAGTGCATCTGGTACTTACTTTTTATTGCAATAACAGTGACATTGATCCTTTACATATTTACAGGAGACAGTAGTTACAAAAAAATATTTGCCATAATTTGTTTACCAAAGAAAACCTAGCATGAAAACATAAATCCAGGTGCAAATGGCTATTAGTTTTAAAGTCCTGCCCTTTCTATTAAAAGTCTAAATTGATGTTTATAATATTTAAATTATAAATGCAGAATTTCTAACATCCATTGGCATGTTCTCACCGCTTTGTGGCCAAAAATGGTTCAAATACCTCTTTCTGCAGCTTGTTGTTCATTGTTGTACATTATTGCAGAGCAGTACAAGTACACGTCTAATGAAACAGAGACACATTCTCCATGCAAACAAACTGATAATACAGTCATACCCTGCCGTGAAAAGGTTTTTACTGCATGGGATAAATCATGTTATACTGTGGTTTGCACGTGGAACCATCTGGTGGTAAAAACAGAAAAATGACAGATAGACCATCATTAGTGCACCATTTTTCTGTATGCATCTTCTTGAGAGTTCCTTTTAGAAAATGTGGGGTTTTGGTTTTGGGGGGGGGGGGGGGGGTGGGTTTTTTTTGTTTATTTTTTTTGTTTTTGTTTTGATTTGGTTTGGTTTTGTTTGATTGTTTGTTTGTTTTAAGTGGAAGCTATGGCTTGATTACCCTGAATTCTCCCTTCTTCTATCTTGGTTATAGTAGTGGTTATTCCAAATTTCCCGTAGGGCATCAGCTTAGCCATATGTAATTACATAATATTGCTTTCAAGACCTGTGTGTGAAGAATAAAGGTGGAGAAAGAGAGCTGTAACACTTCATAAAGGTTGTCATAAAAAACAAACAACCAAAAAGTCCCCACTACACTGAAAACGTTGCTACTTTGCTTTTTTTGTTGGTGCATTAGCCAAGATCAAGAAAGTGAGAAAAATGTAATATTCAGACTGATCTTGTCTCAAGAATGTGGATTTCATAGTACATTAAACTTGGCACCTTGAGATTTTTCTCTCTGCTTGAAAGGTTTCTAAATAAAATTTTGCATTTTAGAGACATAACTATGTAGACTCTAATCAGGAGAATTTGCTATTTAACTTACTTTGCTGAAAAGTAATGGAGAAGTCATGGCAGTCGGATGAAGGCTCAGTTGACTGGAAAAAGGGGGACATTTAAAAGGGTAGAAAGGAGGACACTGGGAACAACCAGTCAGCCTCACCTCTGTGCCTGGGAGTTTCATAAAGCAAATCTTCCTGGAAGCTCTGCTAAGGCACATGGAGGACAGGGATGTGATTTAGGATAGCCAGCACAGCCTCACCAAGGGCAAGTCCTGCCTGACCAACCTAGCGGGCTTCTATTATGGAGTGACAACGTCAGTGGACAAGGGAAGGGCTACAGATGTCATTTGTCTGGAATTCTGTAAAGCCTTTGACAATCCCCCTCGACATCCTTCTCTCTAAATTGGAGAGAGATGGATTTGATAAATGGACTGTTGGATAAGAAAGTGGTTGGACACTCAAATCCAGATGACAGTGGTCAATGCTCAGAGTCCAATGGACTTCAGTAACAAGTGTCCCTCAGGAGTCCACATTGGTATTGTTATCCAGTGTAATTTACTGTCTTCATTAATGACATGGATGAAGGGATCAAGTGCATCCTCAGCAAATTTGCAATGACACCAAGCTGAGGGGTGCAGCTGACACTCTTGAAAGATGGAATGCCATCCACAGGTACCTAGACAAGCTCAAATGATGGGCCTGTGGGAATCTTGTGATGTTTAATAGGACCAAGAGCGAAGTGCTGCACCTGCAACAGGACAACTCCCAAACAAGCTGTGGGATGAACAGATCAAAAGCAATCTTGCTAAGAAGGACTCAAGAAGGACTTGGGGTGCTGGTGAATGAGACTCCTTCATCTGAGTTTCCAGCAGGACTTTCTTGGTACATCTGGATGATGTAGATGCAGACCAACAAACACTGCATAGAAGTTGTTTCTAAAGCTGTGTTCATACATACTCATTTTCTCAATTTCTCCATTTTTCTAATGTCTGATTCTGAAATCCTGTTCTCATTTCAAATTCTTCTCTGGATAGTTGTTATTTTATTTTCTGCTTCTCATGAGATGTCTTTTATGGGGAAAAGACTTGGCTATTAAACAGTTGAGCGAGAAAAGAAGAATTATTAATCAAATCTTTTGTACTGTTTCCAAACAGGGACGAAGAGGCTTAGGTTCAGTCTTTGTTTGGGCATCTGGAAATGGTGGAAGAAGTCGAGACCACTGCTCCTGTGATGGCTACACCAATAGCATCTACACTATATCCATAAGCAGTACAGCTGAAAGCGGAAAGAAGCCGTGGTATCTGGAAGAATGTGCGTCCACACTAGCTACAACATACAGCAGTGGAGAATCCTATGACAGGAAAATAGTATGGGTTTTAATTGTTTTTTTCATGTATATGTGTTTGTATTTTGCACAGCGACTTTGGGGGCTGGAGAGAAAGAGAAATCATTTATACTAATATCTTCCATTTGTTAACCACTTATCAACAGTTTTCACATTTTACAGATGTATTAGCAATTTACCTAGCTATATAGACCTCTATTTTCTCAGGTTTGTTTTGACCCAGCATCCTTCCTCTTTTATATTCAGTGACAGTGAATTATTACTGACATATTGCTGCCTATTCTGGAAATATATTGTAAGGAAAATTAGGCTCAGTGCTCATCTTTTCTGTGTTGCTCCTCTTCTCATTCCTAAGCAGCCAGCATCTGTTTTCCCTGTTGTTCTCATCTTTGCTGGAAAATGACAAATAGTTTTAATTGTTTGATTATCTGTTGATATCCTTATTATTTGTACAACCTATGTCCCTTTGCAATATGAATGCATTCAGGTTATTTTCCAGTATTCAACATTCTACTCCTTTTAACCTTTTAAACCTTTTAAATCTTAAACCTCAGCTTGATGAGGTTTGCTATTATTGTCCTCTTCCCTGCTTATTTATTCTAGTGCTTAACTTACCAAAATTTATTACTTCTGGATCATAAAATTGAAGGATTTGGAGAGCTTTTTTCTTCCATATGTTTTCTTAAAGACTCATCTAACATTTCTTTCTTTCTGGTCCTTAGCAGATTCTTCCCTTGGTGTCAATAAAGAGTTAAAAATATTAGCCTCTATGCTTTTTTTAATACTGCTTGCCTTGTCTTTCAGGATTCTGGGATGCTGGCCATCCCTTCTTGGATTCTTTGTTATTTTCAGATGGTCTAATTTTTGTTTTAAACTTGTTCTGAGATCCTTCTTCATTCGAATGATTTTTCTGTTCTTTTCTTGCATCTCTTCACTGAAGCCTTCTCTCTCATTTCTTGACATGTTTCTTGTTATCCCTGATAAATAATAATAAATAAAAAAAATACTGTATCTACTAGGAATCCTCACTTCTGTGATTAAATTCCATTCACCATCCTTTAAAAGATGTTTACCAACTTCTTTATGTTTAAGTGAGACTAGTAGGCTGAGCAGATGGGATTGTGGTCCTCCCTCCTGACCTCAACTTAGCCAAGTCTTTAAGACTTCCCTGAGTCCTTTGAATCCTGCAGTTGCTGTCAAGTCAACAACAATTTTTATAAATATAATCAATATTGCTTTCAAAGTTTTCAGTGACAAAAAAGTCCACTTAAATTTAGTGTAAGTGCTTTTAATTATTCATTGGCATTAAAAGATTTCTCCTGTTTGCTCTTTGAGCCCCTTTAGCTTTGATTTATAAGCATTTGGTGTCACAAATTTTATTGCTGGTATGAAGACCACTCCAGTTGTCTGTCTTCTCTCTGCCCATGTAGCCCAGTTAATCCCTTTTGATTTTGATAATGCAAGGTAAGTTTCTTGCATCATTCTAAGTCATGTTTTCTTATAAACCCTTTTTCATGTTACAAGCTTCTAGAGTCCAAGCTAAACACACCAGTCAGGTAGCAGCAGTATTCAGTAACAAAAGCACAGGAAAATGGGTGTCTGTATGTGCCAGGTCAGTCTCTTTATATATTGACCCTGAGACTTGTTAGCGTCACTGTCATGTAATGTGTCCATCACTATGTGATGCCCAGCCCATTTTCAGAGCTGCTGCTTCTCTATTTCAAAGTTGGTGGTTCCGGGAAATATGTAGGGGTAGTTAGGGTCTCCGTATTCCACCATTAACAACTGGCTGGTTTAGTACTCAATTCAGACCAGCCTTCATCATCACTTTGTCATTTTCCAAGTTTCTCCAACACTCATCAGAAGGTGCTGTTGTTTTCTTCCATGTCTTTGGTAAAAGCTTTAGTTCATACTATGGCCAAGAACCAGTTTGTAGAAGACCTGATTAGAAACAAGACTAATTTCTTCTATAAGGATATATATAATTTCTCTGCTTCTAATCTTTTATATATGCTTACATTTTTGGACCTTATCCCAGTTTAAATCAAGGTATTATGCATCATGTACATTTTTAATTTCTTAAATTTAAATACTTTTTAAAAAAAATATTACATGATGTCTCTTGTAAAATGCTGAGTATATTACTTTCAGCCAAAGTGATGGCCAGAAAAAAATAGTACAGTACTTTGGCAAGATTCCTTTTCCAACATCTTATGTTATCCACCATTGAGTATACTACTAGCTAATTAATGTATTAGTAATTCGTTTCACACTGTTTTACACTAGATAAAAAGGTGGCAAATAGCTGATATTAATAAGACAATACTGCTTACCCTTTTAAAATAATGACACTGTGCAGGTTTTCTGTCAGTTTTCTGGAACTTGTGCAGTGTTCAAGCATTTGCTAAAAACAACACAGCAGTTCCCTTTCCAGCTCTTGTAAAAGTTTGTGGCACTTCCAATCTTTCTGATTTAAACTTCTTATTTAAAATAGAGAAAAATAGGGAGATGATTTATCATCTCTCTATTCTTTGAAAATTTAATTTAGACCTTTTTTTTTTCCAAAAAGGAACATTCCAAGAAATAGCTGTTCACTATAAACTATTATCTCTGGACAATTACGATAGTTTGGGGATTCTTTTGCTTCTGGTGTATTTTAAATAAAACATACTTGCACATTATTTTTTAGGTTCACCATTTAATCTTGTGTCTCCTTATTGCCTCTCTGCATCTTTTATCTTCAAATGTAATTAATTGCTGTTCCTTTATATCTTTGCTCATGTTTTTAATATCAAGTAAAATATCTCTGTATTTCTCAGTCCTTATTTGTACTTTACTACATTGCTAATTTAAGCTTTTTGCATTCCTCTGATTCCTCTGATGAGCTGTAATTTTCTTGATGGTTGTCATCCATTCTTTTCAATTAACACAGACTTTCTGCTTTTACAGATTTACTATTTCAGTAAGAGAACATTGCTAATTTCTGACATTTCACTCCCTTATGTCTTGCACTAGGATCAAAAACACCTGGAGGTGATCTCACCTTTATTGTTAAAGACTTCTCGTGGAATATAAGCATATATAATTTTTACTTTACCAGAGAATAATACCCTTCACTTTGGAACTTTGGAACATTGCACTGTGCTAATACAGGCAGGTTAATCTCTTACTGTAAGATTTTTGAAAAGTATACCTTACAAAGGAGGTAATAATAGCTATATATAGAACGCACACAAATCATCCCATAATTAGGAAAGTAAGGAAGACATTTTGCATAAACATTATTGAAAGTATTAAAAATATGCCTCTAAAAATGTTCTTAATTGGAGTCTCCCTTGGAGATCTCACATTGAACATCAGAGATAAGTGAAAATAATTTTAAATTGAATTCTATAAATTCTATAAGAACTGATTGTTTTTGCTGGTCAGATGGATTATTTACTAGTTAGATCCTCCATTCTTTTCAAAGCAGTTAAGTTCCAAATGCCAGTTTTAGTCCTATAGTGTTCATCATTTTGCACAGTGAATGGCAAAAGTGTAAGTGTGAGTAGCCATAAGAATTAACCCCGGTCTATTGACCATTTGTTTACCAGAATGTATCCTTGACTACTTGTGCGAAGCAACCTTGCAGTTGCATGTGCCGTAAGAGTCACTGATCCCAAATGCTTGAAAACCAGACTATAAAAATTCCTGCCAAGATCCTTTTTCCTGTACTATACTGTCAACTGACTTTTGAAACACACAACTCTTCCATGTTTTACAAGTGGTACTTTGTATTTAAAGCCATGCAAGGCTGTTCCCCCTCCAGGTACTTTCAATGACAAAGCAAAACAGCATAGTGAAGATAAATCGCTTCTGTTTGTGCTGTGTGTAAACCAGTTGTCCATATAAGCGATGACTATGTGCTTCTGTTATGCTACAACCCAGTGAGAAATTCAGTGAAATTGTGAAACCAGCTTTTCAAACTGATTGTTGAGAAGTCCTTTCAGCATACACACCCTCACATGGAGAAAGGAATATTGCTATTACCTGTGTGATTGTCTTGCTTATAGTGTCTTCTAAGAGCATTGCAGTACTGACTGTATTGCTATTCTCTTCTCCAGCTTGTCTACCAAAATTCAGTCCTCCTAGAGGCCTATCAAATATCATTTACCTTGGAAAGAAGTCTTATTTGAAACAAAAAGTGTACTCAAAACAGAACTGAAAATTTCAAATACTAAGTTTTTTAAACTGTTGTAAAGTGCTAGAACAGTCTAGAAATCATATGTATTAGTTTTCATTGTTGTATCACACAACCTTTTCACTGCATCATGTCTTACACTTTTGTTTAAACTGGTGCTCCTTTTGAGTCAGAGGTTGTCTTCATATCTTTCCACAAGAAGTTGAGAGATTGCAGCACATTTAAAGGGAAAAATATAACAATACAGGGTGAACAAAAAGATTATTATTAAATTTACCCAAATTCTATTTTGCATATAAATTTATATGCAGTTGACAAACAATGCAGGGCTCAATTCTGTGCCAAAATTTGAAGAGTAACAATATTTTATCAGATCATAAGATGACTTTGTTTGTTGGACTGAGACTCCTACATTCAAAATAGGAAACAAAAATACCACAGCAGTAAACCAGAAGGAAGTGATCTGGCACAGGACTTACAACTAACATCAAATGAACTAAAGTGTTTTTCTTTTTTAAAATTTTTTTCATGTAACACAGCACAGATTTCAGTATCATGTGAGATTCTGCAGTGTTGTAGTGCAGAAATACCTACCCAAGACTTAGGAACTGTGAATGGATTATGGTTGTATAATGTCATGTTCCGCAGTTCCTTCCTATTTTTCCTTGCACTGTTTAGCCAAATATCTTTATTTTCTGTTTTCTTCTCTGTTTTTCTGTCCAGTAAGTGCAGAATGTATTATAAGGTAAATGAACAAACAGTAATCAAGTATCAGAAACTCACTTTGTAGACTAAAAATTGTTACAAAAATTATTTTATTTCAATATGGAGTAATAGAATCACAAACACTTTAATAACTACACAAAACACTTTTTTTCTCTTTTCATTACTACCCTTTTATAATTGCTTGTTAAAAATATAGGATGTATTTTTACAGTATTTTAGAAGTTTTTCTGGTATTGGAGGGGTTTTCTTGTCTTATAGAATGACAGCTTAAAATTTTTTAAGTTAACAGTTACAGGTAGACACACCTTCTCAGGTGAGTTCCTTGTTATTCAGGAAAGGTACACCAAGTGTGTTTGACTTTACACTGTACTGAGTTTTATTGCAGTGATAATTAGGCTCTTATAAACCAAGTTCCCACCCTTTGGATATATTAAAATGCTCAAAGCATGCAAATATTCCTACAATGTCTATAGATGTATGCCTTTTACACAGACTTATGGAAAAGAACTAGAATTATTTTTAGGTGTTTTCAAATGTAGCTGCAAAGTGCTGGCGTAGTTACAGACATAGAAACTCGCACTGTGGGACAGAGACTAATTGACAGTAGGTAAAGACCATAAAATTATACTTCATTATAGATGTTACCTCTCATAACTCAGTGAGTACAGAAGTATTGGCTTCTGTAATAATATGCAGTTGTCAAGGTATTTTTTCCTATTATTTTCTTCTTTACAGTACTATATATACTTCATTGAATACCATAGAATCATGCTTAAAGATAGCTTCCCCCGTACCATGTGGCTAGGATAGGTTAAGCACCACATAATATAGTTACCTATATGGGTCTTTCATTTATCAAACATTGCACAAATGCCTTTCCTTTGAATTTGTTTTTTGAAGGATTTCTAACACACTAAGATTTTGACATCAGAAAGTTCCTCAGAGATACAATTTATAAGCCTATTAATGACCTATCTCCTGCAAATAACCCATATACTTAATGTTCCACCTGTTTTGTTATCTTCTGATAAATAGCAATTCATCTGCTGATTTTCTTTCTCTGCTTGTTGACAAACTTCTGCTCTAAGCAGAAAAAAGTTAAAAACTGAAAACAACAACAACAACCGAAACATCAACAAAAAAAGCCCATCCTGTCTCCTGCCAGTTCTTCAAACACAAAAGCCTGTTCTTCAGAAACTCACTCAGATTATCAAGATGTGCACAAGATAATCACAGGACACAATCTCTACACAGGACTTCTGTTCTGGGTACATACAGAATTATGTATATACATATACACAGTATAGGCTGTGTAGAATGAAGAATATATTTTTGCTAAAATCTTTTCACTTCTAGGGACACAGATTCACAGAAATCAACATGTCTTGAAGAACTGTAGCAGAAGATAGAAAAAATTAAATCAGTTCAGAAAACTCGTCATGAAATATGAAATACTAAGAAAGGCTGAGGCTTGGGAGAGGGTACATGAGCTTGTTCTCTGCCAAGAGAAATCCCATTTTTTACTTTATTCATTAATTTCCCAGTTGGTAAAACTGTGGAAATATTGATGATTCAACCTTAATAATGACTGTACAAAAATGGCATCTCCTTCAGAGAGCAAGTTGCTCAGATCAAATTGCTTCTATAAAACTGTTACAGTATGTCTAGATTTTTTCCTTTAATAAATGCCTAGCTTTTCTGAAAACTTTGCACCAATGCCTATGAGAGATATTACAGTGCACTGCAGTAATTCCTCTCTGCCTTTCATCAGGGTGTCTGTGGCTAATTTCATATTGATTAAACTAGGCGAGTACCAGAAACATTGTCATTATCTTCAATCAAACCTAGTTGATTCAACTCACTTAGAAGCTGTAGTAAGTCATGGCCCTGGAAATACTACATGGACTTTTCTTGGGCAGTTGGATCAGCATTTTCACAGATCAGCACTTGTGTTATACCCAATGGAAGATTTTAAAATTTCTCCTTCTCCCCACCCTAACAATCAGAATGACTTCTAATATACTCTAATGGCAGCTTCATGGTGCTATCAAACACCATATCCTTTTATTGTGATTGATGTTGTTGCTGAGGAATTTGGGCACCCTTGTTCTTCTTGAACTTTGCTCATCTCTTGGTGATCATATACTCTTTTTCTTGGGGTAAATGCAGCAGTTCTCTGACTCTGAATCCACAGTGCTGAAAATGTGCCTCAAATCTTGGAGGTAATCTACACCTGAACATCTCAGCTGCTGTCAGTAACTTTCCTTTGAACTAGCTGAAATGGGATTTATGCGTACAAAGCTTTCTCAACACATTTTTGGCTGAAGTATCTGTTGAAAGCAAGATAAGGGTCTGTAGTTGAAATTGCTAGCACAGTATACGCTTAGAACAAGAGGGACAATGCTGCCAATTAAAGAGATGTCATGGCTTATTGTGCTTGATATCTGTGGTGACAGGACAGTAAAATCAGTCTGGAAGGATGCTCTTCCAGAGGATGAGAAACAAGGACAGCACAATTCAGTGTGTTTCACTGTATTGACAGAGGCTGTCCCTTAGGGAAAAGCTGCTATGACAGCACTTTTTTCTGCCTGAGCTCCTGGATGCTTAGTTGCCTTAGGTCCTCCAAGGAAAGCACCCACTGCACCACTTTTATGCAGGGCTAAAGTACGTATATATACTTTATATATATCTATATATATAAATATATATATAAAGTATAAATATGAAAGACATGAACATGTATTAATCCCTTTTGCACCCTCTCTTTTTCCTGGCCTTCCTTCTGGCCCTTGCCAGAGCACTGACCAGTATTTTCCAAATGGGATACCTGTATCTTAAGTGTCTCTGGGTGCATGTCATCATCTAGTACTTGGACATCTTAATTCCACCTGGATAATCACTACTTGACTTTGCACATAAAAGCAGTGCAATGTTAGGGCTATTACTGCTTCAGTTTCATCTCTTAATATTGTCAATACACTTATGCAATTTCCAACAGCTTTTTCCAACACTGGTAACTTCTATCATCTAAATGAATAGACAATCAATAGGCAAAAGGGGAAGAGAGAAGGAAATTACATGAACATTTTATTTATGGGGTTTCAACTTCTGGCCAATGACAGATAGAAGAAATTATTTAACAAGGTGTGCATCAGTGAAGAACATTAAATGATAGGGGGCAAAAAAGTTCTTTCTAGACTTCATTAATCAGGAAACCCAGCCTCTGGTGAGTTGATTCATTTAAGGATCTGACATTATAAATACTTTTGTAAGTCTTTTTCAATTTTTAGTAGTTTCCATATTGTTTCACTTGCTCCCTACAACATTTTCTTGGTGCTGTTAGCTCCTTTTCTGTTAGAAATCTGTGTTAGCTTGCATTTGCTTATATGTTGTGAGAGTTTTCATCAGCCTTACACAAAACATGTAATATACTGAATATGGCTAACATGAATGTGAAACCTATACCTCCTGCATGTGTTTGCTTATATCTGCCCAGATGAGATTCAGATGCTTTTTCAGATCACATTTCATGTATCTTGAAGTTTCAAAGTTTGACAGGCATTTTGACATACCCTGTGCTTTTTTGCAATTTTTTGATCCTCTGATCCTCTCCTGCTCCCATCTTTGTGCAAATCTATGTTGGAAATGTAGTACAACACTGGTGAATTAGAACACAATAATTCCGTGTGCTTAGATAAAGTGTTACATAAGCAACTTTTCCTCTGCCCCTCTAGCAGATATTCTATGTCTTGCAGTGACTGAAATTCTCAGAATGAGTTTTGACATCACAGGTCATTCACCTTCATTGAGATTTGCTTGCTGAAGACTGCTGTCTTCATCCAGTCTGCATGGGTTTTGTTTGAGCTTCTGCTAGGCAGTAGTGACAGCCTACCTCTGCTGCCTTGCTTCTGCAAAGAATCACTTCTTCAGCAAGACAAGCACAGAGTAGAATCATTTCAGATTGACATTACCTGAAAGAAGCAAGATTTAGAATAATCACATTTATGTGTGATTTATATTCTTACAGAAAGCATGTCTAAAATTTATTATTAGACAGAAACATCCTAGCACTAAGTAGAAGGCTGTGTGTCTAGCTGGTATTGCACATTACAGTTTATATGTCCACTTAGACTGAATACAAAAATATGTGCAGCGTGTAATTATACATAAGATGTAACAATTTAAAACTGAAAACATCTAATTGGCTGGTGATGGCTGGGGCAAATTTGTGATCACATCGGATTTTCCAATGAATTACTGCTTCATTTCATGTGATTTATGGCATAAGAAGTGAATTAAAGATTAAACAGGGTGCTTAGCATGAGCCAAACTGTATTCTTTTATCTCACATACTTCCAGAGTGACTTCAGGCAACCTTTTCAAACCCTCCATACCTCTATGTAGTCTCTAAAACATGTATAAGCAGTGTATATGTCTTATAAGTAGTCTGCATATAAGATGTAGTTCCTTTCTGTTTGTGAAACACTTTGAGATCTTGGAGAGAAAGTCCTCTGTAAATCAAATAGAAGGGCAGAATTGCAGCTGTGCAGTTGTGCAATTTCAAACCCCTCTGCATGTTTTTCTGGTTTAGAAGTGTCTTTGTTGATCATGCCATGGAGCAATATAAAGAACACTATCTAAATTCAGGAGAGACTTCAAGTTCAGAACATCTAACATCATGTATCTTCTTTTCCTTACTGTTAAAGAAGAAAATACCCTCCACATACATGTGACTCATTCAAGTAAATGAAACATGCTCTTATTTCTGAAGTTGTGTTATAATTTCACACATTTAATTTCTTCCAGATTACTACAGACCTGAGGCAGCGTTGCACAGACAGCCACACTGGAACCTCAGCCTCTGCACCTATGGCTGCAGGCATCATTGCCCTGGCACTGGAAGCAAAGTAAGATCTGAGATATATTCTGAAACAAAATTAAGCATTTACAGGAAGATATTTCTCATTCATCCAGTACCTTTATGCAGACATCACACACTTTGGAACTTCTCTTGTCACAGTAACCTTCTACGGGCAGGAAAGATCTCCATGCTTACCTACATATGAAGGAAACACTGTGGAAATGCTGACAGAGTATGCAGTGTTGAAGTAAAATGAAACAATGTTGAGCACAGGTGGTTTTCATTAATTGATGTATAACACCCTTGTAACATCTTAGAGTTCACTAAGAAGGCTGCCTAGATCTGCTGTACCCAGCAGAGTACTGTAGGTAACCTCCTCTATTCACCAGCCTTCTCTTAGCAATGTCTGTTCTTGAACACTGAAAGAGGTTGTGGGAGGTGTCAGGTTAACCTGAACATAAGTTAATGTAGTATGAAAAATAAAATCTCAACTTCTGCACGCTGACACAAGTCTATTTTTTAACATGGGTCAAGCTCCTCAGCTCTGAAAACCATGAATAGTGTAGCTCCATAGTCCTGGAACTTTTTGCTCAAAAAAAATCCTCTTACAAACATTTTTTCAACTACATGATTTATGCCTAATATGTATCTCTAATGTAGTTCACGGAGCAGCAAAAATGTGGGAGCTCTTCAGGTAAATCTGTATTTCAGAACCTTTTGCATTACTTTGTACTCTATTGGATAATACCTGCAAGTTTAAGATGGAGTACTTCACCCCAAATCCTACTCAATGTTTTTAAGTTCTAGGAGATTGATTCTATTAAACTCTGAAGAAAACTAGCTTCCTGTGGGGTCAGCCATTTTCTTTGAAGGAAGTAAGAAATTTGCCCTCAATAGTATTTTCAAATTGCATGCAGTTCATAATAATAGAATTATGTTTCCATCTTTCATGCTGCTTTTTGTGAAGACACTTTGACCCAGTATTCAGCACAGAATACTTTTTGTTACTGAGTTATAAGCATAAGAGTTTGTAATTGAAGACCTGAATCTTAAGTAGTGTGACACTTGTGTCATTATAATTGTGTTTTCTTAATGCAGTTATCAGAAACAAAGGTCTTTTGAAAAGTTAATATAATGTTATTGTGGGTTGATTTAAACTTTGAAATGTCCTCTTAACCTCCATTTTAAAATTCTGAAGTTCATTCCAAACAATCTGCAAATGCAGATAAGACTGTGTGTGTGTACATGTCAATTTGCTGTAAGTTTTCTCACTAGTCTTGCTTAATGAACTGAAATTGGTAGTTGATTCTTTTTTGTTTTGTTGTAATTGAAAGTTTCAGAACAGTTATGCCTTACAAGATCTACAACAAAGCGATTTCTCATTGTGACTTCTTACAACATTGAAAAGCTTACTTTTTTTTTGGTGACCTTCAGTGGCTCTACCAGTGGGAAATCTATATTAGTGCAGATGGACTAGTATTTTTATTCAAACAAATAGTTGCTTTAATAGACATAAAGACAAAACTGTGTTAGAGCTTTATATGTGGTGATGGAGACAAAATGTGCCAGTGACTAAATATCCTAGTAACTCTTAAGTATTTGTAGTACTCCATTGCATGGTACTAAAAAGAATTTCAGAGTGAAAATGTGTTGATTTTTTCTCCTTTTAGATTCTGTTCCATTTCATTAAATGGAAGGTTCTGTTTCTAGATGTTAGCCTATATATTTGAGTAGATCCAAAGGAATTATTAATACCATAAATATGGTTTTATTCATTTGTATTTCATTCACTAACTTTTCTCTCTTATGCATACTTCAAATCTGCCACTGCGGCTGACCACAGCCACTAAAAAAAAAAAAAAAAAATTAAAATAAAAATTAGAAAATAAAAATAAAAAAAATTAGGGAGAAAAAATTTTCTCATATTATGGCTTCCCATGCTGGTTTTCTTCACCAGTTTGGAGAAATCTTTGGTAATAGGGAAATCATATTGTGATCTATTAAATTTTATGTGTGGGGTTTGCTTGTATGGAATCTGTTTCGTTTATTTATGCAGTTTCTGAATTTCATATTTATGTGATTTGAAATTTCAGATTGTATTTTTCACCTGTGATGCCTTCCAATTTAGGTGACCCTAATTAAATGTTAGGAATTAATGTATGAAAAACAAAAGTTCTGAAGCCATCAAAGTATTTTATGCAGTACTTTTAAAATGGAATATAAAAGACACAAAATTGTGGTTCAGTGTAGCTGCTTGCTGGAACTGTTTTGCTTCAAACAGAGTTTGCATTTTCATACATTCTTACTTAGATTCCCTATTAATAACTCTGCTAATGACAGTGTTTATGTGAGATTTTTAGAAAGACAAGTTGGAAAAGAGTTGCAAGATTAGTTATATTCTTCGTACAGCAAGCTGATTAAAAATTAAAGTAGTGTTCGTCCTGAACACTACTTGACTGTTCATAATAATGGATAGTTTCATTCCACTTTGTGCTGGAAAAACACAATTTTTACCACAGAAGGGTTTTGAGTCTATGGAAGTCAGTTTTCCCCAGCAGCCAAGTTCTATTCCTGGGAGACATCATGAACTGAACAGAGCACTAATATGACCTGGGTATGAGTTAGAACAGCCAAAAGGTTGCTTCAACTCACACACGAAGGTACATTGAACCAAATGAAAAAAAAAAAGCAAGGCAGATTTACACTGCAGCCTTGCACTTTCTTTCTTCGGCAAACCTCATATGGTAGGATTGGCAAATAGTTGATAGAAGTTTTCTTAACTGCCTACTGATTTGAACCCTCCACTTAGCCATTTCTTCCAACAGGGATCTGCTTCTGGTAACAAATTATTTGAGGATGATTTTGTGCATAATGTGAATACATTTTTGTTATTTTTGATCTAGTATTTGGGTATCAAAGTGGCATGTTTTCCCTCAGGAATCAAAGAATTGCAACTGAGTTTCAGACTGCATGTTTGGAATCCCTAAGGGTGCAATTTAGGGTTGTAAAAATGCAATAACTATCACACAAAGACTTATCTTAATTTTCATGTTCTGCTGTTTTCTTATGGTATTTAGGTAGTAAATGGGTCTCCAGTTGTACCCAGTTGATGTTTCCCAATGTATCTAGTACCTTGATCAGGTCCTATGAATAAATGCTTTCTTGTATCTTGCATTTAGTCATTACATAATGTCAAATTTTTCTAATTGTTAAATGAGAAGATAAGTATAATCAATTTAGTGCACAGAGACAGCAATTTTCTTTCTAAAAGTAAACTATTTTCATTGGATAGTACCATCTACTGTTGCTAGAAATACCTTTTCTCATTGATAAAAGGGTTGGATTTAGGATTTGATCAAATCAGATGCAGGAGATACAGTGGCCCTGTATTTGTTCCAGAGACCATTGTGCCATGTTCCTTTAAAGAAGCCAAATTTAAATAAAAACCCTTATGTTGCTGACAGAAGAATTCATTATACACCCCCAATTGAACTGCATGTTCCTATAAGCTAGTGCATATTTTCCAGTATGTGGTATATAAACTAGTTTCATTAGTAAGGAGCAGCAAGTGAAATGGAAGTATTAGTCTGCTACCTTTCTACTGTGTGGTTCACTCAGTGCTATAGCCTTGGAGAGAGAGTATGTTTTCTGTCATGATTCTCTTTACTTGAATGATATGGAATCTTAGAATTATTTCATTTGGAAGGGACCTTAACGATCATCTCGTTCCAGCCTCCCACCATCATCAGAAACACTTTTCACAAGACCAGATTGCTCAGGGCCTCCTCCAGCCTGGCCTTGGAACAATTGCAAGGGGGCACCCTTAACTTCTCTAGGCACCCAGTGCTTTACTACCCTGCCAGCAAAGATCAAATCTGAACCCAGTCTATCAAAGAAAATAGCTTTTCCTCAAAGGAGAGGTGCTTCATCCCTCTAATAATTTTTGTGGCCCTCCTCTGGACTTGCTCCAGCAGGTCAATGTCATTCCTTCATTTGTCTTTTTTTACATGAAACTGAGGCTAGAACAAGGTAGTGCTGGGAAGAACTAAAGAATTTTAGTGAATTCTGATACTAGTGACAGAAAAGTGACATTGTACCACATTCCTCTAAAAGACAGTACCGCCAAGTGTAACCACTGAGATAAAAGGAAAATGGAATTCACATTGTAAGGGGTCAAGCATGTAGATACTTTGGATTTCTGGCAACTGAACAGATATATTTGCATACCTCCCAGAGTGATTCATTTTTTTACAGAAAGGAGAAGAGCAGTGCACTGTCTAGCAAGGTGCAATTTTGGATACAGAAAACATATTTCTGTATTATCAAAGTTATGGGGGATTTGTCATAAACATAGTCAGAAGTTAAAAGTGAAGAGAGCTGAGGTGAATTGAGGAAGTGCTGTTAAGTGACCTCTATAGTTGAGTGCAGGAGAAGAGGTTATGATTTAAGTGTATCAGCTTTAGCCAGGTCTTTGCTCCACTGATTGATTGCCTGTTATAGAAGGCAATGCTAGAGTGCGTGAGTTAAAAATCTCCTTCTGAATCTTTGCATTTTTTGAGTAGTTTCCTTTTAGTATTGAAATAAATAAAAAACATAGCCATTAATAACTGCTTACCTTAGAACCTGTCTTTCTCCTGAGGTTTAATCACCTATTTTAGTTATGATATTGACATTGATTTGGGTGTACCTTGGTTCCTGTTCCTGTTTTCAGTCACATATAAATTTGCCAAAGAATAACCATTCAGGCTGAAATTTCCAATTTAACTTGCATTCAGAAGATTTACGAAAAATCCATTCAGACATTTCCTAAACTCAAACAAGAGCAAAAACAAGTAATATTTGATTGTGATGATTTTTAACCTCTTCATAGAGTTTTTCTGTGTCTACTTTGGAGTGACAGCTAGAAATAAAACTAGTGGATAGCTGTTGTTCTGGTGCCAGGACAATGCCTTTAACTTGTATAAGCTTTTCAGAAATCTCAGTTGGCATTTTCTCAATTGAGACTTCTAAAAGTTTAGCAGCTCTGTCCCCTGTAGTTTCTTGGCTTCCCAAGTGTTTTCCAGCATCAGCCTTTAGATGCTAGTCTCTGAAGTTACTCTTGCAGTGCTTCTGGCTGTTCACCTTGAGAGCAGGGATCCCAGCTGCTTTCAGCTGTCAGTTCCTTGTGGGAGTAAAATGAAAAAAGGTGAAAGAGGAGCAGTTTCACTGAATTGCAGTGTCCCTGTAGTCAGTCTCTTGAAATGTGGAAGACAGGTCGAGTCAATAGCCTGTGTACCATGCTAACCATATTTTCCTTTATTAACCCAAGACAATGTAAGCCTTCTCCATCTTCACAGTCAAGGTGGTTCTAAGAGTGGCAACTAAGATAAGGTTTTGTTGCTGTTCCTTACATGCTGTTATTAAGCAGACTGTGAGCATTGTCTTTTGGACAGTCTCCTTTTATTGTTCCTTTGGAGATGACACAATAAAGGATGTAATTCAGATGCCTTTCTCTCAGGGGTTTTCTCCTCCCAATTTCATCATTATCAGCCTTCAGTTAGGCCACTGTTTGTTTGATTTTTGGCACTTAAAATTTTTTATCTCTGTGTGCGCTGCAGAGTTGACACAGGTACACCAGAACACCGTTGCTGGTGGATGTATAGCTGCCTACCCCAATGTTCATCGATGTTCATCAATGTTCATCATGTCCTATCACAACTTGTCTGGATTTTATCCTAAAAACCATTATATAGATAATGCAAAAGATGGATTTTTTTTTTTTTTTTTTCTTCCTTTACAAAAGAGTGGTAAAACCTTGAAACAGATTGCCACAGAGGTGGTAGATGCCCCATGCCTGGAAACATTCAAGGTCAGTTCAGACAGGATTCTGAGTAACCTGTTAAACATGTCCCTGCTGATTGCTGGGTACTTGGGCTGAGTGACTTGTAAAGGTCCCTTCCAGCCCAAACCATTGTGTGGTTCTGTGGCAAATCTTCCGATACTGCCTCATGAGGAGATCAGGATGCATTGCAGGAACTGTGGCGATGCAGCAAGTATATGAACTGAGTGTTGTAAAGTAGAGCTAGAAGTTGATTTAAATTATGTTGTACAGGCAAATAAGGCAAAAAAAGCTTCTACATGTTATATGACATGTAGAAGCATATCCTATGTTACAGAACCTTAATGTGCCTTACATTCCATAACTTTTTAAAAATCTTTTTTTCAGTAATCTTTACAAGCCCAACTGGTTAAACAATTACTGTCATTCTAGTCCAGCAGCCTGATGTGAGAAACTGCACCATAAGAAAAAAAAAGTACCTATAGGCATAGTAATGTTTTTTTAAAAAATGCTCAGGGAGAGAAGGCATCTGCTCTCATATTTGAGACATTTAATGCAACAGAATATTTAAATACGTTAAGAATCTGGTTTAAGAACCAAGATTTCCCTGGTTTTCAATGGCTGGACAGTGTAGGGAGCCAATTCTGGGTTTTATAGACTTAATTCTGTTCTGTCTTCAGCTGAGGGGAATTGTGGCAGTGTGTTCAATAGGGACAGATAATGATGCTCTGAGAATGCTACTTAGTGCCTGGTGTTCTTCACCACGTTACTTTTTTCCTCTTCTTTGTTTAGTGGCTCAGTTTATCATTCCCTTTAGTGCACTGCATTTATAAAGAGAATACTGTTCATCTTCTTGCAGGTAATAGAAAAACTGAAAAATTGGGAGGAGCAAGAAAAAATAGCCGCATGATGGCACCTTTAGATCGTCTTCTAAGAAAATAAATTCTCCCTATTGTAGATATAGAAGAACAGGAAACCTGCAATCGCTGAATATTTGTCCTAGTCCTAGAAGATAAATGTGTATTAATGTCACAGTGAGAATAGGAACAGTATCCTATTTCACCTTCCAGGTGGACAGGTTTTTATTAATCCTGGAATACACATCTGTTCAGTCAGGCCCTTGCTTTGCAACTCACCAGCCATCCAACTGCTTGGAATTATTGCAAAATACTCTCAGTGAATTCCAAGACCAGAGTAGTAGACAAATTAATAACAACAGAGGCACCTGGAATAGCTTCAATAGGAACTGAAAGTCTAGAGGAATTTCTAGTTTGAGCTAGCAGTTAGTGAGATTTAGTAGAGCTTTTCAGCAAGCCAAATGTTTGGTTTCTTCTCTCTTACATTCATTAAGATACAGTAGTTGGTGGTCATAAAAATTGCCTCTGCGTGAAATGAACTCTTCCCTTAAGTTTCATATAACAGAATATTATCATATATTATTACAGTCTGCTTATGGCAAACCTCACAGTTGTATAAATTTCATATAGTCTTTCTGTAAAATTGGAACATGTTATTTTGAATGGAGCAAAGGAAAGTAGAGAAGATAAATGAAAGTTGTTTTGCTTTGGATAGTTTTCAGCTTACATGGCTTTGTATCACTACATCCTGGTAAAATGTCCCATCTGTGACTTTGTCTTTCTCCTGTTTCATAGTCCATTTCTGACCTGGAGAGATGTACAGCACATTATCGTCAGGACTTCACGTGCAGGACATCTGAATGCTAATGACTGGAAAACCAATGCAGCTGGTTATAAGGGTGAGAGCTTTCTTTCTTCTCTGCTATCACAATTTCTCTTATTTGATATTTTTGTTTGACACTATGCTGTGCATTGTTTGGAGACCTTTCAGATTCAGTCTGAAGGGGCCTATCTTCTCTTATACAAGGAAAACCTCGTAGAATGACTAATGCACAAAGCCGTCAGCTTAAAAATGCATTGGCTTGAACTTCGTAGTCTCTTTCCATCCCATATCATGCCTGCTGCCAGTAAACTAAATAAATTAGTGTTGTTTAACTTTTCTTTTTATACCTAGTATTCTGATAAAGTAGTATAGAGTTGAAGATGCAGCAATTCTGGATTCCAGCCATGTTCTCCCTCAGAATTATTGACAGTTTCAATTTAAAATGATGAAACAGTATTTTCAAATTTCATTTTTATATTATAAGCTCTACATTATTTATAAGTAAGAATTCTGACAGATTTTGGATACAATCAAATTATGAGCTGTCATGACTTTTCATGGGACAGGTAATCATTTTTCAGTGACCTGTCTTGTCGATTTCTAAAATTTTGTACCATCTTGTAAATTTGAAGAAAGCTACATCTTAAAAACATTTTTTCACTTTTGTAATGCAAGCAGAGGTAAGCACTTGTGCTATTAAATAGGATATTTATTTTCAGGGTGGGTTAAAATGGAAACTTGAATCTGTACATTTTATTTCAGCACAGTTTGTTTTCTGATTCCCATTCACTACATTCTTACTGCTTTCAGTTTGTATTGCATCCTAAACAAAACCCTGGAATGGCTTATTTCTGGTTCTCTGTTCATAAGAATTCCACGCAATACTAAAATACCTCTTTTAAGATGAGATTTGATCTGTTTGTGCCAGGATCTCGTGAGAGAAAAATGTAATAAATGAGAGCCATCAAATCTTCACCCTGGCTTCACTTTAAAATGGAAGCCTGTATTTAATCTATTTTGGATCAAGGCATTGCTACTGTAGAACATCTTTAATATATAATTCTGACCTAGGACATTTGTGGTGCAATGGCATAGAAATCAAAAAAAGAAAAAACCCAACTCCCCGCCCAACCCCTCCACACACACAAAAACAAACCACAAAAAAAACCACAACAAAAAAAAAAAAACAAAAAAAAAAAACAAAAAAACCAAACAAACACCTTTTTATTTTTGGATCCAAACCAGTCTCTAACTACAGAGAATGTGTTTAGAAATGGATGTTTGATCAGAACCTCCTAATCATGTGAAGGTTCTGATGTTCAAGGGCCTGTTTTTTTATCTCATTTACAAGTGCATGCCCCCACACAAAACACATAAATAGATACTTCCTTAATTGCAATTACATGACAATATTTGTTATTATGAAACATCTCCCAGGATTTAAAAAGTTTTATCAGGAGACTGTGACTCTATCATCAGTTTATTGAAGCTATATGAAGGTCAAAGAACACTTTTCAAGTAATATAAAGCAGAGCTATTTTTTTCATATCTTACTTCCAAAATTCTATATTTTTTATGTTTTTCCACTTGTTGCCCAAGAGAGGCAAACACCCAGTGAGTCATTTCACAGCAGCTGTCACTCATTATAAAAAAACAGGTCACACTAAGGTCACACCAGCAGCAGCAACATTGGCAGCAGGACTTTTACTGTTGAATCATGGTTGAACCACTGCTTATTCTGAATCATTTGAACCATTTTTCTATGCATTGTAACATGTATATATATATATATATATATATATATATGTATATATATAGTAAGGAAAAGGGATGAAAAAAGGTTTTTTCTCCACTCATGGAAAGTCACAACCATAAATAAGCTCAACTTGGTAACTTGGATTCAGGAAAAACACCTTGAACTGGCTGAATTCTGCTGTAGACTCGATGGTGAAACTGAAAAAGAGGAAGACGAGCTAAATGCCTCGACCTCTGTACAGCTCAGGAATCAACCTTAACCCAAATAAAAGCATTAGTTTTAGCTAAATTATTCTGGCAACTTAGGCTGAGCACATGGTTCCAATAAAAATACATCTCTCTTTAAACTCCCGTTGGTTTTGGAAGAAGAAGCAAAAGATTTAGTTTAAATCACAACATCCGAACCTGAATTCAAAAGGGGATTTGCACACCACTGCTGGAAAGATTGAATGAGGTTTTTTATTACACATGGCAATATTTAATATAGTATTACATTATTATCCTTCACTATTGCCAATAGTAACAATTAAAGTATGGTTTTTCACAGATGAACTACTCTGATCATACTGAATTCCTTGAGGAATTGTATCATAATTTTGTTGATAACAAGATCCATGTTTCTTCCACAGCATGATCTTAAGAGTGGGTGGAAGGTTTTTTTAAGTATCTGAAGCAGACAGTCACAAGAAACAATCTACCTTTCTTCAGTGTATAATAGTGGAGAAAGAGGGAAACAAGAATAAAGAGAGAGGTTTGCTGCTTTAGAAATAAGAACTGAAAGGGTGAAAACCAGCAAAAACCTGAAAAAATCTATCACTCAACAAAGGGTCAGCAAGAGCTGGTAGTTGAAAGTGGGTCAGTGCCATTTCAGAGGGCTGTTTTGCTGGTCTGCATGGCAACCCTCTCCCTTTGCCATAGTCCCTGGCAGTGTTTTGCCATTGCGGAACATGCAGAAAGAGCTCACAGATGTCATTACTGGTTTCAAGATCTCCTTTTTGTACTGTCTTACATTTATACAAAGAAGTATTAATTAATGCAAAATGCTTAAGCCAGCTAGTGATTTGCTAAAGCAGTGCTTGTTATTTGTTTAATTTTCTGGCAAGTAAACAGTGCTCATTAAATTCATGTCAATAGAATTAACTCAGGAATGAGCAAGAATTTTTACTTGGTAGGGGTTTTTTTATTGTTTTCTTGTTAGACAGTGTGCATCTTTTCTTAAGAACTTGTTATTTTGTAGTCTGAAAAAAAAAACTTGAATACTCAGGATATTCTCTGGTTAGTCAGTTGTACATATAATTTGTCAATAGAGGGGTTTTTAATAATTAAAGCAGCTAATTAGCTGATTTTATAGAAAAATACTTGAGAGCATCTGTTTTTGTGAAGATATTAAAACTGTTGATCTGTTTCTGCTGTGGCAGATTGGATGCAAATCCTTGTTCTGTCAGCTGTTTAGTCAACCGAGCATGCAAGCACATTCATAAAAAGAAAACTGCATTTATGCTGACTTGTCTCTGAGTTGAAAGATAGAGAATGAAACACTGCAGTTTTAAGAACAATGATCAAATCATATAAACAGTTCTTTGTCTGTAAGTGAAGCTCCACATACTGTCAAATACTGTCTCTGAATAAACAGGCCATTCATAGGGAGGAATACTACTAATTTGCAGGGAAATTTTTAGAGAATATACTTCACTCTTCCTGGCTCTAAAGGACAGACAATAACACTTTAGTACACTGAAATAAAATGCTACTGAAAGATAAGATAAAATTAAATCAAAATTCTACCCAGTTTTTTTCAGTTTCAGGCCATTCCTAGGCCCAGAGGAGAAACTCTTCATAGAGAAACCAAATTACCCCAATTGCCAAGGCGTAATAACAGAGTCATGTGACTTCTCTAGATTAGCCAAAGTATCTGCTGCTTCCATTGAAGAGTGACCACGGAAAAGAATTAGTCACTTAATATTTTAGGGCCTTTTAATATAATTGCTTAAGTACAGTATTTAATAAAACTGGTGATTATATTAGTTGTGAGCAGAACATTAGCAGTCTGGGACTGAGAAAGAGATTAGTCTGTCTAGGCTCCTATTTAAGAGACTTAGACTGGACAGATTTATCTTGTGGTAACCAGTAGCCAGGCAGGATGGGGGCCTGGGGCCAGTTATGTTTAATATCTTTATCAATAACCTGGACAAGGGGATCAAGTGCATCCTCATTTAGTTTGCATATGGCACCAAGTTGGATGGGAATGTTGACCAGCTGGAGAGAGAAGGCTCTGCAGAGGGATCTGCTTAGGCTGGATCAATGGGCCAATTTGTGAAATGCTACAAGGTGGCATTCCAGATTCTGCAATTTGGTCGCAACAACCTTGTGCGTTGCCAGTATTCAGGCCAGTAGAATAGTGGATGGGAAGCTGCCTGACATAAAAGAACCTGGGGTGTTGATCAACATTAGCAGAGTCGGAGCATGATCCAGTGTTGTAGTTTTAAAGCAGTAACTAAAAAAATTACTAGAAAACTTACTTATTTCTTGCTGTGAGATATGGATTAGAACAAAAGCAAAACAGGCTTGAAACTTAAAAGGAATAAAGTTTATTAATAAAACTACAAGAATAAGAAACCAGAATAAATTTCCAGAAAACTCCTTTATCCCCCACTACCCAACAATTTCCCTGTTCACATAACATAGAGACAGAAAACTTTGGAACTTTGGTGTTTAAAACAGTCCTAATTCCTGCTGGAGTATTTTCATCAGCCTTTGTAGAGAAAGAGAAGTCTTCTTCTGCTAACCTATGGAGTTTCTCACAAGAAAGCTATTTCTGTTATAGCTTTCTATCTCTCTGATGCCAGCTGCCCAGAAATCTGTCATCAGTTCACTCCTCCCATTTCACATCACTCTGAGGTGTGTATGGGTCAATGAGTCTAGGGATGTCATTTTAAGGATGAGTTATTCAAAGGCAAAAGGTCCCTTCATCTGTCTCTGTGAGCTTCTCTGGAAACAGAAGTTTTCTCTTTACCTCTACAATGGCCCCAAATCTTCAACTATTACTTCTCCCCCCTCTGTTCCAGCACCCCACTGTATCACAATTATTCCACCTTTTGCTTAAAATCCACACTTTGAACACTCTATTCCTCCCAATATACTCTGTCATGAATTAAAGGAGTTTTTTCATAACACTATTGTCCATCTCCATAGTTTTTACAGAAAAATATTTCAGCTTATAAAGCATCTCCTTATTCTCTACCTCTTCTGAAGTTTAATTCTTTTCTTTACTGTCTCTGATAGTTTATAAAGTCTCTTTACATGTTGATTACTCACTTTTTCTCTCTCTGGATAAAAGGATTAATCTGCAAGTCTCAGCTAGGTAATGAAAAGGTTAAAATCTTGCCCAGGCTTTGTAGATGGTTCTGTGATCTCTGCCGGAGCAGGAGCTGGAGCTGTCTGCGATGGAAGATTCTTCATGGCTGCTCTGGAGAGTGTGGTCACTGTCTCAGCCTGCCGCAGGTCAAGAGCTTTTTTCTTTCTTTACTCAGCAGTCTCTGGTGAATTCAGTCACAGCAGAAACTGCAGCTGAGCCAGGGACCGGCCTGGCCCGGCCAGAGCCCGGGGCAAGCCCCGCAGGCCCCATCTCCCGGCCGGGAGCCGCTGGGCCCAGCCCAGTCCCCCCCCGGCCGCATGACCTGGGCAGGGAACGGGCAGCCAGCTGGATCTCTGTTACCTTTCACAGCCAGAAAACAAAGAGACAAAGAAATTCCCATGCTTAGGTCTTAAGGTTGTGTTCACAGGTTGATCTCACTTTTCAATGGTTAAAACTGCTGTCAATTCTTAGAAATAGCCAGTTGTTGGCTAGGAGAAAAACTCCCATCAGCCTCCAGTGGTTTTAACTTCCTTAGGTGTTTCTCTTTGTTTTCTTAAATGCCAGTCTATCACAGCCAGTAATTGCCTAGGTGGCCAAGAAGGCCAATGACATCCTGGTTTGGATCAGGAATAGTGTGGCCAGCAGGACCAGGGCAATCACTCTTCCCCTGTACTTGGCAGTGGTGAGTCCTGTGTTAAGTTTTGGAGCCCTCACAACAAGAAAGACATTGAGAGTTGGAGCATGTCCAGAAAAGGGCAACAAAGCTCTTGAGTCTGATGAGGAACTCTTGAGGGAACTGGAATTGTTTAGCCTGGAGAAAAGGAGGCTAAAGTACCTTATCTTTGTCTGCCTGAAAGGAGGTTGTAGCAAGATGAGAGTTGGTCTCTTCTCACATGTAACTAGCCTAGGACAAGATGAATTGTGATGGGGAGGTTTAGATTGGCTGTTAGGGAAAATTTCTTCTATGAAAGGGTTGTCAAGCATTGGAACAGACTGCCCAGGCAAGTGCTGGAATCACCATCCCAGGAAGTGTTTAAAAGATGTATAGATCTGGCATCTGGGGGCATGGTTTAGTAGTTGACTTAGCAATGTAAGGTTAGTGGTTGGACTTGATCGTAAGGATTTTTTCCAGCCCAAATGACTCTGTGATTCTAAGTAGGCAGCTGACAGCAAACATATTCTTGGAAAAGGCAATCTAATTATATATACATGACTGTCTTCAACAGATTGGTAGATGTAAAGTCTGAGAGAGATGTTGTCCTCACATACGTACGCATTAGTCTTTTGTTTTCTAAACTGTTTAGACTAATCTGAACTTTTGCATTATAGTTCCTGATTGGAAGTTGTTTGAAGTCAGGGTAGCATTTAATTTAGCACCAGAAAAGGCGAGAAGTAAACAAGCTACAATTACTAGCTAGTCTAACTGTGGCTGGAAGTGTCTCCCCCAGCACTGATAGAACATGTATGATAGAAAAGGATGAATCTCATCCATGTTTAAATACTGCATGAGTCACAGGCCACCATCCTAACCTTTTTAAGTGCTTCATACAGATACCCTTGCTGCATCTAGAGAGGATATCTATGGTGGGATTTAGAAATTAAAGTCGCTGAGGAAAAGTGGAGTAAAGACATGCATGTTTTAGCAGCAAGTTTAAAATTACTATCTTTTCCCTGGATGGTCACTGTGACCTTTCTAGGTGACTCTTGTTTTCTTCTTGCATGCAGCAGTTAGGTTTCTGGCTATAAATAAAGTTTTCTTTAACTTAATATTAAAATTGCATTGGGAATTTTTTAGTGTTTGGTATGTTAAACCCAAACAAATTGCCAGGTAGCTGACTTCTGCTAGCCTTGAGTAAGAGCTGAAGTACCTCTTTGGGTTTTGGGGAAGGGAGCTGGAAAATACCTTGAATTATGCACCCTAGATCTTGGTTATTGAATTTTTTTTTTCTTCCTGACAAAACTGAGGTTACAGGCAATGTTGTTTCCAGTTGAAAGACATATAAGGTCAGGAATTTGTCTGTATAGTTCCAGAAATGAGGATGTACAAAGTAGGAATATGGGAATCTTTCACAGAAGCCAGGCAGGCATCATTACTTTTCCTAGCCTCAAATTATCCATTATCAAAGCTTCTCACTTACTTTTTGGATCTGCAATACTCTGTTTTCTGTCCCCTCTTAAAAGCAAGGAATGAAGCAGTAAAAATATAAAAACAGAGTTCAAGCAGAAGCTTCAAGCCTGTGTCAAGATACATAAAGGAAAATGGATGGATATCCATCACAATTTTATCTTACAGTTGGTTGCTTTCCTGGGGTCGTATATTGTAAGTCAAACTTACATGTGTTCTAAAATGTAAATTAAATGGCTCTAAAGCAGGAGTAACAGCAGGCAAAAGGCAAAATTAGGCTTTAATGTTCTACTGTAATAGCACTCAGAATTGCCACCAAGCCATGATTAGCATAGCAGGCAAAGAATTTAAATTAGTACCTCAGCTTGACAACTGAGATAACTTCCTGTCTGTTTGTCTCAGACATAAAGATATACACAATTGCTATGCTCTGCAGCTCCCTAGTATTCCAAACATTGCCAAGTGGACTGACAGCACTAACAGGAAGCACATCATGAGAGTGATAACCTTTGACATTATTTCCTTTTAACAAGCCCAACTCAGACCTTTATGAAAACCCTGTAAAGGACTGGGGGGCAGGGAGGAAGTGGAGTTTTAAAAGTTTTCACCCTTGGGCTCATAACCATAAGAGTCTGCCACTTACTGTGAAAAATTTCCATTTTGCGGTATTAAGAAAGAAGAATCAGGATCAATGAATTAAAAAAAAAAAAGAATGATAAACTGATACAATTATCCAGATCAAAAGGCTTTAATTACAGACATTGAGCACAGATTTTTAAAAGAAAATGCCTTGGAAGTTACATGCATTTGCATGACCTCCTTAGACACTAATTCTCAATGCGGTACACTTGTGAGGATGTTCTAGTCAAATATCTAGTCATGCTTGTATCCATCCATAGCAATGTTGAACATCTTTTGGATGGAGTAGGTCTGTCTTTTTACAAAAGCAGCAAGCACTTGCCTTTGTGAACACCAAAGCTCTTCTTCACTGCTGTTGCATTGCTATAATGCCTTTCAGTAGTTACAAAACTGGTGGTAGTTTTATTATCAGAGTGTGTCCACTTGAATGGAACTAGGATTCAGGCCAGTTAGGAAGCAGAACACACTATCTACAGTGTAGTATTTTAAGCACTTAATGTATCCCATCAGGATGTAGAATTTCATGTAATAATAGGGCCTACATAGGACATCTCAGCTCAGATGCCTGAAATTATTTATAACAGTGTCCTTTTTTGCCTCCAGAAAAATCAGCTTTTGAGGATTTCCTTTTAAGTCAGGGGATGCAGAACCTCACCCACCAGAGTGATATTACTGGTCAGCTATCTCTATACTTACTATTTAACTTCCTTTTGCTTCAGGTTACTGATCAGCATCTACTACATTGCTCCACAGGGATACTGTGAAGTTGGCTTAGTTAATTAATGACTTCTCTGGTTATTCTATTCAGCATCATTATCCTTAAACAATTTGAAATACACTTTTTTGTGATTTACTGCATGTTTATATATCCTTTTTCTGACAAAATCTGCCTCAGCTGTATGCTCAGTCAGGAATTAGTTTGAGTGTAAATGTCTGGAGCTGGAGCTCCAATACTCCAGGATGCACAGAGCCTCTGTGTGGGACAGAACAAGAGGGATGCCATGTGTCTGATACATCTGACAGCACAGAAATGCTTTTTGTCTCCTGCTAACAATCTGTCAGGATTTCCAGTTATACTGCCTTTGATTCACCTGTCATCATCTGTTCTGAGATGAAGCCTAGTGCAGACACTCTCTCCAAAAGGTGTTTTTATTGTTTAATAGAATGGCATTGTATTTGTCTACTTTTGAGCAATCAAGGAACCCTAATTGTATCTCCTAGTGTGAATTTGCTCCTAACAGAGGAGATGGGAACATTTTTTTACAAGGTGTTGCACAATGCAGTGACAAAATAATTTTTTTCTTTAAAAAAGGTGCAAACCACCATGTTTTCCAGTGGATCCTCATGCTAAAAAAAAAAAAAAAAAAAAAAGTTTAAAAAGACTAACATTATTTTAAAAATTATAGTTTCTATTACAATAGATGCTCCTTAGCCAACTTTATTTCAGCAAACATTTTTTTCACCCTTCTAAATGCATATAATCTTCAGATTTACCTTCACATAAGCTGTTTTATTGCAAGTGGAATAATGTCTTCAGTAAAGGCTTTATGATTTACAGCCAAATGCTGCTGCAGAGAAGTCTTAGAATCCTGGTGTAGATTTTTCATAGCAATCACCGGTCAGCAGTGGTCAGGTTTTCTGTTTCCATCACAGCTCTGCTGCTTCAGAGGCAGAGAAGTAAGCCAGTCTTCCTGGTCACTCTGCTGAGGTTTTCAGCAAAGCTCACTGGTGTTTTCTCTGACTCTGAGTAAGATATCCTCATATGCAGGGCACAGTCTATGTGTGAACACCATGTGTTCTGAAGACTTCATTGCCCTGGTTAACTCATTCCTAAAAAAGCTCCGAGAAATAAATCAGGAACTGTGGGCATGGGAGAACTTACTAGGCTGTGCTTGATACTCATGGATGCTCACTGCTGACCATGGACCAGCTGAATCCCAAGACTAAGACTCTGTCTGGAAGATGCTAACACTCATGAGGGGCAGGAACAATTTGGGTGGTGCGTCCTGACACTACTAGTAGACCCTGACTCTGAGAGCCCAAAGTATAGCTTGCTTTTAGTACTTTTTGTCAACCAATGTCTATTTAATAACCACATGAATTTTAAATTCCTGAAACAGATTAAATATGTGAGGATGTGCAGGCAAATAGACTCTTGGATTTAATTTCTCAGTGTTTTAAGATGGTATGGTCTAAGAACATTCTTTTACTTACTGCAAAGCCTCATAGCAGTGTCAGAGTTGCATACAAGCTCAAAAAGGTACACCAGTTACTGGAGGTTTAGTTTCTACTAGCTATCCTGCTAGTTTTTCTGGGCAGCCTGTATTTTATTTATCATTTAATAGGAGCTTTTTGGCAGAAAGAAAAAATGTATAATCCAGAAGCTGCTTCTTATTTTTATCAAATCTATTATCAGGTAAAGCCATGGCTAGTATATTACTGAAGAAATTATTTGTATTAATGCAAAAGAAATAGACACAACTAGAATCTTAATAAAAGCTATTTTTGAAGTATTCTGTTAGCACCTTTCTGACTATGAAAATGTTCAAAGGCCTGAAGCACCTCTTATATGAAGAAAGGCAGAGAGGGGTGGGGTTGTTCAGCCTGAAGAAAAGGCTCCAGTGAGACCTTATTGTGGCCTTTCAATATATAAAGTGTTCTTAGAAGAAAGACAGAATTTTTTTTTTTTATGAAAGTCTTTAGGACATGACATGAGGCAGTAGTTTTAAACTGAACAAGAATAGATTTAGACTGGACATAATGTAGGACATTTTTATACATGGTGCTTGGTAACAGCCAACATGGCTTTTCAAGGGGAAAATCATGCCTGACAAATTTGGTGACCTTCTGTGATGGGCCTACAGGATTGATAGATAGGGGCAGAGCAGAGCAACTGACATTTTCTACCTGGACATGTGCAAAGTGTTTGACATTGTGCCACTCAACATCCTTGTTTTCAAACTGAAGAGACATGGATTTGATGGATGAACCACTTGGTGGTTGAAAAACCAGCTAAAAATGGGCGCACACACAGAGTTGTGGTCAATGGCTCATTGTCCACATGGATGCCAGTGATGAGTGGTGTCCGTCTGTGGTCAGTACTGTGGCAGATACTGTTCAGCATCTTTGTTGGTGACATGGACAGTGCAATCAAGTACACCCTCATCAAATTTGCTGACAACAAGAAGCAATGTGGTACAGTCAATGCACTGGAGAGGAGGGATGCCATCCAGAGGGACCTTGAAAGGCTTGAGAGGTGGGTTTGTGTGAACCTTACAGAGTTCAACAAAGCAAAGTGCAAAGTCTTTACACCTGAATTGTCGCAACCTAAGATGCACCCACAGGTGGGGCAGAGAAGGGACTGAGAGAAGCCCTCTGGAGAAGGATTTGGGAGTAATTAATAGTGGATGAAAAATTCAATGTGGGACAACAGTGTGCACTTGCAGCCCAAAAAGCCAGCCCAATCCTTGGCTGCATATAAAGCAGTGTGGCCAGCAGGTCGAAGGAGGGGATTCTGGCCCTCTTCTCTGGTGAGATCCTACCTGGAGCGCTACATACAACATAAGAAGGACATGGAACTGTTGGAGCAAGTCCAGAGCAGGACCAATACATTGGTACAAGGACTGAAGTATCTTCTCTGTGAAGACAGTCTGAGAAAGTTGAGGCCTGGAGAAGGGAAGGTTGTGTGGAAACCTCATAGTAACTTTGCAGCATCTGAAGGGTGCCTACAGGGAAGCTGGAGAGGATCTGTAGTGATAGGACAAGGCACTGGAAGAAAATTGAAAAATTGAAAGAGGGGAAATTTAGATTAAATATTAAGAAAAAATTCTTTACTGTGGGGGTAGTGAGACACTGGAACAAGTTTCCCAGGAAGGTTGTGGATGCTCAACCCTGTCAGTGTTTTGTCAGTGTTCAAAACCAGGTTGGATAAGGCCTTGAGCAAAGTAGATGTCCCTGCCAATGGCAGGGGGGCTTGGGACTTGTTGATGTTTAAGGTCCTTTCCAACCCCTTAATATTCTCTGATTCTGTGATTCTGTGATTTGGATGGTGAGGCCCTGGAACAGGTTGTCCAGAGACACTTTGGATGCCTTATCTCTGGAAGTGCCTCAAGGCCAGATTGGACAGGGCTTTCGGCAGCCTGGTGTAGTGGAAGGTGTCCCTGCTCCTAGAAGAGAAGTCAGACTAGATGAGCTTTAAATGTCCCTTCCAACATAAATCAACCTGTGCTTCTGTGATTCTATGATGTAGAGGCCCTTGAGATTCTCACTGTGCATCTAAGCTGCCACTTTTAGGACAAATCTACTGGGCAACTTCCTGGTTTTCACCACCTTCTCTAGTGTGCTGATAAGTATAAGATCTCAATATTCCCACATCCATACTGAGTCTTTAAAAATTCCTGGATTTCAGGGAATTCTTTGAGGAGAAAATACTTAGCTTGGTATTTAATTTCATTTTAGGTACAAAAACTGAGGGATTGTTCTGTGTAAAATAGAAAAATACAAATACTGTGCTCAGTTTGAAAACCATGAGGGAGTTGGTTTTAAAAGCAAAATAAAAAAGCATGTTCTTGCATGCTTGTGTTACTGGCTTGTAAAGCAGTTATGTGTTTCACAAGTCACACTCAGTTGTCACAGATTACTGGTGATAAGTTGACACGAAATAGGAATATAGCTGAAACAAGATGAATTATTGTTCAAGATCAGTGTTGTTTTAGAAAGAATATGACAAAACAAAACAGTTTAAGCCATGTCATCATAACATTTCTCCCCCTTTTATCCCTTTGATTCTTGTTAGACAGCTGTTTTCCCTGTTGAAACATTTCAATATTCTAAGCAAATTACAGAAAAGCAATATGGAATTCTTAAAGCATTATAGAATTAATTCATTCTACTTGCAATTAAAATGTCAAGTGTAAAATATTGGTTGCAAGTATTTATGGGCTGAGAGTAACTCAGGAGGCTTGTATATTCTAGACCTGCTAAGCAACGTTTAAGAAAACTATAGTATTTATGGGCATTTGAGACTCTGTCAGTCTCATTTTGGATCAAGATCCTGTAGTAGCATAAATGGACAGATCGGTGTAGTTCGCATATCACACATATCATCTAGTTGAGGAAGCTGCATTTCCTCATTTGTTACACTGAAATTGTTACTATTTCTCTCTTGATTTAGTATTTGATATGTGGATACAGATTATTTATATTTCAAATGCTGCTTTCACAGTACATAAAATATGATATATAAAAGGCCACAAATATAGTAGGGAGAAAATTTTATGCAAGCGTTTTCTCAGATGAGTAAAATAGCAAGGAAGTCTTAGCATCTAAGTTACTGATGAGACATCTTAATGACAGGCAATGAAACTACAGCCTAACAAATCAAGTTTAGCTACACTGGAAATGTGTTTTTAGTGTCTGGGCCAAATTTTTCTCAAGTCTGCATGATTCTTTGTTACGATTTATCAACACTAGCTATTCATATTTCTCATTGTCAAGTCAAAGTCAGGATATACCTCCTAATTTTAGATTTGAGGGTAGTTTTGTATGCAAATGAGAAAGTTACTGAATTTTCAACAGCAACTTCAGACAAAAACAAGATTAGGAAAAAGCTGGAGAAGTCTCTCCAGCAGCTCAGAAGGCCTTGTTTTCATTTTGCATTAAGAAAGAATTGCACCAGGGATAAATAAATAGACTTTAGCCCTATGAAATGTTGTTTCATCTTTAAGATCAAGACATCTTTAAAAAGGTTAAAGAGATGAGCTAAAACTCAGTATTTATTTTGTGTTGTGGGAGGCAAGCTTTTCTCTGAAACATGCCCTGCATCTGTAAGGCTCTGCATACGCTTGAGATTTTGCAGAAATAAAGATTATCAATTTGTACTACTGCCTGACTGGAGAGAGAATTCAAGGGAGCTCTACCAGTGGACACCTTGGTCACATAATGAAATCACATTTTTCAACCCTTTGGCTGAATAAAAGCAATGGCCTACTCCTCAGCCACCAGCTTACATAGTATCAGCCTCATACTCGTATTTTGTTTGTGAAAGACAGATACCTTTTTACAAAACAGCCCAGTACCCCCTCTGACCTGTAATGAATCCTAGCAACAACTGAGCTCAGTAGCAATTCACAGTAGTGATAATGCAGAGTACATAAGTGGGAAGGTAAAAGGTCTGGAGGCATTTTGCACTAACATAAGCAGTTTGCTTATCTCGCTCTGCAGTCATCATTACCTTTCAGACAGTGCTTTTGATTAATCTGGGTTAACAAAGTCAACTCAGTATATTTTGCATACAAATCAGTGGAAGTTCCAGGTGTTTCCTAGAAGACATTTGTAGCTCCATGTAGACCACCAGGTTATTTTCAACGTTTGAGACAGGCACCTTGGCATATAGTTCACAGGAATACTAGGATGTACACAGATGAGGAATCACAATTTGAAGGTAGAAGAGAGAAAAATCTGTTTTCTTCTCTGGGACACAACTGCTTTGTTTAACTCTGTGATTCTTTCCTGAATTGCTATATTTTGGTCTTTGAAAATTATGGGTCTCTACTGGTACCTTCAGCTAACCCACCCACTTCATCAAAGGCTTTGAACTGGAAATTATTTGGACAGCCAAATGTCAGTCCACAGGGGAGAATTTAAGAGTAACCTTGTCTGTCAGGAAGTTTTTATTTCAATGGGAAGGCCTTCCAAGGGAAAAAAGGATTTCTGTTTCATCTGAGAAAAAAAGCCCACCAGGTACAGAACTTATCAGTAGACTTCTGCTCTCATGCAAGAGATTTTAAACATTGAGTAATGGACAATTAACACAACCACATAATCTTGAGCAGTAATTTTTTCACCTGGATGAAAACTGCTCCTAAATTCTGCCTTCCAGGTAATTGTTAGAGTATAAAGATAGAAAGATCACTCTACAGATTTTATTTGCATTTTTAATGTACATACTAGGGAAAAAATGTTCTACGTGTAAATATCTTAAAAGTCACATAAATTTCCATCTGAAGGTCACTGACTGGTGGTGGCAATGCTTCGTGCTTTTCTGCCCTTATTTCTGGTTAAGAAAAGATGAGGTGAGGAGAATTTTGGCTCTTGGAGCTCAGAAGGTGAGTTGAACACAAGCGTTTTAAAACTGGACATCTTGAGCTCTAATTCAATGTAAGTTGCTGTCAGGAATTAAAATGCATTTTCCATGAGTTACCTGAAAAAAATTTCAATTCATGAAAATTTAATCCCTTGCTTTTTTGAATGTTCTATGCAGAGTAACTGTGTGCAGTTACGGACCATGTGGGTTAAGACTCTTGTTCCTCCCACTGATCTTCCAAGCAAACAGAAAGATTATTAATTAAAATTTTAGTGTGAGAACAGACTTATGTCTTCACAGATAAATATGCACTCATTATCCGATGTTTGCAATGAAATGACTAAGGACATTTCTATCACAGGAATCTTGTACACAATGCAAAATGTTTCTTCATCTAACCTCTCCTTGTCTTCTTTTGTCTGCTCCACCCAAATATAGAGAGAGAATCTGTATGATTCTGGGACATCTCCTTCCCTATCCATTTGTTTTTTTAATTTGTAAAGAGAATTCAGAAGACTGAAGGAAGGCTGAATTTATTATTTACATGTATTTCAGTTGTGGTTAATTTCGGAACACAGTGCTTGCCTCATATGGCAGAAGAGCTGTATGTCATTGTCTCCAGAGGAACTTTTCCATGCTATGTGCACTTTGGTTTGGGGCTCACAAGGAAGGAGATGGGAAGAAACCCAGTTCATTACACAGTCACTACACCTTGCCATATTTTTCACTGAAGAATCCTTTTTAGCTGTTGGTTTCAGACAGTGTTAGATATTTGGAAGATGTCATCCCTAAGTTTTGGACTGTATTTGTTTCAGAATGAATATTTTTTTTTCAGATAGAGTCCTTTGAATTTTGGTTTGGCAATGAATAGAGATTGCTTTCACAAACCGTCTACAATATGCAATTGGAAGGACTTATACCATGCTTTGTTGCATTGCTGGTTAAAATAGCACTTACAATTTCCTGTGGGTTTCTGTGGTAGCAAGAAAAACGGACTTATTAATATTTGCAATCTAAAATCCTCCCGTGGAAGCATTTTTGTTTCACCTGCTGTCAGAAGGTTATCAAGAGCACCAATTTGTCACAATGGAGCATCACAGCTAGCAGCTCTTCAAATTCCTAAAAACCCTTTTGCAAGTCTCTGTTTTGGTTGGAACAGCAACCAAAAACACACAGCTGATTCAGTTAAGTGCTTTTCACCCTCATCATGCAGACAATTTTAAGGAGATGGTGGATCTACCTGTTTGGTTGGCCAATAACAAGCATACTGTATACAGGAACAGGAGAGCATCCACATGCTGCTTACACTCAGGGAAGTTCAGAGAATACAACAGCTACAAAATAGTCTGTTCATTCACAAATGTATTGTCTCAGTTAGCTTTGCTGAATACACACGCATATGTGTGTGATATTTGAGTAATGGAAGTAACCTTCCTCTCATTCATTACGCTTAGCCCCTTGTCATACAAGAGGGCTGAGCTAAATTAAGGTACATGGACAAAGGGCAGTCAGGTGGTTTTAGTCACTGGCGTCCTGTAGTTCTCATGGTAGGGCCATGTAGGTACTGCCTCATGCCACTCCTGTAATAAAGCAGTGAACAGATTTGTTTTGACAAATAGATAAAGTCATTATTGTTCCTAACAATGAGATTTTGGAGCTTTTAGTGAAAGTAAGGAAGATGAGAAAAAAAGGTACTCCTGTTAGGATGTGACACTCTGGAATTAGTCCATGATGAAACCCAAGGGTTTATGCTATAACTGTATCCGTTCTGTTTGTACCTTGCAGTGAGCCACCTTTATGGATTTGGACTGATGGATGCTGAAGCAATGGTGACAGAAGCAGAAAAGTGGACAACAGTGCCTCCACAGCATGTGTGTGTGGAGAACACAGATCGGCAAATCAAGTAATAGCCGCTACCAAAACTCTTGCTGGCATAAACTTATGGAAAGAAACTGGGTATAATTTACCCCTCCCTTGCATTGTGTATATTATTTTTAAAGCCATACCAGGGATTCTGTCATATATATGGATGTAGTGAATGGGAAAAGGTCCTAATTTAAAGAACATTGCAGAAGGTGAAGGTGTAAAACAGGCCAGACTGGTCAATGATGGATTTTTATATAGATGATGCATCAAAGAACGTTTGGTTGAATGCATTTCAGTCACCTTTGCAAGAAGAGTGCAGAATTACCAGCATGTAACAAGAAAAAATGCATTGAATACTTTATGATATTGTCTCTCTCCAATAGTCTTAGGAGACTCTCTAGTTCAGAGGCCAAGACTAAACTGCTAAACCCACTATGAGTGGGTCCTTATAGAACCACGCTTAAGAGCAAAATTCCATTATGTGCACTCCATGGATATAGAGACAGCATCAAGCATGAGGCATTTACAAAGCATTCAGAATATTTTTTGATAATTATATTTGACAGGCTTGATTTGTAACTGGTATAGTCTGCAAGGATGTCATGCCAATTTAAACCGGCTGAGTCAGATGCCTTTTGGTACAGTTAACATGTAATACTTGCTGTTACGTAAGTGAGAACTAGGTATGCCAGGCATTTCCTGGGGTTTAGCAGCCAGCTGTGATCCCATGACAATCTCAGCAATTCTCAGCTGGCCACTAATCCACAATAATGCTCTGTCCCAAAGGCTTATTCCTGTTTTACCTGGTATATGCGCTTAACAGAAACCCAGGCAGTTGCTATTAGCCATTATCTGCAGTAAAATAATTACCCTGTAATGGTATTTCCAGCTAGGAGTTACATGTCAAAACTAATGATTGTAGGCTACTGACTTCTGAGTTGTCCAACACCATCATTCGCTACTAAGCAAAAAAGATGGGGTTGTGCATTTTGCACAAAAAGCGAGAAATACTGATGTTGTTTTCTATGCTTCTGTTCTAGAACAATACGACCTGACAGCATTGTCCGTTCAATTTACAAAGCCACTGGCTGTTCAGATAATCCTAACCACCATGTGATCTACTTGGAGCATGTTGTTGTGCGTATCACTATTACTCACCCTCGACGTGGCGACTTGGCAATTTACCTAACCTCTCCTTCTGGAACTAGGTCACAACTTTTGGCCAACAGGTATGGTATGACTACCCAATTTCACACTACAATCAGCATGTAGAGCCTGCACTGAGATGTCAGTGTAAGCAAAGAGCAATCATGTCATTACAGCAGGGTTGCTAGAAGACACATGCTAGTTATTTTTCCTTACAGAGATGATCAGAATGAAGTACAAATGAACTCAGAGATGACAATCTCTTTAGAAGACTAGTGTTAAAACTCTTGAACTCCAAGACAAAGATTAGTCAATTTCAACAGTTCTTGTGTGGCTCACCATTTATTAGATGGCTGGAAAATGTGAAGAAGTCAGACTCAATCTGATAAGTCTATTAAGGAAACTGAATCAAAGTGTTTCTACATATCACCACTTATTTTTTGGTTTAATCTTTTCTCTTTTTTTTCTAAATAACAATGAAAAACAGACAGAATAGTGTATATTTACTACTGTTCTTTTTAAATCCCTGATGTTACTTGAAAAATCCTGTTTTTCAAAGTAAACATACTCAGTTGATGAAAGGCTCATTGTAGGACAACATGAGAAGTAGCACTAGCACTTGAAATTAAAGGCTTAAGTTGTAAATTGCAAATTAAAATTTTTAAGTTAGACATCGCTTTCAAATATTTTTAAAAGTTAGACATCAGTGCAGTGATGGGTACTTCCTTTCAAATGTCCAGCCATTTTAACAACAGCTACTAAGAAATACCAATCTTCTTCCTCATTCTGTCACCTCTGTGTTATGTTTTTGGAGAAACTGTCACAATGCATCAAATCGTTTTGTTTTTTCTTCTGACTGAACTCAGACAAATCCAGTGTATCATTTCCAACATTAGTGCAGTTTATGTCCCTAGTAAGTGGAGAGAATCATTAGCAAACTGAAAGACTGCACAGTGATGTTTCTGTTTCTCCAATCTACTAGCAGAAATTTTCTTCAAAGAAAACATTAGCAGTATTTCCCTGTAAATCTCACTAAATCCATGGCCAAGAACACCACCTCCTACTAGAGATGGTTAAGACACTAAAAAACATCAGAAAACTTTCCAAACTTTATCCCAGTTCCAAAGGTGCAAATAAGTTACATTTACAGTACAAAATGCTTGTATACTACTCCAGCTAGCTAGAAATCTTCTTCCTGATGGGACCATAGTATGACAGATAATTCTTTTTCCTTGATGATTTGACTTAGATGACTGCCATTTGGCTAGACATAGAGCATGACTCCCACAGAAAAGTTGATGTTTACTGATATTATGTATCAGATACTGCAAAAATTGGTATCTATCAGACCTGTGTTGTGAGAACTCTTCTTTCATCTTGCTTAAGTCTTCACAAAAGTTGATATCCCTAGTCCTACTCTTCAGGGCTTTTAATGAATTGAGAATGGCCTGCTTTCCAGACTGCTTTTCATCCACGCTTCCTCAGCCAGAAATGCTGATTATCTAGCTCCAGAGACTTGTATGTCTTCCTGTATCTCAGTGATAGAAGGACTTATATTTCCATTGAAACAAAAAGCCTGTTTTGGAGACAGGTGGAGCTCAAATGGACTTGGTTTTGGTTGAAGTGTGAATGCACATTTTCATTAGAGATTATGTTAAATTTAAAGAAAAGGTAAACTGAAAATACTCTTCAAGCTGTAGGCTGTAATTCACCAAATGGAGAGAAAGTTGTCCTGGAAGTTTGGGGTCCTCTAGAATATATCCTGTGTTCCATTGTGAATGCTGTCATAGGTTGCTGATAATGCACATTGGCACACATATCTGTCTTTCTGCTGCATTGCGGCACTGAACAAAAAAATTGTCCTCTGCTAACCAGTACCAAACAGGTTTCTCTTATTAGTTATGAAACAGGCCTTTTTTTCAGTTTGAAGAAATCCTACTTTAGTTTTCTCTTCCATTTTCATGCGGTAGTTCTTCCTCAGTTCAAAATGAAAAAACCTGAAAGTCATCCAACTAGGTATCCAAACAAAACAATCTTGTGTAAACCCAGTGGTCTTAACACAGCTAACTTTTGGCTCAAGGCTTTCATGTGTTGCAGCTGACTCACAGCAAGTGGGAAATGCATTCCAGTATTCACAGTTCACTTCTGGTGATGATTGGTGTGTGGAACAGGTACAAAATTTAATTCAATCAGTGTCTTTGTAACCACAGCACCTTAGAAGTAATTATTTTCTGTACGTGCAGTAGAGAAAGGGAATGTAAATATACGTAATAAGATGAGGGGATGTTCAACTCTTTCTTATCAGATCATATCAGAAGACTAAACAGAAAACAAAGAAAACTTTGTTTCCCATAAAACAAATTATTCATGACAGAGCTCATAGAATCTCACCAGAAATTCTCTTCCCATGCAAACTTCAGAAATACACTGACTTGCCATCACATTGGGTTGATGGGCTACTAAAAACTCTGTACTACTAATATTAGGGATAAATGTATATTGCAAATTCTAGGTCTGAAATACCTAGAGCCCTTTCTTAAGGTAAAGTAAGGCATATAAACACAATACTTTCTGAAATGGTGTTTCAAGGTTTACTTTATTTGGCCTTGCTGTAAGAAGTCATACAGCTTAGAGGTAGTAATTTCTTGAAATTAGGAGTATGCTGTGTGTTGTTGATGTAAATGTTTTAGCATCATGTTATAAAATAAAACTTGAAATAGGATGGTTGTTATCCTCCAGTATGAAAAATTAGTTACGAGGCATTTGATTTTTATCAATAATACTGCATATCAGTGAATTAATGCATTCAGCTGTAAGCATGCATGCAGAGTTACATTGGCAGCAAATAGTCTGTTTTTTCTGCTATAGGCAAAGGCCCCAGAGGCTGTTGTACATTGCTACTACCTGACTGAGATGTTTTTTCTCAGACATACAAGACTTTTTAATGCACATGTACAGGATTAATAGCAGCGATACCAGCTGTTTTTACTGAACCCAGGGAAAACGACATTGTTTTACAGTTACTCATCTGGGTTTAATTTGATACAGTTTGCTGGTAAAATGTTGTTAAGTGCAAAAGGTATATTTTACATGTGCACTTCTCCACCAATTCTGTAAGAAAAGTCTTTGTGTGTAATTTCTGGTGCATTGACAAGTAGGTCCCTTAAGGCAATATTTGGCCTTTTTTCTGCATATTTTATCCTTAATGTTGGCATCCCCTAAGATGACTTCAGTAAGAAAACTTGTTAGTCAGAGACTGTGTGGATTCCTTTGCAGGCATTTGGTGGATAACACTGTCACTGGTTTAAGCCTTATGTGCATTCTTCAAAATCTGCATTACAGAGAACATCTGCTTTGTTGTTTGGAAAGTACTAACATGATTACATTGGATGCACTGCAGCAGAGGAAAATACAGGCTGGAAGAGTATTAGCTGGTGTGAGGATGAGGCTAAAGTTAAGTCCAAAGGGGAACAGTATCCCCTTTTCAAAAACAATCGGCCAGTGGATTTGGCAGAGTCGGTTTCTGAGTGTTTTTTGAGACATACCAAGGTCAGTTCTAACAAACATTCGGTACAGGCAGGCTACAGAGGAGAAGCTAGATACAAAGGGAGTAGGAGAAGCAAACTTAGGGCTCATTTGTCTCCCACTGAAATCATTGCTTATTTAATTCCTGCCCTTTAAATTTAAAGCAGCTGTTGCCATTTGAACTGCGTAACTGAAATATTTCAGCCACATGGTGGCAACTTTCCAGGCCACTAGCTTCATAAGCTTATATGGCCCTGGTATTAATAATACTTCTCTTCAGTAACAAAAGAATGCATTTTCATGGCCATCTTTTTCCTATCACGAAATCTTAGACAATCAGTAAATTTTAATAATATCTTCCTCTGCAGAACTCTCAGACCAAAACCAAGTTATTCTTATCAAATCTTACTCAATTGTATGCTTCATAAAATGCCTTTGTGATCTGAAGTAGAGGAAAACTTTCTTTATAGGCATACATCTTTTTTGCAGCTTAGATGTTATACTGCAATATTAACAAAACTAGCATTTTATGTATCCTAATGTGATGAAACATAAGGGCCAACCTTCATGCTGAGTCTCACTAAAAAGGTGCCTGAGATGGTAGTAATCTAAGTCCACAATGAGTTGACAATAATCCTATGCTTGTACTGTGTCTACAGGGTGAAGCAGTTCTTGGACAATTTTTTCTGTCAGCTTGCTATGTTTTTTTCATTCATGTTAGCTGTATATTTTTTCTTTTTTTCCTTTTTTTTTTTCCTTTGAGGGGTTGATGAATAGATATCCCACTATTGAGCAGCTGGCTGACCAGTGGAGTGTGTGGAGCTCATCAGCCTGACATATTTGCAAGTAATGATGGATCTTTTAATGTGGATATGTGTAGTTCCTGGGGACAAACACTCCACTTTTAAAGATGGTGATTGCCATACTAGCCATTATTTCAGGCTGGCAAGCATTGTACATTATTGTTCATGCTACTCCAAACTTTATCATGATAGTTTAGGGTTATCCATTGTTTCATAAAACTAACTCATAAGCAGATGTAACATGGGGGGAAAAAAAAAATGTGTATGCAAATATTTTAAATATGTTTTATTTAGCTCCACATCCAGAAGTTTTAAGTGATCTTCCACATGTAGGTAAGAAAGCTTCTGAAATGCTTAGTGTGTTCTCTGACCATTTCTTTTTTTCTGAATACTTTAGTGCAGATGGGTAGTAGGGTCTGGCTGAAGCTTTGGTTAAGTCAGTTTGAGCTGTCTGCAGTTTCTCAGGGGCTACATCTCACAGGGAGCTGATGATTCGACCCTGTGGAGAAGAGCTGCTGTAAGAAGAATAGTTGACCAAAGCACTTTCAGGTACACAGATTGGGAAGGCTCTACATAGTCACTTGAAACTGTGAGTGCACTTAAAGTCTTGTGACCATACAGACTTCTGGGCAAGGACCACTAGTCCATGAGGCTGCCAGTTCGTGTGCTGGAGCAGATCATAACAAAGACTGCTGCTGTAGGAGAAGAAGATTCTATCTCTTGCCAGCTACTCCACTGCACAGCCACTAGTTAGTACAGGGTTTCCAATGCATTGAGTTCAGTACACCACCATTGCTGTCAGTCAGGTGCAGCTGCACTTTCTCAGCTGAAACAAACAATCCTGATAACTGAAAAAACGTTCCTTTTTATGTGTTTACTTCTTATTGTTCATGACATGTGATGCTGGTGTTGCTGAACAAATCTGCTACCTTCACTGCCTTTTCTCACATGAAATTAAAAATTGAAATAAATTCTTCCAAGCATTTAGGAATTTAAAGATTCTTTGCTGAAAAGCTGGCACACTTTTTTGTTGGGTATTTTAATGCTATTAGAAAGTGGCTAATTGCCTTCCTCTGGGTCTAAAGTTTGATTACAGATTAGTATTTCTGCTCTAAATTATGTTCTTGAAGAGTAAGGTTATGCAATTTTTAGGCTGAAGTGGCAGCAGTGAAAGAGACCAAGAGTTCGTTTTAAGAAAACTAAGCAGTTTATTCTATACTGTGTAACATATACTCTTATCTAGACATACATATGGTATGTGATGAGTATGGCATAAAACTGCTCAGACAGACAAGAGCAATTTTTTGTTTAATGTAATGCTATTCATTGTAAGCAGACGCTTATAATTATACAGTCAATCATGCAGTCACATCTACTCCATGTTGAGTGTTGTGTTTCTAAGAAAGGTCCCCCGAGTAATTGTGTAACAGAACTGGCATTCTGTTGTGGTTATGTTAGCAAATAAGTTTTGAAAATTCAAATGTTGTTAATCACTTTGGTCTTTAAAAGCATGTTACATTCATGAGTATAGGTATATGATAATGATCCTAAAAAACTATCAGATTATTCTAGTAATCTTGTTTAAGTATTTTAGTCTATAATAATCTGTAATAGTCAATACCAATTAATCAGACCATGTACTAAATTTTGTTAATCCATGATAGTCTGTGCCATAAGTGTGTCTTTGATAGGAATTTTGACAAATCACAAAATTAAAATCTGGACTGTGCCTACTCCTTAAAAGAAAGATCCTATGTATTTCTTTCTGAATAAGAAATGTACAGCGGAACATTAGATAATTTCATTCATTTATTTAACACCACTTAAAGTGAAATCCCTCTACTGCCTCATAGATTCTTCGATTTGAGAGTTTAGTTTATGAACAAAGCAAAGCAAAAGTACTTGGACCATTTTGTATGTCCAAAATACATACACAGACTCAGAGTCAGTATGTTTCTACTTTGTTTTTCACTATCCTTTTGACCTGTCTGTAGCTTTTTGACTTGTTTGTGGAATCTTTCATGGAAACACAGTTCCTACATTCCAAGATTCCAATTTAGAATTTATTTTATAAAATTCAAATCTTTCCCAAGGAAGTATTCTTTTGAAAAATAGTCCATTTTCTCAGAAATAATATTACCAGATTTCCCCCATTTCCATGGATGGAAGCTTACAGTTTCAGTCACAGCATATATTAGGTAAGAGTGCTTTTAAAAACATGATATGTGGGATTTTTGTCTCTTCCACCCAAAATTACTTAAAAGAATTATTAAAATAGAAACCTGACAGTAATTTAAAATTTCAAAAGAGGAAATACCTAGTTATACAAAAAGTACTATGGGAAATATCAGACTAATTACAGTAAAATTAAGAGAAACTCATGTTTCAAATGTATATGAATAGGAGCTCAGTGAATACAAAATTCCTAATTGCACAGTACTTGTATAATACTATATAATTTAGTTGCTACAGTGGCAAACATTAATACTGGTGCCTTGTTGCATTGACAGCATGTTTAGAAAGTAATACATTAGCTATCAGAAAACAACAGCATGGCAATTTGAATAACTGTTGTAAATAACCTACATGACTTAAACTGAACATACTTGCATGCAAATTCTGGATAATGACTGTGTAATAATTTCTACTGTTTCAGTAAATGGTATGTGCCATGCCTTTGTGAGATTTGCTGTATTCATACAACTGATGTAACAATGACATGGAGCAGGCCCATTCTGCTGCCAAAATATATCTACATATACATTTACAGGCACACACACAGAAGCACAGAACTGTATCAGAAGAAAATCTCACACAATTATCAGTGAAAATTAATCCAAATGTATATTTTAATTTAATTTTGTAAGTGCTAGTAAAGTAGACTACTATTATAGGTATTCATTTAAAATGGGAAAATGTAGACCAAAATGAATGGCAAGTTGAACATGAGCCAGCAGTGCCCTGGCAGCCAGGAGTGCCAAGCGTGTCCTGGGGGGCATCAGGCCCAGCATCTCCAGCCAGGCAAGGGAGGGGATTGTCCTGCTCTGCTCTGCTCTGCTCTGGGGCAGCCTCAGCTCGAGTGTGAGGGGCAGTTTTGGGTGCCACAATGCAAGAAGTTATTAGAGAGTGTCCAGAGGAGGCTGCAAAGATAGTGACTGGTCTGAATGGAAAGCCATACATGGAGTGGCTGAGGTCACTTGTCATACTCAGCCTGGAGGATGCTAAGGGGAGACCTCATCACAATCTATGTCTTCCCTATGAGAGGAAGCCAAAGAGTAGGCACCAATCTCCTCTCTGGTGACCAGTGACAGGATCTGAGGGAATGGTCTGAAGTTGTGTAAGGGGAGTTAGGTTGTATATTAGGAAAAGGTTCCTCATCCTGCTATGGCTGGGCACTGGAACAGTGAAGTGGTCGCAGCACCAAGCCTGACAGAGCCAAGACATGTGGACAGTGCTCTCAGAGACATGGTGTAATTCTTGGGGCTGTAATGTGTAATTAATAGAAATAAGTGTGTCTTAATAAAAAGTGTATCTTAATAGATTTAAGTATAGTTAAGTTTTACTATGTTTAGGTCTGACTAATGTTTAAGATTTCTTTCTGTCTAATTTGACTTGACTATTTGTCGACTCTTCAATGCGGATCCAAGGGGTTTTTCTGGTCTCAAGGAGACATGAGCAGTTGTTGGTTGCTAGAAAGATATTTACTGTATAAAAGCATCAGTCTCAAAAGCAGAGAGTTCAGAAAGTTACAGTCCTTGCTAAAAGCTTTTGGTATAAAGTCATGAATTCTGAGCCTCAGCTCTCTGGTATAAAGTCCTGATGTTCTGGGCAGCAGCTTCTCAGTGTGGAGTTCTGTTGTCCCTGGCCACAGAAGCAGTTGGTGATGATGATGGTGCTGCTGTTCTTCTTTGGGGGTGTGCGTGTTTGCATGTGTTTGATCCCCAGTGCAGGTCATTAAATTCGCAAATCATCCAATCTGTCAAAAACATGATTCTAAAACATTTTTTCTGCACCAATCTAAGCTTAATTCTTAATTCACAAAAGCAGTGTCAGTTTTACCTAAATCCTATATATAGAGCATTTTCTGTTTACCTGAATAATCCTGTCTGTTCTATCTAAGAATGCAAGCTATGTTTTCATTGTGTCTAGGGCTAAGTTGAATCTGTGAAGGGTATCATATGAACTTTAAACTAGGCCTTAGGCTTTTCACTAGCTATTAGTGCCAGGAGTTGGATTTTGATGATCCTTCACAACTCAGGCTATTCTGTGATCCTATGATTTTATGTTTGTAGTGAGAGCTTGAAAATCTTCATAGAGCTTGGCCGAGCTCTATGAAGTGCACCAATCATGTAGGCCCATACAGTTTCTAAGAAATCTAGGACACACAGTACATGACCCCGTGACTCTGACTGACCAAAGCTTCCAGCAAGAACTATGGCATTTTGTTCCTCTCCAGTGTGGCAGTTTTCATCCAGAATGTACCTACACAAGTATTCTATTTTCTGTTTGCTGAACTTCACAACCTTTTGAGAGTATAACTTGAAATTAGCTTAGAAAAGAATAGATTCACAGGAATTCAAATGTAGTATTTATGTCATCTAATGCTAGGTTTTTCTGTGTTTTATGGAAAAGCATTTTCAATCTATTGGGTTTTATACTGTAGAGATTCTTGTATTTTAAAAATTTTTAGTCACAGCTATTATTAGTGGAGTTTTCACTCATAAAGATCAAATTTAATGCATGTATAAATTGACATGCATACTTATCTCTGTGTGTATATATACATAAAAATACATACATGTGAATATATAGTTATATATGTATTTTTTCAAGTTATTGGAGCCAATAATCCTACTTAGATTGCTATTCTCACCAATAATTTTGGGGTACCAAGCAACACACTATGAAAACTAAATAAAAGTGCAAATTCTCTTGCATCTAATCTCCTAATCCCCTGACAGGAAGGATCCTCCTTCCCTTTCTCACAGGGGGTCACAATCACATTGCAGTATCTTAAATAGAAATTACTATATAGAAAATATAATAAATATAATATATAAAATGTAAATATAATAATAAGAAATTATCATAATCCAGGCCTAAATTCTAATGGCTTCACCCACTACCTAAGTAATTAAATTATGGTAACAATATTGGTTAGGTGAAACCATCAGATGCCATTAGTTTCTCAGTTTTACCCCAGCTGAATTTTGTGATGTGTTTGAAGGGGTGATACCTTGGTTGTTCAAGGATTGAGGCCAATGTCTCCGTTACATACTACTTCCTATAAGAAGTGATGTATTGAATCACTATTGTCTTAAACTTGTTTCAATTGTGTTTAAACCCCTTTTAACTATTCTAATGCAAACCAAAAAATACATGTTACTGACATTTTCCAGCTTACAAGTTACTTATATTTATGCCATGCTGTTAAAGCAATGGAATTCTTTATTATACAAAGATTTTCCAAGACCCACAAATCCTTTTAAACAGTATAAGCAATTATGGTATTTTTGCAATGAATTTGCTTACCATTCTCTTTTTCATTATAAAAACATGGTGGCATGTAAAGACTCTCTTCCATCAAACTACAAATAACTGTTGAATTTGCTTGAAATACATGTGAGAAAACCAGAGTAAATAATGTTATGTGAAGGTACAGAAGAACAAACTAGCTGATTAGTATATTATTCAAGAGTTTGCACTCTTAGAGGCATAGCTCCCCAGGGAAAAAAAAGTTTGCCTTGAAATAATGTCATCATTTGTTTTAGGCTATTTGATCATTCCATGGAAGGATTCAAAAACTGGGAGTTTATGACTACTCATTGCTGGAGTGAAAAAGCAGCAGGGGATTGGATCTTGGAAATCTGTGACACTCCATCTCAGCTGAGAAATTTCAAGACTCCAGGTAGGACTCTAACATTTGTTTGGGCTGTGTGAATTCTTTATGTGTGAAAAGTGCTTGCTGTTTTCCATCTTTTAGTTACAGCTGGAACATCTCAGTGGTTTTAGTGTGAAGCCATAGCTGGAAAGATCATTATTCTAAATTTAAGTTTTCAATGCACCCTTCATTTTTATGCTACTGTTATTTATCTTTTAAGATACATGTTTCACTTTTATTTGCAACTTTTTTCTGTGGGTTTTTTAGATGATTTTCTCTCAAAAAAATGTAACGTACAGATCAGCCTCTATCACTGTTGATAGAATTGAATGAGAATTTTAATTATTTATTTCTGCTCTACTTTAGCTATGTTCTGATAGCCTGTCTCAACTTTTAAAAAAATGTTCTTTTTCTAGCCATCAAATCTACTGTCTTGTTGCCTGACTCACTAGTTGACATGATTTGTCCACCTGATATTAGCTTTTTAGGATAGTAAACCAGTAATCATGATCCAAAATTTGAAAAGCTTTTACACAATATGTGGTTGGTAAGTCCTTAATGAAGACTAAGATAAAGTATGATTTTCAAAATTTCTGAGCAGAAAACATCTGCTAGACTCCGGTAACTTTTTACACTGTGGCCAGTGTTATTTAAATGTTTACTGTATAGTCATGTGATTGACTTTAAGCACAGCATTTTGAAAATCTAGATTATCTTCCCCTAGAGCTCTGAAAGGAAACACTAACATTGCCAGTGTTTTAAATTTCACTTTATCACTACTGATCACTTCTCACCATAGTTTTCCAGTCATTAAAGGTTCTTGCCCAGTGTTAAATGCACTACTAAATGAAGAGCAAAATTTCCAGTACACTAAAAAGGGGTACTCACTAAATGTGTTTAGAAAAGCAGCCATTTGAGTGTAACTAAAACTGGTCAGGGATTCAAGAGGAGGTTTTGTGTTTGGGGTTTTTTTTTTAATTTTCAGTGCTTTAGAATTTGATAGACAGGAGGTATTAAGCAGCAAATAAGTAATTCAATCAGATTACTGAAAAAAGACAAAAATGAAGTATTTTCAACTCCATTTTACACTTGTTATTCCTGACACATCCAGATGCAAAGGATAGCTTAGGGTAGCTCTTCACCTTTGTGTGTAATGGAACCCATTGGTTCATCCAACAGGCATGAAGGACAAGCACAGAGCAACAGATTTCCCTCTTCCCTGACACACATCTTGCACTAAAAAAGAGGTAGCATGGAGCCATTTTGCAAACTTTTGATCTGGGCAATTCTGTAGCTATATTGCAGCCTTTTACATCTTCAGGACAGTCTCAGACTGGCGTGCTGCATTTCCAGCTTTACGCTTCAAGGCCTGTTCCTACACGCTCCTGCACACTACAACTACACATATAGTTGTATAGGTTTATTGATTTCAGTACATTATTTATACTCTCTCAACACTCCAGTAGCTAATCTAATGGAACTGATTTCCTTTCCTCCATCAGAACTAAGGCCTAAAGATGCAGCTCTGGAAGAAAAGGCACAGTAAGGCTAGGAGATTGAGAGAAAGTAGGTCTGCAAAACTAAGGGGTGTGGAGGAAGCTGATCTACAGAAAGAATCCTGCTGGAGAGCTTATCCTCTACTTTGTTTTAACCACAATGTGAAACACTGCTTGAGACTAGTTTGGTTTTTATGTGCATTTGATTTTCACAGATGCAGTGTGGTTGTGAATTTGGATCCTGGTTCATTGTATACTGTCTAGTAATGTATCCCCCATCTTTCTAGAGCAGTGGTTGCCCTCTGATGAAAGCTGTCCAGTAACTCTTCTGTTCAAAAAGATTTGGAAGTGCCTGCCATATATTAGTGGTGGATAAATTCAGCTGTTTGGGCATATCGGGATTAGTCTCTGCACTGAAGAGAACATGAAGTAAACAAAAGGTGCTTAAACATAATTTATGCCTGGTGCCTCTCCAGTTCATGGTGCCCCTCCAGTTTATCACCATAGCTTGCAGTTTATCACACTGATATCATCATCATGCCTGTTTCTTGTTTGTGTTCTGTGCATGTGTTTGCTCAGCTCTTGAAAGGTCTTTTAATTAAGAGTTGCCATTTTTCTGTAATCAAATCTAAAAGAAAGACCCAACGTGTCATCATATCCCTGCACTGGCAAGGTAATGCCACATCTGTTACCTGAAAAGAAAGGAAGAGTCAAGTTCATAAAAGTAGTGCATGTGATTTCTAGATTTAATTCTGTAATTTATGGAGGTGGATATATCTTTCCTCTGAAACATTGTGATATATCCTTTCTTCTATAGATACAACATGAGACCTTTGTTACACATCCAAAATACAAGCAGGGAAAGGATTATTCTAGCCAGTCTAAATGATGGAATCAACCAAAAATGGGGAAGAAAGATTTTGGCTTAAATGTGCATACTTTGTTTATTCATTATAAAAGTGTGTGTGTATGTATATATACTTAGTTATTGAAATATTTTCATTGTGCAAATTAAACCTGCCTTGAGGCAGTCTTCATTTATTTGCTGGAAAGTTACATGAATTTTTCTCCTCCTTATTTACTGAACCATTCTTAAAAGGCAGCTAATCTCCTGAGAGACCCTACATTATTCCCCTTGCTGCCCTTTTGCATTATATATGCATTCAGAGTAACAATCCTTCCTGCACTGTTAGTACAAGATCTTCTGTATCTGTAAAATGCAAACACAATATGTTATGCCTTAGGAGCATTTTTACCTGTGCCTTTTGTAGTAGGTTCTTGCAAATACTTTTACCAGTGTTCTGGAAGAAATAGAAGAATTTGGGAAGTTAAGTGAATTTTGGCTCATAGAGAATAAAAATATCTGAGTAACTTAGCCAAACACAATTTTTTAAAATTGCACCCAATGTATTATGGTTTCTATGCTGTAGAAGTGGTTTAAAACACAAAAAAAGGCACGGACTGGACATGAAGAAGTTGTATCTTTTATAGGGCTATAGAGATGCCTGCCTATCTAGTTAAAAATTATCTCCCTGTGTGACTTCTTTTTTAAAAAGAAAAGTACCATTAAGGATACAGTTGGATCAGTTGAAGGAACATCAGGATGTAATGTGATTCTCACATATCTTTAGAGGAAGAAAATACATTATTTGGGTCTTTTTAATCCGGTGGGTCTTTGGGAGTTACATGTCTATGGGTAGGAAAAGACAAATTGAAAACAAGGAATATCCAGTTTTACTGTCAAGGTAATTAGCCAATAGTTTGGCAGCAGGTGTGATAGATTCATCAGCAGTTAATTTTTTAAATCAAGATCAAATGTCTCTTCAAAGAAAGTAATAATTCATATGTGAAAAGTTGAAAGCTATTGTGTGACACAACTGCCATGATATAGTCTCTGGTTTGTAGTTTCTACTCAAAGACTGATTACAGAGAAAGAGAAGCTTTCATAGGAAATGTAGAAATTTTTGTCTCAGAAAGATTAATTGGATTGACAAGAGACATAGAGATAACAGAGATTCCCATATTCAGCTCTACTATAAACTATTTAGAAGAATTTGGTTATGATCTGTCAGGTAGTGTTTTTGCTTATTGTTGCTGAATTCTGATATATATGTATACTGCTAGAAGTATACATGTAGAAACAGAGAAATGCTTGTCTTTGTTATGTCAGTGGAGGCTACCAGGTGACATTGGGGAAAATACAGAGAATCACTTGTAAAGGTAAAATTAATTTGATTGTGCAGATTGAAAATATCCAAGTGAAAAATATTTCAAGTTATTGAGTATCATTAAAATGAGAGAAGAGGAAGATGGCTTGAATTTAATTTTACATGAAGTATACTACAATATTTTCTTACAAGCGTCATACCTGGATTACATTTCTTGTTAAATAATAGTACTCCTTGCAAAGAGTTTTAACCACTGAACAGCCTCCAAAACATGATCATTCAAATTTTCCCTGCTTCTCTGATTTCTCTTTGTTCTAATGAAAATTTGACATTTACATCCAGCTATTCCAGCACAGGTTAACATAACCAAGACGATGGGCTGATACCAAACTTAGGTTGCACCTTTTCAAGCAGGGATGTGGTTTTTATGTGTCTTTACTTTAGGCACTATTTCAGGCCTGAGTGCTTTTGCTCTTTCTCCAAATTTATTCACCTGGTACTATAGAGAGGAAGGTGGGGACTGAAAGTTCACCCTTTATGTTCTGACATCATGAACTGATGACTTGATACACCTTAATCTCTTTATTCTTCCCCCCAAAAAATGTAGCAGCAAGTCAGATAATGCATCAGGTCACCAGACAATTTTTTCTGTCTTCACTTAAATATTAAGAGGATAAAATACCAGTGATGATTGCAGACAGTACAGTGATATATCTGCCAGATAACTGACACAAATAAACTAGAAATTATGCTGATTTGAGGGGGCACTGATGTTCTTCCATGGAGATTTTAAGAGAAGGTGTTTCTTGTTCATCAAGTTGTGTCCTAAAAGTCAATGGAAGGTACTCTAATGTAATCCCTTTCTTAAGGCAGAATTCTGAATACTGTTACTTAGCTAAAAGATCTCAAATAATAATTACTGGACAATTAATAGTGTTCTGAGGGGAATGCAAAGCCACCTTATGCAGCACCATGTATATATTCCAAATAACTTTATGCCCAGATGTTTTGTTTATTGTTTATATTGAGTTCAGCCCTCATGGTGCAAACCTTTGCTAGACCTACAAGAGATTGGAGTGCAATAAAAATACAGTGTAAAGATCTGATTGAAGAAAGTATGCTTTCTCAGCTTATAGTAAAACAACTATTGCACTTACTTGAAAAGCAGTGTCTTCCATACCTGCTCATAAGAACATGCTTAAAAGTGACATGCTTTTGTAAGACACAGAGAAGCAATTCTGAAAACAGTTTTATAATACTTAACTTCCAGGCAAGTTGAAAGAGTGGTCCTTAGTACTGTATGGAACATCCATCCAGCCTTACTCACCAAGAAATGATTTTTCCAAAGTGGAAAGAGTACGCTCTAGTCCAGCTGAAGACCCTACAGAAGATTATACAACAGATGACTACTCAGGTGTGTGCATTCATTTACTCTGTTTGTGCATCTACTAAACCCTTAATGGCTTTAAGGATTACATGAGAATCCTTACATACTTACATATATAAAATGTTCAGTGAATTGGATTCTTCACCAAAGATGAGAAAGTTTTTGTTTCATAGTTGAAAGTTGGGTTTTTGAGTTTGCATGCATAGAGTTATATATTTTTAAGCTACACTTAACATGCTATGAAGAAATGCACTGTTTCGCATGTAAGTATATAAAGCTACATATACTTATGCATATATATGAGAAGAACATTATCTTCTATATCTGTGTTGTTTCTCACTGATCCCTGTAGATGTTTTTAAACCTTGTCATTAGACTTTTTTAGAGTTAGATTTTTAGTACTGCAATATAAGTCAAGTTGGCAGTTTCTTACATGTAACCCATCATTACCAGTACCATGTGATGAATCTGAAGTATATCTCTGGCCAGTGAAAAGGAGGACAAAGTTCAATTTAGTATCTTCTGTTATTCCATTGTCCTTTTGTTAGCGTTCAGGAACACACATAATCACGAATGATTATATGAAGGGTGTCAGGGTTACACATACCCAAATCTGACCCGATTTGGTTTTGAGTTGAACATGTTTTATACTCTATCGTTATACAACTTACATTGTTCTATTGTAAGCATTGTTTTTACCCAAGCATGGATTTCTTGTGATCCCCCTAGCCCCCTAACATTGTTCCGTATGTTCTTTAAACAATAATTATATCGAATCACATCTAACAATTGTATCATTTATAATATACTGATTACACAGGTGCAGTTTGACCTGGTCTTTAGCAAGCACAAGGCCTAACATTTCTCAGGGCCTACTTTTCCCAGGGCTTTCCAAACCTAACTTTCTTTCTAAGTCCCCGAATTTTCTAAGATTTTAGAACCTTTTACTATCACTTTCATAGCATGTCAGTCACACAGTCTCTATTTTAGATGAACAGCTGTGGAACTCCTTGTTTTGGTAGGTAATGAAACACTACTATCTCTACTGTAAAGGTCACAAACTTCTTAAGATTTTTATGAAACAAACTCAACACATTCATTCAGGAGAGAGCAGTGATCCTGAAAGTTGTAATTTCACCCACAGTCATTGTTCACCTGCATAAAGGCAAGACTTGATGGTTCTCTCCTCCCACAGCAGGAAGGATCTATTTGAAAACTGTAAGAACAAAATCATAGACTATCCTAAATTGGAACAGATCCACAAGCATTATTAAGCCTAACATGAGTGCAGGTGAGATGGAAGATTTGGAATCAGCAAGTACTAGCTGAGGCTTTTGTAGCGTGTAGCAGCAGAGAGCAACAGGGCCCTGGTTCACTGGGTCATGGTAGCCACTTGGACCACTTGATACCCACTCGGGAACCAAAGTAGCCACTGATCATGATACTCGTCATTTATGTTGTCCTTCTTTTTATAAGTTATTTTACTAATCATTCCTAATTATGAATTACAGAAATCTTTGCACATTTCCAAATAAAATAAGGATGCCATACTTGTTAAAAAAGCTTGCCTTTTTTTCTGAATTTTTAATTCAAGTCAAGCAGGTATTCAGGAAACCTGTCCAACCATCCAGGAGCCTCTCTGGCAGTCATACTCTCAACACATGAGCTAGGACCAAGGCCCTTCACAGCTACACACCCCACGCTCACATAATCAGACCAGATTTCCTCACTAGCTCAACCCTAGTTTTCCCATAGCAAAGTCTCAGTCTTCCCAATCCTTAGAATAACTTGATCTTGGTGCAATAACTACATGAAAAAATAACACCTTGAGCTGAGTGCCTCTGAGGAGGGACCCTGAACAAGGGAAACCTTGGGCTTTTATACCCTCAGAGTTTCAGTGCATGAAAGTGTCAGGGTCTTTGGCTCTTGCTGTGTCTCTAGGTGTCCGGTCAGCTGGCTGGTGACATGGGTCCCCATGTCCTTTCCAAGGGGTCTGCACAGCCTCTTTCTTGGAGCTTCTGCCACCCAGAACTCAATTTTGAGCTCACAGTGCAGGTAGCAAACCGAGCTACCTGTGCTAGGTGTAGTCCTCAACACAGGGAAACAGAGTAATTGCATTCTGCAATAAAATACTGTGTTTTACGGTGTCCCTTAAATGAGAAGTTTTAATCCCTTTGTTCCTCTGTACTCTTTTATTATTACAGGTCCCTGCAATGCAGAATGCAGTAAAGTAGGGTGTGATGGGCCAGGACCAGATCATTGTACTGACTGTCTGCACTATTACTACAAATCAAAAAACAACACAAGGTAAGAGAAAGAGATAAAAACTTAACTTCATTGATTTCTTAGTATATATCTTAAGTTTCTTTCCTCTTCTCTTCATTGCAGTCATGGATAATTCATTTTCCCCTGATTTTGAAAAATTTTCTTTGGCGTTAAAAAAACCCTAAACCCTACCTAATCAGAATTTAAAATGCAGCTTAAAAAAACCCTTCTCTGATTATATCCCCACTGTTTATTGTTTTCCATAAGAAGCTTTCTCTCTCTGTCTATATATATGTGTATTTATAGATTCCCGTAGCTACTACAGCTGATGTGATTAAATGAACAAGATAGGAAGAAATGTGGATGGTCAAAAATTATACTGTAGACTATCTGACATTTGCTAGTGAGATAGCATGTGTAGGTACATAAATGCAAGAGAGCTTGATGCAGTGCTTTGAAGGGTTATGTTAGTAAACACATGATCATCGGAAAAGCAACGATGCTGAGAAATACTTCTGCTTTGCAGTCATGGTCCAGGAGTGTGGTGGCAGGTGATTTCATTAACAATTCTGCCTTCTCTTCCCTGCTGTCTGCAGGATCTGTGTTTCGACCTGCCCACCTGGTCACTACAATGCAGACAAGAAACGATGTAAAAAATGCTCACCCAATTGTGAAACCTGTGTTGGAGGCCATAATGACCAGTGCATGACCTGTAAATCTGGCTACTACCTGAATGAAGTAACCAATAGCTGTATTACCAACTGCCCTGATGGGTTTTACCTGGATAAGAGTTAGTATTTCTTGTTGGTTTTGTATTGCGGGCTACAGAATTTGATCTGGGGAGGTTGCTGGAGTGCCTATGAGCAGAAAAAGTGTATGTTGATCTCTTATCCTATTCTTTTTATTAAATTGTTGCCAAGTGTGATCAAGAATGTCCTGAATAATCTTCCTTTATTTTAAAAACCATACTTATTGCAGGATGTCTTTTCAGCTGGGGGTAGCTGGGAGTAACAGTAGCAGAACCAGGGCAGTTCAAGAGCAAGTCAGCTGAAGGACAGAAAAGGTTATCACGATTTGGGAAAGGGACAGACAGCACCCCTTGTGAACGTGATTCCCTATCCAGCCAGATTATACGACCCCAGAAGTGAAAGCTGAGACATTGGCCATGGCCAGTGAACCAGAGCTCTAGGTAAAACAGGCTCTTCAGATGTAACATGGTTGCAAATAATGTTTCTGGCAGACCTAAGCACCTCCAGAGTGATGTGACTGCCCAAGAGCAGTAATCCTCAGCCATGATAGGTACCTGCCTTCAGCTTCCTCCTGTGATTGCCAAGTAGACTGTCCATGTTTAATTTCCAGCTTTGGCTAACAAAAATATTTTGACATATATTCAAACGTGCTGAAAACTCCAGTGACTTTTGTTATCTTTGGGCACTCCGTAGAAGATAAATCTGTTCTCAGGAGCATTGTTCATCTAGGTACCTGATCTTCTGCTTTCTCCAGCATGAAGCTGTGTGTTTGATTTTGAGAATCAGTAAAAACAGGTCCTACCTTAATTCTTCCATTTTCACTGTATGAGAACTACAGTAAAGAGAACTTTTTTCAATACAAATTAAGATGGACAGATGAAAATTTAGGATTAAATAGGGAAATTAAGTTTTTCTTCTCGGAAGGGTATGTGTCACTGCATGTCAAAAGACAGTAGGGCTGAAGAGAGAGACATTTCTTAAAGAAGGGATCTCTAGAGACAAAAAGACAATTGTTAAGTAATTTATGTATTTACTTTGTTAAGATCAGATCTGTTCATGCAGGTGTGTCTTTTAGCACCCAATCAGGAAGACAGGACAGACTGCTTGCATGGAAAGGGTAAGATTGCAGGACAGTCTCCAGAACACATGGCAATCATTAGTCCATGTCACTGCTGTATGAGAAGGTGACTTAAGTCCATGTTATAAATAATGAATGTAAATTTTAAGTGTTTATGAAAATTTTTTAATGGCCTCAAAACATATTTTTCTCAGGGTGCAACTACAACTTCAAGTGAAAATATTGCAAACCATTTTATATTTGATGGAAAAAGCTAATGATAGGCAGAATTGTGCTGCTGTAGTCTAGCTTGATGTTGATGTTGATGTCAAACTAGAAGGCAGTAAGTCATGCAATAATATATTCATACAATTTTATCAAACAAAACTGAAGAAGGTTTTCTGGGCTGATTTCTTTTTTTTCTCTTGTAGATAAGATTGTTTGTCGAAAATGTAGTGAAAACTGCAAGACCTGTGTTGAATTCCAAATCTGCACAGAATGCAGACATGGCCTAAGGTAAGGAAATGATGTATATCTCTAAACATAGTATCTGAAGAGGTAGACAGGGCTGTAGATACACAATGAAGAATATCAGATATCTGTTTAACCTTGCCTGGCCCTCATTTCATCTGTTTCAATTCTGTTTAGTCTGTAATATTGATCCCATGTGCCAATTTGGCTGACAACAGATTTTTAGAAGGCCTTTCATTTCTGGTAACATAAAAGTTGTGTGGAAAGCTGGCTTCATCAATTTTTGACCTACAGTATGTCAGTCAAGAATTGTTTTAGAACTAGAGCTAATGAATGGTATTAATCTTTCTGATTAGTCCATTTCATTGTTAGAAATTGTTTTCTTATCTTTATTGTATTTCTTCAAGTATCCAGTCATTCAGTTACCTCAAGTACATGAGGCTCAATTCTATTGCAGCATAGTGATCATATATTTTAAACAGCAGGGGATATTTTTTCCTTCAGGGGGGAACTTAATTATTCTTGAAAATGATAGGTAAAAGATACAAAGCAGCAGTACACATTTCAAGCTCCTTTTGATACTAAAATAGCAAAGGTAAAAAAATCTTATAATATTCATGACAGACTGTATGCTGGCTTAGTGCCACAAAAAAGTATGAAGTCAGTATTCAGTATCTACAGGTATTCTTTTGAATACAAGTGTTGTGTTAATGTTTTAACACTGAGGTTTCGTGTTCCATTAAAGTGGATTTTAATCTCTTAGTAAACGCTGAATGTTTGCTTCTAAAACATCAACAGCTGGATTCCCCTATTGAAATTGAAATATTAGGTTTTTTTTAAAAAACCTAACCATCATGTTTTCTTGGGCAGTTTTAGAAAATGGAGAATCATTTTTGGTAACATTTTAAAAAATATGTGTGGGTATATCAGATAAATGGAGCCTTTCAGGACATGAATTTCATATTCCATAGTTGTTCCATACTTTCTGGATTTTCTTGGAAGAGGTATCAATGAGCAGGACATTCCTTGAGTGGGTCTTGAGAGACCTGGATTCCAGATCTGCTCCATTATCGGCCCATTAAATAAACGGGCAAATTATTTTCCCATCTGTAAAAACATGATAATGCTATTGTAAAGCTCTTTGAAGTGTGTCACTGACAAAAAGCAGGGATTGTAAAGTTTTGTTGAATTGCTAGTTTATTTTCTAAACTGGGACTGAATACATTCTTGAAAATTTTCAGTGGCGGTGAACTTAGCTGGCTGTTGCTTATCCAATCTGTAAAAATTTGGTTAGCACTCAGAGTGGGAAACCCCAGAGCTGATGAGCATTTTTAGAGAAAGTATTAAATTGGATGAATCCTGAGGTTCTGCAGATGGTAAACATGGCAGGGAAGTCCTAGGTTAAAAAAAATTCATTTCAAGCAAACAAACCAAACCCAAACCACAACAAACTGCTATAGGCACCATAAAACATGAAAGCAATAAACAGCCACTTCAAGGAATATATGAAAATGTGACTCTTTATGCTATTTATTTTCCACAGTTACTCACATTTTTCTGCTCTCACAAAAGTGTCTGCAGGCAGAATACCTCCATCTGTAATCTCAACAAATCTCACAAGCCACACAGAACTGACATTCAGTTAACAAGTCCCTTAGTATTTTTTTTAATGCTGACCCTGTGCCAAATTCCTCGTGGATAATTGCATTTTACATGCCTGAATTTCTAGTCTGCTTGTCATTGTTAATTTTTTGTCTGTCCCCTATTACTTGGTAGTATTTACAAAGAATTCGTAAACAGCTTCTTTACTTCACCACAGGCAAAACTGCTTTGCATTCCCTCTTTAAGTGATTGGTGTATCTAAATTTATGAAATATGACCAGTGAAGGAAGCTGATAAATTGTAATATATGGGTTGTACTTTGATTAAAAGAGAATTACTGGATTGTGCATGATCTTGTTCTCCTCTGTAGCCATTATCTGCCCTGTGCTTTTTTTTCCTTTTTACCATAGTTTGCATGGCACCAGATGTGCTATCCGATGTGAAGAGGGAAAATACCATAATGGCAGAGAGTGTGAACCTTGCCACCGTTCCTGTGCAACGTGTGCAGGTACCACACTGACATTCGTCGGGATAATTTTAATTCCTGCATGATTTTACCTCTGATTTTATTCCACTATATCACAGTAACAGTATAACATGATTGTTTACATGTGAATCTTTCATTCTCTTAGTAGTCTTTAATTACATTTTAAATATGGCAAACTCCTTTCAGCTAGTGTAGAAATCTAGGTTTTTAATTGAAAGTTTATAAAGTCTTCCTTTTTTTTTTTTTCCTATTTTAATTTTAGTAGAACTTATTATGATTTCCAGTAATGCCTTCCACTTTGTTCCAGGGATGGAATAATGACTAGTAGATTTCATGGGAGCTTTAGAACTGCAATCATTTCTTTCAGAAAAGGTTAGACTGAAATGAAGTAATTGTTTATTTTAACAATGTACCTATCTCTGACAATTTCTCTTTGGACTAAGGTGCTGGAGTAGATGCCTGTATAAACTGCACACAGGGTTACTTTATGGAAGATGGAAGATGTGTGCAGTCCTGTAGTAGTGGTTATTATCTTGATCACTCCATTGAAAGTGGATACAAAACCTGCAAAAGGTAAGATCAGTGGCTGATATATCTGATATTTGGCAGTATATTAGGTATTACTGTATTGGAAATGATCATACTTATTAGAAGATAAAATGCTATTGACTTCAAAACATCCAAAAATTACTTAATGCTAACTAAATGAAGGAAAATATTATTATTATTGTTGTATTTATATTTATATTTATATTTATATTTATATTTATATTTATATTTATATTTATATTTATATTTATATTTATATTTATATTTATATTTATATTTATATTTATATTTATATTTATATTTATATTTATATTCATACAGGTATTTTTTCTGGTATATGTGTGAGACCTTCACTTTAAAACAGCCTGTAGTAAAGCTATAAGTAGATTTGCATAGAAGTGTAAAATTTACGAATCTGACAGAGGATCTGCATTTCTTACTAGCAATCAAAAATAATGAAACTGTGGGTTTTTTCCTTACAAGTTAATTATTATTTATAAAGACCATTCAGTTCTTGCACTGCATATTCACAAACATAGCACAAGTATATTCAAAACTACTGTCTAGAATAGCTTACCTGACTCAAGCATACAAATGTCTGGATAAATCTTGGACAAAGTTGTGCTGTGCAGGAAGGAACATTTTTTCTGCTCCATACTTTGTTAAACAAATATAATTTTTTGCTCTTAGGAATAATTTATTATTGACTCAGATCTAAGTTCAGAGCAGGAAGGTAATCACCATGCGCTTCAATATATTCCACATTAAAAGACAATCCGTACGTAATGAAGAGACAATGGAGCGAGATGGGTGATGAAGGGACTGGGCATCACGTCAGTCATTTCTATGCTGTAGCTTTAGTTCATGACTTTCTGGCACATGTATGCAGCATCAGCTTGATACTTTTGCTGATTATTTATGCAGAGTTCCAATGCACTAGAATAAGGCAGCTCTGTAGTAAAAACTCTGGAACAGAAATTTGTTGATGGAAAGTGTAGCACCGCACTATGACCAGGTCCCTAAGGCTGCCTGCGCGTTCGGGTCTGGGGCAAGGTGCCACTAGAAAGCTGACCAGGAAGGATGTCATGGACATGGGTTCTTGTTTGGGTAACCAAAAGCTTTCTTGCCTGGAAGGGGGTCCAGGGACAAGAACAAGGATAGGCTGAGGGTCCAGGATTATATGTGAGATAAGAGAGGGCAGTTCAGAGGGCTAGGATCCAATGGGAACAGGTAAAAGTGGTGCATAGGAGAGGTTAGGGACAGGGACAACCAATGGCGATTTACAGGGCAGAGCAATGCACCAAAATAGGGCCAATGAGGGTCCAAGGAATGGAGAACATTCTGGAAGGAATACATGAAAGGTAAATGGGTGCTGAACAGGGTGACATAAACTTAGGAAACAAATAGAACACCTGAACCCAAAAGGATTAATATTCAACTGCAAAGACCTGTGGGAGAAAAGCTTCTTTCACCCCAGCCTCAAGAGGTATTGCTTAATATCTCCTTTCGGGGATCAAAGGATGAGGATCTTAGTCACTGGCCTTTGGGTATCCATAGGAAAGAAATTGCAGGGGAAGTCAATTATTTATTATCATAATTAGTAATATTATAGTACCTTGTACCTCTAGAAAGAACAAGTTCTTCGCAATACAAAAGAGGTCTCCTAGGAAGTCTTATCTTTGGTGAGACTAGAAGACCAACACCTGCCATTGTCTTTCAGATGTGATGCCAGCTGTTTGGATTGTAGTGGCCAAGGAGACAGAAACTGTACGAGCTGTCCAAGTGGCTATAACCTAGACACTGGTGTCTGTGTCATTGGAACAGTATGCAAGGATGGTGAGTGCAAGTCTCTGAAAAGATCCATTTTATCACTGCCACCTTCTTCTTTTACTTGTATTGGGTTGGTTTGGCCTGCTTTTCTTCTTAAGTAAGAATTTTTTCAGGTGTATGAAAAGGAGAAATTTACATTTGCATGTGTTAGCAAGATTAGTCGCATCCACTTTACCTGAATTTTCCTAAAATAATCTTTCCCCTTGCCAACAACCTACTTTTCCTTCCTTAGCATTTGTTCAAAAGCCATTACTTTCAACAGATTTTTATATGAAGACTTTAGAATACTATTAATAGAATTACAATTGTCTATCTCACCACTTTAAATGATGAAAATGCTGGTAAGTAAAAACAATTTAAAGTACCTGCAGGATTGCTTGACTTGTGTGAAAGGGTAGTGAGAAAAAAGGGATTCTGAAACAGGGAATGTGCAGTTTAGGGTGGAGATTTGAACTTCCTCCAAATTCTCTGTGGCAATGAAGATAGACAAATGAAGATAGAAGACAATGAAGCCATCTTATTGCATATGATTGGCTTAATTATACACTAATATTAATTCCTTTTTAAATGTCACAATTAAAGGGAGACTTAGATAACATTGTGCTTCCCTAAAAAGTTACCACATTAATTACTTGTAAATAGAGCCCAACAAGTGCAATCCAACAGGAAGATGATATCTAGAAAGATACCTGACATCAGATATAGTAAAAGCTAACAGTGACTCCTGGGTCTAGCTTATTTCCACTGGATTTACAAAGAGTAAAAGACTTAAAAAACGAAAGAGCACAGGTGCAAGTCTTGTTTCTGTGGACCTTTGTACTTCCTGTTGGAATACAGGCTTCCAAACTTAGAAAAGTATCCTGTTTATTGTAAAGTTACATTGCAGATATTGGTAAACTGGTCACGAGCCAGTTTCATGTGAGGACATTGGAAGAGTTATTGTCTAAAGCAAGTCCAGAAGACAACAGATATAAATAGACAAATTGAGAAGTGTAATGTTAGTATGGTATTGCAGTTGATTTCTGCAATGCAAACATTTGAAATACCGTTTGGTCTTTAATGCAGCTGGATAAATCCATCTTCATTTGTACATGTGCAGCCTCAATCACATACGCTGTAGTTCCTGAGGGTAAGGACACCCCATCTCAGTACTGTCACCACCATTCTTCCAAATGCAGCTCTCATGGAAAGGGAGCACATTGACATGCAGGCCTTCAGGCAGTTGCAATGCACCATGCTGGGTCACACCACATGGTGCATGTTCTCAGCAGTCTAAAATAACAAGGAAAGTCCTGGAGGGTTTTGGGGGTTCTTTTCTGTTAATTTACAAAAGCACAGAGGTTCTCATTTCAGTGCCTTACAATCAACTCATTCTACAGGATTTGCATTTCTGTTGAGAATGTTTTACTCTTTTCCTGTGGTTTGATTGTTTTATTCTTTTAATTCATAAAAATTGAGAGCAAATTCCTTCACTGTAAATATCACTGTATTCTAATCTCTTTCTAATCTTTTTTTCCTTTTCATAAATGGATACCAATCATTCCCTGTTGGACCACACAATATCTCTTCCTGAAAAAAAAAATAAAAAAAATGCTGTTGACTGAAATTCCTTTTGATGGACCAAATTTCCTACTTGCTACCTGCTCCTGAATGGTCTCTTCAACCAAATCTGCATGTCTGACCAATTAAACCTTCCTCCATTGTACACGTCGTGCTCTCCAAACCTTCAACCTCCCCTCCTTCTCTTGCTGCTACCCTCTGGAAGCCACGGAAGAGTCCTGGGCCGAGGGAGGATTCTGTATGCTGGTGAAAAAGAACAATCTCTGCCAGAGGAAAGTGCTTCAGCAATTGTGTTGCAGAACATGTAAACAAAAGGGGTGAACTGACACCTCCCAGCATCCTCCTCCTCCTGTAGACTTACAGATTAATCCGTATTACTGAAAAAGGAAAAAAAAAATAAAAAAAAAAAGAAAGAAAAAGAAAGCAAGCCACCTTTCTCCCTCTCCCCTCTCTTTGTCTGGGGAGATGGTGAACTGTTTGTTGGGACTTAAATGGAAAAACTACAACACGCCTACCTTTCATAACTGGGTGTCTAGAGCTGAGCATCCAGGATCACAGAGTCAGTATTGTGTGACCAAAGCATTTGATGCCAAAATTAACATTTAACTCTTGATTTGATTTCCTGCCAACCTTAGGATTATTCCTGTTTTTTGAAGGTTCTTTTTCTTCCCTTCTTTCCTGCTTCTTTCCACTTCAAGATGTTTAAAGAGTGTTTCAAGAATACGACACAAGTTTACATGGATTAAAACTAAACAATACAAAAAAAATTGCATTAGTCTTTTTTTGTGCTGTATGTATTGACAGGGGGAACTTAAGTTCCTGAGGGGATCAGAAACATCATTAGTGCAGGACTAAGTTCTGCCCCTTTTGTAACACTATTTTAAAAAATGGAAAGTGAACATTTCTGCACACATTTCTTTCTTACTTCCTCTGCTGTATGCTATTTTTTGTATCACATGCGATATGTATATATGTTTGCCCAAAATGTGGTTTTGGTCATATAGATTTCATTTTTAGACAGGTGGCTTATTAACAGATATGCTAGGATTTTTATTTTATTTTTTTAAATTGTCAAAGCTATTTCAAATAAACATAAGAAACCCATTGTTCCTGTAGTGGACAAATTTAGAATATACTACTTCTCTTGATTTGCATAAGTGAGAGTAATGTATATGCTCAGAAGTCAGAAAACATTGCTAACATGTAAGAAGTATTCATAAATTATTGTTGTCTTGTAATGTTCATTTAAAAAGGGGATATTATCATACAGATATGTGGAACTATTTCATAGTGCCCATATGTAAATGCCAGTGTGACTATATACGACAGGATGTGTTTACAGGACTGGATTTATAATTGTGCCAAATACACCTCCAGGAAAAAATGCATATAGGGCAATAAATCGGTGGTTCTCTTGGTGCCGTGATGGGCCTGAATCTGCTTTTAACTGCTCACAGTAGAAATTTCAGCAGGAATAGTCCTGCTAAGGCTAATGCAGTTACCTCACTGTAAAATGGTCCTGAGTGATAAGAGAAGTGGCCCCAGCCTCACTCTTTTTCTACCCAGGCACATGGCTGCCAGTACGAATTTCTGTTTAATTTGTCTTCTTCAGCTTCACCCAGCATACTGTTCAAAAGACAGTAATTTCACAAAAAACAGAAAATTGAACTTCAAAGATACTGTTTACTGGGGATAATACTTAAAACATGCAAAGTGTCTTTCTCAGTTAGCTTTCCAGGACACACAAAAGGAAATGGATTTCAACTGTTCAAGCATGTAAATCCTGGAAAATAAAGGGGATCAAAAATGACTGTGGATGTTTTACAAAGAAAGAAATTCAAACCTTTAGAGGTAATGTCCTCTTTAGCAGAGAGCAGATAAACTATTTTAGCCAGGTTCAGTATGAAAGAGTACAGTCAAGCTCCTTTGGTGCCCATTACAAATTTCCTGATAAACATTCAAATTTGTGCTAGTTTAACTACTAGTCAGTTACTGCCTCATTTCGCAGTATAGCGTGTTTAAATAGAACATAATGCTTTCAAAGTTTAAGTTAATATTATATATGTTATATATAAATATATATTCACTATTGAGATTTAATTATGTTATGGATTGTAAAGAATCTGTTTGGATACTTACAAATGTCTCTAACACTATTATAGAGAAGAAATTAATAACTGTTTTCTTTAAAAAAACTGACATTGTTATAACAAAATCCATTTTTACTGAAAAAAATACTGTACATGTGTAAAATGTTCAGTTGTTATTTGTAAAATAACAGGGTAGTTCTGTTGTAATTGATATTGGCCAAAATCAATGTTATTCCATATTTTATTTTTTCTATTAAATTAACCTAAATTCCTGTTCTTTTGGTCTGGAAAAACATGTTGATCCATATGTTAAACATCTTTATTGAAGGGCGTAGGTAGCTCTGTGTTACAGAGCATTTAGATACCTGGGTGTTTAATTTTATTACAGACTTCTTTTAGTTTTAGTGATGGAATTTATGATTGCAGAAATACCTGGTTTACATGGCGATCATCTTTTGCGTAGTAACAGTACAGCCCTATCTGAGCCCTCATGGGCAACAATGTTGACTTCCTGTGATCTTTAAGAGTCTGTGATGGATCTAGTCTGTGGTGTGTTCAGGATTAAAAAGCAAAATTTGTAACTACCTATTGGCTTAGGCAGCTAAGAAGGAAGTTCTCATCTTTGCAGTCGTACTGAGTGGCCACTTGTGTGGTGCCAGTGTCTGTCTGCATGCTTGCCTGTGGTGCAGCTCAGATCACAGCCACAGATCACTGCCCCTCAAGCTGTCCTTGCCAGGCCTAAAGGGCTCCATGCAGCCTCCTGTGTGACCTCTGCAGGATGAGCTCCTTCTGGCTCCTTCTGTTCATTTACCACTTAGTCCCATGGCCTGAGAGGAGACCAAAATGGCAGTTTATCCAGTTTGTCCAAGGGGCTGTGTGTTCAGATGGCATTTTAAGCACACTTGAGGCCATGTGAAGAATTTTCTGCAAAAAATCCCACCACTCTTTGGCCTTAGACATCTCATTGTTGCTGACCTCTTTTGACCTGGTTTCAAAACAAAGAGTTAGTCATCATTCCCACAGTTTCCCTGTCAATCCCCAGAAGCATACATATGTGGGAGGACACATTCTTAGCAGTAGTTTGGTGAGACCACACCTGAAAAAAGGTTGCCTACAGTGTTGTGTGAAGAACTGCTTTTTTCATCTCCTGCATCACCTTCATCTTCCAAATGAGCAGACAAGTAAGGATAAATCTGTGTTTTAGGCTGAAAACGGGAATTTTCTGGTGTCAGCTCAAACTCTTTGATCATCTTTGTTTGTTATGCTTTAATATCTGTTGTGAGAGACACGGAAAATTTGTAAGCAGCTTATCCCTAGTACTTGTACTACAGGATCACTGCAGCAACAGGATTGCAATTGAAAGAAGCTAGTTTGTTCCCAGCTGAGAGTTTTCTTAGGTGACTGCTCCTCCTGCTCTGATTCAACACCGAGGGTAGTCTGGTGTGTTCAGTATTTGACACTGTTGATGATGCGCAGAAAGGATACAGACCATTTCAGAAAGATCAGAAGCTACTATGTATGAACAAAATGATGATTTTCTCTATGTCAGGAAAGACTGTGTATGGCATCATTAATTTAATTTTATTTATACCACAAGTCAAAAAGCAATGATGAATTGAAGATGCCATTATCATTAGAACATTGTATTTCCCAGATCATATTTGTCTAGGAGAACCCTTGATTTAAATGCAAACTGGATACACATCTAGGCCTTTTCTTCACTAGAAGTCCCAAAGTTTTTAAGTAAAGACAACTGTGGTCACAAAAACAACAAAAAACAGTAGTCATAGACGCTAAAAAAAGTTTACCATTCCCCAGACCTGCAGAACATCCTTCAGAAGCCTGTTGTGTGGGGGTGTCATTTTGTGTTTCTTTTTCTGCAATGGAGTTCCAGCCTTACTCCCTTTTTTTAGCTGTAGCTCTTCACCTCAGGATCAGATGCCAGAGGAGGTCAGTGGAAATCTTACACTTCTGACCAGACATTTGGCTTAGCCCCTGCCTACCCATGCCCACTTGTACCCACTGGCACTCCCTGACTCTTCCTGGGGAGGCTTTGCAAACTTCCCCTGTGTGAAGCACACTATTTTCTAGTAAAGTTTTCCCTGTGAGACCTAACACACTACCCCAGTGTCTGTTATGATTGCAGCTTTCCAATGTCATGTCAAATTCCTTGCAACTGAATCTATTGTGTAATAGCTGCTCATGCCACAATGTCAGACCAGAAAAGGTTTGACAGAGATATGAGTAAACCCACATGCTTCTGCACTAGAGCTATCTACAGCAATTTCACCCATCACTAAATGCAAGTTACAACTGTTGATGACCAAGTTAATTTTCTTAATAGCCATCTGTTACTTTTTAAAGAATATATTTAATGAACTAAATGGTTGTAAGAAGGCCTATTATAAATTCAAGATTCCTGTAAAGACATATAAGAGATTGCTTGTATGAGTCAAAGCTTTTAATTTGTCTATGATCCATTACCATGTCTTATATTTATACTGGATATGCCATTGTGCTGTCGTTGGTACAGAATGAACCAAGAAAAGTTTCGCCATTAGATGCTTGTGCAAGATATTTAAAGCAAGCATTAAAAAAGTTTTACAGCATTCAAATAAAAACTCTAATCAAGTTTTCATCAAAAGAAAACTGATGCACAACAACTTGCTTGACCTTTTTCTTTTCTTTTTCAGAATAGAGAATTTCAATCAGTGAAAAAAAAGGGTTGAAAATATATTTTTGATGAGCATTTTCTTTACTAGGGAAAAAAAACATATCTGTTTAACATCATTTTAATTATATATCTTACTTAAACTAATTTGTGAGATTTCTATTTTTTATTGAAATAGATGATTATTTGATTATTTACTTCCACCTGTCATGATGTTGGGTCTTAAATCCTCCACATTAGCAAGAATTAAAGAGTTGTGAGTGTAGTGTCCCTAAGAACAAACAAGGGCTCTTAGTATAGCATCCAACCAGTGGAAGTACAGCCAGCACTCACATTTCCATCACTGGTTCCACACCAATGAGCAAGGAGGGTTTGGACCTATCAAAGGCCTTGGGCATTCTGTGATTTCTCAGAGCACAGAAATATAAAGTCTTACTAGGAAAATTGTTCTGAAATCCTCAGGATAAAGCCAAAGAGACTGCAGTAATGTTCACCTGCTGTACAAGTGTAGCATATAACACCATAATGTTTAATACTCGAGCTATGCTTGAAATTATCCTGAAGGACTTCCTTTTTGGATTAAAAAGCAGAGTTTACGCATAGAAACGGAGACAATTTTCACTTCCAGAATGGGAGTTGTAGTCAAAGGGAAACATATTATGGAGAGGAAGTTCTGAGTATTTTTAAAAAATAATTTCAATGAGCAACAAATGCAGACTCTTTGTGCTGCACCAAAGGCTGGTCTTTGTTGGGTTTTGGCAGCAAATACATGAGCAAGTCATGTATTTGCTGCCAAAGATGACCAGGGAAGCTTAGAAGAATGACCCTTTTACAATCATCTATTGGTTTTTCTGAATGTTTGGGGGATGGATTTGTTGAAGGCCTTCTGGGAAACCAGCAACACTTTTCAAAGCAAAAACCACTCAGCCATCAGAAAACACAGTAGAGAGCAATGAGGTGATTAAGTACCCATTTTTCCAATCAGCCTGGTGGTGAGAGGCCAGAACACTGATGAGCAGTAAAAACTTGTTTACCCTGGGAGAATTAATGGTTCTATCATGCAAATTCAACAGTAACACTGAATGTTTACTGGAGCATGACTAATGTGATTTAATTATAATTCAGATAATACTGCATAACTTTTTCATTTACAATTGTCCTTGGCCTGCCCACTGCCCTTCTCTTGATGCCTGCAGATGTTCTTTGAGATGTGGGTTGGAAGGAATGTATAGCTTCTGATTGCCAGTCCCCACAGATCAAGTTGCTGTCAGCTGTCATGCTCATGATTATGCTAATGGACCATTCTGTGCAATGCCACTGGATAAAAATACAAAAATAACTCAAATATTCATTCCCAAATAGAGTAGCCCCTTTTCTTACTACAACAGCAAGGCCATACCAAAATGAAGTTGAGTAAATATTGGTCTTGCTATGTCTGCCTTTAACACAGCTTCTCTGAACACTTTCAAGGCTGAAAGGCGGGTTCAAAATTAGTTCCCAGGGCTAAACAAAACCTCTCTGCAGTTCTGTCAGAGTTAGAAGAGCTGTATCATCAACATGGAATACATAATTGTTGAAGAGAATGTATTCTGCATTCATAAAAATAAAATTTCCAGAAGTGCTTATAGCAGAGACCAGGAACCAGGGAAGATTTCAAGCAAGGGAAGATCACCAGTGTAAGTGTATTGAGGAGGCTGAACAGTTACAGATGGGAATAAAATATAGAGTTTTATACCACTCATTAAAAGATTTCATTTCATCTGCTCCTTAATTCCAAGGATGTACTTGTATCTTTATGGAAAGTTTCTTTCAGGCTTTAATATTCCTTCATCTCTGCAAATTAAACAAGAATTGCATTTAATTAATAGGACAAATCTATGTTGTTACATCTTGGGACAATAGTTGGCCTGCTGAAATCTGCCCAGTTATCAGCAGATCTCTGTTCATAGCCTGATTAAGTTGAAGATGTCCAGTATGAGCAGCCCGTGCAGGAGTTTCTCAGCTTAAGATGGATGACACCACTGAAATACTGCTCTGAAACATCCAGCTCTTCCCACTTCAGGTTTATGCCTATTCAAATCAGACTGCAGAAATCCTGCAGCAGTCAGGGAAGGTTCTGTGTATACAAAGTACATACTCCTTGCTTTATAATGGAGGAGAGAGACACACTGTTGTTACTTTGGTTGCCTCTGATGTGTGTTTTCCTCTGGCACTGAAAGATTCTATCTCTAATGGGCTCCATGTGCTAATAACATCAGCTTTACTCAAAGCATACTGCATTTGGTTTTTGTATTTCACAAGCAACTACCTAGCTTTCCAAAGCAGTACTATCAGTACTGTGTGATAATTTTCAGTCAGGTTCAAGTGTTTCTGTTCCACTGCCCTTTAGAAGATTCTCAGCTACTGATTTTTATGAAGAATGGGAAGCTTGAAAAAAATTAACAGGAAAATTTCCTGCTGCAAAACTCAAGAATGGAGGGGCTGAGCATATTTTTTTTTTCCATTGTGAGTCCAAAATTTTGAGAGTGCTATGGTATTTCTCTGTACTTCAACAAGTGAGAAGGGTACAGACCAAAGCTTTATTGATACAGATCTATGGAGATTGTTCCATTTCCCTTCCCCCTTTCAGGGAAGGTGAATTTCAGGCGATAGGTGAGCAGCAGAACACCTTGCCAGACTCTGATTTAGGTGCTTACACAGTCAAGAAGAGAAATCATGAACCCATCTTTCTGGGGTCTGTTTATGCCCACTAAGTACTGCTGAGGGCTCTGGCTCTTACATGGGTTTCTAACAACAATTGTATTAATACCATGTAGAAATGGGGAGAGAAGTACATCTTGTAAAGGGAAGAGAAAATCCCTTTGTGCTAGAAATAAATAAGGCAGCTTTGGCTAATGTGAATGTTTTTATTCTGCAGGGAAAAGCATAGAGGCCCGTGTAAGACAGTGGAGACTGATAAAGGCAATTTCCTCACTCCTGACTGTCATGATTACAGCTGACCTCAGTCTCTCTGTGTGATCTCACCTAATCCTGCAACAAAGGGGCCTTTCATCCTAAAATCATTATATCACACTCAGCACACAGCTATTCAGGGAATAGATGTTCAATCTTTTTCAAGGTTCTGCTTTGCCCCTTGGCACAAGGGGGAGATTTAGTGACTTAGGAATCAATATCCTATTTTCAGCCTTCTCATTTGTCATTGTCTAGAGCGCTTTTGAAAAGAAGACTTCCAAGCCTGAAACCTCATCATCTCAAATCATAATACCCAAAAGTTTTGTCCCTTCTGCACATCCGAATAGGGAGACAGAAATTTGGACATTGTGTAACTAGCAGGAGCCCTAAAACCAAAGCTAGACAAATAATTGGAAACCAGATGCAAGTTTTGTACAATTGCCAAATCTGAGGGCAAAGGAAATGTCTTCATCTTGAAAATGTTACAACATGGACATTATGGCAAGTTTTCTTTCAGGGCGTTGTAATCTATCAAACACTGAGACCCTGGGCTAAGCAGAGGAGTAACTTTAAAAAGAACCTTCAGAGTGAATTTGCATGGATTTTTATATGCAAGTTAGTTTTAGTTATCTGCTTAAGTTTTATAAATGTTTCTTCCAAGAATTCAGGGAGCTGATCCCACAAGCCAGACAAAATAAAATGTATCACAGCCAAACATGAGAAAAAGCAGAGAGCACCCTAAGACCAACTTATTTCAGTTCTCCCAGCTGATGGATGTAAAGCAATTCTGAGCAGTTTTCATTTATCTGCTTTGTCAAACCTTTATAACCCATAAGATTACATACAAAGAATCCAAGTGTGAAATCCATATCCATATTTCCATGAAAAATTTAAGGAAAAACCATTGTGGCAATGTTATAGACAATAAAGAGCATTTTAAATTAGATGAAGTGGTGTTTCTATCAAACAAAGTGGGGAAATAACATGACTTGCAGTGACTAAGTCTCATGGCGGGAGTACAAGAGAAAAGGATTTATGACAGGCAGCACATGGAGGTCTGCACCTCCATGCATAACTGACAAGGATATTCACATCCTCATCTAACTGATCTCCCAAATGGCTTTGGAAAGCAAGAGAGAGTGCGTGACAAGGTAAAGGTACACTGATGCTGCTTCTGCAAAGACATGGAATGACTTGGCAACTATGACAAATGCTCCAGGCTGGGACTCAGGAGAGACAGGTTCTAGTTTGCTGTTGTAAACTAATTTGATTATATTATTGTAACTCAGGTTTCTACTTCCTTAATGGAAAGAATAGTTCTTACCTCACTTTAAAATGCATCATATGAACTGATAGGAACTGAGCTTTAGTTCCCTAATTAAGGTCAGGGATTTTGTATGGAGTTAAAGGCACAACATGAAACCTGGTGTAGCCCAAATATGGAGTTAAATATTTCTAATTATGGACACAAAAATAATATATTAAAATCTTCCTATTATGAGGGATCAAGTATGTTAAGGTATTGTTATTCCTACAATATGTCCTTTTGTTTTCAACAAAGTGGCAAATGTTTTTAAACAAGGTAACAACATAGCAGAACTAACATGATAATGAATGATAAATATGAGATGATCCAAAGTAACTGGTGATCATTGCCTGATTGAAAGCTACGTGAAGACACATTGCTGAGAGTATTCCTCTATTAAAAGTATGTTAAACAGATAAAGATTTCAATTACAGAAAATAAGAAAAGGATTGAGGCTTTGGCAGCCTGTATTTATCTAGCGAGATTTGTAGAGAAATACTTTGCTCACAAGGAATTCTGGCAGATGGACTCTGGCAAAACTGCCCTGTGGAATAGTTTAAAAGTCTTCTTTTTTGAAGTTCAATGTCAACTCTTTGAATACCCACCAAAAACTATTTTGTTAACATATTGTATCTACAGTTCTATATGTGATTTGCAATTCAGAGGGCCAAACATGTAAGTATTTTCTGGTGCACATTCTCATAATAGTATTCAATAAAATGCTTCAGTTCAGAGCCACAGAACTGGTCTTCCTGGCACTATTCCAAGCACAGCTGAAACAAATTATGCCACCTCCAATGAAAGGCATAACAGAGAAATAACTAAAACCTTTAAAAACTAAGTATTTCTGCTATGTGTGAATGCATAGCTGGGGTCTGTGAATTAGTAGCTTAGGTCCAGTGGATAGGCACACAAGATAAGCATACAGGTAATGTAAGCAAACAAAGTAAAGGAGAAATAGATAAGTTTTCTAATATGCATCACAAAACAACATCAGAGAAGCAATTACGTAATAAATTCACCCTGACAGATTTCCCAGTGATGTAAACCAAATAGAATAAAACACTCAAGCATCAGACCTGCAACAGGAAGTGTTTTCTGATTCTGCATTTTTTCATGGTTATACTATTGTCCAATTATGTAAGGGGGGGGGGGGGAGGGTATGTATATCTATATAAATTGTCCTGGTTTCAGCCAGGACAAAGTTAATTTTTTATACCACCTGGGAGGGGGCATGGCCAGACCCTTATGTTATTGGATATTATCTCACTTCACTTTCAAGGGACAAGCAAAGGGACTTGCTGTCTCTTTCCAGTGGTGAGAGAAAGGGTTGAGGGAAAAACAGTCCAGTATTGTTTTATTTTCCATGTAAATAATTTCAACTTTTTTTTTATTAACATCATAGCTGTTATTGTTTTATTATCTCATTGGTGTTTCCAGTAAATTGTTTGTATCTCAACCTGTGATTTTCACCTTTTTGTGCCTCTAATTTTCAACTCCCTCCCCAGACAGGAAAGGTGGGGGGGAAAGAGTGGGGGAAGGGAAGCAATCCAGTGACATCTGGTTTAGGTGAGTCTCAGTGGGGTCGCAGAAGTGGGGAGTAGTATTCCTAAACCATGACAAAATTATATATTAAAATCTCATAAAGCATATAAGAATGTGGGATTCCATGTTACGTCCTCTGGATACATAGGAAAAAGGCTCAAAAGGCTTACATTAACCAAATCTGTCAATGGCCTGAAGTCCACATTATTTTTTTCTAGAAGGTGAAATTATTAATATTTGGTATTATGATAGATATGCATCAATACAACTTATAGTTGCATTGATAACGATACTTGTTATCTGAGTAACATCTTGAAAAATTTAGAATCCTACTTAAAATTATATGTCAAACAGCTTTTCTAATGTTTTCAGTTTTAGTCTGTTACAAAGTAATTACTCATAAAAATGCAGTGTTGCAGTTCAGAAATGCTGCACCCGTTCCATGGTGTCAGTTTACACCGTTCAAGGTTTGGCCTTTATGGGCATGCAAGGGATTACATAAATGCATGGAAATAGATACATACATATATATAGAGATACAGCTTTGGATCTATACAAATTGCTCTTTGGATAATGAGAACTGTAAAAATGTGTGAATGTGTATGCATTCACAGATTTTTGTTTCCCTGATTTCATCAGGAGACTCTTCATTTTCTCCCAGTCTAAACTTTTTCCCAGTTAGAACTGGTCCCAGAACAACCTCTGAGGAGCATTGTCTTCATGGTTTATGTGGTTCTGTCACTGGCATTTGGCTTGTCTTTTACCTTTACCCTCTCTCTAGAAGATGCACAAATAATTACAAAATAAATATTAAATCTCTGCCTATATTTTGGGTACCCCAGGTTTCACCCAGAGCTGCCTAGATGTTCCAATAAGTTTGCCTTTATAACTATACTGTTCCCATCCCCTTAGTGTGAAGTACAATCCTAGCTCATATCTCATACTAGAGGTTTCAACTATTATAAAATTTTATAAACTATTATAAATTTTTTAATACTGTTTAATATGTGAAACCACAACTGTTAAAAATACAACAGACAGAAAAGATAATTTTTAAGTGTTCTGGAAAATTTTTCCTCCCTATAATTGCTTTAAATTGATGTAAGTGGTTGCTTGTACAGTGCCTTTGCTCTTCAAATGTAAGGAACTTACTGCAAGTGAGAACCAAACCCGAGTCATTCCATATTTGTGTTTTGATGCCTAAAGTTCATTACATTTTCCAGATTTTCCAGTATCAATGCAAGTGGGAAGAGTTGCTTGATATTGAAGTACCCATAGAAACTGCAGGTTTATTGTGTTATATAAGACTTCTTGCTCAACCTCTTCCATTACTCAAGAATGAAGGAGCAGCCAATTACTTAAATATATAGATTCAGTAATAAATTTTCCCAAAACAAACTGACATAAAAGACCCAATCTTGAGCTTTATAAAATTCTGTGATAAATCAATTTATTGCACCTAAATGATGCTGCACACAGCAAATCTCTGCCCTAAGGGTTATTAGGCATGCAGCTTACCAGTTCGTACCAGTGTTTTAACTAATATTCAGTAAAAAAAAGAGGCAGACTTTGCACTTCAGCAGCATAGCAGTACTAGTGTATTCATGATCTGGAAATGTTTATATCTTTATCTCAGTTTTAACGTAGAAATCCATATAATACAATTTATTTTTTTTTCAAGTCCAAACATGCACCTTTGTACCAAATTTCAATTCAGCCAAAATGAAAACCTAGGTGTTTTAGGAAGGTAGTCTTTCATCAGCAGCCTGGGAGGGAGACAAAATATACTATAGTTAGAGGTTTGGGAAGCACCAATGGGTCTCATGTTGATGGAAGTTTGCTAAAGTCCATTTCCTCATATCCACACCCATGACAGCAAACCCTTTATGCTGCAGCTTGCAATCGAGCTCAAAAGACATTACATAATGAATACTCCTCAGCAGCACTAATTTTGATGTAACTCATGAAACTTAGGACTCTCATTACTTCAACTGATGCAAAATAAATTCACAAAAACAAAAAAAAAACCCACCCAAAACTCTTTTTCAAATTCACAGAGAAAAGAAAAATTAATAAACAAACAGGTCTGATTATCCTGGTTCTCCAAGGGACCCAGTAGTTCTTTTCCTGATGCCAGAGGGAAAAGTGCTCTTTTCAGTAGTTAAAAATAGATCCAATTCCTCTTCATCATTATGTTTTCCAACCTGGAAAGTTTGGTGGTGCTTTTTTATCTTTTTTCTACTTTTTTGGTTGGGTTTTTGTTTTTTGTTTTTTGTTTGTTTTTTTAATTGTAAGAAGATTGATCTGAAATAGACAATTTTTTTTTTTTTCTACCAGGGGAATATCTTGATGATTCCCAAGAATGCCAGTTGTGTGAAATATCCTGTCAGAAATGCATTGGACCTGAGTCAGACAACTGCATCAGCTGCCCACTCACAAGGTAATTGTCTCCTAGCACAGTGCAGTACAAAGATCTCATCATCTGGAGAAGTGGCTGTGTTGTGCTTAGCAGAGACTACAGAAGCAAGAAGTGTCTACAGTAAAAAAAACACAGGGGACTTGAGAAAACAATTTTTACAAAAATAAAATGACAGGCTACATGAGCAGTTACTGTTTAGCATGATTCCCACAGATAAAGAAAAATTCCTTTTTATATGTAAAATGGACTTTCATTCATTGTCATCCTTTCTAAATCATAATTGCTGACATCAAAACTTACAATTTTAACTTCAAGAATCTAGGGCATCTAGAGGATTGGCTCAAGGCATGAGTATGGATACTGAGGCTTATTTTGGGAGATATTCATAGCACCTAAACATCATTCCTTAACTGAGGTGTTATGGGTTAGGCCAACATTTCTAACCTGCCATGAGGGTTGAACAGAACTAGAGAGAAGCTTTTGCACAGGACTTTGCAAATCAGAGGTTTATGTTTAGGTCATGTCACACCTATTCCAGGAGACTACTGGTTTTGGACACATACCTACCCATAGCTGTATTCTCACACAAGTAACTCTGGTTCTGTTGCACTGGATTTTGTTGCAGCCAGCTGACATTTCCACTGGTATGAAAACAGGATCAGATCCTCTAAGGCAAGGAAAGAAAATCCCAAAGCAATTCTGCAGTTTGCCCTGAAAATATCTATTATATGACTATGCCAATGAAAGGCATACCAGGAGCAATAGAATCCAATCAATTTTATAGGTGAGGAAGCATTATTAAATTCTGTTACATCAGAAATGAGAGAAGAGGAAATCTGGGCAGACTTTTGGATTGTGGAATGGATTTTTCCCATTCACAATGTAATTTAAATTAGACTGTCTGTTCCTTCCTCATAAGCTTACATTGTGAGCTGTACATACAAAGAAAGAACCAAACACCATTATGCTGAATTACCAAGGTGCTGGCAGTAATGAGGTCTTTTGTAAGGATGCTGTTCTAACCACCATGATAAATTCTCTAAAAAATTCTGAATTTTGGTTTCTAAAAAAAGTTTCTGAATTTCAGAATAAAATTTCTGAGACCCTTCTGTGCATTATGAGAGTGGCTAGGAAAAGTCATATTAAATGGGACAGTCTATAGTGCCAAGATCTGACCAGGTGTTTCCCATTAGGGGCAACATAAAAAAAAGCAAGAAAAAATGTACTTTACCACATTGAGAGCTGCTTGTAAGAATGGCTATCATTAGAGCTAGCACATGTAGCTAAACTCAGTAATATTTGCATGCCATATAAGCACAGTCCAGCTACTTTCAGTACTTCTGTCACATTTCTCCTTCTCTTTCAGAATAAATCTGAAAATGATCATAGCAGCCGAAATTTATGAGGACATATTGCAGATATTAAATAATGCAATTGGCTGTCTTCAAGAAAATATACACTGTCTTAATATTATGGAAAGCCTTTTGTTGTTTAGGTGTACTCAAAGTCTGTACTAATGGCCAAAATGGTGCTCAGCTTCTCTAGAAACTGAATCCCAAATCCTCAGATAGCAAAGTGGTCAAAGGAGTTAAGTGTAGAAGATTACAGTCTTTCCTTTCTAATTTTCTTAGGAGGGAAAACACAGTTGAAATCTAGCCAACTTGTTTTACGTTCTTTTAGTAGTCTATAAATGATGCATGAATTGATGCATTTCTATTTTTCTCCCAAGCAGATTAAAACAGTAGACATTAAGCACCAGTGAAAAATGGACCATAAATTTTCATCACATAAAAGGATTCTTTAAGCAAATGCTTAATTATCCAGCAAAAGGAGATAATTCAGCAGCCTGACTCCTATGTACTTATAGACAACATATGTCCTGGTTCCAGCCAGGATGGAGTTAATTTTTGCAGTAGACAGGAGGGGCATGGCTAGGGCTGGGAGGTTATTCTATGCTACCTGATCTTATTTCCAGGGGTGGGGGAAAGGATCCCTTTACAGTCATAGATGTGACCATGGCATGCTCAGGTATTGTTGGGTGTTCCATGGTAAAGAGGTGAGTGCTGGCATGTGAATCATTCTTCTGCTGCACACTCTGCTATTGGCATTCTTGCTGATACTGTCTCTTCATTTTCTTTTTTCATTGCTGTTCCCAGTAAACTCTTCTTATTTCAACCCATGTTCTTTATCTTTCCTGCCTCTAATTCTCCTCTCCATCCCACCTCAGGGGACACAGATGGGAGAAAGAGTAAGAAGCGTGTGGTTTGCAGTGTTTTGGTGGGATCACAAAATTGGGGAATTCCACTGCTAAACCACAACAGTCTTGTTTGGCACCCAGTGTGGGGCATGAAGGGTTGAGATAAGCATTTGTATAATTTGTGGATGCGGTACCTGACCCTGTGTGTGCCTCCATATATGCTCTGTATGTTATGTTTTAGAATGTAAGTTTCAGCTTCTGTAAATGCTCTGTTCTGCTTCAGAGCAGGGAGGAGGATCAGGATTGCTCTCTTGGTGTACTGTGTGATAGCAGCTTATGATATAATAAGATCAAGGGAAGTGAGGGATGTCTGGGATGTGTATCCAATGTTGCCCTTATCTCAGGCATTACTTTTGGGAATACATTAATAATCCTGCCCAGCCTGTGGGAGAACGAGTGGATGATTTTCCCCATCTTTTCACCCCCCATTTCTCCTTCAGACAGGTTGTGAGAATTTTTTATTTCCTTTGGATATTAAAGAATGCATGTCCTTATAGCTGTGTCCTGTACGTCTCCTTGGTGCGGTCTGTACCACGCTAAGGGTCAAGAAGGAGATTTCTGGGAAGGTCATTCAAAGATCTGCCCTGAGTGTGGTAGATTTGAGTGGCATAGAATATTGGAGAAAATGGCACTATCTGGGGGGAAATCCTCTGCTCTAGTGGTTTGGAAGCTCACCCCTGAATGACTACAGGACCCTAATAAAGTGACAAAGTACCTGCAAGGAAAATGCTGCGGCAACTCATAGATGAGCAACTTATTGCAGTGTGCTGGACCCTGGCTGCTCTTTACTGGTCACAGGTCAACTCTAGACAATGCCCTCAGGGAAAGGAGAAGGAAATCAAACCAACCAGCACCATGGCCACTCAAATTGCAGCTGAAACAGAGGAACAACACATGCAGGTAGCAGCTGCCCCTATACTATATAGAAGTAGAAATCAAAGACCAATTCAGTTTGCTCCCTGATCAATGAAGAGGAGGCAGGGCCTTGTGAAAAGATTGTTCAGGACTTTGGACAGATTTGAAAGTCTCGAGAAAGAGTGCTGTGCCCCACCAACACAGACCAGAGTCTGTGCTACTGGAAGCAAGTACCCCACTGCATGGAGGAGACAGTACACACAGCGAAGTAACCTGGTTTTTTTCCTGTGTGACTACAGAGAAGACATGAGGAAGTGGGATGGAAAACCTACCTCTGCCCTGGCAACACGGATACCTGAGCTGAGAGGAAGAACAACCATCACAGGAAATTCTTCAAGGATAAATGCCACTCCGGTTTCCACTGGACAAGTACTCAGACAGAACAGGAGAGCTGATGTTACTTCCAATCCTCTTGAAGTTCTCCAGTTCATATTTACAAGAAGCAAGTAATGAGTACTAGGACCAGGTCTGCAGGGGCTCTGCCTCCAGCCAGGGGCAGGAAGTGGACAATCAGATCTATTGGACTGTGTGCATCCCATGGCCTGGCATATCAGACCCATGAGAGTGTAAGGTTTTACTTGACCCCAGAGCACACGATGTACTCTGATGCCATCAAGATATATAGGGGCAGAATCCATCTCTGTTTCTGGGGTGACAGGGGGATCCCAACACATGACTGTTGTGGAAGCTGAAGTGAACCTGACAGGGAATGAATGGCAAAAACACCCCATTGTGACTGGCCCAGAGACCCTGTGCACTCTTGGCAGAGGTTACCTCAGGGGAGAGTATTTCAAGGTCCCAAAAGTCATTGCTGGGCTTTTGGGATAGATGATGATGAGGCAGAGGAAGTTAAAGAGCTGCACACCTTGCCTGATCTCTCAGAGGACCCTTCTGCCATGGGACTGTTGGAGGTAGTATAAAAACATCACTACCACAGCAGCCACCATCGATAACAGCACGCCAGCCAGGACTTTGTGACCCCCATCCATGAGGTGATTCCTGAACTGGAGAGCTGGGGAGTGGCCAGCAAGACTCACTCACTCTTTAATGGCCCTGTGTGGCCAGTGTGTAAGTCCAGTGGAGAGTGGAGTTTGACAACAGACTGTCATGGCCTGAAGGAAGTCACACCACCACTGAGCACTGCTCTGCCGGACATGCTGGAACTTCAGTACAAACTGGAGTCCGAGGCAGCAGCGTGCTGCCACCATCAATATTAAAAAGGTGGTTTTCTCCTTTCCTTCAGCAGCAGAGTGCAGGCCACAGTTTGCTGGAGGGGCATTTGGTACACCTGGAGATGCTCGCCCCAAGGGTGAAAACACAGTCACAGCTTGCCATGGGTTGACTCAAACTGCACTAGAAAAGACAGAGATTCCACAACAATTGCAATACATTGATATCATTGTTATTTGGGGGGAAACACAGCAGAAGAAAATTAGAGAACTGAGAGAAGATAGTTCAGATCATCCCAAAGGTTTTACCTTAAAACAAGCTAAGGCAAAGGGAAGTCCCAAGAAATTCAATTTTTAGGAGCCAAATGATGAGAGGGACATTGTCAGGTTCAAATGGATGTGATCAACAAAATAGCAACTATGTTCATACAAAACAGCAAGAAAACCCCATGAGCTTCCCCCAAGTCTGTGAGGTTTTGGAGTAGACATATTCCAGATTACAGTCAGACTGTAAATCCTCTCTATCATGCAACAGGAAAGAAGAATGATTTTAGAGGGGTCCTGAACAGCTACAAGCTTTTGAGCAAATTAAACAAGAGATTGTTCATGCAGAGGCCCCTGAGCCAGTCAGGACAGAACAGGTTGTAAAAGTGTGCTCCACACTGTAGCCAGGAAGAATGGTCATCCCTGGACTCTGGCAAACAGCTTCGGAGGAGACAACTGGGGTTCTGGAGTCGGGGACGCAATGGATCTGAAGCCTGCTGCACCCCAGCTGAAAAGGACATACTGACAGCTTATGAAGGAGTTTGAGCTGTTTTAGAAGTGTCTGGCGCCAAAGCACAGCTCCTCTTGGCACTCTGACTGTCAGCAAATGGCTGGATGTCCAAAGAGGAAGTCCCTTCCATGCATCCACTGATGCTACACGCAACAGGTGGATTGTACCAATCACACAGTGAGCGCAAATGGGAAACCACAATTGCCCAGGGATCTTGGAAGCCATTGTGAACTGGCCCAAAGATGAAAACTTCATCATCATCATCATCATCAGAGGAGGAGGAAGTGACAGGTTGAAGATTTCCCACCATATAATTGGCTGAAAGAAAATGAAAAGTAATATTCTCTCTCTACTCATGGTTCCTGCCACACTGCAGGCAGACATTGAAAATGGAAAGCTGCTATAGGGAGCTCTACACAGCAAGTCACAGAAGATATTGATATTTGATATCATTTCAAATTGCAGAGCTGAAAGCAATCCAGCTGGCTTTAGATATTGTTGAATCACAGAAATGGCCAGCACTCTCTCTGCCTTTACACTGACTCAATGAATGGTAGCAAGCTGCCTGTGGAGGTGGTTGGACCTATGGAAAAAGACCAGTTGGCAGCACACGTAAAAAGCAAAGGCCACATGGCTAATTAACACCCAAGGCTCTGCCAGTTGAGCTTTCCCTGCCCAAACAATACCCCATGTATTGGGTTAATTCCATGCATAATGGAATAAAGTCTCTGTGGTGCATATGAGGCATGTTATAGAAGACAGGCTGAATTAGTCCTGCCTTAAGCAAAGGTAAACCCATCTGTGGGACCTGGTGGACTGGTGGGTGAAGTAGAGGGCCAGGGAAAATCAATGCATTACTCAAGGGGATTTGATTTCCTGTGTAAGAACAGTTTATAGTGTTGAATTGTATAATATTTGTTGCTGAATGACACTACAGACACACTGAGTATTCCATAACTACCATGGACAATGAGTACAGCCAGTTCCAAGAACACCAGTTGTGAGCTCCTGACGCAGCAACCAGCTGACACACCAGCCCTCCCGCCCTGAAAGATTTCTAGGATGGATGGAACCCACAGTCCTGGACTAAATGAACTTAACAGACATCTTGGAGGGACAGCCACTGACTATGGAAATCACACCTGTGTTTGTGTATGCACGTGTGTGCGTGTGTGTGTGTGTGTGTGTAACTGGAAGGTGTGGGATCTGGGCAAGAGATGGATGATACAGAGATGAATCATGTCCTGGCTTCAGCCAGGATAGAGTTCATTTTCACAGTAGTCAGGAGAAGCAGGGCTAGGACTTGGAAGTTATTCTATACTGCCTCACTGCTAGTTCCAGGGGTGGGGGAAGGGGTCTCTTTCTGGCATGGCGCAGTCAGGTGTTGTCAGGGCTTCCCTGTGGTGCACTTGTGAGCACTAACATGAGAATTGTTCAGCTGTTGTACGATTTGGAATTCACATTCTTGCTGTTACTGCTCATTTTCTTACTTCTTTGATGTTTCCAGTAAATTGCTCTTATCTCAGTCTGTGATCTTTACATTTTGTACATCTAATTCTCCTCTCCATGCCCAGCAGAGGAAGGGGAGGGAGGACAGGCAGTTGTGCATGGTTTGGAGTGCTTCAGTGGGAAAACTAAATTGGTAACTACCATTCCTAAGTCACAACAACATGTAAGTCTAAAATACAGCTCCTAAAGGCCAATATTCAGATAGCTGTTTGACTTCATGTACAAGGTTGTATTACTGAAGCCATAGTACTTTTTAAAAGCGGTCCTAAAAGTAAAACAGATGGGTTATTCCTTCACAGACATAGACAAAGTACTACTTTCCTTTTAGCAGACACATGGGACCATTGTCAGAGATTGTGATATAAGGACATCTAGGTAAAGAACCAAAAGGTAATTTTTCCAAGAAAAATATTTCAGAGAAAAATCATCTTTGAAGCCTAGGATTCACATTCAAAACACTTTTCACATAGTAAATACTATGAATAAGATCAGGAAAACAAAGTTTTGAAGTTCAAAGGCTCGTAAATAGAGTGAGAGAAGAATTTATTGAGTTTCTTTTTAGTTTCCTTTAGATTTAAAGAACAAGTAGCAGCTATATTTGTAATCATGCCTCTGTCTTCTTTAAAAGAGTCTTTGATGATGGCTGCTGTGTTATGCAATGCCCCAGAGGAAAGTTTGAATTCAGACAGCAGTGTCACTTGTGCCATCATACCTGCCTAGACTGCAGTGGAAGCGAACCTAATAAATGCACCACTTGTGGAACAGGTAAGTAAGATTTCCTTTTGCCAGCTTTTTCCCCTCCATTGGCCTCCAAATTCCCTTTTTCCTCAGCTCTCAGGGCCAGTTGTTAGATTCAATAAAATGAGTAGTGGTTTTACTACCAATCTGCATCATAATCTTCTGGTGACTCTGAAGGGAATTGGAACTCAATTTTCTTTTTTTTTTTAAGTATATGAAAACACAGCTCTGTATTGTCCTTTCAACTTAATGCATTTCCCTTGGTGTTTTTTTCAATAGGAGTTATGTTAACAGAAACAGAAACAAGAAAAAACAAAAAAGGAGGGGGGGACAGAAAACCTACATAGTCTGCTTCTGGAAAAGAAAGCTTCATACATGCTTCCCCCACCCACTGCACAGGATGTGCTATACTGAAATGGGGCCAGTTTGCTTAAGCAGGCAGAGAGCCAGGCTGCTTTCCTAAGCATCTCTCTGGGAAAGGCTAAGAAACAAGCATGGTGGGTTCCACTGGAGTCCACTGTGTCCCTACAGCTGAACAAACAGGGTTTGCAAAGAGAAGCTTATCACCAACACACATTTTTATAGATCTTAGGTTGAGAGGAAAGGTAATGTAGCTGATTTTGTGGAAATTCCAAAAAGCCACTCTTCTCCTTTTGAAATTCTGATTCAAAAATAATTTCTTATTTTCCTGTAACATCTGATGAGCAAAAACCTGAGGCCATCACCTGCAAGTATGTGCAACTAGTCTGAACACAGTCTTGGAAAAGAGTGTGTAAGATCTACTTTATAATAAAGAGTAATTTTTTATGAGCTATCTTCTGAGGTTCACAATGGATTCACAGCCTTTTCATTTCAGCTGCTACTTCCATTTCAGTCTTAATCAGCAATGGTACAGACTTTATTTAGTAATAAGTGTCTAGACTACAAGCAAAGACTAGTATGGCTGCATTAATTAGTCATACTGATGATGAGATTGACTTTCTCACTTTGGGGAATGTGACTCAGTAGATGAAGTTTCCAAATGGTACTTCAGGTCTACTGTGAGAGCAAGTTTGTATAATTGCTCCCCAAAGTCTTTCCCTTATGGAGGACAGCAAGATATATTTCTGTATTTCTATGACTCAAGAAATTAAGACACTGATGAAACTCACACCCTTAGGAGGCAGAAAAATTAAAAAATTGCACATGAAAAGTAAAATAAATAAAATTCAGCTTCTGCTATGGTGCAGCATTATTGCCTATTATAGCTGCTTTCTCTGCATTTTCAAAAATAAATTCTGGTAAGCAAATCCTTGCTCTGCCAGTTAAGGCAATGAAATACACTTAGCACAGTTATATGTGTAATTTATACTGTGGGGTAAGTGATTAGAAAACTCCCCATGTTGCAGCACATGGCACATGAAGTTATATGTGTTTTCACAGGCTTGACTCAGAAGGATTTGGAGCAGGTGACCTCCCAGTTCTCATACATTAGAGACTGCTTGTGCTTTCATAGCTAATAGCTGCACATCTGCTATTTAAATTCAAATCTAGATGAATCCACTGAGATGAGGATTACAGTTTAATCTTCTAGGGACACAGATTGACTCTTTCCAAAGGTGAAGCAGGCCACTTTGCTTTCCTAGTAATAATTGTACATCTGCGTGTACAATGTGTTACAAACACTTGTTTGCCCTCTGCAAGAGAATTCAGAGATGGAAAAATTTTGATTTTTTTTTATTAGATTGATGGATGTAAAGAGTTGATTGCTAGCATGACATTTTATATGCTATAAATCTCCAGGAATGTGAAAAGTTTGAGGTACTGAAACTTTTATACATCTCATCTGGTGTAAAACTGTAAAATCTAGCAGTCAGTGTCTCTACTGCAGCACTGGAACTTCATAAGGATCCTTCTGATACCCTAACTGCCCTCTGTGGCTGACAGCTTTTTCCCATTTGTTTGCCACACAGACAGAAGAGGGGTGGAACGCTTCCTGTATCATGGGGAATGCAGGGACAACTGTCCTCCAGGTCACTACCACTTGGAGCATGTCTGTGTGCCCTGCCCTGGCCACTGTGAGGTGTGCCTGAACTCCAGCCACTGCAAAAGATGTGTCAGAGGCTACTACCTTACTCAAAATGTGTGTCAGAAGCATAGTTGTAGAGAAGGTAAGCATCTTTCAGTAGGAGATAACAAATGCTCTATTCAATTTATTACAGAAATCTGCTTAAGTATATTAAAAAATGTTTTGAAATACACAGTCACACCTGACCCTGAGGTCTTTTCAGTTCCAGCTCTTATCCTCTTCTAGTATCATGTTATTGTAAAGTAAAAGTATTTTACTCAAATTGAACGGGTTATGCAAAAAACAAATGAGAAAACAAGTTTCCATGAGTCTTTCTCTTTTTTTAATTTGAGTCAAGTTTATTTCCAGGAATCTTGCTGAGTGATTCCAAATGTTGCATTATCAAGAATTAACCCAAAACTGATGGTTTGCAAAACACAGGTGAAGTTGAAGATCCTGACTCTGAAGACTGCATACCATGTTCAGATGGATGCCACAATTGCAAACAGGGTAAGTATTCCCTTAATCAACTTCATTGTTATTCTTAAGGTAGGGAAAATTTAGTTCCACTCACTCTTGTCATTAGCTTAATGCATGCTGCTGAGCAATTAGTCATTGGTGCAGGTGGCTTCTCACAAACTAAATTATATTCCATACCATATTTACTTTTAAAATAAATTTCTTAAATGTATACTCAGCATAAATAATTTTATATTAATTTAATTATTAAAATTTGCAGCATTTTTATTTTTTTCTGTTTGAATGCCACACTCAGGCTGAAACATTTACTGACTTTCTGAAGCTATTAAGCTTTTATCAGACACAGATTTTTACTGTAGATGTTCAAATTTTCTATGCCTCAAAACAGATCACCACCCTGTGCTTTTTCTTCAAGGATTTAGACATAAGGACAATCCTTAAATTTCATTCAAGAGCAAGTTATTGCAATAATAATGCTACTGCTCAAAAAAATTCCTTGTTTACATTTCAAGGTTGGTGCAGGCTAATCCATCCATCCATCCATCCATCCATCCATCCATCCATCCATCCATCCATCCATCGTGCAGTTCATTTGGCATTCCTGTGAAACAGAAAAGAAAGGAAATAGGCTGAGTTGCAAATGCAGCCAGAAGTGTTAAAGAAAAAGTGGGGGTTGAGAGTTAGGAGGAATCTCAACTTCCACATCACAAAGTACTTGCCATGCTTGCAGCTTCCCTGCAGTTTCCGGGGGTTCTCCTCCTACCTGAATATCCAGAGAAAGTGAGACTGGAAAGACTAAGAAGCAGAAAGTGCAGTGAGGGAAGTCATGGGTGACCACTTACAGCCCCATGGGAGTCTGTTAAAGGGGTGTGGTGCTCTCCTCCAGGCAAGCATGGATTCTCCTTTGTCATGTTCCAGAAGTGAAAACCTTGGATGTAAAAATATGCCCTTTCCACAAAAAAAGTATCTCTCACATTCAGGGTTGCCACCCATTGCTGAGATACTTTCTGGATTTGAGTTACCAGTTCTGCAAAACTTAGAACAGCATAGTATGGGTTTTGAATTAGAGAGAAATATAGAATGTATAAATAGAAACATTTTTTAAGAAATAGTAATTTCAAGTGACTCAGAGTTTGTTATGAACATAATAGGCATGTATAAGGAGACTGGAAGGCTGTTCATGGTCAGCTGACATACAAAAAAAAGGGGCTGCACTCATTTGCCTTTTTTTCTGGGAGGATCACTGATGTCCTAAATATTAATAATCCATAACATTCACTGCATACTTTCAACTTCTTGCACTCAAAGTTCTGATATAAAAGAGGGCTTTTAAGAGCTTCAGGGATGAACAGAATGGACACATTAGTTTTCACTGCTGTGTAAAGTCAGAAGTATTAAGATTCCAGAGTTTATTTATAGGCATTCTATTAAGGAAAGTCTTTGGTGCTCATGATGCATATATTACTGAGAGTCAGAGGTTGGTTTGTTGTTAGTTCTACTTGGAGAAGAAGAATAGTAGTGGCCTAAAAACACAGTCCCAAGCAAATTTTGGAAACTATGATGTATTCTTGAAAAAAGGCAGAGCCTGTAAGCTTCAACTTCAAATAAGTCAGGTAGCTATGGTAGATACCTCTATCTACCTATATTATATGGGAGATATTTGCTTGTGTTTTCACTCTTAACATTCAGTGAGTTTTCAGGCATATTAACAACTTCATTTATAGATAAGTACAGTAATGGCTTTCTCATGTCTAATCAGAAAGCTGATATATTCAGAAACTTTTGTAAAGAAAACCCTAAAAAGCAAAAACTTCAATGCCTGCCTCTTACAAGAAGTTCATTATTTTCCAGGCCCTAGAGAAATTACACTGCCATAAAAAAAATTTAAAATACTAAAATTTTGAGGTGAGAAAATAAGGAATATGCTACATTTAGTTTCACATCTTCATATTCTTTCTATAGATTCCCTTTTAAAATTAAGTGGATGCTAGAGTGTCTTGCAGTCTTTGTCCTCTCTTCCCATTAACACAATTGAATAATTTATTCTAAGAACTGTAGAGAAGGTGTAGGAAAATTTCAATGCTATGAACTTTTCAGGTAAAAGTACAGTCGAGAAAAAAAGGAATGTAGTAATCATAGAAACTGGAATAAAAATTTATATAGGTCACATATTGAAAACTAGTTATTCATATATACAACTGCAAATATATTTTGCGCATATTTAATGATCCTCAGCTGACTGAAGACCATTCTCTCATAGAAAATCATTCAGCACCTGCTCATTCTGAAGGGCTTTAAAATCCTTCAATGTAAACTCTAAGAAGTAAAAATAATTAACTTCTTCAGTTTAGTCTGAGCTCAGGTTCACTTACTTTTATTTATTTTAAATTCTAAACATTCTAAACCAGGAGCAGCAAAATGCAAATGTTTCTCCTACTGTCTACAAATTACAAAGATTATGATTATGATTTTTCTCTTGTAGACAGAAGTCTAGTTTTTAGGAGGGGTATATAATCATATTAAGATAACTGAACTGCCTGTTTTCCTACTAGCCTGAAAGAGTTTTGCTCAAAAAAGTCATTCCCACAAGGCACCAAATAATAGATTAAACCATCATCTGCAGTCTTGGGCAATGTTGTTCCTACTTTGCACAGACAAGAAAATTGGTAAGATTTTATTCCTTCTGGCATGATGCCATGTGCCAGCAGAATAGAGCAAGTCTGCATGGGCACTTTCTCTTTTTGATCAGTAGTGACACTACATCCAGGTGAAGACAGAGGTATCACACTTTTATAATGGTTTCATAGTTTGCATACCATATCAGGCGTTTCAGAGAAGAAAGTAAAACCCACGCAGTAACACTGCTGGTTATTCTTCACCAGGTGTGAGGATACTAAAGTAGATAGTGTTTGTTTGTAAGACCTTCTGGAATCCTCAAGGAATGTAGTCAAATCTGTTTGGTTTCCTCCAAGTTTGGGTGGATTTTGTTTGAAGGCACCAGTGTGGCAATTTATCTTTACTGTATCAACACTGAAAATCTAAAAGCACATATAGAAGCTCTGAGAAGAGATTTAATCAATGACAGGTAAGTCTGTGTTGTTAAAATACAAATGATGCTTTCTTTTAAATTCAGGTAATTATTTTCTTTCTGTTTCACTTCATTAATTCAGAGGCCACTCATATTTTAAGTGTTTTAAGTGATGTAAAGAATCTTTAATGCTCACAGACACCATTCTGCCTGCAGACACTGACGAGTCCTGCAGTATGCTTATGGTAACATTGCCTTGGAAAGCACTAATCCCCAGAAAATGTATAGCTTTGTATACACAGTGTCCAAACAATGGTTGTGCACATTAGGGTTCACCTCCCTGCTTTGTCCCGCCCACATGCTCTGGGGTGCATCTGGCTCTGCTCGATGCCACAGGAGCCAGATTGGCATCCTAGTACACAACCTCCCATGAGACCTGGAAGGCAGACTCTCACACAGGCAAAAGCCAAGGCATAAGGGTGACTTCAGTACTGTTGTTTAAATTCTCAAAAACTTCTAATATATCCCTGTTTCTGTGCAAGCAAACACAAGCACAGTATTGGACAAAGTGTCTAAGAAAGTGAGCTGGATACAAGTCCACACAGCCAAGATAATCTTTATGATACCTCATACCTTTGGTACCTCAGCTCTTATAACCAAATTTTGGACATGCTGAGTTACTTTTTAGAGCAGTAATGAATGATTGCTCTCTCTGATGCAGAAAGATGCAAGCTGAAGTTCCTCATTACCTTTGACCACCAGGTTTTGATTAAATTTTAATGTCTTTTTTTCTGGTGGGTGCCAGTAAAATCATGAAGTCTAGAAAATTAAATCCAGTTTCCTCAACAAAAGGAGCTGTTGAAAGAATAAAGAAAGTTCTGCTGAAAAAAAGCAGTAAGGAAGAGGATTTTCTTTATGCCATTGCAGAATTTACCTTCCCCTTCTCAATGTGAGTTCACTTACTCACATATATAGATAACAGCAGGATAGCATTCATATTTTCTTTTAAAACTTTTAAAACCATAATGAATTTCAAGCACCTTCTTCAAAGCCAAACTTTCCTTTTTAGAAAGCCTGTGGCTATAAGCCAACACTCAGAACAACAGGAAAAATAAGGTAAAACTTTAGATTCTGAGCCACTTAAAGTAATTATTCAAAGATAATTTCAGAGTCAATAAAATGTAAGAACATGAAAATCTTGGCTCCTATTTCTTATATTTAAAATACATATGGTATTTTAGTACACATAAAATATGTGGACTATAGTGTTTTCCCAAATAATTTCAGCTCTCTCTCCAATCATATAATTTACATATGCCCTTTTGCACTTTCATAATGAACAGACACCAAATTTAGCTACCTTTTAAGGTGATAAGTGACAAACTTCTCTGATACATCATATCTACTGGCTTGCATATATACATTTCACAAGCAGAAATTGCCACACCATTAACTAATAATGCTAAGTAAATAGAAGTTCCTAGTTCATTGAGGAGGCAAATATTTGCAGCACATGGAGCTCACCCAGATCATTGATAAACTCATAGGAATCAATGGATGATCGTCTTCCTCTCAGAAGTGATTGTGTAAGCCAGGCATCCTCTCAATTTGCAGTGCCAATCTTCCCAAGGAGCCACACTTCCCTGACCCAGCTCTTAATTACTTGTGAGTTCTCTCCCACTCACCCAATTTGTGAAGCTAAAACCTCTTATGTTATGAATAGTTCTTATTCCTACAGAATACCTCATCTCCATGCAGCAAAATACAATATATACCAACTTTCAATCCATCCAAATTTCTACAGTGAGCACTATGATATGGCTTTGCAACCTTTGCACTAGGAGTTTTCAAAAGCTAACACTGAGAGTAAAGTACTCCTCAGTAGGGCGCAGAGTTATAACACTTTTCTTTTTCAAAGACACCTTACAAAAGAAATTAATAGTGAGAAGACCCAAGGAGCCATGTCCCTGAAATAAAGACCTGCTAAAGAGGCATTTAGGCCCAAGTGCGGCATTTAGCCTCTTTGATCTAGCAAGGTGAAGCCTGAGCCACTCTCAAAGGTCAGAAAGAACCTGTTTAGTTTGGTTGGGGTTACAAGGTCTATGTGAAAAGCATAAATCTATAAAGGCTGAAAGTGAGAATAAAAAATACACAAATGATCAACAAGATGCATTATACAGATGGAATGGAGAAACAGAGTTTATAAGGCTGTGGGAGTGAGAAGAAGAGTATTTGGAGAAGATTTAAGGAAGTCTGAGGCAGCTGAGAGAGCAGCACTGTGAACAGACCTAGGCTTACAGATATGGATTTATCATTACATGATAAATGAGTGAAAACTGATCTGGTTCCCATAGCAACCTAAGAAAGAGAAAGAAAAACTTCATTTCTTCAAACTACCCCTGATGATGAATAGACCTTGGCTTTCAAGAGAAAATTATGATAAGGATAGTTTTTTATCTCAGAGTAAATCTTCCGCAAGAGGTTGGTCTTGCAGAAGGGGTTTTAGATTTGCAGATGATAAGACTTTTTTCTACAAGCTTCTGTGGTGATAATATGCAAACTGTGCAGAAAAAAATGCCCAGTGATTTTTGGAACTGTTCTCTGATTTTCAGTCCTGACATTTCAGTGTAGGCAGAACATTACATTAGAGTATGTTGTCTTTCCTAGAGGATAGGGAAAAAAGAATTTCCTTGCACATTGAAGATACATGGTGCATGTATTGAAAAAAACTTTCTTTCTTTGATTTTTTTCTTTTTCTGAGATAGAATAAACTACTTCCTGTGTAAAATCCAGGCTTGGGAAAAACCACTAGAAAAGCTTAAGATACAAGACCGAATGTTGAGTTCTGTAAGAATATTCCAGATTTTAGTTTAAAGTTCTCCATAGAAATAACAGCATGGAAGAAAACTACTGGATCAGACCAGAAATTCACCTAGCTCAGAAGCCACTGACCAAACATACCCCTGAAATTACATATACAAATAAAGCTTGTATTTCCTTCAACAGTTTGCAGTTCAGAAGCTTCATGAATCAAAACAGTCAAGAAATGTTAACTGCTGAATCTTTCTGCTGGAATTACTGAAGAAAACATACATTAAAACAAATATAATCTAAACCATCTGCAGACCAGACCTTCTTTTGAGGGATGTTTGCTGCCTCCTTGGGGCCCAAGTCAGGGATCTCACCAAAAAATAAAGATTAATAGAGCCTTCAAAATACTGCCCACTAATGCTTTCACAGTGATATTTCAACAAGAAGCTCAAGGTTAATGAAAAGAGAATTTAGGACACTGGAAATAGCGATTGCCAGATCCTATGCTTTGGCCACAATAACCCCATGAAGCTGAGAGAGTTGGAATTGTTTAGTCTGGAGAAGAGGATGCTCAGGGAGAACTTCTGAACTCTCTCCGGTTGTGTGAAAGGGGGTTGTAGCCAGGTGCAGATTGACCTCTTAGCCAGCTATCAACAGGATGAAAAGACATGGTCTTTGTCTGCACATGGGGAGGTTTAGGTTGGATGTTGGGAAGAATTTCTTCAGAGAAATGGTGGTTAGACCTAATGGACTACCCAGGGAGGTGGTAGAGTCACTGTCCCTGCAAGTGTTTGTGGAAAGACTGGACATGGCACCTAGTGCCATGGACTAGTTGACAGGGTGTTAGGTAAAAAGTTGGAGTCACTTATCTCAGAGGTCTTTTCCAAACTTATTGATTCCATGATTCCTTGATTCAGGTGAGAAGGTAGTGTTCTCTTCAATTCTTCCAGAAATGAAGAGCATAGTCCCTCATAGCAGTCTTCTGGACAAAACTTCCAGTACACAGCTGGATAAACACATCATGGGTTGGGTGAGCAACCAGCTCATGGGTCAGGAACAAAGAGTGACAGTGAATGGGGTGACATCAGACTGGTGACCTGTCACCACTGGGGTTCCCCAGGGCTCCATCTTAGCCCTGTGCTCTTCAACTTCATTAACAACCTGCATGCAGGGCTGGGAGGGATACTAAGCAAGTTCACAAATGATACAAAACTGGGAGGAGTTGTTGAATTCATCAAAGGGAGGTCCTGCAGAGAGACCTCGGCAAACTAGACAACTGGACAATCACCAACCATGTGAAGTTCAACAAGGGAAAGTTCTGCACTGGCGCAGCCTCTCCTTGAGGACTGTGTCGAGTTTGGGCACAACAATATAAAAAATATATTAAGCTATTAGAAAACACCCAAAGGAGGGCCACAAGGATGGTGAGGGATCTGGAGGGGAGGCTTTATGAGGAGCAGCTGAAGTCACTTGGTTTATTCAGGCTAAAGAAAAGGATACTGAGGGAAGACTTGTCTACAGGCTACAGCTTCTTCATGAGGAGGAAGGTCAGACTTTGACCTCTTCTCTGTGGTGATCAGTAACCAGTGACAGCCCAAGAGAATGGAATGAAATTGTGTCAGAGAAGGTTTAGGTTGGCTATGAGGAAAAGGCTCTTCACCCAGAGGGTGCCTGGTCACTGGAACTGGCTCCCCAGGGCAGTGGTCACAGCACCAAACCTGACAGAGTTCAGGAAGTGCTTGCACAACATCTCAGGCACATGGTGTGACTCTTGGGGATGGTGCAGTGCCAGGAGTTGGACTCAATGACCTTTCTGGGTCCCTTCAAATTTTGAATATTCTGTGATTCTGTGATTCTCTTTATAAATGCATTCACCCAAGTTGTTTAGTTTCCTTCCATTCTTCTATGAGTAGAAGACAATAGAAGAGAGATTATAAAAAAAAAATTCCTCACTTTTGGAGCCAAATCCATATTTTTAAGAGGTTTAAAAATTGCATAACACCTTTTCTGTTAATTCAACAATTTTTTGGAATACAAAAATTAGTTTTCTGGTGGAAAAGTTTACCCAATAGACTTGCACCACAACCAACTCTCCAAATATAGAAATGTCTAGCTCAGGATTTTGAAATTTAAACTGATTACTTAGATGTCTGAAAAGTATGCTTTTAGAGGTGTTAAAAGTTTTTAAATTATCTTTGCAATGAATAAAGACATATGATGAAATTATTGTGTCAGGTAAGTCACAGTCTCCTTTTAACAGTTCGTTTGACCCAATCTGAGGCCCTGCTAAGGTTCTCCTTTTCAGATCATCACTTCCTAAGTACTTAGCTCCTTCCAGGTACCTGGATTATGCTGAGGACTAAAAAGCCACAGGTTACTATGAAAATACAGTCCAGGATCTGATTGTGGAAGATTTCATCTCAAAATAAAGGTGAAGAGAGATTCAGAGAAAATTATGTTCTTTTTCTGGCTGTAATAATTTTACTTTAAGAAATATTAACATAAAATTGGTGTAGCAGAAGTTCTTTTTGGCCTTCTGGTTTTTACTCTGAAAATTATTTTAAAATAATTTTATATCTTTAATTTCAGATGATCCAAGAATCTGTATAACATGCCTTCAAAACTATTACATGTAAGTATAGCTGTATATAACTAGCTCTTCATGACTACACATTTTTCTGAAGTAAAATATGCACTTCACTATATAGATCTGTGCTGTGTATGTTGTCTCATCCTTTAATTTGCTTGTCTGAAAGACAGGAAATGGGAAAAAGACTTGGGAAATGTTGGAAAGCTAGCAAATTATTCAGTATTGAGACCTGTTAAAACTTAAAGGACTGGTGGGGCCTTTGTATATCAGAACAGAGGAAAATGGAACAAAAAGTGTCAAAATGCTAAACAGTGCATATGGATTTGGAACAAATTTGCTTTTAGTATATTGTGTCTAGCTCTGATATGTGAAGTTCATAAGACTTATAAATGTATGGAGTTTATGCAAAGGAATAAAAAAGTAATTAAAAACTTAAATTAAATGGAAGAAAAGAACATTACTGATTTTCAAAGACAGCATTTATAGATCTCTAAAAATTGGAAAAGAAAATATTAATGATGTTGACTCTATAAACAAAGGCGTTGGATATTATGTTTTTATAAGCAATCAGCTCTTTACAATCATGATATAATAATTCTTCATGAAGCATGTATTGAGGTTTCTGCTTACCTTTAAAAAATAAAATAAAATTAATCACACTTAAGAATCCTGACATTAGGAAACATGTCTTTGCTAGTTGAATAAACAACATAACCACAAATATACTCATAATATAAAAAAATCTTCATTATATGAATAATTTCTGTTCATTATGCTGATCATGCTTTATCATTACCATTCCTAGAAACACACAGAAAATAAACTCAATGACCTTCAAAAGAAACTTACTAATGATATTCTACTTTATCTTACAGGTATAAGCAGCATTGCTATAAAGACTGTCCAGAAAATACCTACAGAGATGAAAGTTCTTGGCAGTGTAGAGGCTGTCCTAGCAACTGTGATAGCTGTGACAAGGATGGGTGCTACTCATGTGAGGAAGGCTTTTATCTCTCAGGTAAGCAAAGTACAAACAATGGCATATTACATAAAAATATTTTAGACATTTTCTTTAGAAAAATACTGATCCAAACTCTCAAATTCATAAATCTGTTCTGTGGCACAGTGGAGGCTGAAGTGACTTAACTCTTTGCAGAATGGGGCATTTGTGTTAATGTAAGGTGATTATGTTACCCAGTAGAGTAGTTTGGTTCAAAGGGTATATATACTTAAATTTCAGCTCTTTTGGACGCCTAAAAAAATTTGTATTCAATTCAGACTTTGTGAAAGGAGGGTTTTTTTAACTAAAGAAAGACATTTAAATGTTTCCTTACTATTTGCAAGTCCAGTTTTATTTTGACTTTTAAACACTGAAAAAAGCTCAGTTAAAACCACTAAATTCCAAACCAGATTCACACAAGAGTAGGAATCTCCTAGCTTTTTAAAGAAGCCATAAATCAAGCAGCTCTGGCTCAGACATGGTGCCAAAAATTAATCACAGAAATTCCTGAGGCTATAATATTCTCTTGCCCTGGCTGTTGAGAGTGCCCAGTAGTGGCATCACACTCATGGATAACTCTGAGTTGTGGGTCTGTGATTTTTTTAATTGAAATTAGACAAAACTCAAAAAGCCATAAGTTCTGCAACTTCCAGAGTTTTTGATGAGATATGCCAAACCTTAGCCTGAATCAGATTAAAATTGAGTTTAACTTCATATTCAGCAGAAACTAGAGATTCCATAAATTTGCATATGTCTAAAAAAATTTGCGTATAGCTAAAAAACTTAGGGGCATCTAGTGAATTTTTTATTAAGCCAGTAAAATTGTTTGGATTCAACCATAAAACTTTTACCCAGGCATGGACTTCCATTAAATTTGTATGTACTAATGTTTAGTATATTAATTAAAGCCAAGTTAGAGGTAAATTTAATTGCAGATTTGTTTGAAGTTTGTGAAGTTTCTCATATGCAATTGAACTGAATTTAGATTTCATGCTAAAAAATTAGAGTTTTTATAGCTGCAAAATGTTTCATGTGTGTCCTGGTTTAGGGCAAATTTGGGAGAAAACTTTCGAATGAGATCCCTCCAGAAACAAATTCAAGTAGCTGCTCTCTGAACTGGTTCGGGAAAAGATTTCTTCTGAAGAAAAATGTAAAAAATTGTTTATTTAACAAGCAAAGTATCTACAAGCATAAAAAATTAATAATATTAAATAATAAAACCTCTTGCAGTTCTGAAGAGATGGCAAATCCAGAAAGCCCTTGTCGTGGGGTGTAGCTCAGCTCACTTATGTTCTTATCAGTCCCTTCAGCGCTGCAAAGTGCCAAGGCCCAGGCCCTGGTGGGCCACAGGCGTGAGCTCCTGGGGTCTGTCTGGGTTTTCAGTCCAGAGCAGGTTTGCACAGATCCAAGAAAAAGAAAAACCACACTCTGGGGATCTTCTCTGCCTCAGCTGGCTAAAAACAAACAGCAAAGGAGAGCTCTGTCCCGCTGTCTGTCCGTGCTGCAGACAGCACAGCCCAGGAGCAGAAGGCAGAGGAGTGAGTGCTGTTTCTGAAAATAAACTGTGCGCTTCTTTTCTCGCCCTTTGCTCTCAGAACCAGTCTTAAAAGTGCAGAACTTAATATGTAACATAAGGCTACTGGGGATACAAGTATCATGAAGTTACCCAAGGACAGACAATGTCCCTGGAGACAGAGGGATGGACAGGAGTCATAATGCTTCCAGGCTCTGTTTTTATTGCAGATGGCACCTGTGTGAATGAGTGTGGAGACGGCTTCTTTGCTGATGGCATCTCTAGAGAATGTGAGCCTTGCCACAGGAGCTGTGCAACCTGTGTGGGGTACAGTTACAAGAACTGTACTGGGTGCAAAAACAGTTTCCAACTATCTCATGGGCAGTGCCTGAATCCAAGAAATTCTCTGCCAGCTGGGAAGTTCTGGAGTGGTAAGTTGAAACAGATCTTGTAATCTTTTCTGTTTCTCTGAAGACTACTACAAAATTTAGAGAATAGCAAGATTTTGCAGAATGCTTTAAACTACACTTTTGTAATTTTAAAAGTATACAGACCAAACCCATTGGTTCCACAAGCAGAAATTCATTTTCCTGCAAATACTATAACATTTCAATACAATGTAGGTGTTTCTTAACTATCTTCTCTGAATAAAGATTAAAAATAAAATTGACAAAAAAAGATAAAAATATGAAAAAGATAAAAGATGTGTAACAGATTAAGGTCCTGCAAGTTCCTTATCTGAACTACTGGGTTTCTTGTAAATTAGGTTTTAGACCAGCTTTGTGGCTATTTGTTCCCTCCAGAGAAGCCGATGTAAGTTGGAGGAAATAGAAAATAATATAGTGTTCAACTATGCATGTGTGACGTGAAAAAAAAAAAAAAAATCTACCCTCTCTCTTCTTTCCTCTCTCTGTATAGATATGCACTGCTTTCTGAGAGACCAAATATGGGCTGTAAGGCATTCTGACATTCTGGTCCTACCACATTTCCACAACCATCACAAAATAATTATTTTTTTCTTGGTGGTCTCATCCATAGCATGATGGAACAGAATCCTCTGTTCCAAAAAAGCTCACAAAAATCCAAAACCTATTTCAAATGAAAATGCCTTTATTTAGAGATATTAAGAAGAACACTGTAATAATTTTAAACATTATTTTCCTTTCTACCCATCTTCAAATGCAGCCTAGCACTGTCACAAATTTCTTATTAAAAAAGTTTTAATTGAAGAGGGCATATATAGACTATTTGTCATTCCCATTATGTCAATATATAAAGAACTATTGAATGTTTATGTTACAAAATGAAACTGTGCCACTGGAAAAAAAAATTTATAATGGAACAGTAGCAGAATCTATTATAAAGTTTAGGGATTTACATCACTAGGAGTTTTTGAGAACACATGAAAAGTATCTGACAGGGATGTTTACTGAATGAAGCAAAAGACCAGCTTACTAGCTGTATTTTTGAATCAAGTAAACATATACTTCTGGTTCATATGTTTTCATTTGAATCAAACACATCCAAGAATGACAATTCTTAGAATAATATGATCTTGTATTAGAAACTAAAATACAGTGATTAATACTTTCAGAAAAAATATTGACCATTTCAATTAATTGCCTATCTGTTGGAAAAACAATGTATCAAAATGAATAATCCTTCATCACTTTAAAAAAAAAAAAATTCCAGAGACTTAAAAATAAGATTATTAATAGAAAGTTGATCTTCTACATGCATTTCCTTGTGTTTAATCCACAGAAGCAAGCTTGGGTTTTTTCAGTTTAAGACTACATCAGCATCAGTGCCATGAAAGGTCACATCTGTAGTCTGCTCTATCTATTGATTATCTCTTTCTCACACTGTTGAACATTGTGACTTCTTGTCAATTTTTTTCTTTTGAGCATATACCTGATGCAGCTCTGCATAAATGAACATTCTTGTCCTGTGAAACTTCTTGCTCTCCATCTTGCATATCATTGGTCTTTCCTTCCAGCAGTAAAAATACACCTGTCCTAGGGACATTTCAGACTGAAAGATAATGTGTCACTCAGAGCTGTACTGGCTGGAACATTAATGACTGCTCCAAAGACACAGGATTCCTGCTGGTGATGGGACCCCAGGGAATATGGCTGGTGGCTGTACAGCTCCTCTTGGACAGACTCGCTGGGATTCCTCCAGTATGGCAGCTGCTGTTCCATGTAACTGTTGGGAAAGTGATGTGAAGCTGGTGGTATCCTGAGTCTTTTTCCTCCAGGCTTCCAAAGAGAAGAGAATCTTCAAGTCAAAATGTAATGAAGTTGCCACTGTGTTTATTGGAGTTACATCCTTTACTAACTACATTTATTGACATTTTCTGATGATTCTTATTCAGACACTGTCGGCTTATACAGTTCACATAAAAATAATTTTCATTGTTTAAAAAACAACACAACCTGAATGGTTGATTTTTGCTTAGAATATCACTCACTCATTACTTTTGATGATTTCATTCAAGGGGAAGATGTCAGCTGAGTCCAGATTTCCAACCATACTGTCTATATTGAAAATTCTTGTTCCATGCTAAAGGTCCTTAACAAAAAAAAAATAGGATTCAGGAAGGCAGGACAAAAACATATTTAGCTCTAGCAGTGCATCACACTGATAAGGTTGTTCCTGGTTAGTGACTGCAGTACATTTCACATCCTGGCAACACTTAAATATATATGGATCATTTTAAAAGGGAAAAAAACACAGCAAACCAAACAACCAAAAATTTTCTGTGTTTCACAATCTGTCACAATTATTTTCATCGTTGTCTAAAGCTTTCTGAAAAGAAATAGAATTTAGGGGATGCAGTCACTATCATTATCTACTCAATTCTGTAGGATTAGTGGAAGAATAGATAAAACTAAAACCTATCTCTGCTCCTTGCAATTTGCTGAGTAGTATTCTGGTTCTTATACCTGTACAGAAAACATCCCTGGGTCAAGAACAATTACAGCTTATTTTAAGCATATTTGTAAGTCCTCTGTCTCTTCCACTGTGTTTTTCAAAGATATACATAATATATACAGATATATAGAGAAAATATTTTTTGTTTCATACTTGAGGGCAAAATCAAAGCATCTTTCCAAGTCTTCCATCAGCTGTTCTGGATAAATGTATCTGGGAATCTTTTATCCTACTTTACCTTTTTTTGTTATTGTTGTTTTTAGGTTTTTTATACACTCTTTGATTGTATCCAGGGTTATTTTTTTCTTACCAAAATACAAGGACCTTCCACCTCATCTGTTTTCAAACTCATTTTCTGTCATGCAGCATGACAGGCATGATCAAAGTAGCTTGTCCAGGCTGTAGGGGATATTAGAATAGTTTCATGATTTTCACCAGCCCTGCATGGGTAAGGTTGTGGCTGAGTCTTTGGGTTTGACCCTCATCCTGTCTGGCTGTTCATCAATATAAGCTTCTTACACTGCATCCTCAGCATCCTCAACATATTTTCCTTAGTGCAGCACCATGGTAGAGCTGCCTCTGATCTCCAGTGTCCAGAATTAAAGAATCTGATTAAAAAATACAGGCCAGATGATTACTAGTCCTACCACTTTGGGGGATTGAGGTAGGTCTGGAAGCTAGGTATTAAATAAACAACCTTGCCCTTGCCACAGGAGTGAAGGTAGGAGAGCACCAAATGCAATCTCATTATATGGCCTGCTCCAGACTGTTGCAGGAAGACAATACAACTAGAAAGATAGATAAAAATTCCACATCTAATGGTTTACATCAGCTTTTACTATGTTACTCTTCCATTTATTCTTTTTCTTTAGAAATGTATAAATTTAGAGCTGAGGTATTAGACCTTGAATTGTATTACAAACAATGAAACAATTTCTCTCTGGCTCTTCCAGCCATACTAATTCAGTGGGTTCCACTGCGGGTTTAATGAGAATGTTGACATACCGTATGGAACAATGTGACTTTTGGGAAACATTCTTGCTTTGCTGGTTCAAGGCTAACATAACTTAAAGGGCAGTACATCAGAACCTTCCATGGAGAAAACAGCTCAGGGTCTGACTTCCTTTGCAAGCTGAGAGACTAGTCCATTTAGATTAGAATTAAAACCATTGTGAGTGTGGAATACACTTTTATTTTCTATCATGTTAAAGGTTTCACTTCCATTTTTCATGTGAGGATGATTTATAGATAGATCTGTCCCACAAATTTTTATGAGCAAACACTCCAGCATCCAAAACATTCTATTAAAAAACCTATTTAAATTTTAATTTACTTTGCTGGTATAATCTGCTGAGCAAACTGTTCAGCTGATATCAGGAATCCCTAAAAGGTCATATTCAGGTCTGAAATAATGCAACATAATTATATCTGTTATTCAGGCTTATAAAAAGACAGGGCAAGCCAAGAAAAGGAGAAAGTAAAAAGATCCCAACAAATGAACTCTAGGCTTCTAGCGTGAAATATTTTATCTCATGTATCAGATGATGAATTTGGAAGCCAGGACACACACTAGTATAAGCTTAATCCACCAAGTGAGTACATGGCCCCCGTTAACTCTATTAAATGTTTTGTAAATTACAACGAGGTCTTTGTTTTGCCATATCACTAAAAGGCTGCACCCTTAAAAATAGTAATTTTTTGGTTTAATATGCCACATTGTAATGAAAATAAAAAATGGGAAAAATAGGTATGGAAGGAGATCTATTTCTAATGATGAAATAAGTGTTTCTTTAAATAGATAAATAGCAGCAGTTTACTGTTACATACCATCCCCAATGATAAGAGCAACCTCCCAGAAGCACCACTAACCAACTGCATTTTCCTTTTCCTAAATCCAGAGCAAAACAAAATGGGTACAAATGTACTGATGAGAAAAATAAAATCAGTACAATAATTCAGGCTTTAAATGGACCTCAATGCAGCTCTGTATACATACATAGAAAGGTTTCAGAATATGGGGAGGAAAAAAAAATGCAGTACACAGGAGAGAAATCAGCAATAGGAGAGAATGGGTCACAGTCTTTTAAACATGAAAATGTTATGGTATTTATAATGCAGAATTACAGCATCATGGGGAGAGGTTGAAGACATTTTAATCACCACCCATATGTGAAATTTCAGGTTGCTAGAAGCAAGAAAACCAGTCCATTATCAAATATGTTCTTATCCACGACAATTTCATATTCTGCTTATTTGTTTGTAAAATAATATAATTGTTACAAGATAACTAAATTGATGACTAATGGTTATTGGAGGGTGTCATTTACTTCCCAGCAGTCCTGTAGTTTACTTAAATTTACATTTCACATAAGTCTTCACAATGGGAGAAGTCTAGCATTTTTTTACATACGTTTATAATTTTCAATATCTTTTACTATATTTATATAACTGCTATTACCTCATGGAGACATGTAATCTGTTTTGGTTTTTTTATTCATGATTGTATTAGCTTTGCAAGAACAGTACCATGCACAAAATAAAATCTAACAAAAGAAGCCACCCTTCAACTGGATCACATTCAAATCACATATTACTACACAGTGTAAAAGCTAGACAGGTCACCTTCTAAAAGGAATGCCATCCCAGTAAGAAACAGCACTTCATTCCCTTCTGCATCCCTCAGTACAGTAATTGTACCACAGTCCAATTACAAAATATATTGTAACTATGCAATCCTTTCAGAAATTAATATATGATTAGGAGCGAAGAATATTATAAATATACACAGAGACCTACTCTGATAGCAACTAAAAGTAGGAAGTTTAAAATCCCCTCTTTATTTGTAGAAAAGCAAGAGATTTAAATTGAAGGAAATAAACCATCTTTTGCCAGTTTGAGCACTTCCTGATAGCACTACTTGGCCTAAAGATCCATTCTCCAAAAGGAACAGGTAGAGAGAACAGGTAAAGGTGGACAACACAAAGGAGATGAGAAACTAGAAAGAACTCTTATTAACACCACTGTGGTTTCTGAATGAAATTAAGGAGGGACTATTAAGCAATTAAAATGCCTTTGTACTTTAAGGCATGCTTCTTTATATATGGCCATATCTCTGCTCATATGTCCTCAGGTTCTGTAGAGGGTTTCAGCTTTTTATTTTAAAACAAACTTCATATTTTCCAGAAAAAATGGTGAGCATGTGAAGAGGACCATACTTGTTTCTGTATGAACCCATAATTTTCACCCTGAATATTTTTGAGGACTCATTTAATTTTTCTCTAAAAGTCGAGTGAAAAAATGTGTGAGTTCAAAGGAAGATGACTGAAAAAAAATTAAAGGAAATGTGGGGACATTGTGTTAATCGGAAATAATATTTCACTCTTTTTTTTCTTAATTCATTTTGGGGTCACAGTAAACATCCTACAGTCATACGTTTCAAGAAAATCTGCCATTGTCTCACTCATGATGCAGAATCCCAAAGGAGAAAAGTGAATAGGAATAAAAATTTACCAGTTTTTCTCCACCTTTCCAGTTTTATAATCCTTTGAATAGTCTGAATGGACAAAAGCATTGAGGCAGCTTCAAAGCTGCAGTAAAATTTAGATCAAGAAATAATGAGATTCAGTTTTTGAAATTCTATAAAAGAATAAGAGAGACTTACCTGAGCCAAAGATGTTACTCATTCTGACAAAGACACAAGAATAAAGATGATCTTGACTCACATTCTGACCCAAGTTTAAATAGAGAGCTTTAGCTTTTGAAAACAAAAAATGGATATTGATTTAAGAAAAATAAAAGAGAAAAAAGAAGTATATACATTTAAGGATAAAAACAACCCAGTAGGTCTCCAAAGATCATTCATTTTGTTGAATGTTTAAGTTCTTTAAGGAAAATTAAAATATAATCCAAGAGCTTAAACCCAGTAATTTTCAAGCTTTCCATTTGCAATCAGCCCAAAGACCAAGGAAGTACATGTTGCATGACCATTTCTTCAGCTTTTTAAAGTTATTCTTTGGAAGGATCTTACATTTAAAGTGAAGAAACCTTTCATTTAAGAAGATCATATTACTGTAAATGTGTGCTGTATTTCAGCTTTTTTAGTAAATGAAAGCCACAGTCACAAGAAAGACTCATTTCACCTATCCAGAATATTTTTTTTTTAATAATTTTTACAAATTTCTTCTGTCAATATTTAAATTGGGAAATTCAAATACTTATGTTTGACTGGAAGCTAAATGTTGTTTCTGTTGTCAGCGGAAGCCTAATTGCTTGTGTACATTCCCCTCTGCTGGCAACTAGTAACTATTACAAAAAACAGGACATACTGCAGAAGGGAAACAGAAATAAAAACTAGTTAAAAAAAAAAATCTTTATTTTGCATGGTAAGGCTCCAAACATTTAGAAAAAATGAGCTCCTTTAAATATTCATCACCAAGATTTAACAACTTCGCTACTTAGCTTCATCTGATCTTCTCTCAAAAATAGCAAAAGAGAGAAGCTCTGCAAAAATAAATTTAGGATAATAGAAAACCTTATAACAGCCAACTATTCTGGAATATTTCTTATATTCTTACAGTTGACATTAAGGACACTTCTTAATATTTCATTAAATACTGAAGAGCAATGAAAAATATGAAGCTAAGAAGAAGAGTCTCCAAAAAACCCTTTGACAGTGAATCTCGAAAAAGTTAGCAATTACCTATTTGAGGATTATTTGCATAAGAGAAGTCTAAATGCTTATGTGCTACATACCTTAAAAAAGACGCAAACTTCCCTCTGCACTCAGTGGTACAGAGGGAATTACATTTCAATTATAGACAGTAGAGTCCTTTTAGCAGAACATATTGCAACCTGAAATACAGAAAAAAAGGTATTCAGCAGGGGAGAAAGAACCGTAATTATGTCAGCAAGAGTGTTAGTGTGGGAGGATTTCCTGGACCCTTAGTGTTTGATTTGCCTTCAGCATCTCAGGAAAGCCAAGACCCTTGTGCCCTCTGTCAGTGTCCCATTGGGGGGACCCTGAACTGAGCAGTCCTGCTGGATCCGAGGGTGCTTCCACTGATTCAGTCAGGGAAACCAGCAGTGCAAGGGAGACTTCCCAGCAGATCTTCCTCTTTACTAGCATGTGTTACCCATTGCCAGCAACTGCTCTTGCCCATGAAGGACACACAGTTTATGTGTGCAACACTGTATTGGTGTAAAATCACTTAAGGTTCAAAAGCTGTCGGTGATAGCATCTGACTGGAAAAATGTACTCCAAGTAACACACAGACAAACCCTAATCGCCAATAAAATGTTCTGCCTGCAGAGAACATGATTCTGACCCAACAGGTGTCCCTGTGGGGGAGAAGACAGGTTCAGCCCATTGACTGACCCCAGCAGTTATGCTAGGCTCTTTTCTACCTTTTCCCCCATTGTCAACTTACTTTTGCACTATGTGTTAGGTGGAGTTGGAGTGGCTCTAGTCATTCACACCTTTGTTACTGATTGGTGTAAGATTCTCTCACTTTGCTTTTAAAGATACTGCTATATCTGGAGAAAGTTTATACTGTGCCAGTTGCCAGGAAGAGTAACAACACCACAGGCCTTCATTATCCTGTACAAGTAGTATTCACAAGTAGTCCTGGCAAAGACTGACTAACCATGTCCTTGCTGAACAACCCACTGTTAAACCCCCAGGTTGTGATCTGCTGTGGTCTCCATGGATCATTACATAGAGATTCTTTTTTACTTTAATGAGTTTTTGAGGCTTCTCAGCTAGTTGTAGTGTCAGATGTGGTTATTATACACTGTTGTGGACCATCCCCAGTCACACTGCATGGACCTAACTTCTCTCATTCATATGGTCTTATTCATATTCTTGTTATTATTCTGTCTTCTTCTGTGGTATGATATGCATATACACAATTTGCACCTGCTTAGTATAATGCCCATAATTTCTCCTTGTGGGAAAGGGCTTTATGTAAGTTTCCTGCTTTCTTCCCTTGTTTTTATACCTGAAGCATTTGCTTCCATGGTTTTCATTTAAAATTTCAGTATTCTAAACTATCTTGCCAAAACAGGCAGAACAAAAGAATTTAGTGATATGCTGCATTTGGCTAATCATTACTGTCATCAATCAACCTACAGAAATCAGATATATTTAACTGGCAGGATGAGCTAGGTGTGCTAAATGAGGTACATAGCTCAACCTGCAAGTAACTTTTGGTTTTGTCTTTATTCTCTATTTTCAGCAAAAATCACAAGGCTTCTGTGTATTGTCTGTTGGTCCATAATTATTTTTTCATTAGTCTTATATTTAGCCATTGTTGTAATTTGCTCATATCAAAATACAAAGCTGCATGCCAAGTACATGGGCACATTGCACAGACTTTCTTCAGTTAGGTATGATGCTCCAATGTCTTTGTCATTTTATAACAGATGGTTCTGCAAAGTGTACTCAAAATTTGCTTTTCCACAGTCATAGGAATTTCATTTGACACTCATTAGGCTGCAGTTTGGAGGAAAACAGCAGGCAGTAGTACCTTTGGGAAGAACAAGTTAGTAAGTGTTTTTCTCAACCCTTGATAAATTAGGGAGATGGCCAATCACCACCTGTATGAATTTTAATTTGGGTAAGTGTTGCATTCTGCACCTTGGGACAGTGCAGCCCTAGTTTCTTGTACAGACTAAGGAGCAAGAGGCTGAAGAGAAGTGCTGTGGAAAGGGACCTGGGTGCTCTGGTCAATGGCAAGTTGAATGTGAGAGAACAGTGTGCCCTGGCAGTCGGGAGAGCCAAGTGTGTGCTGGGATACTTTAAGCATAGCACTGACAACCGGTCAAAGAGGAGATTGTCCTGCTCTTCACCACACTGATGCAGGCTCAGTTTGAGGACTGTGTGCAGATTTGGGCAGCACAATATGGGAAAGTCAATAAGCTATTAAAGAACATCAAAAGATGGGCCATGAGGATGGTGAAGGGTCTGGAAGGGAAGCTTTACAAGAAGAGACTGCGGTCATGTGGGTTTGCTCAGCTTACAGTAGAGGAGACTTCATTGTGGTTTTCATCATTCTCACAAGGAGAAGTGGAGCAGCAGGTACGGATCTCTTCACTCTTGTAATCAGTCACAACACTCAAGAAAAAGGCATGAAGCTTAGTCAGGGGAGCTTAACACTCAACACCAGGAAAGATTTTTCACCTAGGGGGTGACTGAGTACTGGAACATGCTTTCCAGGGAAATGGACACAGCATCAAGCCCGACAAAAGTTCAAGAACGTTTGGACAATGCTCTCAGCTTATGAGGTGTCCTGCACAGGGCCAGGACTTGGACTTCAACAGTACTGCTGGTCCCTTCCAAAGCAACATATTCTATGATTACATGGTTTCTGTCTCCTTCTGACTCAGAACTTTTAGGTTACAAGGTAATGGTGTTCTGCAACAATTTTGTTCAAAATGTCAGTGAAATACCTCATTAAACCAGGTCCCCAAATGTACATACTTTCTAGATCTTTCTCTTTGCAATCTATTAATATAACACATCTGTATTTGTGTTTGGAGAACTACACTGAAATCAAGGTTATTGGGATAATTATAAAATTAATAACATCATTACAGTTCTCATTTGTGATGAGCAGTCCAGAACACTGCCTTAGTTAACATGAGGACAAGATTCATATTTTCCTTTAATACAATTCATAACTTACCATTTACAAGAGAGGAGTCAAGCACAATCATTAAGTTCTTCAACTTCATGAATTCCAGAAATTCAGAGGTGCATTTTCAAAACACCTTAGGAAAACCCATACTTAGCATCCCTTCTGAAGGGAGGAGAAATTAAAAAAAACAGATGGTAAAAGAAGGAACTTTTTTCCCTTTCATCCCAGATGGAAATAGAAAATTGCTGTCCTGTGACTCTTCATGTATGACCTGTGAGAAATCTGCTGATGTGTGTACTTCATGTCCAGAAGGTAACATTTCAGCTTCCTTGGATAAGTGACTATAATATTTCATATCCTATATGCTTCCAGAGGATGTTTTCGTCAGTGGTCACTACAAAGTCCCTTAACAGCTTAAAGGGCAATCAGACAATCAAGTTGAATTCAGGCAACAGGGCATGTCCTTTGCAATATGGGTTAAAATGTTGATGGTGTTCCTTTTCTTTCCTTTTAATTAAAATTTGTAGATATGATGCAGGAATTACTGAATAGGGATTTCTTCAGCAAAACATACTAGATAATCCTGATGATTCCTTCTAACTGTCAATGTCAGTGAAGTCTGAGCAAAATATTTTGGGAAATGTCTTGAAGAAAGTAAGTTTTATTCATGCTTTTAAGAACCAAAGTTGAATTTTGAGAAGTTGAAAGCTTTTTTTTGTAGCCATCCAAGGCAGAAAACTTTTAAATATATTTCTAATTGATGCCTTTACCCCCCTGGGTTGCTCTTCTGCCAGGAAAATTTCTTATCCATGACACCTGTGTTTCTCTGTGCCCTCCAAAATATTTTCGCAACATTGCAAGTGGAAAGTGCGAGATGTGTGGGGATGACTGTGAGGTGTGCTCTGACCAGTGGCACTGTCAGAAGTGTCAGGCTGAACAGAACCAGCTGCTCTTCCTCCACAAAGGCAGATGTTTACAGGAGTGCCCTGAGTAAGTAACCCCTCTTACATCATCCTGATTTTTCCTCTGTGCTCTTTCTCTTTTAATGTTCAGATCCATTATTAAACTTTCAAGGAAGATCTTAAATAATGCAAGCTACCAGAAACTAAGGTAAATCTAGTTTTCAGACTGCCTGAATAAACAGTATTTTCTTTTGGTTAGAGAAAAAGTAAAAAAATCAAAAGTGAAGGTAAGACATTAAATCCTATGAAAGACGGAACAGCTCTCAATGGCTTTAATAGAAACATGGCACTTCATGGCAAATGATAATAAAGGTTCTAGACATTCTCCAGTTTGTTCCTTCCTCCAAGTAGTACAGAGCAGAGATATAAACCCAGGTAGTGAGTGCATTAGAGTCCAGATATGTAAATACAGTGCTTAATGATGTGTGTTTCTCTCTATGGCTCAATGTTTATTTTATGTATTTTTATGTGTGGAATTTAAAGATTCCCATTTGACTGCAATGGATATTAGACCAGGCACATGAGTAGATGAGGTTCTCTCTTTTCTATGCTTTTTTCATCAGCATCCATCTTATGTATATATACATAAAACCAATGCTACGCAGAAAAAAATAAGACTTGCTTGGTTAACCTTTTTTCTTCTGAAAAATGTGAAGCTCCTGCTTTTCTTGCAATCTCTCTGCCACTGCCTTCCTGGTAATTTTGTCAAATAAATCAATGAGAGTCAGTGGAACAGGTTTTCTTTGTGAAATGTCACACTGAGTGCAAGGTAATTGCAGTAAAGCCTGCTCTAGTCCAGAAACAACTTTTAATATTAGAAACTGAGGCAGAAAACCATTAATTGTGTTTTGGCATTAATATGTCTCTTGTCAGTACTAATTTCCCAGGTACCCTACTCAGAATCAGTATAACAAAATTAAAACGTTTTATATAGCACTATTCATTTCAGATGTTATTATCCCCCTTTTTTCCCTAAATTCAAGACTGTAAATAATGGTTTCCCATCACTGAGCAAAATTCACAGGGTTTAAACTCCAGTTTCAGATTCTGAGGTAAAGTTCTTGGGACACAACTACTCTCCACTGGAACGAAAAATGAGACTATTAAGAGAGTTGTCTTGGGTTTTGGGACATGTTTTTAAGGGATAAAAATGTTTGACTGACTGCACAATTAATTTCTGACAGGAGTTTTGAAAGACTAGGCAAACCAAGTATTCAATATTGGAACAAGAAAAGATGACAGGACTATGATAAGTAGTTGCAGGACCTTGACAAAAGGAGGATAAAAAAAGATGAGAATAGGTGGCAGGCATGGCTCCTCCTATCTTTTCTCTAACCTTGCTCCTAATGCATCTCCCCAGAGTTTCTTTGGAAAGATCATGTCCAAGGAAAGAGGCACACCTCTATAAGGAGTAACCAATTTTGCTAGTGTAAAGTACATATTCTGGGAGTACTTTCTATCTCAACTACTTCTTCAATTTTCATCAATGGCTCCATAGATTAGCAATCACGTCAAATTGTTGACTTTTCCTTTAACCTTGTAACAATTTAGTTTTGAGAGTGCAGACAGATTTAATTCAGCAGCTCCTGTATGCATCTTCATGTGAAACAGAGGTGCAGATTTTTTTCTATATTTATAACTAGTACTCCCAGCTGTGGCTGTCCACATTTGCTCTCACACCACAGAAATCATCAAAATGTTCTTCCTCTTTGCCATCTCTAGCCTACTCTCAGTAAGGCAAGGTATTATTTAAATATCCTGGGGTTTGGGATTTTTTTTCAATCTCTGCCCTCATTCTTTCTAGCTTTCACATTTCCGGAGTTGTGTCCTCTCTTTCTCCTCTCTAGAGCCACTGAGGTTACCATTCTCTTTCTTTCCTTCATATCAGTATTTCAGGTCAGCTGCGCAAGACTAGAGACTGCATGTTTTCCCAAATGTTATATATCTACCTTACGTAAGGGGAACATAAAGACAAAAAAGTACAAAATAACTTAGACAGCAGGAACAAAAAGAAAGGAAAGCCCTTCAAATAGCACTAACCACGTACATTTTCTGCTTTCAGACACAGGGGATGTTAAGTGGAAGACAGGCAAAAAATTGTATGAGAAACATGTTTGATCTAGTGAAGTGTGTATGCTCAGAGAATCTCATTTAGAGTTGTAATTCTCATAGCCTGAAGTAACCAGCAGTTTGCTTTGTGTTTTTTTCATTCCATAGGGGATATTTTAATGATTCGGAGACTTGCAAGGAATGCAGTGGATCCTGTAAGACATGCATGGGAAGTGCAACCCAATGCCTGTCCTGTAAAAGTCCTTTGCTTCTGGAGCACTGGGAATGTAAATCTACTTGTTCAGAGAAGCATTTTGCCTCTGAAGGAATCTGTAAACATTGCCCTGAAATGTGTCAGGAATGTATTCACGATGAAATATGCACAGGTATTACAGAGAACTGCTGTTCTGTAGAATAAAATCCACCTGGGTGTGTCTGGACCGACAGAAAACCAAGTCCGAATTCAGTAATGTGCAAAAATAAAAAAAAAAAAAGAAAAAGTGAGGTGCATATCATTGATATCATTGTTAATCCCTAAAACAGATTGCGGTGAGACTAATGATTACTCTGTAAAGATTTCACATTGCTTTGCCTGGTTCTGTGGTTCTTCAGAAATTCCTGCTGGTTTTGTTTTATTTTTGATCTAGTGTACTCAACCTTAAAAACTTGTGCACCAATGTGAAACACAGAATGTTACTTTTCTAGCTTAGTTGAACTTCACAACTCTTTACCATTTTTGCAAATGACCACTCTTGTTAGAGAAAGAAATCCCTATAAAGAAAGATATTAGGAAATCCTAATAAATGCCCTTCCCGGCCCCCCCCCCCAAAAAAAATGCCTCCCCAGATATTAAAGGTAGTTAATACTGAGCGAGACATTCTGGAAACATACACATGGACAAAATAACCGTAAACAAATATATTAAACCTAATACTCATAATAAAATAGCAACTTATTCACAGTTCTAGGCAAGAACAGACATTTAGGTCAATATATTCTAACTAAACTCATATTTCAGTAATAAACTACACAAAAGTTCAGATATGTACATTCTTGATTTTGCAGGAAGTTAATAATGCAGAAAAATGGCAGAAAAAAGGCCATCTATATATTAATGTCAAATGGCTAGGATAATATCAAGCCATTTATTATCAATATTAAGGTAAGCAAGTGACTTTTTCTCACAGTTTCTTGCTGTAACACAGAAGACACCATTTGAGGGTTGGGCCAAGGTAGGTCTTTTGGAGCCAAAAGATTTGAAAAAGGAAGTTCTACTTTCTCAAGGTGTTTTGATGACTTCTGTAATGACAATCTAGAATTTACTGTTTCCTTAGGACTTACCGTCTCTCGCACTAGGTCAGAATTTGCTGCCCATTTGCTTACCTGTGTTCTGCTGTCCCCTGTAGAGTGTATGGACGAGCTTTTCCTGCATGAGGGGAAGTGTGTTCAGGAATGCCCTTCACACTTCTACCCTGAAGACAAGCACTGCTTTCCCTGCCATGCCGACTGCAAGGACTGCAATGGGCCAGATTCTGATGACTGCACAGCATGCACTTTCAGTTTGTTCGTCCTCTACAATGGCATGTGTTTTGAAGAGTGCCCTGAGGGGAGTTACTATGAAGAAGCCACCAAAGACTGCCAAGGTTGGCAGGTGTTGTTTTCTCCAGGAGAGTATTCAGATACAAGTGGGTCTGTTTAAAGGTCACCCACTAAGGGCCTGCATGTGACCACTAATGTCATTACTGGTGTCTTGGAGTTGAAGAGGATAGCTAAAGCAGAAAAATAATTAGGTTTATTGTAGAACAGCAAAAATTGAAGAAAGGAGAGAAGGAGGTAGCCAGGACACACATACTTATTATTACAGGCAACCACTGTGGTAAAACGCTGAGCATGACTGCAGAATTGCTGAGAATTGCTGGAGACTCCATTCACTGCTGCCAAAACAGTGCTGATGCAAAAGAAAACCTAAGGAACTACTTGAATAATATTGAAAATTACTTCCCTCAGGTTTTCATCCTGAGATTACAGGTGCTCCTTCAAAAATTAAAGTAGTAATAACACTGAAAAATCCAGAAATGGTAAAATTCCTGTTTGTCCTTTTCAGCATGCAACAGGACATGCCAGACTTGTTCTTCCACTGTCTGCCTAACTTGCAGAAATGGATGGATATTGAACCATGACGGCCACTGTGTGTTATCTGGATACTGTTCTCCCACTGAGTACTACATTGAAGAAATTCAGACCTGCAAATCTTGCCACAAGAAATGCTTCCACTGCTCAGGACCCACTGAACATCAGTGTCTTAGCTGTGTAAATAACCGATACCTTCTCAGTAAGTGTCTCTCTCTTGCCTCTAGATTTCATTCTATACTGAAAGCATGGAATAGACAAGTTTTCATCACATTTGCAAAGCATTTGGACTGCATCAACCAATCTAAATAATCTAAGGAGGATGTGAGGAGTAGCTAAATTTTGCAGAGAGAATTTCTTCAGCAGGACTACGTGGAAACTCTGTGAGGCAGGGCTTGGGACTCACAGGAGCTAATGCAGTATTTCTAAAAAGCAACAAACACCATGACTGAGCGAAAAACCCTCATATGTTTCATTTACTTGGTATCTACTTTTCCTGTTGTTTTCTACAAAGAATTTAAAAGACAGCTATCATTAGGTTTGTTGTTGCTGTTGCTGCTGTTAATGTATCCATAAAAGGTGCACATTTTCATGTTGGCTTGTTTAATCCCTGCAGAAATCTGATGAACAGAGGAATACTTAAACATCCATTAAAAGGGATCACTAAATCAGCATCTAGTGAGTGGCCAAGGTGCAAAATTACTTTCCTGACTTTGGAGCAAAGAGTAGGTTTAAGACTATACAGTCTCAGAAACAAATAGGAAAAAGTTAAAATCCTGACACTGAAACATTTCTTCTCTACATATTCTTCTAAAAGCAAACAAAAATTTTGATAATCATTGGGAGGAAAAAAAATATTAAATAATCCTTCAATGCAGGAAAGATCTAAAAAACAGTGTAAATTAAAAGTGAACCTAAGCTTTTTGAGTCTAATTCTAATGCAGATTTTACATTCCTATATTTCTGAGGCCTTGCATTAGACCTACCTCTTTTATCAACACATTCAGCTGTTTTGCACCATTATAACTGGTAAAGTTGATGGACAAATGCAAATAAACGTACTTAAACTGAGATAAAAATGCAAAAAACCCCATACCTGAAATTATCTTCCTTTGTCCAATTGCAACCCAAGCAGCAAAATTATCAAGACAAATATGTAATGAGCACAAGCAACTTGTAATTTACTGCTTTATTACCTGTGTGCACTTGCAGCTAATTACAGCAATACTAACTTCTCATTCAGGATTCCTTCTATAACAACTGAAATTTCACTGAAAAAAGTGGGACTTATCTGGTTTTGCAGCATTACAGACATTTAATTCCATAACATAAAGTAGAAGTTGCAGACAAGGGTAAAGACCAGTAAAAAAATATCATTAAATCTCAAATCTATCATCAGATTAATCATCCACACAGAATGAAATTAGATTGATGCTTTGAGTGAAATCTAGGGAAAACAGCAATGCAGATAAAAACTTGCTTTGCTACTTTTGATTATTCTAAGGAAATCACATCTGCTGTTCCTTATTACGCTACTTTATTTTTCAGAAAGATAAAAACTTGCTAGTCCTGAAGAACTTGCTAACATGCATAAAACACAGAAAGGAGGATTAATGAAATGACAAGAATAAAAAAATAATTACTATACCCCAATACTGGATTTTCTTGTTCTGATACATTATCTATCAACATCTCCTGCTGATACAGTTTGCTCTAGTACAGCTGCATGAGATCTTTTATAGTAGCAAATACTGAAATATGATGTGTTACTTCACATTGTTGTCTCTGCAGACAGAACCTGTGTTGAAACATGCCCAGATGGACATTATGCTGACAGCATGGAGAGGCAATGTTTTGCATGCCACAGCACCTGTGACACTTGCACTGGAAAACACAGCTCACAGTGCCTTTCCTGCAAATTGGGCTGGTACAGACAAGGAAAAGGATGTGTAACCCAATGTCCAGCAGGGTAAGGCCCAAGACCTTTTGCTAAGATCTATATCACAGAGAGAGGTTTGAGAAATTAGATTACTACAGCATTCCACATCAGTGTGAAATAGAACTGAGTTTTGGTTTCAGGAGAAAACTTCTTGTATTTTCACAGTACATTAGGGATGGAAAACCTCCCTCCACAGTTGAAAACTCCAAAATTGGTGCCCAGATGGCAAGTGCTTAGATGTGGATAGGCTCACACTCAGATGATGCTCTTGGCTATCTCTACACGTAACAGTATGAACCAGTATACTAAGTTATATGTCAGTCAGCCTGAGCACAGGCAGAAGAGCCTCCAACCATCACTGTGGCCTCCACTTAACGTGAAGTTAAGTGAAGTTTGGATAAGGTTATTTTTTTTTATTTTTTTTTTTGCATTGACTTAATGCTTACAGTGGGTGATAACAAAAACAACCATTAAAACAAGTTTGAACAGAGCACTCATAATTCTAGAGAGAAACTTTAATCGATTTAAGTTTAAAATGTGAATTCAGTGTACTTTTGGAAAATTCAAATTTAGAAAGTGAACCTATGATTTCTCTTTCAGATCCATCTAATTTAAAACTAGAGTTCAATGGATCACATTGGCTGCCCATCCCATTAAACTGGAAAACTCTAATGACCATATCTCAGCAAATTCACACAAACCATCCCTACATCAATACTTTATATCTCAATTCAACTCATACTTAAGAAATTTTTGCTGTAAACACTATACAGAGTTATTTGTATTTGTAGCTGAATTCCAATGGCCAAAGGGAATGAAATTAATTCTATTTTCACTGAGCTTACAAATACCTGTGTTCATTTTAGTATAATTTTTATAAATTGAGGTAATCATGGTAAAAAGCTAGGGATTCAACAAATTTTCCTGTGACTGCTGGCCTTTATGCAAAGTTATGCCTATCTGACCTGTTTCAGGTATTTCGCACAAAATTCCACTGGATCATGTGAGAGATGCCACAAGAGCTGTAAGGAGTGTATAGGGCCTCGACCCACAGACTGTCTTTCCTGTAATACATATTTCTACCTGTTGCATTCCACAAATGAATGTGTTAGCTCTTGTCCTCAGTACTACTATGAAAACAAGGACAACAACGTCTGTGAGAGATGCCACTCTTCCTGTTTAACTTGTGAAGGTAAAAGTATATGTTCTGCTTTGAGCAAAAAAAGGGGTCATCAAAACACCTGGAATCTTGGCTCCAAGATCTGGGAACACTTCACAAAGATACTAACCACATATATTGCTACCAATCTGGCCACCACTTCAGCCACAGTGGGTGATGCTGACCTCTCCCAGGGACTGCTGAGCTTTTCCTGGTTCTTGTTGACTTGTTGCACTCACTGCTCCATTGATTTATTTCTACTGCATTGATAATTGAGGCAAAAGCAAGTATATTAATTCCTCTCAAGCTTTATCCAGAACTGCTTCCAGCACAGAGCACAAACAGAAAGACAGCCGCTTAATAGGGAGGGCTAGGGCTGAGTAATACGTTGCCAAGTCATTGAATGGAAAAAAATGGACAGCAGTAATGAATTTTCCATCAGCCAGACCTCATAAAAATGCACATCTTAAAAAATGACTTGATTACAAAGATGGAGTCCATTTTTCACATTAATATTAAGAATAACTGAAAAATACCTCACTCTTTGAGCTGTTCTACTGTCTGCTATTCTGTGAAAGCCAAGAAACTTAATTCCAACTACACATCTTTACAGCCTACAATGGGAAGAGTAACGACCTATAAAGTATATCTTTAGGTTGAAAGGCGAACAGAAATCAAAAGCACAGTGATGTTGCTTTTAATATAATTATGTATTTCTCAATGTTAACTTTCAGAGACTGTCTATTTTGCTCTGTGAGACACTGTTTTTGGTTTGTCAATTTTCCTAATTAAACCACTTCTGAAAAAACATTAATCCTTATGGACCCATTTGGTGTCCTTTTTTACCTGAACAACATGAGATTATAGCTAATCGGTTCCATGCTGCAGCTTAGAAGACTATATCACATTGTAACACACAAACCATTTTTGGATAGTGGATGTACTGGATAGTATAGATGGTTAATTGTAACATAATAATATATGTGGAAATTACACTTAGAATGAAGCCACATTCAAGAATTCTTACAACCTAATTGTATAACAACATTATAAAAGTAGCAGAAATATTTTTGTTTGGATTCGTGATAAAAAAAAAGAAAGGCATTTTAATTTACAGACCACCTCCTCTGTTTTTTACATTATTTGGCATAAATACTATCAGATAGAATTTTTATCATCATTACCAAGAGAGAATTATAATACACAAGCCAGTCTGAAATGCATCTGTATTACTGATATATCAGCAAAGAGCATGGTGTCTTTTTGTCAAGAGCAGTAAGGAAAACCATGCATTTCCCAGTAATACAGGAAATCCTCTGTAATATAGGTTACGAATTTCAGTGGTTTAACTTCTGCTAATGTCAGTTCCTTGCATTTTCATTTTCTTCCTTTCAGACAATGGCAGAAAATGTCTAGGTGCAAGGAAATGGATGGGTGCATCTTGACACTTAAGACAAACCCATCATCTCAGTGTTTCACAGAAATACTGCATGCAGCTTCTGTCTTTAAAAAAAAGTCTCTGACACACAAGGTGCTTATGGTGCTCTGGCTGTACCTAATGAATAGGGTTTTTTTTCTCATGCACTTAAACAATTTATTTTTTATTCAAACATAAACATCTCATAATTAATGGTTGTTTAAAAATAGTTAACAGGGATGGATTTGTAGTATGGAGCATGGATTTTGTGAAGGATAGCATTTGGTGAACATTCTCCACAATTTTACTCCAGTGCTCTGACCCAATTTATTTTCCTGAATGTCAGAGATCCTCTGTACCACTGATTCCAAAATCATCTTTTCATGACTATCAAAACCCATAAGAAATAAATTTTGTTTGCACTTAAAGTCCCAGGACTAGGTGCAAGATTTTCTAACACCAACGTCTTTGTATGGAAAGCCTCACTAATGATTTTTGCCACTGACAAACATCCTTTTGCTTCATAGCAGTATAATTTTTAAAGGAAGTTAGCTGACATTTCCTTGTTGTAATACTATTGTTTTGTTTGCCTGTGTAGGGAAGGGAGCATTCAGCTGCACATCTTGTGTATGGAGCTACAGTTTATTAAATGGAATGTGCAACTCAGACTGTTTTGTAGGTGAATACAAAGTCCAGGAGACATCAGGACAAAAGGTACCTATTTGAAGTCTTTTTGTACACAATACAAACAACACATTGCTCTTCTGAGTTTTTAACAGTGCCTATCTTTAAATATACTTACTTTTTTCCTCTTTTGGCAGGGGAAGCCTTTTTTCTCTTTCTGGGGTTACCTTATGGTCAACAAAGATATCAAAACTACATGAACAAATTAGTTCTATTTATGATAGTGTTTATTTCTTTCAGTATAACTGAGATTTCTCCTTGGATTTCTGATGCCTTTTCTGTAAGAAATCCTTCTGCATTTTTGATTGACAGCTCTGCTGGCAGAAACCTCTAGTAGGACAGGCTGAAGTTAACAGAGCTGTATATTTAGTTGAGCAGGGCCACAATTAGGTTTGGGTCTGTGCTCCACCTTCCAGTTTTCCACACCAATTGCCTTCTAAAGATGTTTATTCAAGAACATAGCAGCAAGGCATACCTGGGATGCTACAAACCCTGGAGTCTCTGTCCTGGAATATTTTCTTGACAGTCCCACTTCATAGCACTGAATCTGAAAAAATGGCCTTACTTGAGGCTGGGGACTACACAGGTCTGCAGGTCTTTGCAAAAGCTTTGACTCTTAAGAAATTATGAACAGCTATGATCCTGCAATCTTGCACAGGTTTTTCCATCCAGGATAAACAGCCTTGCAATCTTAACCACAAGTTTTGTGAAAGTTTATTGGAGTTTCCAGATCTTCACAGTGAACATGTCCCATGGCCAGGAACTGTGAAGACTGGAAACACTGAAGCAACTGACTTCACAGTATTCTGCAAGGCAGGTGCGATCACAGTGACCTCTGGTAGTCTCTGTACACAAGGGTTCCCAGAAGCCTGGATTTTAGGAAGAGTATTTGAATCTAAACTGTTTCTGTAGGAAAAAAAAAGTGACACAATCTAAGAGAAATCTGTTTTGCTAAAAAAATTCCCAACCACCTTTACTCCCTACTTTTGCTTCCTCCCTGGGTAGAGAGGAAATTCATACTCTGACTATTTCATATTGCTTCTTCCATGTCAGTTATTTTCCTGACTCAAAAAGCTTAAAAGCACGAGTAAATTTGCACATCCTGCCTAGCTAGGTGAGATCTCTAAGGTCTTACAACACTTTACATCCTACAAGCAGATCACTGAGAAATCAGAAAATAGGAAATTTTGAATTTGCTGTTGTATTTTCACATTAACACTCTTGGTGCACAGAGATGACAACCACAATGATGACTGACAGGACAGAACTGCCAGGTCAGGTCCAAAACACACAAAATTAGAGGTGCATTTCTTGTGTTCTGTGTTTGAAGGACAACAAACCCAAGTGTGAGAGATGTGACAGCTCGTGCACTGAGTGCAAGGGACCTGGTCCTCTCAACTGCACAGTCTGTCCAGCCAGCATGCAGCTCTTCCTGGAGGAAAGCCGCTGCCTGCCCTGCTGCAGTGACACTGACCCAGCAGAAACCCCAGAGTGTTGTGACTGCAGTGAAACACAAGGTAGGACCATGCTGAAGAGCAGGAATAGTGCTAAGTGTTTTATGGTTGATTATGCTGACATTATGCTGCCTGAAAACTGGACTAGAGTGAAAATGTGCTATTGGTAAACTGTGTTTCTACTGATTCATCAAAAATAGGGAAGGTTTTACTCAAATAATAACCATTACGTCTGGTGCTGGAGATGGCAACTTCTCGCACTCAAAGTTACTATGTTAAATGGCCTGGCATTTCATAAACTGACTGGTTGATGAACTAGCTTACTTCATCGCATTCATGCACCTGATAGTTTTTCTGCTTCTTTCTCATTATTTTGAATCAAATAACGAAGAATAGATATCCCAACAACGTTACTGACATCCTTACTACATAAGAACAACAGAAACACCATTGTGGTACCAGAAAAACTAGGTATTTTGTTGACTGCTATTACTGAACTGGACACACTGTACCAGTTTTAAAACACACACACACACACACACACACACACACATACAAATACAAGCTCATTTCATCCTTTTTTTTTTTTGTTCTTTTGTTTTTAATTGCTGTTGTAGATGACTGTGTATTACAGAAAACTCTACCCCCTGAGCGAAAAAGCAAAACTACGTTCTTTGTTATCACTTGCATTTTGCTTTTGCTTGTCATCGGAGCCATTGTATTCAGCTGGAGAAAGGCAAAAACAAAAACCCAGCCTGTCAGTAAAGGACGGTATGAGAAGCTGACAAATCACTCCAAAACCTTTCCTTCCTCTGCAAGCAACTACGACAAGAATCCCAGCTACCAGGAGGACCAAGTGATTGAATACAGAGATCGCGATTATGAAGATGATGATGATGATGAAGATGACATTGTATACATGGGCAAGGATGGCACAATTTATCACAAATTTAAATATGGACTTCTGGAGGATGATGAGGAAGATGAGCTAGAATATGATGATGAAAGTTACTCATTTAGATAATTTTTACTAATTAGCCCTACTCTACTGCTTCTCCTATGAAAGTATAGCTATTTAGTTAATGTGTTTAGTTACTTGATAGCAACCTGACCTCCACAATTTTTGCTATTATTTATTGTAAAAGAAGAATAATTTCTAGAAACTTATTTTCTAAATAAATCTTTTCTAGGCTTTTAAGTAGCACTTCAGATAAAATCTGGTTAAGAGACCAAATTTCTATGCATTTATGTGGAGAATAATCCTTTCCCAATATGTATTTGTGTAACTAACACAAACTTTTCTTCAAACCATTTTGGAAAGCCCTGCCAATCACTACTAGTAATGTGATAAGCAAGATGGTTGTATCTACTTGATTCATGCCACGGGGAGAGGGTGCCAGTAGTTCACTAATTTGTGATTGGAATTACACAGCAATTCGTAACAGAATAGGCAAGTTGGAGGAATTTAATTAGATTTTCTTCATAATCACCTGGTGTTCCCTGAAGCAAACACATTCAACTTCATAATCTTTACAGCATAATTTCCTGTGAATTCCTGTATCTATGACATGATATTTTAAGATTTAGGATTGTGACTACTTCTCATAACTGTATTATATTCACAGTTTATATGAAATAGAACAAAAATATTTTATATATCAGTTGCTGATTAATCTTTATGCAGTGTTTTTCAAAAAATCTTGCGTTTTACAGATTAATTTCTCAGTTTACAACGAAGGGCAATACTGTCTATAAGCATGTCACATAGACACCCATCCTGCACCATCAGCAGGTGGTGTTTATATTGTAAATGGCTCAGGATGCTCAGACAATGGCAAAGGGGATATTTGCACTTTTCTGGTAATTTTTATTACTATTACAGAAATAAAAATTTATAATTCTAAAGAAAAGCATGGCCATTTGTTGTGAAGAATGAATCCTTTATCCATCTTAGATATGTCGTTATTCACTACATTTCATTAAATCTCAGAGTTTCTCTAGGTTTCCAATAAGGATCTGCTCTATACACAATAAGGTTGCATATAGAAATTTAGTGTTTACAAGGAATTGTGTAAAGATACCAGCTTTTCATGGCTCAATGCCTCAGAGGAATTTTCAGTATTCCATATATCTAAAGACCTCAGGATAGTTCTACCTGTAAGATTAAAGATGTTTTATGCAGAGGCCTATTGCTTCCAATTGAATTTTAACCTTCTAGTCATTGAACCTTCAGTAAGAGAGAGGAATTAAAAGTAATGTGACTTCACAAAAGCTGAAACAAGTACCTAAGTATATCAAAAGCTGTAAAGCAACATTTGACAGCAAGGTACTTCAGAAAGATACATGTTATGTTTCACTTCTCATTTATGAAACAATTCCTCAAAAGTAACCGATATTAAAACTTTTCTAAATACCACACTAGCAAGTGCCACCTTCTGTTTTAAGAATTTCTCTTTCATCTTTCTACTTTGTGTTTTTGGAGGATACATATTTCATATTACAATCAGACAGCAAGCCATGTGACCCAGCAGAAGAATTATTTTATGTGGTCTCCTGAACAACAAGAAGCTCTGCCATGAGCTGGCACATTCCTGGGGTTTTCTGGGTTTTCAAGAAGCCTGTTCCCATGTGCTGGGCTTCTCTGCACAGTCTGTGGCAGATGTGGTTGCTAGTTTTTTTCCCTATTTGTTTTTCCATTTCAGAGAGTATCACAAATGGCACTTTTGTAACCCCAACATTAATAAGTCCTAAGAGCTTATCTCTTCAAAGAAAGCACTCTTGACAGAACTGACGAAATACAATTTTCCCTACATTTTAAACATTCAGTCATTAAAAAGCACACACACAAAACACATCCAGTTCACCATAATTTTATTTTACTCCATTTTACTCCATTTTGGACAATGCATTCTGTCCAGACCTCTGGAAAGTGAGGAAATTTCTTCATTTTTCTCTTGAACAAACTTTCATATGCATATAAATACCTCCGCTAATTATGCAGCCCATTTATTTTAAGTAATTTCAATCATACCTAAACTTATTTTAATAAGTATTATAATGATATGTGCTACAGGGTTTCAAGATTGAACTCTGCATGGTAAATTGCTTATGAAATGAGTGTGTAGCCATCAGAAAGTATTTCTCATCTTTGTGTTTATTTTTACTGGCTTACTGCTACTACTGAGCATTTAATAACAGATTACAGAAAACAATTTATGTATGAAGTATAACATCATTGTGAACTGGTACTATAGCAGCAATGATGGTGACCAAGAATTAGCAAACCTAAGCACTGCTATAATTACATATTCCCTTACGTGGAAGAGTTGTTACCTAAATCTTACCTTCTTCCAAAACTACTTTTTTTTGTCAGGTCACTGGAAAAATGGGAAATAGTATTTTTCTGTTAGCTCTTCCTGCAAGCTTCAATTGTGTCTCTTCTGTGTACATTTTAGGTTTCAGTTCTCCATTCACTGATGTGCATTTACTTACAGAATCAAACTGCATTCAAGCAATTTTTAATTTATGTTATGCAAATCACACTATCATTTTTCAGAGAACTGCTCTACTCATAGTTTTGGCAAGAGGGTTTTTGTTTGTTTGTTTGTGTTGTTGTTTTTGCTGTGGGGTTTTTTTGTTTTTTTTTTTTTCAATTTATGATGATGACCAGAGATCAGATTCTTCTTCACTTGTACACATGTTCAATTAGAAGCCTATGAATATTATGGAATTTTAAACAGCAGGGAATGGTAAGTACCAGATCCAGAAGCAAGAGATTAGCAGGCAGACCTTGGAAACATGGGGATTCAACCACGAGTAACACAGGAATGCTGATACAGGTAAGTACTTGTATAAACCACATCTATGTTCAGACTTGTACTGGTTACCGACTTCTTGATTATACTTCAGCTGCTACAAATTCTTTATCGTGGATGAATGTGTATTCAATCTGGACTTATACTACACACAGCAAATTTCTGTAACTGTAACTGGTACTTTACTTCACTAAATTTTATAATCTTTGCTTTTCCCTATAAATGGAAATTCCTATTGAATTTGAATGCTCAATACTCTGTACTTTTGCAATCCACTAAATATTCCTTACATGCAAATAATATTTGCATATTACCCTTTCAGTATACACTTACTTAAACTTACAGAACAATAACATCTAAAACTCTAGTTTTGTTTTTCTAACTAGTTATATAAAATGCTCTTGGCTTTCTGATACAAAGCAGTAATAGTTCAGGAATCTTTGCTTTCAATAGGTTATATAAGAAAATAATTCTAACACTTGAAATACAGCATAATATTACAAAGGCATGTTTTTATATCCTCATTCATATGAAATCCAGGTTGTCTGCATCTACTTACCCAGCCACTTGTCAATTGCATTCTCATACTTTCTCGGATCCTTTAACCAGTCTTGATGCCACCTAAGGTTTGCAATAACACTTGAGTAATTGTGACCCAAACTTTGCTTCCAACTGATGAACTGTTGTTTGTTATACTCCTGAACAGCAGAAGAAACTTTAGGATAGTTAACTACAGAGCGAAGTATTTTGTCCAAGGAATGTACAGTTACTGGGAATTTTATGGCAACATTTGTAAGCTCATCTGGATCAGCAATAAGGTCTGTAACAAACAAAACGTCAGTTAAGATTCAATTTGCAATAAAGTAAATTAATGAGTCAGCCAAGACATAGAAGTAGCATACCAAAGAGTTGGGGCGATACTGAAGAGCCATCCGAGTATGTGATGTATTTCCACTTGCCAGTTCTCAGCATATACACAGAGGAATTCACATTGCACCCATGAAACTCACTCAGCACCCAGGAGGGCCGAGGTCCTCTGGCTGATGCTTCGCTCTCAGCATTTTCACATAGCAGTGGTGTAAGAGAATATCCACTTAGGTTCTGTGGGACAGGAATTCTTGCTATATCTAAGGAAAGAGACACAAAACCAAAATGCTACTGCTGTTTTCACGATTAAAAAAGCCTAACACAATGCTGCTAGGAATGTTGATAATAAAATGTGTTCCCCTAATTATTATCCCAAAATGTGCAATATAAAATATCTTAAGGAAATTCCTACGCCAAGCTGCCCACCATCTTGATCAAATGTATCATCTATGTATAACTCAATCTTTAAAAGAAGTTTGTGAAAATGGATCACAATAGTCTCCTTCGATGGATGGTGCTGTTTTACTCCTTAATCATGGTTGCAAACATTTCTCTTTTGCTCTGACTACATCAGGAAGGAGAAAAAGAGTAACACAGAAAGGACCCTAAAAGCTTCAGTGCTGGGGAAGACAAAACAGGGAAACCTTATGAATACGATTGTTTAGCAAAAGATCCTGAAAATATGAAACCTAGGTTTGAAATGGAATGGAAAACTAGCTTTGAGCTATAGGATACTGACTGTTAGTTACTATATAACCAAACAACAATAGCCTAGGCAGCTGAAGGAGAATCCCTGTTGATTGAACAATACCCTTCTGCTGAGAGTGAATCCAAAGGTCAAGCAGCAAGAGAAGAATTTGAAAGGTAGTTTTAAGAGTTTAAAATGCAACACTGTATGGTAATGTAGTAGTTCTTATAGGCCATATGTAAATTGTATAGAATGTGTGTCATGTAGTGGTTGGTTACTGGGAATTAGAATATTCACTACAGAAAAAGACAAAGTATTGTAACAAGAACTTCACTCTCTTAACTCTGATTCCCTTCTCCTACTCTCTCTCTTAAGCTCTCTCCCCTCTTTACTTGCCTTTACTTTTACCCTCTCTTACTTTTACCTCCTCTTACCCGCTCCTGCTCTCTTAATCTCTTTACTTCTCTTCCCCTCTCTGACTCTTTCTCTCTCCTACCTTAATCCCTCATGCTCCCTGATTCCTCTCTCCACTCTCTCTCTTCCTGTCTGACCACATTTACACTGTGGCTGGCAGTGTAAACAATCCCTTCCTCCCTATACCTAAATAATAAACTGCTTATACCTGAACAGCCTGATCCTGGAGAAGTCTCTCACTGCGAACATCTCTTTGTACATGTTTCCAACATGTTGTAACCATTTATTTCTTGAACAATAATGGTGCTAAGCTCATCTGGAGCATTCTTCATTAGTGAATAATGAAATGCTTTATAAAGGTACCCATTATTATCACCTATAACTGGTGATAATTGGCCCAGCACTTGAGGAGCAAGGCACCTTGCCTCTTTGGCAGGACTGGAGATAAAGATGGTATTTGAAGTGGTATCAATATAGTGCTCATGTATGGAAAACACTGGATAACTCCATAGCGTACCAGATGGCCGATAGAAGATGCTGTAATATCCATAAGCTCAGCATCAACTTATCCCACAAGTTTCTCTAGCTCCCAAAGATCAGGCTGCAAAGATTTTTCAGAAACATTCTGAAAAATACAGCTGAGAATCCCAAGCATGTCCTAAAACCCATGAATGGCAGTACTGCTATTTTTAATCACCCCACTGAACACTGTCTTTAGTAATTCAAAATTCAAAACTTTCCATTTCACAGAGCACTGTGGTAGTATTTAATCTGTTCTGTGTTGGGTGGTGATACTCTGTGCATATAAATTGCTCAGAGGTGACTCTTTGACACTTTCCTTCAGCAGCACACATCTTTCTTTTTGTCCTCTGCCTACCTAGCATCTAAGTAATAGAAAGACCCATAATACGTAAACCCAGCAAGTAGCTCCTGGGCATGCAGGGGCAAAAAAAATTGAGCAAATACATACTACATTCCAACAAACGAAAAAGGGATATGGGCTCTTCTGTCATTTTAAACCAGTAATGCTATTACTTGCAGTAACTGGATTTTCTATGTGCGAAGAATGGTCCTGCCACCTTCAGGAACTCCTTCTTTTCCAATAGAGAGCCAAAGGTACTTCCATACAGACCAACAAAGCTAGTGCTGCCTGGAGTTCATGCTACATCCTGTTACAAAATGTAAGAGCAGATGCACTTCCAACTCTACATTTATATCACACAGATTCTGCTGGAATCAAAATATTTGCACTCATTCTCAAAGCCAGTGCAGGCAGCAGTCTTGAGCAAAGCATTTGGATGGCGCCTTAAGACAGATTATTCCCCTGAGACAACACAAAGCAAAGCAATTAAATTTGTCAGAAAAATAGACTTGAAATCTGTTTCCTCATTAGTCAGCAGCAGCATGCAGACTGAGAACACAATACATGATAGAGATGACTCTTCAGGTTTTCATTTTCATCATACATGTCTTTTTGACGTTCAGAGTACAGAAAAGGGGAACTGCCACAACAGAAGGAATGAATTACGCTCAGTAAGTTCTGGGGAAAAATAGGCCAAATGTAAAACCCCCCCAAGAGGAAAAGACAGAAAGATGTTAAACCATCTGACCAATTATGTCACTTGGGGGAAAGGGAGAAAGAAATAAAAGATTTTAAATCTTTACATTGGCTACCATAACTTGTATAAGACCTATATCTATTACAAATATATATACATAACAATTTAATGTCAAAATTTGGAAGAGAAAGCCATTCAGATTTTATATTGTATTTTTAACTGGATAACTGGTTCACAAGTTTTGAGGAGATATAAATAGATAAATAACTACTGTTCAGTTGTTAGAAAATCAACTTCAGACAATATAGAAGTGGATTTTTCACTGACATTTACAACTAGTATCTGAAGTACAGTTTTATTCACTCATGTTCTCCAGACAATTGCAGTGTACATGTGACACCTCTTAGAGAGCAAGCCTTCCAGACTGGTTTGAAAAGAATATTTTTTCTGATTGGAAGCCTAAAAGATAAAGCCTCAAAAGATAAATTTACCTGATATTTAATATCAATCATAATTGTCTGTTGCACAATTTATCACAGATATCTGTTAAAAAATTCCATCTTAAAAGTGATTTCCATCTAAGTAATTTTAGTTCTTTTTGATTCACTGTCCAACACTGAGTATTTTTATATCTCATAAAGAAGGATATCCATTATCACATCGTTTTACTCTTGCCCAGATCATTTGTACATTTCCTATACAAAGTTTTCATCACACTTCGTCCACATGACCCTTCATAAAGCATTTTAAACTTTCCTAAGTTAGTGAACCTGTCCTCTTTCAGGTTTAATCTCATCTCTGGATGCACTCACACTGTAATTTCTATAGTAAACTGTTGGGCATGAAGGCTAGCAAGGATTACTCATATCAAAAATGCGTTTTATTCCCTTTTTTTAGCAACAAATAATCCTATATATAATCAGTCAGTGTAATTATGTGGATAGCAGTAATAGTAATAACAAAGATTACTAGTTTTTTTATTTTTTCATCTCTTTTTTTAATTTTTCTATTAAGTCCATATATATAGCCCACAGATAAATTATGTCCTGTTGTCTAACTATATTGCCTCCAATTGCATTCTGACTATGATACAAATGCAGAATAGTATGCAGGCAAAAAAACTGTCACCTGAAATTAATTAACTTACCAAGCATAGTAGGATATATATCCACAAGAGATACTATATTTGGTATTTGCTGCTGTTCTCTTACACCTGGCCCCATAACTAAAAGAGGAACATGGGAACTTCCCTCATACATGCTCATTTTATAGAACTGACGGTGTTCCATAGCAAGTTCTCCATGATCTGCAGTGAATATAATGATTGTTTTTCCAAGAAGCCCAGTATCTCGCAGAGCTGAAATAATCTCACCTGCAACAGCAAAAAGATACTGAAAAGGATACATAAAAAATATTTCTTCCAAGGTCTGTACATGCAAAGCCGTATACAAATTTCAAGGAACTCTCCTAGTCAGCAGAGAAAACTCAGCTCTTGTTGCAGATAAATTTGTGCAATGAAGGCACAACATACACTCCTCTTTTTTTTAATGTAAGTTTCTGCAGCAAAGACAGGGCCAAGATCAATGAGGACAATAGTTAAGCAAAGCACTTAGATATCTTAAATAATAAAACTTTAGGATGACTCATGTCTAAACATTCTAGTTAAAAGATGTTATAAAATTGCAACTGCAGTGCAGTTACTTCACAATCCCTTAATTTCCTAAAGCTGTTTCCATTGATCTCTTTTCATTCTTAAAATGAGGAAGAGCAATTCTATGTCTTTTAATTAATTTTCCAATCTAATATGCTGTCCTGGTTTAGGACATATGCCTAAAAGATTAGCGTATTTGATCATGAATTTCCTATTAGTATTTAAACAAATTCTTGTTCATTCATGGTCACTTTTCAAATCAAAAAATACAATAAAGTAAATTAAGACAAACTTCCATTGTAAATTTTGTATCTGTACACCTTCCTGCAAACTCTGAAGAATTCTTAATGTACAATTAATTATTTCTTCATAACTTTTAATAATATGCTTTTAAGGGACACTCCAAGTGTAACTTTACTGTTTAGTCTATGTGTAACAACTGTTATCCAGTCTACAAATTTGAAATCAGTCTCTAAGGAAAACTACTCATGCCTTAAGATTTATCTTTTCTTACAGCTCAGCTTTTACAGTCTGTTCCCTTCACAAAGATGTTTCCATTACTTCAGCTAGCACTTAATGAAAGAGACTTAGTTCCTCTTGTACATGGGTGTCCTGGGTACAGAGGAAAAGAGCGGTGGAGTTTCCAGGATTGTTTAATAGCATACCACCTATGTCATGCAGAGAGCATGGTTTTCAGCCAGAAAGGCCAAGGTGTGTTGAAGTTGATTCAGTCTTACCTCAGTGGTGGAAAGGTATGAACTGTTCGCTTAACTGTTGCTGAAGTCATGAGGCTGTAACTATTCCCGAAACCCTGACAAGCTGTAACTATTGGTGTAGCAGCAGGAAGATGAGACAAGCTGCTGCCACCACCACTGCTGCTACTGCTTCTGCTGCTGGTGCCACTGTCAGGGCTAGCACTTTCAGAAGCAGGACTCTTTATTTGGATTAATTAGCTCTCCAGGCTTTGTTTTGACCCTGTTTTCCTTTGTTTCCAGGTTAGGGGAATGATAATAAACTGCAGAAACTTTTTTGCCTCATTGCTTTTCTTTCCTTGAGCTGCATGCTCCAGTATGGAGGGGATGGAGATGACAGGTGCCATCTTGCCTTTGTCTGGGAAAACTGCACTGGGTACTCTCTCTGGGGAGTGTTTTTGCTTTTTTGTTGGTGAACATCCTTCTTTTGGGTAGGGCACTCTCCCTTTGTGTTCTTTTTTATCAATATTGTGTTTATTGCGAGATTTTCAGTATAACTGTTGTTCCTACTTGTGGTCTCCCCTAATATTTCCTGTGCTGTCAAAAGGGGATGGGGGAAAAGGGGCAGCTTGCATGAGGTAATTTTCCCATTGGATTTTAAACCAGTGCAATGGGCCATGCAATATTTTGCTACAGTCACTGGTTTTCTACAGAGCTTCTGATGCTGGCTGTGATTACTTTCCAGAGTGCTCTCAATTCACCTAAAAGGGTATCCTGTCATTTATCATATAGACAGAATGAGCAACTTTCAACAACTTACTCCCAGATGTGAAATGTGGTGGATTTTTCTTCTATCTTTTTCCCCCAAAGATCAGCCCTATCAGCATTTTTTTTTTAAAAAAAATTAGAACTAGAAAACCCACTGTGTAATAAAATACTACCTACCCAGCATGGCATCTGTCTCTGCACACATAGCATAATAAAATGCTCTAATATTTCTCACTTCTTCTGTTGTAAACTCTCCTGTGCAATTCTTGGTGTATGATGAGTAATAGTCTACTGGATGCATCTCTGAAAGAGAAGACCACTTGGGTATTTTAATAGCTTCATAATTTACCTAAAAAATAAGAGAAAATTAACATTACTTTAGCAACTGAATTAAACAAGTTTTTGAACACAGATTTAATTTAAAAAACTATAAAGCATAAATTCACAGTTCTGCAATTGTGGCCCAGGAAACACTAGCTGCTAAGTTGTTACACTGTGCAGCTACATCCTCCATGCTTCCCCACAGCTTCCACAGGTAAATTGTTTTTTTAAAAACCTATGAAAATCAACTAGAAGCTAAGGCTAGGACCCACAAATATGTGATTCAACAACTGCTGTATATTTTTAAGAGAGATATCACAGAACACTCTTCTAGAGTAGGTACACAATACTGGCATAGAGTCTTCGTAACTACGTAGAATAACTATGAACTCACAGATCTAAAAGATTGGATGTTATGTGGGACTAGAGAACAACATGGAAAATCACGTTGTCTGGGAAAGCCTCCAGGACAGTGATGACAAGTCTTGGCATCTTGATAAAAAGAATTGACTACATTAATCCAATTTTCTAATATTTTCTACATGTTTCTACATACGTCAAATCCATTTGACGTATCTAGTTCCATCTAGTTATCAAGAAATGTGAGATCAGTACGAAATTAAAAAGCCAATCTATTTGTATATTCCCACTACTGCTTCAGTCATTTTCTTATTGCTCAAAGTTCTTGGCTACATAATGTTACTTTTGGACTTTGCAAATGGTATTTATTAGCTGCTTAAGATGACAGCAAAAATCATCCCTCTCCGTCTATGATTCTTTTCTACAGGACTTCAGCCTAGTTTCAAGGACTCACAAAGCCACAATCCCTTTGTCTATTGTAATGTCCAGAGTAACCCAAAATGGCCTGTATTCCATATCTATCTGTGCCGTAAGATTGTTACTTGTCTTTAAGACTCGAAGCATGGCTGGAACCAGAATTGCAGGGGAGTCAGGAGGTGCTAGTCACTTTAAAAGGTCAAGAAACCCAAGCTGACTTCCTCTTTTGTAGAAAGAGGGGACTCTGCCTCAGAGAGGTTGATACAGGTGGGTTTATGGGCTTGCAACTGCAGCAACTGGGAAAAAACTGCATTTAGCAAACAGAAACCACATTCCCAGTGATCTTTGTAAACTCTATAGGCAGTGAATCTTGATCAGACCCCTGCAGGTTGGGCAACTCCACAGCAGTGTCCAGAGACCTGTTTTCCCTGCTCCCTTCTCCAGCACACCAGCAGATCAGAAGGCACCAGCACCAACACCAGCGGCGTCAAGCAGGTGCAAGAGGAATCAGTGAGCAGCGGTGCTGACCCCATATGGGCTGACCACGCTTGCCAGCCCTTCCCATCTGCCACTAGACCTTTGTAAGCACCAACTTTCCCAGGAGGGTTTGCTGCCATCCATCCCCTTTGTTTCTTGGAGTGCATGGTTACCTGTGGCAGGTGCCACCTTGGAAGGAGTGACACTATTTTCCCTTTGCCCCCTGCAGGGAGTAAGCAGTGGGGGGCTGTCGGATTAGAAGGGGCCAGCACCCCACCAGTATTGGGTGTCTTTGTTGCCGTGAAGCTCCTGAGATTCACCAATTTTGTATCTAGTGACTGATTATTCACTGCTATTTTTTGTATGTTTCACTTGTTAGTAAAATGTTATTTTTTCACTTATATCATTGATATTGGTTCCTTATTGGTGGAAAGGGATTGGTTGAAACTAAGGAGAGGAACTTATTTTAGAGTGTCTACCCCTTTGAATCATCTTAAACCAAGACACGTAATTTATGACTAAGAAAGAAGCTCTGAAAAAATGACAGCTTGGGCAAAATAATATAGGGGACCATCTGCTTAACAACACAGGGTTTCACAGATATACCATGTGGATACTCTGTTCTGTATTACAGCTCAAATAAACAAGACATTTAATTCAGTTCTTCACCTATGTGATCAAACGTCTTCATGAGATTACTTTGCAATTTTAAAAGACTGCTTCTTCCATGACCAAAAAAACAACATTTACATGACAAAAAAAAGACCATGACATTGCAGAAGAATTGGCCAATGGTCAATAAATGGTAATATATGGTCCACACAATGCAGTATGTATACACAGTGGTAGGAAGGACCCCAGCAAGCTGTGTAGTGAAGGTACTCTGACTGGATAAAAGATAACAAAAATTCATCACAGGTGTTATAACTCTGTCTGTGACTCAAAAAAAAGTACCTATGCTTCCCAAGACACATTTAACCTAGCAATTAGCACCCAGCAAGTTTTCCTTAATAACTAAGCTGGGTGTTTCTTTTTTGTAAATGAAAAGTTTTTTTTCCCCAAGCTCTTCTTCTCTCCACAAACTTCTCATCATTCCCAGAAGAATCCACAAACCTCACTATTATGAAAAAATTCACATCTCTCAACCTTCATATGTAAATCCTTTTTTGCTAAGTATTTGTATTTTTGGTATACCTAGATAAAAAGGTTTAGCAGTCCTCTTGGGGAAAAGGCCACAAGTTATATAAATTGCATATAGAGGGGTTTTTTGAACTATAAAGTCTTATCAACCTAAATCTAATTCTGCAGCTGCAGAGAATGTTAATTCCTTTCTGCAATTAAATCTGTTGCAACACAATTATATTTTATGGCAGATAATGGCAACTGGAAAATATACAAGACAGAGAAAAAGTATTTCTTCTTTGGAATAGAGTGCCATTTCTTAGCTTTACACAGAGACATGAAGACACTTTCTTGTGCTTGAAAACCTACAGTAGCACAGAAAAAGTTAACAGAAAAGGAAGACTTCTGTTGTGTCTTATGCTGTTTCATGTTTTAGGTCCACTGCAGAAAAAGTCAACCTTTCACTGTAAAACTCAGACAAAATCATTACACGCATAATTTCTAACAAACAAAATACAGAATGTTCATAACAATGAACTTCAGACCACTACCAAAATTAATTTACAGCTAAGAAGAGCAACAACCTCATTTATCTTAATGTGTTTCTAGCCATTGAACTCCATAGCTCCTCATTGATTCAACAACTACTGCTAACAAACACTTTCACACAAACGAGACAAATTTGTCACTTCTGTTTGCTTAGTCTTTAATCAGAAATCTAACATCACTACACAGTACTTTCTTACTGGTCTTATCTCGAAAAATAGGGAATAAAATATTTTTTGTAATAAGTACAGTTATTCATAAAATTATAAAATATAAAATAATTATAATTTATAATTTTATAATCATATAATTATAATTATATAATTATTTTATAATTATAAAATAAGTACAGTTATTAATAAAATTATATTTAAATTTTATACTCATGTACCTTTTCAAGCCAATACAGAGATGTTAAAAATGTAGAGGATCCAAAATTTTCTCCTGCATAGGGTGATGGATATGGGTGTGGTAAATTTAGTCCCAAGTAAAGAACAAATGGTTGAGTAAAGTTAACAGCTTCTTCCTTTATCCAATTCACTGCTTTATCAGTGTTCCACCAATCTGTTTCCATCACTCTAAACTGCTTCCTATGGCCTGTAAGTTTCACCATAGGTCTTGCTTCTTGTCGGAGCAGGAAGTTAACATCCCTAGTCCAAGCTTCCACACGGTTACTGAAAATACATACACAAGTCACATAATCAGCAGAAAATGTTTTCTTCACTTTTCCTCCAAGCAAAAAGCATTATGAATTCCTGAAGAACTTCCCCTATACTTTCAGCAATTTAAAATTCTGGCATAAAGGAGAACTGTTATTCAGTTGAGCAATAATGACTGTGCATCTATTTTATACTCAGATCTTCAGCCTTGTATGGCTGCTTCTGACTCTTCTTTCTTATTGATTATCCATTTATGTCAGAGTGGCTCTTCTCACATCTACAAAATAATGCTTAGAAATAGCACTCCATCTTGTGGACCCTTCTCCACATTCTGGCACAGATTCACACTATTTGTCAACTGAGTCTGAGATTTTTATTTGAAAGAATCCTCTGTATTATCTTTCAACTACAGAAAGAAAGCCAAAGTACAGCTGCATGGGATATGCTTGCCTCTCCCTAAATCCGCAGGACCAATCTCTACTAACACAATTTCTTTTAAATTAAAGCTACTGTAATTTCAACTGGAGACTGAAACCACGTGACAGATCACTACATTATTTGTTCACTGCTGCCTATTTATTAGCAGGAGAATCTACCTGATTACCTTACTGAATGATGTCCAGAAGTAAAATCCAATTTCCCAAACTTCTGTGCACGGTAGCCATGCTTTTCCATGATATCCATCCATGTTATATAATCTGGATCTAGACCTTTGAAGTTATTCCAAGATTCTGTTAAATGAGTGAAAAGACCACTCCACATAGCTGAAAAAAAAGAAAAGATGAGTGACTAGTACCCCCCACCTATATGGTTGAGAAAGGATTCATCCTCTCATTATTAAAGAGGCTAAAAATCCAAACTATGATACAATAGAACAAGGAATACAAAGTATTACTCTTCCAAATCTTATTTCATAATCAATACAAGTAACAAAATTTACTCAAATAATCCACAGAATAGGAGAAGAAGGTCCTATCTTTCCAGGTGCCATGCAATGATTAAATCAAGTTTTAATTAGATCAGAAAATATTCTTCTTGATTTCTGAAAGAAAATGGCATGGTAGTACAGATCCTGATGCAACATCCTGTATTCATATGTGTTTCAGAGTATTAGTTCCCCTTACTACAATTCAATTTCATATGAGTTTAAAGTTAAGTGTATATGTGGACAGAATTACAATATAGTATTTTCATAAATACAATAAGCCTTCAATTTTATTCATTTTAGGTAATCTACTTCACTTCCAGTTGCAGACACAAAGTGAGAATATTAAAGAAGATACCAAGAAGAAAGGAAACCAAGGCAAGAGTTGCAAAGGAACTATAAGGGAAGATTTTTTTAGTGAATTCCTATTTCTTTGTAGCTTATCAAGAATTGTTCACACTTTTCAATGCTAATTTAGAGTTATAACAAAACAAAACAAAATTAAGTAATTCCACTAGCACTAGAAATATCCTGTAAGCAAAATGCATCAGCCCCACATGGCAATACTCATCCTTTCCCCACCCCAAAGCCTTCTTTCCCACCATCTCTTCTGCTATCATCCCTGACACCTCCACAAAAGATGCACCCTCAGTTCCTTGCAGGTATCCAAGCTCCTGGCTGAGCAAAAGTTGTCTTGCTGGTTCAGAGCCACACATATGAGCTCAGTGGTCACGGCTATCTATAATGCTACACATAACTGATTAATTGTTTAATTCATCATGCAGTTTCTTTCTCACAGGAGTACTAACCTGTTATTTTCAAAAATTTCATAAAATTAAATAACTTAACATGAAGTTCATTGTTCCTAGCAATAAAAATTGGCCAAAAAGACTCAAGCATCAAGAAAATAAAAAAAGGCTGCTTGTTCATGTAACATCACTCACTTAATATGTGACCATGAGAAAAAGAAATGGGGACTGGGAATCAATAAAGGTAATACTAAAAATGTAACACTATATTTGACTGCCTTTACCTGCCACTTCTTTCAGTGTATGCTTTGAGAGAAAGGGGGATCTCTTTTATAGCTACAGATTAAGAAGGGTCTTTGCAACAACTGAAAATGTAGAAATGTTTTAAGATGTAACCTTTGATTGAGGAATATAGCTTCCTTCTATCTTCCTGGAAAATTCTGCAAGTGTGAAATTGAACACAGAACAAGAATCACATTAAGTAAAGAAAAACATAGAAGTATTCAATTAAAGCTACTGAAGGATGCATCATGTATCTAGAAGACAGTGACAACAGCTACCACTTTATTCAGCTGTTATTATTTCTCTTTGTTGAATACAGGAAAGATATTTATTAACATTGTATTGGGAAAAGAGAGTAGTTCTGCATGTAGTTTCAGCACTGCAGCAGAACAAATCAATGATTTCTCTATAAATCCTGAAGATTTTTTAAAAATCTGAAGCTTCAGTGGAGTTTATAAAAAAATTCGGGAGCTTACACAACTGAAAAAAGGAAAACAAAAAATAAAGGAGGAAACATAAGAAACAGAAGAGATCAACAGATGAAACAGAATACCATAAGAATTCAAGCACAAACTAAAAAATAAAACAAAAGGATGTTATTGAAAAACAAAACAAATCCCTCCCCAATAAGTCACTTCAAATTTCCCACCATTACCACATATTTAAATTGACACGTGCAAGCACTTATCTGATGTTTTGCTTGATTCTACCTGCGCGGGAAGGACAACAAATTGGAGAATTGGTGTAGGCATTGAGAAAGACAGTGCCATGTCTTTTCATAAAATTTATGGAAGGTAAATCCACAGTCTGATTTCCTGGAAAAAATGTTAAGCGTCCATCCTGCAATCAGACAAAGGCAACACATAAACAGCATTAATGCAAACTATCGGCTGCATTAATTCTTTTGTTTGTTACCTTGCACTTGTGTTGCTCAAATGCTGCCAGTTCTACACAGGTATGGAAAACAGTGTTGAGAAGCTCTAAGTAGATCAATATAAAATGGATCACTTTTTAAAAAGTGCTGTGGAAAAGATAATGTGCTTCTTTACAGTAAAATTAATTCCACTGTATCACTATGCATATTCCAAGCTCCAGTTCTTCAGGGGTGACACATTCAATGGGAGTAGGAAAAGTGAAGGGTGACGGAGTAACGCTGAATCCCAATGCAGATGTGTGCAGTAGCACACATACTTCTGTAACATTTCTGTGAAAACATCATTGATCCCTCATCCTTTTTAAAGGGTTATCCATACCAGTTCTCTTTGAACTTCTTTGAAACTACAGACTGGAAAAGGGATCAGAAAGCTAAAGGAAAGCTATTCTCCCACAGAAATCCCATCCACAAGGGTTCCCTTTTGATACCTTCATAATGCTAATTTCCTTTTCACCTATTTGTTTAGACAGAGTTTTTAATCAGTAACCTAAAAAAGATTAAATATTCTGAATAGGTAATTTTACAGCAGAAGATTTTCATCACATGAAACCAGGCTTAATGCAGAGTGCCATATTTCATGTCATTGTGTTTTATCTGTCACTTTTACTTCTTTGCTTGGTTGAATAAGATGCAGCCCCAGCCTGACCAGCTCTTCAGTGAACAGACAGGCAACAGTGCATCTGCAGTTTTAACTGCAGAAAAAAATAATTCCTGCCATTTGGTTTCTGGCAGAAATACTCTTGGATAACCCAGCATTGTAGAGAGTCACTTCATTTGGCACCAGTAGAGCTAACTGCGGCATCCCAGCCTCTGAAATCAGCTCATATCAGAGCATGCTAAATGAACAATCACGTAATTTTGTATACTACTACAAATGGCATCTTGAACAAGCACTCAGTAGGACAAACTGGAAATAAAGCTGTAATACAATAGACACTTGAACAAAACATTGGGCTGAAAGCGCTCGTTAGAAAGTTGTCCTGGTTCTAGCCAGGGTAGGGTTCATTTTTGCAGTAGCCAGGAGGGGACAAGGCTAAGACATGGAGGTTATTGTGTACCACCTCACGTCATTTTCCATGAACAGGGGAAGGGGTCACTTCCATGTCAAGGTAGTGTGGCAGTGGTCAGGTACTCTCAGGCTCTACATAGTGTAGTGGTGAGCATTCAGATGTGAATTGCTGGCCTGTCTTTTTACATTTTTGTTATTAATGTTGCTGCTGTTACTGGCGTAGTAAACTGCTCTAATTCTGCTGTTTCTAGTAAATTGTTCTTACCACATCCTATGACCTTTATCTTTTGTGCTTTCAATTCTCTGCTCCAGCCTGCCACAGAGGAATGGGACAGGGACAGAGGAGCGAGCAAGTAGCACATGGCTTGGAGTGATTTTAGTGTGAACACTAAATTGAAAAACACCATTCCTAATCCATGACAAAAAGTACACAACTGCTGTGCAGTCCTGTCAACAACACATTCTTAAGCTTCTCCAACAAAATCTTGCTTGAACAGCTGGAGACAACAGTTCCTTATATGGATACTATGATACCATTTTCAAGGACACAGAAGCAAAAGAACTCCAGGTACTTTGTGTCACAGGATGCTTGGTGTACTGTGACATGATCATTGTTTCTATAGACGACAGGGTATTCAGTGAAAGTTGTAAGTGTCTTGAATTGGCTGAGAAGGTGGAAGCTCAACAGCTATTCCTGGAAATCCATCCTCTAAGAACTGTGTAGGATTTCCAGGTTTTGAAACACCTAAGGAAATAAAATTCACACAAACAAGCACCTTTCATCCAGGAACTTGAGATGCATTGCAAGCAAATCCATCATCCATTACACAGTTTACTTCAAGTAGCAATTCAGGAGCTGAATTGGCTCATTAGCACATTTCACTAGGAAACCCTTCAAATAGCACAATGCCTGACATGACACAGCAGCAGAAAGCTAGCTGTTCAAGCAAGAGGTCACTGCTCTGCAGGCCAAACACAGTCCAGCATCACTGAGGAAAAAATTTTTGTCCCGCTTGGTAAAATAGGTGTGATTCCTTCATAGACAGCAAAGGCAAGAACACTTTCTAATGGAAGTCCAGACCTTTTAACAGCCTGCAGGTCTTGAGCTTTTTTTCCAGAAAATCTATTAGTTTCAACAGTACCCAATCCTTCCTACTCTCTACTAGTGATGTCATCAAAATAATTCATCTATTTCTACCTTCAAATCCAGCTCAAAAAAGAGCTTACACAACACATTTTACTATATTGCTCTTTGTATGCCTATGCAAATATGACACTTTTCAAAACAGCACCTTGTTCTTAATTGTTTACATAAGAATTCCACAAACATTGTGGGGTTTTACCTTTCTTTTTTGTAGGGGTTACCTCATTAATCCCTGTAATACAGTTTACAAGAATCTTCCTGCTTAAAGGGGACATATAAAAGTTCATCTAAGGTTTGTCTGCAGCCTCTGCTAATATCTGGATATAAAATGGACATTGAATAACCCTCAGGACCCTAAATACTCTAATTTTAACTATTGGTAAATAGACTTCTGGTGAACTGAAAATTTGGAGAAAAACAACATGCATTATTTTGGAATATTAAGTGAGATGATTTACTAAAACTAAAACTAACAGACAATAGAGACAAAGCAAGGAAAGTTGACAAGGAACTATTACATTAATAAAGAAGGAGCTATTTCTTTACCTTTGAAATCACAACAAATTGTGCTTAAAGACAAGGTTTGAAAAAATTAATACATGTTTACCAAATATTTAGGAAAAATACATCGCAAGAAAAACAGGCAGCAGGCAAGAAGCCAGCTGCTTTTATCTGTGCAGTCAAGGACGGAAGCCTAAGAAGGCTACAAATCAAACTTCCTCAATAGCGAAAGAGAAGTGATGAAATGCAAAAGTTTAACTGGAGCTTAAAAGTTAACCTGGAGCTTAACACCACGGAGCTTATGTTTGATTCCACAACAAGGAGAGCTCAGGTGAGTTAGAGAAACCAAGGCTCCTCAGAGTAAGACGTACATCAAAGCATTTCCAGTGTGCTGGGCAGGCACAGTGAGTTAACTGTGAAGATACATGCAAGGTCTAGTAATTATGAGTCGAAAAATTTCTATGTGTCTTGAGGGTTAAGCCAAATAAATTAATAAATCACTGTAATGAAGCCGTTAGATGCCTACCACTAAAGATACATGTCCGAAAAGTTTATTGTGTTGTTATGCCTTATAATAGCCTCAGTAAACCAGTACTTGATGCCTGGTAAGACAGTAATTTCATCTGTGATTACAGAAATTCTCTATCCCATTTGTTGTGGAGCTTAACACTCTTAGAATTTACAATGGGAAGGATAACCGGGTTTGGTGACATTGCTTGCCACTAGGCTTTTCACCAGCTGAAGACCATTGACTTCCCCCACCAGCCCTGTTCCCCTGGCGGCTGCCCCACGCCAGAGTCCTGCTGGCACGCCCCGGGTGACAAGTGACAGTATCACACCAGACGGCGGGAGCCACCTGCGCAGAGGTTCTCGGCTGCTGTAATGCCTCTGCTGGGAGCACGGCGTACACCCCCAGAAAGCGGGCCACGTTTGGTTTGGAACACGGTTGAACAGGCGAGGTGCGAGTGCCTCGCCACACGATGGGCCCGTGTGCGCATGCCCCTACCTCTGGCCTGGGCAATGCATCCCCATGGCCGTGGTGCTTCAGTCTCGGTAGCCCCGCACAGGCCACCGCCGAGGATTTTTCGGCTCTCCCTTACCTGTCAGAGTGCCCTCCCACGCCCCGGTCACTCACCAAGGAATCGCAGACCACCAGCACCACGTTAGATGGGGGCTGGTCCCCGGGGGCGGTAGGCCGCGGCCTTGCTCCCGACCCGGCGGCCATGAGGAGCAGCACCAGCCTGGCTCTCCCCAGCGGCCCGTCGTCTCGCATCGCCCCGCCACGGTGGCCTCCAGCTCCCGAACCGAAACGAGAATCAGCCCCGAAAACAGATTCCGGGGCTCTGGCCACAGCGTAAGGCTTGACCACGCCACACACTAACCGCTCGCTGCAGCCTACAACTCCCACCGGGCCCCGGGCGGCGGCCTGCAGTTCCCAGCGGGCCCCGGGAGACGGGAACTACATCTCCCGCAGTGCCCCAAGAGAAAATGGTGGCTGGGCGGGCGCGTCACTGCCCGGCGGTCGGAGTGCGCATGTGGCCGGGCGGCGGCTGAGGTGGCGGAGGCGGCGGTGGCTGAAGGTGCGGCAGGGGCGGGTGGCGACGCGCCGTGGTGGCCTGGTTCTGTCCGCCGTAGTTCTCCCTGGGGAGGTTGCGGGTGTGGATTGCCTCCTCAGGCGGGCCGCGGGCCGCGGACCGCACCTGCGCGACAGGCTGGGTGGCCTCGCTCTGGGGGCCGGCCGCCTGCCCGGTGCCCGGGTTTGCACCGAAGTGGTATTTTGCCTATAGATGACTCTGCAGCTCATGCTGGACAGTGCCTGCGGTGGGGTGCACTTGTGATGGCCGAAGCATCTGTTCCCTCTTAGGAAGCAAATTTATCTCCAGGAGCTGCTGAGCAATGCAAGTCGGACAGGTTTCTTTATAGGTTCTTAGGGAATCTTTGAAATTTGGTGTCATCCTGTGTATTTTCATTGCTAAATTAGCAATCAAAAATGGGGCTAATTCAACCATTCCTTTATTTTTGCTTTACAGCTCTTAAAAAGTATTTTTGTTCTTCAGCTGGTTGCTTTTTTCATCTTTCTGGGTGCTGACACTAGAACTGTTGTTTCTCAGTCTCATCCCATCTCGGCAGCTTTGACTGGTGTTTTTAAAGTACAACATACTACAAAACAGCGCATGATTATGTTCAAAAGCATGAATGTCTCTTTGCTGTGTCCTTAAATGCTTTCCTTTTCTTGATTCATGGCCGTAGTCAGAAGCAGAGTCTGCCGTAAGTGTGAGTGAAGGGAGAGGAGCAGGGTGGGCCACACCGGCGTGTGACAGATGCCATGACGCTGCTGTAGAAAGCACCCAAGAGAAACCCTGATTCTTAGCAGCCACTGGAGCACGTTTCTGGCGCAATAGACTTCTTAAGCAGGGTTCTTAGGTTCTTAAACTGCTTGATTTCTTTTTAAAGAGGAGCTATTATGCATAGGGTGTTTTCTCCTAAGTCTAACTACATGCTCTTAAAACACTTGTCTTCCTTAAATTTATCTTAACCTGTAAAAAAGGTTTCATTCTTGGATAGCTACTTTGCATCATTTAACTGTTTGGAATCATGACTGAATCCTGCATTGGATCTAAATGTGCGTGGTTTTAACCGTGACATTTGTTTTCATCAGTTTCTAGTGCTGTATGCATTTCAGCATACTGCACTATGTTTCTCTGTTTAAAACAACCTCTGTGCAATAAAGGTATATGCATTTTGTGTGTGTCAGAGTATCTTCTTTAACAAGCAGTGATGATATGTCCTTTTTGTTTAGCAGCCACGATGTCAAATAAGGAGGTGAAGGCAGCATTAAAGAGTGCTAGAGACGCAATAAGAAATAAAGAGTATAAGGAGGCCTTAAAACATTGCAAGGTAATAAATTTTATACATGGAAGGTAAGTTTGGGGCTTTTTGCACGTTTTTTTTTTCCCCATACCTCCACAACTTTATAATAGTGCAGAGTGTGGAGTACCTTATTGATGTGATAGTTGAGATGGATTTTCAGATTTAACTTAATTACTTGTGTTGGTTTCCCACATGTAAGCTTTTATTCCCCTTCCTTTAGAATTTTCTTATATGTGGCGAAAGAATCTTAAGTCTAGCATGATAGAGATGAAAATCCATTTCTAATCCAGACCTCATAGGAGTGCTTTAATTGCTGAGATGCAGATACAAGTTACTAGCTCAGCACTTCAAGTACGAAGCATCCTCTGGTATAAGAAGCTGAAGTTATTAATCTCAGCATCTTCCTTAAAATTACTTAAGTATTAATATTGCCATATAAAATAATCCATCAAACTGTAGTGATAAAACTCAGTACATGGATCTGCAAGTTACATTTCTTTCACCAGTTTTATTAAAAATTGTGTATTTTTAGGCAGTCTTGAAGCAAGAAAAAAATAACTACAATGCTTGGGTATTCATTGGCCTGGCAGCTGCTGAGTTAGACCAGCCTGATCAGGCCAAAGGAGCATACAAAAAGGCAATTGAACTTGAACCAAACCAGCTACTGGCATGGCAGGTATGTGAATGTCCACTTTTTATTTCCCTCAAAAGTATCACTATGGAGTTATGTGTAGGAATAAAGCAGAGTGAAGACTTGTATCTTGTTTTCTTGAGGCCCTTAAGTTCCACAGAAGCTTTGAAGTAGATGAGGTTCCTATTAGTGTGTGTCCATTGTAAAACCATGGTAAACTTTATTTTCAATATGTTTGAGTTTGTATTTTTTGTGTAGACTACACAGCTGTGAGATGAGTCAGGGAGAACGCAAATTGAAACAAAGGCAGTAAATTTGTCCATGTAAAAACTTCTATTCTTGTTGCTCAGGAAACACTTGACAGTTATTCTCTTGCGGTGAGAAAATGTTTTATCTAGTAATGTATTTTTCCAGCTTTCAGCATCAAGTGGATTGTTAATGAATGTTGTTGTCACTTGAAAGCAAAAGTGTACCTTTAAAATAGCTGTGTGGTGTGTGCGTTACAACCTATTGTAATATAGATTTACAGCGTACAATTTTGTTATTCATTGATTTATGAAATATTTCATGTTAAGTCTGCTGCTGGTATCAATAATCAATACTTTTCTAAGATAATAAGATTCTTAGTATGTTCAGTGTAAGTGCTGTTTTAAAGTAGAACTGTTGGGGCCTGAATGCAGTGTGTGTTTCCTCACTTTTGCAATTAGATTCTGGCTTTCTTGATACAATTCTTGGGTGTATATATATATATATATATATATTTAAATATATAATCATATGGCCTAGTGAACTTTTATACTGTCGTTTGTGCAGAAGAGATCATGCAATATATACAAGTTTCAAAGAATTGTTGGTATTGCTTAAAAAAATGAATGAAGCTTTTCACTTAATATAAGTAGATTGAGTGGGCTGTGCAGAATTCTGCACAATGATTACTGCCTTAACACTGACTCCATTGAAGGCAGTGGAATATTTTTTGTATGCGGAATAGGTAGCATTCACATAAAACATAAGCATTGTCGTCAAATCTTACTTCCTTTACTTTTTTTGGTTTTTTTCTTAAGGGATTAGCAAATTTGTATGAGAAACCCAACCAAATAGATGTCAAAGGAGACTTAGCAGATGTTTACCAAAAACTTTTGGAACTCTATGAAAGGTAAAGGGTATCGAATGCCATAAATTCATTCTTAAGATTTCTAGTTTGGTGAATGCCACTTGGTGATATACAGTATAGACTTTGTGTTTTTAAAGCCTTCTCACATCAGTGGTTCAGCCCTTTTGCTGAGATTTTCTCTACTTAGGTAAGGTTTCATTTTTGCTGAGGTTTTCTCTACTTAGGTAAGGTTTCCTTTTCCTGTCCTTTTTGTTAGAGCAAAAACTCTCTTAGTTTACTTGTACTTGAGGCTGGTAGTTTGGGGCATTCCATTATCCTATTCCTCTCTAAACTCACTGGCTTGAAGCATTTCTGTCTGATAGTTCATTGCCTGCATGGTAAGAAGCCTCATTTTTCACTGCTGTAAGGTCACAGAATATGTGTGATGCAATTCATAGAGGTACAATTGTAAACAAATCTAACTCAGCTGTCACTGTAGCTGACTGGAGTGTTTGGTTGTTCTCTTATTTTGAAAGCTGATCAAAAAATGATTGAAACTTCTAGGGCGATTTGTAGTATTTATTCTAAATATTAGCTGGACGGCTGAACTTAACTGAAAATTATTTGTCAGAATTTGAAAAACATTACACTATTATATGAAAACTTAGCTTGTTTTGAGGGGATTTTCTTCCTCCTTTCTAGTGGTGACAGGCAGAAATGGTGTGACGTATGTAACAAGCTTGTGGAACTATATCATCAAGAAAAGAAATATTTAGAGGTAAGTCAAGCACTTTCTTTCTTCTAACAATAATTTTCTGTTTGATCTAACTACTCATGAAGGAATCCCCATTCATGCAGGCCACAGACCACTTAAGATCTTGTGGACCACAACCAGGAAGAACTGATTTTAACTGTATTTTTTCTTTTCCACTGAGTGAGACTTGGATGCAATCCATTAAACTGGCAAAGACTATTAGTAGTGAGACTGAAAGGGCAGAATATCATTCTTCTGTTGTATTTCTAGAAGTCAAAAATGGGATCAAATGCACATTTATACACAATATGTGTGAGTCAGGTGTCCTTTGCCTGGCTTGGCCAGTGCAGGGTGTCTGATGAGCTGTTCACTGGTGGGGTGATCCAAGGCTGTTACTCAAGCTTCTTTCTAGAGGGTGAAGTGAGGTATGTACACAACCTGAACACTATTGCATGTGTCTTATGTACTTCATTCCCAGCATGATGATAAGGACATAAAAAGCCTTTTCAGAGCAACACAAGCTTTGCAGAAATCATTGTGACACTGGTCAGTACCACAAGGTGGAGTTGTTAAATGCCTGTGTCATTCAACAGTAATGTTTCCTGTGATCTCCATAATATTGTTACAAAATGTGTATTTTGGGGGTACGCTCTTCACTTTTTGTTTGCTCTTTGAAAAGGCTCTTTTCTTATATGGTGGTGCATGACTGTACTCCATGTCATCTTGCCACTTTTCCTCCAGCAATGGAACATGAAAAATTTTACATAGCACAGAGTGTGGGGCCAAAGCCTATTAATTAGCTCCAAAGCCTGATTGTATACCAGCTTCTTAAACTAAATTTAATGCTAATAGTTTAGCATATGAAGGCATATTTAGTCTAAATGGAACAAGAAACTTAAGTTACCCCTCAGGGTCCTTTTTTTTTTTTTTCAGTTCTGCTGGCTTTTCCACACTGGACTTTAGTGTGGACTGCTGCTTTTGTTCTTTCTGTTCATAGTGCTTTAGATCTTAAGGTGTACTTTTACTGTTGATTTCCTCCAAGAACTAGAGAATTCATATACTCTTGGTGTTCTCTACCTTACTTACTGTACATTGGAAGGCAGAGAGGTCCAACACAATGCTTTGGGACTTGCTATTTATTTAATCAGAAAGCTGGTAAATCTGGGTTACTTTAAATATGACTGTGTTGTCTGCCCTAGAGTGATGGAGTTTGATACCAAAGAGATAATCACAAGCATGAGTTACTGTGTCTGTGCACTTCTGGCAAAGAAACAGGGTGTGCAGGATCTGCTTTCTTGGTGAGGACAGAAGAAAGGTAGTGAAAGGACATCTGGCTTCTGAATGCAGCCGCAGCCTAAACAAGAGCATAAAAAGACTGAACCAGGGGCGGGTTTTATGGTAATAAGCACTTATAATATGTATGTGGTGACTGTGTGCAAGAAACGCACTTGCAGAGGAATGTGCACTAGGTGGAGCAGTCCCCCGTACATCCCTTACCCTGTAAATAATGCTATCTTCTTAAAGCTGCATTGGTGTTAAGGAGTTTATTTACCCAGTTTTCAGTGAATTTTGGTGACACGTTGACTACTTATATCAGACTTTCAGCTCTTCAAAGAGTAACAGCATGGGTCGTTTGTTCCTGTTGACAGGTGGCTGAAACTTGGCAGAAGCTAATAAGGATGAAACAGGAGGAAGGTGCAGAAAAGACAGAGCTTCATCAGCTTTGGAAGAAGATGATCCAGTTACTGAAAGACAGTACAAGGAACCAGGATAATAAGACTGGGCAGTTGGTAATGTTTCTCACTTCTTGTTCAGCTAGGTACATATATACATGCAGCGAAACTAGTAGTTGAAGCCTGTTTGTCTGAGTTGACTGTCTCAATGTTCAGAGGTACAAATCTTCTGAGGAAAGGCTGGGCAGTTTTTTGACAAAAACAGCAACTGTGTAGCAGCCTGAGATGAGCTCGGTGTAATGAGTCATCTAAATTCTTCACAAATTGTTCTGGCATGGTTTGTTCCACAAGGTTTAGTCCTTCAGTAACAGACTGCTCCAACATGGGTCCTTTTTTTGCTCTCACATACTCTGACTCCTCTCTCTGCCAGTGATTGCAGTTGCACTGGTTTCTTCCCCTTCTTGAATCTGTTATCCCAGAGGCACTACCAGTGTTGCTGATGCTCTTGATCTCAGCCAGCAGCATGTCTGTCTTGAAGCCAGCTGGCATCAACTCTGTTGGACATGGGGGAAGTTTCTAGCAGCTTCTCATAGAACCCACCCCACTTAGCCTCCCACTAGCAAAGCTCTGCCACACAATACAGTTGTTGTTTGAAACAACAAACTTCCTCCTGCTTTCATTCATCTTGGAAGAGATGGTTTTGTGAGGTTTTTCCATTTCCTTGTACCTATTGTTTATCTACATAGGATTGTTTTGGTTCAGATTCTCTCCTCTGGATATTAAGCTTCAATTTCTTAGGAAAGTGGCAACAATGATTGAAACCAAACAGCATTATTATGAATTATACTCATCCTGTGTTCTCTGTGGACAAAATTAATTTTGTTGTATCTGATTTATCTTTTCTTGGAAGATAGAAATTTCTCATCTCCAGTCTGCTTGATAGCAGTATTTCAGAGAGGAGAAAATACAAATTGAAGTAATTTCAGATGGCAGAAAATTGAACCTGGATCTCTACTTTTGAGAAGGCAAAGGCTTTAACTTAGGAGCTAGTATAGAAAACATGTGCTGCAGGTGGTACTGCCTTCTTTTTCAGAAAGAAAAAAATTACTTGAAAATATTTTTTAAATTGTATAAACATCAGGAATAGGTCTCACATGCAAATCTACAGTTTACTGCAGTTTTAAGTAAAGCACCTGAACCTGGAAGGATATGGACCTGAAGGAAACACATTTCAGTATTTCTCTAGTGATACGCTGTGTACAACTTTTTATTTAGCATGCCTGTTTGTAAGCCTGCACTCTGGTGCTTGTATTCCCCAATATGGAAAGAGTCAGAAAAAAAAAGACTAGACTTCTAGACAAGAGTGGAGAGAAGGGCTGAGAGCTAACCTTTCAGGATAGTAACCTAATTTCTTTCTTTGCCTTGGGATTAGGTTTGAAGAAGAATGTATGTTCTTAAAACTTTTACCTTTCTTGTACCATCTTACATTATGTGGCAGCATATTATTGCTTCATCTAGTACTAGACAATTCAGATGCTTTAGATGCTGAGTGCTGCTTCATGATAAGGAACTTGCTTCATGACTTTCTCTGTTCATAGCACTAATATAAGCTTAATGAGTACAATCTAGGTAATAACATGTAACTATCCACTTTAATTTGAAGGGGCTGGAAAGCATGTCCTCTAAGGAGCAGATGATAATTTTGGGTTTTCCTAGTTTGGAGGAGACTAAGGGATGCCCTCTACTGCCTGCAGCTTCCTCAGCAGGGAAAGTGGAGAGGGAGGTGCTGAGCTATTCTTTCTGGCATCTAGTGATAGAATGTGTGAGATTGGTCCATAGGACTTAACATGTGGCAGCATTTCTTTACAAAAAGGGTGGTCAAACATTGAAGCAGACTTCCTAGAAGTCAGTTCAAGCTGTTCACACCCCAAATCTATCAGTATTCAGGAGGCCTTTGGTCAATGACCTTAATAACATGCTTTAGTTTTTGGTCAGATTTGAAGTACTGAGGTATGTGGACAAGATGATTGTTGTATTTCCTTCCAACTGAAATATTCTATTCTATGAAGATAGCATTTTCCTAGATTAGTTTTTTTTGCACTCCTGATTTTTTGTTATTTCAGCTTTTGACTGCATTTGAACATGCGCTGCACTCTGCTGACACAGTTCCTGGTGAAGACCACCAAAATCTTTACAAAGACTTCATACAGTGCTTGTCAAAAGTAAGGTTATGTTAAAGTGTCTTTCTAGTAAGAAAATAGGTGTACTATTTCACATCTGAGAACACACAGAAATAACTGTTTACTGTTTTTTTCCTTTCAAGTTTCCTCATGAACTAGCTAGGTTGGAAAAGGCATGTCATGATATGATGGCTTTGTACCCTACTTTGAGTTACCCTTTGGAAGTACTTTGCTTACACTTTGTTCAGTCAGGTGAGTAGGATGGATTTAGGCATTTCTGGGGCTTAAATTTTTTAGATAGTTGGTTTTGTGACAATCTGTTTACAAGTTTTTACCTTTCACAAAAAGTGTACAAGTACACTCTTCTGTATTATGTTTCTGGAAATAAAGTGTTTGGACTTGATCATTTCCTAGCCCTGTAACTGAGCAGTGACTCTAAGTGACAAAAACCTCCTGTGAGTTAAGGCAGACTCTTTGAAGTCTCAAAGAAAAAATGCCTTACTTGAAAAGCAGACTCTCCAGGTAGATGAAGATTAGCTTCTTGACCTTCTAAGAAAAAATGGAAGGGTGTTAGCCAGTGTTCTGAGGTTCATGATGGCCTACACTTAGGTTTTTCTTGACGCAGATTCTCTTTCCTCACAGAAAATCTCCAAAAAGCCATACACAAACAAAAAGACCCCAAACATTTGTGAAAGTCTGTTAGAAAGTATGCCTTGGGAATAAACTGAATAGGGAATAAACTGATCTTTAAATATGTATTCTGAGTAAACAGGATATGTATTCTGAGTAGAAAAGGATAATCTTTGAGGAAAAAAAACCAAAACATGGTTTGTTCAGAAATACAGGGATCTGAAACTATGCATTACTATTTTGAGTCATTTACTAAACAACACTGCAGTAGTGTTGACACTTTCTCATCATTTTCAGAGGTAATTATTAGATTTTAGCTTCTCATTTTATTGTTTCAGGTGTCAGATGTTGATTTTATTTCTTTTTAAAGCAAGGAAACCAAATCAGGAAAAAAACCCTCTAGAAATAAGTCACAGCTTTTCCTGTTCTGAAGAAATTGAATAATGTAGCAAAATAAAGCAAGTGGGATTTTTTCACTTTGTTTTGAAAATGAGAGCCAGACTCTCAATTTCTAAGGTGTTTGAAAATGCTTTAGATTTTGGAGAAACAGGCTAATTTTCAAAGGAAAAGGTTAGTGCAGTTCTTGTATACTAACACTGGCAATGTCTCACCGTCCTACAAGCTTCTTGGAGGGGGAAGGATGCTGCTTATGTTTAAGGCTGTTTGTTAAGATCTGAGGAGGTTTTGATCATTCATGTCCTGCACTTCTTGTAAGCTCCTTAATCCAGATACATTGTAAAGTCACCTTTAGCAAATGCAGATGATAGCAACTGTAACACCACAGGAATCAATAATTTCTTTAAGAAAATAATAGTTCAAAGGTTGTTGCTACAAGTCACAGGGTTCCTGTAAACATTGTCAAGTCTACCATCACACCAAAACACAAGCATCTAAAGTTTGTGGCATCAGTTAAAATTAAGCTCTAAAACATTGAATTATATGGTTTCACAGCAAGGTAGTTTCAGCAAGCTTATCACAGCAAATTGGTAGGTACACAGTGTCTCTTCTGGAAGGAAATTATTTTGATTTATTGTGGCAGATTATGACATGTGGACATTCAGCTGAACTTACATAAAAAGCATATTAAAAATGAATTAATGTTTATTAATAAAGGAAGTATACCTGGAGTGATTTAGCAGAAGTGGTTACTTGGGTTGCAGACTGTCAGTTTATTTTATTTCACAGTAATGAGTATTTAGATTACTTCTTGGGTTTGGTTTTTTTTATGGGATAGAGGATGATAAGTGTGTAGTGCCTTTGGAAAATCAGTTTGAACTCGAAGGATAATGATCATTTACACAGATAAGCTAAGCTGTTGCAGATTTTTTTTTTAACCTGAAACCCCCCAAAATAACGTTTTTTTCTGAAACCAGGTACTTTGTCGGAAGAGGCCCTGCACTGTTTCACTAGGCTTTTGGAGATGGATGCAAACAGTGGTCCAGGCATCATTTGTTTTGGTATAAAATGCCTCAAAGAAAATAAATACAAAGAGGCTGTTAAGAGACTTACTGAAGGTAAATGTCTAATATGAGATGTAAGTAGTCTGTAACTTGAACACCAGCTTTAGTTTATGCTGAAAAGTTAGGGAATCTTATACTTGCATAGTAGTTTGTGAATTCTAAGACCAGCTAGATTTTAAAAGAATGCTGAACACTTTGTCTGCTTGTGTTGAGGTTTTTTTAAATGTAGCTTTAAGTATAACATCTCTGAAGCCTTTCATTTGTATTATAGCCAGCTCTGTAGTGTTTTAAGGTAAACTATTTTTAATCTACTGTTATTGGGGAAATAACTCTATGAAACGCTAAATGGAGCAATAGCACTAAATGAAGGAATGTGGAATTTATGAAATAAAATGTAATGCAACTTCTCTAGCAGAGTCACTGCATTGCTGTACCTGAACAAAGATGAATTCTCTGAAATTATTTAATTTTAAAACCTCTTTAAGACTTATACTGAGTAAAGAATTATATTGAGTATCTAGAGAGAAATATTGTAAGTTTCTTTTTTTTTAGCTGTTGTTTTACAGTAACCTTATTTGCTGAAGACTTGGCTAACTCATCTGAAAATTACCTTGCTTGTATTCAAATGGCAAAGCTCTTTCCGAAGTACTCATAAGTTTACTAGTGGGAAAGTGAGACTTCCCATTCTCACTGTGCTTCTGTGGCAGCTTATAGTGAAAACTGAGTAAATAATTGGGATGTAAGCATTCATGAGTCAGTCTGACTGTGCTGTGGTATCCTGCATCCATTCTTCTAGGTTTAGAATAACATGGTTTCTGAAATGGAATTTTGGAATATTCTATAGTGAAACAACATCTTGACTGAAATATGAAATAAAAGTTTCATGTTCTTGAGTGCACATGAAGAGGAAAAGGTGTTCCTTGGAAAACAAATTCTTCTGGCTTAAATGGCCATTGTATGTTTTGACAAAAGATAATATTTTATTTTAATTAGTATTAAGTTGTTTTTCTGTTTTTACTTTTACACACAGACTTTACTTACAGCGGGAAGAACACAAAGACAAGACTCTTGGTATAATGTGTAAATATAGAGTGTTTGGAAATAATGCTTGTATCAATGAGCCATGTGTTTGCATCTTAGGTGTTGAGGCTTCGAGGTGTTACTTAGTAGTTACATATCAGAAGACAGAAATATGTTTTTGCTGGCATTATATGGAAATAAAGTATCTACTAGCTTCAGTGTCTTTGCAACCCGAAGCAACTTTTTAAAGTGTCTTTTTTAAACTCTTTCTAGGTTTGGAGAAGACTAACCAGTGTCCAGTAGCATGGCATTATCTAGCAGAGGCACAGATGAAAATCCATGAACACAGGAATGCTGTCGTGTCCTGCAATCAAGGTAACTGCCTGATAATTGAAAGAACAGCTGCAGACCTACAGTGCTTTATGTAGTCCTGCTAATGTGGCCTTTGTGTGGTAGGTCTGAGTTAGATACAAAGTCACAGTCCCTTGCTTTTTGCAGTCTCAGGCTTGTGCTACCACTCTTGGTTTATGACAGCTGAAAAGCACCTTAAACTGCTTAGTCTCGGGAACAGAAATAAATATTTGGCTAAGTGGAGCCAGAATGCTGTCTGATAGTTAATTATTTAGAAGGTTTACATGTCCGGGTGTGCTGCTTCTGCTGGTGGTTGACCAATGCTGGCAAGCAACAGATTGCCTGAAACCACAAGGGTAGGTGTCACAAATATTTAGCCTGGTAGACATCATCTTTCAACCTGAAAAAAGAATAAATTTAATCAAGTTAATGTAGAATGCAGAAATTATGCATAATACAGCTGCATCTGAAGAAACTCACTGATCTGTGCTAGCTGACAGTGAGGGCAATTATTGCGATTTAGTGATGCATATGTCAACTGAACAGAACCACTCTGGTGGTTATAAATGAAAGGGAAGCTGCAATTCTTTTGTGGCAGGGACAAATTCAGTGAAAAGCTGCTCAAAAAAGACTTGAAGAAGTAGAAGTATACAGATCTGGCCAAACAATCATGGGAAATCAAGGGAAAGTACTTGCTGGCAAGGGAAATTCAAAAGACCTATACATCTGGGGGAGAAAAAATGAAAACTCAACAAAATAGGCAAAAAAGAAATTTATTGGAGAAAGAATGAAAATTAGGTAATTTTTTTCCCATCTTTGTTCAATGTGAAAGTGCTCAGGGTAACTTTATACCATGACCCTTCTTTTCAGCAACTTGATCTAACAACTTGTCTATGATTACAGTTAATAGCGGTGAGTGTAAAACAAGACAAGGAAACATAGCATTAACGAATTGTGAGATACTAACTTAGGAATTGACTAAATGAAGAGTGATAGAGTTGTGGAAAGAACAAAGTTACCATACACTCTCACTGAGGAGTGCAGAAGGTCCTCATTTGGCATGAAAAAATAGGACTGTTTCTTTCCTCTGCTATGCTTTGCAGGCAAGTCAAATATTAGCATTTTCAGAGAAGGGAATGATTACTGAAACATACCTTCAACACACAATGGCTTTAGAATGTCAGCAGCATAATCTGTGTGTAGTTTTGGTAACTATCCACCGCATCTGAAAAAGGAAATAAGAATAGAAGTAAATAGTCTAGTCTAATAGACTAACAATTAACTAGACTAGTCTAGTTAATAGACTAATCAAATAAGGTTGATCAAATGGATTAAAAGATGCAGCATATGTGAACAAGTAAATAATTAGTGACTAAATAATTGTGCAAAACAACTTGACTAATGAAAGGTCATTGTTTCTTTAGAGTTCCAATGAGAAAAATGGTAACACTTCAGTATATAAGGCCAGCAGCTAGAAGGCTATCAGTATCCATGCATCTGAAATGACCTCCTAGAACTGACTTAATTTTTAAACTTGAATGAATAGAAATTTTACAGGACAGTTTCTTATATATGAGGGAGAGCAGTCTGAATGGTGTTCTATTAGACAGAAAAATTGTAATTAACATGATTATAAAATATTTGGAAGAATGCTGCTCTCTGTACTTTTCTCAGTTAACTTGATGAAAGGTTCTTGTCAACAGTTCTTCAGGCTCTTGGAACTACTGAGGGTTCTAATTTTCAGTGGAAGACCCTTGCTCTTCAGTTGAAAGCAGAGGCTTTGATTAAAATAGCTGATGCTGATGCTGCAGAAGAAGCCATTAAAGCACTTGAGCAGGTATTTTTATTGACTAAAATGTTTTGAAGTTTTTTTTTAGTATTAAAAATGCTCTTATCTTTCTGTACTTAAGCTGCATATTTCTACCCTGGTCACCTTTCAGCTTTGTAGTTTAGACCAGCTGTCATGTAATTCAAACATTTCTTCCATCCCTGCTTTTTCAGGCTTTGCTGCAGCTCTTTTTCATTTGCAATTCTAATTTTAGAAGCTGTCACTTTTGACTTTGTCTGGTCTTGCTCACTGTTACTGGTTTCTTGCTAGTTCTGTGCTGTTACTCATCTTAATTTGAATTCATGTTATAATCCTGCCTCCCATGTCCGTCACTCGTCATTAGCCATGAAGAAGAACATATTACTTTAAAACTGAATGATTAAGCTTTAGCAGAAGTTGCTTCCCCTTGTTTTGTCACACAGTTTCATTCTTTGTTGTTATTCTTCATATTTCTATACCTTTGTCCTTGCTCTCTACAGTCTTATACTTGATCTTCATCAGAATTATTCTAAATCTTCTCAGGGTAATAGAGAAAAGCTCTTAATGCTTTCTTGTCTTTATCTTCATGCAGTCTGTCTGCTTTTGACAACTTTGACTTCTTAATGTCAGGTGAGAATATTAATTGTGTTTATTACTTTGTTTTCTAGATTGTAGATGGAAGCAGTGATCCAGTGGTTTTAGCTCTCAGGGGTCAGGCTTATCTAAATAAAGGTTTAATGGATCAGGCTTCAAAGGTTAGTTACTTCTTTGTCATTCCTGTGAGCTAGGTACAGTGCTTGGTTTCATATAGGAAGTAACTAGGGAAAAATTACATCCTTTTGCAGATTTCACAAGAACTTCTGTTGTCCCACCCTGATCTGGCTGAGGCCCATGCTCTAGAGGGTGTCATCTGTTATTCCCAAAAGAACTATGAACAAGCAGAAAAAAGGTGGACTTTTGTTTTCTTTCTTCTAACAGGGAAGTATTATGGGAGAGTAGAATATAGTGTTTTGCAGCTTTTGAGATTTGTCTGACCTGACCTGTGTTCATCTTGTTTAGTTTTCTAAATGCTATTGAAAGAAAGGCTGGAACTGCAGAGTATCATCAGTACCTGGGGCTCACATACTGGTTCATGAGTGATGAGACAAAAAAAGACAAAGGAAAAGCACTCACTCAGTTCTTGAAGGTAAGGACTGCTGGACTGCTTTAACTGTTGATGTAGAATTAGTGTTTTCCTACATCGGAAGCCAAATATGAAAAATACACTGACTGGAATGAGAGACTTGAATATTCTCCTTGTTACAATGTATGAGCCTCCAGAGCCTGCAAACTAGGTTCTGCTGTGTAAAAAGGCATTGCAGGGAGCTGTGCAGTTACCTTGAATCTCCCTGCTTTTGTTTTCCTCTTTTCAACTAATTCTTTAGGCCGTTGAATTGGCAAAACTTAATGGTGATTCCTTCAATATTCTCTGCTTCGGGGCTGGAAAGTGGAGGCCTCTACAGATCAGCATATGTCTTTGAAGTCCTTTTGAAATAGGGAGAGCAGAATTCAAATTGAAAAAACTTGATGGAAAAAAGTTGAGAATGGTGTTAGTGTTTCACTGTCTGTCCAAGAATGTAAGTTGATGAAGCCCCATAATTCATATGCTTTTTCTGACCTTGGGGTTTTAGTAGTTGTGGCTTTTTCTCTGAGTAAAAATCATAACATGAAGCCAAAAGATTAAGTTTGACATCTGTATTTAGTAACTTGGAAATATACAAGACAAAACTCAAGGCACTGTAAACTTACCATGTAACTTCATGATAGGTATCAGGAACTCAAATCATTGCTACTGTTTGCACTTCCATAACAGTAGAGTATAGTGGCAAATGTTGTTGAACAGTTCTTTTGGTTCTAAACCATTTTATGCAATCTTTATTGTTATTGATAAAGCTGTTTCCTGCTGCTTGGAGGCTTTAAGTTTCTTAGCTATAAGCAAATCTGCCAATTGCATCTAAGAAGGAACTGAAACTTTAGAAATGGCTGGAGTTAATTGTGGTGTAATATGGTAAGAGTATGAACATAATAATTGAAACGGAGTAGAACATGAAAATTATGAGATGTTATAAAGATTTAGTTTCTCCTAGGACAACTATTTTAATACTTTATGTACAAAATGCTATATGTCATGAGATTTGTAGCAGATTTTCCAGATCTGATTACCTGAGTAAAGCTCAGGTAATCTGTGCAATTTTAAAATAAAGTTTGACAGCTCAGATATATCACAGAAGGGACTTAAAAATATCGTAAGCAGAGGCTGAACTAGTAGTTATCACTGAACCTGTCTATGAGTATAATCCTTCAGAGTGCTGTCTGATGTTGTGTTCGTATTTCCTTATAGGCTGCAAAATTGGACAGCTACATGGGAAGTGCCTTTTGTTATCTAGGTAACTACTACAGAGACATTGCTGGAGACAAAACTAGAGCTCGTGGTTGCTATAAAAAGGCTTTTGAACTGGATGAGACAGATGAAGAATCTGGAGCAGCAGCTGTCAACTTAAGTGTGGAACTTGGAGACATGGTATTGTACATTCAGAATGTCAGATTACTGCTGTTTTGTTGTTGTTCTATTAATCTTCCTCTTCAAAGAATCACTTCAGTTTTCCTCTGTATTTAAGATCAGAAAACAAATGTTCTGTCATTGCTTAGCAGCTTTTTTAGTTGGACTTGCTTCAGTTTTATTTTCCAATTCCAAATTAAATTTATCTGGGGAGAAGGGTGGGAGAACCAAGTATAACATTAGCGTCATCACGTGTAATATAGATGAAGGAATTTTTCAGTAGGGAACATAAAGAGAAAGTTGGGGGTTTTCTTTATTGAGCTTGTGTAAGTTCTTTTTTCCATCCTCCACCTTGCTGCTTTGAGGAAAGCATAAAAAGTCATAAGAATTTATTTTTAATGGTTTTTGTTTAATAACTTGGAATTTGGTGCTTTGCTAGGACACTGCTCTGTCAATCCTGAATGAAGTAACTGGAAAAGCAAGACCTGGTACAGCAAAATGGGCCTGGCTTCATCGTGGACTTTACTTCTTGAGAACTGGTCAGCCGTCAAAAGCAGTGGTTGAGTAAGAAAACTGGTGGTTGGTTTAAATCCTTTTCTACAAATCCCAGTGAAGTGGTCTTTGCTCACAGTGAGTTTTCAGAATAGTTAGGTAATTACAGCTTGTACTTAACAGTGGGAAATGGGTCTGAAAACTGTGTCTCTCTTCAATTATCTTCAGTTCTAGAACTCACGGAATGTAATCTTGTTAACATAGCAGTGTTTTGTACTAATAGGCCTGGTGACAGGCACAGACAAGCTGCTATAGCACTGAATAGCCAGGGTAAGATACAATTCATAAAATTGTATAATGCCCTCTGAAGATGAAAAAGCTACTATACTGTGTTTAAAAGTTCTATGTAATTGTGCATTTGTGTCCTGAAGAGTATATAATGTAGAATTAGTGTCCTGAGCATATACAATGGAAGGAAATAATTTATGTTAAATTGTATCATATTTCATTTAAATAAATCTGTGTCTTGATATCTTCAGTTTGCAGGCAGCTATCAGGGCTGATCCAAAGGATTCCAACTGCTGGGAGTCTCTAGGGGAGGCTTACTTGAACAGAGGTAGCTACTCCACAGCTCTGAAATCCTTCAGGAAAGCAAGTGAGCTGAACCCAGAGCTCGTGTACAGCATTTACAGAGCTGCAGCACTTGAGCAGATTCTGGGCAAATATGAAAATGCAATAGCTACCTATCAAGAAATTTTAAAGAAGACAGAAAACTATGTGCCTGCACTGAAAGGTAGTTTGTCTGAATTTGAAAGTATTCACTTTTCCTCCCTTTGCACACTCTCATGTTTCAGTCTTTTGGAGGTACTTTTGGTGTATTGAGGTTTTCTTGTATGGAAGCACAGAGTTGTATTTTGGATATGTAGGGCCATGAGGTCCCCCACGTGAAAGCTAGTTTGTAATAGCACAAATACCTGAAAAACTCATAAATCATGATGAATGTGAGTGATTATTTCTCTTTCAAGTAAGTATGAAAGGTAATTAATCCTGTGTGGCTACCAGGCCAAACAAGTAGAAGAATTGAAGATACATAGAGGAAGCTAGCTAACAATGCTGCAATTTTACCTAAGCAGTAAAACACTGGGTCAACAGGCAATGAAATCAGACTGCCGTTTCAAAGAGGTGTGCTTATGCTGATTTTCTTCTGCTCCTGACCATGCATTCCTCACTTCTTATGTAAGTCTAGTGATTCTGACCCCTCTGAGCTTCTTCAAGTAGCAAAAAATAGCACTAAATCCCAAGAGGTCCCACAAGTGTAACAGGTGGCAGAAGTAGAGACCTTCAAGATATAGGTCAGGGTAGAGAGAAGTGGGGCAATTGGAACTTCTTCCTTGTGATGGAACTGTGGTTCTGAAGTTATATAATGCAGGCAGTGTATAAAATTTTGATAAAAAAATTAATAATTGCTCTGTTTGCATTCTCTCTGCCACTTAGCCTTCAATCATTCTCACCCCGTATACCCATCTGAAACATGTGCTGTTAGCTGCTTGATTCTAGTTTGAATTTTTAATTATTTTTTCATTGTATGCAAGGCCTTTTGGTTTTTGGATGAAATTAAACTGATTCTTGTAAGAATTAATTCAGAAATGTTGGGTTATTATTGCAACAGTGTGTTATTGATCTGAAAAAGTTATAGTGTGGTTGATACCTCTATCTCCTCCTGTATTGCCTCACTGATTGTGTTCCAGACTAAAGTGACAGGGCAAAGGCTCCATAATGGAGTTGGAGAGTATTGTATTTAAGCAGTTTTACTAGTTGTTGGTCAAGAAGGCAAGAGCTGACTGCAGCAGCAGTGTGCAAAGGTGCTGTATAGACTTGTGCACATGCAATTGGCTTTTTCAGGGTCTGTAGGTAACAGTTGACAGTGTAACTAGTATTAAAATGCTTCAAGAGGATTTAAGATTATTCCCCATAGTTGCCTTTATACTGTTTTCCTACAGCTTCCCAAGTCTTCTTTCATAATTTCTCACATCATAATCTCTGGTTTGTTAGCTCTAAATCCTTTTGAGCCTCCAAACAGCCTTCACTTTCTTAGAGGCTTCTTATGATGTTTGGTCCAATATTCTAATTTTTGTTGACCTTCTTAAAACTCTCCGAAGTTCTTTGACTGTCCCATTGGTATTCATTTCCTACTGTTCTGATCAATTTAAACAGTCTCTTACTTGAGTTGTTGGAAGTATAGTCTCTAGTAGTTAAGAGAATAACTGTACTGGTGTTACTTCACTGCATCTTTTCTATGTGTTTTGATTTTGTGCTACTAGATATTTATTCTGCTTCTGTTCTAGCGTATCTTTTGTGTAATTTTGAGGAATAAAATCAATTTTGTTTTTCAGTTACAGAGCATCTTGACATCTAATAAGTTCATGATCTTGGGACTTTTGGTGGGGGGGGTAAGATAAAGATTCTTGCAAAACACTATTTTGGTATAGGTGCAGGATTACAATAGCATGAGGAGGGTAGCTTCAGAACTGTCAAAATAATACTGAGAATGAATTGTACTCATATCCAGTGACTTACTGCCAGACAGAATCACTGCTGGTGCCAGCAAATTTATAAACCAAGCAGTTACTATTTACAAAGCATTAGAAATTGTCACATATGATGCAGTTCCTTTTTAATAGTGAGAATTATTTCCAGGTGTGATGGGTTGATCTTGTCTGGACATCAGCTGCCCACCAAGATGCTCTTTCACTCCCCTTCTCAGCAGGATGTGAACAGAAGACAAAATAAGACTGAAGAAACTTATGGGTCAAGATAAATGCAGTTTAATAAAGGAAATGCAAAGGCCACATGCAGAAGCAGGGGAAAACAAAATTTGTTCTCTATTTGCTATCAGCAGATGACATCCAGCCACTTCTCTTGAAGTAGGATTTCAGTCTGCCTAGTCATTGCCCCAGAAAACAAATGTGATAACAAGTGCCCCCCTATGCCAACTCTCTCCCATATTTCTTTCAGCTTTTATGGCTGAACAGATGTGATGTGGTATGGAATATCCCTCTAGTCAGTTTAGGTCAGCTGTCCTGGCTCCAGGATTTTGCTCACCCCCAGCCTACTATAGAAGCAGGGAATTTTGGAAAGACAGCCTTGATGCTGTTCCAAGCATTGTTCATCAGCAGCCAAAACACTAGTGTCTTATCAGCAGCACCTTTCCCGCTACCAATACATATCACAGCGCTATGAGGGTTGCTATGGGGCAAGTTAACTCCATCTCAGCCAGACCCAATACACCATGTGAAGTAAATTCTTATATAAATAGGATTAAATAATATTGGCTTCAGGTTTTCTTCATTGAAGACTTTCCCTTCTGCCTACCCTGACATTCTTTATTTTTTTTGTTTCTCACGACTGATTTTTGACACTTGTAAACTGAAAGTTAGTGTATTTGTTGAAGATGTAACAATGCAGGCTTCTCAGATTTCTTTTACTTAATATTTGAAGACAAACCCAAAGCTTAAATGCTGATTTTTTTATAATTAATTAGGTTTATTTTAATAGCCAAATGATTCTACAGTTCACACTTAACAAGATAGATTAAAAGCAAAGTCTCTGTTGTGAGCATTGTGGGTGTTCTGATTTTTGTTACGTGTGCAGGGTATTAACTTTTGCATAAGGCAGAATGCTGACTAGGCTTCTGGGCTTCTTTCCCAGCTGTACTTTTAAGCATATCATAAAAGCATTTCTTTTCACAGAGGATATTTTCTCTTACTTTCAGGACTTGGTGAGTGTTATTTCATGCTGGCAAGATCAGCCCTTGATAACTATTTGGATAGGAAGGCTGTGGATTACATAGAGCAGGCCCTTGCATATTTTACAAGGTTGGTACAAATTATTCACTTATTTAATTTCCACTGGGATAGTGGGTTGACAGGCAGAAAAATAACAGTTAAATGTTTGAAAATTTTCAGTTAAAGAGAATCAAATGAACTAGGGCTTCCAATCTAGAAGTAAGAATGTGTTTATTAAAAGTGGTTTGACTAACAGATTCTAAACATAGGCTGCTTAAATGAATGGCAATTACAGAGTTTCAGTTTTTTTCTTTTCAAAGATACAGAGTAATTTGTTTTTTAAAAGTGTGAAATGACATAGAATTCTCTTGTGTAGCCCTCCTGATGTATGGATCTGGGAGAAGTGTATTTCCTATCAGATAATGGATAAGAGGAAAATTCCTTCCTTCTCTCAGTCTTTTTCTCTTGCATTTCATACCAGATTTCTTAAATTAAACCTTGGAATAATTGCTGTTAGAGGAGAAAGTCCATCAGGTTTCTGCTGATGAGTAATGTCTTGTAATACGACAAAGCAAGAGTGCGTGTAGTCAGCTGACATTGTGGGATGATTTTGTTTTGTTGGTTTGTATAGTTCTTTCTTTTTAAATTTTGATCTTTTAGACCTATAGCTTGAATAAGAAGAAACTGGATTAAATCGAACACCTCATTGATTAATTGCATTTGAGGTCGTGCCACTCCTCAAAGTGGCACTTTCTTTCAGAAAAGGATGTTGAAGTGTCTGAGTGTTTTCTTTATAATTGTAGGGCAGTACAGCACTGTCCTGATGTATCTTGCCTCTGGAAACTGTTAGGAGATACCTGTACTAGTGTACATGTTATTTCGCCAACCAAAGTGAATGTTCAAGTACTAGGATCCCTTCTGAGTAAAAATGCAACCAAACAGATGCTGAAGAAAAATGAGCTTCTCATACTGGGAGGAAGGTAATACTCTTTTATTGTCAAGAGCTTTTCTGCTGTTTAAGACTCTGTAGAGTCTCAAATATTCTAGACTATTTAATTTGTAGAAAATTAAAGACATACTGATTTATTAATACCTGCATATTGGGTATGCATCTTCCAGGTTGCACTACTCATTTCTAGGTGTATTTCCTGTATTGCCACAGTGCTGTCAGCTCCTGCTCTTCTCCTTTCTGTCTCCAGTCACATGACTACATTCTCCCTGCTATTCCTCCACACCTGTTTAATGCAGTGGTTGCAGTATTTGCTAACTAATTCTCCCAGGACAACTGAAGTCCAAAATAATGCTTTCAGTTTTCTGTCTGTGCCTCTTTCTTGTAATAGATGTCATAAATTCATTTTCCTGTGACTCCCTCTGAGCTTTTTTTTTCAGCTGGATCTGTAAGGCAGGAAGTGCAGGTGCTTGGTGAATCTTAGCCATGATCTATAACATCAAATACTTCATAGGGGAAGCCTGATGAACTGTAAAAATGACCAATGTTTGTTTTAAGTAAAAGCTTGCATAATATAACTGACAGAGCTTGGATTTAATGCACACCCACATAACCAAACCTGTGGCTTCATAAGTGGTGAGCACTACAGATTGCCTTTAGACCAGGATGATTCTGATTCAGATACAGTAAGTCCCTGAACGAAAATGTATTAGTTGGTTTTTTTTGCTTTCAGTTCTTGTCTGTTTTTGTTTGTATTTATGCATGTTTACTTGGTTTAGGTTTTTAAGCACTCTTTTGAATGCATTTTCAGCTTTCTACTCTTCGTGTAGAGACTTGGAATAATGATTCTGTGATTCATGTTTCTGTAGGTGTTATGGCAGAGCTTTAAAACTGATGTCTTTGCCTAGCATATGGTGTGATCTTGGAATAAATTATTATCGACAAGCAGAGCACCTCACAGCAGTGGGCGCTGACATGAATGAGATAAGTGAGCTGCTAGAGAAGTCTTTGCAGGTATTTCCTGTATTTCTTGGTAGATTCTTTAAATTGATGTTCCTGCTTCTGTGCATCCTCTCTCTGTAGGCAATCAAACCTACATCTCTGAATAAGTAAGTGCATAAAGTCTTAATTTTTGCTCTCCTAATCATTATAATCCACATTTCATTTTCTTCCAGTGTCTCAAAAAAGCTGTGAGACTTGACAGCAAAAATCATCTTTATTGGAATGCACTCGGTGTAGTTGCTTCTTGTAGTGGTAAGTCTTCAGTGACAGCCCTAGGTCTCATCCTAAATTAGAAGGCAGCTTGACTAATGGTGTTTTGAAATTCAGTTACATCTAGGTCTCCTTTTTTCTTTCTCCTCCTAGCTATTGGGAATTATGCTCTTGCTCAACATTCGTTCATCAAATCTGTTCAAGCTGAGCAAATTGTAAGTTCTGTAGACAGCTGCCATCTGTTTCAAGTGGGCATTTAAGACATTTTCCCTGATGTACTGCTATTTCTGAGGAGTGTAATAATACATCATTTTTAACTTTATTTGTTCTGTTTAGAATGTTGTTGCCTGGACCAACCTGGGGGTTTTGTATCTGACAACTGGAAACATTGAGGTAATCTATTTCCCATACTCAAGTATAATTTTCTTTCTGTTTTTTTTAAGGGTGTATATGGGGAAGGGAGTGTCCCTTTCAAATGTCCCTTTCAAATTCAAAAAATATACGTCCTTCAAAAGAAATTAGATTGGTACTTGAGGAATGCAAATAAATACAAAATTTGTTTGGGGGGTGGGGGTGATAAGATTAAGTGAATTGTGAACTTCTGCTGCATTAGCAAAATTGTTTTCCAGCAGCTGGAATGAAAATTTACTGGAAGGACAGAGAAGCAGTTAGTCAAACCAGGGCATGCCAGATTTGGCCAAGAACTTTTAGTTGTAGGTCACAGATGGAGCTCCCAGTGTTTGAGTTCCCATAGATAGCTACTTTCTGCTCATCAGAAGATGTATGATTTACTGTAACACTCTAATCTTCAGAGTTTCTCTGGAGAAAAATGAGAATACGTACTAAGTGGACCTCTCATGCAGTTAAAGTACATCCTGTCCTATTTTCTTGTTGGAATTACAGAAATTTTGTTTGATTGGAAATGCAATGGTCAGAATTATTTTTAAGAAAAATAACTAGATAGTACAGTCTGCTTACTGTTTGGACAGCTAATGCAAAGACTTGGTTCACCTTGTGCCAAATTGAGGGAGGAACTCTTAAGCATGTGTAGGCCATAGGGAGATGACTTGTGGGTGATAATCAATTTTATCCTTTTGAAAATACATTTGTATTATATAAAAGCGAATTTTCAAAACTGGATCCTCCAAGAGTCAGATTTTTAAACTGTTCCAAGGGTTGGTTTAGTTTCCGAATTTTCTAGCTGGGAAGGAAGTGTATCTAGAAGGGAGGGAAATGTTGATATTGTGAAGTTTTCTAATTTCTTTAAGACTAAACTGGTTTATTTCTCTGGGCAATATGTTGTTCTGTGTGGTACAGAAGATGTTTTTTAGTAGTCACCTAATTTGGTCCATTAAATTTCTTCTAATACTACTACATATTAATACCTATGTGTACTCAGAAGTGCTCTGTTACCATGCTAGGCAATTCAACAGCAGTGTTATCTTTGGTTCTACAGCAAGCTCATGAAGCCTTCAAGATAGCCCAGTCTCTGGAACCTTCTTACCTGTTGTGTTGGATTGGACAGGTATGGTGAAAAATCACAAAACTGCACACAAAAACTGATTGTTGAAGAACTTAAAATTCAGCCTAATAACTGGCACTTAGTCATGCTCCTAAAAATTGTGTTTTAAGTAAAGGGAGCTTCTACTTCCTTTGTTTCCATAATGGTAATACAATGGAAGCTACTGTGTTCATCAAACACAATCATATAATGTTTTTCTGGCTGATATTGTGAGTTCTCTAACAAACTATTAACAAAACAGTCATTGTGCTTTAGCGCTTTTTATAGACAACTGTCAACAAAGCACTGTCTTTATAAGGTGACAGTTACTTAAGTTTCAGCTATACCGGTGGTTCATTATGTGGCACCACCCAATTCTTATCTCAGTCCCCCTTTCTAATGCCACTGTCAGAATAAGTAAGCTTCTAATGTACCTGGGACAGAGCATTTGTCATTTTCTGGGAAGTCCCTACCTCCCCTGCCACCAAGAGTGGATATTTGATGATATCATTCTGATATCTAGGCTGTGAATAATTGAGATATTTGTGACTCCTATGATTATTATAGGTGAATTTCATAATCCCATGCTGCTCTCCTGCTAGTGATATCTAATTGAAAACTGGATTCTAGGAAAGAACTAGAACCACCACATGTTGAAATTCAGCTCCTGTAAGATGTTGTTATAAATTGTTCTAATACACACAACTCTTTGTCCTAAAGCATATAGAGTAGCAGCTGAAGAGTTTAAATTAGTTATACAGTGGAGAGTGCTTGTGTTCCTCATGCGTTCATTTTGGTTTTAAAACCAATATTACTTGGAGACTATAAGAAGAAAGTGTCTTCATGTTGAATGCTTAAGATATGCCTGACATATGTGTTAAGGTCTTTGTCAATGTCACAACTTTTAAAGTACATGACCATAGCAACTCTTGCTTCTCTCTAGGCTCTTATTGCAGAATCCGTAGGCAGCTATGATACCATGGATCTCTTCAGGCACACAACTGAACTCAGTATGCATGTAAGTGTAATAGTGGTACTCTTCTGAAGATTTTGTATATCCAGTCTTTCTACTTAGGGTGATTAATTTTTTTTAAATAGGTATGTCTTGAATAGTGAAACTGCTACAGTCTTGTTTCAGATTAGATTGTCTGGCTTCCATTTGTTGTTGCTGTCTTATGCTCCTATTGTATAGCAGGCAGTTTATCAAATATACTTCATATATTTTATATAAATAATTTCATAGTTTATCAAATATACTTATACTTTATAAAATGCTTTAGTCCCAAGGGTTCAAGAAATCAGCTCTGTAAGTCATGAAGAAACATTCTCTGTGTTCCACAGAACTGGACACAGATCAAAGGCATGAAATATTTCTGGAGAGAGCAAGGATATTGCCAGGACCCTGAGTTCTAAAAAAGTGGAGGTTTTACTCTTTCATAACTTTTTTTTTTTTTTTTTTTTTGGCCTATTGTCCCTACAGTGATCCAGCACATTATATGAAAATGTAAGAATTTGCTTTGCTCAGAGGGCAAGTTAGAAATATGTATGGAGTAATTCAATTTGGTATGTTCTTCTGCTTAACACTAAAGCAGATTTTAAGCCAAAACTCTGCCCTAAAACATAGAATTATTATTATAATCTGTAATTGCTTACTGTATCTTGAGCAGATTTAATGATTCCTATTTTGTTTGTTTCTCGAGACTGAGGGAGCAAAAGGCTATGCCCACTGGGTGTGTTCAACACTGCAGGATGAAACCAACAGAAACACTGAACTGTATCTGTACAACATTGTTCAAATGAATGCTATACCAGCTGCCCAAGTGGTCTTGAGCAAATATACAGGTAGGTAATTTCAATACCCCTCTAACCTGTCATGCCTAATAGATGCCTTCAGAATGAACTGATACACCTGTACTAGTTATGGACAAGAGAGGTCTGGCCAAGGTGAGGACAAGGTTTTTAGCTGTAAGGTAACTGAAACAGAATAAGCAGACCACTGACCAATTTTTATTACCACATAGCAATGAAATGGATGTGGGTTCTGTCTGCCTACTCCTTACAGCTGTTTCAAAGACCAGGGAAAATACAGACCAGAGCCTTGTCATGTTTCTCATATGGTGTTTGCTCTCAGACTCTCTTTCCATGTGTCTGTATGCACAAGTGAAGATAAATGCCAGATTCTCTGCCTCTCTGGTGCGATGCTTGGCAGAAGATTGTTCCTGTGTGCTGTGTAACTCCATATTATCAAGCATATGATTTTGTTAACCTTCAGGAGGTGGTGGACTCCGGTTTTGTGCACAGTTTCAAGCCAAATTAGTCACCCATTGAGTATGTCTAACCTAGAAGACAGATAGGGGAAATGCAGGTTTTCATTAGTCAGCAAGTATTCCTGTAAAAAAATCATTTGAATGATCTGTTGCTGACTTTTGAGAGCTAGAAAATACATCTCACTGTAAATGAGATGAATGTCAGACTGTATTTCTTTGTTCCTTATTCTTAAGGGCACTCTGGAAGGCCTTGCTTCCTAGTCTGGAAAGAAAAGTCACTAGTCTGAGATGAGTTGACAGCTGACAAATTTGTGCCTTAGAAATTAATTAAAAATGACAAAATTACTTATCTTGAAAGGGACCATAATGGATCATCTGGTCTTACCTCTCTGCTATAGCAAAGCTATGCTACAGCACATTGTACGGAATTGTTTCAGAGTATTAAAAATTAAACATAAGATTCTGCTATTATTTTAATGGAGTTAATGTAAGATGAATACTTTCCCATTTTATTACAAAAAAAATATCATCTGCCTGCTGGAAAAATATATCGAGTGCATTAGGCATTAATATTACATCATAATATTTTAAACATTTTTGAGCGAATCTGATGTCATGTTTAGGGTCATCTATCTCTTCTGTATTTGCCTATCAAAATAATTCTAGTGAACAACTGACAGAAGAATTTGGCAAAGTGTTCAGTGCATGTACTGTAGCTTCAATGTAGCAATGTTTTTGTAATGCTTTTTCACAGCTTACTGATCTTGTTTTCTTACATTGTCAATTCTGATTTTCTAGAAAGAAATCCGGATGATGCTTCTGCTTTCACAATGTTTGGGTTTTTGAATGAGTATATGCATCTGAAGCAGCAGGCAGCCTATGCCTATGAGAGGTAAACTGCACAGCCTTGGAAAGCTTAGAAAAGCTCCTTGACATCTTTTCCATGCACCAGTTGAAAAACTTAAGGGTTTTTCTTTTCCTTAGATAAACTTTACTTTTTCACTTCAACAGTACATTTCAGCTAAGTAGGGGTGGGTGTGCAGATGTTCCTATACCAAGTTTGGAAAGGCTGAACACAGACCTCAAAAGTAAAGATGTCCTAAGACTTGCATGTCTTACCAGGTCATTAACTAATTCACTGTGCAGGATTTAAATGAAATTGAAGAAGGCAAGCTTGGTTTTAGCTTTATTCTCTGTCCCACTCTAATTAATGGAGGTGGTTGGCCTTTGGGTTTATTTTGGGGTTTTTAGTGGCAAATGAATCAGTATTTGGTGAACATGTTTGTTGATGCATTAAAATAGTAAATAGGCTCTGTTTATGTTTAATTAGCATAGAAAAGCTTTTGCATAAAATAGTTGTCTGTTTTGGTCTGAGGACTGTTCTCAAAATATACATCTTGTAGTCAGATGATAAGTAACATTCATCATGGTTAATTTTAGGGCAGCTTCACTGCTGAAAAATTCAGAGGATACTGAGAAATACAATACAGCAATGCAAAACTATGGCAGGTCACTGTGGTAAGTTTCTGTTGACTTTCTGAACGCCTAACTTCAACTTTGAAGATAAGGAATGCAGTGATACAAAATACGGTGAGGCTTAAGGTGAAAGGTGGTTGCTAAAAATAATCATTAAACACTATTCCTAGCTGTAGACAGGTTTGACTAAACTTTGTGTTTTCTCCAGAAATGGGTAGTGTAATAAAAAAAATCATATTGCATATTGTATGTCTTCACAAAATAACATATCCTTTTATCCTTTGTTTGTTACTAACATGACCTAATGTAGCTATTATATTATCGCCACAATAAATTGTGGGGGTTTTTTTATTTTTGTTTTTCAGTCTTGATCCTTGAGCTATGTATTAGGCTTAGTCTGAATAAAATTGCTGCTTCAAAGTTTGTTCAAAATTCTTTCTGCCTACCCTTTGAGTTTGTATTGACTTTCACAACCTGAAGTGTGTGAGTGGGGTGTTGTGTACATGTGTGTGGTCTTCTGCTGATGAGCCCTTCTGCTGTAGTCCTACTCACAATTCTAAGTTCCCTTCATGATGCCCTTCTGGTTCTGAGGGAATGCAGGATGCAAATATGTACTCTTTCAAATTGCTCTTTGGTATGAGATAGCTCAAGTTCTACTAATTAAATATTTGTTAGCTCTCTAGGGAAACCTCATATATTCTGTACATGACACTGAAACTTCTAACCTGTGAGAAAGTGATAATTCATTAACTTCAGGGAAGATTTTAGAAGCAACTCTTTAGATTCCTTAAGGTTCACATCCAAGCTGTATGTGTGTTATTTCATGTGTGAACTTACACAAGACAAATCTCTAGTAACTGATGAGTAGTTCTAATAAACACAGTCCTGTATTATTCTTTCCATAGTGGTCTTAGAACAAGAATGCTGTGGTCTCTCTGTATGCATTTTCCTCTGTGTGTGTATGATTTACTTTTTTGCAAAAAAAAGCTTTATTTGCTTTTTTTGTGTTTCTCCTTTGCTATTTTCTCCCCCTGCACTAACCATTAAGTCATTTGCCTTATATACAGCTCTCGTGCAGATGTGCAGATCAATTGTTCTTCGTGCAACAGGCAGATGGAGAGAGTAACTGCTGTAACAGGGAGAGGGTGGGGAGTACTGCACATTCTTGTCCTAATATTCCTCTTTTCTAAGAAGCTTCTTAAAACTGCTATGGCATAGAGGACACTGGTCCTCAAGGAAAGTTTGTCTAAATCCTAGCAGCTGTTTCTGCATCCTTCATACTAGTGACTGGTTTGGTTTTTTTTCACAGTGCTCTTGGGCTGTGTGATAAGGCCATTGAGGTTTACACGTCAATACCCCTAACTGAGTTTGATGGCATTGTGGGACTAGCATTAGCTTACTTCAAGAAAGGACTCTTAGAAGAAAGTATCAAAGGTAAAATTGAGAGCATTATGGAACATTTATCTTGAGGTTAATCTTAACAAAATTTGTATGTCTTACCAACCTAGCTGACACTCAGTATTTTGCTCTTTCAGTCCTAATACATAAGTATAAACACCACAACCATTTTAATACTTTGAGTACTATGTGCAGTTTTGGGCACCACAATAAAAAAAAAGACATTAAGCTATTAGAGAGCATCCAGTAGAGAGCTATGAAGGTGCTGAAGGGTCTGGAGGAGAAGCCTTATGAGGAGCTGCTGATTTGTTTGGCCTGGAGGAGACTAAGAGGAGACCTCATTATGGTCTTCATCCTCACGAGGAAGTGAAGGGGCGAGTACTGATCTCTTCACTCTCATGACCATTGACAGGACTCTAGGAAATGGCCTGAACCTGAGTCAGGGGAGGTTTAGGCTGAATATCAGGAAAAGATTTTTCACCCAGAGGGTGGTTGAATATTGCAAGAGACTCCCCAGGGAAGTCATCACAGCACCAATGTTGTCTTAAGTTCAAGAAGCTTTTGATCTCAGGCACATGATGTGATTCTTCAAGTGTCCTGCACAACTGTACTTAATGATGCTGGTGGGTCTCTTCCAACTCAGCCTATTCTATAATTCTGTGAAAATCATTAGGCTATGATACTAGGGTGCTAGTATCATTCAAATGTAGTAAGGAAAAATACATTACTTCAAGTGTTTGATTCTTGTCCATTAAGCTGTTTTTCTCTGAGCCTCCCTTGTTCTCAGATAAAATTATTTTCCTGGAAGAATCCATTGCAGCCTAGAGAAGACTGAGAGGTGATGTCATCAATATAAATGTCTCAAAAGCAGGTGTCAAGAGGATGGTGCTAGCCACTTTGCAGTGGTATCCATCAACAGGGCAAGGCATAATGGACATCATCTAAAACACAAGAAGTTCCACCTCAATATGAGGAAGAACTTTTTACATTGAGGATGATTCTGGAATAGGCTACACAGTGAGGTTGTGGAGTTTCTCCCCTCTGGAGACATTCAAAACCCACCAGCAAAGGTCCTGTGTCACCTTCTGTAGGTGACCCTATCATGGCAGAGGGGTTGATCTCCAGAGGTCCTTTCTCACCCTAATTATTCTGTGATTCTGTCATAGGAGATTAATGTGTTGTTCAAAGCACTTTAGCTTTAGTGGTAAATATAATTCTACTACATGTCATGTTCTGCACTTCTGAGATGTGCAACATCATAATAAGGTATATGCAATTATCAGTGTAGAAGTGTAAGCAATCACAAAGGAACAGTCAGCTCAGTGTTTTAAATTATTTTATATTTCATTTGAAATGACTATGCCCATCTGAACTACTATTTCATAAATGAACTGTCACAGGAAAGTATTTATACCATGTTGTTGCAGGATTTTTCTGAATATTCCAACGCTGCTTTTCATTTCTGTTTCTACTTGCTACGTGTTAAACAACTCCCAGGCTCTAAACAGTAAATCTGTTTTTTCCAGACATAGTTACTTCCAAAATCTTAGTCAATTTTTTTTGGTCTTCTGCTTATGATTTGAGATGGGAAAATACAGTGAACCTGAAGTGTCTCTCTGTTCTAATATCATGCTATCCTAAAGACTTCACAAAAGTTGTGTTTTTCCTTCTGCCTCAATTCTGAGTTTTGAATTTTTACCAGCCTATGAAAAAGCCTTGTCTGTTGCTGAGTCTGAAAAAGATAAAGCACATGTCCTGACTGCCTTGGCAATAATAGAATATAAGCTGAACAAAGTGGATGCTGCAAAGACACTGCTGTTTAAATGGTGAGTGGAGAGAATAATCAGAGTGTGATATCGTATTGTTGAATCCTCAAATTTCCTTTTTGTGGGAATTCAGGTGGATATTTTCTTTTTGTATTGTAGCATAAAAATGGAAATGGATGCAGTGTACTTATTTGTGTGATATGTCTGTTTTTGTTTTATGATCTGTCTCTTTCACATTCTAAAAGCAGTATTGAATAGAAGGGCTGAGCAGTTTGGATGTCCAACATCCAGTGGTAGTTTTGAGAACTTTATCTTTTAAGATAATATTCCTTTGTAGTTGTCCAAAGCACTAGACAATACTTCGGCTCTTTAGCTGTAAGAACTCTGAAAAACCAATGAAAATAATTTCAGTTTAAATAGTCAGAAATCTCCAAAATGATTGTGTTCCCAGCAATATAGTCCAGGACAATCCTGTAGCTTTCCCATGAAAAGAAACAGATTTCTGTCAGTTGTGCAATTAAGCAGTGAATGCCTGATCTGTGGAGGCTGATAGCCTGTGCATCATTGTTAGCCTCCTAGTAGCTAGAGATTAAGGGTTACCATCTCACCTCTCAGGGGCAACCCTCTGCCAGTAGAGAGCTCTAGTAGTGCCAGTGCAGCACCCATCTTACCAGCAAACTCCTGAAGTTACTAAAATAGTATTAGGTAATGGACCTTCACACTCTAAATCGCAAGTAATTGATGATTAGTTGGCTAGGAAACTGGTGTTTCCTACATCTTACAAATCACTGCAGACTTCTGTTTTGGTTATAAACATGAACAGCAAAAGTTTCTAAAGACCTTTGCTCTCTTTAAGAAAAAGGCTAGTGAATGACTTAGGAAAGAAACATCGCAGTGACTATGTCTGGATTTGAATTGGAAACACAGTGCTGCAAACGTACATGATGGATTATACTAATAGGAAAAAAAATTATGCATTCTGGTCCAAGAGCCAGATGTCTCCTTTGACTGGAATTTGTGCTAGATGACTTAAAGTGCCTGAGTAGGACCTTGAACATGAAGCCACCTTTTTCATTACCCATAACCAGCTTAACACAGATATTTTTGACAGTGAGTATGTGTGAGTAACTAGTATGATAGAACACCATTTCCTACTTGTCAAAGGGTCCTTTTGCTGTCTGTTCAAGTTTGATTAACAGCTTTTGTTTTTTGCTTGCTAGGGACTGAAAACAAAACATAGAATCAGAAGATTACATTCTTGTCTTTTTTTGAAGGCAAGAGTAATCATTTAAGATCACTAAAATCAGGTGCCTCTAGTTACCTGGGTTTCAAGGATATAGATCTAGCCTGATCCAGGATCCCACAGTAGGAGTGTTAATTTTCTATACATTTCATGATGCATAGGAGCAAGAGGACTCAGAAGTAACAAGAACTCTCATGTTAACAGTAAGTTTAGTTTGTGCACTGAAATAGTTGTCTCTTTCCCTCTCTCTGATTCAACAGCTCATTAAAGGAACCTAGTACGGAAAGTCTGAAGGCTTTGTGCACATTGGGATTGGTAAAGCAGGATGCAACACTTGCAACAGCAGCCCTTAAAGAATTACTGAAGCATGAAAAAGGGGATGAGGGGATTTATGAGAGGTGTCTTATTGCATCTGCTGTTTATGCATTACAAGGTAGAAATGTGGCAATCCAGAGGGAGGTCTCCAAAGCAATACACAGGTATATAATTTGTCTTGCTTTAATTGCCTTGTAAATATATTGCTTTGATTACATTGAAGAGTAAGCAAACCTGTTTATTTGAATCATTATTCAAAAAAAATAAAATTTAAATTTAAAAATTAATTTTCAAAGGCAAAATCCTCACATAAGGTTGTACCTTTAGCTGATAAGTTTCCTTTCTTATTTATGGAATCAAATATCAGAAGTTTCATAGCTCGTTCAATGTTTTCTGATTTTGCTTGGGTGGCTTTTTTGAAAGGTAGGTTAGTTTGCTGTTCTGTGAAAGCATTTTTCGTCCTGTGTAGCATAACCTGCCGCCTAGAAAAGTCCCTTGGGTTTTCATTTAATTATTAACAACCTTTGAAGCTGTTTGTTCTATTAGCTAAGTGTCTGTGTTTAAATTTGATTTGATTAGCCTTAGCATTCTGAGCCTTTCCAGAAGGCACTCATAGTCTCTCCTAGTGTTTTTGGAAACAATTTTCATGCAACTAATTTTTTCTAACTACAGTAAAATTCCTTGTTCTATGAAGAAAAGACTTGTAGCCTAAAGTTTGTTTCCTTCCCATGAATATTGATATGCATGCTGTACATTTTATTTCTTTAGCTAGCAGTGAAATTTCAGTATTTTGTTGCCTGTTTTTACCCATGTCTATCTTATACTACATTGCATTGTTTTCTTAATAGAAAAAGGTCTGTTTGGTATTTATAGCAACTGCCTACTGAGTCCTGGAAGACCAGGTGCATATCTGAACCAGAAAGTCTAATACCCTTTTCTTTCCCTAGTTACCCTGATAATCCTGCTCTTTGGTCTCTTCTGTCTCGACTAGTTCCACTGTATGCACCAAAAAAAACAAAAGTAAGTGTATTGCCAAAAGTAAGTGTAATATATGTGTGCTGTTTACATTCCAAGTAGTCTGTGTTTTTTCTTAACTGAAAAAACCCCACCCTTCAGTGTGTAGACTCTCTCTAGTTAATATGAAAACATAAAGCTTACGTAGAGAGCACTGCACAGCCACATACCTAATTTATATACCATTATTTACATCTTCCATGAGATAACAGTTCTTGAAATAAACTTAGAGGAAAGATCTGCTAGGATTATGCCAACAATAAAAGGTTATACTATGTATAATGTCTTTTGTTTAGTTTTACAGAGATGTGTTTATGTAAGTGAATATATATTAATATTTACCTGTGTTTAATTTGGTTAACGTAGTCATCTTCAGTTTTCACATTAGTCAATGTTTACTTGCCACTTTTCTGCTTATTATTAGCTTTCCTCCAAATAAATACTCCTCATCTTAATTTGTGCTAATTATATAAACAGAAATAGCACCTGAAAGCAAACCCTTTTCAATATAGAGCTAAAATTGGAAACCAGTCGTATGGATAAACTCTAGTCTGGAATGTCTCTTGCTGATTTTTTATAAAAAGATCATGCTGTAAGCAAGGACATCGGCTCATTGAGAAAATTCTGTACGTGTGAATAACAAGGATAAAAATATTTTGGCATTATATTCTGGATAAAATTAATTAGCCATGTAAGGAGTAAGGAAATAATTTATTTTTTTTTTTAATCTTGCAGGGAGGAGCTGTGGCAGGAAGTGTTGCATATACACTTGATGTAAACCATGGAAAGGTTTGCCTTTCTTAAAATGCAGATTTTTTAATTCCATAAACAGTCCTAAAATGAATTCTGTCTGATCACTTACAATGTTATGTTACTTACTCTTATGTTCTCTTTTATAGGAAGTCCTACTGAATATTGCAGTTAATCAGTTGGTAGCAGGATGTCACATGTTAGAAGATAAGAAAAACAATCCTCTGAAAAATATTCAGAAGGCCATCCATGTCTGTCCAGGTTACTCTTGCTCTCAAACACAGTAGTGATTGTTTTTTACTAAAACACTAATTTTAACTTGACTAAAACTAATTTAATTGAAATTACTAAATTGAAAAACATATGTTCCCTCAGTCTGCAACACCAGATAGAAGAGAATTATTCATCTACCTTGGGATTTTAAAGTTTCTCTTAAAATGTGTGAATTGTGAACTATAGAGAACTTTATGGTTGTCTTACTAAATGGTCTTCTCTCTTTAGCATATGAAGTGCAAGCCTGGTAGGGTTTTCAGTTTATTGAAAATATGATTTATACATGATAGTGAAATACTGAAACATTGCTTCTTCTAGAGTCATTTTGCTCTGATGCATAATACTGGCTTGCAAGTTAAAAATTTCAGTTACTTTCCTCCAGGAAATATGAGTGTATGACTGCTATTTAAAAGCATCATACTTTGCATTTTATTTTGTTAGATCTTCAAGCTTTGTTTCATTTTGCTGGCAAAATTAATTAACTTAGGGATGAAAATGAAAATAAATAAAATCTTTAACTGAGCTCTTTCCAGTTCAGTACAGATTGCTCTTACAGTAATAGGTTTTCTTCACTGGGCTAGTTAAAGGTGAAGTTGACACAGGAATTAGCTGGCAGTGGAAGTAGGCACCTGTTGCTGTAACTTTCATGCTGGTGGGCAGAACAGACTGAGTTTGTATGACAGAAACCTGTGGATGGCATCTTGGGATTTTTGCTGCCACTCTGTTTTGTTACAGCTCTTCAGTGATAGCCAAGATTAATCTGTGTAGTCAAAAATAAACAGGCAGCTTCAGGTTAGCACGCTGAAGCTATCTGTGAAGAATACATTAGTTTGCTTTAGGAACAACACCTTCCTTTTATAATCTGATGGATTTTACTGATTATAAGCAAGTAGTTATCACCTTCCTTGGTTTGAGCTCAATTACTTCTGTTACTGTTGGTATCTTATTTACAGTGTATGGTTCCATTGATAGGTGTGTTTATGCTTTATGTGGTAAAGACCATTCTAAGTGAACTACTAGCATATTTAGAATGGGCATGAGTTCTCTTTGACGATTCTTTTCTAGAAAATCCTGCTGCTTGGGCAGTGCTAATGGCAGCCTGTCATGCTGAAAACACTGTTGTCTGTCTAAACAACACTGAACCAAAACGAACAGGTCTAGAGATGACACTGGTGTCTTCAGTTTCCGCCAAAAGTAAGCTATACAAGGTTCCTATTTTAAAAAAAGCAAAGTAAAATTGAAATTATCTAAGCTTACAATAGTCTTCTGAACTTGCTAACAGGCTGAGGATTGCTCATTAGTCGTTTGAGCTGTAACTCTATTTTATACCAAAAAAATGTTAAATTCTAATGTACAGGTAGATACTTAATGGCAGCTTGCTTTCCCCCTCCAAGGCTTCAAATGTTTTTCTAAAATAGTATATCTGAACTCTGATGCCTACACCCATATAGGCTGTGGGTGTACCACGTTGCAGTAGCAGTACTTACATGAAATTATGAAGTAATTTTGAATTCTGTAACTCTTTCAATAGAGGCTCAATATTGCGCAATGTCCATAGTGTTTTGAAAACTGGAATTAGAATTCCATGTTTGATTGATCTCAAACCATTAATTCAAATAGTGTATGCTTATTTCCCCTCATGCTTTTAATTTTGCTGTCTTTCAATGCTCCTACTAATGAAGGGAGCCATGTCACTTTAAAACTCATAATACCAGATCTAGAGCCTGTGACCATGGTATGGTACTACAGCATAAACCCTTATCTTAGCTTAAGTGTGTTGTCTGTCTTTACAGCTGGAGAAAGTAACCTTCCACGTAATTATGTCCGTACTCTTGAAGAGTGGTGTCTGTGTCAGGCTATTACTAGTCTAGAGGAGACTGGTAAACTATCAGAAGCTGAAGCTCTTTGTAACAAGGTATGATGGTGTCACACTGGCACATTGTGGTAGAATTGTATAGAAGCCATTAGTTTTGTACATTATACAGAAAGGTAACGTTTGAATTAGCAACTGTCTCTTCCATCAGAGCTACAAAATACAGTAGTTCACAAAATCACAGAATATTCTGAGTTGAAAGGGGCTCACAAAGATCAAGTCCAGCTCTTAACTGAATGGCCGGGATGGCAATCAGACCTTCAACTTTGGCAGTATTAGTACCATGCTCAATTGAACTGATTGTTAATATAGTCTCCCCTCCCCAGTACACTGTTTCCAACACCAAAATGTGTTAATTAGTTGAAACAAGTAGTATGTGTCATGATAAAGCTCAAGTCTGTTCGTCCTGCCTAGAATTAAGAAAAACATTACCAAAACTCAGGGCTAGAGGTCAATGGGACTTTCACTTTGGGGTTGTGTTGGTACTTTGTTTCAGAGCCCCAAGTGGATGCTACAAGTTTAATTATTGAGAGAAAGGTCTTGCAGCGGCACAGCTGAGGAAGGGAGCTGGGCTGTTAACAACAATCAAGAAGGTGTTCGTGAGCAGAAGACCTGGCAAAAGATAATCAAAAAAGCACACATTCGTGATTTTCATTAAGGAAAATTACTAATCACGTGCAGATGTGATCCTTGGTTTTGGTATATTTCACTAAAGTGGAAAAAACAACCAACCAGATTGAACATGCTGGTTTTCAGTAATAAGTACTTTCTGGCTTCTTTCTTTGCTTGGTGAGGTGTTTTCATGTTCTGGCCAACGTGTCTACTGACCTGCCTTATGTTAACAATGATGAGAGATTTCAAGACATACGAGATCTGTCCTTCGCCCAGTTTGGGTATGGAGGAAGGTTGTGGTGGATTTTGCTTGTATTTTGTTGGGTTTTGTTTGATTAAATAGCCTGGGGAGAGGACAGTCAGTGTCTACAATTAGTGAAGCAAAAAGGATAGCATTCCCTACTACCAGGAACTCTCAGTGATAGTTTTGGACCCCAGAATTCTCAGAAAGCAGTATATCTGGGAGTAATCAGTCAGACACCACACACTTCAATTGTGAAGGATTCACAGGCAATATACTTGGTTAAAAAATGTGTGGAAAGTACAAGTATTGTGTGTTAAATCTGTTTTGAATTACAATTCTTGAATATACTGTGATTTCAGCATGGAAAATAACATGTAGTGAGGTTTGCAGAAGCTTCACATGCTTCACATGAGCAGAGTAAAGCAACAGATAGCTAATTTTCTGTCTTTGCTTTCTTGTGTTTGTTCAAAGAAATACCCTCTGGATACCTGCTGTTACTGATTAGGAAGTATTTAGTAAGGTGCTTCTGTTTCAGTGAAAATAAAGTGCCTTATCTGGGAGAACTGAAATTGCTGCTAACATAATCAAGCTCCCTTTTAGCCCCAAGACAGGTTTTTGCCTCTATTAATAGGCCAAAAACATGTAATAATTGTCAAACCAAGTGAGAGCTGTCTTTCAGAAACCTGTAAGGCAGGAAATGTAAAAAATTGACTTAGACTTCAAATGTATTTTGGGGACAGAAAAAGTGTGACCTGTTTTTATGGGTCAGTCCCTGGAATACTCCTTTGTGCAAGGGAGGAGAAAAGTGCTATGTTTCAGGCATCCTGAGAATGTTTTCAATATTGTTTTCTACAAAGAACAGGATGGAAAATCTAAGTATCCTTGATATTGGGGAATGATACTTCTGACTGTTTTGGTTTTAGGGTTTAAAAAGCTGCCCTGAGCACCCAACTCTGTTTTTGCTTTTGAGACAAGTTCAGTGTAAGCAGCTGTTGCAGTCTCACAAAGAACTTCCAGACAACATCCTGGAGGAACTTCGGAAGACAGTCATGTCCACTTCATCCTCAGCTGCAGCCTGGCAAGTAAGTGTGGATCTTTTCCTTGATTGGGTGCCACTCTCACACCTGCTGTAAGAGGGTGAGCATTTGTTTTACTGCTTGATTTTACTTATCTGCTGACAGTCAGTGACAGAAAAAACAGCTAAAATTCTATTCGTTCCAAACTTGAAACATCATGTTAACTTTTATAAAAATTAAAATATTAGGGACTAATATTATATGAAAGACTAATATATATATATAATTACTATATAATTAAGACCAAGCAAGCTTGAGATAAATGCCTGGAATCCCTGTCTTCAGGGCTCTGTGATTTGACATGTGAGCAGAAACCAATGAAATACTTCATAATCCATAAGAATGTGGACAGTCCTAATGTAGTAATACATAATTTCTTATTTAGGCTCTGAAAACCTGAAAAAGTCTCTTTTTCTATAATGTCCTGACTTCAGGTGTCACTGTTCTTTTCAGTAAGTTGATTCTACAGAGAATCACTCCCAGTAACATTGTTCACTATTTCCCTTCTGTGGCATGGTGTGTGATCATTTTTAGTTGACACAAAACTGCTAAAGCTCATTTCATATGCTGCTTCTGTGAGTCAGTCTCACACATGCCAAGAGATCCTTTTGGCGATGCAGCACCAAATATGTTTATTTTTCTAACAGCTGCTTTTTAGTTTAGTTGTTATCTGTCTTTACCAATGTAAGTAGCATATTGTGTAGAAAAATTATGTGAACTTTTGGAGTCCTTTTTGTAGCTGAAGGATTTATGATGCTCTTCTTCCTGTTGATAAAATAAAACCCTACTTGTGGTAAGATTCAGTGAGGTTGATTTCACTCTTAGAAGATCAGTGCAAGGCTGCTGTACAGATCATGATCTCACTTCTTAGAAGGCTGCAGGTCCTTTTCTTGTCAGAAACATCAGGAGCATTATTTCTGGGAAGGTGCTTTTTTGATGCATTTTTCTGTGATTTCTGAGACTTCGTCTTTCTGAGTATAGAACTCATTCAGGTTGAACTTGCAGAATAAGGGGGCACACAAGAAATGATTGTGTCCTCTATTTTAATAACATTTTAAAAATTAAACTACAGTTTGTATACATTCTTCAAGCATCCCTTCCATAGCCATCTTGCTTAGAAGCAGGGACAATAAGTGAAATGAGTGTATGTGATGTGGGGAGTGGGAGGGGATGGTTTGTTTTGGTCTTCTTAATCTAGGCCACAGATAAGATACTTGTGAGAAAGATCATTTTAGTCTTTAGTTAAAGGAAGTGTTTCTCAGGGCTTAGATAGCATCATGAAAAACTTGGCTGCTACATTGCTCCTAGTGGATAAATTTATGCTTTTGTATTTTCTGTCTCTAGACTTCCTATGAGTTTGATTTATCTGTTGTGATGCCTTACAGTTGTACTACATTAAAGGAGCCATTAACTTTTCTTTCTGGTTAAGTGTTTGGCTTTCATCTAAATTCTTATGTGCTATTTAAGAGTGCTGCTCAACTGCTATTCTGATGGCTATTCTACTTTTTGTACTGTGACTTGTCAGGAAAATAGAGAAAAGTAGATCTGGAAAAGCTGCCTTTGCATGAGGGTTCTCTTCTTTACTTCTTAAGTGCTAGACATCCTCAGCTGCAAAGAGCTAAGACTGAGGGAAGTTTTTTTTCCTGCACATGAATAATAGTTCTACTCTAAAAAGCAGGCCTGCAGCTTGATGTCTAGAATGCTAATTAGTACTTTCCAGTGTGTTTCTCTTTGTAAATGGAAGTAACTTCAATGTACCAAAAAGGGTTAATAATTTTTATCCCCTCTAACCCCAGGCAGTCTTTAGCTAGGAAAAGTCTAGAGGCTTTTGCTCAAAAGCAAGGGGATTGCTTTGTTTATTTGGTGATCCAGCAAAGGATTTTTCTAAATATGGCTTGCGCATCTTCATGCATACCATGTACATGTCAAGGATTTGCAAATATGACTGCATCTGCTTCAAAAAATGTGCGATGACTACAGAATTAAAGATAGATAAGCCAGAATCCTTTTCCTTCTCTTCTTAAGGAAATCCAGGACATTTTGTGCTGGCAGAGCAGACAGCAGCTGAGATAACCTATCAAAAAAAGTCCATGAGTGGGCTGGGGGATTCTCAAAATAAGTTACTGTAGTGAAGTGTACTGGCAGCTCTGCAGCAGACTAATTTTTTTGCAGGTCAATGCACAGTATGTTGTTGGAATGAGGACTGGGTGCATGGTTTTAGCTAATACTATGCTATGATACTCTCATAAATTAGACTGATATTACCTAACAGATGTGTGTTTTGGTAGCTCTGCAACTGATTTTGTTGGATGTTTATTTTCAGTGGCTGGCAAAAATATATCAGTCTCAGAGAATGATGACTGGAGCAGAGATGTGCTACAGAAAGAGTCTGCAGTTGGCATCACAGCAGGGCAGCTGGAACGGGAAGTTATCCAGTCTGCTCAAGCTAGCTATGCTCGCGCTGGAAGTCTGCATGGTAGGATAACCAATATAACATCACTGCATGACTTAACAGAAGTTGGTGTGACACAAAGCTGCTGTAGTCGTTAAATGAAGCCCTTGTTGAAATGCCTTTACATTTTATGTAAATTACATAAATGACAGCTAGAGAATAAAATGAGACTTGAAGGGCCAGTGGAGTATTCTTAGAATATGTCTTTGTAAGAGAGGTTCCAGTGTAATAATCACATAGAACCACTTGCTCAGTAAGGCTTCTCTATAACAGTTTTAATTTGATCATCCAAATTGACAGACCTTTCAAATGTCCTCTTGTTCAGACAACTGCCTTAACAGACATTTTTTTTCTTCAGTGGTGCCTGGAGAAGTCAGTTAGTCATATTTCAAGTATTTTTATGTTGTATGGTCATTTCCAGATATGATGGCTTCCACTGAAGTCTAAGGAAATTGTATCTTATGGAATAAAGTACTCTATTCCTTGCACTAGGGGACAAGGTGAACGTACCTCAGGGTCTTGACAAGTCTTTATCCTCTTCAAGTAGTGTCACCCTAGAAACTTGAAGTGCACTACCAGACCTTAAAGTCTACTGTAAAATATAGATACTGCTGTGATACTGGCTAATGCTTTTTCACATTTTAATGAATGGCCCAGCTGTAATCAAAATCAAGCAAAGCAGCCCCATATATCCTGAGATCTTGTGTGAGAAAGGACAGTAAGGTTTACTGAGGATAAAGCTGCAAAACTGTTCTCTTTTTAGGAGAGGAGGGTTGTCCTCAGTTTTTCTCACAAGTCCATTGCTTCCTAAGTCAGAACTTGCCAAGTGGCAGTTTTTTTCCTACTGTTATTCTGTGAGTTTTCAGTGGTCTGTTTTGTTATTGCTCCTAAGTGCTTTCAGAGGTCTCAAGATACCATCTAACTTGATTAATACTATTTCTTCAAGGGCTAGCCTGAATTGCCTAAGAATAAAAAAGACTTTGTTTAAAAATGTGATTAGTATTAATTTGATTATCTCATCTCGACTCTTTAAGTGATCAGAGGAGCTGATAAGTGGATATTTTTGTGGCATTTCTGCACTGGTTTAATGAAATGCCTGGTGTAAAACTTGTGCAGGTCCAAGAAGGCTCCGTGTTTTAAAATTGCTTGTCTTCCAGTTATCTTAAAAATTTGATCACCCTTTAAAGTACAGTAATTTGAATGCTGTCAAGACACAAGGGGGATAATAAGGTTTTTCTAAACAGCGATTTTCTTTCTTTGCTTTGCTCATATTCTTAAGATACATGGCTTTGCTCAATAGTTGCACTGTTAGGTGGTTACAGTCTAGGAGTTGGTTTTGACTTCTGGTAAAAAATCATGTAATTTCCGGGGATAAATTCTACATTCTAGAATAGTTTTATATGTGGTATGAAGATTTACAAGAGTTTCTGAAGCAGTACTAAAATTTGTATGAAAGAAACAAAAAGACTGTTTGCATAAGTTAGCAGGAGGAATGCAGCAAGGCTGATCCTAAATAAGTTAACATGACTTTTCTAGGCACTTCTAACCACTGTTAGTCTGGGGGTTTTTTTAATCAAGTGTCTTTCTAGCGTGCCAAATACTTCTCAGAACAGCTTGAATTAAACCTGCTTTCTAGAGAGAAGCAAATATACTACAAAAAGTCCTTTTTCCCTGTTTTTTCTTCTCTTTTTTTTTTAATTTCTTTTATTATTATTCTCTTTCTTTTATTTTTAATTTTATAATAGGCTAACGTCTCAGATGAACACTGGTCATCCTTGGTTCAGGAGGCAACAACTGAAGCTTTGAAACTTTCGCCTTGCCCCTTGGCAGCTCTGCTTCAAGCCCTGCTACAGTATAATCGCAAAATGGGAGCAAGGTATGCATCATCTGTTAAGTTTTCCGTGGAATACAGTTTCTAAAAATACAAGTAGTCATTATCTGCAGATCTAACTTCAAGAACTTAAAGTAATTAAAAAATGGAAATTCTTGAAAAAGTATGGCAATTAAAAGGGAGAGGGGAGAAGGGGTTAGTAATGTGGTGAGCAGCCAGATCTTCCATTATTTAAATTTTTTTTTTGTTACAAAACAAAACCACTCAGAAAAAAACAGCTGTAAGACAACTTTCATTTTAAAAGCATGTTATCTTAAATAAATTCATCATGGAGACTACACATTCTGAAAAACTTTCTAAAATAGCAAAATGGAAACAGATATCACTGCCCTGACTACTGCAGGGATTAATTTTGATCCTAAGTTGGGCTCACAGTGGAAGTTCATGCTCATTCCTGAACAGCCAGGTGGACATTGTGGCTTTTTGAGGAAGGGGGTAAGCATTTAGGGAAGGGATTCTTGGAGTCTTCCTGTGTTGCGTATTTGGTTGTTATGTCCATTTTGACTTTCATAGTATTTTTGCTTAAGCTGTGGAAAATTGGAGTGTTTTGTATGGTTTTGTTCAATAATTCAACTGTTTTGTAGATAATTCTAATCAACTGGCTTGCAATTTTTTGTTGGCTCTTCAGATGACAGCCTTCTGTGATTGTGATGGCTGTGACAAAAAAATTAAGATTAAAACGTAATTAAAATTTATCTTATTACAATTCCAAATACAAACTTATGTGAACAGTGTATCACAAGACCTAATTGATCTGCCTAGGTGTTTCAAAATACTGAAAGAAGTAATTAATCTTGAATATAAATAGCAAACAAAAATTTGTAACTTTCAACAGCCTCTTAAACCACAATGTAATGGAACATCACATTAGCTATAAAGGACAGAATTCTTAGAACAAGAACCAAAGCTAATGGAGCACTAGTGAATGAATATGACATCCCTACACGTAGTTGCCAGTTTTTACCAGATTTCTAATGGCACTGTGTATTTGAAAATCTCTTTGTTATGTACATGGTTTGTGTTGGTGTTGGAAGGTAGTATCAGTCAAACAGAACTTTAGACTTTGTGTTGTACTCTATTCCAATTACCTTCTGTTCTGCAGTTTCATACTTTGTCTCTGTTTGCAGGTATTGAAATAAGGGCTTTCCCATATATATTAATTCTGGCCATTGTTGCTTGCTTTGTTGCATTACATGGGGCCTGTTCAGTTGAGTTTGATTTGGATTATGTTTTGATTACATTTCCAGGGAGACCCGGCGAATGTTGGAGAGAGTTGTTTATCATCAACCAGTGCATCCAGAAACCATAGTGTCAGTGGCACGCTGGTACCTCCTGCAACATCTGTATGCCAAAGAAGATTGTGAATTAATAGATGTAAGACAGTCCACCTTATACAGAACTTCTGTTTACGTGTGATATTATACTTGCAACTGGGAAGTGGGGTAGAAGGAGGCTGGGAAGGTGTGGGCAGACCTGCTCTTGAGGTGTAAATGTACTTCAGTTTTTGAAATCAACACTGGTTTGTTTGAATGTCTTCCATTCCTCCATAAAATAATGAAAAGTAAACAGTAAAATCTCTATTCCAAACTTGAAAGAGTTCTACTCCTCAGTAGACATGAGGACCATTTAATCAAAATTTTAGCACTAAAAATGTTAATTTCCTCTAGCGTGGCTGGAACAAGTCATGTCCCTGGCCCAAAAGAATTGAGCAGTAGAATACTGTGTGCTCTGTCTTAAAGACTTATGTCTGTAATGGTACATTATTTTCGGTATATAGTAGATGCTGTGTCAGTTTCTGTTGACAGTACTCCACTAATATTTGATCAGACTCACTTCCAAGCCATGCAGCTCTTTTATGTAGTGCAAGGGAGGTGTCATTCATTTTGGCTTATAATGAGAACTCCTCAAAATCTGAATACACTCTCCTGTCCTCAGTGTTGCCACTGGTGATGAGCTCTTAAGCCCGGATAAAAAGATAAAAAGATATCCAGCTGTTCCCTGGTGAAATGTTGAATCCAATACAAAGTGCATTTGGAGGTATATATAAAAAGGTGTGGACAAAAATCCATACACAGACATGCAGGTTGATAAAAAAGCTAGATTTAATGAATTCAGAGGTTCCTGGTATAATTTCATTGCACTTCTGCAAAGTAATCTATAGTCCCTGCTGATGGGTATGATAATAATGGCTGGAGATTTGCTTGGTTCTTCTTAATGGGTTCCCTTTCAGTATGTCATTGGGTTACGAGAGATGTGCCAGCAGCTTATGAACATTAGGTTGCTGTGGGACCTTTTTTAAGGTGCTTAATAGAAAAGCTCCAGATATGATGTGTGAAAAATAAATCAGGGAAACGTGAATTTAACTGGGGGAGGAAAAAGGATGTGGCAGTTTTTTTTAAAGCAGCTGCAGAGAATACTTCAGTTTGGGAAATGGAGATTTATACAAAGGTAAGATTTATACAAAGCAGGAGACGAGTATGTGTCAGCGGGAAAATTGGTCTGTGTATTTAATTGCCAGCAGATTACTGCTTGTCAAAGTAACCAATGATGCTTCTACAGAGCACTGGAAGTGATTACAGTAACTATAGTGCAGAGTTTAGATTTTTTAAGCAAGTTGATGTGTAATGTTGAGTGTTCCTATCTGGGGATAATGGTTTAGATGATCTTTTAGTGAAACTCTCTGGCAGAAATTAAGGTACGTTTCAGATTGCCATTACTTTAACAGTAAAATCTGATATTCTCAGGTTATTCTTTATTTTTCTCTGCAGGTGCTTGTAGAAAATGCCAAAGCTAATGGAGATGTTAGAGCTCTGGAATTAAATGAGAAGTTGTCAGCAAGTGCCTAGAGTGGACTATCTCAAGCAAAATACTCTTCTGTTCATACAATTGAATTAGTTCATCTTCCAGAAGCATATGTAGTTTGGGCTGTTTTGTTTATTATGTCTGATTTATTTTTTTCTGTTTCATCAACTGCAGTGTTGTCTTTAGTTTTGCTTTTTCTTGAACAAAAGTAGGTTATTTTCATGTTGAGTTACACACATAAAATTACATTTATTTTGAAAAGAAAACCATGAAATTTGCTTTTGTTTGCTCCCCCAGTTAAAATTTTGCTATTCACAATAGAATATTTCCCCCTAGGGCACACGCAGAAGTACAGTATTAACTCCACTGCCAGCAATGCCAGGTTTTCTTGGCACAGAATCTTAAGAGTTAAGTAGCAGCCAACTTCTGTCATCTCTCAGTAACTCAGCTGCTGATTGCTTAATTGGATGAATTGTTACAGTGGTTCTTAAGACATGTTATTTTGCTTTTATGTACATGAAAATAAAAAATAAATAAAGCAATGACTCAGACTTCTGAGAGTTACCATGAGGATGTTCACTTTTGTTGACAGGAGTCATGATAACAGTCCATTTTCTGGTTTAAATCTCCTTAAAATTTCTAACCAGCAAAGTCTTACAATGGCTCTTATGATCCCATGTTATAGGCAGGAAAGGGCACTTCAAAGGCATGCAGTGGGACAGCACTGAGCATGCACCTACTTTTGGAACCAGTTGTTCTGGACTTACAGAAAACAGGATGCTGATCTGGACGTGCAAGTCACACACACTGATCTCCAGAGAGTGTGCCACTGTCATTTTAACAGGAAAACTCAGTTCAGGGCTGGGGCTTCTAGTCTGTGGAGGTAAGACAAAACCTCTAAATAGCAAGATCCTCTCCTTATCCTCCATGCTTTCATTCTCTCACTTTACTTAAAAAGATTTTCTTTAAATTTAGATTGATCGTACTTCCCTTCACAACCTGCTGTCAAATAGCCTTGAACTATCAGTAACTGCAGATCTTAAATGGAAATGCTGCAAAAGCCAGATATGTGATTCTCAAGAGTAGCTGTAACTTTTTTTAGCTTCCTGCTATTAAAAACCTGGAGGAATTCTTATAGCCTATGGTTTGTATCCTTGGCATATGGTCTTGATATGTGTGCCACCCACTCTAGTGGTGGAAAAGCTGTTGTCACCAGCCTCCTGGCAGCACAGTAAGCAACTGCCTGTCCCTGTTAATCCTTCTGTGTGAGCGCTAGCCTAGACTTTGCTAGTACTGAGCCCTGAATACCTTCTAGCATCTAGGAGAACTGACGGCCCAGAGATGCCAGTTGAGTAACCATCAACTTGTGAACACTCCATATTAGGAAAAAAAGTAGTAATACGATGTTTTCTCTCTTCAGAAGACCATGAACTTTATTTTACTGTGAACAGTGATTAGTTCCTTGAATAACATAATTATACAGCCCAAAGTTGTATTACACTGTAGGGAAAAAACCACAAATCTCTGCCACCTACTCAGTGAAAAGTGCTCAGGGAAGATGAGTTTAAATTTAAGGTTCTGTAAAATTCAAGAAGTGAGGTAGAAGTCTTGGTCCTAGTTTTTAAACAATGTGTAGCCTCTACAAAATTGATACATTGTAGGAAGTCTGTAACACTGGCAAAACTTGTGAATTCCTGCAGTTTGAGGCAACCATGTATTTTATGTAAGTTAGAGTACTGCAAAATACAAAGACACATAAGCATCACTGATTGGGGGAATTGAGAATTTTTTGTGGATTTCACTGCATGGGAAGTCATACTTTCAGCTCTAAAGGAGGGTAAAAATAATTGCCCAACTATAAGGTATTATGCTGAAGGCAGAATGGAATGAGACCTAATGAATTGAGGGTAAAACTTTTCATGGCTTCAGATACTAGATGTTATTTTTTTAACCCCATGCTGGTTCTGACTAGAGACAGCAGCTGCAAGACTCAACAAGGCTTGCTCTTGGTGGTCAGTCTTCTGAGAGGTCACTTGGATAGCATTTTTTTCATGTGTTTCTGAATTTTCTTTTTTTCAAGTTTCTTCTTTGCGTTCTGTATTTGATTGAGCAGCTCCAGAGATTCATGAATGGACTGAAATACTGTAAAATAATAGGAACAATTAATTAAATAGTGGTTGCTTTCACCACATTACAAGATGATTCTTTACAAAGGTTTCTGACCCCTGTTTAATACAAATCACATTAAATCCAGTCTATCCCATTATTTTACTGAATGGCATGAAAACACAATAGCAGCTTGGGTTGCAAGCTTGTTGTTGGGAGCTGTCTTCCAATACATTGGACAATACCAAACATGATTACAACTGTGATTGACTTCAGGCATGCGATGTGGCAGAAAAGACACTGTCTTTTAAAAAGGGGGGATTATTTGCTTTTTAGGCTGTTTTTTTAACTGAGCATTGGGAGTTTTTCATCGGTTTGTTTTTTTCAAGACCACATTTTAAAAGTGTTTTCCATCAGATCCTGATACTGTTGCTCTGAGGTTTGCCTACCAGATAGCAGAGTTCGTGCTGAGGATTTCCCAGAGTTGTAGGAACTGTAAATAGACTTATTCCTCATCTGAGATGAACACTGGTTTGTTTTGCACTTCTGGGAGAATGGGAGCTCAGCTTCACCAGCTGTTTGTGCTGTATATAAGTGTATAGAAATGGAGAGATAGGAGCATGCAGACACAATATTTTCCAAAACAGAACTACAGAGCACCTGATGCACATTTTTTGCACCACTGTAAAATCAAATGCTGTCAATAAAGACTGAATAATTGTAGAATTGTAAGCTGCTGTTACCTCGCTGATTGTAATATCTTTCGAATTACAGTGCAGTAGCTCTTTTTGTTCAGCATCTCACATAGGTCTAACTTCTTAGGAACTAAGAACTGAGCAGCCTTCTATTTTTATCTTAAAGTGCTTACTGTAATGTGCCTGCCAATGACATGTTTTTCTTTCTGGAACAGTTCTTTATTATGAATTCATTTTGTCACTGCTGCAGTTTAGTTAGGGTTCAACCAAATTGCTTCATAATGCTTTGAATTTTACAAATTCCGGACACATCTCTGATTTCCAGGATGCCAATCTGTGCTGAAGCACCAACAGCTGCTAAAACAGACAGTCAAGAGGTGGCCTCTGTCCCCTTCCAGCTGCTCTGCACCTCTTCAGCAGCCTCTTTTCCCCCTCTTGCAGAGTCAGCCCTGCCAGAGGACTGTCAAGGGAAAGCAGTCCTTGGACTTGAACACAAGCATGGTCAAAGTTTGGTATAAGCAGATCTCTTCTGTCCTTATTTTCCACTGGTTTATTTTCAACTTCTTTGAAGTGAAGAACTCTCTCAGCACTAAGATCTCTTATTCTGAAATTTCTTAGCCACGACTTTCTTTGTGGGCTATCTTGTGCTCAGAAGGTCTCAGAAGGTCTTGTGGATAGCTAAGCCTTGTCCTGCGAAGCCTCACAGAGATCTTAACTAACAGCTTAGTTTACTGCACCCTTGGGGCAGGGTTTATGCGTGGGTTGCAAATGATGAAGGAGCTGGAGGTGAAGTAAAGAGCTGGGGCATTTGATCACAGACAACCTGGAAGATGAGAAACCAGACACTCTGGTTTCAGTTGAGAACAGGTAAGATGTGAAATACTTGTGTAGTGGTTTTCAGGCTTCTGTTCCTTTGGAGAAAGGGCTGAGTGATTTTTTTTTTTTTTTATAACCTGCTACATCCACTGTATTTCCACTGTCAGCTGCAAATGGGAGGGTGTTACAATGGATTAGGTTTGAGTCACACAGAACAGATTACAGTGGGTGAAATCTTCCACGTGAAGATCATGTACTCAGTGACTCAGGAGAAAGTCTTTGTAATTGCTGTGAACAGCCAGAATCATCTGGTGAAGCTGCCATGTATCAGCAATATATATCATCTACTGCTTCCCTCTTCATTTACACAGGGCATGAGCTATGCTGTGTAGCTTCTCTCATCCAGTTGCCTCTTTTTTCAGCTACTGTTGGTGGAGAATGGGGAGTAAGGCATTGAAAAAATACAAAGCCATTTAATATGATCACAGAAGCAGGATCTATACAAGAGAGAATGACTGCTGCCTTCATGTGAAGGTGAGGGATCTTCCTAAAAAGAAATAGGTGCTCTAAAAATGCTAGAAAACAGATTGTGAAGTTGCCTTTAAATGGAAGACCATCACCTTGAAATTCATACTGGCTGTTTTCAAAGACAAGTGGGCTACACTGAGAGACCTCTGTGTGCGGGGTTTTCGAGAAAGTTTGTCAGTTTGTCAAAAGTCAGTTTGTCTGTTGGAAAGTGGTCTCTGCAGCAGCAGATTACTGTAGAAATATCTTTTTTAAATAAATCAAATGAAATCCCATTCTCACATAATCTCTATTCATTTTGCAGTTTGTTGAGCTCTTTCCAGATCTGTCTTTTAAAATTGGCAATTCTTGCATACACTTTTTAAAATTACTTTTCATCTGATACAACTACTTTTCATATTTCTGTGGTTTATCAATTTTTTTCTAGTTTTAGTGATGGAATTACCAGCCTTTTTTCTGCTCTCTTTTCTGCTCTTTCCTTTAAATATATAATACAGGTTCACATGCACAAGAACCTGTCTCATGCTACCCATATGTTGAGTTGATCTTCCTTTCTAGTCCCATTTGTGACAGCATTCCATAAAATGCAGGGAGAGGTCTGGTACCCCAGAGAACATGTCAGTCCTCTCTTCCACAATGAACCAAGTAAATCAGGAAATTCCTTTCCCTGGCTTGGCCAGGACAAAGGTGATTTTAATATTTGTTTGTTTGTTTGTTTGTTTATTCCTTTAAATCCAGTGGTTTGATCTCATACTGTGCTGTGTGAGACTCTGATCATAAGCAACCCTTTTCACATTGTTTTCGTGAGCCTTTCTCAATGCCAAGCTTTCCAACCAAAGAAGTGCAAAGCAGTGGTGTAAACCCAGCTCTACAGCTGGCACGAATAATGAGGCTGAGCCAGGCAAGAGCTGCCTCTCTGAGGGATGGCAAGCTGTCCTCTCCCACTTCTGAGCCAATACAGCCCTTGGAGGCGATTCCCCCTCAATGGTGTGCTCAAACCTGAGCTGCCCAGTTGCCCACCCCTTGGTCTTCAAGTTGCACCAAGTCCGCTAGTCAACACCAAATCTTGTCAAATCCTCTGACCATCTTTAGCCCTTGTAACACAAGGGAGTCCTGTGCCTCTGCCTCCCAGGGAAGGTGTTTGCAAACCTGGCAGAATCGTGGTGTTGGAACACGCTCTGAGTTTACTAACACTGCTGCGTGGTGCAGGTGGCTGATGGAGTGAGCTATTTCCGTGAACAACTGTGCTGCTGCCCTGTGCTCCCAGGATGGCTCCATCACCAATGGACAGCCTGCAAGATCCATCATCCCTCAGAGTGGCATTCCTTCTCAGACTGAAGTGCAAAGGAGCGTTGCTGAAGACAGCTGCCAGAGCCGAATCTGCTGAGCAGAACTGCCCTCCTGGTGCAGGCTGAAGCTCATCACCTGCATTTCTCTAGCATCCATGCTGAGGTTTCCTTCAGTTGCCAGGGCCTGAGCTGTGCTTCCACTGAGATGACATGCAAAGGAGCACCATAAATGCCTCTGTGTACGTGTATGTGTACATACAAAAATGTATTCCTTATTCAACATATTTAAGAGTGGCTTTGAAAGCTTTAACTCCTACTAATTCTGTATTTTTTTTGTCACAGTAGTCTCTCTTAGGGGAGAGTAACCACATTTATTGGTGCTGCAAAATAATCACAAATTTTTTAGTGGAGGAAGGAAATTCAAATGAGAGCTTTGAGATACCAACTGAGAAGTCAGGAATGTTTTTAATATCTTCCTGCCTGCACTAGATGTTGGTTGCCTTGAGTACAAGAGATTATCATCAGGCAGAACAAATGGAGATTAAAGTCCAGGAGCATAATTGTTCTAAGCAATTTCTGAATCTGATTTTGATCTGCAGTCTTCATCCTGATGCTAAGATACAGTGATCATGTTTTAATTGCCTTTGAATTCTGAAGTGGAATTAACTGCACATGGTAAAGGAAGAGAAGCTTTAAAAGGTCTGAAGGAATTAATTGAAAGGCTTGGTCCTGTGCCAAGCACTAACTGCTGCTGTGGAACAGAAATATGCCATGTTATTACTGACCACACATTGCTGAGGGCTTGTTTAAGTTTAAAACATGGAACAGACAATCTCTTCTTTTCTAGCTTGAATGATACTGGATGGTGCCCTGTGATGGCACCAGTGCTTACCTTGGGACATGGAAACACCATGGCTGAGTATATTGGGGTTACACAGAGGTAAAGTGCCATAATCTAGGATAACTTCCTTTCCTAGGTTGTCCAGAGCTCTGTGTGGTTTCTGTCTTTGGAAACAAAAATCATTTGGATGAGGCTCAGGCCCTGAGTTTGATGTTGGCCCTGCTTGAGCAAGGGATTCATCCTTATCTTGCAGATTTCCCTTCCAAAGTTAATCTCTGATTATACTCTGAGTATAACTCACCATTTTCCTGGCTGTGAACTAAGACACCTGGTTTTGTGTTGGATCTCAGGTTCTGTGTACCTGATTTAGTATGTCCTGGGATGAGGGTGACAGGAATGCTGCTACTCACCCCTGCTCCTGCATGCCTGCAGGCTGCCCCAGTGTAGTGGGATGTCATCCTGGAGAGTCTTACCAGTCTTTCCTTTACCAAGTTAAGCAGGCAATGCCTGTGCTGGGCTTGATTTTCCTGAGACTAAGTCACCAGTGCTTCTATACACATCTGGTGAAAGAGCAGCTGATCCCTGAGGTCATTTAGAATACCTGTCAACCAAAAATTATGACCATGTCTCTGTCAGACTATGGAATAGTCTAGTCACTTGAGTAAGTTGTTTAGATTACTCCAAATGCCATCAATAGCAACTCCTAAATTTAATTTTTTCATTGGTCCTTATCTTTAAGGCTGTACCTACATGCCAAAATATGATTTCTGCAGTGTATCTAATTTAGGAAAATATCTGAGAGGTGAAAAGTATTCATTTCACATTTGAATTAACTCTATTTGAAGAAATTACACCATCCCATTTAACATGGACTGCATTGCTTGGCATCAGTGAGTGCAAATCACTCACAATTTGAAAATTAAGTTTGTAAGGCTAAAACATGCTTGGAAGTAAAATAAAAAGACAATGCGGAGAATGTCTTTAAGGCAGCAGTTGAACAGACACGTGAAAGTCCACATGTGAGAAATGACCCCTCAATTAAGAATTTCAAGGGTTCATTAAAAACCTTAACAAATACAACAAAGGACTGAACAAGGAAAAAGGACAGCACACTGGGAGTTGGTGACCCTGGCAGCCACGAGCTCTCTACAAAATGACTGCTCCACCTTTTACACCCCTGGGGTTGCATCAGGCAGCCCTGGCCCCTCACGGAGTCCATCAGTCAGCTCTTCCTCGCTGTCCATGGCTGCAGCTGCTTTCTTGCACCCTGGCTGCAGCTCAGGTGTTGGCGCCTCCCAGTAAGGAGCCTGCCCACTCCAGCTGCCCAAGCAAGGGCACAGGAACTCGCCCTCCCGCCACAGGTCCTGACTACCGAGGCCGTGCCTTGGCAACCATCCAGGGGGAAAGGGACTGTGGGAAGAACAGAGGATGTCGAACCAACCAATTACAGTAACGTAACTATGTGTCAATATAACTTCTCTCAACATACACATAATATTTATCTCTTAATTGCCAGAGCCAATCATCACATTACCCATCTATAACACCACACAAAGGCATTAAAGCAGATAGCACCCCAAGACAGGCAAGTATCACAAAAATTTTAGTGTCACTGTGTTAATTTCTAACACATGCTTGCTAGCAAGCAATAATCTCTTGCAATTTGTTTGGGCCTCAGTTAGGATAAAAAGCCTGCTTGCCTCCAGCCCTTCTAATACTTAATACCACTTTTCAAAAGGATGTTTGAACTGAGGTGTTTTATATAGAGTGAGTGGTAACAGCTCTGCATCTGTCTAATGAAGTGATAATTACTGTAGATGTGGCAAAAAACCTAGCAATACCAAAATCTGTCCGATTTGTGTATTATTTCAGTTTTCTATAGGCAGTATCTTTTCAAAATCATAGAATCATTAAATGGTTTAGGTTGGAAGGGGCCTTAGATCATCTTATTCCAGCCCCTCCACTATGTCCTGGGACACTCCCACTAGACCAGCTTGCTCCAGGCTCTGTCCAGCCTGGTTTCAACAGTTCCAGAGGAGGGTTATCCTTCCTAACAGCTTCTATAAGCAGTCTCTGGTAGCACTTCACCACCCTCACAATAGATAATTTCTTCCTAACATCTGATCTAAATCTCTCCCCTTTCACCTTTAAACAGTTCCTTTACAGAAGCAGTCTGTTAAACCAGTTTATCACTATTAGTCATTTGAGTAGTTCTAAGATTTTATTTTTCAAGAATAAAAAATTGTTTCATTGGGTTTGTTATTTTTAATTTAAACCCAGCACCTGTGGTCAGAAAGTTTGCTTCCTGGAGCACTAATCTTTGTTCAAAAGAAAATAAAATGTTGCTGTGATAGTGTGTTGGTGATGCAGTGGAGCAGCCCACCTCAACAGGGGAAGGAGAGGTCTACAGGCAGTGGTAACAAACAACCTCTCTGTTCCAATCCGGCCCCTCCTGGTTACAGCAAAAATTAACCCTGTCCTGACCAGTACCAGAACCCTGGAATAAGGCAAATGAATTATGCATAAACTAGAATCAATGGTCAGTTTTGTTCAAAGGCTGAAAACCAAACACTGGCAGCTGGTATCTGATTTTACTTCAACTTCTCTGAAGATGGAAAAGGAGAAAGAAGAGAATATTTGTAACTAAAAATTAGTTATTTGAGACAGTGTTTAAACGACTTATAAAAGATTTGGCAAAATCTGCCTTGAGGAGAACGGAAGAAATATGGAAACAATTGACTTTTTATAAATACTGAATAACAAATACTGAAAATTATTGTTGTGAACGACACTAGCAGTTACCTTGTGAGGTTACATAGCCTCTGTGGTTCAGATCAAATGAGCACAATGGTCTCTTTGGGTTGCAGATCCTGACAGCCTCAGCCAAGGTGCTGAGGAGGATGAAGATGACTGGGGTCAATCTCGAGGGACACACTTGACAATGACAAAATTATTATTATTATTATTGTTGTTGTTGTTGTTGTTGTTGTCATTGTTGTCATTGTCATCGTCATTGTCATTGTCATTGTCATTGTCATTGTTGTAATTATTTTATTTTTTAAACTTTCTCCCATTAATATCCCTCTTCCATAGAGCTTACAAAAATAAATGAATAGCAGGAGTGAGGCCACAGATACAGATATTTTACCACACTCTTTGGCCCAGCAAAGACCTGAGATATTAATAAAGAGATACTCGTAGATATTTAATAAGGGCATACTCCAGTAGTACTACAGTTCATATTCATATATGAAAATAGATCTATTGGCAGTTGAAATTACTTTAGGCAGTGGAATGCATCTGTTCTAACCTAACTGACTCCAAGAAACAAGAGCTAAGCATCCACTCTTCTGCAAAGGGTCAAATTTCTGAGCAAGGCTCAATTACCATGAAATCCTGCAATATGTTTAAAATTCATCTGGATTTCAGTAACAATATCAGTTTGTACATTTATAGCACAACTGCAGACCATAGTCAAAGATGACTGGGTGCCAGACAGCTGCACATTAGTTGAAGAGGTAACTTGGTTTAAAACAGATTTTGATTTGTCAACTTTTATGCAGAAGATCCAGTCTGTTCCAGAAGTTACATTTAATTTCAGTTCTGTAAAAAGAGCACATAAATCTGGTAGACTTCTAAAGCAGCAGTGTAAAAGGAGACTTTCAAAAATATATTCCCTAAATTACATTGATTTTTATTTAAATTTTATATTAACTGGAAAAATATCTCAATATTTAGTAAGTAAATACTTTGTATTTTTTTTTAAATATGCAATGTCAACACATCTTAGTGTCTACAAAGCTTCCTCTCTTCAAGATTCCTATTTCTGATCACAACTTTAGTAGAGTCTTCTTAGCTCTTGATAAGCTCAGCTTTCACTTCTATTCACTTTCCAGTTTCTTTTTTGACATTGTTCTGTCTTTTCTTCCCTCTTATATTGGTGGCATTTCTTGTCCTTTTCACATCATCTTTATCTCTACCATTTACTGCTCTCTGTTTCCCTGTTTCTCCTTCTCTTTTCCCAGCTTTAATTCATTGACCACTTTAGCCTGTTATTTCCTCATTCAGCTGTATTAATTTTCCTTTCTCTTGATAAGAGTTTTTTCCTATTTAAGTCCTAGTCTACTCTTACTGCTGAATAGAACTCAGATTAAGTCTTACACAAAATAGGTCTTTACTCAATTACTTTACCATTTTAAGGGGTGGAACTATTGCCTTTGAAATATTGTTATTGAAGGACTGTTAAAATCAGATTTTAAATTTTTTGCACTAGATCTGCTATTTAGTGCTTAGCTGTTTTTTATTGTTCTGAATATGGGTGCCAGATGCTTTTGTTCATTGCATCCTTCCCTGGAGCTCTCTCCTTTCTAAACCTTCTCAAGATTAATGTCTCACCCCAAAATTTTTTCTGAATCTACAATAGCAAAAATACACTAGGTAAACGATAAACAAATAAATCACATAACTGTGGGCACATGAGGTTGTGCAGCCACTCTAAATAAGGTGTGCCCACATTTCTTCACCAGCAGCACCCCTGTCCCAGGCAGCTTTCTCAGAAGTGGTAGATGTGCAAATGCATGAAGATTTTTCCTTTTGTACATCAGGCAAGTCACAAATTAGCCACAATTATAATGGTAAATAGAGCCTTTGTATTTTGTGCCTTTCTTTAAAGTATGGAAGGTTAATGAGTTTATACCTTTCTTACAGGGAGTATTTAGTGCCTCACTTTGTTGACTAGCTTTGGGGACAATACATTTCCATTTTGTGGTTTGGTTTTATTTTATGGCATAGATCTTCATTAACTTTCTCTTAGTGTTTCAAATGGATGTTGATTAGCAGGTTTGTTCTGCTGTTTCATGGCAATCTGTTCATCACATTAAGCAAAGTTAATTACCATAATGAAAAACCTTCCATCACCTTGCTGTCAGCCCAAATAGACCAGCTTTTTGTCATCTCCTGATGATGCATAGATACAGTGGTACACCTCTGGAGTGCATAGATCAAGCAAGTACAAGTTAACTGCAGATAAGAGAGGCAAAGGCCAGAACTTCAATCAAAAGGAGCCATTGATTTGAAAAACCAGTGTCCAGGGCTCAGTTCTCCCCTAGGAAACACAAGGCAAGAGTTGCAAGATTTCACAAGCAGCACACAAGGTAAGGAAAAAAGAGGATTGATGGAGCAGACACTCAGTTACAAGAGAAAGAATCCTGAATATTCTATACAAGGGAGCACTTAGGAATAGAGGGTTTGAAGAGAGGATATGAAGAGCCCAAGAACAAGGTTTCCAGCATGGGGTTAATACAACTACATCCACATTACTGTGTAGCTGGAGGGGTCCTCAGGTAGGGCCACAGAAGCAGCAAGCTTTGCAAAGACCCTCAAGTGTCTTTGAAGTGCCTCAAGACTCGATGCACCTCAAGACTTTGTGCCTTCTCAGACCTCATTTTCCCTTCACATAACATCAATATTGTGTGCAGAGTTGTTAAATGCATTATTGCTGTTTGGCAGATTGAATGAGGAAGAGAATGGAGATACTTGGGATTTGCATAAATATTACTTTAATTTGTTGTTTCCCAGAGGAGACATTCCACAGCTTACAGTGAGATCATGATTTTCCACTTATAGAAAACAGAGTCTGAGGAACATGCCAGCACCACTGCAGATGGACCGGGAATTGTACAGAAAGTGCAAGCTTTGAATATAGATTAAAAAGTATAAGGGGATTAAAGCCTCCAGTGGTTATATCAAAGCATTTCATTAGAGATGGAAGTATAGCTACCCACTGTATATTTCAAGGGCCTTCATCATTCAGAGTCACAATAGGAACAGTGTATATTGGGGCCCTGTACTTCCCAAAATATTGCATTTTATGAAGGCTTGAACAACCTCACAGCTGCACACCAGGGCTTTTGATTGTGTAGTATTATGTTGGACCTTTTTTCTGAGCAACAAAAATGTCCATGAGATAAATTAATACAGTTGTAAACATCTGTGGATTGCTTATTCGTTTGTTAACTCATTTATTCCTTTCTAAGTGTGCCTGAAAAAGATGAATCTGTATTTATCAAAAGTGTGGCTTTTTTTTACAGTTTATTACCTAATTCTTGTTAATGTTATACATATTCCCATGCCAAAAGAAATTCTTATTAAGAGGTAGAATGCAAATGGAACATACATTTTGTTCAATTGGAATGCCAGTATAGCTAAGATGTTGAAGGCTGTTTTTAAAAAGATCACTGCTACTTGACACATAAATATTTACATGGTGTAGAAATGTACTCAGAAGGTCTGATCATTAACAAAAAGGACCACGGTCAGCAAGTATCCATCTGTTCTTCAAGGAAAGAGGCAGTAAAAGAATAGACAAAATTTGAATTAAGAACCAATCCACATTAATCCTTTATGCATGACAGAATACAGGAGAATATATCATCTGCTCTGAGAAAGAGCAGTGACTCCCTTTAAAGTTTATTTATTCCCAGATAGTATTGGATTAAGGCTGGACTACAAATAAAGAGGAAAGCTGTCATCACAAGTTTGCATTTGGAAGGTTTCATCTAACCCAATACGTGTAAATTACATAAACATGAGCATTTGTCTCTGATCACTCTGAACTGTTCTGAATGTACATAGCAATTTTAAATCCTGAAACCTGAGAACAGGAAAATGTGAAATATTAATGATGTAGTGGCAGTACTCTGTCTGTTCTGGCTCACATCTCAACCACAGTGCTGGGGGCAGGCATGCAGTTAAAGCTTGGCATTTCCCAATGGGAACTTTAGCAGCAAGAAAAACAAGAAAGCACTGATGAATCCTGAATCACATAAAACTACACTACACCATAACTTCATGGCAATCATTCACATAAAACTGTCTTATAATATTGTTGAAATTATATTGAAATGGCAGGTCTGGCGATGCAATTACAGTGGCTTTTAATGAAGTTTTCCTTTAATGTTGTTTTCCTTTTTCTCACCTTAAAAAATAAAAGGGCTAAGGGCTTTGCTTCCAGTATCATAAGATGATTACTTTGGTGCTTTCATTGTAGATTTTTTGTCTTCAGTATTGTTCTTAGATCCCCCTTTTCAGATGCTGGAAACACTAACCAGTGCACCTAATATTTGGACAAGGAAGGAAGAGGAAGTGGGGGCCTCATATTTTTTTTGTGGCACTTCATGAGTGCTCAGCCTCTTGTTTCTTTTGAGTGTGGGTTGGTTTTTCCTTCTTCATGCAAGTAGAGATGGACTAATCATTTTTCCCACAATTACCCTGTTTTCCTGCTTTCCTGAATTGCTTTTCTTTCCTCTGCTGCAGGCAAACACCCCAGCACAGAAGATGGGACCAAGCTCCAGTGCAGATGATGAATAGAAGCATCACACCTAGGAAAATACTGGAGAATGAGGTCACAGCTTTCCTAAAAGTGTAAAATTGCCTAGGGAGTCTGTCAAGCTGAATTTAAAAACACCAGGAGACTCTTACAGGATCACCTACTTTGTTCTAATGCAAATCAATCACAGAATTAAAATACCCCCACATCTTTCTCTGCCAATTTTGGATGTGTTGGCATCTGTTTCTCATCTTGGATTCCCTGTCTCTCTTTGCAGTAGTCTGGAATTCTTTGGTACGCTATGCTTTTTTCTTTGCTCTCCTGGTATCTCTGTGCCATATGAAGAGTGTTTTTAACTCCCTATTTCTTTGTGCTTCTCTTGCCCAAGACCATACTCCTGGCATTTCTGATGCTGCATCATAGCAAAAGTTCATGCTAAGTTATTTAGTTATTTACCTGCTGTATTGTCCAAACTTTTCATATTCTTTTCTATTGCCTTGTTCTTACAAGCCTTGGTCTATTTTTGTGTTATCCATAAATATCTACTGCAGAGTTTTATATGAAAAGGCCTCCAGAAGTTAAAAAAGCAAAAGAAAAAGCAAGATACTTCAAAAATATTTCTTCCTTAATGATTGCTTTTTCTGACATATCCATTCAGACGACTGTTGATCTATGTGCTCACATAGCACAGTTGCACTTTGTCTTTCTTTTCAATTCCTAGTATTTGTTTTACAAATTCCTCCACGGAAGTCCACACATGTTAAATACATGCAATTATTTGTATCAATGAAAATTTAGAATCTCACCAAAGGAATAATTCAATAGTTCAATACTCAACAAGACCTACTTTCCAAAAGAAAAAGTACAGATTTTATTGAGAAAACTGGAGAGTTATAAGTAGAAAGAAGTAACTACTTCAGATGAAGTGTAGACAATCTAGAAAAGAAGAAAATTCACCAAAATTTTAACTGTGTGATGAAGAAAAAGACCGGAAAATACAGGGGTTTTTTTTCCTGGCTTGAAATTTTTTCTAACATGGAGAGTGTGAAAACCCATATCTGGTACTAAAATGTAGATATAAAATGAGTGTGAAATACATTTATGCTACTCTGAATCGTCTCTGCACCAATGGGCTAGCAGAAACTCAAATAAGTGTCCTAGGATAACCCAAAATGGTTTTGTATTCCATATCCATCTGTGCCCAAAAATTGTAACTTTCTCCTTAATGCCCAGAGGTGCACCTGGAAATGGAATTGCAAGGCTGGGAGGTTTGCCATGGTCCCTTTAGAAGGTCAAAGCACCAGAGGCAAGGCAACCTCTCTCCACTTTGGTGTTTGTTTGGTTTTTTGTTTGTTGGTTTTTGTTTTCTTTTAATGTTTCTTGCTTCTCTTGCATCTTGTACTTCCTCAAGGCAAATTCTGCTAGTGCTTGCCTGCAGCTTCAGCACTGCTGGGCCAGGTGGCTTCACTCCAGGCCTGGTTTCTCCACAGCCCCCGTGTCTCTGCCTTGCCTTGCCTGCTGTCAGGAAAATCAATCCACAAATACCGGAGGTTTATGTCCAAAAAGGAGACAGAGGAGTCCTTCTTCTTTATTCGAATAAAGGGAGAGGCTATGGGGCATTCCCCTGGGGTCTCTCAAATTTTTGGAGGGTGCAGCCTCCTTTTTATCCTAATTCCCGGCCGCTTGTCCCTTCTCTCTTTCCCTGTAGGCTGAGGTACTTGAGAGGTACAGACTTCCCTGAACGTCTGATACCTGGGATACCTCCCCCCCCCCCAGTGCATAATCCCTTCTTAATTCTTAAGTCTTGTGGAATTCATGGTGCTCTTTCAGTGCCTCTTTCATCTTTCAGTGGAATCCATCCCATTGTTTCTGTTGTCTCTCACTGATAGCTGCATCTTATCAGCAGACCCACAGCTTGTTTGTAAAGACAAACCCATCATTCCTCTCACTGCCCTTCCTTGCCTGCCCTTCCTTGCCTGCTCTGCTGTCTCCGGCCACAAGGAAGGTGAAGCCCCTCCACAACTTCCAGTCCCTGACCGAGTGCCAGCAGTCAGAGCATTCCAGGTTCTCCCTTTCTCAACAGAAGTGCTGTTGCTCTGAGGGATATGAAGTAAAGAGGGGGAGAAAGTCTGACGCCACCTTCCCTTTTTCTCCCTACATGAGGTTGCCAGTGGCAGCCTCCATCTTGTGAAGGACAGGAGTTACTCTGCCATTCTGGGTTTCTCTTTGCTCCTGAGGAGTTTGTGAGATCTGGAGATTTTGTACCTAGTGATTGTTAACTACTTTTTCCTGTTGCTGCTTTGCTTGTTAGTAAACTGTTGTGTTTTTCCTTATTTCTGCTCATATTCATTTTCTCCTTATTGGTGGAGAGGGAATGGTTGAAACTAAGGGGAGGTTGCTCATTTTAGAGTGTCCACCTTTTGACCTCTCTTAAACCAAGGCACGTTGTCATTCTTCCATATAGGTCTCCAATAATAGATATATTTACGGTCAGACTTAGAACTGCCAAATAATTTTCTGTAGTGGCGCAATCCCGTGTTCTTGTTTGCATCTCAAAATTAGCACTTCAAAATAGGGCTCAAAGCACCATTTACGGGAGCAGGTCATAGAATCATAGAACCACACAGTGGGCTGGAAAGGATCTCAAAGGTTGTCTTATTCCAGCCTCCCTGGGACACAGTACACTAGACCAGGCTGCTCAAAGTCCATCCAGTCTGGCTTTGAACAGATGGGGCATCTACAACTTCTCTGGACAACCTGTTTCAGTGCCTCGGCTTGTTTTTCTTCCTTTGGGAAAATAACTACATTTTTTTCTCAAAAATCTGTATCTGTGCAAATAATACATGCATTTTCCCTTTAGAAACACACTCTTGGTTGAAAAGTGTGCAAGAAATTAGAAAATGTAAAAATTGGGAAATTAATTTTATTCTTCCCCTCAAACACCTGCAGTACAGGTGCAGGTACAGTGCAGCCCTTAAAGAATAATACACTACTTTGGTTCCCTTTTAGCAGGGAACACTGGGTGTTCCCTTGGAGGGGGTCAATGGCCAAATGGAGAAGGCATTTGCACAAAAGGATGCCCTTAACACACACGGTTCTGCACAGGTTTTGTTCCAGTGAAAGCACAGACCTGCTGTCAAAGTGCTTTATAGATACACCCAACCAACACTGAATGAGGATGCAGGCCAGCATAAGCAGCTCTTTAACATCTTGTTCTATTCTTATCATTCAGTATGTGTCCTGAGACGTGATTCATTGCAGTTTTAAGAGCCTGATCTAAAGATGGAAGGAGTAGGCTCTTCTGAAATGACTCATACTGATGATATCTGAATAGGTCACAAATATTAATTTAAGGAAACCCTTGTGCAGTTTCTGTGACCTTTTACAGACACAGAGAGAAGCCAGGGAATGGTTTTTAAAATCTGATTTTACTTGTCAGGCTGAAAAGAGAGGCCTGGGGCTGCTATTTCAGTGTAATTCAGCACTACACCACACTCATCTGGTCAAACAGAGCTCTAACCCCTTTAAAAATAAATACCCTATTGTGTAAAATACAGTTTATTTTGTTGGCTTTTTTAGTTGAAATGTTCCTCACTGAGTGGATTTTATTTTTCAAAAATATAGAAAATGACAAATATGAAGGAAAACTTCAACTAGAAATGCCTAAAATTTGCAAGAATTGTTGCTGATGGGTTTGTTGTTCCCATAGGCTTGCACCAGTACTGGAGTTGTGGGAGGGCACAGGGACAGTCCTGCTGGGTTATGTCATAGTTGTGCCAGTCTCACTTTTCCAGCAAAGGGAGACAATTCAGCATCCACCAAAATTGGGGCACAGATGATGGAGAAAGGTGTAATAACTCTGAAATAAAATGTAATTAAAAATACGTCATTTATGCACCTATTCCTCACGCCCCTTGCATACAGAGTATGGATAACCAAAATATTGACTATACTGGGCATTCCTATTTTTGTTCTGCATCAGGAAATAACGTTCTCAAAAGGTGGAATGTACTGCACAATACAAGTGTATTTTTGGCAGTGTATTTAACACTGTTATAAGCCTGATGCCACAAGTCCATGAAGACAGAGGCACAGAATGGGACCACCAATCCCTTGCTGCACAAGCAGTACAAGATACAGTCACTCATCAGGATGGAAAGCATCTGCCTTGTGTTTATTGAGGGAAATCAAAAGTCTTCTTCTCCATCTTACTCCCTGGACTCCTGGCAGCACTACTGTCCTGGAACTCACCACCCCTGGCTAAAATACAGCCATCCTGCACCCACTTGATGGTCACCCTGAGTCTGTGTGCAGATTCTCAACTGAAACACAATTATCTTATGGGTGTTGCCAGAACCAAAGACAGGCAAATCTCTCCTCTATCCCTCAGACTTTTAGTAGAAATATTTTTCTCTTGCAGTTTGCAGTCATCTCCTGGCATGATGAAGGATGTCTTATCAATGGTCTGACCTTTAAGACCCTTTCCATCAACAGCCATTCTATGATTTTCCAGTTGGCACTAGTTCCTTTGATGTCCCTGATGCTGTGACAACTGGGACATTTCCCTGCCTCTGTCAGAGTGTCTTTAGTCAGGCTCAGTCTCATTCTTAGTGGCAACAGCAAGCCAGCATTTTCTCCAACACAGGCTTTTTTGAAGGATACTCTTCTTGCTTTGGGGAAGATTTAGAGTATGATTGAATCAGATTTCCTCATGGAACCTTTCTTTGTATGTTAATGCTTGAGAAATCAACACTGCTTAACCACTCTGATTTGCTACATGCCAAAAGCAATTCTCTGAATCTCTACTAATTCTTTAGAGGCTTTGACATGTTCTCACTTCCCTGTTTTCTATGCTGTCAGTGCTCTACCCTTATCAAATCCTCAAAACCATAATACGCTAAGCAAACACACACCTGAGATTAGGACCTAGAGGAGAGTAATTTACAGCCAAGAGAAAAATATTACCTTTAGATGTTTACAGCATGTTTAGAACCTTACAGAACATTTCTAGCAAAGCTGTACTGCAGATACTTTATCTGGATGGTGTTAGAAGAACTGGACAGTGTAAAGTAAGTAAGTGGTTTTACAGCATTGCTATACTACCACTATATATATTATTCTACTACCACAGTATGAAAGCCTTAAAGAAAAAAAAAACAGTATGAAATTAGCATAGACACTAATTTCAACTCAAATTAAATTCAGGTGAGCCATGACTGCATTGTTCTTGAGATAAATGTATAGAAGATCAATTATTTCTTGAAGTACACAGAAAACCAATTGTATGGTGAATTTAGTGGCATTTATAAGACATTTGAGGCTTCAAGAACAAACAAGTCTGACATCCTACTTCAGAATATTTTTGCATTTTACATCTTTGTTGGAAAGAGGTGTTGATAAATGTCACATATAAATTTGACAAATAACAGTAATTAATCAAGGGTCTTTGGGCAGAAGAAGGGCAACCAATTATGCATCTCCAGTACAAAACTATCTATCAATTTAAATAGAACCCTGAACCTTCATTGTCATCTGTACTGAATTTTGTGAAGAGTTTTGATTGTGCAGAAGTTTGTACAGAATATTTGTGTAAGGAAAAGTAGGAACTAAACCTAAATTTTAGTAGGAACTAAACCTAAACTAAAATTTGAGTTGTGGAATTATACACTAGATGGAAATACACTCACTCTTTATTTCCCTTGTACAAAATACCCTGCACAATATGTATTTCCCTTGAGCTCAGTCTCCACTCTCCAACAAAACTGAAGGCAAATAGAATCTAAGCCTTTGAACTAAAAGACCACCAAGTCTAAGTAATCTGCTTTTTTATTTTTTATCACTTTTTTTCCCCTTTAATTTCCCTAGTCCCCTCCCTTCTGTTAAGTAAGTCCAAGTGCCGCTGTACAAGAAAAAAATCTGAATTTAACTGAGACATTGTGGCCATGGTGAGAACTTTGTTGCTGCTGAAGCTGACCTCAGTGTTGCACAAACCATGGGCTAGAGCTGCATCACCAGGGCAAGGGAAATGTTCTTCAGTATGTGTTACCTCAATTTCCTGGCTGAGCTTTTTAACAAAGCTTGTGGTGTGGTTTTTCAGCTGGCATCAGTCTCCTTGTGCTGATAACCTCTGCTTCCCTCGAGGCAATAGATATGGAAAGCCATGGTCCTCTTCTGGACTGGATAATGGCTCCTTCAGCAGGCAAACCCCATCTCCAAAGCAAGGAGGAGGGGAAGGGTCCATCCTATGATAGCAAAAAACCCCTGTGTCATGATAGACACGGTCAACATGGTCTTCTGTCTGCAGTGGGGCCAGTCTCATGCCAGCTGTCAAGGCTGACTGTTGTACCAAGGGATTTGATACTCCCCCACGCTGCTTATGCATCTCTACAATAGCTCTAGAAACAGCAACATGGAGTGCTAATTTGGGCATTGGCCTCCTTAATGGCCTTGGAGATGTAAACTATATTTTGGTAGCAATTAAGCAAAACCCAGATGGCGTCACAATCTAGACTAATGTTCAGAGGCAGAGGTTTTGAGGTACTTCTGTAAATGGTATTATTGCAATCTTTACAATATTGCCATTTTAAGCTCTTCCTGTGTCACTTTAAACAAAGGCAAAAATAAACACAGTCAGTGACCACGTTTAAAAACACCCTAGTGGATATGGCGGTGCTTGTACAGAACATCCTCAGGTTCCTGACTGAGAGTGAGCAAAAGGGGAGCTCATGCCAAGTCCAGCAGCTCTTGTGCTTGCCTTTTCTTTGAATCATATACAGCTACTTACTGTAGAGAAGTCTGAAATCTTACAAGTTTTCTTATAACTACTGCCTCCTCTGAATCTGCTGCTTAAAACCCCTGCTGAGCCAGGAGCTCAAATATGCTCAGTGAAGCAGAGGATAAATATAGAAGGGAGGAACGATATTGCAAGAATCTGAAACTGGCAGCTGCATATTGAAACTCCATTTAGATCAGGACAACCTGAAGTTTGAGGGAAAATGTGGTCACCATTTACTTTTTTTTCTTTTTTTTTTTTAATTAAAACCGGAGAGATTTAATTTTTGCAGAATTTTGGGTTTGCATGTTATACTGGAAATAAGCTTTGCTTTATGTCTTAGTTTAACCTAAAATGAGTATATTTTATGTTGTCAATGTCATATGAAGTATCCTTTGACTCAGCAGATTACCTAAATCCTGTAGCTTCAAGGCAAGAAAAATGCCCAGTCAGTCATTTGGGAATGAAGTAACTGATATCTTCTCTCAGTCTATGCTTTTACACAGCTGTAAATAAGAGATTTAATGTAAAGATAATTTAAGAAATAATTCTTTTTAAAAAAGGTGGATGTTCTGAGTACAGAGACAAGCAGTTGGAGATTTCAGTGCTGTCCCTCTGGTATCACCTGCATCATTGCTGAACAGTGTGGTTTCAGCAGAAAAGACCAAAAAAGCCATAGCCAGAAACAGAAGGTTTGGCATTTTTGCAGGGCTTGGCGAAGAGGGTGTATGGGACCACAGGTCAGAACCATGTTACTGCTCAGTGCCAGGAGACCATGCTGTCACACCTCAGCTGTGGCCAGAGTCAACTTCCTGCAGCCACCAGAAATGTCACCAGCTGCCAGAACTGTCACTGCCAGAACCACCACAGCTGCCACTGGAGAGCTGATGTGAGCCTGAGCCCTGCCAGATGGCCTGAGGTCATTGTTTCAGCAGCACAACTCTTTCTTTAGACAAACTAGCTTTCAAAGTCTTGTCTTGTCCCACTTTCTGAGATTTTCTGTGTTGTTTTTTTTCTTGGGGGGAGGGGGGAAGGGTTGGTTTGGTTTGGTTTTTTCAGCCTGGGGGCAGAATTTAAGATGCAAGAGCCTCCCTGATATATTGTCTTTGTTTTCCCACAGAAATGTAGAATGGCTGCCATTTTGCATATGTTTGGTGATCAAGTTGGGCACTGTCTTTCAGAAACATTTTTGTTTGGTGGTGAATACTCTTCTTTGGATAAAACACTCTCTTCTGTGCACTATTTTATTAATATTGATGGGACGTTACTGTGACTTTACAGTAAATTGTGATTCCAGTTTAGAATCTCTCCTAGCTTTCTGTTCCTCCACTTCATTATTGGAAGGGGCAGAGGTAAAAAGGGACAGCTTGAGTGGGTTTAATTTTCTAGCAGGGTTTTAAACCAGCAAAGTGAAGAAGATAGAATTCAGATACCCTGCTCTATCAATACACAAAGTGCTAAGATGCTCATTTAGTGACTGAAGTGCACCTAAGTTTACTCTGCAACAAATTTCGTATCCATATGGGCTGCAATGATGCTTTGCAGCTGGCTTATGTCTACCATTTTATGTCTACTATCTTATGTTTACCAGGACGGGCCTTACACTTTAATTTCTTGCACAATTAAAATTTTAAAATACACATAATCCTTGGCAGCTATGATGTACCAACAACATCCAAACACTTAATTTCAATCTCATCTTGGTAAAACCCTAAACACCAAAATGTGTGAGCTCTCCTCTACTGGTGACAGCAGAAGTCACTGGCTGAATAAGTGAAGAGTGTCTACTATCCATTTTTTCCCTACAGTTTGGAAAAGCATCTTGTTTCTTAAAACCACAGGCAAACAAACAAACAACAATCACAACCAAATCCCCATACATAGACAAAAAAACTAAACATAATGTTTCAGAGGAAAGGAGTTGTATGAGAATGTAAATTCAGTAAAGCCCACTGGTGTAAATCTTGCTCTCCATAGTCAATCTCAAAACCTGAGGATGGATTCTGCCCATGGCACTTTGACATTGTTACAGTCTCACCTGGTTCATCCATGACCATGACACTATATGTGTTCCTTAACTCAGAGCAGTCTTAGATACGTCAGAAACAAGTTTTACCTACCAAATTGTATTACTTTGTGCATACAACCAACCTCATGCACTTCAGCTTTCCTGGTGTACAGCAATGCAAGAACAATGGGTCAACTTGAGCCTAGGCTCTGCTAAGGAGCTACAAAGGACTTCAATGTATGAGCTCTGAAGTTTTATTCCTCTTAACATCTCTGCCTGTTTACCTGTCTTGCAGCCAGTTTCCTCCTGAGGAGTCACAGGTTAAACCTTCAAACCCTTAACCTGCCACTGAGCTGCCCCAGGAATTCATGAGACCAGAAGAGAATGGTGTTGCCCTCCCATCCTTCTCCCCTGATCTGCAGATCCTCTGATCTGCACAGGGAGGAGAGCTGAGGAGCAGCAAAGAAAAAAAATACATGAGAAAACGGAAACCAACTGTGACTCATGAGGCCAACAAGAGGTTTTGCTTTCACTGTTACTGTTTGTGAAGGGCTGGATGCTCACAGATGCCAATCATAGGCAACACCCAAACCTAGGAGACTTCTGAGTCTTCATGTCACTGTCCTGGAAGTCCCCACCAGCTGTTGAGATCCACAGCAAGCTGCTGTCAGCATCTCTACATGTGAGCACGGCACCACAGGCTACCTCATGTCAGCTTCCATAAATACCTTCCTTATTAAGAAGGCTGGTACTATGAGCACCCTCTACCCTCTGCCACTTGTGTCAGTGTAAAGACTTGTATGCATAATTTGGGTGATACAACACCCTAATTACTCTGTCAGAACCAGGAGATTTACCAAAATTCAGATCCACAATTTACAGAATGTAATTTCTGCTATAGACCTCACTGGTCTTCTAATGTAATGAAAATTTTTTATTTGATTTTGTTTGGTTTTATTAGAACTCACACAGGTTTAGGAAGTTCAAAAAACTTTATTAATTACTTTCTCCAAAGACACAAGAGTGTGCAGTAAGCTAGCCCTGTAATCCACTACTCTAAATGCATCAGCCATAATTAACTCCTGAGTGGGAAATGTTTTCAGATTCCAAGGACCTGATGACCTAAAAGTATTTTTCACCTGTTGTTCTTCCAGTGCTAGGATGTTTTCAGGAGGCAGAGCTGGAACAGAACCAAGACAGATGAGATGGTCTGTTCCACAGCTGAAGTGTTAAAGTATGCACACTAATAGCTCAATATCCAGGTTGATACCTGGATACTTCCAGGTATCAACCATCAAAGGCACTGATAGAAATTGGAGGAAGCTAACTGTGTAAGAGCTCCCTGGTCCTGGATAAGCCACACTGGCTGGTCCCATGAGACTGAGGTTTAGAAATTTAGGAGGAAATGGCTGTATCCAGACCTGAACTCTCTCAGGCACCCACGGGATGTTCAAAAGAAAGCATGTTGAGCAATTGAAAGAAAAGAAATGCGATTAGTGGGATCAGATCTACAATCTGGGTTTGAAGGCTGAGTCTAGCAGAGAGGGAGGTAGGAGGAAGAGAGTAATGAAGTCAATATGGGAAATACTGGTCTCTAGTAGGATAAACTTTAAAGTGCCTCTTCATGGCAGCCCCACAGTCTCTCCTACCCTACAAATGGCAATGGACAAGTGCAGAGACACCTACAGGTCCCAGTGCAGCTGACTGAAATATTTATATCCCTCTTTCGGAAGACTCTTCAGGACAATTAAAACCAGAGCTTGCCACAAGCTGCTGGGGTCCCGTCTATGCATATACCAAGCAGTATCCCACTCAAAATACTGTTCAGTGAACAAAACGCCATTCCCTAAATCTGCAGCTTTACAGCCTCTTAGCAAAATAATCCCTTTTCTTCCCCCCATTTGCCAGGACCCTTCCCATCTCTCCAGCTGGGGTGCCCTCATCTTCCCATGGTGGCCCAGAGACCTTCCCTCACTCCTTCCTTTCCTGCCTTCCTTCTTCCCTCCTTCACTCCCAGTAATATTAGCTTGCAAATCTTCTCCACCAGCACAAAGGCAGCATGGCTGGGGTAGCTTCAAGCTTTGTTTCCACTTCTATCTGGTCAAAAGACTAAATAAAATTAGGCAAAATTAAATAAAATTAAATAAATTACTTTCATGCTGAAGGTCAGTAGTGACACTTCTCTGCAGCCATCCGTGACTAATAATTTTCTCTAAGCTTGCAGAAAATTCAAGACTTTGAAGTTGCTCTGCTGTTCACAGTTTTTTAAACAATTTTCTAATTTCTTGGTCATGTTAAACAGATCTGATGGTAGTTTAGTCCTTGCTTTCCTCGATGAACACACTAACAGCAATGTAGGGATATGTGCAAGGACCTATAGCAAACAAGGAGAAAACTATTCAAATTGGACATCCAGATTTTCTCTTTTTATTATTGTTACTTCTGAGAATGTTTTAGAGAAAAAAAAAGGGCTTGGAGCATTGTCTAATGGACTTTTGTGTTTTCACAGCTGCATTTTCAACTTTAGGAAACCATGTTTAAGTCAGCAGCCCTCAGAATTAAAGTGACAGCATGAAATTCAGAGGAAACATTCATAAATGTGACATCAAGTGGAGCTGATCCATTTGTCTTTACTTAAAGTTGTTCCCTCAGTTTTATAACAGGAAAGGTAAGCTATTGTGGTGACACTTCGAAAGGATGTAAGAAATGTGCCCTCAACTTACAAGAAAGTTGGACAGTTCTGTCCTCACTTCTCTGCTTATTCAGCAGTGAGCAGGCAGGGATATGGCTGACAGAGAATCTGAACTTTTTTTCTGGTCAAGCTGCTGACAGAGGCATAGGTGAAAATATATCCAAGACATGTTGTTCCAGGATACTGCTGTCACGCCTGACACAGAGACTTACTCACTAGTATGTGCTTTCCTGACCATCCACCTCCACTGTCCCTGCATGGTGTCAATTGCAAAAATGATGAGTTCTGCTCACTGATCAAAGGACAGGGCTGAGAAAGTGGATATGCTCTTCAGAATGGAAGAATGGCTCCTCTCCAACCTGAGCTGTTGACTGAGTTGATTAATATATTTCATAAATCACTTATTTTTGTTTGGCTTTTGGAAATCCATACCCTGTTGAGGTCAGAAGCAGAGAAAATAGGCCCTTATCTGTGGTGCCTGGCTCTGACACCCAAGAGATCACTGAGTTTAGCACAACACCATGGAGACAGCTTTTAACATTAAGTAGAGACACTGAGAATGTGAATGTGTAGGTTAGATAGAGTTTTCTTAAGTCACTGGGTGAGAAAGTTAGAGTTTAGGGTTTAAGCTATACTAGAGAATAAGAGACAATATGGAGGATTTAGGGTGTTGTCCCTTTCTCCTTCTTCCTTCTTCATCTTCTTCTAAGGATTTTTGGGTAATAATGAGTGATTGGACAAAGAAATCCGCAGTGCAGCACACAGGTGTTGGGTCATTGGGTCACTAAGAAAAATAACTCACTTGGCATTTGATTATTGGACAAATAGACATACATATAAAAGACCTTGGAGAGATTCTTCGTAGAAAGGTGTTCTCCATTTTGTACCTTTCTATCTTAGTGTATGTAGCTCCTTGTATTCTGTATATATGTAATATAGATAAGGAAAGAATAAACAACCAAGTCCAAACATGAGAAAACAGTCTCTCTCTCATCAATCTCAGTCCTGGGGAAAAGAACACAACCATCAGTGTCACCACGACAATACCCAAGGAAGAACTTTTATAACCAGTGAAGTGCAGTTTGCAGTGACTCTGCATACTGAAATTTTTGCCTGCTGGGAGTAGAACAGTTTGCCCTGTTGATGCAGGTCATGGTGACCTTCCTGCAGTGTCTCAGTCACTCCTTCTTCCTCATTATAACCCAGCTGCAATTTTTTTCTGTCTTCTCTGAGAACCAGGGGTCATACCTGCTGTGCAGCGCTCTGTTGAAAGACACCAAGATTAGTTCTTAGGAACTGTCCGAAACACACAGTATATCTGTACACACAGAATGGTTTCATTGGAGCTATTTTAACTCTGATACTGAAAGAGCCTTCCAAACCTTGCAGGAATTTACTACATAACAACAAAAATTATGTGCAGCTGCTGTTGCAATATAGTGACTGACGTGTATCTCCTGCATCAGTTACTATAAACATTTACAATATTTCAGCCTGTACAAAAAAACAGCTGAAAGCTGGCCCTGTAGATGTTTTACCCTACTCATAGAAATTATCTATAGCACCTTCCATGCATGCAGAAGCTTCAGACAAAATCCAGAGAGGGAACCCAATTTGGCCAATAAAATAAAGTAATGAAGATGCCAGAATTTTTAAGAGTTTTTGTTAGCTTACTCTTCTGGCTAGTGAAATTAGTAGGTCAGGTATTTCAGATATGTGATTGAGATTATTCTTCAAGCAGCAGTCACATGATGGTCAACCAAAGCATGGACTTGTGAGGCAACCAAGGGGCCACGTGTCAGAAGCAGTGCTCAGCATCACCACAGGGGCAAGAGCTCCACCAGCATCCACCAAGGAAACCTGGTGCACCTAGGCAGGACACAGGTTAGACTTATCTTTGTGTTGACTCCAGCATGAAATAGGTGCTGTGACTCTACCTCCCTTGGTCATGGTAATGTTTCTAGCAGAACTGCAAGTGCAGCATCTCTGCTGCAGACATGTAGAGGTAGACATGAGTGGTCCCAAGAAGGGGGAAGGGAAAGGCATCAGTGGCCATGTAAGAGGACTTCAGAAGATCTAAAACAATTATGCATGGGAGTGTACAGAGAAACAAGTCTGTTTGGGACCTCAGCATTCTGAAAACTCTTAATATTCATTGGCTGTCTATGAAACGTGTTTGGTCTAGTGACAGGAGATTGTTCAGTGGCATGATGAGAAGGCAGGACCTTTGTATGTCCTTTTAAACAGCATGGAACACCAATCCTTGACCAGTCATTCCTGGTTCCATCCAGGACAGGGCTAGCTTTTGCAGCAGCCAGGAGGAGCACAGCCCAGACCCTGAGGGTCTTGATACTACCTCACACATGTTCTGGGGGAATGGAGTGCTTTTCCAGTCTTGCTGGGGTATGTGGTCAGGGTGTCAGGAAAATTAATCCACAATCCTGAGGTTTATGTCCAAAAAGGAGACAGAGGAGTCCTATAACTTTATTTGAATAAAGGGAGAGGTCATGGGACATTTCTCCTGGGGTCTCTCTAAGTTGTGGAGGATGGAGCCTCTTTTTTATCCTAATTTCCTGACCACATATCCCTCTCTCTTTCCCCATAAGCTGAGGTACTTGAGAGGTACAGACTGCCTTCTATGACCTGCTTCTAATGTATTCCCCCCCTCTTTTTCTTTTCCGTGTGTTATTCAGTAGAATTCCATATGGAATTTATGGTTCTTCCCATTGTTTCTTTCATTTCTCAGTATCCAATTTTATTTATCAGTAGACCCACAGTTTGTTTATAAAGACAAGTCCCACATTCCTTTCAAGGGGGTGCCAGGTTCCAGATCATGAGCAATTGTGGGTGAAACAATGCTTACACATAAAAAAATTCCTTTATGCTGTTTTCATATGTTTATCTTTCATAGTAACAATGCCCTTCAGAGTAGTGGGAAGATAGAGGTGAGATAGGGAAGACCTTGAGAGCAATCATCTGTCATGGTCAAAGTAGGACCTTCAGACAGAGTTTATTAGCAAAGCCTTCTCATTGAGTTATGAGGTGCAGAAAGGACACCTTTGATTTCTAAACTCCTTCTCAGGGATGAGTCTAGGTGCAGCTGGATCCTGCTGTTGTCCCTAAAAGCCATATTCGTCACCCAGTGTGCAGTAAGCCAATCCTACACACAGAGCTGAGATGCTCGTTCAATGAGCAGTTGTGCAAAGAGGGTGCTACATGGTAAATCCACAAAGCTATGACAGCAAAACTTCTCAAAGTTTTATATTTTATATATATTTTGGCAAACAAGTTACAATTCATTGGCTATCTGTTGCCTAGTTTTCTTATTAATTAATAAGAATACTAATTAGTATTCTACTGTGAGAAACGATGCTTACTTTTAAAAATTTCAAGGGTTCATTAAAAACCTTAACAAATAGAACAGAGGACTGAACAAGGAAAAAGGACAGCGCACTGGGAGTTGGTGACCCCGGCAGCCACGAGCTCTCTACAAAATGACTGCTCCACCTTTTACACCCCTGGGGTTGCATCAGGCAGCCCTGGCCCCTCACGGAGTCCATCAGTCAGCTCTTCCTCGCTGTCCATGGCTGCAGCTGCTTTCTTGCACCCTGGCTGCAGCTCAGGTGTTGGCGCCTCCCAGTAAGGAACCTGCCCACTCCAGCTGCCCAAGCAAGGGCACAGGAACTCACCCTCCCGCCACAGGTCCCGACTACCAAGGCCGTGCCTTGGCAACCATCCAGGGGGAAAGGGACTGTGGGAAGAACAGAGGATGTCGAAACAACCAATCACAGTAACGTAACTATGTGTCAATATAATTTCTCTCAACATACACATAATATTCATCTCTTAATTGCCAGAGTCAATAATCACATTGAACGATTCCCTCACTTCTGATGTTAATTAGTCTGCATGCTCAGTCTTCTTCTTTTTCTTTTGAGTCAGTGGTTTCTTTAGTCAATGGTCTGTGAGTTGGTGACTGCAATCTCACCCCACCAGAATTACTTTCCAGCCAGCTGGCTCGGTGTAGACACCCCACATTGAGCTCCCTCACTGTGGCAGGAGCCTGAGGCAAGGCACTGTGAACTGTGCTCACAGTGCCAGTTCTTTGTGTTACAAAGGGACCTGTGGTGCCAGCCAGGTGACAAGAGCCACAGCAGGAGTGACAAGTCAATAGGAAGACCCCAGAATATGTGCAAAGGGTATAAATGCTTGGGTGGTCCTTTCTTCGCTTTGAAGCTATGAGGTCTGTTACAGTGGCAAAGTAAGACCCCATTTTTCAAACCTCTACTCTTTCTAACCCTCTGGGCAAATTGTTAACTATTCCTGACTCTTGATATGTCACAATTTTAGCTCCAGTGTTTGTCAGCAGTTTATGGTCTAAAGGATTATGTGTGGAAGTGAATCTTTATGAAACTTTATCCTGCAGGATTAAGGATGGCAAATCAGATGTATTTGTATTGAAATAAATTTTTTGTTACGATAATGGTTAGATGACAATATCTTAAATCAAAATAATTTTTTACATGTAAGATGTGGCTATAGCTACTAGTATAGTATAGTGTGTCATTTTTAAGGCAATATTAAAGCCATTATATGAAATAAATTTTATCAAGGTTGCTGTTTCTTACCCATATCAATGCTCAGCCATGAGGAATAACCTTGAGGGAAACCTCGAGGTCCCCTCTCAAGGGAGGAATCTCCACACACTCCAGGGAGGGGTATGTTACAAGACCCTGCCATTAAAAAGGTGGCACTGGGCTTTCATAGTGCTTCAGAGTCAGTCATATTTCCCTGGCCCAGCTGACTCAGTTAAATAAGTTGTCAATAGTGTCAATTCTTTGTGCCTTTGTCAGGTACTTTATCAGGTCTGCCACAACTTCATTTCACTATCAGGATATTTAACTTGAGGTTGATGAGTCAGGCTGGTCCCAGCCAACCTGCTGTTTTCTTCAACACCAAAAGCCATATGACATCCTCTTCTTCATTTCTTCTGAACCACTGATGGCTTTCCTAATAAACTATTGTTCAAGTTGTTTCCATTCCTGGCAGAGCATCCTGCTTAAAAGCAGGACATAATAATAAGAGCAAAAGTTTTCACAGGGAATTGGACTGTCACAAGTAGTTTCTTTCTTTGTCTCTTGGAAAAGGAGGAAGTTTGCGGGGTTTGTTTCGGTTTTGGTTATTCCTGAAATAAATCTAACCCCCAAGAGTTGTATTTGATGACAAAGAGAACCCAATAAAAACCTGGAACAAAGAACATGAAACCTAGCTGAAAGCCTGTATTTTTCTTTGTCAGGGCAATCCACAGAGAAAACAGAGAAACTGAAAACTGTTATGAAATGTAGCAATAGATATTGCACTCTGAATATCAGGGAATGAACTTAAGAATTACTAGTTGAATGACACACATTTGACCTTTCTGGAATATGACCTCAGCTTATTGCTCTCCTAATGGATCCCATTGGTTTTGGATATAATTTACAAAAAAAGCAGAAAGTAATGATGATCAGGAAATCTCAGCTTCTGAGAATAAGAAAAACTTGAAAGTAAATATAATAATAAATTATGTCATCTACACAGCTGATGTCTCTCTTTCATGCCAAAAATTGCTCAAGAGGTGGAAATTCTTTTCCCAAATAGAAGAATTAAGAAAAAAATTCATCACACTTAGATAATAAACTGAAAAGCCTTATGTTGCATTAGAAAACTCTGTATTTTCCAATATAGGGGCCTATCTCTTTTTAGCTACTTCTAAGCAGCTATAGTAAGAATTTAACTTCTCACCTATCAAAATACATTGTTACTGGTATACCATGTCTTAAAAACAAGGTAAAAGTCAGACTTGTACTACAGTGGATAGGGGGAAATTTTTTTATAACCCCTTCCAAGAGGACAAGGAATGTACTCTTAATGACTATTGCTATGGACTTGCTTTAAATTCATTTGTACAGGAAAACATTTGAATGCTGTAGAGTCATCTGTCACAATCTGGATATTAGAGTAAATATGAATGAAATAAGATAGAACAGGCTATTCTAAAGCAGATAGGGCGGATAGAAGACAATAGGGTAGAGGAACTGGTTTCTTAAGTTAGTGACTGAAACACCTTTGTTTTAGGTATCTGGCTGGCAGAGTGGCACCCAAGCTGCTGGCTGGGTGGGGGAGTCCCAGGCCTTCTAAGGGTGTGTGTGGGTTTGGGTTTGCTGTTGCCCCAGTGAGTGCACAAGTGATGGGCTTCTGGCACACAACACTGCCCCATGAGCCCTTCTGCTCCATTTTCCATGAGTCAGACAAAGAGTGTCAGTGTCTGTGGTAAGTTGTATCTTCAGGCAGATGGGCTCCCACATATCTTGTACTTTAGAAAATTATCTGGGGAGCTGTTAGAGCTGTTGGGTGATCATGTGTTTCTGAAACCAGTCTCTGCATGGCAGGATCCAGCACGTTGTTTGGTGTGGGGAGGAACAGATGGCTTGCTTACACGGCGTGTGTGAAAATAATGCATATCTTGTCTAGACAGGGATTAAATTGAGACAGGCAAAATTCTCAGGGAAGACATGCTTGACTTTCCCATGCTGTCTTTTCATGACAGTGCAGTTCTAACAGGAACATGGGCTGCTCCAAAATCAGGTTTCTTGGATGCTTTCCATTTACTGAAACATCGCTCAATGATATCATTGTGTTCTGCATAGATAGTTCTGTCTACTCTGGCATTGTACATGTATTTGTACCTTTGTTTCAATTTCTAGTTATTCAGACTTACTTTGGTATTTTATTCTTCAGTAATTTTCTAATAGAATCACAGAATGGGTTGCAATCACAGAAAGTTGAAAGGGACAGCAGTGTGTGATCTGGTCCAAACTCCCTGTTCAAGCAGAGTCATGCTAGAGCCCATTGCACAGAATTGTGGATGGTCTCCAGTGAGGGAGACTCCATAACCAGGCTGGGCAACCTGCTGTGCATGGTCACCCACACAGCACAGTAAAGAAGATACTTCTCAGTATCTTCCTCACCTATGCAGGTTGGATATATTTCCATAGGCCACAAAGTCAGTAAGAACAAAAATAAAAATACATATTTTTAGTATGCTTTTTAGTAGTTACCCATATAAATTGTCAGCTAAATGATTCCAACGTTATTTTAAGACGGCTTATATTTATAAAATGGGAAGACTTTAAAAGGAAAATTAGCAATCCACCCATATGTGGAAAAGAAATATGACGTTCAGAGAAGCACAAACATAAATACAGTACAGCTTGCTCAGCAGTGGACCCCAAATTTTTGCAAGCTGGGATATGAACCAAAGAACATTGTACAAGGAAAATCCCACAAAACATAATGAAATAATTTAGTGACCTTTTAATACAGCTGAGGAGGCCACAGGTTACTAGAGCCCCAAGATTCCCAAAGTCAGCAGGAGTCCACTGCTGGGGTCAGGACAGAGATTCTGGAGAAACCCTCAGGAGGAAACAACAGAGGGAGTCTCTCACACAGAATCTAAGAATTTACACACCCTTAATGTGGGGAAATATCTGGGGACCCTGTGGACAGGTAACTACAGATACAATTGGAAGAAACTGAGGAGTTGTACTGGCATCTTAACAGGGGTTATAATAGTATGGAAATTATAGGATAAATCACAGTTGCTGCTCCCTGGATAGAATGCAGTTGGCATAACTTTAAATCTATTCTTCAATGATTCTCCATTCAAACATCTGCTAAGGGGAATGGAGTGGAGGATGGAGCTGTGTGGAGTTACCATGGCCAGGATCTGCAGATATCCTTGCAGGGAAGGGAATTGGATGGTACCTTGCAGCTGATAAAACTGCATGACACCTGTCATCCAGGGGAGAGAGGGGAACATGTCCTGCTGCTGAGACAACTATGGCTAAATCACTCTCCTCTCCTCTTAATAAACTCTTTGTTTATTAAAGCTTAAAAATATTCTTAATGCACACCTCCATGCCAAAGTTACCCACCTCCAAGGGGCAACCACCCCTCCTCACTGGGCACACACTCCATATTATTTTTAATTTTATCTTTAAAAGCAAAGTGAGAGAATCTTACACCAATCAGTAACAAAGGTGTGAATGACTAGAGCCACTCCAACTCCACCTAACACAGAGAAATAGTGCAAAAGTAAGTTGACAATGGGGGAAAAGGTAGAAAAGAGCCTAGCATAACTGCTGGGGTCAGTCAACGGGCTGAACCTGTCTTCTCCCCCACAGGGACACCTGTTGGGTCAGAATCATGTTCTCTGCAGGCAGAACATTTTATTGGCGATTAGGGTTTGTCTGTGTGTTACTTGGAGTACATTTTTCCAGTCAGATGCTATCACCGACAGCTTTTGAACCTTAAGTGATTTTACACCAATACAGTGTTGCACACATAAACTGTGTGTCCTTCATGGGCAAGAGCAGTTGCTGGCAATGGGTAACACATGCTAGTAAAGAGGAAGATCTGCTGGGAAGTCTCCCTTGCACTGCTGGTTTCCCTGACTGAGTCAGTGGAAGCACCCTCGGATCCAGCGGGACTGCTCAGTTCAGGGTCCCCCCAATGGGACACTGACAGAGGGCACAAGGGTCTTGGCTTTCCTGAGATGCTGAAGGCAAATCGAACACTAAGGGTCCAGGAAATCCTCCCACATTAAGGGTCAAGGATGCCTCCACTTTTCATATGATATTTACTTTTCTTTTCTATTTTTATCTTTTTTTTTTAATTATTATCATTCCCAACTCTTTTGGGATTTATTTTGGATCAGATGGGTACCACCATGCTTTTATCTGCTCCAAAGGAAGGCAGTGTATCACACTTCTATTGGGAGCAATCCTGCCCTGTGAACTCTGACTTGGTGGTGGTTGGAGAATTTTTTTTTCCACATTCAGCAATTAAAATTACTGCTCTATATGTTTTAGTATAAAACCTGCCAATTCTTGCAATTCTTTTTAGTGAGAATCATGATATAATTGAATATACTGAGCTAAAAAGCAATAATAGAAAAGATGAGGGTGAGTGTCATGGGAAGCAGTGATGCTACTGCAGTAGTTTGTATATATGTGCATACACATTCAAAGAGTGTAAAATGCAACATTTTGGAGCTTCTAAGTTCAGAACATTTTTTGATAAAACATATAGAAGACAAAAGTAGCAAAATAATATTGCTATTCTTACACATCAGACAACCAGATCTAGTGAGATGTGCTGGTTTACTGGATTTTTATTTAAAGAATGACTAGACAGCTATTACAATTAGACTTCATCACTTCCTATCTGAAGGGTATTAGCTCCACATAAGTAGGAAACATTGCCTCAGTTATCTTAGATGGACATATTGTCATCATATTTTTCAGTGATGAGCAGAACATGTCTTCTTCAAAATAATTTGTTTCAGTCAATGCCTAGAGTGGAAAACACTTAAAGCAATGAAGCTCTGTGCAGTGAATTTAAGCCATTTTCAAAAAAACCCAATTTATTTAACCCTTCCAGCCCTTGCTAGTCCTCACGGCAGGCAGCTATGGGAGTGAACATCATCAGACAGACACATCATCACTGGCCAGTAATCCAGAGGGAAAGGAATGGCTCTGGCTTCAAGACCTCCTGGCATTCCATGAGGACAACTCCTCATTGCGATGCTGTCTGTATGATTCAGCTCAGCTGTTAGGCTGCTTACTTCTTAAAATCCTCCTTAAAATTTATTGCAAGAATGGTATCACAGCTATTTTAGAAACTGCAGTACTTGCAGGGTGAGCTCAACTGAGCAGTGGAGGCAGAGCCAGTTTTAGCATTATCTCTGTTGGTCAACACTTTACATCTTTGTAAGATGTAAAATACATACATGTACTATGTCTTTGAGAGACTCAGTGAGTCACTCTCCGTCTCTCTCAGTCATTAAGAATTACTCTTTTGGTAGCCATGGAGAAGAACAAATAATGTAGGTTAGAGCTTGCAATACATGCATGTAGCCATCTCCACAGAGAGAGCAGACATGGTCGTATTCTTCTAATATATCTTGACACACAAAAAATGTCATGAGCAAGCTTATTTTCGTTAGTGGAAGAATCAAGAGTTGGCTCAGAGAAATGCTTTGTGGGATGTGATTGAAAGAAGCAATTTGGCTTGAAGTTGTTGGTAGGAATTAAATGCATTTGGCTCAAGTGTGTTTCAATAAAAAAATATAGAATATTTCATTGCCAATAGAATGAGACAAATTAGATCGAAACTGGACAGAGGAAAAAAAGTGTAAAGAAAAATAATCATAGGGGAGTCTAGGAGTACTGCCTACGTAAAAATAGTGAAAGTTGCCAAAGAAAAGGGGAATTTGTCCATTGCCATCATGCTGGATGAATATAGAAGCAAAGACTTTTCAAATCCCATCTCCATTCCAGTATAGTAAAAGACCAGAGTCAGATTGATCAAAAATATCAGCCTTCTTCATGACTCAAAAATGACTGTTATGAGTCTCTTAGGAAACAACTCTGAGTACACTCATTTTGTAACATTCTTCCATTTATAATTCTGGGAGTTTTGGCTGAACATTATGATGCCTAATAAGAAGTATGCAATTTTATTTAGGGAAATAATAAGCTCCCATGAAAATCATAAGAAGGTTTCCCATACTCATAAATACAGTTTCACGACATCCTGTGTTTTTAATTGATTGTTGCTTAAACTGGTGGAATGTGTAAATATAAATTAATATTTCATTGTAATAAAAGGAACATATATAAAATGCACAGTGTAATGAAGATAATGTTACTTCAAATGAGCTGGCATTCCTATGGCATGGAATGCTTAAGTCCCTGCGAATGGCAGATCATCAGCTTGTGAAGATCAGAAAGGCTATGTAGTCAGTTCAGATGGTTTACTAAATAGGCATCTCACCAACACTTTTCCCTAAAATATAGGATGTTTAGTCTACTTAGCACATGTCAAATGACATTTCATTGTAACTATCACTCCAAAAAATGTTGATGGTTGATTCCTCTAAGCTTGTGCAGATCACTGACATGGTGAGCCTTTCTTGTCATTCCTACAGAAGACCACACAAGGCATAACCAAATGCCATAACCAAAGGCAGTGAACAGCCTCCTCTGCTGTTCAGGAAAAAGGAATTCCCATTCCCATTCGAAAGCAGTGCTGGGACATCCAAAGTAACTAACTGCAGGTACAAAGCACAGCAGGGAGGGCCATGTTATTTTTTCCTAGCCAACAGTGAATTTCTAAAGTTATGATAATGGAGAAAAATTTTGTATTCTGGGCACAAAATTAATAGTGAACTCATTCATTGTTTTAATACGTCTTTATAATTTGATAAAAATTCTACATAGGAAATATGTAAAGGACTGGATTTGTCATTTTTAGGGCTAATTTATGCTGTCCCAAACTGCTTGATGTCAGGTGGTGGTTTTATCTTCCTATACATAGCAAGACAGTGAGCACTGTTATGCATATTCACTAAGGAGAATGTGTCTTGCATTAAAATGTCATTTATCATATATTCAGATGATTCCTTGAAGATGTCTAAGAAGGTTTCATTGACTGCAACAAGAGAGAAGTAACAGAAAAACTCACTACAAGTTCCTCCAGAATATTGCTATTTTAATTGTACCTCATCTTGGCTTAACCCTAAAATGCATGTTGGCCTGAATTCGGCTAAGAGAAATGTCATTTTCACTTAGTTCAAAAGGGGATTATCCTGCTCACTGCCCACAACCAGGCAGGTGCACAGTCTGGAGATGTTGGTGGATGGCAGGTTATTTAGGTCTCTGCAAGGAAGCAGCACAGTAGACAATCCCCTGTGAAATCTAATTACATGAGCTGCAAAACCGTGGTCATGATGGATGTGGACAGCAGGCTTTCTCAGCATGTGACAGTTTGCTTTTATTAAATAAACAAAACCTGCAGCCTTGTCCACACATATTATTGCTAATCTCAGTCAAGTGCCACAGGGCTGTTTCAGGTGGGAAAAATGTGGATTTGGGGTCCTGGTGCAGAATTACTTACGTAGAAGTGAATTTACTAGTATACAGAAAAATCTCCTCATACAGTATCATGGCACTCACATTCTATTTCTTATAAAATGTTGCTCTCTTCCCAGTAGGCACAGCCATCAATTTTGGACAAAATAATTGTTGGCAGTATTTTGTCATTACTCATTGCTTTGTACCTGTGAACAAAATACAGGCCAGCTTTCTGTGCATTAATGAAACCAAATAAGAAATGGGTCTGTACACCAGATCACTACAGTGCTGAAAGTTAAAGGTAGAGAAATGCTTTTTATGGTCTCTATTCCACTCCATCGTTTGCCATTGGAAATCCAGTAATAAAACACTAGAAAGAGCAAATTAAAAATATCTGCTGTAAATTTTAGATTAAAAGTGAAGATTATGGACTTTATATCCATGTTGACTTCTTTTTGGTAAACTAACTGGCAGGTCAGTTATTCTTGATCCAGAATCAAAAATCATGCATGTCCCAGGGAGTATGAATTTTACATGCTCTTACGGTTTAGAAACATGACTGTTTCAGGTGAGGGTCAGGACAGACTAGATGTACTTCAGCATCCCAGCCCTCATGACCAGTGATAAAGAACATTATTTATTCCTGTGGTATTTTTCCCTACACAGTTTTAGGCCAATTGAACAACTTGCCATGAGACATTTTCATTGAGAAATTAATAGTCTATAGCATCTTGCATCTAAGGTGTTCTGGGTCACTAATATTACACCTGAGGTAGTGTTACCAGTAACCCAAAACATCAGAGATTAAAGATGGTACATCCTTAAACCCCTTAAAGGCACAGTGTTAAAGAGTAAATACATCCAACCCATACTGCAGCACAAGGAAAAAAACAACAATAAAAGGACAGCTTCTGTGGTATGTAGTTATTTTTTGTCCTGCTGAAGACAATGTGACTGATCAATGGATTTTTTTTTTGCCATGTGTATAAGATTTTCTTCATAAACACTGAATTCAGAAGTAGCTGCTCTTCTACAGAAGTTGACACAGGAGCTGTCCTGTACATCTGTGTCTCAGAAGGGTTCTTAATGTGAGTCTGCACAAGACTTTTGCAAACCAAAATACATTGATTTACAAAGACGTGTAGAAATGTAGGCAAGATTCCACTGGGATGCTCTTGATGGCACTCCTGGGGCTCCAGGTGACCCTGGCTTCCCACAGCACCTCAGCAGCAGGCCTAGGGACACCAGCTCTTCCCAGCCCAGCACTATATGCACTGCTGCTTCTGAACTGGGACCCTCTCAGGTGTGCAGGGCTTCCAAGATTCTGGAAGTGGAAGCAAACGCTTTTAAACCCTGAGAGCTGCAGCTTGCAAAAGAGCTTTGCAGCTTAGCTTCCGTGGTATGAATTAATTTCCATGTTTTTCTAAAATTTGTCTGTAAGAGTTTAGTGTATGTGCCAGTGTATAGTTAAATACCTTCACAACATTCATGGCACAGCTCTGTCCATCTTTAGTGATATAGTGCACACCAGTCACCCTCCAAGAGTATACAAAAATATGAACATTGAGGTAGTTGTCACTGATCCTCACTTGTAGCTATTTGTAAGTGTTTTTAAATACAAATGAATACTTTTTAACAAATTTCATTCATGGACTGTAGTCTCCATTTCTGGGATGCATAATACATCAAATGATTTTCAACATCACTCATTAGCCCTTTTGATGTATTTGAAAATGTTCCCATTAATTTTATTAGACCAAAATTATTTTTCTTCTATGTATAACTAACTCCTTGACCAGCTGTTGTCACGGGTTCTTTGAGAAAAACAAAAAGAGCTCATTGTGAATGGAAAATCATTAAACCTAATTCCTAATTTCCTGCTAATGAATGTATTTCTAATGGATACTTTCAAGGATGGAGAAAATATCACCAGGAGAAAAAGCACATCTGTCATAAGTAAGAAACAAAGGAAACATTTTTTGAAAAAAAAGTCTTTCAATAGCTAGGATGCATAAGAAGGCAGGGAAATGTTCAAGTGTTGCTTAAATGGATTTCATCCTTTTACTTTTTATCATAATATTCCCTAAAGGGTTCTGACACTTTGATCTTCTTATATCTGGCACTCAGAGTTGAAATGTGCTATGACAGACTGTGCAACTGATTTTGACAGAATTTCTGTTTTCACTTGAAATGAAAAGGCAAAGACAACTCTTGAATGAGCAAACAAGTCAAAAGAAGAATGAATGAGATTAAATAACACAGATAAGATTAAACAGAAAAAGGCAGTGCATAATTACAATGCTTGGAAGGATTAGTGGAAGTGAAATGATGGAAAGGGTATTTGGGCAGTGACAGCATTTGCAATGTGGTTAGGAAGTATCACAAGAAGAACTTGGGTATAAGAGGATAGAGGCAGCTTTCGCAGCTTCCTTATTTTAGGATCCTGCTGGAAGATCCTATCATGCTATAGGAGAGAGCTATAACTCAGCACAAATACATAGACTTGAATCCCTATTATATCCCACATTCTGCAAACAATGGCCCAAAAGAAGAAAAGCAAATATTCACTATACTGTTCCATGTGGGCGGGCAGAAGGAACAAATCTCATTGGGGAAGATTATCATCCTGCAGCTACTAGATGCACAGAACAGTGGGGGCAGCAGTCTATTAAACATGAAAGACCAAATCCTTCCTATGCAACCACAAGGTGTGGAAAATCTTTCAAGTAAAACAGTAATTTCTGGTTTCTTTACAAATTCCACTGTAAAATAAAAGAGTGAATGCTAAGGAAGCCTCTTACATGTAGCACAACGAAATTGGGTTGCTCCTAGAATAGAAGATCCATGTCTGTTTCCTCAAAGCTAGATACTTTGGGGTTTTATATAATTCCAAACACCTGCTATAAATAATCTGGACACTTAGGGTGACTCTTTGCAGGTAAAGGTGTGAGACTGATACCTCATACTCTCAGCACAGCTATCAGACAACTATGACGCTTTTCAGTTCTTCACACATCCAGTTCTTGTCCAGCAGAATACACAGAACAAAGTGGGGAAACACAAGCAAACCCTCTTCACCACGTTTCATCCGTATATGCATAAATATGCATACATATATGGTATAATTTCACATATTTAATGGAAAATAAAGTGTCTTTATAGGTATTTATTTCAAAACAAATGTTGTTTATTATGCTTATGATTCTGTGATTGTGTTTTTTTCATTATTATGAAACATTAGGGTTTTTTAACGTGAGAATATTCCATTTACAGCTAAGTTATTTCATCAAAGTAAGAATGCTGTTCTGCAAAGTAACAGACAAAGATTGGAAATACTCTGCTACTGTGTAACTGGTAAATTTGCTTTTAATAGCTTTGCAAGTGTTATAGGTGGGTAATGTGACGATTGGCTCTCGCAATTAAGAGATGAATATTATATGTATGCTGAGAGAAATTATATTGATGTGTAATTATGGTATTGTAGTTTGTTGTTTAGACTGCCTTGGTAGTCGGGACCTGTGGCGGGAGGGCGAGTTCCTGTGCCCTTGCTTGGGCAGCTGGAGTGGGCAGGCTCCTTACTGGGAGGCACCAACACCTGAGCTGCAGCCAGGGTGCAAGAAAGCAGCTGCAGCCATGGACAGCGAGGAAGAGCTGACTGATGGACTCTGTGAGGGGCCAGGGCTGCCTGATGCAACCCCAGGGGTGTAAAAGGTGGAGCAGTCATTTTGTAGAGAGCTCGTGGCTGCCGGGTTCACCAACTCCCAGTGTGCTGTCCTTTTTCCTTGTTCAGTCCTCTGTTCTATTTGTTAAGGTTTTGTATTGGTTGTATTTGTTGTATTGTTAAGGTTTAATAAAACTTTTGAAATTTTAAGAGAGGGTTGTTTCTCACACAAGTAAAATAATTTATGTTCTACAGAAAATTAGCTTACCTGAACTGAATTATGAGGCTGCTGACAGATTAGGTCCTCGTATTGGCAGAGACTATAGGCTGAGATAACAATTTACTGAAATGCAGTACAAAAAAAGAACAACATCTAGTAACAGAAGCAAAATTTATTAAAATATTAATACAAAAAGGAAAGTTGCTTTACACAGGGAAAAAATTTACACAGGGAAAAAATTGCTTTACACAGGGAAAAAATTGCTCACCACCTCAGCTTGCTTTCGCGTGGCTGCTGTGACAAAATAAGATGGCCGACACCCTGCCACAGCTTGTGTCTGTATGACTCATGGGACAAAGACAAGATGGTGGCCACTACCTGTACCTGGCTCTGCATACCCACAACAACAGAAAAGACTGTCCACAAGCCCCCCAGAGCCAGATAGCATGTGTTGTGAGGCACCAAGGCTTCAGACACTGCACTCTATCCCATGCACCTGTTCCTGGCTTTGCTGCTTTTGACTGCTCTGCCCAGCTCCACTCAGCTCCCTTTGGCTCGGCAGCTTCAGCGTGGCTCAGCTTGACTCCTTTTGGCTGTGGTCAGGCTCAGCTGGGCTTGGGCTTGCCTCCAGTGCTTGGCTTCCTGTGTCGCTTCCCACACCAGGGCTGATTTCCAGCACATCTTGGAGCTGTGTTGTCTCTTTTTGACACCATGTTTTAGAACCATGCCTTGAAGAGACAGGTAGAGGACAGGCAGCAGCAGCAGAGGAGGGGATCTGCAACAAACCCAACAATATTCCCGCTGAGGAGAGTGGAACAAAATAGCTCACTCCTCCCCACTGAGAGGGGTGCTCACCTTTTCTTCCCCTAGGACAACTCCCCCTGTAATGATGAGAGTGGTATAGAACAGCAACCTAGTCACACTCACAGGACACTAGGCTCCAACCTCCCTGCCCTGTAACTGGGACAAGAGAAAATCAGATTTATTGTGATTTTTCATTTGCAATCCATCAGCTATACAGATACACAGATATATAAAGAAATATACAGAGAAACAATCTTTTCTCCCAGGGACAATAGAAATTCTGAAATGCTGAAGTTTTGAAGTAGAAAATAGTTTTATATTTGTGTATTCTGTTGAAACAAAATCAATCAGAAAAATGTAAGACAGAGCTAGATCTACCAATTCCATCACCTTATAAAAGCATGGAATTACCTTCTGCAAAGTAACTATGAGTTACTGAAACTGCAACATGGCCCAGTGATTGACCCACAATGCACCAGCCAAGCTCCATGATACTTCACAATTTAACAGATGTGAATGGGCCAAAAACTTTCAGCAATGTTCAAGTGCTTCTTTCTGAGGCTTTAGAGTATTCCCTAGAGCATAAAATTGTTTGTCCAGAAGCAAAAAGGTTTTTCAGCTTCATTTTCAGTGTTTGTCTCAGATGTATTCACAGATCTAAAATTTCTGCTCTCTTAATTCCATATAAGACAGATCTATAGTAACTACAATAGTTGTTGAAACACAGTACTTTGATTTTGCCTTTTATTGATGCCTTTTAGTACAAGAAGTTAGCCCTGTCTGACAAGGGATTTCAGATCAGTAATGAGGATAAAGAATAAGCTGTAACTCTAATATCACATCAAGGAAAACAGGGGCTGAACATTAGTAGGTACACCTATTCTTCTTGATTGTGTATGACAAAGTTCTAGGTAAACATGTTGGAAGGTATTTAGATTGCAGTTAAGAAAGGAACTCACATGAGAATGTACACACCCAGGACTCAATATGTAAAATGAAGTGCACATTTTCTGCATTGGATTACACAGATTTCACAAGTGATTTCAGTCACTTTTGGCCACTTCCACAACACTGATCAACTTCCTGGTATTTTTGTTTGGTGGGAAAATCCCAAGAGTCATGCCTAACTGAGTAATAAGAGATTGAGATACGCTGATTACAATTTCTCAAAATGAGAAAGGGAGATAAAATTGTTTGTGGTATGAGATTTAAAGGACTAGTGTTACCTTCATGATGCTCCAAGGAAAATTTTTCTGTTCTCATTAGGATGCTCATAATTTCCATTGTATACAATGTTGATATATACTAAATATAAAATAATTTTAACATTCAGAGGTATAGAATACTTACATAGCTTATTTTAGGTGAACCTTATCATAATCAATCTCCAGCTAATAAGCAGCTAATGGGATTAATAATGGGTTACAAATTCTCCTCTTTCTTATCAGAAGTCTTCCTCAAATTGTGAGATTGCAAAAAATTGTTCAATCGTCCAAATCATAGAAGTTCTCTTGCTAAGCAAAGATTTAATTTTTCAGATCTCTGAGAGTTAACAATTTTTTGTGTTGAATTCTCAGTGTGGCAGGGAGTTTGGGAGTTCACACATGCAAATAAAATATGTGCAAATATGAGCTAATAGACAACCAGCCTGGCATTTTTAATGCTCAAATCAAAAATATAATGATAAAATATGTATGTTCCATCCATTTTTTTGAAGTTTGCATGTGCATGTAGGTAATTATATAAAAAACTACTGCTGCTTGTATCTGTCATTTAAAAATTAAATGCAAAAGAGTACTGAGAAAACATGACATTGCACTCGCAGGCCTGAAAATCTGTCTGTTGATGAACATTAAATTTGCCATCTGGCTTCTGCACTGTAGGTGCCTTTGCAAGCCCTCAAAAATCAGTTCTGTCTGGGCTTGTGCAGAATCCTGTGCACCAGATGGCATTTTTATTGAACTTCGCTCTCAAGTAGCTGGCCACAAATTAATATGCATTTTATTGATGCTGTAAAACTGTTTATCATGTTAAGTGACTCTATCTTACCTTTGAAATTTTTTTACTCCTTTTTGATAATCAGAGGTTTCCTTTGTCATTGAATTTAATAAATGCATTTATGGGCTTAGAAAAATTTGGCATCAGAAAATATATGGTAAAACTGAACAAATCAAATGTATAAACAAATGTTTATTGGTTATGAGTTTCTTATTAAAGCTGTTAATTAGAAAAGTGAAATTCAAAATTGTGTTTGACAATATTATGTACAAGAAAATAACCTATTATTTCTAAGTTTCTTTGTCCACTCAAAGTATACTGAAAGTATAGTGAGTATTTTTGAAGTATTTGGTATAAATTAGAAATAGAAAATACAGACACCGCCTGAGGGAAGAATCTAGCAATGTAGTTGGAAAATAGAACTGTTCCATCAAGACCATAAAGTCCTTGCTTTCCAGGCGTCTAAGTAATCACTGGGAATTTCCATCTTTTTGTCATCTGTTGCAATTTGTCTTTACCAGAATGGACACCTACATTTCCCATTGACTAATTTACATTGGCTATGGATGCAAGCACTAGTAGTCACATATTTAATCATCTATTTCCACACGTGCATTCCATCAGGATGAATTTAGGATTGTATTTTTCAGACTGCCCACTGCAATTATATCTAGATCAGTTTTACTTTTCACTGCTGCTGTATGTTTTATGTCTGCAATGAATACTGTAGATATAGGTCCAGAAGAATTAGGTTAATTTTATCAGATTAAGTGTCAATTGCTCTGGAATGGGTAAGTCTGTGGAGTATGGCACTAAACAGATTGCATAAACATTTCAAAAAGGTAACAGAAATCAGGTTTTTTGTGTCGTTTTCCTTGCATCAACAAGCAACAGTTTTTTAAAGGTAAATTACATAAGACTTAAAGCATTGCATTGTATTGTTAATAATCACCTGTCTAGTCTGCAAAACTACAGATGCAAAGTATGCATATATGTATATATGTATATATGTATGTATGTATGTATGTATGTATTTCCAGGGTGTAACACATCCTTGGTGTACAAAGTGTACTCCTCCTGTATTTTCTCCCACCACACATAAGGGGCAATTAGCTGTGGGAAGCTGCTCCATCCACCTCAGGTGCCCTGCTATTCCCAGAGGCATCTTGGCGTGACAGACAAAAGCAATGCAGGTGTTAGTTATCTGTGACTCAAGTTATTCTTCCCAAAGAGGCTGTAGTATTTTAGACATGCCTACACATCTTAATTTTATATCACCTTTCCTAGAAATTCAACTCACAAATATTCCATTGTGCCCCTTCTTCCCCTGTTCTTTTTAACTTATCACAGATTCTTTCTGATTCTTTGTAGGCTTACTGCTCTCCATTTTTGTTTTCACTGGATTCTGCCTCATAAGCCCTGAATTTTCTATTCCTTGTTTCATTTAGTCTTGCTCATTTGGAATAATGGAAGACAAACGACTTTTGAATTTCTGCATGTGGAATCATGGAAGATGAATGACATTTGAAACTAAGTCTTTTTGAATCCCACCTGACTGAACAACTACTTTAGGCAAAATGTCTTTTCCCAGTTTGCCTGCATCTTGTTGATAGGATTTGTTCTGGAGATCTTTCATTCAAAAAACTCAAACCAACCCCCAAATTATTGCCTGAAATGATTTTTTGTCAACCCCATGATAATGCAGAATGTGTTCTTCTGCAGGAACATTTGATAGGTCTTTTTTGTGATACAGACTAGGCTGTCTCCAGCCTTGTTTGAAGTAGTGGTAAAATAATCTTGAAATTATAAGGGTTCTTTTATTATCAAAAAACTGTGTTGGCTAACTTTGAGATATTGAAAATCATATAGAATTATCAAATAATTGAGTACATCAAGTTCTTTCCCTGAAAAAGCTCTTATACCTACCTAACAGCCTACATTATAGGCCTAGAGTTGACTGTGAATATTGCCCTGAATGTTGTGTTCATGTTTGCAATCACTGGTAATTCCTAAATGGGGCTACATCAGATTTTTGTAAAAAACCTAGAAGTGGTTTATGATTGAAATATCTGTGTTCATCTTCCATGTCAACTTAAGTAAATATTAAGCTGTTTTCTTCTACTTTATTAAAAGCAGCAGAACACTGCAGTGCTTCACAGAAGACTCTTTTTACTAGTCTACTACAAAAAAACATAGTTGCAGCTTATAGAAAAATGCACTAAAGAGACAAGATGAAAGCCTTCTTCATTTCCAGCCTTAGTCATTTAATGAGCCAGTAAATGTTCTCCTTTCTCAGATTAAATGCCATCCATAAATTGTAGTGAAACTATAGAATGTTAAAAAGCTGACTCAAATGCCAGAAGGCAAAGAGAAAATATCCAAAATGCCAACAGGATAATCAAGACCCATGGCAGACACTGGTTAAAAAAATCATATCATAAACACTTTAAAACAACACAAATCATAAATCAGTTGTGTACTGATTCTTTCCCATGGGGAAAAAAAAAAGGAAGGAATTGTTAGAGTTACTAGTTATGATCTTAAAAAAAGATTCATTTTTACTAAACACATGACCTTCTCTGGGTTTACACTGGAACATGCATTCACATTTAATTGCAGTTCCATTACTAAAATAAAAGCAGTCATCCTAGGCAGGTTTATTTACAATGCTATTTCCAATTTCCCTGCTCTAAACTACAACACAAGGTTGCAAGAAGACTTAATAGTAACAACTTCACAATTTTGTGACTAACTAAAGGATTTCCAGAAGGCAACCACTTGTGGGCATAGATGCAGACAACACGAGAGGTGTTGTTTCCTCTCTGACCAGAGAGGAGGAGAATCACTATCTTTTCTTAACCCCACAGACTGCTGGAAGTTTGTTCATTGCACCCTTGGTGCTGTCTGAACCACTGACCAGTGGTTCTTGCTCCAGTATCATCTGCACTGGGGTTAGCTGTGAAAGCCCTATAGTATTTGAGGAAGCAGTTTCACTGTCTCTGTATCTGTCTCTCTCGGCATATTCCTAGTGAAGCTGTTTAGGTTTGGGGCACCCAAGGATGAGGGATTATGGCAGGAGTGGGGAGTGGACATGCTTTGAAAATCTCCACTTCTACCTACAATACATGTACACTGAGAAGCGAAGAGAGAGGCTGAGCTCTCTGTTACCAGAGTTCACAAAGGGCCCCTTTCCCACAGCTCCCAACTCCCTCCTCAGTGGGGGAAAAACAAGCTGAAAACGTGGGTGTGGAAGACAGTCTCTTTGCTGAGCAGCTCACAGAGCAAAGCAGTGACTAAGGAGTCTGGGGTCCATTCCATACTTTTATTAGCATGTAGGAGGGCAAGGTGGGGCACCTTTGGATGAAAGCCTCCTCGAACCTGTGCTGTTTGTACTGCAGTGTGCACTGCTGGCATGGAACCTGCACCATGTAGCATTTCCCACTGATATGGGTCACTGTCTTACCCGAGGACAGTCAAAGTGGCATGTCTCATGTCTAAGGGCCCTGCCTTCTGCCACTGCTGACACATCCAACACAGCGTTAGCAGAGCTGAGGGAGACAGCATGCATTCTTGTTACTGTTTGAGCATTAAGGAAAGGAATAAAGTTATCATTTGCCTTTGCTGGTCTCCAGGGACAGAATATATGCTCAGAGATATTTCTCCTTTTATCATTCCCAATTCACAGGTTACGTGATAGCAGCAGGGACCATTGTGGTCACAGTGGATCAGTGGATGTGGTGCTCATAAGGACCTAGCTGGTAAGAACTGTTCTTCCTTCCTCCATTCCCAAATGTGCTTTATGTTTGGATTAATGCAGTCACAAGGGAGATGGATAATGGATGCAGGCCAAAGAAGAGCAGCAGATGGTCTTGCCATTTATCCAGCATGCAGGTGATCACCAGTTCTGAAAGGTCTGAAAAATGGGGAGAGCAGAAAAGCAACAAGATGAACTCAGGAAACTGTCCAAGCACAGGTTCTGTGATTATATGAATGGCAATACAGTGGCATCAGTAATCTTTGCCAAGGGCTGGTCATTGTTCTGGGAGACAGAACAAAATAAAAATGAAATGAAATAAAATAAAATAATAAAATAGAATAATAAAATACAGTACCCAAATATTTTTAAAGAAGAAGCAAAAAAAAAAAAACCAAAGAAGCTCATTGTAGTGAATAAACTAGTAATGACAGTTAGAAAGATGAGTCCTAGTACTGAGGAGGATTTTGGAGATGACAGATAAAATGGTAGCTTTGCCATGTCAAATATCTGAATTTCAGGACTGTGATTAAAATCTTGTTACTCTAGGATTACTACAAGGAGCCACCGTGGCTTGAAACAAAGGTTTTCAAAGCCTGAAATGTGGCAGCCAAGTAAGATTGCAGTTGAAAGGATACATCAAAGCAAAAACTTTATTTGAAGATATTCAATTAGAGCACAGTTATACAGTTATAGAAATCTCTTTTGATTCTCATTGCTGCCAGAAATTTGGAAGAGAAAAAAAAAAAGTAATATGGCAACAGCCAAATTGAAAAAAAATAAGGAGAGAAACAGGCAAGTGATCTTTTATTTGGGTAACTTCATAGGCAGCTATAACAAGGCAGATAAAACAGGCATTAAAACTTCCAGTTAAAATTAAGAACCAAGGTATTTTTGAATTCCATACCAAATAGCTTTCAATGCCCTTAGGCAGGGAAACAGCTTAAAGAATAGGACCTGGAAAAAATCAGGCAGCTATCTACAATCAGATTTATAGCTTGTAAAAGCCATGTAATATAGCTGCTAGATTCATGCCTGGTCAAAAAAATTCAAAATGTGCCAACAGCAAGCAGTAGAAATGCAGACAATGGTTTTCCAAGAACTAAAGTTTTGCAGAGGAGAGGGAAAATAAGTATTTAGAATAATAATGCTGTCTTAGAAAATCCTGTAGGTATCCAAAAAGAAGCAGTAAAGTTTTTTAGGAAAAAAGCAGTAATTAACTTCTTTGGGAGATGCAGAACAGATGGGTACATAAACAAGACAGGTCCAGACCTAGTATAATGTCAGATCATGGAACATTCAGATTGAAATGCAGTAAAGAGTGATATTTGAGGTCAAACAACACGGAAAACAGACATAGTACTGAACTCATTAGAAAAACTGAAGTTTAGAATTGACATAATTGTATCTCAAGCGAGTACTCCAGAAATCTAGCAATCAAGAAATATTGCATATTCCTTAAAATACAGTAAACTTGGCTGGTCCTCTATAATGTGCATCATGAGACCATGTGATGAACTCCAAAGACTGAAAAATGAAAGATTTACATTCTGTGGCAGAAATTATTGTGGTCTGTGGAAGAATTTATTTAAAACAATCTGTCTAATACATCAATATACGTAATATGTTCAAAATAACAAAGAGTCACAACGTGGGTTTGTATAGGTTGTTTTCTTTATACTAATAAAGAATTTATTGCTTTGTATTTATAGTTTATTACTAATTCCTAAATAGAAAGGAACCAAAGTAGAAATTTACATGAAATTATATTTAAAAGAGCTCAACAGTTTGATGAAAGAAGAAAAAAAGAGAGTGTGATTCAGATTATATATATTTTTTTACATGCAAGCTCCAAATATTTCTCATATCAACCTTTTCCTTTCCTACTCCTCCTTACGCCAGTGCTATGATGTGGAGGAAATGAAGGAAACCACATGAGTCTTCTACAGTCCTTCATTTCAAATGGAATTGAAATTGCTTATTGCAATGTAGCACCCCAGTGCCACTTGCAGAATCAGGAGGCAATTCTAAGTGTCAGCAATATTAATGGAAAAAAAAGTTATAATACTTATATCTTCTTGGGATATTGAGAGAATAGAATGCTGCTGGGAGGAAAAATTATTTTAAGCAGAGATAATCTCTAGTTATGTAAAAGTTTAAGAAAGGAAAAAAAATAGCTTTCTCCAAAATTAATTCAATGGTAGTTGAAATAAAAATAGGTTAAGAGTAAAGACCAGTTCTGGGTGTTGCAGTATTTGGTGAAGCTACTCAGTTCCTCACACCTCTTTGCAGAGTCAACAGGAGACACCTGAAAGAACTAGCAGGAATGGAAAAACATTCACCACTGGTGGTGCTTCAACAGAGATGTGAAAACTGTCAGGGATTACTGCCAAAAAGATTCTAAAAACTTCTAAATTAATACAATTAACAATTTAACCCTAACATTACTGGTATTTAGTACTAATATTGATGATGAAAAACTGGGCCAGAACTAATATTTTTTTAAAAAAGAGCTGTATGTTCAGTGGTGCAATCTGAATCATAGATTCATAGAATGTTTGGGTTGGAAAGGACCTTAAGGGTCATCTTGTTCCAGCTCCCTGCTATGGGCACTGTCTTGGTTCTAGAAGACAGGTGTCTGCTAGGGAGAGCAGGAGCCTCCCTTGGGATGAAAGAATGTAGACCCCCTCCCTCCGAATTATTATAAATTTGAAATCAAGGAGCTTTCAGGCAGAGATCTGGGGATAGGAATAACAGTTCTTTACTAGTTCTTAACCAGGCAAAAAAACAACCATAACTACAGCAATAACAAGAACACAGAACCAGGGACCCCGGGACAGCTTTCTCGGCTGAGACGGGATGGAGGAGAGGCTTTGTTTTCACAAACCCCCTCGGGCGGGCAGTCCCGGTGCTCCTGCAGGGCTCTGAGGAACAGTCGGCTGGAACAGCAGGGATGAGCTGAGATCCTGGGCTGGTGGGTGAGGTGGATCAGCAGCTCTGCTGCGGCGCCTGGCACTGCCACACGTCCCGGCAGGACAGGGGGTGCGAGGCCACCAACAAAGAGGGGAGAAGGAGAAGAAGCAGCAGCTCCGTCTGGGTGATGGCGAAATTCTCTTCTCTCCCCCGCAGCAGCTCCGCGACCCAGCACACGAACGTCCTTCCCCGAAGCCGAAGAAAGCCAGCTAAAAACTGTCCCCACCCTCCTTTCCTGCCCCCTTCCCCCCCCACCCTGGGCCCGGCCACTCTTTGTCCTTTGTGAGCACCCCTAAGTACCGGTAGTTAGGTTGTCCCAGCACATAATGGGTAAAAATTCCCTGGGCAGGCCAGAACACAAAATAAAACAAAAAAACAAAAAAAACAAAAAAAAAAAAACAAAAACAAAAACAAAAAGAACACCTAACCCTCAACAGGCACACATACTTTCTAGTAGACCAGGCTACTCAGAGCCTCTTCTAGTCTGACCTTGAATGTTTTCAGGGCTGGGACATTCATAGTTTCTCTGGGCAGCCTGTTCCTGTGCCTCACCACCCTCACAGTAAAGAATTTCTTACTAGTACCTAATCTAAATCTACTGTCTTTCAGTTTAAAGCCATTACTCCCTGTTCTTTCCCTTTCTGAAGGTGAAACATCTGCTAACATCAGAAGGAATGCGAGATCTTGATGCTTAGGGGCAGCCTGCTTCTTTTCAGCCATGAAAATGTCTTGCTAGATTTTCCACTGTTGTGTGTAGACCGGTACATGGGCTGACTACATGATCTAAAGTGCTGCACATGGCTTATATAGACCAGTGCTGAGCATTGTGACCTGGCTTTTTCTTTCCTTTATTCCCAGGAGCTGCACTAGACCTTCCTGTAAATGTCATTAGAAGAACTGTGCTAGGGATCAAAAACAACAGTCAAACAAATAGCTAAAGAACATGAGCAGAAAGCTAGCAATATGGTTAAAATATTCCAGACAAAGAGGTACATGAAAAGAAGGGAAATCAACCTCTAGTAAATTGAATCAACTTTTCATAACAGTGCAACTTAAAATCTTCATGGTACTTTCCCATAAAGAAGGTCCTCCTGCTTCAGGAAAACATTTTGAAGCCTGCACTATCCTAGATTAATGGCTGAATCAATCTTATCATTATTACACCCCAAAAAATTCAATATCTGGTTAAAAATACTCAAAACTACACATAAGCAACTGGCTTTATAAGATGCTATATTTAATCACATTAGAAGAGCCACATGAGGCAGGAACATAGTTATCTGTATAAAATGCAAGAAGAAATGTACTCATTATTGTGTACTTGTGGGTGAAGATAGGATTTATAATACTGTTTCTAGTTAAGTTTGCCTGAAGCTTCAAATCATATGACGCAGTTTAAATACTTTTTAAACTTCAAAGCTCTCAGTTATGCTGGTTTAATGTTCTATACTGTATTTCCTGTCTCATGATGAAACTCAGAACATTTCAGGTAAAAATAACCATGGACAAGAAGAGTTAAAGAGTATATGTTTGTCTTCATAATATGAAACTTGCTTACAGCAGGTTGGGGAGAAGTCATTTGGAATACTGTTCATCATGCCAAGACCTGAATTTCATTAGTGGGATGCCAATGTTCCATTGTTATTGTGGAGAAAAAAAAAAGCAAAATACAACATTCAAGGCTGTACTTGAAAATCGTGTTACAGATCTGAAACATAACTCAGGAAAAAAAAAAAAGGAAACACAAATCCATAATAATTCAGGCTGAAGAAACATTGAGAAAGGAACAAGGCAAAGTAAGGATCAAATGGGGTTTAAAATGTGGTTCCAGGCTGAGAAGACCATCATCATGCTCAGTCTTTGATGCTAAAGCCATCTTTAAACAAATACTATCCCCATAAATGTCTGGTATGTATTTCAAAACATTACCATCTTTGCTGCATTCTGAATGATGGGAAAAGGAAAGGTGTTTCAAACAGAGGACTTAACTAAAAAATTAAGTATATTTCTAAATACAGATACATATATATGTAGACCTAAATAGCAGAAGAAACAAAGTATATTCTTTCTTTTTCAAAAAATAAACAAAACCAAAATAAAAATTTTTATTTGATCTAAAGCACTGGAGAAATTTGGGGCTTTGGGGCATAGGCTGCAAAGATATTAGAAAAAAAAAAATTTCAAAAATGCACAGTGCTCAGCTTTGAGTGGTACATTTGTTTTATAATTTGTATTAAACTATTTAGAGTAATGACATACATACTCACACACACACACACACATATATATATATATATATATATATACATATATATATATGAAATATAGTTCTGAGGACACTGATAGTTGCCTTCCTGAGAAAATGTTCTTCCTTTTTGACATATATAGTTGATATGCTGGAAATAAAGAAGACATTCTTCATCTCCTTAGGGTTCAGTTTGAAATACCAAACTATTCTTTTTGTTGTTGCTGTTGTCCTGTTTTATTTTATTTTTATTTTATTTTTATATTTAGCTTTCAAAATACTATAGCAATGTGGCATAAAGAAATATTTTCAGATATCCTTATTTATAAGGCTAATAAAAGTTTACCTGTATATTTAGAAGTATAGTTCTCATCTGTACAGGTGTTAAAGTCATATTCTTGTTAAATGTTGAGATTTCTGTTTGAATGTGGCTTGAGGTTTTGCTGTGATCTTTCTGCCAAATTCTTTTTCAACTTTAACAAATGAATATAGCTCAGGTAATTCAATGTGCAGAATGACTCACAGTGTTGTAAAACTGTTTACAGGGACCTGTTCTGAATTAATTTTAGAATATTCCCACTCTGCCTGTTTCAGCACAGCCATTTGCTGTCAGCGCAGACAGATTTTGCCCCCAGGACAATTAGTGTTTCTGTAACTAAACAGGCGAAGACACATTGACCCTTTTTTTTGTAAGCAAATCTGCTTGCTGGCTGGATAAAAAGGACGCAGGTTAGATAGATTTGGTAATGACACAGTTTTAATGTAAGGAAAGTTTATGCTGGCTTTTGTGGAAAAAAAATTAGGAAGCCTGTCAGTATGTTACTTGGAAACACTCAATGCATGGGTTATAAAAACACAGTGCAAGCCAAACAGAGGCTTGTTTACACTCCCCCCAGACTACAAACCTCCATGTACTTCCAAGATTAGCTGCTGAAGGGGATATGTCTATAGAAACAGATTTCTGGTCTTTTGTTTTTTTGTTGTGTTTTTTTTTTTTTTTTTTTTTTAATAGAAAATGTGATTACTGGTTAAAATAACTGACATTTAAAGGTATGAGAGCAGTTCAGTATATTTAGTAAATTCTTCTGATTATGCTGTTGTATTCTTTTTGTATCTATTGGTTTTGTGAAGTCATCACTTTAACAGAAAACTGATCTTAAAACCTGCTTATTTCATGTTTTAAGGGTAAGGTAGAAATAAAGAGTCAAACACAAAGAAGAAAAATATGTTCAAATACTTTTAGCCTTTTTCACTCTCCCCAGTGTAGTTGGTGAACAAAATTCTTTTACTATTCTTTTGATTCATGCTCATGGAGTAAACTGATTATTTACAAGAAAACAAATCTTTTAAAAACTTCATTTTAGTGAATTCCTTCTTTGATTTAAAGATGTCGATTTAGACATTTCAACACATGAGTTTCCTCCAGACCTTGATCCATTTGAGCATTGCTACATGATGCTTTTGCTTTCAGGTAGTTAGATTATCTGATTATTTTTAGTTGATTATTGGATTCACTCAGAGGGATCAAAGTCATTTGTCATATCTATAATTTTCTATCTTAAAATTTTTTGCCTTTTTTTTTTTTTTTCTATGACCATCTTCGGCTTTTTTCCCGGTCTTAAAATGTCACTTAAATTGGCAGGACTCCTCAAAATAACCTCCACTGCTTCAGAGGTTGTTTTGGCTATTTTCTCATATATTGTGGATTGAATTCCCAAGGCCCTGATGATTTGGAACCACCCAGTTTATCTCAGTACTTTTAATTTTCCTCATAATCTTTTCAGCAAAAGTTAGAGTGTCAAATACCTGCTTGCAAACTTTATTGGGGAAGTTGAATATAGGAGGCCAAATCCTCTATTGTGTCTTTTTAAATGATACCCGAAATTACACTGCAGAAAGATATAGCTTACAAAAGAAAACTTTTTAAAAAATTTATAAAAGACGAGAACGGCAGACGAGCTGAGGGGTTTCTCCCGCTACACCTGGCGGGTCCTTGCCGGGCCGGGCTCTGATTCTGTACCCACCGCCACCGAAGGACAGAGCCGGTGACGAGGCCCGTATTTCCCTCAGCGCTTTCTGTAAGCGCGAGAGCAAATCCCACTGAACCTTCCCTCCACAAAATTACCGCGGGTCGGGGATGATGCCTGCTGGCCACCTTCACCCAGGGATCTGGATGTTTCCAGCCTCCACGGTGACTGCGGTATCTGGGCGCTCACACTCGCGTGCGCCCTCCCAGCGCCCCGTACGGGAAGGCCGCCTCCACCGCAGGAAACAGGTGGGGAGGTGGGCAGGGCAAGCCCGCTCCCGCCAAGTCCTCACGTGCATTACTGCATTTATCTATATGCGAGCCGCCGCTCCCCCTGCACCTCGCCGGTAACTTTTTTGGCCAGGCTTCACGCCACCCGTCGGGGGACCACCCAAGGTGGTGGGCTTAGGGTGGCAAACTTTCTGCCCAGATAGGCCAGGGTGCAGCTTCGTCCTTCCCGTGTCTTCAGCATCACGGCAGTAGCACCATCCTCCCCCGGGCGCGCCACGCTGAGCGGGGGGCGGTGCGGCGGAGCCCTGCGCTCGTTCCGGCAGCGGGCGCCGCTCCGCTTCGGCCCGCCCCGCACCGGAGAGAGGGCGACAGGCTCCGCCGGGCTCTGCTGCTGCCGCCACCACCGCCGTCGTCCCCGTCGCAAGAGGAGAAGGATGGAGCCGGGCAAAGAGCCCCCAGTGACCACGGGGGAGAAGCCCAGCGAACCAGAGCCGGCGGTTTCCTTCCAGGCCCGGCTGTGGAAGAACCTGCAGCTGGGGGGCAAGGGCCGGAGCGGCGGCGGGCGGGCAGCAGCCGAGCGCCGCACTGCGGAGCCCCTCGCCCCGCCGCCCGCCGGCGGCAAGGGGGACCTCCAGCCCGGCGGCAAGTGGAGCGGCTTCAAGCGGCGGCGGCAGGTGCTAGACCGCGTCTTTTCTTCCTCCCAGCCCAACCTATGCTGCTCGGCCGCCGAACCGCTGGAGCCGACCGGCGAGTCCGGCTCCACCCTGCGCCGCCTGCGGGAGCACCTGCTTCCTCAAGGCAAGGGCCCGCCGCCCGGCCGCCGCCCGGAGCCCGCCGCCGGCTGTGAGGGGCCGGCGGGTGGCAGGGAGGGGCGCCGGCCCGGGGCGCACCTGTCCCACCAGAAGAGCTCCTCGCTGCCCAGTACCGCCTGCCTGGAGCAGCTGCTGCAGGGCTCGCCCGCCGCCGGCAGGATCCAGGACCAGCGGACGGAGGACGGCGAAAGCAGCGCGGTGAGTGCCGGCCCGCGTCGCCCCTCTGTGTATAGGGGCGGGAGGGGTGGTAATCCCCGGGGAGGGGAAAGGAAGTGGGAAGAGCTGAGATAAGGACAGGTGGGAGGGCGACCGCTGGGGGAGGCAGCTGAGGGGAGGCGAAGGACCGCCACGGCTGAGTCTCAGCTCTCCTCCCGCTCCCTCGCTATTGAGGAGTGCCTTTCGCCTAAGGGGGGAACGGCTCGGGTCCCGCCCGCATCCCGCGTCCGAGCCCTGCACTCCCCCTGCACGCCGTGACAGGCGGTGTGGCGGGCCCGAGCCCCGGGAGCACCTCCGCTGCAGGAGCGACTTCCCTTAGACCTTCATTGCATAAACCATGTAGAGGAAAGGTGTCTCGGAGGCTGGAGTTAGGCTTCCCTCGCTCTCACGCCTTTCCCCAGCGCCCGCCTCGCACGTCTCTGAGGGCCGTCTCTGCTGATGTCTGCTCTTAACACATGCAGCACGGCTTTTCCTCAGGTAACCTCGGCTTTTTTCCTTGTTTGGTTAGCCAGATTTTAACTACTATACCTTTTGACTTCTGCAAGACACACAAACGACGACCACTAGTACACATTTAGTAGATGGTAGGTAATTATTTGGCACCTACACACTGGGTACTGTCTCATGCAGCTGTCAGTTCAGTCTGCAAGACCATCGTCCTGATTTTTGGGAGAAGGCAGTAAACAAAGCCGTAACTCTTCCAACTGTCAGTTTTAAAATTACATCGTGAAGCTATTGTTGATAGGGGCTGCTGAATCTTGGAATAAATTTACTGCAAGAAAAGTGCAAAAACATATGAGTATTTTTGTATCTTCTGTAATTCTAAGCAATCATCCATGTTTTTCAGGAATAACTGACTAATGCATATTATTATAAATTGTCTTATCTCATAATCAGGGAGAAATGAGTAGCTGAAGTAAAAGGTGTGCTCTCTGTGTTGACAAAAATAGGCTGTATAAATGCATTTAACTGCTGCCAGAGCAGAACCTATGCTAATGAAGAGTGATAGTAATGAAGTAGTTCTGCAGCGATTTGCAAGTCTACCTTGAGGTCAGGCTTACTTTAATGTCCCTTTGCAGGATTGAAAGGAGTTTTTCTTCACAAATATGAAAGCTAGACTTAACTTTGTATCATGGGGTTCCTTTGTTTATGATCACTGGCCTGACTGGACACTACTGTGGTTACCTCTTGTATAATGCTTGTTAAAGGTTTAAATCATTGCTTATTGAGGTGGGGTTATTGTGACAGGTGTGTATAAAGTGGGCATTTTCCTGCATCTTCCTCCCCATTCCCCTGTCTCACAAGAATGTATTGCACATTTTAAGTACTGTTATTTGAGATGACAGGACATTATTCTGCTTTAAAGACTGCTGCATCTAGTAATATGATAATGTGTGACTTTCTTCAGTGTTGTTCTGCTGTTGTGTTTAGTAAAGAATTGTAAATGTTTATTTACAAAACATGTCAAGTGCTTTTTAGTTGTGAGGGCATTATTCTTGTTTAGATCAAGCTAAAGTCAAAGCATTAGCATACTGCTATACCAAATCAATTCAGCCTAACACTTGTTTTAAATTAGCAGGATTATGACTGATTCTTCCAAGTGTTTTCTGGTATTAATTTGGGCTGTGCCTGGATACCAGATATGCTGGTTTTGATAATAAAAAAAAAGCTTGTTTGTGTGCTGGTGAAGTTTGCAGAGCTGCTGATTGTGTTGGGATGATCTAAAACATAATAGCTTCTTTGTCATTTCATAATAAGCACATTCACTGCTTTTATCAACACTAAAGTATAATCTCACTTGGGTTATTAAATCTAGTTTAATTCACCAGCTTCACTGAGTTATAGAATACTTGGGGAAGTAATACTCCAACTATAAAACATTGTTGATTATCTTCAAGTATGCCTGGTACTCTTCAGTGATCTGTTAACAGAGTAAGTACCTTCCGCTGTGAGCAGCTGGAGTTTCCAGTTCACTGTACCTCAGTAGTCAAGGCTTGCATGCCTACAGGCTGCACCCCAGGGCAGTGAGGTCCCTGCCTAATCTCAGTCATGGCCTTTACACCCCTCTGACCATTTGGGATTACACATCTGGTAGCATGGGTTTGTAATAACTTGCATTTTTCAAATCCAAGTTACACTTACAGCATGTGCTGGTTTTAACAACTGCAGGGAACCAAACTCCAAACAAGCTGTTCCCTTTCCCACTGCGCCTTCTGACAGTGGAGAGACAATAAGAAGAGATTATGAGTTAAAGTAACAATTTACTAAAATCACAATTACCACAGCAGTATTAGTAGCAAGAAAAGTATGTTAAAAGACGGTGTTCCACCCACAAAAGGACATTTATCACTGGGAACAAAAGAAAAAATGCTTCCCAAAGACAGTTCCTGGTATGGACTCCAGACAAAGGCAATATGGCCATGAGAACTTTGGTCCCTTCATGTTCTCATCCCCCTGGCTCAGTCTAAGTAGGGCAAAAATACTCCTCAGAATCCTGCACCATGCTACTGCCTCAGACCACTGAGTGGTTGGGTTCTGCACAGCCTTCTCTGGCCCTGCCATCAGTCACTTGCTTCTGCAGGGGTTTGGGGTCTGAATGGATCAGCTGAGATTGGCTCTCTGCCGCCCCTTTTCTCTCTCATTTTTTCTAATTTTCCCCGGAGTAGTTGGCTTGGACTCTGCATTGCTGTCTTTCAGCACCACATCTTAAAGCCACAGCTTGCAGGAATGGGAAAGGGACTGAACAGTGGTGAAGAGGGGCTGGGTTCATATGGCTGATCCCCATACCTTCTCACTGGAGAGAGTCAGGCAATGTGGTGCACTTCCCCTCCTGCTCCTTGGCTTTTCCTGCTGGGACCACTCCCCCTTTGACCACAACGACGATATGTGTGCTGTGGAATGGACAGCATTAAAAGCTCCTTTCCATTTTTCCTGTAACCAGGACACAGCAGCACAGACTTTCAGCAGTGTCTGGATTTTCATTGTCTTTCATTGTGGCCTTAGATGTCCAAAGATACAAAAAAAGTATATCAGAATCATTAAAATGAGATTAACTTATCTAAAAGTAAATCAACATGAAATTGCAACTTCTTTTAAAATATATGTAAAATTTTCTTGAAACAGAGAGCAAGCAGATGCTACTGCCTCTTTTGGATCAAGACTGTTGAATTTTTCAGCAAATCTGCACACAAAACAATCTATTACATATTTTAAGGGAGATGGTGAAGAGAAATAAAATCCCACAAGTCAATTTTTTTGTGCTTTTAAGCCAAAATAATACAGTTGTCATCAATAGAAAGGAAGATAAGTTAGTGGGTGGGAAGACTTTGCATGTAAGATTTTATCTTGAAATTTAATTTTTGGCATAATCAAGCCATTTAAATTGAATTTGGTCTCATTAAAATGTGGTATAACACTATTGCATTGGGCATGAACAGTCTAGCAGAGACCTAGTTTTTTTCAGTATTGAATAAAGCTTCTGTTGCATTGAATGGGATTAGTACCTTGGTTTCAGTAGTGCTGCACAAATACAAGTGTGGTCTTATGCAAACAATGCATATTACATTTGAGCACTAAATACTAACCTAGCTCTTTACTGAAGACTGAATACTTCTTGGAGCTGTCCGGGAATATTTTTTGGAAAGGGCATTTTAAGTATTTATTGGCAGGAAACTTAGGTTTCTTTTAAACAGTAACTGAAGTGTAATGTGTGTTTTTAGGACAAAGAAATGAATATGTACAATTATACATCACCCTTCTCCACTGTCCAAAGACTATGAGACAGGTTTCCTCAGCCAAACTTTTCATAACTTTCCATGTGGTAGCCAGGCACCATCATGTAGCTGAGAGCCACGTGTGTGCTGCATCCTTGAAGCACTGAGATGATGGTGACGGATGCCTCCTGGGGTGTCCCCTGGACAGGAGATGACAGCAACACTCCAGGAGCAATGCTTCACAAGGCTTCCAGTGTCTGAGTGGAATGCCATGGCCCAAGGCAGTGAGGCAAGGGTTTTTCTACTTGTCCCTTTCAATTTTTCTTTCTGTACCAGCTGGAGCGTGAATTTATCTGACAGTGCCTGTGCCAGCATGGCCTTTCTCTTTAATGTGAGGCACAGCTTTGCATGAAAAGTTTTACATTGCAATAATTTAGTAAAAAACAGGAGGGGGGAAATATCCCTGTTTCTTCTTTCTGATTTGCAGTAATAGAGACCCTACAAGTGTTTCACTGTCATGAACAAGTCAAATCAAAGAACACAATCAAAGAACATGGCGTATGTCATATTGAATCACCAGTGAACATGAAGAGGGCTTAGGGAGGGGGTTCTTGATTTAAAGGATGTCTAGGCTGCAGTCTGACTGCCACAATGAGAACCCCTGTGGGCACTTCTCCCTGGTGTGTTTTTCTTGCAACATAACAACAAATCTGATAAGAACTAATTTTGTAATCTTCTTAAAATTTGTCCAGGTTGATCCATTAAACCAAAAAATGGACAGGTTCTTACCCCCTTCCCTCAAGTTTCCAGTTCTGTGAGTGGCTATGAATAACTTGGAGGTGTGGGAGACCACTGGGGTTATTGCAGAGAAAATATGGGAGCTGTCTAGGGCTGCTGCTCAACCTCTAATTTCTTAGCCATAGGAAAGCAAGTTTTGTTAATTTTATGACACATGGAGCTATTTGTTTCATTAAAAAGAAGGGACTGGAAAACAGTGGTCTAGAATATATAATACAGACTATGAGAGACAAGATGAAGTGAAAAATTGGACATGCATCCAGACACAGACTCTTTCCCATTCTTACAAATAAAGGTTAACTATTAGTCAATAAAGCTGATGTAAGAGAGTGAACTGTGGGGCACAAGAGGAGGACCTGCAGAAAGAAGGGGAGTTTAGTGAGCTAGGTTGTATGGCAAGACATTGTACTTTCAGAGCAAAGAGCATTGTCTTGTACTGAGATGTTGGGAAAGAGAAAGGAAATTGAATTGAGTAGAAAACAGAGCTGGAAGAAGCCTGAAGAGAGGGGAATTTGAATTAAGTTGTGAAGTGGAATGCAAGGCCAATGAAGACCAGACTGGCATACCATGTATGTTTCTCTGCCTATACCAGAAAGAATCCATAACTGGTTTAAAGCAGTGCGAGTCAGTGAAGTTACACAGGGGAAAAATTTGGTTTGTTTGTTACAGTTGGTGTATGTCATGGGTAATTGATCCAGCCAAAGAAGGAAACAGAACAAGAAAAGACAAAAAGCTGAAATGTCAATGAAAAGATACACAGATAGTGTCACCCAAGAGGATCTTAATTGCTACTTTAATTTCACTGAGAAAGATGAAGCTGGTGAGAAAATTTGAAAATTAGACATTTGCTGACTGTCAAGGATTAATTACCTTTTCCTGACATAATGCCAGTACAAGACAGAAAGAGCTGGGGAGAGCTAATTTGCATAGGTATTTGGAGCATGCTTTGAGAGCAGCATAACTCTGAAAATTAAGAGGGCAATATTTTAGAAAACATGAGAATGCTTGCTTTTAGGGATGTGGCCATGACACCCAGGGAATGAGTAGATGAAAAAGTGTTTAGGCTGGGTGAGAAGACTGTGGAGCTGGTTAAATTACATAGAAATAGCAACCAGGACTAAAAAGCTGTTGCTAAAGTTTATTTCTTTTAAGATAGCTGTTGCAGCTGACCACAGCTATTTGTTTCTCCAAGAGTTTAATTAGACATCAGATTTTTGTTAAGGGATGTTCTGCATTGCCCAATTTTTCATTGTATTAATCTCTAATAAAAGGTTAATCTTTCAGCAGTTTGAGATGTACTAATCTGTTTCTTGTCCTCTGTCAGCATCTGACTGTCAGTTTATGATATTCTAATAGTGTATATGTTACTGGAAGAGAAATCAAGACACGGCACAACAGTTGTATTTTAAAGGCACCTCATGTTTCATGTGAGTGATTCTTTTGATGAGAAGAAAGGCAAGGCCTTATCAAGTCAGGTAATTAATAAGAATGGTGTGCAGTCTTTTTCCGTTGTGCTCTGCTTTGATGTTGCTAATTTGCTTTTGTGTGTAGTCATTTGAGCAAATAAAATCATACAATCACAGAGTGGATTGTGTTGGACGGACCTGAAGGATCATTTTAGTGGCTTATGAACTGATAGATATAAGTACTGTTACACAGATAATTTGAGACAAAGGGATTTTTTTATAATTAGGATAATATATCTTGTAATGTATTGAATTAGCAGGATTAGAATGTATCAAGTTGTCCTAGTTTTGGCCAAAGACAGAGTTAATTTTCTGACAGTTCCCATGAAGGGTTGCAACTTGAAGCCTTGCAGGCTCCCTAGGATTGTTGTGATGTAAGCGAGATGTAAGAACATGCTCTACAGCACAGCCAGGGAGAGTGGTCCTTCTAGGATCTCTGCTAAAAATTACCCACAGAGACTCAAGGGTGACCCTTGGGTTTCTGGAGTCCGGGATACAAAGGATCCGGCCTGCTAACCCTAACTAAGAATGAGATCCTTGCAGTTTATTGAAGGGTTTTGAGCTGCTTCAGAAGTTATTCGTGACAAAGCACAGCTCCTTCTGGCAACCTGAATGCTGGGGCTGGGCTGGATGTTCAAAGGGGAATTCCCTTACACAAATCATGCCACTGATACTACATGGAGTAAGTGGGTTGCTCTGACCACCCAGTGAGCTCCAACACAAAATGCTCATCACTCAGGGATCTAAGAAATTATAATGAACTGGCCCAAAGGTGAAAATTTTGGATTATTATCAGGACAGGAGGACGAAAAAGTGACATATGCTGAGGATGCCCCACCACATAATCAATGGCCAAAAAATGGAAAAGAATATATGCTCTATTTCATGATGGTTCCTGCTCTGTTATAGGAGTATATTGAAAATAGAAAGCTACGTTATGGAGTCCTAAATGTGAGTCCCAGAAGCTATGGAGCTCCATTGCTGTGGAGTAGTGTTCGTCAAGTCAGGTTGCAGAGCTGAAAGCCATCCAGCTGGCTTTAGATATCACTGAATGAGAGAAGTATGCTCTACCTCTACATTGGCTTGTGGATGACAGTAAATGCACTGGGGGAGTGGCTGGACCAATGGAAAAAGACCAACTAATAGGTGAACAGAGGTGAACCCATCTGGGCTGCTGAACTGTGATGAGGCATCACCACCCAGGTTGAGAAGCTGCCTGTAAAAGTATTTGGAGTAGATGCACAACACATACCCAGGAGTAGGGCTACTGAAAAGCATTCCAATAATGAACAAGTGGATTGGCTGCCAAGATTAAACTGTCTCAGGTGGATCTGGGTGGCAGCATAAGGGTGAATTACTTCCTGCATGATGGGCCTCAGGTTATCAGAGAGAAGCAGTATTTGACAATGACTTTATGTCCCAGGTTATCCATAACTGTGAAACATTCACTGCAAGCAAGCAGGCCAAACAGGTAAAGCTGCTGTAGTATAGGGGGATGATGATTGAAATATAAATACGAGGAGGCCTGGTGGATTAAAGGTTAATTATGTCATACACCAAACAAGCCTGCCAAGGCAACTGTTGTGTGTTTGCAGTGTCTTAAAGAACCTTTGGACGGCTGGAGATGTATCCTCTTACACCACTACCTAGAACACCATCTTGGGGTTTGAAGACCAAGTCCTGTGGTGACATGGGACTTCAGAAAGAACTGAGTTGGCCAATGAAACTATTTTAGAAAATATTTCACAGGGACATCTTGGCCAGAGTGCCATGGTATTGAGTGGGTATCATATTCCCTGTCATGCAGCACCCTATGGTAAAGTTGAATGATACAATGGACTGTTAAAAACCACGCTGAAAGCAGGGGGAGGTTGGACCTACATTGAGCAGAGGCAGTTTGATTAGTTAACATTGAAGGCTTTATCACTAGACCTGCCCCTGCCCAATCAAAACCTCCCCATACTGTAGGAGAGGACAAAGTCCCCATGGTACATATAAAAATGTGCTAGGAAAAAAAGTTTTCGTTAGTTCTGCCTCCCATCCATGGGATTTTTTTTTTTGCTTAAGGACCTGGTGGATAATCCAGAGGGTCATGGAAAGACGAAGAAAAATCATATCCTCAAGGAGATATGATTTTTGGTTGGGAACAGTCTGTAATGTTGAATTGTGTGTGTAATGGCTGCTGAAAGACTCTACCACTATATATCATAACTACTATGGACAGTATGTGTGAGGGAGATGCTGGAGTGGTTCTTGGAAGATGTTTTAACAGTTGATATCTTGCTACCTGCTTCTGACCTTAATTTAGATAATAAATTTGGTTATTTTTTACAGTACAGACTGTACAAACTCTCTATAATACTTTCATGTTGTCATATAGCAAGACAAATCCAACAAGAATAAAGAACTTTGATTTTTTTTTAATGAATACTTACAGTTGATTCTAAGTCTTTACTAAGCTTCAATGCAGAAATTTCTGAACTAGGGACAGGTTGTGTTCAATTTGAGTCACCTTTTCATGGTGTGCTAGTGTAACACAAAGAGTTTGTCTTTGAAAGTCTTAGGTATACAAGATTTAGTAAGGAAAAGCAATAAACTGCAGAGGAAATCCTGACAGTAAGTGAGACCAAGATTTCTGACAAAAGAAAGTGCAAAGAAGGAAGAGCAGGGAGGGCAAAAGCGGTATTGATAGATACCCAGTAATGTTGAGAGAGGGGCCTATGTGTGCAGCTCTAGGATAGCTCCTGCTGGTTTTCCTGAAGGATTTGAAAGAGATAGCTGGGGAAAAATAATTCCAAAAGTAAAACCAGTTGAAATGAGTTTATGACCTACACTATGCCTGAGCAAGAAGCAGATATCAATACTGATAAAACTGAAAATCAAAAATTCTGCAATACCTTTCAGTAGTATGCATTGTTAAATCCTGAAAGAAATTTCTGGAAGAAATAGAAGAAGTTAGAAGAGATGAGAGATATTTTGCACATTTTTGTACACATAAATGCAGTCAGAGGATTCCAAATGTGACAATGCATTTGTTGTTAAAAAGCTCAGTATTTTGATATGCAAATAATGTTTTCATAATAGTAACTAATTACTACTTCCCCTTTATTGAAAGTGCAAATGCAAAACACTTTTTGTGTATTTTCTGTTTGTTTTTTAATGTCAACACATAGAAAAACAAAATTAAGGTGAAAGCCCCAAGCTTCAAAAGGGATTTTTTTGTAATTCTTACATTACTATTTTAAAAAGAAATCTTCAGAAGAACCAAACAGCAAAGTCAAGGATTCAGATGATCCCTTGGTAGTTAAAGTTTCATGAGACATTTAGGACCCTGAAGACTGAGACATTTTTATGAATAATATAAACAGAAATTTGTCATACTGGGAGATCTGCTTGTATTTTCAGACTGCTTTTATCTGCCTGAATTCCTGTTTCTGTATGCTCAGATCTTTCTGAGCTTATTTGAAGGTCACAGCTGATGTTGAGCAGCCAGACCAAAGTAGGAAATCAGATTGCTGCACAGAATGTGAATGGCAGAGCTTATGCTTGCTTTGCTTTCAAGACAGATATCACTCAGACAGTGTTAGGAGTATATTTGTAAATTTCAATTCCACAGGCTTAAGCTAATCTTAGGGGTTTTTTTGCCTAAAAGATAAATGTAAGTATTTACCTTGGCTTTAGATTTGGCTTTAGACCTGGCTTTAGACCTGATTGAGAAAAGAAGTGGTGTGTGAAGGAAGAAGCTCTGTTATGAACATGTGCAAATATATGTGTGCTTCCAGAAGTATTCTTGGGGCTTTAAGGAAATGTAGGAAAAAAGAGCCTTCCAAAAAAAGGTGAGTAGTTTTTGCGGGTTAGGTGATGTAATTGCATGATCTGCTTCTGATGAGAGCCTGTGTGAACTATTCTGTCAGAATACTCCTCCTCATCATAAGTAACTTAATCATTTAATAACTGTTTTTCTCTTTGGTGTTTAGGGGTTTTTTAATTTCTTTAAAAAATATTTTTCCACTGTACTTTTCCTGTCCCGTGGTAAACCTATTTGGTTTTTAGATTTAGTAGCATTAAGACTCCTCTGTTAGTAGGTAATGGGTTACTTTCTGCAGGAGGGATGCTAATCCAACATGCTGAGAAATCTGCTGAGAAGCTCTGAAATCATTTCACCAAATCTTGTCTTTCTGCTTCAATTTCTATGGTAATACTATACTTTTCTCATTAGTGTTGTGGTTGTAAAGGCAGTTTAATTATTAAACATCAGCTTCTCCACTGAGTGTTGTAGCTTCAACAATAAGGATTTTGGCTTGGTGTAACCAGCACAAGTACAGCTGCAGGTTCTTTTATTTAAGTTTATCCAGTTGGAACTAAATTTAGCTCCCCAGTTGAGCTACAGAGGTAATTTGGAGTAAATCTAAGCCATCTGTAGCCACCAAGGTGCATGATGCCTAAAACAGATGCTGTTTTGGCCAAAATTAGGAGGCATGATTTGGCTTTTGGAAAACTGTACAGGTTATGGTTTAAATTATAATGGATGCTGCACTTTGCAGTGTTGCATCATCCAAAATAAAGTGCAGTACAAATTTACTTTGTTAGGTGGAACAGGGTCTCAAAAATAACCATCTTTCCTTAAAGGAAATATGTTTAAATATGTACCCTAGTATGTACATATTTAAACAGATGCATAATTTTAATAATAATAATAGTTTTCCTCGTGCAGTATGAGTGAGTACTCTTGTACTATTTGAACTTGAAAGCTAGGTAACCTAATTACTTATTTACTAACTAATCTAACCTAGTTCAGATTTATTCCATTGAGAGATTTTTGGATCTTCCACATGAAGATGTTTTTGGAAATAATTAAACAAGTGTGTACATTTTTACCACATAATCATCTAGGTTGGAAAAGATCTTTGAAGTCATCAAGTCAAACCTATGACCCAACACTGCCTTGTCAACTAGACCATGACCCTAAGTGCCATGTCCAGTCTATCCTTAAACATCTCCAGGGACAGTGATTCCACCACCTCCCTGGTCAGCCCATGACAATGCCCCATAGCTGTTTCTATGAAGAACTTCCTAATGACAAACCTAAAATTTCCCTGGCACAGCTTACAACTGTGTCCTCTTGTCCTGTGAGACATGTTTACAGGCAGGAGTATGCATACGGTGTTTGTCATTTGTGTACATCACTGCTACAATAGAAGAAACTTGAGGTGTCACCACACTTTAGTAACATGGCATTAAGAAGCCTGTGTCTCTTCTCCGTGCCAGTTTCATGGTTTTAAGTTATTTTCTGTGCCGCTGTCAAACTGAATCTGAGTATCTTTTATACGACCACAAAGGGAAATCGTTTATCACAGAACTGAGGAGTGAGAATGTATGCTTAATGTAATGCAAGGGGAGCAGTGACATGTACCACCAGGTTTCTCTGTGTTACACTGAGGCGTTTGCTGGTACTGATGCTGTTGTGTAATATCTGTGTCTGTGTTTCGTGAATGTACATACATGCGCTGCATGTTTGTATAGTCCTTGTCCTATGAGGGGATTAGCTTAAAGAGCCAGGATATTCTGGCAAATCTTTATTCTAATTGGGATGAAGTGTTCTGTTCATCAGTAACATTTTAATGTATCTCAGATGTAGTGGAGGAGATGCAAGAAGCATATTGTCTGAAATGTGAATTAATATATTAAAAATATACAGTTGGATTGCATTTAGTGGTAAAATAGCATCTTATCATGCAAATGGAGAAACTGATTAACTTGTTTCCTTTCTGCATGAGGGACAAGTGACACAACTTTAAGACTTCCTAGATTCAGAGGCTCTGTGGACAGTGGCACTCTGATGCTTTGAGTAATTGGACATGTAAGTAGAAGGTTGCTTTTTCTGTGTGTCCCTGAGCAGATGGTCATGTGAATGAAAGCAGAGGACTCTTGCAGCAGCCTTAAATTAAACAAGGAGCAGGGACAAGAACTTCTGCCTCTCAGAAACTAAATCTCATGAAGAGAAACTATGTTAAGTAGGCAGGTTTTAAACCTAGTCTTCATATATGCCTAGAAAAAATATAAAAATCTTTAGCAGTTCTGATATAGTAAGGAAACACTGAGGTAGATGCCGTTTATTTTACCTGTTAGAAAGTATCTCACTTCTGTAGGCAAAATCCGGTGACTGTAGGGATGGCGAGTTTTTCAGCCATTACTTTACTGTCTTGCCTTGTAGCGTGTTTGAGGGAAATGGAGATCTGTTGGAGCAGTGATACATGGGAGTAAACTCTTATTGTTTCAGTTGTATTTCATCGTATCATGCAATTGTTTTGAACGAAGCACCAATGTGTTATGTAACTTATGCTTGTTCATACTAATTATCTCTTTCATTAAACTTACTAGAAGTCTATAAATAATTCTTTAAGACTGGTTATAAATAACTCTTTTATACTGCCTGTCACTTGAGATTAATATCAAAATTAAATACTAGTTATTTGTTAAATTGTGGATGTCTAGAAAATATTTCCAACATGCTTTTCATATAACCCCACAGCATAACCCAGTAGACTGTTGCCTAGTAATGGAAGAGGAACACAGTACTAATAGTAGTCACCAAATCAAGCTGTTAATCCTTCCAAAGTGTATGTTGCTGGCACTGGAATTGTATTGTTATTTCTATACTTTCTAGGAAATTAATCCCTTTATTATTTTGGGGTTTTTTATAGATTATTTTTATGGTGCTTTCAGTGGTCATTTATAAGTGAATGACAGTGCTTTTACTGGCAGTGTGTACAGTTTCAGAAATGTCATCCTGTACCTTAATGAGCATCACTAACAAATGGTGTAAGCATTTGTGTCTTTCAGTGCCAACAGTGATGTTTCAGATAACTGAAGTTGCTCCTTAAGTGCCCACTAAAATCCTAAATGACTGCAAGGCTGTGTCTTCCAGCTGGTGCCAGCTAGCCAGATGCCATACTTAGTTACTCCTATGATGAGAAGCTGTTTTATCCCCTGTGAAAATTGAAAGCAGAATTACAGTCATGGGGTCTCAAGGACTGCTGCTGTAATTGCTGACTTCTTTTGCTGTGTTCCTTATTTATGTTTAAAAATCAAAATGGCTATAACAATATCTGAAAGAGATAGAATAAGAATCTGGCATAGTAGAAACCAGTCAGCAAAGATTCTTGAATCTTAAGTGTGATTAGAGTATGAGATAAATGAATGAAATGTTAATGAAAATTAGGAAAAAGGTCTCATGAGACATTCAAAAGTACCTGAAGGAAGAATATATGAAAATTACTTAATCTTGAAAATATGTTTGCAGATTTTTAGATTTCTTTTATGCTTATTCATCTTTTTTTTAAAGCATGGATTCTAAAATAACAAGCAGATTGCTTTCGTCCATTGAATGTTTTGCTGGTAGGCACTATTAAGCAACTATTTGAAACACCAGCTGGCATTTTAGATTCGTAAAGATCTGTGCTTCACCGTACATTTGTATAGGAAATTCATCATAACTAAATTACTAGATAGTGAATGTGAGCTAGTTGGGACACTTTCTGCATTTCACTGCTGTAGAGATCAGTATGTTCAATTTACCTAAACAAAGGTGGAGGATGATTATTATCCAGGAGAACACATAGGATCTCTCTGTAGGTTAATCCCTGCAAGATTGCTAGTGGTGAGAGCAGGGGGAAGGAAGACCGTATCTTGCTTGCTTCTGCAATGTTTTGTAAATCTTTAGGCACATTAATCAAGTTCCTTTGGTTCATGTTGTGAAGAAGGGCACATCTGACTTACTTTTATTAGGTTGATTGGCTTTGAGAGCAACCTACCAAGGTGCACAGCAGACTTGCTGAATCTTTGCACCTCAAGAGGATCTGTTTTGCCCAAGCAGTGCAGTGGCAGTATATTGCAGCTCAATATACTTTAATATGCTGGGGAGCAGCCAATAGATGAGATTTCTTAGTCTTATGATGTCCCAAGATCTGAAATTGCTGGATCAATGAAAATTTGCACAGGTTCAGTTTTCTAGGGGCTGGTGCATGACAGGGAGTGTGATATACCTGCTCAATACCATGCTCTCTAGTGTTATTTTTGAAATGAGTCCTGTAGTCTGAGTCATTTCTTTCAGGAATGCCATGTCACTATGGGACTTGCTTTGCAAAGCCCAAGATGGTGTTCCAGACAATGAGGCACTGGGTACATCTCCAGCCATCCAGTGGTTCTTCACACAAATGTCAGCATGTAGCTATTACCTTGGTGTGTTTGTGGGAGTGTGATGTAATTAATCTGCTGGGCCTCCTCATACTCACATTTTGACTATCATCCACCATTCCACAGAGGCCTTACCCATTTGACCTCCTTGATTGCTGTGAATTTCACAGTGAGTTTCACAGTCACAGATCACCTGGGAAATAATGTCCATGTTTAAATCCACCTCTCAGTTATGAACTCATCTGTATGTTGAATCTCTTACTCGATGATCTGAGGCATCAAGGGCCCATCGATCCAGAAATAACTCATCCTTACATTGCCAGTATGGCATGAACCATCACTAAAGAGAGTTTACTGCTTTTCATTTTCTGGTACCTGGTTAAGTGGTGGGCAGACCCTCCTCAGCATGTGTCATCTTTTCCTTCTCCTTGTCTGATAGTCTGAAATTTTCACCTTTGGGTCAGTTCATGATGAGCTCCAGGATCCCTGGAGGATTGGGTTTTCCTGTTCGAGCTTCCTCTCTGATCAGTGCAATCTACTTACTCTGTGCAGCATCAGTGGCATGATATGTGTAAGGGGCTGTCCCTTGCAACATCCAGCCCTGCACTGGCAGTTGGGGTGCCAGGAGGAGCTGCGCTTTGGTGCTGGTCACTTCAGAGGCAGTTTGAACCCTTTCAATAAACTGCAAGGATCTCATTTTTGTTGGAGTGTAGCAGGCTTCAGATCCTTTTTGTCTGTGACTCCAGGTGGTAGGTAATGTACTGTCCTCTTCCCGATCTGCTTATCAATGCCCACATCCCAGGATAGGAATCCTAGTTGCTTGGCTTCACTACCATCTAGTTTCATATCGAGGGCCATGCTATGCCAGCATTGGAGTAGCCAGGTCAGCAAGGGCTCACCTGACTGAAATCTCACAGCTGACTTGGGGCTAGAAATTAAGTGATTGTCTTTGCCCCTGCCTTCTGTTGTAAGGACTCTACTTCTTCATCCCTCATGAAGTGAATTGATTTTGTCTTGGATTTCTTCTTCCATAACGGGGTAACTGCTACTGGCATGGGTTGTTCCTGTGGTTCACTTGGAGTCTGAGTGGCCGTCTTTCTTTGCTTACCTCCTCTTCTCGGTGAGGGTACTGTCTAGTATCAAGCAGTGTTCAATAAACAGTAGCCAGGGTCCAGGTTCACTGTAGAAGTTTCTTCCCCTCTGGAACTGCCACACCATTTTTCTTTCTGCCACTTTAACAAGGTTGTGTAATTATTCAGGGGTCAACTTCCAAACCATTGGAGAACAGTGCTTTAAAACATGGCCCATTTCTTTCTGCCACATTCCATGTCACTCATAGCCCTTGGGCCAGATATCTGGATAATCTTCCCAGAAACACTTTCTTGACTGAATGTGATGTAGACAGTTCTGAGGAGACCTGGTAGACTAGGAACAAGAATATACTTTACTTCACATACAAGGGACTTCTGAATTCTCAAAAGCTCTTGTAACAGCCCTGAAAGAGGAAATTGGAGTGAAAGGCCAGGGAAAATAATCATATCCTGTTTCCCTCTTACTGACTTGGTAAGATTATTGATGGACTCCCAAAGGTAGCACATGAGGTAAGAACAGGAGAGCAGCACTGAACACATATCTCAAATGACCCTCATTGCCCTCGACCTTATCATGTCATAAACTGATATCCCACAGTACATCAACAAAGCCATTCTGATCTCTCTCCCATTCTGAAAAATACCAACACATACTGCACATATGGGAATATATACAGGTTGGTGTACCACAACTATATGAACAACCAAGCAACAATGTTACCAGTGGCTCCATACCTAGTGCAACAAATGCCTATTAATATTAATTTCCAGTCTGCTCTGGGAAGATCTGCCCTTAGTGCCTCACATTATGCACCACGTAATGCTGTTGTGATTTAGGAATGGCATTCCTGATTTAGTGTTCCCACTGGGACTCTCCAAACCACATTCTACTTACTCAGTCCTCCTCCCCGTACTTACATTTAAGTCAGTAGAACCTGGCAGTTCTACTTTAAGAATGAGCTGGAGCAAGAGAAATCAATGAGCCTCTTTAGAGAAAAGCCCTGCTGCTTTGTGAGCTGCTGGATGGAAATGACTCTCCAGCTCTTGTTCCTGTGCTTGGTAGGCTCCAATCCCATCACTGTCCATGGCCCTGGTGTGTCTGCGTCACCTGAGCTGCAGGACGGTTCTGCCTGCCTTTACTTAAAAGTATGTGTTTGAGCAGGGCTGATACACGTGTCGGTGGAATCACTGCTGTATGCATCCAGGACTGGAGACAGTGTAGCACTGCTGGTCTATATTCAGTGTTACATAGCTGAAAAGAAGGAAACATAGTTTAGGTTAAGTTTCAGTTTCAGTCAATTGCTTCCACAACAGCTTGTCTGTAGAGGTTGTGTTTTAATCAAGGTAATGTTGCTTTCAGCAAAATGTGAAGCACACATAAGATTTTTAGTTTTACCTTACTGCTTTTCCCAGAATATTGGCACTAGTTTTGTTAAGAGGCCTTACTGATCTCCAAGGAATTAAGATATATTTATCTAAATTCTATAAATATATCAAAAGCTTTCATTTTCAAACCTTGTTTTCTTTCATTAAGTGTAAGCCCCACTGTGCAGAGCAAAATCAAGATGGATTCACTGCTACTGTTTCTGAATTTTTGTATATTAACTTAGGGAAAACATTTGGAGAATATTTGAAGGTGAATGAACTAGAAGTTCTTCTGAAGGCATACAAAATCTTATCTTGTAAGGTGATTTTAATTCTGTGTGGACTGGCATTTAGCAGCAGCACTTGAAATAAGTATTTTGCTTTTACTGAATTGTGGCTAGCACCACATAAAGGGGGTGTATCCAGTATAATGCATCACTGGTATTCAGCTGTTCCAAATCTACCAATGTCCCTGCCGTTCTTTCTGGCAGAACTAGTGACTGCAGGTTGTGTGCACTTAGCTGCAGATATACTGTGTAAATGAGGAGCAAACTTTTTCTCGTGGGCTAATGAGGCAATTTTGCCTGAGGCTGGTTAAAAAGCTCTTAAAAGAAAGCTAACAGGTTGTGGCTGAAAATACAGAATCACTTCCAGGGGTGAGTTCATGTTAAGGGAGGTCAAGCACTGGGCTAACACATGAGTGTTAGATTGAGCCAAGAATCCTCTGTGTGTTGAAAATTGCAGTGCACTTTAATGGACTGCTTGGTTCTTGCACTGTAATTGGCCTAAAGACTTAATTACTGAATTAAAATCTTATTCTAGGTCTAGTTCATACTGAGAACTAACAAGGATGTGGGGTTTGCAAAGATAAATGAAAATTTGTTCTGAACATGAAAGTATAGCAGCCTGTGTTTCTCAAGAGGATCGGGGTTTTTTGATGTCTTTGGTGCTTTAAAGTACCTTCTAACAAGCAATTTAACTTTCTACTCTCTGAAATTGGGTAAATTCTATACTAGGAAATTTTATTATTCATCTCACCTTCAACTGAAATGAAATTGCTATTCAAAAAATTCAGCTGGCATAAAAAAAAAGAAAGAAGGCAATTAACCAGACTGCTAAATAAATAAATAAAATTTATATCACTTGAGGTTTGCTTCAGCCTATGTGAGAGTTTTGTGGACATATGTGTTTGTTTCTTTTAAATTACCAGTTACTATAGATATTCCTGGTAGCAGTCTATATATGTTATAAAGAGATTGTTGTAAAACTGAGGAATTGTCTAAGCAGGAAAGGAACCTACCTTAAACATAAACATATGAACAGAGGTGGAAAACACACACTTTCTCACCTAACATGAAACTTGAGTTCAAAGTACAGAGAAGGCCCAAGGGCCAGTCAAGAAAGGAAATTTGACTTTGTGAAAAAAGCATGGCAGAAATTTATTTGCTTGGATTTTTTTTCTTGCTGTTAATATTTTGAAGTATTTTTGTCTAGAGGCTTTGAGCAATTTTTGTGCTTGAATTCTTTTTCTCCAAAACCAAATCCGCTTCTGCAGGACATCAGAAGCTGCCTTGATGTCTACAGCAGCTGAGGAAACTGGGCACTCCTCATCACATCTGTCTCAGCAGCTTGTCTGTCTATCTGATTTGTGCTGCCTGAAAGTTGGAGCAGAGTCCTTTCCATGCATAGTTATGTTCTACTTATTCAGTTGTTTCCATGAAAAATGACATTTTACAAACAATTTTAGTTTTTTCCCCAGACTTTGGCAATTCTTGGTACTGTGACTGAGGCCTACAAGCAGGTTTTTAATTTCTTTAGGTTTCTCTGTTAGGTTGTATCAGTCTGTGTTGTTGGTTAATTTCTTTGTCTCTGCTTTGTTTTGCTGGGCATTTTAAAAGGTTTTAATTGTTGCATAGTTTTATGATGAGTTGCCTGGTTTTTTTCAGAACCTTTTGCCAGACTTGGGTCAAGTTTGAGAGAGGAATATGAAAGGAACATTATGTATTGTTTTAAACCAGGAAGATGTTAGAACAACAAAGCTTTTTAATTTTCATACCTACTTTTGCAAGAAGCTCAGGAAGAGACAATTTTTTGGAAGTGTTCCTCTAGAAAGTAATTATAGTCTTTGGTTAATCATAATTTTTATGAAAGAAAGTAGAAGAAAAATATCACCTTTGTAGGGGAGTAGTTGGCTTGTTTAGAGGTCATTATGTGCTAGTAGTAAATCATAACTCACCTCTTGGAAAGGAAGGGCCACCCTGAGCCTCCCTTTAAAACAAACAAAAATGTCAATCCTCTTCTGTCCCTGTTCATATTTAAGCAGATTCTGCAGCATCTTTGTGGTGAGGGAATACTGAATACGACTTTGAGAATTTTTCTTCTGCCTAGTGATATTTTGTGAGGAGCGTTAGTCCATGTGGTGAGCCATCTTCCTCACCAGCCCATACACAGAGACACTAGTGCGCAGCAAAACATTCATCCCCAGAGAGACGTTCACAGCCTTTTCATCCTGATCAGCCTTTATCATATAGTTTAAATATGTTAAAACTTTAAAAAAAATTCTTGAAGATTCAGACCTGTTTCCTTCCTGTTTTCAGGAAGGAAAAGTTTGACTAACTTATTTAGAAAATGGGAAATGAGAGCTCTGTATAGCAATAACTGTATTGTTGAGCAACAAGTTTTGAAGGCTGTCTCATTTTATCAGTTTCCATGCTATATAACCTTCTGTTTGTTTTCTCGCTATAGAAGTGGAGTGATTCTCTTAAAAGTCATTAGGCTGCTTGCATAAGTACAGTTTGCTTATTACAGTTTTTACATATGGTCAAAATTCCATGATATGGAAGATGTCCAGTGTGAGTAGATTATCTGAGCACCCTGTACAGATTTTCTTCAGGAAATAATATTGTCTCTAATATATTTTAAATTATCTATTTTCTTTCTGAAAAAGTATTCAGACATCCATCTGTTGGTTGGCAGTCACTTTTCTATCTTGTAAGCCTTTGGGAGTCTTGCTGTTGAGGAGGGGGACATGACTCCTGATTCTTTCTGGACACACAGATTAAATAAGCATGATTTATATCAGGAGTATCCTCATTTGTACAAAGGAGTAATAGACTACTATGCTTATAAGATGACTTTTGGCAGCACAGGTTTTTACAGCATTTTCCAAGAGCTGTCAAATGTTGCTATTTAATAATGACACTCTGCAGTATCACTGGTGCTTTTGTTGTTTTAGCATTGCTGAGTTATTTTACGTGGTAATTGAAATATAATACACTAAGCATGGAGTATTATTTATAAAGATAAAAACGTTAAAAATCTATGGGCACATATTAGAAAGTATCAGTTTTAATAAGTCAATCAGTTTTTATTTTCTGACTACATTTTTCTATGCTCCTAATGAAATGCTTAGGTATATTTATCAGTAATATTTTGATAGTTGGTAACTGTGCATGAAGATGAGTGTATGGTAAAATACAGCATGTTATGCAACTGTGCAGCTGATTTTTATAGAATTTAAAAGATTAAAGCGTAGTAATAATTTCAGTCAAGCATTCAAAAATGAGTTACGGTGTCTTTAGGTGCAAGATTTTGTGTTTATATTTTCTCCTTTTGGTATCATGCCATACTTCCTAAAGATGCACTAATTAATTTGAAATGAGCTGGTGGTACTATGATTGTTTTTTTGGTTTTTTTTACAATTCCTTTCCTTTATCTGTTTTAAAAATGGCAATATGGAAGCAATTGAGAAAAAGAGATCAGAAAGGGAATTATGGACAAGGTTAAAATAGTTAAATGGAGGATATATTACTTTCTTACTTTGTTGCAGAGTTCCCAGAAGGTATTAAAACTGGAGTTCTTGGATTATGATTTGCACTGGTGACACAGTGTTCATTGTTCCAGAAAAATTCTATGCATAAAACATGAATATTTTGATTCTTCCCAGAGTTTCTCTGACAATAAAATAACATGGTGAAAAAAGTTATTATTTGTGTATGTAATAATACTCATCAGGAAGTAAATTTGAAAGAATAAATTTGAACAGGCATTTTATTTTGGCCATTCCTTGCTTTAAGATATTTATATAGCATTAAAGTCTTCATCTGATAATTTTGACAGGAATGTCTAGCAGTATACTTTTACCTGCTTTTCTTCTGGCTTAATGTCTTCAGCTAACTATTCCTGATGGACTTTAAAAAAAAAGTTAGTTACAATGAGTAATGTAATTTTTTCTACTCTTGCTGTAGGAAATTATTAAGTTTTATTTGCTATAGCGGTAATTTTATGTAATTCTTTTATTAGTACACATAATGCCATGAATTAAAGTAGTTCTTAGAGCCAATTAAAAGGCTTTTTTCTTTGAAATTGAAGACCTTGCAAACTGAGGAAAGTGTATGCATTTCAGTTGTGCTGCATTTTACCTGATAAAGCACAGTTACTAGAAAATGTTTTGCTATAAGAGTGTTGCAAGTATATTAAGAGGTGTAGAAAATGCCTAAAGGCATTTGTAGAAATCAGTTTGGTTTAGATAATAATTTTCCAGTACCATTATCTCGATCCATGGTAGTTGGCTATGGTGTAAAAAGATTTGTGCTGTGCCATCTAGTTTATTGAAAGGATGCATATTCTCCAAAGTTGGTTGGCTACTGAATGCTGTCCAGCTCCACCCTTGATTTTCTCTGGGAAAATATCTGAATTATTGTAACCGATTAAGTATTTCTTGCATTATTCTCCTATTTTGTAATATTAAACTTCTAAGTTCTTTAGAAAAATACATTGGATTTTTCCCCCGTATTTCTGAGTTCTGCATTCTCCTGCAGAGTTGAGATTATGAATATGAAATTATGGTTGATGTTAATAATTTAACCACTATGTGAATTATACGTACCATGTTCATAAGTGATAATCTCACATCTTGCTTCTTGTAGCATAGATATATTTAGTTGTCGCATCTTCTAGTCAAACCCATAGCCTTTTTGACAGTGTGTTGTATGCTTTTCTTCCCTAATTAATTGGACTTTTTTTATTTTCCAAAATGTTTCAGTTGTCTCCAAAACAGCTAAAAGGACAGCCATAGTGCTGTTTCTCAAGTTGTTGTTTGGTTTATTTTTTCTTGTCTGTTAAAGTTCATTGCTGCATCTTCTAGTGCTAGAAAGAGTGCCTCTTTAGGTAAAATTCATTTTTCTGTAGAGAGGTGGAGGCATGGCACTGCCTGTAATAGAAGGGTTAGAATGTATGGAGCTTACCGTTGGCAGTGGAACAGTTGAGAACTTCTGGAATCAAGGGGCAAACAAATAATGATGATGTCATCAATGAGAGTCTACTGTAGACCTCCTGGCCAGGATGATACTGGTGAATTATTCTTTGAGGAAATAAGGGACACTTCTAAGTCAACTGCCCTTGTCCTTATGGGAGACGTCACTTCAACTTGCCAGAAGTTAACTGAGAGTATCACATAGCTGGTACAACCCAGGCCAGAAGATTCCTAAAAAACTTGTAATACATGGGACAGATCCTTAGGGAACCAGCTTGGAAAGTTGCCCTCTTTGACCTACTACTTCACAGCAGAGTGGATGTCATGAGTGAAATGGAGATTGGCAACTGTCTTGGCTACTGGGACCACAAAGTGATTGAGTTTAAAATCTGTGTTAGTAGGAGGAAAAATGCCAGCAGAACCTCACCTCCGGATGTGAGGAGAGCAGATTTCAGGCTGCTCAGGGAATTAGTAAGATCCCCTGGAAGAATGTTTTTGCAGGTGCTGGTCACTTTTTAAACATCACCTCCAAAGGGCACAGAAGCAGCAGTTCCCAAATGTCAACAGTCAAGCAGGAAGGGCAGAAAGCCAGCTTGGCTGAACAGGAGTCTTCTCCTGGAAATAAGGCAAGAAAGGGAGGTATATGTCCTGTGGAAGCAAGGTCAGGTGACATGGGAAAAATACAGAGATGCTGCTTACCACTCTAGGGAGAAAATCTGTGTGGTCAAAACTCAACAGAAACTGTCCAGAATGGTGAGGGGGACAATAAAAAGAGGTTTTGTCAAGCATATTGTCAATAAGCAGTGTATAAAGTAGCATTGACCTGTTAAAGGATGAGGATGGTCACCTCTCAAACAGGGACTTGGACAAACCAGAGGTGTTTGATGCAGTTTCTGTCTCCATCTTCAACAGAAATGATGGAACAAGAGGTTCTCTGCCATGACCTGAAGGATCAGGAAATCTAATGATTTCTATGAAAATGATCGATTCTTGGTTGGCCCTGGAAATGTGTGGGATCTGCTATTCTAGCTGGATCCCTACAAATCTGTGGGACCTGATGGGATTATTCCAGGAGCCCTTAAAGAGTTAGCTGATGGCAGTGCAAAACCTCTCTTGATGATTTTTGACTGGTCTTGGAAATCTGGAGAGGTCTCAGCTGACTGGAAGCTGATGAATGATGTCCTGATTTCCAAGAAAGGCAAGAAGAATCCCTGAAACTGCAGGCCTATCTGTCTCACTTACTGCCTGGTGAAGTTACGGAGATTATTGCTCTGGAAGGTACTGAAATACACCAGAAAGACAACACAGTCATCAGTCTGTGCACATCTTCATGAGAGGGAAGTCCTGCTTATCAAACCTGATTTCCTTTTACGACAAAGTAAACCCTCTTATGGGTTCCCTTGATCAAGGGAAGCCAGTGGATGTGCTCTTTTTAGATTTCAGAAAAGCTTTCAGTAGTGTCTTTCCCAGTATCCTTCTGGATAAAATGTTCAGCACTGAGCTGGATAAACACATCATGGGGTGGGCGAGCAACCAGCTCACAGGTCAGGAACAAAGGGTGACAGTGAATGGGGTGACATCAGACTGGTGACCTGTCACCACTGGGGTTCCCCAGGGCTCCATCTTAGCCCTGTGCTCTTCAGTGTCTTCATTAACAACTTGCATTGTAGACTGGAAGGGATGATAAGTTCACAGATGATACAAATGTGAGCTGTTGACTCCCTCAGAGGCAGGGAGGCCCTGCAGAGAGACTTCAGCAAATTACAGCACTGAGCAATCCCCAACCATATGAAGTTCAACAAGGGAAAGTGCCAGATTCTGCACCTGGGATGGGGCAACCCTGCATGTATGGACAGTCTGGGGAATGAGATGCTGGAAAGCAGCTCCATGGAAAGGGACCTGGGGGTCCTGGTCAGTGGCAAGTTGAACATGAGCCAGCAGTGCCCTGGCAGCCAGGAGTGCCAAGCATGTCCTGGGGGGCATCAGGGCCAGCATCTCCAGCCGGGCAAGGGAGGGGATTGTCCTGCTCTGCTCTGCTCTGGGGCAGCCTCAGCTCGAGTGTGAGGGGCAGTTTTGGGTGCCACAATACAAGAAAGATAGAGATTAGAGAATGTCCAAAGGAAGGCAACAAAGATGGTGAATGTCCTTGAGGGGAAGCTGCATGAGGAGTAGCTGAGGTCACTTGATCTGCTCAGCCTGGGGAAGAAGAGACAGTTACAATTTCCTTCTGTGGGGACGAGTATGTGCAGGCACTGATCTTTTCTCTCTGGTGACAGGACTTGAGGGAATTGCCTGAACTTATGTCAGGGGAGGTTTAGGTTGGATATTAGAAAAAGGCTCATCATCCAAAGGGTGGTTGGGCACTGGAACAGGCTCCCCGGGGAAGTGGTCATAGCACCAAGTCTGACAGAGATCGGGAAACATTTGGACAGCGTTCTCAAGCACATGGTGTGACTTGAGGATGGTGCTGTACAGGGCTTAGACTTGGACTCAGTGATGCTTAAAAGTCCCTTTCAACTCAGCTTATTCTGTGATTCTCTGATTATGTGATGTCTGCAGTATCAAACCAGGATGTATATCTGTCCTTTTATATTAAACAGGAAAATTACCAAATGTATAAAAAATCCCTTACTAAAAGAGGGGAGGTTGAATCCATTGTTATTTTCCATATCTAGGATAAAGGAATACTCAAGTAAGGTAATGTGGAAAAGAAATGTGGACCCTAAATTGGTCTGGTTGCTAACTGAACATATTAGACTAAGAACAGGAAAGTTGTATATGACATAAACTGGTCCTATGTTTAGTGACTGAAGTATTCAGTGCTTAAACAGCTGCAGATGAGTTACTTGTACGTGGAAGTGTATGGAATCTTCAAAACTTGAATATGAAATTAGCACTTTTGAGAGCTATCATATTTAGAAAAAATGTATGAAGTAATTCAGTATCAAAACCAGCAACTTATTCCTGAGTATCTGAATAAAAGGCCTAGTATTTTTCTGGAAATTTTAAGGGGACAGGGCAGGAGGAATAGAGAGAGATTAATTTATGTTGGTAAACATACTCCTGTCGTATGAAAACCATGAAGTGAGATGGGGTTACATGTTTTGGAGGGGGATTCTGGCAGTACTGGAAACTTGACCAGTCTTTTGGTTGGTCTTGAGGACCACAAACTTCCCTGGTGGTGTAGCTCAACCTGTGGAGTCTGTGTTGGCTTGCCAATAAGCACTCTTGACACAAGAGAGAGCCTGGGAGAATTGCTCTCTGCTTATTTCACTGAGTAATTTAAGAGGGTGGTTTTGAGTGTCTCTGTTCCTCAGAGGGCAGCTCAGACATCAGGTGTGTCACCTTCTGTCTCTTGTATCTGTACAAGATACAGATTGCACTTGTACATCTTGTACAAGATCCAGGGGCACTTCTGATGTGGCTGAGAGACATGACTTAAAGAGGAAGCGGTGCAGTCAGATGCAGCCTTTGTCAAACTGCATTAACCTGAAATGCCCGTATTTATCATTACGATCCAGTTTCTCCTAATAATCATTCACATCATTGCCATCATTCACAATTAAATGATCTAGTAATGTCAGTGTTCATTTATGAAATTAACTTCGCAGAATAGTAGAATATTCTTAGTAGAGGAGAATAAAGTAGAAATTAGTAGAACAAGTGAGATGCATGAGTCAGATGTGCTCATCATGAAATACGAAAGTGGAGAGAGCATTGTCGTGTAGGCTATATTGATGGCTACTTGGCAATTCATATGTGACATTAATCCCTTGTCTGGAATAGAACATCCATGGAATGGAAGATACTCTGCTTTTAAAAAGATTAAATGTTAAATGGTGAGAACATAGTGATTTGAGGATGTATCAATCCACAGTTGTCCCGTGAGCTGGTCATCTCTTTCGCTAAAACACTTTGTGGCTTGAAGGTAGGGTCGCTTCTGCTTCCTGCTAGTTGCAGGTCTTCTGTCATTTTCCAGATCATGATAAGAGACAGAAAAATATTCATAAACATAATTATACAAAAGCTGTTTTTTCTCCTGTGATTATGTTAGGATTAGGTATTGTATCATTTAGGGAATATTACCTTTTTTTGCCAAATTCTGGCAGAAATGCTGCAGAGCAGCACTACAAAGCGGAGGTGCATATATTGCTTATTGCTTTAGCTGATATACCTGTGGAGACTAGGTTCATGTCTCACCATTTTTATGCCCTCAAAATGCTTTAAAAATTGCACAGCTGTTTGCATGTTTTTTTCCCAAGAAACTGTTCCGGTGAAGCTGTCTAAAATGTTATATTCAAACTATTTCTTAAATACTTTTGTTCACTGAGACAAATTTTATTAGATTTTATTAGAAAATATTCCAGAATAGATTTCCTTTCTGCTATTTTAAAAATAAATCTTATTCATATTTAATTTTTCACATTCCTATTTATTGTTGCTCCAGATTTTTATCCAAATTAATTTTACTTCAGATTACTAAAAATAATCATAATGGCTTGTCCATGATTTTTTTGTGAAAGATCAGAATGCAGGTACAATCCCAAGGTGGGTAGTTTTGGTTATGAGGGTGGAAGGCTGGTCCTGAGGCATGTATCCTGCTGCACATATCCTGGTGCTTCACCGCTTCAGATGCCTCATCGCTGTGTTTGTCACTTTCCTCATTACCGCCATTTTGGAAACAGGTAAGAGAAAACTGAATGAATATTTTAGGATTTAATAAAGTGCATGGTTGAGCTGAGGACTCCTGATGCAGTACATTATACTGCTTCTCATCGTCCACAACGTTCTGAAACAGTCACTCTTTCAGACAATATATTTTACTACATCACACAGAGCATCTGGCTGATAGGTGCTCTCTGAATCACAGTGTTACACTGTTTGCTAGATCACTCTTTTTCACCTGCTGTGAGAAATAGATGAGAAAGCTTAGGACCCCAGTATGATAAGTTGCATATGTAAGGGTAATGCAGGACCTCACAATGTGATCTTTCTAAACAGAAAGATAGTTGAACGTGGTGGCCCAAAAATCAGTTCAAGCCAAAATGAAAATTTTAAATTTTGCTAAGTGCATCTGATAAAGCCTGTCTCCTCTGCCTCATCTCCATTGCCATCTGGGAGGGGTTGGAATTTGCTGTCTAGCTGAAGCTGGAAATTATTCTGTACATGGTATGTACCCGGAGGTTTTAAGTGAGAAAAAGTTGAGTTCTGGGCTGCCAGTTACATTTTGAATGTGTCCATCTGACTTTGCTGTGTTGCTTCCATTTTCTTTCTTCCCCTTTGCTATGATGGAACAACTTTGTTCTTGGCCAATTAGCAAAGTATAATTCTTGTCCTTTGTTGTCCCTTGGTGAGTCCTCCTGAAGCAAGCATTTTGTTTCCAAGATGCTTTGCATTGGTGTGCGGAAATTCCTGGTTGGTTCCAGGTATTTCAGAATTGTGACCATCACCATTTAAATGTTTCTCTTTAAATAGAATATTTATAATTCTTTAGATAGAAGGAACATTTTAATTTTCATTTTAGTGTTTAATGCTCAAGATGCCAGTGTTGAAACAAAGTAGATGGGCTAGTTGAGTTCTAAGCCAGATACTGAAAAAATTGAGTGCTCTTTTATTGCTGTCCTGTCAGTATTCTTTATTCTCACTGACTTGAACTTGTCTCTCTGTATGATCCAATTTTTATTCTAACTTGTCCTATTATGCTGAGTACAGACTGTGCCAAATTGTCAGTTTTATAAGTAAATCCCTAATGAATATGAAATGGTACCTACTCTGCCACGTAACCTTGATGGATTAGCAAAATAATTTACAAGGTAAGCTGATTTCTGTAGAAATAATAGAGGTTTCTATATAGAATAAATAAGCTATAGAGACTTCATGTTTTCAGCACAAGTGTAATTCAATTTGTATTTCTGTAATAGTCACCAGTGACTAGAAGAGATTTTTCACAGTCTTCCTTAAATAATCCTCTCTGCCTTTTACAGTTTAGTGAAATCAGATTTTATCATAGTATAAAACCCGTATTTTAAAAAGCCTTTTTATTAAAAAAAAATGTTTATAGCATGCCATTATAAACTTTTTATGTTTAAGTGATGATTGAAGTACTTGTTGAAGTTATTTGGAAGAATATGGGAAATTAAATCAGAAAAGAAATAAATATTAGAGAAAATTACTTACTGTCATTTTTCATTAGGACTTCAAATAAAGGCTAAAATCTAATGGCCTACTTTTTCAGTTCCTTTTTCAGGCACCTGTATCTTTCCTAACTCAAAAAGCTCTGTGTTCTGCAGTGTTCTTTTAATCAAAAGTCACAAAATTGCTCTAGGATGAAACAATTAAGAGCCCTATACTTAAAAAGTTTATTTTTTTCCATTAAATGGAGTGTGATCTCAGTGCAGTTTAACTGAGCTGCAAAGTTAGTCCATGTAAAAATGCAACAGTAACATCACATCCTGAATTTAGCAATGGTGTTATTTTAATTCTTGAATCATGAATATTCTAGTTGCTCATTCATGGTTTTGAGAGATTCAGTCTCCCGTAATGGTTTTTAATCTCACTGATTAATTTATGTTAAATTAACTTGTTGTGCCTAATCCAAATTTTAGGGTCACTGTTAGTGGTAGTACCATGATTAAATACTAGAGAACATATATTGCCAGTATCAGCAGGAATGCATTAAGTTCAGTGATCTGATTTTTTATTACTTTTTTTTAATTGGACCTCCTGCAATACCTTGAATTGAGGGATATTGAATGTAATTCTTACTTGAGGGATTTATATTTTTACCAGCGAATTAATAAGATATGTGAAAAACTGAGCCTTGATGTTTCAGTTAATGATTACCCCCTCTTCATGCTTACATTAATTTAAATTTGGTTTGTAAAATGTGTGATTTGTGGATTTAAGCAGAAATCCAATGAGCCAGGATAAAGAGATGGATGAATTATTGTATAAGCAGCTGGAGGATGTTTCAAAATTGCCAGCTCTTGCTCTTGTAGGAGATTTAACCTGCCAGACATCTGCTGGGAGCTCAACACAGTGGAAAAGAGGCAGTCTAGGAGGTTCTTGGAGTGTATGGAGGAGAGCTTCTTGTCACAGCTGGTGACTGAGCCTGCCAGGGGTGGGGCTGTGCCAGACCTGCTGCTTGCAAACAGAGAGGAGCTGGTGGGAGACGTGGTGGTCAGAGGTCTCTGGGGCACAGTGACCATGAAATAACAGTTCTTAATATTTGATGAAACAAGGAGCGGCATCAACAGAAGTTCCACTCTGGACTCCTGAAGTGTCGATTTTGATCTTTTCAAAAGAATGATTCAGAGAGTGTCCTTAAAAACAAAGGGGTCCAGAAAGAATGGACATGCTTCAAGAAATAAATCTTGAAGGCACAGGAGCAGACTATCCCCATGTGCTGAAAGATGGGCTGAGAGGGGAGATGACCGGCCTGATAAGCGTTTGAAAGAATTAAGAGCGAAAAGGAGGTGGAAAGGGGGGCAGGCAACTCAGGGAAATTTTTAAGGATGTCACTAGGTCATGTAGGAAGAAAATCAGAGAGACAAAAGCCCAGTTAGTACCTAATTTTTTTACTTCTGTCAAGGATAATAAAAAACGTTTATATAAATACATGAATGTCAAAAGGAGGGGCAAGGACAACCTCCATCCTTTACTGGGCATGTGGTGGAATATAGGGACAGTGACTCTACCACCTTCCTAGGCAGCTCATACCAAGAGGGTACTTCAGATTGCTAAGAGCATTGGCTGCTCCCTGCTATTAATTTTTTATGTGGGTACAAATGAAAAAAAATAGGTAGGATCAAGGAAGGCCATAAAGCCCTGGTGAGGCAGGTGAAAAGTATTGGTCCCTACATGATGTTCTCATCTACCCTACTGGTCAGAGAAATAGGGACAGAAGTATATAAACAATGTAGATCATCATCTCTTTTCGTGGCAGGCCCTGTGTATAAGGTTTTGTCTTTTATGACAGTGGGATCTGCTTTAATGATTGTGGCCTGTTAGGGAGGTGTAGGATCCACTGGTCTAAAAAGGGCAAGGGAAGCTTTGGCAGCAGGTTGGCCAGTTTGGTGAGATGGGCTTTAAACTAAAGGTCTTGGGAGGTGGGGTCCAAAGTGGTACTGCTCATGCCTTTGCTTCTTCCTGGGGAATAGGTCATACAAACCAGTGCAGTGACTGATGTTCCCTGAGTACCTCTCAAGATGAGGATGATAGAGCTAAATATATCAAGGATGTTTATGAACATGAGGTGAATCCTCTTATATAACCTCTACAGAACCTGGCTGCAATGGCTACCTCTCTGAAATACCTGTATACAAATGCACACAGCATGGGCAGTGAACAAGAACTAGACATCTATGTGTGGTCAGAAGGCCAGGATCTCATTGCAGTTACTGAGACATGGTTGGATAGCTCACGTGAGTGAAATGCTGTCTTAGACAGCCATGTACTTTTAGAAAGGACTGGTCAAACAGGTGAAGTGGTGGATTTGCTCTTTGAGTGAGCAACTAGAATACATTGAGCTCTACCCAGGGACAGATGAATGATCTCAGAGTTTATGGTAAGAATTAAGGGGCAGCCTAATATGGTTGACACTGTCACGGGCACTCACTGTAGGTCACCTGATCAGGAGGAGGAAGTTGATGGGCTTTCTATGAGCAGCTGGCAATAACCTCGTGGTCACAGGCCCTGTTTCTTCTGGGGAACTTTAATCACTAATATTTTCTAGACGGACAACGTGGCTTGGAATACACAGTCCAGAAGTTACTGAAGATCATTGAAATAACTTTTTGATGCAAGTGGTGGAACAGTCAAAGAGAAGAGATGTTTTGCTGGACCTTGTACTAACAAACCAGGAGGAACTGGTTGATAATGTAAAGATTGGGAGCAGCCTTGTCTATAAGTGACCATGAGATGGTGGAACTCAGAATCCTGCTTGGAGGAAGCAAAGGGACTAGGACCCTCCAGAGAGGCCAATTTTGGCCTCTGCAAACATGTATTTAGAGGAATCCTGTGGAATAGAGCTGTAGGAGAGAAGGGGATCTAAAAGAGCTGATCGGTATTTAAACATCACTTCTTCCAGGTTCAAGACCAGTGTATCCTCTTGATCAAATGATCAGTCAAAGGTGGCATGATCATGGATCAGCATGGATCAGGAAGCTCCTAGTAAATTGCAAATGCAAGAAAGAAATTTGTGGGATGTAGAGAAAGGGAACAGACCATATGGGAGGACTATAGGAGCATTGTCAGAGTATGCAGGGATGTAAGGAAGAAGGCCAAAGCCCATCTGGAATTGAGTCTGCTTTGGCAGAGGGGCGGTACTACACGATCTCCAGCAGTCTCTTTCAACCCTAACAATTCTGTCACCCTGTGAAAACATCCCATAACCACATTCACCTGGAAACTGACATTTTTGCAGTATACAGATGATTCTAAAGATATTTTCCACTCTAAACAATGATTTTGTGAGTGTAACTGTGAAAGACAGGAACTTGAACATTTTGCAGATGATTGCTCTAAAACACTTGAATAAAATATTCAAGTGATTTTTAATTGGAGAGTATTTCCCCGAGTTTGTGTAGGCGTCTGTGGCTTACAAGAACAGTACTATCTTAGAACATTTAAAAACAAGGTCTGCAGGTTTGAAGGAATCCCCTGTCAGCATTATTCATGGCACTTCCAGTACCTGGCAGCAAGTCAAAACGCTATGAAGTTTTATTTTTCTTCTAAGACAGAAACATGGCAGGTTGAAACCAGCATGTCAGCTACTCACTGAGTTACCATTACTACCATTTTGTAATTTACAGCCTACTTTTTCTTTTTATTTAGATAGAGGCTTCCAGCACCAAAGCAGTGGATGAGGTTTTTGGTTTGACAAGGGAAAATACTTTCCTCTCTTCAGAATTAAACTGGAGATGTACAAGGAGTTGGGAGGGTGGGACAACTGACCCTAGCTGACACAAAGGATGTTCCAGATGATATGATTTCATGCTCAGTATATAAAGCTGGAAGAAGGAAGTGGAGGACATTCAGAGTAATGGTGTTTGTCTTCCTAAGTCACTGTTAGGCATGATGGAGTCCTATGTTCCTGGACATGGAGAACAACAGCCAGCCCTTGGGAAGTGGTGAATGGATTCCTTGTTTTGGTTTGCCTATGTATTGTTATTGCTTTACCTGTTCTAAAGGCATTGCTTTACCTGCCGAAAGGCAGAATTAACATTCTTGCAGGACTTCTAGTATGGCTTCTTATTGGCATGGTCTTTCATGGGCGTTTTTGGACTTGACATGTAGTCAGTTTTCCGTGAGGAAAACCCGAGTAATAGGAATTATTATACATATTAGGTCATATGAGTATATGTTTTGACACTATTTCTTAAACTAGGAATATACTTAAGCTGTAAATAATACTGGAGCACTCTAGGTGTCTTGCCCAATAACTCAAGGCCTAGCCTTCGCTGGAACATCTCATTTTGAGGACATTGACTCTGAAATTGGTCCTGAGATGAGTGGAGGAAGCATAGTGTGGATACAGTGAGTGAGTAAAGCACAGCAGCAATTGTGAAATCTGGTGATTTTTCCTCATGATTTTTCATAGAGACTTTAAATAACTTCATCAATTGCGTCAAGTGTGGGTAGAAGGAGAATCATAATAATGACTTAATAGTTGCCTCATGAGAAGATTTTCTCCTGTTAACAAGTTTGAGGGGTATTCTCAACATTGGGTGCAGATGAGTTAGCATTTGCTATCCAGTATGAGAAACCCACGTAGTTTTTTTTTCTCAAAGATTTTAATTGTCACATCTTATATAGGCATATAGGAAAATTATGGAGAAAAATAATAGAATTTATGTAACACCATTGCAAATGGAGATATTTTTTTTTGTTTGTTTCCTGGAATATGTTTAATGTAAGACACTGCTTGGTTATATATTACCCTGTAATATACTTCTCTGAAATAATGGACTGATTGAAAAACAAGTTCTGTTCAAGTTACCTTTTTTTCTGTATTTGAAATGGCTTGCAGACTTTTTATCTTTTTATCTGCTGGTTGGATTAAAGAATAACCTGAAAAATAATGCACTTTTTTCACTTTTATTCAATAAACCTCTCTAAAACTTAAGAAAGTGTTTCTGCCAATAGGAGCAATGCAGGAGAAGAGTATGAAAGAATGAACCAGTTGCAGAAAAAAGTTAAGACTGTCAATTATCTTCAATCCTAGTTCCTGCTAGAAAATGATCTAGGAGACATTTGGCCAAGATCTGAGATAATTAATAGTGTTCTCATCTATGTACAGTGAAGATGAGAATCCAGAAGGTTATAGAGTCTTAAGAGGTGATATTATCTGAGTTGAGAGTTTACATATGTGAATGATTTAACATAAGCGACTCCTGAGATACTACTGAATTAATGTTGATGGGAAAAAAGCAAGGCACAGAAATACAGTTTTCCCATTGTGTATAGTTCTATAATTGGTGATAAAAAATGGAACACATTGGGGTATAGCTTCCTGATGATTCTTTTTCTGTTAGGCAAGATATAATGGAAAAAATTAACCAATCTAGTGCAATGACAGAGTTGTTGATTTGTTGGGCACCAAGGTCAATAACTGTGTGGTACTACTTAATGAGAAGTATCAGGGAAGTATGTGTGAATGTGTATGCACTGAAAAATTCCTGTGCAAAAGTTAAATTTACACTTCATTTTTTCTCAGATTTTTAAGACTACTGAATTTTTGTGTACAGGTTTATGGTTTTATTTGCATGTTCTTGTTCTACTAAAGTGATCTCCAAAATCTTGATGTGAGCTTACATGCTTTTGACATTCACCTTTTTCATTCTTAACTTTAACAGCACATGAAGAAAAGACCCGTGAATAGCAACTTTAAAAGTTTAACAGCCATTCTGCATCCTTTTTTTTTTTTTTGCATCATTGTATTTGAATGTTGTTTGACTGACAAAAAATGCTGATGATTTCAGTTACATGGCAATAGCATTTTCAGTGATTCACTTCACTTTTTGTAGATACAGTTTTAATTCAGGCATGAGATTTTTGGAGCCTATTAGAAGGCTGTCCTCCTCTGATGGGTCTTGTTTCTTTATTTTTGATGTTTGTTTTCAGAGAAGTTATTTTTCATTTCCTAATACATAGGAAAAAAAGATTAGACTTTTAAAGGAGGGAATAGAAATAAACATTAAGAATGTGAAAGGAAAAAATGCTTACAATGTTTTCCAAACTCTGTAAAGATTTTATCATTAGCATGAAAATATCATAAAGGTTTAGATAGTTGTAATACATGGCATATTTTCATGCAAGACATCTGAGATTCTTTTTGGATAGTAGTCTAAAATGTAAGTCATCTCAGTGATAGCTTTGGTAATGACTTATTTCCTAAGAGGAAGTCACTGCTATGTAACAAATAAAGATTTCACTAATACATAATAGCAGTGAGAGATGTTCACATGTAATTGCTGAGATGACTGCCATTTTTTAGCACTTGGCAGAATGAATTCCAGATGGAATATGTCTTGGCTGTGGTCTAACTTTTCATACAAGATTGAGTCAAGTAAACTTTTTCTCCACATGTAGACTGAGGCGTCTTTCTGCAGAGCTGGGCATTTGTTTAAAGGAGATGCAAAGTATCTTCAGTGGACGAAGATTACCCATAACCTCAATATTCTAGGAAGCCAGCTGGTGTTTATTCGTATGTTAGCTGCTTTCATCTGTACAAAATAAAATTATGGAGAAATTCAGTGTGCTTTATTTGTCTATGTGTAAGATGTTTCCGTCTGTAAATGTTAAGCTTCTGTTACTGTAAATCTGAGGGACAGTCCAAATGGCCTTTTTCCCTTCTTAGAAATGTTGAAATTTTTTAAAAATCCAAATGAAATGACTACACAGGAAGTATTGTGACACATATTAATATCAAAGCCCAAAGCTGGCATGGTTTAGAATGTACACAATACAGGAAGCAGGAAGAATGTATCAGCTTTTCTGGAAATGTGTTACACTACATGTAACTGTGTGAGTTCACATAAGTATGCATTTGTTTGAAATAAGAAATCTTCACAAAGTATTGCTGTTAAAATAAAAGTAGTATATGCCAGAATAGTGATAGTATGAGTAATCCTTACAAATAATTACTCTATGTTTTAGTTTTTCCCTGCATGATACTATTTCTGTATTTATATTTGAAGGTGAAGTTGAAAATCAGTCATTGGCTGATAGATCTCATAGACTCCAGCCTAATTTTTTTAAGTGAGTCTTCATGTTTTGATCTACAAGATCAAAGTAAAATTTTTCCCTTCAGCAGCTCCTATTGGTCATTAATTGTATTCCAGATGAAATAATAGAAAATAAGAGCATTTAGGAAACTAGTGGGTGTCTTGCCTGTTAGCATTGCAGTCTAAGATTCCTGTTTCTCGTAACAGATTCCTGCGAATTTTCTGGATTTTGGCCATACCTTTCCTGCCCTTCCTCTTCTGTACTTTAAGTAGCCATAATACAGACAGTTCATATTGGTTCTGTGAGGTTTGTTTGCCTTGGAGAACTATTTTGGTCAGGATGTAATGCAAACCTCTTGGTTGATTGTTGCTGGAAATAGATGCATCTCTTGAACTGTACTCCTGAAGCATATTATAAATACAGGCTTTCTCTGCTTAGTCACTTAGGATATAAAAGTCTTATCACTTTAATGAAAAATACAGAAAGTAATGAAAGAATTATTGCAACATGTATTAAAATCTTTAATGAATAGTGCAAAATTTTGGTTTGCTAGTATGAAACGGCACTAATTTCTGGATGCCCATAAAATGTTTAGAGTTAAAAAAAACCAAACCAAACAAAAAAAAAAACCCTAAAAATTAGTACAAACATTTATAGCCATTCTACATTTATACCATAAGTTTGAAAGTTATGTCAAGTATGGATAGGCATTTTGCAAATACAGAAAAAAACACAGGAAGTTTTTTCCAAGCTGAGTGATTATGGATGCTATGAATTGCTTTTTTTTCTTCTTTAGCCCAGTTTTATTCTATAAAATGCAAGCTGTGTGAGTGACAGCCTGAAAGGCTTGGAGTGGAGCAGCAGTTAGTGAAGGGATGTTGAAAACATAACAGATGCAAGTGCAGATCTATGCCAGACTATCCACTTAATTTTCCTAATCCATCTATTGAAAGGCTGGAATGAGTCATTAAGGTTGCTTACTGTTGTCATCTGTCCATCAAAACATTTTATTCTCTTTCCTTCCCATCACTGCAACTTTGGAATAAACTCAGTTTTCCCATCCAAGAAAATACCAACGTTATCTGGAATACAGACAAAACATCTCTTCCTTGATTTTTTCTTTTTAGTGTCACTAATGGCTGTATCAAGCTGTCTAGGACTGTATATTTTTTGGGAGGCAATTAGACAAGTATTGCCTCTGCTTATATTGACTGCAAGGGGCATATATTGGTTTTGTCTGCCAGGACTGTGTGCGCTACCAGTGTGTGCTTTTCCTTGTGTATTTCAACAGCTCTTGGTCATACTGAGCTGACTTCTGCATGACTGGCCAGTATAAACTTTAGGCAAACCAAGAATTCAAATTTCACTTGAACTTGTCTCATGTTTTTTCTTCAAATACTGGGAATAACTCTTCAAAGAAATGACTTTTTGTGTGAGTAAAAAGAGAAAAGGGAAAATAATTTTAATTTTTAAGTAATAGGTAAAAAATTCAAGGAAATCAATTGTGCCTCTTTTATGCCTTTAGGAATAGAGAAATGGTAGTACTGCTATGGGTTTGGTCAAATTAACACTAATGGAACATAAATAACTGACTCTTACTGTTAGTATAGGTTACATGAAATATTGGTAGTTACAGTATATGTTTAGTATAAGATTCATTTACCAAAAAAAAATCAAATAAAATCATAATTTAGGAAACACATTCCATTTTTTATTGAATTCTTTTTTTACAATAAAATATATACACAGAATGCCTTAGTGAATTTAGCTAAAGAAGTCACAATTCTTTGAAGTGTTTCTGGCACCTGATGGTTTCCATTTCTGTATTCTTTGAGGAAAAAACCCTACTAATCTGTCATACTTCTTAGCAGTGTCAGTTTTCATGTGGGGGCAAGTGATTTTTGTGAGAAAGCTAAATGCAATTAGGACATAACTGATTCAGTTACGTTCTTGAGTTCACATTCTTGGTCCTGCTGCATTATTCAATGAAGGTCTATTGCATGAAGACAGGCACATTTAGATACTGAAAAATTCTGTAAGAGGGCTTTTAGGAAGGGCATGAAGTGACAGAACAAAGGATTTAAAGTGGCAAAGGGTACATTTATGTTAGATACAAGGAACAAGTTCTTGACTCTAAGGGTGGTAAGGCACTGGAACAGGCTGCACAGGGAAGCTGTGGTTGCTCCATGCCTGTGAGTAACTAGGTCTAGTGAGAGTGTCTTTGTCTTTCTGTATAGAAGAACTATATCTGTCTGTCTGTCTATCTGTCTCTCTGCCTCTCTGTCTGTCTATGTCTTCCCTATAATATCATTCTCCCCTTTTAACTTGTGCCAGTTTAAATCAAATCAATCTCATTTTGTACAGAGCTGGATTAAGGTTGGTGGGAAAAATAGTGCAAGTGAGAAAGCATGGTGCTGTTACTCACTGGCAGAGTGGCATGCCTTTCAGAAGATAGTCCTGACTTCAATCTCCTCTCCCAGAACCGAAACTTAAAGTAAGCTGGAGGAGACAGCTAAAAACTGAGGGAAGGGGCCAGGCCATGGGCAACTGCTTTCCTTCTCCTGCAGAGCTTCTGCAGAAGGAGGTGACACTGGTGGTCCTCTTGACTGGTCCTTGGGGCAGGATCTGTGGGATAGAGCTGTAGGACTGGAGTCCCTTGTGCAGACCCTGTGGATGAACTAAGATATCTCTCTTTGTGGATGATGGTGTTATGAAAGGCAGTTATTCTCATTGCAGCCACATGCTGCACTTTTCAAAAAATTCTGTGAAAGCCAAAAGCTCAGGGAGTTCTGACACTATGAGGTGTGGTGGGTAGGGACATAGCTGGGTTTGGGTTGCAGAGGCAGGACATAGTCTACAGGGCAAGTGAGAGGGTCTGTGCTTTCGGAAGAGAAGCAGTAGCAGGAGCTGAGAGCAGGTACCCTTCAAGGTAGATGGCAGATCTGGAGGATTTGGAGGGCCCCTCATGAGGCTGCAATGCACTTCAGTGTACAAGGTCTAAATTCAGGCTTCATGCCAAAGGAAATTCCTGTGTTGTATGTAATTTAAGTCTTGTTTTGTCTAGTAATAACTGCTAATTGTAGCAAGAATTCTGCTGTGTTTCATCTGTTTCTTAAGCAAAATCTATTTGCAAGTGAAAATTTAAGCTTGCAGTGTCACTGCAAAACAAACTACTTGTGCTGACCCTTTGATATATTCTAAGTCTTTTTTGCTAAATTAGTTGACTAATTAGAGCATGAAGAGAGATGAAGGCTGGGGAGGAAAGTTTTCTTTCAAAATAAAACCTAAGATCTTGTCAAGAAAAATGCAAATACATGCAGTTATATGTTTAAAAGACTTTTTAAAAATTATTACTAGTGCAATAAGCTTTGGACCCATTTTAGCAAAAAGCTGTCTTCTTCCTGAGACTTAATTGTTTGTACAAATTATATGCCTTCATATCTGAAATAACAAGTTAAAATGTGCTCCTAAAATGCAGTGTGTTAAAATAACCCCTTTCCAAGGTGCTTTATATCACTAGAGGAGATGAAGAGGATTTGCAGTCTATCTTCTCTTCCTGGAATGTCTGTAGTGTTCCAGTGAACGAAAGCATGCTGTACTTTGCAATTACTGTGCTTTGAAAAACACTGAAGCAACTATTTCATATAGTTGATATTTTCTGTCTCCAACAGTCTGCCTTCAATATTTGTATTTATAAAGATGTTCTATATCCAGCGCACATTTGTGAAGGAGCCTGTGGAAAGCTTCTTCATGAATGTCTTTTTACATGGATAGAAAAAGGTTCCCAGGTTTCCAGGCTGGGAAATGGCCACTGTAGCAAATCAAAGCTTTGCTTAGTCTGTTCAATTATTGAAACCTCTTGGGTCCAGTCTTTCTTCAGAGCTCAGAATAAATTCTGCAGTCTATTTTAAAGAAACCATTATGGAAATTAATACCCTGCCACCTGCCTCCCACCAAAACCCTACTTCCACTAAAATAACCCAAACAAAAAACCCTTCAAACAACAAACACACAAAACCCCCTACACCCAAACAAAAACCAAACAAATAAACAAAAAAAGTTATAGAAAATCATAGAGAGGTTCTTTGAAATAAATAGTATGCAAGCTACTAAAATGAGAAAATGTCCCTTCCCTTCTTCAGGAATAAGACTTAGTATAGAAAATAGATTTTAATGCTGGATTAGTTTTATGTTTTTGCGCATACATTGTTCCTATTGCCCCTAAAACTTGCAATGTGATATATGAAAGATTAACAATTCTGATTCTGGAGCTTTTAAAAACAATTAAAATTGTTTTATAAACAATTAACGCACATAGATTTCAAAAGTCACTGTAGCACTTAAGGACTCCTGAGAATTTTTACAGCAAATTCCAGAAGTACCTGCCTGATACCTGTGAGGTGTATTTTGGCCAAAATACAACTCTGTATAACATAGGTGACTGTAGCAAGACACTTAATAATTAGTATTAAACTATTTGTGAATATTAGCATGTCATTGTTAATATCTTTCTCGTGAGAAACTTAACATCCTGCACCTCCACGGGCAGAGGAGCTGAATGTCAGACTGGTGTCCTTAGAATTTACAAACCCACGCTGCATCTGAAGTGGGCACTTCTTGTACTTCCTTTGAAAGAGACAAATTGCCACATGCAGAGGAAGATCCTCACCTGTCACTTTCCTGTGCAATACAGTGCTATCTATAATGGCCTTCTGTTACCGCTGAAGATGAATAGATCACATGGACACAGGTCGAGATGTGGTGAAAAGAAGAGCAGAGTTTATTTTTCCTCCCAGGATTTATAGGCTTCTTACCACGGCCAAGGATTGGATGGTCAGGATAACACTTTCCCACTGCACTGGCCATGAGAGATGCCCATCACAAGACGTGTAACAGAAAGAATGTACACATATCTATGTTTACAGTTACTGTCCTGGGAAAGTCTTTAGAAAACCATGTCAGCAAGCTCAGAAGCTGAGTTTTCAGGGCGACAGTCTTCCATGGTCAAAATTGCACTCAAAATTACCTGGAACTTTGCACTTTAATACAAAGATTAAGATCTGTTATCAGAATGGTTTAAGGGAACAATTTTTATAAATTCTGTATTATTTCTAACAATTTTTTGTCCATTTTTGTTTAGTGGCTGTGTCCTTGGTTTCATCCTCTTAATTGTGGTTATTATGTAAGATGAGTCAGAAAGGTTAACTGAAATGTTTTCATGGTGGTCACGTTTTTAACATATTCAAGAAGATAGTTTTAGAATAAGGGTCAAAGTAGAACCCTCTTTATAAAGTCAAAAGATGCAAAGGTGCACCGTAGGTGAATGAGATATTTCTGCTGTCTGAAATGTTTGTTAAAACAACTATGTTTCTAGAACTGATTAAAGTTTATTAACAATTTCTCTGGTGAACATGATGTTTTCTGTGAGATGATGTACACAATTCTATAAACCTACTTAAACTCCTCTACTTTTAGTTGCTTTAATATTAATTCCAGCTATTTTACTTTAGTATATATGTCTCTTTTTTCAGTATGGCACTTTTTGTAGAAGTGTCAGCTGTTTTTCACTCTCTGGGCCTTTTTTCTTCTCTCTTAATTTAGGATTCTGTTATAGCCAAATATCTGTCATAACAGTTTCAGTTGGCATTTGAAATATACCTTCAGCTATATAATAATATATAATATATAAAAAAATAATATGTAATATATACCAAATATATAATATTTGTTCATGGTATTTTTAAATAGTGGAAAAGAGACCTGCACCAACACAGAAACTGCATGTTGTGCCCGTGAAGCTAGTACATTATACATATTTGGTGGTTAAAATACGGGGTGGTAACCAGTCTCAGTTCAAAGGAGTCTACTTACACCAAATTCTTGTCTTCAGCAAGTACATTGCATCAGTGCTGCAAATGTAAACCAAGATAGTTCTGTTCTTCACAGAGCTTTTTGTTGAAGTCCACTTGCACTTAGTAAGTTGACATCCATTAAGAAAACTTCCTAATCTGACCATTCACAAGAATCTCTCTCAGTCACACTCCCAGTACTTGAGATTTCAGCTGCTGGGACCGAGTCCCCTTCTCAGTGGGCTGCACCAGTGAGCTGACTGGAGCCAACTCCTTCCATACACACCACTCACATGTAGTCACACCAGGTTTCTTGTTGGTTCGACCCCAAGTTTCCCACTGGATAGGTTCATATCTCTAGTTCTATGAAGCCATTTATTGACAGTAACACAGAACTGGCTTGAGCTATCTCCTCTTGGAGGAGTGTGAATAAAGGAGTTGCTGGGCTTTTACGCACTCACAGTCCAAGTGCCTGTGAGTTTTTGGCTCCTGCTTTGTCTCTGTATCCATTCATCAGTGTCTGGGCCCTTTGTTATGGAGAGGGTTGTCATGGCTTCTTTTCTCTCTGGACTCTCATCCAGAGCTCAACCTTCATCTCAGTCTGTAGCTTGAAAATGCAGCTTGCAAACAGAGCTACCTACACCAGATGTATTCCTTAACAGTAGCTCCCTTAGTACCTAAGTCTCTGAGTGGATAGACTTATTTACATACTTACTTCAAAATCCTTTTTTTGTTTTTCAAATCAGGTAAAATGTAAGATCTTGTACAAAATTCTCTTCTGTGGTATCTTTACTGGGTCCTTGGTTGACAAAGACTTTCACTATTAGAAAGAAATTGTCAGACGTGCAAGTGTGCACATATGTTTTACACAGGTTTGCATCCTCTCATTTTTTGCACCGACTTGAACCCCATCTTTACAGGGAGTTGCAGTAGGGTTACAAGGTATTTATTGATGCATTTCAGAATTGTGAGTTTTAGAAAGGAGAATCAGTGATGTTCAAGGTTGTGTTTATATAACTAGAATTTCTAGAAAATTTCTCATTTGGGGCAATATAATAAAATCAATAAATTCTATATAGTGCTTGCATTAGGGTTTATTCTTTACTGGAAGTACCATTTCCATAAACATATCAACAATTCTTTATTGTATTATCTCTAGGTATTTTGCTCAGCTGAGCTAAGAGAGATACATGTTGTAGGTGACAAGAACAGAGACAGAGATTTCAGATAAAGTCTGTGCTTCTTATTATGGAAATAATAAGTACTTAATCTGAGTTTATGTTGTTGCATGTTAGCTGTGGTTTCCACTTTTTGTACTAAAGGGCAGACTGACTTTTTCAGGTCTTCAGGGCAAAATCCTGTGACTTGGGCTGCTGGAGGAAAACCTATGGGTCTGACTGTCAAATCCACCTGCAAAAAGTTAGCTCTTCAATTACAGGAAGAAAGCTGTAATTTCCGTACAATAGCTGGAATAAATCTAAATAGCTGTGGTTGCATGTCTGTCATGCTGCTATCAAAATAGACTTCTTCTGCCAAGATTTTTTATGACATGAGAGATACTAGAAAGAGAAGAAATATACAGAAGAGATATGCCAAAAGGAAATTACAGGAAAAATAGTAAGTATATTGTGAGTATTCCAAGCCAGAGGGCAGGAAAAAAAAACCCCAAGGAAATGGCATTTTAATTCTGCCAGAAATGTTGCCAGATCTTTCAGATTATGAGATTGTCTTACTCCATTTGTGTGAAGTTGTGAAAAGAGGTATTAACCAAGTTTGCATGGTGACTGTGAGTCCCAAGAATGCCTTCATGGGGAATGTAAAAAAATGCAAGTATTGTCCTGAATTAGCTCCTCCCATTTACAGGTCACTGTAGACTTTTAGAGATCATCAAAAAGCAATGTAAAAAAATCCCATCATTTTTAGGCCTGAGGGGCTTTAGTATGTGTTTTGTATCTGCATAAGTTGTTAATCTGTGCCAAGTTCTGAGTTCCTGATTTGGGAACTAGGGTGTTCATGACTGGCTAGGAGTTTTTGCATGGTATTGCACTGGCTATAGGCATACTGAGCTGATTACCTGGTTTATACAGCAAGGTAGTGGTGCAACCAAAATTGCTGAAAGATCTATTTGGTTGTCTCACAGATATGAATGGAACTGATTTTGTTATGAAGCTCTAAAATGGGTTTAAATACATGTAATCCAGGAGGGGCCTGGAGGAATAATTCCAGGAGTTGAGAATGAATACTGTATCATCCTCCACTATGCATGAGCAATGAAATGAAATTCCTAATTAAGGGTAAGTAAATGTAATCTTAAAAAGATAATAAATAAGTAGCAGTCCATTAACTTTGATCACTGCCCTGTTTAGACTGAAGTTTTAAATGTATCAAAATGAATTTTGTATTTGCATAATTCAGCAGAGCTTTAAAGGAACAGGTGCTCTTTTTTGATGAAAAAGACATTTCAATATGCTTTCATTTTGAGTGACCTGGAACATGGTGATTCTTTTTAGAGTGCATCTGCTTGCAAAGTGAATTTTGGTGTAGGATACATATTTTCGAGTTTGAGCAAAAATTAGTTTTGTCTTCATTACCCCCTTGTCCCTTTTGTAAGCTGCTTACACCTTAAATTACGTGAAGCTGTGAAAAGATTATGTATGGTGGAAATTATAGGAACTACATTTCCATCTGAATGAAAGAAGTTTGCTGTGGAGACAGCTTTTTCTATAGGTTCTATTTATTTGCTCCCTTTCTGCAAGCAGTGGAGACATACAATTGCAGTTAGCTTCACTTCTCGTAGTGTGGCAAATGTCAGATGTGATTCCAGGATGACTCTTCAGAGTCATGGGCAAATTATGCATCTATGCTGGTCACATGAAAAATTAAAAAAAAACAGCAAAAAAATTTACTTGTAAGTTGATGCTTCAATCTCCAAAGAGATTTTCTTTGGATTAAACATGGGTAGTTTGGGAAAGATTAATTTCCTTGTGGCCATGCCATCCCCACCAGAGGGGCAGATTGATGTCAGAGGATTCATTCCATGGCCTCACCCCTTTGGGCTGTTCCACCCTCCCAAGATAGTATTTTATTTTATTTTATTTTATTTTATTTTATTTTATTTTATTTTATTTTATTTTATTTTATTTTATTTTATTTTATTTTATTTTATTTTATTTTATTTTATTTTATTTTATTTTATTTTATTTTATTTTATTTTGTAATTTATGAAATACTGCATACGATTTCTCCTCAGAAATTTAAAGAACAGTGTCTAAAAATTAATAATGCAGTCTTAAGCACAATACAGTCTAAACCAAATCAAAACCAGTCCCTTTATTGAACAACCAAGGTCAGTTTTTGCATTAAAACTATTTATAATAGAATGAAGTATGCTCTCATTAGGCAGAGAAGAACCAGAGGCATTCATCAAGGTATAGGGAAATTTGCTTTAGTATGTTATCTCACTTCAATTTTTCACAAGGTATGTCGTAGTTTTGGTGCCATTATTTCTAGTTAACTGTTGCTGCTAGTGGTTTTTCTTGCCAGTCTGTCTCTTGGCAATGAAATGAAAGAGGGAAGGAAGACTGATCTGGTGTCATTTTATACCTACGGCTGTGCAGCCTGAAAAATAGCTCTGCTGCACACACACAGCCCTGGTGCTGCTAAATTTGCCTGTGATGAGAAGAAGAGTTCACCAGCAGTGAACAGTGACAGTCTTTGCATTCTGTGAAATAAAAAAAACATATATCCCATTAAACAGAGTTCTTTAGTTGAAAGAAATACAGTACATAACTCTTTAATATTTAATGTAGTATACTTGTATCCTCCTAATCAAACATTGCAGTGTTAAAATGCTTTCTTTTCGTCAACTGAAAATTATTTTTCCCTTATCATACCAATGCTAACAAGACCTATCTCATTAATTCCATATTAATTTAGAATGTTAAATCAGGAAGTAACATTATGAAACTTGTAGGTGGTGTTTTTCATTTGAATGGTGCAGCAAACTCTGAGAAACTGGATGCTACTCGTGAGGATAGTTTTCTGGAGAAAAATAACACCACTGGTGTGTAAGTGGAACAACTGAAATAAATGGTTCCAGTCTTTCAGGTGAATATACAATGCTTTGGTGAAATGAATAGTTGAGGCGTATTTAACCACAGTTTGTTATTTTTTGGTATAAGTAATGAACTTTTCAGGTGATTGTTTCCAAGGTGAAGTAATCTACCTGAAATGCGCACATGGATCCTACAGATAGTTGTTTTTATTTTGTGAACTTCAGCAGAAAATGCACATTTTGAGCACATTTTCTCAGCGTCAGACATTCATTATGTGCTGTTAATTTTAATTAGGGAAGTGCTGCGACACATGGTTTACCTTCCAAATAACCGATCCCTATCCATAGCAAGAGGGTTTCAAAATAACCAGATTTACAAAACTATTTTAGTGTAACAATACATCATCATTTGTCTTTAGAAACTAAGGAGACAGGCACATTATGAAAATTTAAAAAAAGGAAACCAAAAGACTCACTGTAGACTTATTGTCAACATTGTCTGTATGCTGTAGTATGGAGTTCTTGGTATAATACATCTTTATCCAAGCATCCACCAGAGCACTCTGGATGGTGTTTCTCAGTCTATACTCATTTTCTTTGCTCCTTTGCTAATATGGAAGAGAAGTAATGAGTAGCTTTGGGACAACTTCTCAGCATGAGGGCCCAGGAGGGTGATGGTTGGAACTGACTGGGTGATGGAGAGTTAGGGAGGCATCAGTCAAAAGTAAAAAAAACCTTTGTTCTCCAAACACCTTTGCTTTTGTTCTATGGGAGATATGTGAGGCTCTTTGAAAATGCCTTTAAATGAGAGCAGCAATGTATGTGATACTTAAAAATGAGTTAATTGTTTTCCAGAGCTGCAGTCAAGGAGATAGAAAATGTTACTATTCCTTCTGTGGACCCTCTCACAGCAATAATTTGAGCGCTCTATGTTTCATCTGCAAAGTAAGGAAGAATTACTATGCTGCTTCCAGTAGTCAAAAATGAGGCATAGAGGGATTAAATGAGATGGATATGGGCAGTATGGTATGTGAAGCCACAAAAGCTACACAGATCCTTCCAAAACCATTGTTTCTTCCTGAGGAAAGTGATTCTTTTTTCCTTTAGGAAAATTACAATTAGGAAATGGATTTCTTTTTTCCTTTAGGGGTGATTTAAAATAAAAAAAAATACTATTTTATAATCTTTTTTTTTAGCTTTGAAGTGAATGTCAGAAAGATATATAACTCCACCATTTTGAAATTATAAACACAGATAAAATTGCAAAAAAATCGTAAGACTGACCAAGAGTAGCATGCAGGTTCACTGCTGTGTGCCATAAGATAATTAGTTCTACCAAATACTTCTTATTTCCAAGCTGCTGTTGAGGGAAGACTTGGTGTTTCATTGCAGTCATTAGTGATGCTTATTAAATCAGTTATTTAAATATCTAAAATATGAACTATTGAAAAAAGTGGCTTGCCCATGTGGCTCCAGTCAGCTGTGTGTTTTCTGAATCCATAAAACTGAAACAACTGCAAAATGTAAAAGATACCTAGAGATTTTAAGGAAAGACATTTCACATATTTCACATGTCCATATTCAAGTTTCAAGCTAAATTGAAGCAAGATTTATGTTACTTTCATTCTGAGTAGCTGCAGTTTGCAGCAGTAGTCAAATGATATTTTTGCAGAGCCATTGCTACCAGCTGGAGGTGAGCAGTATTGCTGAGCAGTTGCCAGTTCAGAGGGCTAACTCGGATTTGCAGATATCTTTGTGAGACAGAAAACACTAGGAAGGTTCATCTTAGAAACAGTTTAGTGTTGTTTTACTGGTAGCGATACTATTGCTGTTTTTGCTTTTAAATTAATTCAAAATAATTCAAATGTCATGTTCTAATATACTTCCTAAAATGTAAAATACAACTTTGTCATATAATTTAAATAAAAAACTAATTCTGAATAAACCAGGTTATGTAAAATATGTTTATATGTATTTATATAAATAATTAAGATTAATAATATGGAAAATTAAGGTAGGAATATTTTAGTATTGTTTTCTGTTGTGAAAACATGGGTGATTCATGTTTACATACAGTGATTAGAGATTAATTTTTTCAAGTGAATGATGTGTATAGCATTTCTGTTGACTTCAGGTAATTATCTCATTTTGAAATGGAGAGAGTTAATTGTTCAAAGATCATCTTTGATTTAGATGAGACAACTCCCTCAGGTTCCTAATTGAATTATCTTTCATCTGCCATGTTTGACATCATTTGTTGTGCAATTCTGCACTCTTCAGGCAAGTGAGAGAATTTTTCTGTGTGATAGTGCAAGTTTTCCTAGAGGTGGCAGAAATGCTAGCTGCCAGAAATTAGAATATTGCTGCATCTGTCTGAGACTTAGTCTTTGGGAAAAACAGGAAAAAAGGAAATGCAGATATGATTTTAATGCCTAACAGTTCAATTATTTTAAGAATTAAGGGTCTAATTTTAGCAGGAAAAAATGGTGTGAATTTTCAGTGTTATTTTCATCTCCTTAGAGACTGCTTCTATTTCCCCTTTTACTTTGTGCATGCATCATGTGTTTGTGAGTGCAAGTGCATATGTGATTGCAAAAATGTACTCAGAGAAGCCATGTAAGTTCCAGTAATCTACTTAAAACCAAAATGGCACAGAATTGCTCAGCCCTTTTCCTTGGAAGGAAAAAGTCTTGGAAACTGAACAATTCTGCAATAGCTTTTCTGAAAGTCAGATCTGATTTGTTTCATGATGAATTTGTTATGCATTTTAATTTTTGAAAAAGATAATGTCTGTGATTTTTGAGAGTGCATGTAGAAAGCAGCTTCATGTTTGTTGAGTCATACAAAATATGGCTTAATGTGCCTTTGAAAGTAATGGGTTTTTTCCACAGAGAAGGACTGAAATGTGCAGGGAATGGCTACAACTTTTATGAGCACTGCAGCATAAATGCAAAGCAGATATATATAAGCTTATCTTGAAAAATTCAGGGTTTATGTGTATCTTGGCATCTTAGACATACTCTTCTCTTAAGGGGTGGAGAGGATGGTAATTCTGAATGCCAACTGCAGCACTGCCATATGAGGGCAAACAGAAGTGGAAGGCAAAGGTGCATTGAGAAAAGGTAGCTAAGTTCATCATATGCTTTATTTACCATGACATTTCAAAGCAATAAAAAAATCACAGGGTGGATGAGGTTTGCAGTGACTTCCAGAGACAGACCTATCAAACCTCTTGCTCTGAGCAAGATTGCTCGGGACAATGTCAGAGAAAGTTTTGGGTGTCTTCAGGGAGACTCCCTGGGCAAACTATTCCAGTTTTTGGCCAAGGTAAAGTGGTTCAGTCTTGGTACCAAAACTGGCCAGATAGAAACATAGCCTTTATCTAACAGAGTTTTGAGTATTAGAAATCTGGCATTCGTCCTCTGAGTGACCAGCGATTTGCTGGTGACTCAGAGGATCCTTCCTGTAATCAAGTACCCCGAATGTCAGATAAAAAGAGCTTTTATCATAAGCAGTGATTACATATTCATGAGCTATCCCTGGTTACTTGATTTGTATGTATTATTTCATTTTGCATATCACATCCCTTGTCAAAGTCCTTATATGGTCCTTCTCAGGTCTTCTTTGGTTGTCTTCAATGTCTGGTGTCCTTTTTAGGTGGTTTTTCTCAACCCCAGCTTTTGAGTTAGTACACTATGGTTTTTTTTCCATAACTTCTGCTTTATCAGCCTTGCAGAGCTGAACTGGCATCTTGTTGCATTTTGCACAACTCCTGTTTGTCTAAGTTGCATCCTCTATCTGTTTCTCCAAGGCTGTGCTGTTCTGTTTGCCTGTCCTTATGAGAGTAAAATGCTGTTCTGCTCTGCTGTTCTTAACAAGTCCTCCCTTTTCTTGAGACTAAATTCCTTAAGGGAACTGGTCTATTAATATCTGTATTTTATTTTATAGTGTAAGACACTACAATAGCTGAATCATGATGCAAGCTAAAACACACAGAGCAGTTATTATGGGGACAATTACAAACATGTTTTAATCAAGCCCAGCTGGGTAACCATGAAGTAAATTTGATCCAGATTTCTTCAGATCCCCAGGAGGTGTCATCTTGAGTTATGCATTGTCAAATTTGTGGGTTTTTTTCCAGATTTCCTGGGCATCTGTAGACACTCTACCACTTTGATCAATGTATACAGAGCAACTGATGTTAATGATAGTGCATACTTCTCCTTGTGATACCAAGAGAAGGTCTAATACCATTTATTTTTGTAAAGCGACTTGTGACAAGCTCTTAACTTCTTTCTGCAATGCAGTAATGACATCTATTTTATGATTACATATATATGTGTGTGTATATATATATATCATGGTAGCATAAAGGTCTACTATTGTATTTTCTAATTCCCTTACTCCTGGCCAGGGTAAAAACCACTGTACAAGACAATAGAGTTTTGTTGGTCACTCAGTTACAGCATTTAAGGTTCAATTTGTACACTTCCAGTTAGCTCCTTATCCATAGTCCTGAGGGCGCGTGGTCTTTAACAATTATTGTTAAGTTAGGAACTAAGGCTTCAAAAGTACAAATGCCTTTCCAGCCTAGGGGCAACACTTTACAAAAGGCTTTATCCCCACATACCAATATCCCACATATCCCCATTCCTTTTTGTTCCAGCCAAGGATGATTTACTTTGCCTAGTATTAAGTGTTTGAGTGCATTGTGTGTGACTCCCAACAGAAGTTCCGATTTCATCACTACAATCTAGTGTCCTGTTCCTTTGTGGGGGGTTACACCTTTACACATGTGTACAATCATAAGAGATGCTGGTGGGTACTTGCACACTGACTGATTTGTCTACTTCTTGGTAAGTGTTCACCCAGTAGCTAGTATTAATTTCTTCTGGAACTGGAATTGCCATAAATGGTTAATGGTTTCATCAAAAAAGCTGTTACACAGCACCATTGAAGCAGGTTGAGGCAATATACTCCAAAGGATGAAAAGAAGGGTAAAAGTAAGAAAATTACTTCCTTCATTTCTTAAAAAAACTTGAATCCCTGTGCTGGCAGTCTGTTGTCTGTAGGTGACCCATTATTTTTGTAAGAAACAAATGATAACCCCAGTAGGATTTGGCATGATTGCAGTAGTTGCTTTTCACAGAAAACAACGTAGGACAGTTTTTAATTTGTGATTAAAAAAAGAGGATATGACAAGGGTGAAAAGTGGTAAGGAAGCTGCCATTTCTTTCTTGAAGAAAGAAATTTACAGGTTTGTAATCTTAGTGAAGAAACGGAGAACTTAGTTTTATTTTGCCTTTTGTTGTACTATCATACTATCTTAGGCTCTGCAAGTATTGCAGAAGTAAAATTTTATATTACATTTAAATTAATAAATGTCAGCAAACTATTTTGCTCCAAAATCAGGATATGGAAGCAGATGGAAAGAGGAACAAATTGATGCTCTTCTCTTTGCTTTTTTTTTTCTGCCAGATATTCTTTGTCTTTCTTTCACCAGTGAGCATGCCAGTGTGCATTTTGACCAGCATTTTATGTGTGGCAGCAAAGGTTAATATGCTAAGGCTTGAAGTCATGGCTTTGAAACAACAAGAATAAACCAGATATTGAAATGCCTTTATTTTGTGTCTTCCTTCATGCTTTAGCTTTAGTATAACTTTGAAAAGAAGAAAGGGTTTAGTTGGAAGAGATAAAACTTTTCTCTTGGTGAAATGGTATAGCACTTGGTACATGTTCTGAGATATTTCTATCATGCAATTTTTTTTCTTGCAGAAAACGCATAATCACATAATAAAATATTAATAGCACTACTCTTAAAAGATTTAGTTCCTAGCATGAGCATATGTAAATATAGTGTTCAAAGTAACAGATGAAGTTCTTGTATGTACTGTGAATGTATAATTGATTTAATTTTTCTAGTCTTAAAATTAAATATGATGTTTCAATCACATGCTGTAATTGGATTCTACTTACAGAGAGATGCGTTAAAAACTATTTTGCAAAAGCTTTTATATACTAAGAAATGTAATTACTTTGTCTTTTGGACAGAAATATATTTATTGTTCATGCACTCCAGAGGTTCTGGAGAGTTCCTTGCATCCTGACTTTTTCTATTGTATTTTTTTAGGACACATTTTATACAAATAAATAATCTAAGGATGTTTGCTCTGGCAAACAGAACCACAGATGCATTTCATGTCTTTCTGATTATTTCCCTGGCATAGCTTCCCCCAAAACTCTGTGGGAAAAAATCCGCTTAGCTTGCAAAGTACTGCAGTAGAGCACAAAATCTTAATTCATGTACGTTTATTCAATGCATACATTATCACTAATCTACACAGGATTTGAGGACGCTGGTAATGACTAGTCCAAATAATGCTGTAAGGCCTAGCTTTGTGGTTTTCTTACTTATTTCGCTTCAGTGGGCCAGGACTAGATATGAATGTAATTAAAACTGTAGTTCTTAAAATCATTAAATAGTTTGGGTTGGAAGGAACCTTAAAGGCTGTCAATTTCTAACCCCTTTATATCAAAGGGCTGTTTTTTCAACCAGTTTGTTTTGTTTCTTTTTTTTTTTTTCTTTGAAGGAATCTTGGTAGTTGTCATGCTGACAAAACGGGGCAGATTCCTTGGTGTTGGGTAGTAGCTCTGAGGTGGGGGAGTGGGAAGTGGCCTTTTCTTAGTTTGGTAGGATGATGTTGTATACATATAACTTACGTGAAACGCTTAGTAACATTAGCTGTTGCATTTTTATTTTTTTCCTCCCCAGAGAACAAGTTCATTTGGAACTAGTAATGCAGATTTCCCACCTGGGGACCCTGGAATATACCAGTTGGACGTTACTCTAAGAAGAGGACAGAATCTAGCTGCACGAGACCGTGGAGGTAAGTGAGCTGGTGAACACTGGCTTAATGATTGGCAATTTGCATGTTCATTGGGTAAATTTATTAATTTATAAATTTATTATTAATGTGAGATTAAAATTAAAATGCCCTGGGGAACATAACTAGTGGCTTGCCACCGGTTGGATGTGACACCACGCAGTCCACATGCTCTGGGCCCAGCCTTCCAGCCAGTTCTTAACCCACTGGAGAGTGCACGTGCCCAAGCCATGGGCTGCCAGCTTCTCCAGGAGAATGCTGTGGGAGACAGTGCCAAAGGCTCTGCTGAAGTCAGGGTACACAGCATCCACAGCCTTTCCAGCATCCACCAGGCAGGTCAGTTGGTGATGAAACGAGATCAGGTTGGTAAAACAGGTTGGACGTGAAATGAGATTAGGGCTTGATTCCTTGATTGTCCTGTATGTGCTATATGGTCACACTCAAGAGAATCATAACCTTCATATGAATCACTCAAGATTCATAACCTTCCCAGGCACTGAAGTCAGGCTGACTGGCCTGTAGTTCCCTGGATCCACCTTCTAGCCCCTGCTTATGGATGGGCAGTGTATTGGCTAATCACTGGTCATCTGGGACCTGATGATAAATAAATGATGGAGAGCAGCTTGGTGAGCTCTTCCAGCAGCTCCCTCATTACTCTTGGGTAAATCACATCTGGTCCCATAGACTTATGACTGTCCAAACAGCTCTGCTAATTCCTCTCACATTACAGGATGTTTATTCCTCTCTCCACCCCTGTCTACCAGCTCAAGGGCTGGTTTCCCTTGGAATAACTGGTTTTACTGGTCTTACTGTTACAGACTAAGTCAAAGAAGGCATTAAGTACCTCACCCTTTTTCTCATCCTTGGTGACAGTGTTGCCCTCTGCATTCAAAAAAGGATTGAGGTTTTATTTAGCCCTCCTTTTGTTGTTAATATATTTATAAAAACACTTTTTATTTTCTTTTACAGCAGTGATCAGACTGAGTTGTAGCAGAGCTTTTTTCTTTCTTATTTTTCTCTTTACATGACCTAATTACATCCTTTTACTCTTCACTGGTTGTCTGTCCTTTCTTCCAAAGGTCATAAGCGCCCTTTTTTCCCCACCCTGAGTTCCAGCAAAAATTTCCTGTTGATGGGGCTACCCTGACAGCTCATCTCGCAGCACATAGGGACATTTCACTTACGCATCTCTGAGATTTTCTTCTTTAACTATGTCCAGCCTTCCTGAACCCCTTTATTTCCCAGCAAAGTCCCTTAACCAATTCCAGAACAGGCCAGAGTCCACCCTCCAGAGGCAAAGGTTTTGTTGATCCTGTTCCTTACTTCACCAAGAATTAAAAACTCAATCACTGTGCCCAAGATGGGCAGCCAAGATTCTCACCAACACAACTCTCACCAATCCCTTCTCTATCCACAAATAGCAGGTCTAGTGGAATCTCAGCCCTGGTAGGCTCCCTTACCAGCTGTCGCAGGAAATTCCACACACTCCAAGAATCTCGTAGTCTGTCTCCTCTCTGCCGTGTTGAGTATGCAGCAGACATCCAGCCAGTTGAAATCTGCCACAAGAGCAAGAGCTGGTAATTGTGAAATGTCAGCTAGCCACCTGTGCTTCATCCACCTCTTCATGAGGGTTGAGTGGTCTATAAGAGACTCTCACCAGGATGTCTGCCTTATTGTCATTTTCCCTGAATCTCACCCACAAGCACCCAAACTTACCATCACTGCCCTTGAAACACTCCTTAGTGTATAGAGCTACCCTTCTGTAGCAGTAGGGCCTGGTGGCACAGAAGATTTCGGGATGTAACGGAAAGTTAGTAACCCTCCTTCTCTTTGGTGTATGGTAATGACTCCTGCAATTAGCCAATAGCACCTAGCTGTGATGAAAGCAGATGGGAGTAACAGAATGACCCTAGGTCATAAAAGGTCAAATTCTCCAGCAATAAATGCCATTTTTCACCATCCATCACATTGGTGCTGTGGGTAATGGTCTGAGTGGCCAAGGGGGGCCATTGTGCTGTTCCTTGAACCAGGGTGTCTGCCTTGCTTGAAAGGCTACACCCTTCCACCTCTTCTTCCTTGCCTGACCCTTCTGAAGAGCTTCTATACATCCATGCAGCACTACAGTCAAGTCATTCTACTGTGTTTCTGTAATGGTGACTTGTGTCACAGCTTTTCCACTGCAGAATGGCCTCCAGTTCTTTCTGTTTGTTACCCCTGCTGGGGTCATCTGTTTTAGCTGTGTTATCAAGTTCAACCCTGACACTGGCATGCTGCCCTCTGGCTCATCTTTATTGAGCCTGGTCTTACCTCCTTCTCCCTCAAAACCTAGTTTACAGCCCTCTCAATCAACCCTTCCAATTCATGAGCTAGAATCAGTTTTCTTCTTTTAGATGTTCCAAAGTTGTCAGCAAAAGATTGATTTTTCCCTTCTTGTCTTTCAACTCAATGCCACTCCCACCTTAACCATATAGAAGTTTCTGGTACAGTCAAGGGATGCTTCATTGTCATGCTGTCTGCGTGAAGGTCAAGGCCTAACAGAATTCCTGAGGTTGTAGAGTGGTTGGTCCCAAGGAGCAGGGTCTGGGCACACCATAACATAGTGTTCATACTAAAAATACTCTTCACATTACATAGAATTAATTTAAATACTTGATCTTTGACTTCAAAATTATCACCACTACTTGAAAAACCAAGGAACAACTTAGTTGTGCTAGAAAAAACCACTGAAATTCTGTGCCAGGAATTACAGTTGCAAATGACTGTAACATGAGAGACCACAGTTTTCCACTGCTATATTTTTTTGAAACTGGGAGAGATTAACTTCAGGTAAAGAGTACTGACATCTTGTGGCTGGATGAAATAATACAAAGAATGCTGCTCATAGCCCTTCTAATTTATGTTTAGAAGAGCATGTTGCAATTTTAAGAGAAGCTATTTATTTTGGATGTATTTCCCAGTGGATACAAACACAAACTTCTAAAATCTGCTGGTCTCCTGAAAATCCCTAATAGTTAAAGAAAAAAAAAAAAAGTATTGTCTTATAATTTTGCTACTGTTAAGGAGGTACAGTTGTTACTCAAGTTAGAATTACTGTTTATTTTAAGATAGTCTTTGATCAATTAGGTTCATGTGCACTCCTTGATGACTGCAAGTCTCTGTGCCCTGCCAAGACTCCTTCTTTCACAGGTGGTTCAGTTCTTCTGATACTTCCACATACATGTCCCACATATATGGCATTCATATGTCATATTTAACATTTTTCTTATACCTGTCAGGGTTGTTTTTCTGATGACAATTAATTGTTACTCAGTTGTTTCAAGAGGCTTTGTCCAGTGCTCTGTAGTGAGTAGGTGATTGCTGCAGGAGGCATGTTGAGGACTTTGTGGTCAGACTTTAGAGTTAATTTTCTCATAATGTGTGCTGTAGGAAGTGAGTCTATATAGAAAAGAAAAGCCTGGACACAGTAAAGTCATTGAAGACTTACACTAGAGGTGTCAGTGGAGTATATGCCTTTTCAAAGGCACAACATAATTAAGTTAATATTTTACAGGAGTAAATTTAACTTTATAATCTAATTTTTGCTGTTGCATTAAGACAAAATAGTAGCCCTAATAAGGACAAGTTAACTCTGTTAACTCGCATTAACGAGTTAATTCTGTCAACTAAAAACAATACTGCCAGCCTTTGATGTGTGACTTTGAGAATGGATTGCAAACAACAGAAAGTGATGCAAGCACTCATTTGATGTTAACAGACTCAATTAACTGAGTATTGACACCCTGAAAAGTAATAGATTGTGACAATAAAGAATTCTTTTCATATGATGCTGTTGTGAATTTGACTATCTGTAGAAATTACATTTAGTTCTGTTTAAAGTAATTTAGTCTCAATTTCCTTAGTATATTATAAAGACAGAATTATAAAGACATATTAAGAAATATTAAAGACATTTCTTATTATAAAGACAGAATTAACAGTATATATGTGTCTTTGCCAGGAACAAGTGATCCATATGTCAAGTTCAAACTTGGAGGAAAAGAAGTATTTAGAAGTAAAACAGTACACAAGAACCTCAATCCTGTCTGGGAAGAAAAAGCTAACATTCTTATAGATAACCTAAGAGAACCATTGTATATAAAGGTAAGACACCAGCTTATATATGTCTGATAAGTTACAACTGAAGAATTATTGGAAGAATTCAGGGTTTGTGGTGTTCTGTATACTGAAGGATTCATTGTACAATAGTGAAGAATAAAGACTATTTAAAGTGAAAATTATTTAAGTTTTGTCTGAAGAATGATGATGTCAACATTTTTAAAAGTGGCAAATACAGGCCTTTTTTTACTTCAGGTCATAATTATTTTATATTTCTTTAATGTGATCTTAGCAGAAGAAGAGACAAAGTAAACTGCATTTCATGATCATGAAATATCATTGCATAGTGATGATATGTAGCATGGTCTGTCCCATTAAAAGCAATTCACTGCTGAGGTCAGTTTTTGAGAATTTATTGAGATGTCTGCCTGATTCTTCTAAGTTTTTTAATTTTTCTGTTTGTATGGAACACAGTGAGTTTGTTTCTGTATTTCATACCATTTTCTGCTTTTAACATTTTTACACTGTAGCTGTCCCTAGTAAATCACAGGTGAGGTTGATTCTTTTGTATTGGATGCACCAGTTATTCTGAAATAACAGATTGCTTGAGTTTAGATCAGAAAGTGGCCACTAATGTTATGACTAATAAGCAGCAGTGCCACTAATATTTCTTAGATGTCAGTATTGGAATGGAAACTAGAAAAAACTGTGATGATTGTTTTATACACACAGAAGAGAAAGATGCTTTTCTGGCCCTTGTAGTCTATGATGATCTATATGCAAAAGTGATTCTTAGTTGTGTAAAACAAAGTAGATAAAAATAATGTTCCAAAAATCTATTTAGAAAAACTGTAGTCCTAGGATTCAAAATAAAACATGATATACATTGAAAAACAATGAAATACATTGAAAATACTTGTATTTTCAATATGTATGGAAACTTGGCTTACCATTATAATTCTCTTAAGATGATCTGAAATTACATGATGTTTTAGATTAGTATCAGTCTTAATCTAAAATTCACGACAGAATTTTTAACCGAAATGTCAAATTATAGATTTTTTTTTAGTAGAGCAATACCGCTTAAACATCCTTTAAATATTAATCAGTACTGTGTTTCATTCTATTCAGAGAAAGTATATCATTACTAGAAAAGCTTTAAAGCTAATTAAAATCCTCAAATGGCATTTTCCTGCTTTTATTATGCTTAATAACTCATAATAAATGAAGAGGTGAAGGAGAGAGGAAGATGCAAAGACTTGCAATATGGTCACCTGTTTTGGGATTTATGTGAAATACCAGATCTGCAGTAGGGTGTGTATTTTTCTCCCCTAGGAAAAGTGTGTCAAGTGGTATGTCTATCATGGCTGTATTCTGAACACACTCTCTGAAGTATTTTAGGTTTTACAGCTCATTCAGATAGTTTAAGACATGACTGAATTTTACTAAGTCACCTGAAAGTACTTGGTATTTTTTCCTTGGTAATTTGTAGAGGGAGAGAGGGGAGAAAACAATTTTGACTTTGCACCATGAACTGAGATTTCACCATTTGTTTTCTTTTCCCATTGGAATGACTAACAGATGTAGAAAATGCAAGGGTAGATCAATGCATGCAGGTAGATTAATGCATGTGAGAGACTTTTGCTCACATACTTGTATCATGAGTGCGGCTGTGCTGTAGCCTTTAGGCCATGGGATTTCTATTACTACTGTCTTAACCCTGACCATATTAAGGTATTTGTAGAAGATGAACTGTTTTGCCTTCTGGAAGAGTTTCTGAAGTACAATAGTAGAAGTATTTACATTTGAGTTGAAGACCTTGAACCTAGTCCTGTCATATACTCAATTTTCTCCTTTCTCCTTGTAAGGTGTTCACAAGTCTCACTCTTACCTAGCTGAAGATATGTTCTAGTTCTCAGAAAACCTGTTTACCCCAAAAAAGGTTGATTTACCATAAAAGTTGATTTTGAAAATTGATCTTTTCCCTTTTTAATTCTTTTCATTTGTGTTGCAACTTTTCTTTGTTGCTGTCCATTTTTTTTTGTTTGTTTCCCTGCAATAGCTGCCCCCAGATTATTTGCTATTCTTTCTTCATTCTTAGGAAGTCATAACCCATCTCAAATAGTACCATCTGATGTACTGGCCGGGTTCCTGTTTGGATGTTAGTAAATTTATCAAGTTATTTTCTCTTTTAGGTACCAAATTAGGAGGCAGATTCCTCATAGCAGAGTATTAACTGTCATTGTTTTCTTACACATATTCATTCAGTTTTAATCTTAGATAGTAATGTTTCTAATCCTAGAAAGTTGCATAACCTCCAAAATGTACAATTATATTATTTCAACTGATGCAAGTGTTATAATAAAAGTGAAAACCGTTTCCATAAACTTTCACTTCTGCTTCCACTTTGCAGGATTCATAAAGGAATCAATGTATAGGAATACAGTGATTCTGCTTAACTTTATTGTTGTGATCTTCCTTCTTTCAATGTCTGTGTTTATAAAACTATTTCGTTCATTTTTAGAAAATTGCTGTTGTTCACATGCGTAGTTTACTAGTAGTATTAACCACTGTCTCTATATTATGCAGTCTGGCTTATAAACAAGCAGTTTCAGACTTGATTTTCTGGCCAGAAAATTTCAGGTTACTTTTAGGTAGTCCTGATTCAGCAAGTGAGAGACATGACACTACAACTCCAAAAAAGAGTTTCCAGAATAATTCATAGTCAAAAAATCTCTAAAGAGAGAAAGAAAGATTTCTAGTACTAAGAAATGCTCTTGTGCATCATAGGTATTTGATTATGACTTTGGACTTCAAGATGACTTCATTGGTTCGGCATTTTTGGATCTCACGTCATTGGAATTAAACAGGTATGGCACAAACAAGCCTATAGAATATTCATATATATTTATCTGCTAATACCATGTTTTTGGAGTTGAGGGTAAAATACTATTCTAGAAAATAATTATATAAACCTTTACAGCATAAATCTAACCAAAGAAAACCACTTATGTTTAAGAAATTATTATATGATGAATGTTAATTTATTAGCTGATTATGCACATTTTCATAGTATTTATGGAGGAGTTCGTTTTATAACCACTTTAATCTTGTTTTTGTATTAGCTTTATTCACAGCATTACCCCCTAATGTTTGAATATTTTTCTGTTTTTTACTCCATTAATGTTATATTTTTGATTTAATTACTTCAGTACATGTAATACAGTAGTTAATACAGAGTAAAAGTATTTAGTATTTTTTATGAGCATTCATCAGAAATACTTAAAAGTAGAAATGGGGCAAATCTGTGCCAATGTTTTATAAGTACGTTCATATTAAATCAGATGCCTTAAATTGTGATTGGGAAATTTCATTATCTGAGAGTCTGAAGACCTAGTAAGTGCATTGATTTTGTCTCCTAGGCAAACAGATGTTACCTTGAGTCTGAAGGATCCTCATTACCCTGACCATGATCTGGGAAGTATCTTCCTGTCTGTTCTGTTGGCTCCTGGAGACCAGCGAGAAGCGGTAATTTTGACTTTTGTAAATGTCATCACTCCTGTGATTGGTCTCTGTTGGATGACATAAAGCACAAGAACAAATCTCAAATTATGAGATTAATTTGACTTTTTTAATTCTTAAGATAACACTGAACAGTGTTTCCGGTATAGTATAGCATATTTCACCTGAGTTGAATCCTCCCTTATATAGTTAGTAATAGGGGATTCAGATGGATCAGGTAAAGTCAGTTGTAGGTGAATGGTGCTGATTAATGTGGAGGAACATCAGTAAACCATTAAAGAATTTTAATGGTTAAAGAATTTTGGACCTAGTCTGCTATTTCTATATAAGAATATTTAAATCCTATTCCATGTAGAAAATAAAGTTGAAAAAGGTAGTTTTCTGCTTTTTTAGCAACTAATGTTAAAAGATAATTTGATGCTTTTCGATTTTTTGAATTTACATTTCAATTACAAAATTGTATGATTTTTTAAGTTTATTGTAATTCCTTAATCTTACTTTTCTGAGCTGCACAGTGGTAAGAAGATAGTTTCCAGGTTTCTAGATACTCTTAGTTGTGACAAACTCTTTCTATTATATTTTATTAGCTTTTGTGACTTTTGACTTGAGCAGTAGAACTATGGCAAGAATAGAAGAGGTGATTCTCAGTATGAGAGGTTGTAAAATAATACGGATTCCTTTGGCCTCAGGCTGTAGGGAAGAATTTGGACTGTGCAGCTAAATTTTGCCGTAAACAAGCTGTTTTCAAATTAGAGGAAAAAGCACCTTTAAGCAATGGAACCCATGGAAGCAGGGCAGTGTTTTGTTGGATTTTTTTATGCCAGTCTCCTTCCCACACCATGAACCAACACTGCAACTACAAAACTCAGAAAGTTTACTCCCAAACTTTGCCCAGACGCTTGAACACAACCCTGAGGCACATGCTCTCAACCCTCCCCTGCTGCTTCAACACAGCCAGATTTCCAGAATCTTCCAGGAAGAATACTGTTCTCTATGCCCAGAACTCATCTAGGAGGTATTGGGGCATTTATTTACCGGAAGAGCCAGGGTCATAACCCCCCAGTTTTTGTGGGCCTCCACCTGTGGTGGACCAGGACTGTACATCACAACCACGGGCCATGATCACCCACGTGTCACAGAAGCCACAGGTGGTGGTATCTTTCTCTCTCTTCTATTGTCCCTTTTTCTTTCTTTTTCTCTTTTGAATTTTCTTCTCTTAAGATGATTATGCACACCAAGACAGCTATACACCCTTTTCCAATCTGTTACTCCTTTGTTTTTTCTTTTTTTTTTTTTTTTTTTTTTAATTTATTTTTTTCCAGTTATGGTTTCAAAGCACTTACTCTAATTTTTTTTTTTTTTTTTGTTCTATTGCTTATTTATAGTTTTGGCTTAATCCACCCCTAAGGATCCATTAACAATGAACCTATTTGCCCTTCCTCAGGGACAGGTAGCAGTAGAGGCCAAGAAAAAGCATTACTCTGATGAATATGTCCATGGATATGGTCAGCTGCATGCTTTTTGTAAGAACATATATGTTTCCATATGCTGCAGTGTGAGACATCCTGTTGCATATGCACCTGCGGAGTACTGGCAGATTCTACTAGTGTTCAGTTTGCATTTTTTTCCCAAGCAATATTAAAGAGCTTAGTAAGCCAACTGGAAGGAGGTCTCTGGTATGTAGTAATGCAAATTTTGAAAATAATTTTGTCCTCTGTTAATTTTCCTCATGAGGTTCTCCTAGCACTTAATAAAAATAATGGAATATGGTGGTAATGTGCCTCTGGCTTACATAAGCAGTGTGTATTTTTCTTTTTTTTTTTTAGCAATAAGTTTTTCCATACAACTCAGAATTCTGTCTTGCAAATTTATGCCCCAAGAGTCTTTGTTACTTAAATTAAGAAATTAATTCAGGTTTGTATTTTTTTTGCATTTGGGTGAGACCAGCATTTCTGGGTCAGGTGGAATTTGCCCTGTTTTTCCAAGTTGCTTTGGCACTATCCTGTCATAATTCTAAGTCATGTGGCCCAGAAACATTGTATTTTTTGTGTACAGCACATTTGTTTCCTTTCTTCATCATTCAGAGAGGGTAGCTACTGTGCTGCCCCATGTTGTCTGCTATTATACTGAGTGCTCCAGAAAATTAGAGGTGAGAAAGTGAAATCAAGACACTACAGTGTAACATGTATTTCATATGGGTGTTTGTAAATTAGCAAATGAATGTTGAAATTATTGGGAGACTTTAGAGTTGCTGGTTAGCAACTTTCTTAATATCCAATGACTGGTTGTAATAGGATGGAGAATTGAGTTTGTATTACTACACATTTCATTATTAGCTTTTTTAAATTTAACTCACATCACCAAATGTTCTTCCCTTTTAAACTGTTATAATGGAACTTCAATTTGAAAATGGCCAAGATTCCAATTAAGAATCAGATGCCTAATCTGAAGCTTAATATTTATTACTGGAAAGCAGTCTTCCCAAGATATGGATCCCAGAGCAGTTCTGGCAAAATTGCAATAAAATGAGAGAATTTGTGTCACAATGCAGAGAAGATGACCTACAGAATTAATGTGGAATTACCGTATGTTTAATGTGCTAGGGGTTTAATAGTTCTAGACTCAATTAGCTTTTTTCCAGTTACTACTGGTACTTGTTTATTTATTAGATTTTATTTACTCTTTAAGGAGCAGATATATTACAAAATTTATCACTCTAGTTGAGCTGTCATCTTTGGCTATTTTTGAAAGGTTTTGTAACAATGAGGATATTTTTATTGAAATGAAAAATACTGAGGTCAATAGATTTTCAAATGTTATGTTAGAGGCTCAAGACTAGTTCTTGTCCACTCTTGAAAATATACAACATATAAAGCAGCAATAAAAGCAACTCCTACATTCCTAGTCTGTGTAGTGCGCTGTTTGAATGATTGATGCTTCCTCTCTTCTTGGATAACTCTAAACAGGTAATAATTTGTATATACTTGAAATATATAGATAAAAACCTGAGCACTTTTAAGTATGCATTAGTGACTGATGCATAGAAGATACACATATGCTGTGTCTTCACATTGTGTGCAGTTTTTTCCTGTCATTGCAAATTTACTTAAATCCTGTTGGTTCAATATCCCTATATTGTGTACATTTCTAAAATGAATTTTCTCCTGAATAGGTTTTACTTTGCTCTGATGATAACTCTTACATGGCCTGCAATTAAGAGTTGCAAGTAATAATGTAATTAGGGTAATATTTTACCACTTTACATGGCTTTACATGTAAATGGTGTTAAATGGTTTAATTGTAAAGCTGAAAATAATGGAAATTTCCTGGAATCACTTAAATTGCTGGTACTATAATTCCATATGTTTAAAATTAGAATGTTTATTAAGATCACGGGGGAAATAAAAAATTGAATAGCTTCAAAAGAAGTGTTTGCTTTCCCATGTGGCCACAGAGACTACAGTGGTATATTTGGGCAGATCTCTGGCCATATTTCAAACTGAGCCCTTTTAAACAAGACTTGCTGTTTGTGATGTGTTGTTTGGTAACTTTTTGATGTGGATTGTACTTTCCAAAGAGATCCTTTCACTGCCTGAACTGCAGCGAGGCTGTTTTGGAGGTCATGCATTAATGTGCAGGTAAAAGAAAAGTCTTTTGAGGATATGTTGTTGGAGGACAGGTCTCACAAAGCATTTTATTGCTGTTTCAGAATAACATAGCTGTATGTTACAGGAAAAATCCTGTCACACTGTCTAAGAAATATTGTTGCTGCTGGAGGATAAGATACTGCAAGTGCAAATTTGAAATTAAATGGGACAAATTCAGGGGCCTAGTTGTATACTGCCACCTGTCCGTGAGAGAGGTATTATTGCAAATGATTTAAAAAACAAGCAGGTAGTTTGACACAGTTGTTCTGTTTTGGATGAAGACTTGAGGTGTGAAAAGAAATGATAGAGATATTTGGTCCACACAGGAGCATTTTCTTCCTTATCTTTCTGAAAAAATTCTGATGAAATTAAGATTTTATGTGCACTGACTGATGAGATGATCTAGAGAGTTATATCTGGAAAGCCCCATTTCCTCAGATCAAAGCATTACATTTTGGGATTCAGGTATCAATTAAGAATATTAATGTAAATATAGGGTCATATAACTGTGTGCAAAGCCATATTACACTGACTAGGAAAGAGGAGTATTTATTTTTGAGTCCTGATGGACTGTGAAAAACAGTGGTTTACAATTGTGTCGTTTCAGGGGTTGCATCATTGGAGGACTTTGGACCTAATTTCAATCATATATAGATTCAGTAAACCAGTTTCAGAAATAAGGACACATTGATTTTTGTGGTACATTTTATTTGAAGAAAATGCAGAAATAGTCTGCAGTTCTTGAGTATATTCAATACTATTCAATACTATTCAAGAGTATGGGCAGATAAATCAAAATTTCTAGAAAATCTAGTTTGTATCATTGCCATTTGCTACCTGGTGCTTGTCCTAAAGGCATAAAAATGTGAACATTTAAAGTAATAATCTTCATAGTCTCATTCGAACTATGTACTTGAATAGAACCATAGCATATCTAAAGTTATTGGAAGTCCTATTTGTTTGTTTTTTGATGTGTGAAGGCAATTGATTTGTTGTGATTTATGAACAATCATAAATTGTGAATCAAAATTGATAAATAAATTATTTTTATATGGCTATAAAAATTGGAAAGGTTTTAGTAGTCAAGAAAAGTTTAATCTATTTCCAGCCAAATGCAGAAAGTTGCAGTAGCACTTGTTTCAACAATTAATTTGTGTTTGCTTTGTTCTGTTTAGAAGTACTTGTCCTTGACATTAATGCAGCATTTCAATTTTACTGCTTTGAGAGGACAGACAGATTAGGAAACCAGTGTAAACTAAAAAGATGTAAAATAAATAAATATGAGAGAAGTATGTGTATATAAAAATGTGAAAGCCTGTCAGCTCTATTTAAAGACTTGTGAATTTTAAGTCTATTCATAAAAAATAATGTGGTTATGATGTACTTTCTGTATTTTTCATTAATTTCTCCTTTTGATGACCAGTTTAAAAGAAACCAAAAGTAGCAATTGCTTGATTTTTTTCTTAGATCTGCTCCAACAAAGCTTGTCTTGTTACTTCAATTCTGACAGTGTTTATTATTTTTTGGATACATGTGGTGCTGCGTGTGCTAGTGTGCTCTTTGTGATTTCGTGCATGTATTCGGGCTTCCTGTGGATTCTGTTTGGTGTTGTAGTCATGGGTTCCACAATGCATGTGAGATTTTCTGACTATTTTCTCGTCAGCATTCAGTTCACATATTCCATCACTGGAAAACCTATGGTAGGCAAGTTCTTCAGAGCTGCATGTCACCCACATGCTGCATGTCTTCACTACCACAGCTGTTCCTTACCTGAGTCTTAACAGGCAGTTTTCAGCTACAGGAAATGACAAAGTTGGTAGCTTGATAAGAAGCGTTGCTTTGGGACCAGCAGAGACTGGGGACAGCTGTTCATCACTGCCAGCAACCTAACAAACAAAGGAAATGGAAAGAAAGAAAACATACAAGTTCTACCTCGATACTGTAATTTAATGAGATTAAAGTTCAAGACATTGCTTTTTTCCTAAAATAATCTGTCTCAAATGATGCTTAGTTTTTTTTTTCTTCATATGAAACTATTAACATTAATGTGCTGTCAGTTTGCTTGCTGTGTTAAATCATAGCATGCATTATTTATTTATTGATTGATTGATTGCCAGAGGAACATTAATATCATTTAGAAAAACTCCATTGATAGACTCAGGGCATGGAATATTTTCAGATTAAAAAACTCCATGTAGATCATTCATTCTGATCTGCTCTATGCTATATTTATATATATTTTATTGGTTTTTAAGGATGGTTGTTATGACTTCAGCTTATCTGCTTTAGCTGATGATGAAGCCAATGCACTCAATAAGGGTGGTCACACCTTTCTGTAGCTACTACTCAAACTGAACTCGTCAGAGTTGAGAGAGTCATGGAGTAGTTTGGTTTGGAACGGCCCTTAAAGATCATCTAGTTCCACTCAACCATCTCCACTAGATAATGTTGCCCAGGGCCCCATCCATCCTGGCCTGGAACACCTGCAGGAATGGGGCAGCCACAACTTCCCTGGGTGACAAATTCCAATGCCTTGCCACCCTCATGGTGAAGAATTTCTTCCTAGCATCTAATCTAAGCCTGTATAGTTAATTCAGCTGTCAGGACTTTGTTCCTTGCTCACGGCCTGGTCTGAAGCGCAGTGAAGCTCAGTTTGTCCTCTGACCTAGGATTCAGAAATGACAAGAAAGGGAGGAGCTGTGCTGTGTTGGACAGGACCCAGGAACTCAGATTTTCTTCAGGGCCCGCTTCAGGGCCTCAAGCTGTTTATTCTTAAGTGCTTCTCCTAGAAAAAATTAGTTAAATTACATCTCGAGATTAATAAAATATTTTCATGAAACTTTTCCAAAGCCACAGTGCTACAGTTATTATTAGCTTACTGCTGAGTGCTTAGGCTTAAGATGTCCATAGCAATTAAAAAGTTTCCTCAGTGGCTAGTTATTTTTCTTTTCTGTAAAAACTCTGTCTAGTTGAAAAACTTCTGGATAGTTCAGAAATAAAACCCCCACATATTTTCTCTCATTTTAATTTTTTGGCCAAAATATAATTTCATTTTTTAGGAAGGAAAATTATTTCATTTTAAAATTTATTTCCATTATCTGAAAAAGCAAGGATTTTTGAAATAGTTAATAAAAGATTAAAATAATGTTTGTTTTTCACAGAAAAAGTTTAAATAGAAATGAATGGCCTTTGATTTATTCCTGCTCAGTATAAATAACAGACTGCTAAATCTTACTAAATTGTATAAGCTGATTTATTTGCGTTCCATAGAAATGGTTTAAACAACAGTGTGTTCACAGATAAACTTTCCACAACCTACTTGTCCAGAACGTTTCTTTTATTTAATGATTAGGAATCTGTCTTGGATACTTTGGCTCCTAGCAGTGGCAAGGTTTTACAGATTGTTTATGTAATGGGACAGGAAAATTTGACTTTTTAAAACAGTGAAGATCCAACTTCTTTTTCCATTTCATGTATGTAATTATCAAACCAATGAACTGTTTTTACTGCTGTGAAATGAATGAGCAGTGATAACCTTAAGGATTTTGTAATCTATTCATGTCATCAAAGGAGTCTCATGCAGATTTTCTCTTTTGTGGCTACACCTGTGAGTAAAACAGTACTATTCAAAAAAACTGTAGTACTCATTATTAAGAAATAATAAATAAATAAATATTCAAATATCATTCAGAATTTAAGTCACTATCCATAATGGCACATTTATTTATTTTCATTTTTAAATCTAGTTCTTTCTGTCTTTTCTTTCTTACAAGTTTGCGCAATGCATTGTCTCCAGAAATGAGACATTCACTGCCCAGAAAAGTATGCCTGGGTGTGCATAGGGCTGCTACTTGTCTGGATTTATTTCAGTCTTGTGCGGATCTGTTGCTGGAGTGTACATGTTGCTCCTTGACTTGTGGTGGTGGTTAAATGTGATTTGCCTTGTTTGAGACTGTTGGCCTCCCTTTCTGTATTGCAGAGAAAAGGTAATAAAAATGCTCTATTTTATTTTCAGACAATGCTAATGAGGAAGAGTTGGAAAAGATCAAGTAAGGTAACTTTGTAACTTTTAGCATGTGATCTTCTAGCTTTTGGTGTTTATTTGTTTGGGGCTTTTTTTAGAACAACAATGGTTTGCTGCCAAGCATAAATATATATTTCCCCATATGACTGGAAACTTCTGGCACAGGATTTATTGCCCTTCCAAATGTGTTTCAACGACAGTGTTTTTTGTTTCATTAAATAAATATCATTATACAGTTCAGCTTTTAATGTAAAAACAAAACCTTTCAGCTTTGTCAAAGTGCTTTATCCTATCTTGAATTCATCTAGTAACTTCTTATAAGTGGCCAACATGTCCCTATTCCTTTCTTATAACCTTTAATTTCTCAAGTGTAAAAAATTGCCTTTGTTAATGTGAACAAAGAATTAATTTTCCTGTTACTTACTTATCTTACTGAATCGAGTTCTTGTGTGCAAAGTTTTCACAGTGAAGCTGCTTGATGACAGATTTCCCATGTCACTGATTGTGCGCAGGTGACAGTCATGGCCAAGCTTTACAAGAGCATAATGGACTCCACTTTATAGAGCTCTTTAGAGCTCTCCAGGCTTTTCCTGTCTTAGGAGTTATGGAGGTGATAAAAAAGGAGCAGTGTTTGACTTGACTGAGAGTTTGACTATAGTGGAATACAACCAATTTTTACCTTTTTTCTTCTCTCTGTATTGTTAAAAAGAGTGTATTTAGTGCGTAAAGCAAGCAAGTCAAAATTTTTCAGAGACTTGAGCTAGTGAGGCCTATTGAAGTTATCATTTAAAGATGTTAAAATGAGAAAAAAAAATAGCTATGTGGGGTGATTCACTTATTTTATTATTTACTCTTCTAGCATATTCAGGTACAACTTTAAAAGGGAGATTATTAATAAACCTCCTCCTATTAATAAAGTGCTCATTTGACAAATATTTGCACTTTTTAAGGTCTATTTGTGTTTTTAACATTAAAACAAAAGAGAGCAGTGTTTATAATTCTAGGGTTATGGATGGATTTTTCACACAGTCTGCTTCTCGGATGCAGGACAGTAATCTATTTCCTTCATGAAGTTTATGAAGCTAAGACACTTCATATGTGAAGTGATGCTATGTAGTTTTTTGATTCTTATGTGGTTCTTGTAATTTCTGAAATATCTAAGATGCTCAAACTGAAGAGATAGGGAAGAACTGGGAGAATGTTGAGGGGTAGAACTGGTTTGCATGATGAAAGTGACATGTTAACTCCTGATGTGCTGACTATATTGGGTAATAGATTGTCCCCATTGCAAACTGACAAAACTGTGAGCTTAATAATCCTGAATGAACAATACAGTGTGAGAGCTGGGAATTCTTTAAAGATATTCAAGTGAATTATTTATCCCTGTTCTGCTTTGTTACATTAGTTGGATAAAATTTCATTCAGTAGTTAGCATTTTTGCAACCTGCCATATCAGAATATTCGGCAAAAAGTGAATGTATGGTTTAAACATTGCATTTTTAATATAGTTTTCTTAGCTGAAGTAATATTTTAACCTAGAGGTATAATGCATGTACAATATCTTACATGCATTGCTGTGTTTATGATTTATATACAGGAGTATGTCAGTTAAAACAAAAGAGATAATTTGCCTTGTGGGTCTATTCCAACATTCTAAATCTTTGATCTGCTCTCAGCAAAACAAATTTAAAAAATTTTCTGTTTACAAAGAATTCATTCAAAAGTCTTACTGTTCTCTGCGATTCAGGGTGATCAATATTAAATAAGACTCTTATTTAATTTGCAGATTAAAACAAAAGTTGTCTAAAAGTAGGTGCATAACTCTATTAGGGAATAGAGAAAGTGACATTTTTGAGATCATTCTTCTTTAGGAAGTTTGTGTTATGCTTCTGAAAGCTGAGAAAAAAGCAGAATATCAGAATTTTTTAAGATACTTATATATTTTTATTAAAACATTTGTAATTTTTAGGAAATTATAAAATTTCCTAAATTTAATTTTGTATCTATCTAGAGACTTTATGTACCTCTCTAATAATTTAATTTGTTTTTACATGTTATGGCACTGTTCTTCACTTTTTGAAGTTTGTCCTTGAAGCCTACCTTTTTTGTAACATAGGTAGCTTGAAATTAAAGTGTAGCAATGCTACACCTAATCACTGTGATGTTGGTTGTGTTCATGAACTGCATGCCTAGCTCATGTTTTCCTGTGTGGCTACAACTATTTAAACAAAGCTATTTCAGTGAAGGCAATGTCTTTTAGCCAAAGCATATGAGAGAGAGCTCTATCAGAAGCATCAGTTTCACTGAAAATTGTTTTCTTCTGAATAAGTGTCTTCTTTTCCTGTTCCCACATCTGTGGGAGAATTGCTATTAAATTGAGTTTGAACATGAACAGACCCCATGTTAAACATCTTATATTAATGATGCATTAAGTAAACACCCGGAAAACTTTCAAAATGCTTTGATTTAAGAACAAATTGATTAAACAAGTGGTTTAGCAATTTTAGCCAACATATTAGGGAAAAATATAAGTAAGATTTATCTGCTATGCCCTCTCAAGTAATATTATCACAGCAAAACCTGGAGAAAAAGATATCGCCTTTTCTTCTCTTATATATTCTCTTCTGTTTCATATCATCAGTGGTAGTTTAGAACTGAGACCACTAGTAAGTAGTAAAATATAACAATGCTCTTTAATTTTTACTATTAATATGTGATGATTTTTCAGAGTGACATTGATCAGTTAGAACTGTCGTTCTAATTGGGAACTGCAGGAAGAACGACACGGACTCTCAAGGGAGTCAGAACAGGAGAGAATCTCTAGTTTATTGCTACAGCCATGTTATATAGACTAGTTCGTGGAAAGTACAGAAAGGAAACTCTTATTGGTTAGTAAAGTGCTACATTACCATCATTGGCAGTGGGGTTCATCACCCCTCTGACCCTCTCCTGCAAGGAAAACATGGGAACTGACAAACAGCACCTGCAGGCTGTTTTCTGTCTTTGAAGATTGTTTTGAATCCTCCCATGAATTTCCCAGGCTAGCTTCTCAGGCAGGGCTGGCAGGCCATGGGGCCTGCAGCTTGCTCCAAAGCTAGCCTCCATATAGAACCAAATGCTAATTCTTCCCAGGAATGAAGATGAATTAGTATGTTGTGCAACAGGTTATGTATAAACTAAGGTTAAAAATACACTGTCATCCCAAAGTCGTAGAATCACAGTGTGGTTTGGGTTTGAATGGACCTTAAAGACCATCTTGTTCAACCCCCTTGCAGGGACACATCCCATTAGACCAAGCCAATATGGTCTGGTACACTTCCAGGGATGGGGCATCCACAGCTTTTCTGCACAACCTGTTCCAGAGCCTCACCACCTTCACAGTCAAAAAATCTCCTCCAAATACTCAGTCTCAAGCTACCTTCTTGTCAGTTTGAAGCCACTCATCCTTGTGCCTTCACTCCATCCCCTTGTTAAATGTGTCTCTTCAGCTCTCTTGTAGCCCCTTTGGGTACTGGAAAGGACTCTAAGGTTTCTCCAGGTGCTTCTCCATGCTGAACAACCCCAACTCTCACAGTCTGTTTTCATAGGGTAGATGCTCCAACCCTCTGAGCAGATTTGTGGCCACCTCTGGACCCACCCAATAGGTCCATGTCCTTATATTGAGAATCTCAGAGCTTGGATGCAGTACTTCACCTGGGATCACAACAGGGGAGAACAGATTACAGGATGAGAATCGTCTCCTTTGACCTGCTGACCACACTTCCCTCAATGCAGCCCAGAGGGTCATCTGTGTCCTGGGCTGCAGCAAGGTCATGAGAAGAAGAATATGAGAAGATCATGTTGAGCTGCTTATCCACAACACCCCCAAAGACCTTCTCCTCAGGGCTGCTCTCATTCCATTCCCTGCCCAGCCTGAATCTGTGCTTGCCGTAGCCCTGACAAAGGTGTACGACATTGCATTTTTCCTTGTTGAACTCCATGAGACTTGCATGGGCCCCCTCAGTCACAGCTGAGAAGCTACTTTTCGTTGGTTGAAACTGGGGATAAATTAATTTTGCCTAAAGCAAATGAATTAAAGTTTTTTTTCTTTGCATTTAGGTAACTATATTTCCCTTAATTCAGCTTTAGAAACTTTTGCACATACTTTCAAACTGAAAAATAGAACTTATGAATATTTTAAACAAGAATGAATTGTTCAATGAGTCTCTTTCAGTTCCAAACTGCTGACTTTTTAAAAAATTTATTTTAGAAGCTTTTCCAAAAGTATGTGTGCCCTAGTTGCACAAACTTAAGTGCCAAAACCTATAGCCTTAAAAACTGATCATTTTATGCCCAGCTCAAAATACTTCATTTCTGTGGCTCCTGATTTGCATTTTCCTCATGTCAAAAGCATTTTTTCTGTTTTAAAATTGAAACAAAATGCTTTTCCACTGGAATGAGATGCCTCTTGAGAAGGCAATAAAATTGGAAGTAGCAAATCATAGTACAAGTATTGCAAGGACAAGCATAAGCATAGAGTTGTATGATAGTTCTTAAATGAAGGAATTTACAATTGGTTCAATCTTTCAGCCAGAATCTCTGAGCCAAAACTCTCAGGAATTGCAGAATACATGGTAGAATTACTGCATTTTAAGTTCTTTGAAGACTTTTAAGGCTGAGAAAAACACTTGTGGTTTGTAAGCCATAGGGTTCTAGATGTGAGTTTAGCAGCTGTAAATAGTGCTTGAAGGAAAGCTACTAAATAATGGAATAGAAGTAAAAACCAGTCAGAATAAATAAGCCTGTTTGGTAGACACCTAATCATAAAAATTATGCAAATATTTGGTGAGACTTATATTTCCATTAATTGTATATGAGTGATAGCAGCTGATCCAACTAAGAACAAAAACAGCAGACTGTGCTGACATTTAGGACTGTGCTGACATTGATTATGCCAGAAAATAACAGGATCATCAGAAGACCTGTTGACTTTCACATACTGCAGCCGCAGTTTTCAAGGGGAGTTACTGGGACAGAGAACAGAGGTGGTTAGGACTATGCTGGCACAGCCTCTCTGCAAAGTGCTTCCACACACTGTTGCCCTATATAAACGTTTTCACCCTGTTACAGAAAATTCAAGTCACAGTGGGTGCCACAGACTGCATCATACTACACCTGAGCTCCATCCAGCAAGTACACTTATGTAGATTGCCAAATTATTCCATTTAGAAAACCACAAAATTATGTAAAATGCTGCCAAAGTATGAGTATCAGGTTGTTAGCATAAACTCTATAAACCAGATTTAACAGGGCAGTTAGAACACTCAGGGTGTAGGGCAGTGTAAATTTCTCAACTGTAGAAATTTTTAGTAGCTTCACCTAGAATTAAAGTAGCCTAAAGTCTAAAATTTAGTTGATAAAAAGTTAAGGAAAGCATTCTTTTGTATTGCAATAATTACCAGTAGCGGTCCACTTAGAAAACTTTCTTAGTTACAATGAGCAAAAAATAAGAAGGAATCATCATGATCCCATTGACATTTCTGTATCTTAAGTGTCTACAATGCTGATGAATTATACAAGCTCATACTTTGTGTCATTTCATATGGGAAAAGCATTGCAAAATGCATATGACTGTCCCTTGATTTCTTAATTGTTTTGTATATAAAACTAGCAGTTGTATCTACTGAAATTCTCAGTCTTTGTTTTACATTGTTTATCCAAGCTCTGTGAGCATCCTACAAACTGGGGGAGAAGAATTCTGTTTAAATTAATTTACAGCAGTAATTTGCAACACTGACTTTGATTCGCTTTGCTGTATTTTTACATCTGTGCTCTGTTAAGTGATGGAGAGAAGTATTTCTCTTTTCTAAATATTTTCACTAATTTCTTGATTGATTTTTTTTAAGCTGTTCTGGTTTAGGGGAAATTTGGGCGAAACTTCCAAAGGGGTCTCTCTAGAAAGCAGATTCAAGCAGCCCCTCCCCTAACTGGTTCAGGAAAATATTTCTTTGGAGAAAAATGGAAAAAACTGTTTATTTAACAAGCAAAGTATACACAAGCATTAAAAAAATGAATAATATTAAACAATGAAACCTCTCGCTGTTTGAAGAGATGGTAAATCCAGAAAGTCCTTGTTGTGGGGTGTAGCTTGGCCCACTCAGTCTCTTATCAGTCCCTCTGGCACTGGAATATGCCACATCCTGGCCCCTTGTGGGTCACAGGTGTGAGCTCCTGGGGTTTGTCTTGGTTTTCAGTCCAGAGCAGGGCTGAACAGATCCAAGAAAAAGAAAAAAAACAGTCAGGGAACTTCTCTACCTCGGCTGGCTGAAAACAAACTAACAGCAAAGGAGAGCTCTGTCCTGCTGTCTGTCTGTGCTGCAGACAGCACAGCCCAGGAGCAGAAGGCAGAGGAGTGAGTGCTGTTTCTGAAAACAAACTGTGGCTTCTTTTCTCCGCCTTCGCTCTTGGAACCATCTTAAATGTGCAGAACTTAGCATCCAGAATAAACAGAACAGAAAATTGGGGATACAAGTATCATTAAGTCACCCTAGGACATAAGCCTTGAAACCAAAGTTATTTTCATTTATTTATCAGAAGTGCCTCTGAAGGACATGTAAGTAGATTATTGATTTGCTCTTTGAAAAAACTACTAAGTTTGTGGTAGACTGTTCTATTTCTGTCTGTTGCGTTCCAGGACTCGGAGGAGAAATGTGTCCTAGGGGTGTGTGTAATAAGGAGAAGATTTAATAAAAGCAGAGTTTTTTTGCCAAGCACTGCCAGTGGGATAGGTGGTACTTTGCAGGGCATGAGGGCTGATCAATGAAAAAATGAGGTTGGGCTGGGAGAGGACAATGTGGAGTTTCTCCAACTCAATATGGACTAAGATTCAGGGGACACTTAGTTTCCCAAAGATAAACAGAAATAGTGGATTTTCAAAAATTCCAAAAAAGTGCATCTCTTCTTTAGACAAAAGTGACAGTAGCTCATCAACAATGTGGTATTGATTATCCTGGGATCAATGCCCCAGTTCTGACTAAGCCTAGTTAGTTTCCCATCCTTTAATGTTATCCAGAAATACCTGAATGCATGCAGAATATTAAGTCATGATTATTAGATCATCTTTCAGCTCTGACATTTGGCAATCTGTATTAATCACATCTAGCAGAGGGAGGAATTCTGTCAGAAGATTCTTTCCTGTTGGTGCCCCTAGCCCATTCACTACATTACATTTACATAGAATAGGTGGAACACAAAAAAAAGCTGTGTTTTTAACAAAAGAAAATTCTGTGTTTGCATGCTGTTTAAATTTTAAAGCAGTGTGTGGATATGAAAATATGTGGTTTTTCTTTCACAGGCAGCTTTGAGCATCTTTTAGCATGAAAGACTCATTTTCAGAAGTCAAGTTTAAGTTTCATTTTGGAAAAAGAGAGAGGGAGAAAACTTAATTGCATGCACGCTGCAACTTACGCACCACCCCCTTTTTGCGGGGTTTAGAACATGTCAAGTGGGAGTCACCATGCCTGTACCCTGCACAAAAATGTGAATAATGTAAATAATAGCCCCATATTAATGATGGTTGTAGACTGAGATTTTGAGCTTGCTTTTTTCCAAATTGTGGCGTTATATATGAAATTCGTAACTTCCCACCTATTTACTGACAAATGAAAAGCTGTGCAGTTTCTTTTTTTTTTCTGGTTGTGGCACAAAAGTGAATCTAGGCTGCAATATTTACTACATGCTTTCTGAGGGAAATAAGTTGCCCAAGAATAAGTATTGAGAAACAGTTCTTCATAGCAGAAGTTGAGAAAGATACATGCTCATTTCTTTATTTTATTCTCATGGTTACCCTTCTGGATTTGTATCTCACTGTGGGCTGGACTTTACAGGTTTCTTAGATACTCAGAAATGTACCTAGAAATGTGCCTGTCTCACACTGTGAAATAAAATTCATAAGGAAAGAACTGTAAAATGTGAAATAGGTCTTACTTTCCTACTTTTTCAGCTCCTAACTTTTTGTCAAATTTGACTTGAAATTTGAACATTCTTTTTTTGTTTTTCTGCCTATAAGAACCATTATATGAAAAAAGAGGTTATGTGAGTAAATTATCTGTAATTTCTGAGAATAAGTGTGGTTTCAGCTGGAAGAAAAGCGTGTTGGATTCCCTTCAATCTTGCTTAGAAACACACAAGGTGCCAGCTGGAAGCTACTCTTGCTGGAGAAGGCCACGCAGCCTATGCCTTTCATGTCCAGGAAATCTCAATAGCTTTAGCTCCAGTGAGCTATTCTCTGACTCTTTCAGTACCTCTCCCTTTTGCTGTTTCATGTGTCTGTGTGTTACCAATAAAGACAGAAACGAGCGCTACTGTGGTCCGCATTCCCTACCTTGAGGAAGGAACAGCCACAACCGATCAATTCCTCTTTTTAGCACCTGGCTGCTTCTCTTCCAGCATGGCAAGACATAGTCTGTGGAGCTTCACTGTCAGTCAAGATGCCACTGGGCTCTGCATAAAGCTTTAATTGTCATTAACTGCGAGATGTGGCTGGGAGGGCTTCCTCCAGCAGCATGTGAACATTTGTTCTCCAGCCTCCTACCTGACTCGTGTAAACTCCTGTCTGACCTGTCTGTCATTTTACCCCCAGCTCTTGGTCATCTAGATCAAGTTATCCTTGCTGCCTTCTGTGGAAATTACCCCCACTGACCAAACTCCTGACTGGTCAGAAAAAATCACCTTGCTTGATGACGAGGCAGATGCTCTAGTGCAGCAAACTATTTTAAGAGCTACTGAAAATATGGAATTTAGATGAAGTATACTCTAAACTTTTTAATGTCTCACTGTATGAGAGAAAAAATAAGAAAATCTAGAAAGAGAGAGCTATGCAGTGTGCTTAAGATTTACTTCAAAAGAGCTGTAAATGCAAACTCATTATAGAATCCTGAAAATCATATGGATTCCCATTCAGCTCTTCAAACACCCCCAAGAACTGTATATTCTTTGCAGAAATAACCACTGCTTATTTCCCAGTATAAAATACTTTCCTAAACATGTCTGGTCTTCTCATCATCAACATGTCTGTATCTCTCATCATCTTGTGTTCAGGGCAGAGTCAGTGTTGGTTATTTATTATCCAGTCTTTTGCTCTAAGCCTTCTAATAAACTGGAACAAGAGGAAAAAAAAATATCACTTCTTCACAAGTCAAGTCTTTGGAAATTTTGATAGTATGCCCTCAACAAGAGGTGTATTATGCTGAGAAAAAACTTGAAGTTTATATAATGCTCCCAAGTTGTAAATGAAATCTCTTCTGGCAAGTGATTTTCCCAATTCTGCCCTAATTTTTGTAGAGTCTGCTTTCTGATGTCCCACCGCTGCTCCATGTCGCAGGTTAAGTTGAAGAGTATTCCACACACAGTTTCTTGTTTGCCTTTGTAGAAACAGCAAGTTTGTGAGATGTTTCTTTGCAGTCAAATCCTTCACTTCGGGAAGAGAAACCTTTAATAAATATAGTGAAATATTTTGGGAATAACCATAGTACTTGGAATGAGTAACCATTAGAAAACACAATTGCATGCCAAAAAATATCTGAAATATTGCAAAAAGTATGTTAATCAAATCTGCTCCAAGCCCAGTGGCCACAGCTCTCATGTCTCTTCTCTCTGGAGTCTGGATGAGTGTGATTATAGCCCAGTCTGATCCCTGTCATTGTCTCTGTGTAATAAAGTAAAATCACTGTCCTGAGCATCTGCATAGCTGTAGCCATCCAGCTGAGTTTACCATCTAAAAGACTCAAACCAAACCTGCCCTGAAACCCTCTTGCAGCACACAGTGGAGGTTTGCAGGGGATGAAGCCAGGCATGCAAGACCTGCGGGTGTAGGAGTTTGCTGAGCCTACAAAGCCTTTGTTGCTCAAACTACATTTTGTAATAAAGTTACAGTTATAGCAGAGTATACATGCAGACTTGCTTTTTTTGATTCCTAAAAAAAATAATTTGCAAGTTGAAATATTGTTTAGCTAGCTAGTGCTCTGATTGTAGATAAGGTAGCCTTGAAGGAATAAAGTTTAAGAATAGCAGGGAGAGCCTTTACCAACATTGCTTCTCAGATGCACCCAAGATGCATTCCTCAAGAATGCAAAGGTGATTCCCAGTTGTGGTACCTTGTACCCACTTTAGATCAGAGCAAACTGGAAATGATCTTAAGTTACTCAAGTTTGTATCCTCCTGCTCTCAAACCCTCAGTGGAGTTAATTGAAAAAAGCTGTAGTTGCTTGCTTTGTGTGTGTGAATCTATTAACCCCCAAAATCTGTGGCTGAGCATTCACAAATCCACAAGTCTCTACACAATTCTAAACAGAGGTTCTGTTCAAACTCTTGAATTTATGTGCTGGCACTTAATTCATGTTTTTGAGAATATCACACAGATTCAGAGGCAGAGATAGAGGAGTTTATTGAATTATTTTTCCTTGATCCATGTTTCTCATTGTGGTTTATATTGTTACCCTAAGGGAAGTTTATGCTCGCACTGGGATTTTATGTTTAGAAACATTGAGTTTGTTCAAATTCATTCAATCATATGCTGCTAATAGAAGAGACTTTCTAACATTTATTCTATCAGCAGAGGAGGAAGTGAAGCAGAAAACCCACCCTTTTTAAAAAATGAACATTTCCTTGAGCAGCATTTGTTCTGCTTGCTTCTGCAAAAGCAGCATATGACATTACCTGTGTAATTGTCACTATTTTATTTCTCTCCAAGTAATTCTTTGTAATGTAGTTTATATATGTACTGTCAAATAGCTTAAAAATGGCTTAAGGTGGTTGTTTTACATTCATAATTACATTAACTATTACGTAGAAACAGAACATTACAAATCAGGGGAAATTTTTGGAATTGCATTAACTAAATCTATGCTTTTGTTTTCCTGAAGTTTCAGACCCAGAGCTTACGTCTCTCAGACCTGCACAGAAAATCTCAGTTATGGAGAGGGATTGTTAGTGTTACCCTAATAGAAGGTCGTGAACTTAAGGCAATGGATGCAAATGGGCTCAGTGATCCTTACGTGAAGTTTCGTTTGGGGCATCAGAAGTACAAGAGCAAGGTAAATTTAGCTGTGACTGAATTTTTTTTTTTTTTTAATGCTTTGTTCCTGTTTGGTGTTTTTTTAACATGTATGACTTTCAATAGTGATGGAGATTTATTGTTGTAATAATTACCTGTCAGAGCACCTGGAACTTTGTGGTTTTTTGTTTCCTTACAAACAAAAGTGGTACTAGATAGGAAGAAATGTAGCACTGAAAAATGTGGGTTTGCAGGGACACATACCTAATATTCCATACAGACTGTGTTGGCTTTTATTTATTGTTTGTGGTCATTAATGGCAGGGAAGAGATGCAGAATGCGTCTGACAAGATCCTACTGGCTTGATGCTGAGTGCCTTTTTGACCCTTTGTATTGTCTTATCCTCCAAACATGTCATGCTTATAAGCTCACTTTTCATGTCCTCATTAACAAGTTTCATTAAAGTTTTCTTCATATATGAGCTTCACAGGTAGAGAGAATTGATCTGGGAGATAATTATTGTGAAGACTTGCTTGGCTTTGTTGCTTTTATTTTTTTCTCTTGGTCCCTACCATTTTGAAAATTGCTGTTTAGGGAAGATACTGGGACTGCTGATGATGCACATGACCTTCCTCTCTTGATGTCCATGACAGTCAATGTGGTTTTCATGGCCAGATGAAGGGTAAATTGAAGCGGAGGGCAGGAACATTTGCTTGTCATATTTTTAGACCTCTGAAGCTGCACTAGGACTTCTTAATCTGAAATTAGAAGAAATCAAATTTCATGCTTTCATGAATTAAAAATTTTCATTATCCTTTCTGAATTTTCTTTTTTTTCAAGCCAGGAAGACTGGTGGTTGTAGAGCGTAATGTTTGCTAAATAGGGCATATATTAGGGGTCTTCTGTTCATGTTCAGGACAGTGAATACTGCTTTTGCATTATGGTAAAATTCTGCAAGCTCTCTGTTCTTCACAGAAGAAGTGGTAAGAAATATATGGATTCAAATCTTGAATTAAGAAGTAACTAGACTAAAAATGATTTAAAAAGCTACTTTCATCAGAGTTTCAAAGGAAAGGAAGTGAAATACAGTTTTGGAAGTGAACTAATTTTATTCCATAGAAAGTAAACCGTAGTATCATATTTCTCCCAATATTATTACAGCTGGGAAAAAAAGACATGATACAATTGTTTAAGTACTTACAGTCACCATCTACGTGTCATTGCAGGTGTTTTGTTTCTTTTTGGACTTAGAGACATAACTTTTTAGCTAACTGTCATTTCACAGAGGACATCATTTTTCTACAGAGGAATGGCTCCATTCCCAGGACAAATTTTTTGTTCAGGAGGCTTTTGAAGGTGACAGGATTTTGGAGGTTGCTGTTACATCAGAAAGGCATGAGAGAGCTGGCTAGTAGTCTTTCCTAATCACTATTTTTTAATTCTCACTGCTTGAGATATTGATGCTGAAGACAGAAAAAGCTTCCTGAACAGACTCTAATGAGCAAATTTACAATTTAAGAAAGTGTCACAGTGTAATGCAACTTTCTTTTTGTTCTCCTTTTAGATTGTTCCAAAAACTTTGAATCCTCAGTGGAGGGAGCAGTTTGACTTTCATCTCTATGAAGAACGAGGTGGAATTATTGATATTACCGTGTGGGACAAAGATGTTGGCAAAAAGGATGATTTCATTGGCAGGTTTGTCTAATTCTAGCCTTCTTGGTCTGTGGGGAGAAGTCCGTGAGAGAGGATGATTAAAATGAGCCTTGCCATTGAAACTGTTTCTTATGACCATTTGTTCTTGGTTTCTTTTTTGAGTTTTTTTCTTAAGTCTGGGGAGAATTTTCTGCAATGTTCCAGTACAATTTATTGCATTGGTGTAATTCTTTACATTGATGATGTAATATAAATTCTATTGGCCAGTAGGTGGCAGCTTTTACCAATTGATAGACTCAGGTTTTTAAAACAAAAATCCCCTGTTTAGAGCAATCTCTAAGATGCAGGAGGCTCCATACAGAAACATCCAGCTTGAAGTAGAAACAACTCCTGACCTGATGCTTGAGACCAAATTTATGCACCAGCCTTTTTGGTAAATGAAAATAGAGTTGAACCACTACACACATATTTTGAGATAAAGGATCATTCACCTAAGTCATATTCAGGGAAAGGGAATCTGCCTGGGAGTTCAAGAGGAAGCTTATATTTGTATGGCTATACTCCATTTTACAAAATAGGAGATGGCATTAACTGTTAGCTAAAAGGGGAAAAAAATGTCTTGTGCTTATAGCTGCTACAAAGTAAGTGCTGTTTGGAAAGCTCAGACATTTGTTTACTTCATATTTTCCTTGATATCCATGCATTCATAATAATAGTATTAATAATTAGTAATTACTAATTCTATATATTTTTATTGTTTCTATTGAAGCTGCTTTCACCATCACTTTCACATGTTATCATATGATAACTATCAATATTTTGAGGTAATGTACTAATTTAGTCCTAATTCAACATGTTATATACCTTGGGAAAGTATTTCAGGTTTTTTTTTCATTCTAAGCTTCTTATGAAAATCTGGTGAGATTCAAAGTTTTCATGAGTGATTTTTCAGAGCATTGTCATCTGAGCACCACTTCCTGAAATCTTGCTTGATTTTTTTTGACCCCTCGGTCGGTGTACATATAATCCCTCTTCAGTTTGTCCTTGCAGACCCTGCCTCATTTCACCTTCTGTTGGTACCTTATCTCTGGTAATGTAACCTGCAAAAAAATTATTCTCCAAGGAGATTTCCATGTAAAACTGTCATTTGTCAAGCTCAATCTGAATACAAAAATAGGTCTTAATATTCCCCCTCCCTGATATTCTTTTCCAGTCACTGCAGATAAAAATCACCAACATCTGACAGCTCCATTTAATGCTGACCTCTCTTCCCCAGTTTCTCCTTTCAAGGCTGTCCCTAAAAGCTGGAAATATTTTGTTGCACACGCTACAGACTTGCTCTGTGTGTGTGTTATGGCAAGTGTGTATTAGTTTTTAAAAGCACAACTGAGTTGTGCTCCTTGATTAAAGTCGATGGCTTTCAAGATACACATAAAAAGTTTAATGTTTTCATTCAGGTTCCAGAAGAAGTGGTGATGAGGTTGTGGGAGGGAAACAAAAGACTTCCTGGTAGCATTCTATCATTGCTCAAGAATGGAGGGTAATCCATTCCATCTTGCTGTGATTTTCCTGCTTGCTTGAATAATGTGCAAACAGCAGCTGTAATGTTATGTAAGAATATTTCTATTAAATGCAAATTAAAACAACTATTTCTTGAAGATGTCCTCCCTGGCCAAAATGTGCCTAGGGACAAGGCACACTAGATTAAAGAACTGACCAAACTGAGAAAAGGTTTCCCAGGTGGAAGGTAGAAGGGAAAAATTCCAGGATCTTCCTGAAAAATAGCACAGAAAACCTGTGGTTTTTGTTTGCTAAGCTCAGTTACTTGCAAATTCTATTCCAAATCAGAATGCTTCAAACTCTTCCGGAATAATACCATGTCTCAGCTGCACTTTTGTGAAATTAAAGAAGTGGGAAATCAAGAACACAGGCTTCTGTGGGCCTTGTATATGTTATTGTCCTTGTTAGGCTGGAGCATGGTAAGGGCAGATGAAAGCTGGGAATGTGACATGGTAGCAATGGTGTGTGCTTGCAACACCTTGCAATCCATTTCTGAGGGCAGAAAAATACGGGAAAGATGTTTGAGAGGGTCGAGAACATGGAAGTGAGATTCTGGTTTTCGGATGGTGAAGATGAAAGTGGAAGGGGTGGCTTGTAAGATCCCCCTGTAAGAGGGAAGGAAGGAAGGAAGGTCTTCCTTGTGAGAGGGAGGAAGATGTTAAGTGTTGGAGTGACAGTATGGCATCCTAGTTCAGAAAAGTGAAAGGAGATGTCTGTCACAGAAGTAGCATACAGCTCTGTCTTCATGTTGATGCCCAGGCATGTTGAAATTAAATACTGTCTGGTTGATTTCCATTCTTAACTTGGAACATTTTATGTTTATAAAATACAATTGAATTTCAATTGTGTGCATTCTCCATGAGAGTTTAAAGGTTGTAGCAGCATGTGAACTTCCATCTCAGAATATTCTAAAAAACCCCAAACCCTAGAACCAATTCAGTGTTTATTTCAGTATTTCAAAAGCCTAGGAAAAGACCTCATACAAGAGCTTTGAGGAAAATATATTTCCAATCATGCGCTGATTTGTATGAGAAAACACTATTCTTGACTAGAACTGAGCTGCATTTTATAGTAGATAAATTCTGCCATCCTTCTGAATATAGCTTTTTTTAAAAAAAGCAATTAACATTTCAGGACAAAAAAATGAGGTCTAGAAATTCTTTTTATTGAAAGCATCCGGAGCTAAAGCCACATGGGCTGCCTTCAGCATTTAAAGAAATGTATAGACTTGCATAAGTGGCATTAGTTATTGCTTCATCTGATAAGTAGAAATATTTATGTGTATATATTTTTTCAGTGTGAATGTATTTAATATTCACATATTTTTGCTGTCAACAAATAATTTATGTTCTATATTGAGTCAGTATGCTCCTGTGATTAAAAATGTACTGCAGTAAGTTTATGTAGGTAATACTAAGACCAAAATGAAGGCGATTTTAATCGTCATGTAATTATTTAGCTTTCTTATCATTTATGTTTTTGAAGGCAATTCTGACTGTCACCTTTACGATAATCAGTTAATAAATCCTCATGAATGTTACACCTTTATGCATAGCACTAATCTGAACAAATGGGCTGCTGACAGCTGCAATAAATTGCTAAGAATGAGTGCTGTCAGAGAACAAGTTGTTTCTGTGAACATAGAGAATAAGTAAATCCCATGTCATGCAATTTTATTCAGCTGAAGTTATTTGCAATCCAGTGCAGTGGGATTTATAGCATTATTAATTGGTATGAAAAATCACATTTATCTTTAAAATGACATTGACTTTAGCTTTTATTTTGTGCCAGGATATTACTGCTGACTTCATCTATATCTATTTTCATAAGTATTTATAGATGCTATTGTCTTTTTTCCCATTTGATGCAAATTAAGAAAAAAAGACCTTGTATGTAACGAATTCATTAAGGCTATGTATTAATTTTGTCTATAGGAAAGTCTAATTTCCCATATTCTCTCTAAATATTGACACAAATATTCAGATTGATTTTGTGAGCATCCATATGTTGTGAAATATAAAAGTTAAAATACTGAAAATTATTTATTTAAGTTTATAATACCTAATCTGTAATCCCTCTTCTGCTTAGGGTTTTTTTTGTGGTAAAAAAACCATAGAATGGATTTTTGGGTGTACATTAATACAAATTATATGTGACTATGATTCTCTGATTAATCTGAAAGCATTGGAATATGTTATCCAATTTCTAAAGTAAAGTGAGATTTTATTTCAAAAATACTAAATTAACAAAGTGCTTATGGTTCAGGCTTTTCTCCCCCCACTGACATTTTTGTAATTTTGCTGTGGGGATCTGAGCATTATCATAGAGAACTGAGTTGTATATGAGTACTCCAGCATGCATGTGAATCTGGGTGAATGACACTAAATATGCTACTGCAAGTGTTTCTTCCCAGATCTTTTTCTAGAGGTGTTGTGGAGACTGTGGGCTATATTAAAATATTTGCAATTTTCTGTTGCTGGAGAAGAAAGTTTTAAATAGTATTTGTGAAGTCCATGTTAATGTTAAAATTGCCAAGTCATGAAGTTTTCTCAATTTTGCAAAACTCTGTAAACAAGTTGGCTTCCTCTTGAAATGTAACTAGTACTTTATTATGCTGGTCTTTCAAAAATATTTTTTGCATTGCAGTTTGAAAATTTCTGCATGTGGAATTTTGGAAAAATGTATTATAGTAAAAATGTAAGCATAATGATCAATATGTTGTAATTTTGACTTGATGTGTGTGCACATGAATTACAGCAATGCTATGCAAGCACAGAAGAGCATACAACCAGTAGTCTGTGTGTATAATCATTTGTTGATTATACATGACAACTAAATTTAAATTAATTGCAGATGCATTACTTGATGTAAATTAAGATTATGCCTGAAGCATTAAAATCTAAAAGTGCTACTGCCAGGTCTGCCTTTGAAAAATCCTGTGATGTGCTGAGCCGTCTCCATTTCTGATCGTTGTCAAAAGGAGACAGATGTAATACCGCATCTCAAAATTTGGCCTTTAGGTATTCCATACCTTATTTATTCCTATCTCAGCACATCTTTAATCTACTGATGCAGAGGCACTTCTGTTCTGCTCCAAAGCCAAAAGAGTTTCAGTTTTTACTCACAAATCTTTGGTAACTTTCTCTTACCAGATACTTTATTATTTACAGCTCTTACTGACAGTTGTTATTGTTGTGTTCTGACATGAAATTGATAGCATTCTCCAAAGTATGCTGAGATACAGAATGCTGCCTGCAAGCTGGGCTGTTTACGAATCCTTCTTCTGACCCTGTCTTCTCACATATGGAAGTCTACTTCTTGAAGACTGGCAAAATAAAAGGAAGGGAGAAGGAAATACCAAATGGCCAGTTTAGACATGAGAACCATGACAGTGTGTAAAAAATGGTGAAGAGTGCAAATACGGTTTTGTGATGATTTATGAAAGGTACAGATTGGAGCTGTGTGAAAACTCTTGCAAAATTTCTTGGGCTAACTAGTGAGGAGAGAACTACATAGGGAGACATAATGTTTATCAAAGCAATAAACTGATTTAGCAGAAGAAAGTGTTAATTCTGCTGCAGAGAAATTAGACCAGTGACAGCACTAACAGTCTGTAGTATGTGGTTGTGCCATGGGGACAACCTAGGAAATATCACATCAGAAACTAATCATAAGTAATTTCTGCCTGTGCAATATCAAAAATAAATCAGTATTTTTATAGTGAAGAACTATGCTTAGGAAAAAGTTAATCTGTCATTTCAAAATCCATCAGCAGGTTATTGTAGCATGGACTGTATTTCTTTTAGCAAGCAGTAAACAGTAATTCTGTATTCAGGTATTGCTTGGTGACTGGTGAAATTGTATTTCATAGAGCTCTCATATTTCTGTTACCGTGACTGATTTACCCCAAACTGCAGGACTCTTTCCTGCCTTCCATGTGTTGCTACATGGCAACTGACAGCCCTGTTCTTCAGGTACTGCTGAGGTCTTCTCTTCCAGCTGCCCAGGGATCCTCTCCAGCTTCCCCAGCTAAGCACCTCTCTTGTCCTTAGTCAATGTCCTACTTAGCTGAGATACTGTCTCATACCCCTTTGGGAGCTTCCCTGGTTTTCAATCTAACACCTCTATCAACCACTTACCACAAGCATCATGTGGAGTCCATAATTTAATTTCTTTCTCATTATCTTTACAGTTAAAAATGTCACGCTCCGATTCTTCCAAGAAATTCACATTAGTGCAGTCAACACTCAGTGTTTCTGAGATGTGTCATTTTCTGCTAGTGCTTTGCAAAATTTTCCCTCTCCTTTTGTTTCTTGGTTTTACTGGAACATTTTGCTCTGCTCATAAAGGATGTGGAGTCTCACAAATTGTAGCAGTTCATGCCTTGCTGCTTCTGATGTGTGTCCAGCTCAGTTCTAATTGTGGAATCACACAGTTTCCTCTCCTTGGCATCCTTTGGAGCAGCATAGACCTGGATCACAGTGGAGTTAAAAATCTGTGTTCCTGAACAAGTCATGATGGTAATTAAGTTGCCTGGTTTGTAGCCAAGTGGTGCTTTTCTGTCCCTATCACTTAGGATTGTGCCAGTTCCTCTTTTATGCTTTATTTTGTCATGTGAGAAAACGATCTCACTATCTGCTGTCTCTCACTTCCCTGGCCACCTGGCTTTTAAGAGGCCTTCTATGTCATGTCGCTACCTTTGTAATTCATTCATTAGCAAGAATATTTCACCAGGGTGCCAACACAGTCTTACATTCCAGGTTCTGTTAGAACTAAAGAGGGGAGGTGATTTTTACCTGTTAGACATGCTGATAATAAAATACTACATATAGTTCTGCCTTCCACACTTTAAAAAGGATGCAGGAGAATTTCACTGGATCAGAAAAGTTACAAAAAGTCATTTGAGGGCTGTAGGAGATATGTTCCTAGGAAATGTATAGGGAGCTGAAAGTGTTTAGCATATCAAAAGGAAGATCAAGAAGAGATATGATTATAGTGTATGAGTTCCTTCACTAGAAGAAAACATGAAACACTAAAGGGTTTTTCAACTAGTAAGGAAAGGCATAAAAAGAACCAAAGGCCAGATATATTCAAATTAAAAATAAATCTGAAATATATTTCTAAAATTTTGTGTGATTAACACGCTGAACACAGTTTCAGACAAGTGGTTGATTCTCCTTGAACCTTCAAATCTTCCTCCGTGGGAGCTGTACCCTGTTTTTGAACAATTCATCTGTGATAACTTTGGCACATGAGCTTGATGCACTTTTGTGGTTTTTCTCCCTTCTGTTCTCATAAGACCTGAAAATCCAGCTACACATGGTGCCTGTAGTGTTCACATGCAGAACTGAGAGGTGGGATACATACCCCTACGTCTTTTTCTGAAAGGCCAGCCAGCCAGCAAAATTGTTCCAGTGCTCCTGCCCACCACTTGAAGTGCTGAAACCAATGTGCACTGAAGGGGCCATACAGCATGGAAGATATAGAAAAACTCAAACTGCCCTAAAAACTACAGTTACTTGCAATATGATTTATAGTCATGCTTGGAAATCTGTCTGTTGAGTTAACGGCAATTTTTTGTCAATAATTCTTAAGTCTGATCTCATCACAGGTGGAAAAAGTCTTTGCCTCTACCAGTAGATATGTAAATAATAATTCCTTAAGAAACAGGATTGTACAAAGTTGGTATTTTCTCATGTTTTCAAAGTGACAGCTGCTGGTCATATGCAGCTTATGGTGCATTCTGCACCACTTTCTTGTAATGTACAAGTTCACCTTCATCCTCAAAGCATTTTTGTCCTTCATGGAGACAGGCATTGTAGGAAACAAACATCTTTTTAGAGAACATCTTAACTGATACAAAATTCAGCATTGCCAAAGATTTAAAGCTTGGAATACTTGAATATAATTCCTGTAAAATATTAAGGGACATTGTCAGCTTGAGCTTTCCAAAGATATTTACATTTGGAAAGCAGGTGTTTTCCAAAGAGATGCTTATTTTTGGAAGTATTTTGTTAGTTTCAGTCCTTCTAAGGAAATGTAGTATAAAAAGGAGTTTTGTGGTTTTCCTGTTGGAGTCTGTCAAGATTAATCTGTGATAAGGTCAGCATTTAGGTAATACCTTAATAACCATATCCTTCACTTTTTTTGGTCCCATACAAAGATTTGGTGAGGTCACAGGAGAATGAACAAAAAATGATAAAATTTTTTGTCATTTTTTTTTTAGGATAACTTGGCATGAGATCAAACAAAGTTGATTTTTTATCATGAAAAAAAATCAACTACTAATGGGAAAAAATTGCAGTTTTCCTTACCTTGGCTGCAGATTGGAAAGTTTTACCATGTTACTGAAATGTGTGTGCTGTAAATACACTGCCCTTGGGCTGGTGCCCCTTAAGCCTCCGCATGTTCAAGTTAAGCACATGTGAACTGCATCTCCTGCAAGGCTGGGGCAGAGCACTGGGCATGGGGTGAGAAATCTGCTTTCACCTGACCATGTGTGCATAATGACGCTCTTAACATGGACTTCTGTAAAGCACAAAGGTGACAGTCCTTAATGGAATAACCCTATATTTTTATCAAATTTTCTAAGGGACCTTGAGAGAATAATTTTCCTTTAAAATGGTTAAGGCTTTTACTGGAAAAAATTTTCCAGATCACTTCCTACATTTGTATGATTTTAGGAAATAATGAGCTGGTGATAGCCTGTTCATGAAGATTTATCAAGCGGGTGATAGATACGTATTTCTCAGGTGATCTGTTCTAGATGTGGTGCTATTAGGAATATTTCATTGCTGTAGCAAATGTGCACAGGTAAAATCGAATTAGTAGTTGGTTATTTTAGCCTAAATAAAAAAAACCAAACAACTAGACTACCCATGTTGTTAAAGTGTTGTAGCTTCAAGAATTGAAGAAATTGGATCTAGTAGCCCTGATGTAGACCTTGTAATTTTACACTCATTGCTTTTTTCTGATGGATATATGTGGGATAGCTTTTGTTGCCTGTTTTTGAGTGAGGAGTGGATTATTTCTTCATTTCTAGTATCGTACTGGCCTTCTGTTTCCTTTACTGATTTTAAGAAAGTTTAGACTGGTTCTTTAAATGTTTATTGGTTGAAGACTCAATATTGTTGCTGAGTCCTATTTTTGAGGGGTATCTGTTTTGAAATAAATTTTTGAAGAGTACTTAATATCAGAGATGTTTTAACCTACTGCAGCTTTGAATGCTTGATTACAATATTTGTTGTCTTAAGGAGGGCTTTAAATTCCTCACTTCATCATAAATAAGAATTTGACTGTTTATATACATGTACCAAACTTGTATTGATTATCAGCCTGCACTGATAGCAACAGCTTTTTTTTTTTTTACTATTGCTAATTTAATTTCTCACTCCTTATCATCCAAAGAGTTCAAAGTAGAAGAAAAGCATTAAGCACAGTGCTACATAAGTTAGAAATTTTTTCATTGTAAAATAATTGAACCTTGTTACTGTATGAGCTTTGCAGTAGTTAAGTGAACTGCATAACAGGCAGTAAATGTCTTTAAAAAAACAAAAGACAGTTTTCCTGTAATAAATTTGATCTGCCGGTGATAGCACAATGCTCATTTTACAAGGCTGCATTTATTCTCATAATTGGCTATTTCCTTTCCTTAAATGGCTATATTTTCATGTCTGCCACCTTTTTCTCAGTTTATTGGCCCTGCAGTGACAACATTATCTTTGTCTTCAAAATCAATTGACATTTTATGAGAAGAGTTTGCTAGATATTTAGTTTAGTGAATTAGTGTCATATAGTCCATGTGCTTGTCACATTAAATAATCTCTGTTGAAAGTGGAGTACACTTTGACTAACTTATACATAGAATATATAAATTTATTTTATTTCAGTATTATTGGTGTTTTTATTTAGAGCATAAAGTTGGGAAAACTCATTTTGGGATACTATAAGCATTCCAATTAGTGCTTTTTCACAGAAATTCCTGTCCAGTGCAAGCTGGCGTTAAATTTGACACAGACATTGAATTTCTATACATGCTCAGAGTTGCAATTTAGGAAAGCTGAAACTTGTGCATTGTACAATTTAAAGTATTAAGACATCTAAGCTGTGGGCAGACTAATCAACAGTAAGATATTGTTTTATTTGAAAGGTTATCGTCAGCTCTTGGGTAGCAGAGATACTCCTTTTCCTTCCATCCTTTGATTTACATTTCTAAAGATGTTGTGAATCTGTTTCTGCTGTCTGGCATGTATGGAATCATTCTTCATTAGCTCAGTGTATGGTACAGCCAGAGGTATTTGGAAGGGGATCAAGCAGGGCAGATTTGCTTCAGCCACTCTGCACACACTCTGCAGTGTGGTGTAGACCCTGCCCATTACAGCCTGAGACATTCTATATAGGGGGTTGTGGCATCAGGTTTTACCTTGGCTGCCTGCATGAGGATTTGACCCATATACAGCTTACTGCATGAGAGCTGAGCCTTTCATAAGTGCATAAGTTGAGTTTTTCTGTACTCAGTCATCTTTATGCCATCACAATTAAGTCCATGTAGAATTTTATTTTTTACAAAAGGGTTTTTACTGTTGCTAGGTGAAAACTGTTCGCATGAAAACTTACAATTTATATCTATACAAGACGTGTAATTAAAAGTAAAATTTGCATCCAAGCTGGATTTTCTAAAATTTTCTTTGACTTCATTTGAGTAAAGAATATTAGCTATTCTTGTCTCTAGAGTTTTTACATTCTTATTAATATTGTTTTTTTCACTTCAAAACTGTGTAGCTCTGAAAAAAAAGAAACAAGCATCATGGGTTAAAGCTGAAGAGAAAATAAGAATTTTCAGAAGCTGAGTGGGAGTTTCTGCTTACTTGGGTTTTTTGTCCGTTTGAATGCAAGCGAGCCATTGTGCTCTTGTTTGATGTGAGAAAAACCACATGCTGATGGAGAATGTGTGTTTCTAGGTGCCAGGTTGACCTCTCGACCCTGAGTAAAGAACAAACCCACAAGCTGGAGATGCCTCTAGAGGAGGGAGAGGGATACCTGGTGTTGCTGGTCACTCTCACAGCCTCAGCTGCAGTCACTATCTCTGACCTCTCCATCAACTCCCTGGAGGACCAGAAGGAGCGAGAGGAGATACTGAAGAGATATGTATGAAGTTTTCTTTCATCCTTTGTTAGCAAAACACTGGCCTATAAAAAAAAAAATAACTATAATGAGGGGAAAATATATGTATATCTCTTCTGTTCTAATCATACTTAGCCAATCACTCAAACTAGTTATTAATGCACAAGTAGTTACAGCCGGAACAGGTAACATCCAGAAGGCTACAAATGCTCTTCATACAATAAGGTTATTATTTACATGGTAGTTGAACTGTTTGATAAGGTGTCACATAATGAGGGTAATTTTACTGCCTTGCAGATAATTTTTACTAATGACAAAATGACTAAGGGATCATTCAGCAACTCGACAGTTTCTAGTGATTGTTTATGCCAAAAAATTTGAGGTGCAGATGATTTTCAGCTTTTTTGGGTGTCATCTGTTAAAGGGCAAGAAAACTTTTTTTTATCTTCATATTAGAGGCTGAAGGGCATAAAAATAATTTTTTCAAACAATGTTTCCATTCTAAAATATTCTGAAGCAGATTATTTTAATTTCCCAGCATCCTCACATTACACAGAATCTTTGTAGTTTTATCAAAGCAACAGAGAGGGGAGCTCTTACTCCATCATTTGCTAATACCTAAATCACTAAAAGTAACTGTCTCACTACACATGAAGGAAGAAAGAAAAAAATGCTATTTCCACTTGCAATTACAAAGCTTTTATTGTATAATGCTGCCAGGTGTTTAGAAGGGCTTCTCTAGATACTCAGCCATTAAACCAAGCTCTGACTATCAAAGAGGTTGCTTAATTTATTTTTAAGATTTAAAAATATTCCTATTCTATGACGGACATCCTTTCAATAACTGAATTTAATAAAGATGTACCTTATCAGCCCGTGCAGATAACATGAAGTCCTAGTACTAATACTGTACAATATTCTTCAAACAGATTAGCAGGATGTGTGCTTCAGCAAATTTATTCTGTCTATCTCCACTGAATCAGCTGTCTGCTAATGCTTGTACAACTCATACACCAATAGTGTTATCATAAACACAATTTAATAGAGGTGACTTAGTGAGGCTAAATATAATATTCCAAAATGAACTGAAAGCTAAGGTATTGTCCACCATCTCTGAAAAATATTTACAATTAAGAGTGTTACTGCACATTTTGGAATCCACCAAGGCAGTCTGTGGTTGTCAAAATAGGTGTCTATAAGTAGAATAATTTTTTTGATGGATATGTTTTTGAGGTGCCATAGTTCCTGCTACCAGCAGCAACAATAACATATTTCTGTGGCTTATTCTGTGTGATGATACGGCAGACAAGTGATACTGATGGTTTTGATTATTTCAGTAGCAGTATAGAAACATGTTATGACTGTATCATTAATAATTTTTCCTAAATCCTCAATTTTTTGTTCCCAGTGTAAAGCATAATTATGTGGTATAAAATTGATCTGGTTTATTCTTGTTTCTTGGAAATACAAGGATATGTGTCTGTTCATATATTTACATGGGTGTATGCATTTCAAAACATTTACATTTTAAGAAGACATTCATATTGCAGAGGTATGCATTTCTCATGATGTGTTTCTGAAAATTGTGGCATTTAAATACTTTTTTGATAAATTCCACTGTTTTTATTAAAATTACCAGCACAAGAAAAAAATTACCAAGATTAACTTAATTCAAGTAGTTTGCTTTCACTGATAGTCACTTTGACTTTGGTATTCATATCTGCACTTCAGAACTAATGCAAAGACAACACATGCAAGTAGCAAGATGCAGAGCTCCCTGTTGAGTGGCTGTATTTTGGGGTTTATTTCTTCTCAAAAAATCTAACTTTCATTTGAGAAATGTATTTTGCACCCTTTCTACAGCCAAAAACAGTTAATGAGCTGACCTTGCCATCAGATCAAATAGCCTTAGAAAATGACTCTATTACTGTCACTTAACCATTTGTAGCTGAACATCAGAGCCTTACAAATTAAACAGGCATTACTGTTTGAACCATTATTTTACCACAATTGTCTGAAAAGATTAATTCCTTTTGGGGTGAGGAGGGGGGCACATTAATGGGTACAGACCAAGAGAGATTGTATGACCTTTTCAGAACTGGTGTGCTGAACTCATGGTCCCCCTTGTCACAGTTTAAAAACCAGAGGAGCTAGTTTAGAGAAGTTGTTAGCATTCCATTTTTATTATGACATTTCACAGTCATCCGATTTAATGTCCCTTGACCAGATTGTCCACTGTGAGACGATGGGCTTGAAATGTTATTTAGAGCACTGATAAAAGGTGAGCAGTTCTAAGATGACAGCAAGTCATAAGGCTGGTGGTGTGACATTAATTTTCTCCATAACAGAGATGGAATAAGACGTCATGGTGACAAGCTGTCAATCAGTACTAGCCCCTCAGTGTATCTCAATGCCATGGGATGGGGTATTGCTTCTCCCATAATAGAGCTGAACTGAGATGCTCTTCCTGACAGCTGCTGCAGCCATACAGAAAATATATTATACAGCCTTTCATTAAAAAAATAAAGAAGACTCATCTCCAGAGCATTTCAATCTTTTCCCATCTATTGAGGGCTGAAAAGATTCCCAGCAAATCACAGATTCCTCTGCCATGGAAATTTGAGGCTTCAGAAACTATGCGGATTTTTGGTACCTTCAACAATAATCATAAATAAGAAGGCAGAATATCATCTGATAAATCATTACTTAAAGTTATGTATTTAAAGTAATGTGTTAAAGTAATTTGCTTCTCCAAGAGCCTCTGTTGCGGCATTGTGTTCATTTTCATCATCTCCCCAGTCAGTATGTGCAGTAAATGAATCTAAGCCTCCTACTTTCTGGAAATAAAGGTTCAAAAATTTTGTGGGATTCTGACAAAGGTGGCAAAGCAAAAGACAGCACTGTCACCCTTTTGAAGAGTGGGCTAACCAGGATGAAATTTGGAGAAAGGGGACTATATGGCATCATAGGAAGTGGGTGCCGTCTCTTTTCTTGCTTTGTATTTGGCTTTTGCTTTGCTCTATTTCTACAGTTTGGTGCTTGTTTTGGTTGTTGGGAAACTTGGGTAGAATGTGGAAACATTTTTGTAAGTCCTATAATTTTTATCATGCTATTACAGCAGAATTATCTCTGTTCTGGTAATTCTGATAGGAAGCTCCCAAACACTGATCATCATTGTAATAAATGGGGTACCAAGATGCTTTTGAATTATACCAGTGCTATCTGTAATACCATCTCAGCTACCCTCAGCTTGTAAGCACATAAACAAGGGGTTGAGTGTGTGCTTATTAAAATTGACCATCAGTATTTTGAAGTCATATTTATGATTATTCTCTTATTAAAATTGGTAAAAATGCATTCACTGTTATCCCATTATAATATGATGCATGTGTATAACATATGGGCTGCTACACTTAGATTTTTAAGTTCAGTGTAGCAAGGTCAAATCTTCACTGTAAACAGTAAATGGTCAGCTGGGGTTTGTGAAATTAGTATCAGTGTGATTTAACTGTTAGAATTGTCTTATTAATAGAAAGACAGGGATGCATATTATATGTCTAACATCTTCATGGATAGATTTTCTGTGCAAAATCATACTGTTTTTGCAAGCTGACATTTAATATTTCATTTAAGCAGCATCTGTGGTATTTAGATTCAGTGATGTAATTTATTCTCATTTTCCATAACAGTAAATTTTGCTTCTGTAATAAATTAAGGAATTGTTGATTTGATTTTTTTTTGTCCTGATGCTTGCTTTCTGTAGAAATCTGGACATTGTCATAGGCAGTGGAAAAACTTCCACCACATTAAAATTTTAGAGAAGACTGTAGGCATTAAACACATTAGTCCAGATTTAAAAATATTTCAAAATAAAGGTATGGGCTAATATTTATGAATAAAACTTGAAAAACCAACCAAAAATGTGACCACATATATAGATTTGCAAATTTAATTTTAAGTTATTTTGGAGTTCCTCCCCTAGGTTATCTAAGAACTGAACAATAAAGCCAGACTAGTTATTAATTGATTTCAGATTCGAAGTTGCATTACATGTTTTATCATTTAAAACTCTGCAAATTTTAAATAATACTAATAGCTAGAGTTTGAGAATTATAGCATGTCACACCTAATTAATGCAATACTCCCAGTTTGTTAGTTTTAGTTACTTGAAAAAAGAGCAGCAGTGGAACATGGTTTTTAATAAGCTTTCTAAATCTGTGTTGGGTGAATAAATGCAAGTGTTAGTGTAGTGAACTCTTTTTTCTTCCTCTTCTTAATGCATGTATATATTGAAGAAATTTATGCTAAAAATATAATGATTTATGGTAAGAGCTTTCTGCCATGGAATTTGAAACATATTTAATTATTTTTTTATCTTTTCTGCATGTGATTATTATGAACATTATTAAGTTGTTGTTATCCTCTTTTGATTGCTTTTGCTGATGTTATTCACAAACTTATATAGGTGTATTGGTATATACAAGCTTGCATGTAATAGTCAGCTACAAAAATCTATATTGGCCCTAGGTCACTGCTCAAGATAATATTGGAGCCATCAGAGGGAAAATGTGAACATAGATCTTGCAAAATAACTCAGGGAGAGGAGTTGTTTCATTTTTTGTGTTAATTTCTAAATATACTGCTAGAATTTCAAATTTTGAAGGACAGTTATTTCCACAGTACTTGGGGATTAATTCACTAGAATTTGTGTTATATTTAATCAATAATATTCTAACTTTTCCTTTGTAATTTTCATTGATAAGTTAAAAGTTGCAAAATATAGGAAGAAATGCAAACATCTTCACACTCTTCAGCAAATAATATTTAAAAGTCTGAGTATGTAGACAGATTTATAATAATTTACATCTGGACTAGGGAGGAGAATATTAATATTGCTTTTGGTTTGTCTCTTTTGCAATCCAGAATTATTTTTCTTTTTATTATTTTTTAGAGTCCAATGATGATGTTCCATAACATCAGTGATGTGGGATTTCTTCAGGTGAAGGTTATCAGGGCAGAAGCATTGATGGCAGCTGATGTTACAGGCAAGGATTCATTTAGTTTCTGTGACACTGAATATCGTAGTAAGATCTGGTGTTTTTAGAACTGGGGAAAAAAGTGCTTAAAACAAATGTTCATCTACACGTTATGTTCTGCTTGTGTACTTTCACCTTCTGCTCATTAAGAAAAAAATCTAAACAGAAATGAAAGTTTTGTAAGTAAGGCAGCAAGTCATTCTAACGCTAGCAGAGTCCTGTGTAGGTTATTTCTGATAAAGGTGAGTTACATATTTTTTCTCCATCAGACATCCTATAAGAATTACATAGAAGAAATCTGTTTTAATAGATGAAGCTGTTCAAAATTATCAACATTATGTTCCAAGGGACAAGGCAAATAAAGTGTTCCAGACTTAGATACTACTTGAAAGTTGTTGCCAAAAGAACCATTTGAGATCTGTCAGATATTTAGCAAGACTGCTGTCGGTTTCAGACAGTTCAACTGAATGCAGTTTTCTATAGCTACTGCTCATCTTTTTAAGATAAGGAAAATAAATTTTTTTTTTTTTTTTAGTTCTATTTTATAAGTTGAATGGTTAATTTAACATGTTGCTTTGCAAAATACAGAAAAAGTATTTTAGGCATACTGACCATATTTATCCAGAAGTGTCCAAGTGCCACATTTCCTCTAAGTACAATTACCTTCATACTGCTTGAGTTGAATGGAGCAAAATGAGAGGCATCTGTGTCAGAAAATAGCCATCTCTGCTTTAAAATAATAATGAAGATTTTAAAAAATGGGAAGAAAGTAAAAGGAAAATAGAATAAATGTTCTGTTAAACAAGCAGATACAGATTTAGAGCATCTTACTTGATATTTAGTAGGTTTTTTTGATAATTAACATGACTACCAGTATTTTAGAGAAGGTAATAGTGCAAACATTTTATTGCTGAAACTGATCATCCAGTTTGTGGCACACAAAATAACAGATTCTATTTTTGGTGAGGTTGTAGAAATACTTCTAAAGATCCCTCCATCTGGTTTGACCTTATAATCCAATGTTGTCTGAACACAGAGAGAGATTAAGTTATTCAGGGACAAATGGGATAATTCAGTCCCTGATCTCGTTCAGTTTTTGACTTTTCCAAATCAACATGTTATTTGTGCTGGTTGAACAATTATTTTGGAAATACATTTGATTCAATTAAAGATGTATAGAGCTAGCAAACATTTTCAGACATTATATTTAGCATGACAGAAAGGAAGATGGGGAAGAACACTTAGTATCTTCCCTTGTTAGTAAGAAAAAGCATTTATATAGCGATGTATTTTGTAAGATGGCTGCACATTCCATATGTGATAGAAATCTTGTATATTCTGAACAAAAGTAACCGGGTATTTTGAAATGAGGATGAGGTGGTTATATTATCTACTGTTGTAGTTTATAGCTATTTTTAGTAACTTGTATTTATGTACAGGTCATTAATTTTAAATTAAACTTTGAATAGTAATAGTGAGAAATATAGTAGGTGTTTGGTGATTGTCAATAAATCATGTTTGCAAAAATTATGTAAAAACTTGACTCACCTTTATTCAACTAAGTAATTAGTGTGGAGAGTGCTGTCATCAGTGGTGTTACTTACACCACTAAGGACTGCTTCTATGAGTTAAAGCTAAGGACTGGTTTGCTCATCTTACTGTATTGTGTTTTCAGAGTTAATCTTTTGTCCTTGAGTCTGAAAAGTAGGTAGAACAACTGAATGGTATCTGTGTTTTGCTCTGTTTCCTGTCTGCTAACCATATCCCATTTCACTTCCAGGAATCTTTTCATGTGAAGTAATAAATCAAAATTTATTAGTTTGAGCTGAGTAGATTTTTTAAATCCTTAACATTCCATCATTAAACATAATCAGAGAGGGAAAAATATTTCTGTAATCTTTTAAGTAGTCATCAATCCTACTACTATTGCAAGGATTTTTTTTCCCCTTCCAAAATGTGACATTTTTCCTTTGTACCATCCATTGAGCAGCATTGTTACACTGTACTAACTCTGTGTGAATAAAGAGCAGTTGAGACTCTTGTTGAATGAGTGAGTAAAAAGCACAAATTACTTTTTAATGAAACCCTCAATTCCACTCCTTTCCTCAGAAAGCTCACAGCTTCCCTCAGCAGAATGCTACTACAGTAGGTCACTTCAGTTAAGCCCCTAATAAACTGTTGATAACCAGGGGCAGTTATTTTTCCCCACTTTCAATAATGTTGGACAGTGTGCTTCAAATCCTTAAGGCTGGTACAGATTTTTTTTTTTTTTTGGAAAAGAGTGGTTAAAGATGGTGGTTTGGGTCTCAGCTTACAAATCCCCTCACATGTACATGCAATGAATAATGTGCCAGGATAAGCTGAAATTTCAGTTAAGTTGCAGGCAGGGGAACAAGTCAACATTACAGGTTTTGAAATACTGTGCTGCTGGAACATGCCATAACTGCCTATTAAAAATACCCCAGAAAAGAACAGTCTGACTTCTCACTCAACCCAAATGCCAGGAGATCTAGGAGAGGAAGAACCACTCAGGGCTTGAGAGATTCCCCACCAGTGCTTGAAAGCTTAACTTGATTTTTGGAAGAGCTGAAAAATACGGTATCTTTCAGGACCAGGGCCTTTGGGAAAATTATTGGGTCTCTGAGGTTGTTTCCCCTAGACAAATAGTGTAGTTCCGTGATCAATACACAACTTTAGGTATTCCACCAATGCAAAATTATGTTCTGTTGGAAATTATAGTCAGAGCAAATACACCTTTCTAGAAATTACATATTATTTAGTATAAATTCTTTGAAAGTGTAATCTAATGAATGGGAAAATATTGATAATGAAGTTTAGTGTTTCCTTCTCTTTCTGAGAAGAAACTTTCAATTGAATCTTACACTGTGTTTTAGCTATTCAGTGCCTGGCTTTTTTCTCCCTAAATCTCGAGTTAGAAAGAGTTTATTCCTGTTTCCCTAAATCTTTTCTTGCTCATGGTATCTCTGGCAGACTTTCTCAAGGATTTGACTGCTTGTAGATCCCTGGCAGGACAGGTGCTGTGCCTGCAGTGACATCCTTTGATGTGAAGAGATTTTCTGGTGGTTCAGTAAAACCTAAAGTGTAATGGACTCATCACAGTGGCTTCTGACATTATACATACGGGTTTCACCTAACCTGTATAAATTACAAGTAGCAAAGCAATAAGCCTTTCACAGTGACATAGTTTAGGTTTAGGCAATAATCAGATATATCTATACCTTCAGCAGCAGTCAGGTGTAGGTGGTTGTGGAAGGCTGCTGGCTTTGCAAGGCAGTGTCTGCCTCTCTTTTACTGGGGCAGATGCATTGCTCCTTTTCCTTGAAATTAAATGAAATAAAATTCAAAATCTCTGCCTTCTCATTGATAAAAAGTAAGCAGAGTGGGAAAAGATGTGCCACAAATTTGATTGATTTCAGCAAAAGTGCTGTGCTGTTAAGGAATAATAGTTACCAACTCAGATTCATTAGCAGAGCAAAACTCAAGCTCCATAAGGTGGCCTGACTAAAAAATAGCTTGTTTTGTAGTCTTTGGGCTTAATTAAGATGTGTTCAATTCTAGCCCCCTGGCTCCCTTCTCCCCCTGCCCCCACCCTTCTTGCTGTGTCACAGACCAGCGATCAGACGCTTTCAGATGGTCCAGCCCATGACTTTGACCTTCTGCGAGGTCTTGTGTTCCCTGGGGAACCGTTCAGCTCATGAGGTCTGATTTCACACTTCCAGGATGCCTTGGCTCTCATAACAATGACAGGGAGACAAAGCCCTTTAGAGTGGGCCGCATGGGGACTTGTTTAAATTGGAAACTAGAGAGGAGTCAAGGAACAAGGTTACAGGCTACAGAATAGTGCTTTTAATAAAGAGCTCACAGCTCTGGTTCAGCTCAAAGAGGGCTATCTCTGTGCAATTAATTGAGACATTTATCTGGAGCATCTTAGGGCTCCACTTTCTCACAGAATTATGTGATAAATATCAGCTAAGAGGCAAGTGAAATGTGCATGAAATGAATTTTTAACACTTTGATTACTGTGTCTTCAGTCTTCATTAGAAGTAAATTTATTTGCATTTCTGTCCTCGTTATTAATCAATTGTCTGTGTTTTTTCTGAGTACTGTGATTTCAGAACGTTATGTATCAGAGATTTTATTAAAGAGCTCAGTGATATTTAGGTTTGTTTTCAAAAGCTTTTCAGACTTTTGCTCCTCTAAAGAAGAGAAACTAAGCATAGAAAATGAGTCAGGTTTTTGTTTTCTTCCTCTTTTTTTCCCAGTTTTTTGTCTGGAATTCAACCTCTCAAGAAAATTCCATGTTAAAATTTTGATTACAGTACTTGAAAGTAGGATGAAGACACCAAGATGGCTAATTGTGCTGGATGTAAATGTCTTTTCTAAAATCTGTCCTGCTAAACTGTTCTGACATCACATGTGCAAGAATGGTCTTTGAAATGGTTCTTCAAATGCTAGGAAATGTCAGAGTGATGAGCACAAACATTAAATTCACAAAGGTATGGAAGCCCATGTGTGTAAAATTGAAGGAATAAATTCAGAGGCCCTTTGGAAATATGGTTCCAAAAGTAATTTGCTCTGTCAATTAGTGCAAACAGATTTCAATATACACTTGAACTATCTCCACAAAGTACAAAAATCTAGTAGATGTGCTGAATTCTATGGCAGACAAAATATTTCATCACATCTTTTCATATAGGTCACCTGAAGACTTTGGTCCAGTGTCACATACAGCAAAGGTACGGAGTTTTAAGTACCAGTTCTAGCACAGTAATGGAAAAAACAGGAATTATAAGATATTTTTAAAATATATTTTCTTAAAAGATATTTTTTGATAACCATAACATTTCTAATTATGCATACAATGAAAGGATGGGTTGTGAATTTTTTTTATTCTTTTTTTTTTAAAGTATTCTGTGGAGATGAGTTTAACTTGATTATGGTACTACACTGACTTGCCTCGTAAGATACCTCAAGCATTCATAGTATCAGTCTGTTGCAACATGTTTGTATCATCACAGATAGAGTAGAATTATAATTCCGATTTTTAAGATGGAAAACTAGGAAAGGTTAACTGACTCAGCTAAGGCCAACAGAGCAAGTCCTTGTCAAAGGTGGCATTTCGCTTGGGTTCTGTACTTAATCCATTAGATAAGGCAGCTTCTCATGCTATTGAGCCATTCCTCCTCCTGGCCAAAGGTCAGGCTGACTGTTCTGCTGCAAGCAGCTGGCTGGCAGGGAGCTTGGAACAACATTAGTGACATTAGTGTCTGCATGAGTGGCACTGCCCCCCAGAGTCATGAACTGGCTGTCTTGTCTTCTAAAAAAATAAAGGCCTTTTTTGCTGTGGAGACTTAGATCTGTAATGGATAGGCATGGCCAGAGGTAGGAGGGAATCATAATAGCCTATGAAATATTCAAACAATATTTTAGCCTTTATAGCCATGTTAAAGTAGAACTTCATGAAGTTATGGTTTGAGAACCTGAGTTTTAAATGTAGAAATTAAATTGAAATTCCTTGTAAAGTTTTTAAACTGTCTAAAGCATTTTTAGTTCAGTTTGGTAATGTAATGTCAGTAATGCAAAAAATCATACAGTATTTAGTTTAGAAAAAGGCTAGTGATTTTATAAAAATTGGTTCATGGTCTAGCTAATGCTGAAATTGACTTTTTATCAGTTTTTGTAACTTAATGGACTGTGAAATGGAAAAATTATTAAATTATTTGTTTCCCTGGAGTTATACTGAAACCATACATGTTTTCCATAGCTATGGTAGAAGTATCTCTGAAGGACTAATGGGTATCTAGCCCAATGCTTTCTGCTGAACCTCATGAGTAAATACTTCAGAAGTGCAATAAGTTTTTTGGAGGACAGGTAGATCTGCCATGTGCTCTCTGGCTTGCATATACTCTGAAGAGCAATTATATCAATGGTAATTCCTAGGAAGAGACCATGGCAGCCTTAATAAGTGAGTAAGAGCCATTCTACAGTGACTGGAGGTCTTTGTGATTTTTAATTTTCATTCCTACAGGCTGGAATTTCAGTGATTGGTGATAAAGAAGCATGATATTTTTTACTGTACACAAGTGTTTTCTTCCTTTTTAAAGCAGAGAATTATCCTACTGCATGAAATATAGATGTTTCCATGTTTTAGTTTACTGAAACTCTTTTACAATATTAACTGGATAGTAAGCATATGACATATAGTCTTGCAGAGACAAATGCACGTATGTAAGAGGGCTTTATAATAAAAAAATGTCACTGTTGAACTTGCATAAAACATGGCAAGCAAGTTGTTCAAATTTAAGATTTGACAGCTTTTCATCAAAGGAAAGTCTGCTTTGTATACAAGTGGAGTTAGGGAGTGCAAAACTGCAGTTACACTCAATTGAAGTCTCTGTTTGAAAAAACTGCTGTGTTCCAAAATTAATTTTTGCTGGAAAACAGTTTGCCAAGAGTCAAAAATTTATATTGGATGATTTTCACCTTGGGGACCACTGAAGGGAGGCCTTTATAAATTGCCCAGAAATATAAATTATATCATATTCCAGTTTGACAGCTCTAACACTCAGGTGAAGTTCATGATTAGGCAAAAAAAAGGTCCTTGCATCTGAATTGGTCACATGTCTTTACCATCTGTTTTGAAAAAGTAGTAATTTTGTAGTTGAATTTGAGATGACACCCAATGGTTTGTGGTTCTAGCTGCCCCCTAGATTGGAGCTCAGCTTGCTTCCAGCCTGGAAGGTGGCTGCAGTGGTGTGCGACCAGCCCACCAGCCCATGACCATCGTGATTCAAGGTTTCACAAGTCATCTAATATGTTTGGTGCTTGCTTCTGAGTACCAGCATAGAGAGTTAGATTGAAGTCCTGCGGTCTTTGAACTGATGGAAAGGGCCTTTCCCAAACTTTTCCCCTGAAAAAACACAGGCTGTGTGCTGCTGTGGCTACTTGAGAAGAAAATCCAGAAGCTGAAACTGTGTGGAGATTGAGGCTTTGTTGTTTTGATTTTCTAAATATTTTGAGGTTGCTTCTATCAATCACTATTTATGTCTCTTTTCCATCATGAAAAAAGTGCATTTTATATTTTCTTGTAGGAGAAAAATGTTTAGGTGACCAACCAAAACAGATAATGAATCTGAGATACCAACTGACTTTGATTTGTTTGTGAAGGACTTTCTGGGCTCTGAGGGACTTTGAATTTTGAAGAAAACAACAAGTAACACATCTCTAGTTCCTCATTGCTACCTCTTTTGGAGAGCTGGGGCTGATTTCAGATTATGGGTGTACAGTTCATCCAGGGACATACAGTAGTTCTGAAGAATAAGGTGACAAGTAAAAGACTAATTTAAATTAATGTGTGCTTGATGTGAGGGACACAGTGCTGACTGAAATAAAATACTCTTCTTAGATCTAAGTAAGGTAATCTCAGTTTGTGCTCTGGTCTTGCACTGTCTAAAGACAGCATAGCACAAAGAAGGATATTTGTCAAACTAGATGCAACACGTGGCCTAAAATTCAGAAGCCTCAAAGATAAAAACAAAACTAGAAGTCAAAGTTTCAAAAGATAATAGCTCTTTAGGGGTTTTTTTAGTGGTGACATACATGACAAATTAGAACTAGAGTTCATTCTCAGATAGTATAGTTTTGTAATGGGTAAAGGGGGAAAATGGGTGAGGGAGATCTGTCAAAAGAGAAGTTGCTTTTCCTTACAGTTATGCGTATTATGTAAATTAGCAGTTTTATTTCTATAATTTCAGGAGTCCTTAGGACTGTACAAGTAGAGACCAAAAAATATGAGACATTACAGCAGAAGAAGGGATAAATGATACATAACTTTGTATTGAGGTTTTCTGAAGGCTTGATTTCAGTAAGTTGGAAGGTGTACTTTGTTTTTTTCACTACCTACTTTTATCATTAATTCCTGCAATCAGTGGTAAGGTGTGATAGCAGTTAGCTCTGCTGTGATCATGGGATACTCAAAATTTTCAGTGTTGGTGTTAGTGCTGCTGGGAGCATGCTTTTAATGTGTGCCTTACGCAGGTGGCAGTCATCTTATTCTTGTAGAGCACTTGTACATGTTGTACATGTTGAGGATTGTATTGAGAAGTTTGTTGTGGATGTCTGCCTGATGAATACATCTCTAAAGTCACTGGAACAGTGGCTGGAGTAGCCTACAAAAAGCACAGAGCAGGGATTGCTAGTTGGAATACCCTCAGTAGATACAGAGAGTTTGGTAGAATTTCTTGATGTATGACAGGTTATATACAATTGTATACAGCAGTTGTGGTTTAGTTTATGGTGAAAGGTATTGTTGCCATGACAATAAAATATCAAATGATATAACTGAGTGTAGACAGCACAAGACTAATCAGAGGTTTTTAAGTGTACTTTTAGAAAGGCCAGAGGGAGATTACATACTCTTCTGATCACGTGTGGTTCTTTTCCCAAAAAATGAGGAAAACCATTTCTGTATTTCTTGTTTAAAATAGCTAATCACATTAACTGACAGAAGTTTTTTGATGCTGCCTTTGTTAGAGGATGTTGTGCTTAAGGTACTGATTTTGAATAAGATAGCGTCGTTGGATCTTTTGGGTCCTTCTAGAGACCAAGGAGTCTAAAGATATTTTTTACTCTTTTAATGCTCTCTTAAGGCTTTCATTGGGAATGATCCCATGATTTTGAACACTCTTGAAATGCAGCAGATTGCCAAGGCTGTCAGTGGAAATTAGGATAGCATTTAGTCTTTCTAATAATGAAAATGTGACAGATAGATACAAGTTTCACCAAGTCTTCATGCATTGTTCTGTCTTTGTCTTTCTGGATCACGTTCACTTATTTGGATTACTATCTTAATGACTGCCATACCTTATGCTGAGCTTGTCAGCAATGAGTGGTGCCTTTCAGAGCCCAGCTGTGTTTCAGCATATGGAAGAGGTGCCCATAGGCAATGGTGAAGGTGCATATGGGAACATTGTAACCCAGTAAATCTGATAAAACCAACATTCCTTCGCAGAGATGTTCAAAGCTGGGTAACTTCTCTTTGTCAGCCATGGTATTTGAACCTTCTCTTGAACCATGTCATGATAATGCCTCTATTCAAATTGGTTTTTGTAGTATTTTCAAATGAGAGGAGGGAGGATGTGTGGAATGTTGACTGTAAGTGAGGGATTTTTTAATTTCTAAAAACAATTTGTCTTTGGTTTGATTGAGGAGCTCTGTAATTAGTGTTACATATTATGATTTATATCCATGTAAATCTGTAAGAGGAGTCATTGAAAAAGTGCATGCCAAGGGGAACAGCAAAGAAATAAATGTAGTAAATACCCCCTCTTTGTTTACAGAAGATGGCATGTATATGCTGCAATGTAATTTACTGTGTCTGTATATGTTTAATAAGCTCAACTCACATTGTACCACCATATGCAAAAATGATTGATAATACTTCAAATAATGAGATATAGTAGTCCACCTGTTGTGCCAGTGCTGCCTTGTTTCTTTAGCTATCTTCTGGGTGTTTCTTTTTCAAATACTGAAAGCTAAAGAACTCAAATAATATAAATGGTTTAGATTTACTATCATCTTCTAGCCTTGTGAAGTAGAACCTTGAGATGTGTGGTAAGTCCATTCCTGCTGACTAATTAATTGTATCATTTTTCAAGATAATGGGAAACATTCAGCAGTATATGATTTTCTAGAGAAGGTAAACATCAATTAACTGTAATTCACAATATGTTTAAAACAATTATTCGTTATCATTAAAGTTGATAATATGCACGTTAGCCCTTGGTGTAATCAAAATCAATACTGCAGTTTGGGAGATGTGGTCCCTGGACAGCTTTGTCAAAGTATAGATTTCATTGTCATTTGTATAAGGTATGGAACAAATTATGTGCTTCCCTACTATCCTTTATGTAGCCCCACTAATGTAGCTACTGTAGCTACTTAGTTTATGGTTTCTAATAATGCATGAAAAATAATACAGAGTTATTGAAGACATTGAGAAATACAGTTGCCTAGTATGCTAGATTTAATTGTGGAAGACCAATGCCAACATTCAATATATTTTGAACAGCTTACTGCTCAAAGAAAACTCTGGAGAGAAGAGCAACCCAAGAGGTACTACACAACTCAATTGTTCATTTACATTAGACAAAGTTCCCCTGGGTCCAGGTAGCAGCAATTTGTTGTTCAGCTTTCTACTTACATGAAAATAATGTGTATACTTGTACTCTGCCAAAGGCAAAGGTTACTCCCTTCAGCTACTGGAGAAAATAAAAATATAAAGGCAGGATATCATGCCTCTGTTTTGGACAGCATTTATAGCAGTTGCCATTACTGACATAATTTGAACTATGAGTTAAATAATTTAGTTCACAATTTCTTTCCTTTGATTGATTTCTTTCCTTTATTGTCTCTTTATTGAAAGAGGCATCCCCACCATGCCCCTCATGTTTTCATTAGTGTTCTTTCCATCATAGCTGTTCCTTAGGTCTACCTCACTACCCCTCCTTAACCTTCTAGAAAATTTCAGGATTGCCCTGAAACACTGAAGATACCAATCCTGCCACCTTTTTCTTTCTCCCACTTCAGAGCACTCCTTTTTCAGACAGCCAAGCTGCTCTTAAGCATCAGATTCAGGTGTCTGCTTTTCTTCTTATCCTTTTTGTTGTAGTATGGTCAAGGACGTGTGAGGGCAGAGCCTGGGGCAACATCTAGGCTGTTATTCTATATTTGAGTTTATCTATATGATACACTCAAATCATCACTGATCAGGGAGTCTCACTTCCCAGAGGAAGAGGTCATGGCTTCGGGTGGAGGAAGATGGGGGCAGTGCACTTCCTTTCTGGGGGAGTGTGTGGTGAGAGGAATAGTGGGTTGGTGCTGGTCCCAACTGGAGGATTTGTCTAACATCGTAGTTTTTCTCACTGTCTTGGTCTTGGGGAGAAAAAGTGTAGGTGTGGAAAGTTTGTGTGCTGTTATTTTTTATTGTCTCAGGCTTGTGGGAAAAAATGTGGTGGAAGGAGAGGTTAGGTGGCACCATCTGTGGAGGTGGTGTGTCAGACTCAGTGAGCATTTTGCATGTAATCACCCTCTCTTGTAGACTGTTACTGTTAGCTTTCTTATCTCAATACTGTTTCCTGTAAGTTGTTATGTCATCCCATAATTTCTGCCTTTAGTTTCTCTCACCTGAAAGAAAGGCTGGGGAAGAGGGGAGCAGCTTATTTCCTGGTGGGCTTAAACCACGACACCTTTCCAAAATCAAACCATAAAAGGGTTAGTGTCAGTTTCATGTTCTACCCCTAAAACTTGCAGTTGTAATCATTTTTCTTGCACTTTCCTTAATATCTAAGCTTGTGTGCAGTCTTTTGCTGTAATCTGCCTATTTAATATTTAAGGACACAAACACACACACACTTGATTTTCTTTAAAGGAAAAAACCATAGACCTCCATTTCCATTATCCTGCTTGCACACAGTTATCTACATAATGCATTTTTCAAAGCAGCAGCTTCACACTTTCTCTTTTGGTGGCTTTCATGCTGGGGGCCGTCCTTGTAAACATACCCCAAACTACTTTTTTGTGCTTTAATATATAATAAAATATCAACCATGTTTGCCTTGCTGCTGTGCTGAGACTACACCCCATCATTCCAGCCCATACCATCTCGTTCTTTAGTTATACTTGCCCACTTTGCCATCTGTTAGGCTTTTATATGAGGTTGTCTTTAAGATTCTTTGATTCTGGGGAGAGAATTTGTTCAGTGTGAAACATAATACAGAACAATAGTCTTTGGATAATTTTTGTAGGTGCTATGTTGTTACAAAAAATACAGAATAATACATTTCTTTCATATCAAAACACTCCCATTATGTTATCTTTAAAGTCGATGGAGAATTGGTATCATTGAAGTAAAGTTCTCTAGCTGTCTCTCAAGGGTGCTTGGCAATTTTTAGGAACATGCTGTGTTTCATCAGAAGAGTCTGTATGGTGATTTTTTTTGCCCCCAGCCCCCCCTTTTTTTTTAAGGCAGAAAAATTGTTCTTTTAGCAAAGAATGTTAATAGATTACGGAGATGAGTAGTGTGTTATGGATATCTTGAATATCGTACAGACCAAACCATCCGTTACAGTGAAGCTCAGAAAATGAGAAACAGCCCCCAAAATTTGTTTTTATTTACAGCTTGCTCATCATGTGTTTTCTTAGTTCATGAAATTTGTTCACAATTTTCTCTTCCAGGTAAAAGTGACCCCTTCTGTGTAGTTGAATTGAACAATGACAGACTGCTGACACATACGGTCTACAGGAACCTCAATCCAGAATGGAACAAAATCTTCACATTGTAGGTGTCTGGATTTAGGTGGGGGGAATGGACGAGCAGTGGTTTTGGGTAGTTTTTAGGAGGTGAGGGTGTTGCAGAGGGAGCAAAAATGATTACTGGTAGTTCTAAAGAAGGATGGTGATGACATACTGATAACTGCTTAACTAAACATCCAGTATGTTTTGAGGATTGAAGACATAAAAAATTAGAGAAATTATATAATTTTGAATGTAAAAATGTCAGGTCTGTTTCGTGGAAACCAGGTATGAGTAATGCTATGCACACTAGACTCCTGTTAGGTCAAGCAAGAGTTTCAAGGGTCAAATCCAGTGTGATGGATTTGCCCCTGAAGTTTTGAGTGGGGAAAAAAAAGATACTGTGAATATGACCTTCATTAAAATGTGGTTGTTAACTGTAAAAAAACATTAGAGAACTACATAAAGTTAGAAATTTTACATGCATTTATATTTCCCTGAATTATGATGAAATACTTTCCACTTCTTGTTTCCATTTACCAGCTTCAATTCTCACAATACCATCTAGTATAATACTTGTACAATCCAGCTATAGGGTAAAATGCAGTCTAAAACAATTTAATGGGAAATGATGTGATTGGTTCTTTTATCCTTGTATTATTTTGAATGCAGTTAAAGGCTGTGACAAAATAGAAAAACAGTCTTCCACAGACAAAATGTCCTTGTTTGCCTTGCTCAGTCGCCTTTTTTTCCTCCCTTCTCTCTATCTTACTGTAATGTGACACCAATGAGGAGAAAAAACTGATCATTGCAGCTCTCACTGCTGTGGAAATCAGTAACAATCCTCTGCAAAAACAGTAGAAGCCTTAGTTTTGTGTACACTTACTTCACTTTATCATACATGAAAATGCTATATTTTACCCTTAATCTCAAAACTCAGTGTGATTTTAATTTTTGTTTTCCCCTCTAGATTTGTCATTCATACATGTAGCATCTACAGGTTTTCTTGACCTGCAGTGAGCACTCAGAAATTAATTCAGAACAAAAGAAAAAAAAAATCTCACAGTAGTTGTACTTTTCAATGGCTTATTACAGTAGTTCTCATTTCTGTATCTGCAAAACCATGCTAAATTGTTCATTGACATATTTTTAATTATTTACCAATAGAGCCAACAACTAATCATCCTGTACTTCTCAACAGTGTTCTCTGAACAAGGAATTGCCTGGACTTGTAGAGGACGAAAGCCTAATCAGAAATCGAATAGAAAACATCTAAAGGCTTTCAAGGCCTTGCTTCTATGTACATTTGCATTTATCCTCGGACTTCTTAATTAATTTTTGGGCTAGCAATCCCTCATCTGAAGGAGTATATTTTATTGAAGTTCAACTGCTTTGTTTGAATTTGTATTTCCTGGAACAGCCATTCAATCAAACATTAGTTCTGTAAAATAATTTTTTTTAATTCAAATAAGGAATATGAATTTTTCACCCAAAAGTTTACAATGTACAGTGACATTTCCTGTGCACGGCAATGGAGTTTTTAATAGCTTGTAGTCTTTTTTCCTCAGTTGTACCTGAGAGATGCATTGCTCCATATTGTTTGTTCTTTATTTGATGTAATTTGTTGTATATTTGTAATTAACTGAGGATTTCAGAAACAAAGAACTTGTTCTTAGTGCAAGTATATGCCCTTGTAGCTTGTAATTATTTCCAGTTCGTAACCTACAGATTTCATTGTATTTGCAGGAAGAATTGCCACAAGGGTAGCAGTGTTTAAGAGTAGCTTTTAAAAGTTCTCTGTCCTTCTGCTGGTGGCTGTACCCAGTGTGGAGCACCCAGTGCTGCTCCTTGCAGGTCATGCAGTGCAAACCCTCAGTTTAATGCAACATCCTTCAGAAAACTTCTGCTGGAAAAACCTTGCAGAGAGAGGAGTGATATCTGCAGCGCTTAGAAAGTATTTTTGTTATAAAAAGCCTTGCTGAGACAAAAAGAGAGAGTAACCATCGCAGCCCTTAGAAAGCATTTTGGTTATATTCAGAGATGTCTCATTTACTTGAGCTCAGTTCTCCTCCATAGCTTATAAAAAACAGATGGATATCTGTGCTAACCTTTGACAGTTTTGTCCTTAGTACCCGTTGGTGGGACTTCTTTCTTCTGTGTGTACTTCTCTCTTTGTAGCAATATAAAGGACATCCACTCAGTGCTTGAAGTGACAGTTTACGACGAGGACCGCGATCGAAGTGCTGACTTTCTAGGCAAAGTTGCTATACCATTGCTGTCTGTAAGCCTCATTCACCTGACATAATACTCTGAATTTTTTCTGAAAATGAAAGGGGGGAAAGAGGGGAAAAAAAAAATAAATAAAAATTTGCAGCTCTGAGTCTGTCATTTCTCAACCAAGGTCTGTAATAACACTAAAATTTTAACATACTCTATTCACGGCCATGTTGAATCCCATGATAGTTAATTTTTCCTGACAGACTCGGTCCTGGTAATGAACAGGTACTTGTCAGACTTGCCACAGTTGTTTTGGGTTCTCTGTCAGTTTCAGCAGCTGGGGGTCAGGGGTCACCGGGGGGGTGTATTCAGCGGAGACCGCAAGACAGACGGCTGTCATGTCCTTTTCCTGCAGATTCAAAATGGTGAACAGAAAGCCTACGTCTTGAAAAACAAGCAGCTGACAGGGCCAACAAAGGGGGTCATCTATCTTGAAATAGATGTGATTTTTAATGCTGTAAGTCTTAACTTTAGGTTTTTTTGTACTGCTAAAGAGTTCAGTTTCATGAAAGCTTTTGTTCCTGATTTGTAGAGAATTTCTGTCATTCCTCATTTTCTCTAAGCCTTGATTTATACTACAGAATACTCTTCTGCCACTGCTTGGCACACCCACTCTTTTTGTTGCTGCTGCTGCTATTGCTGCTAATGTACTGAACAGCAGCTCTTGTCTCTGTGTATGCTTATGTGTCCCGAGCTTGGCAGCCATGACTTTGAAACTTGGTAAATTTTGCGAATTGAAGCCTGTGTTATTAGTGAGCAGCAAGTAAACTTGAAATACTGACACGCGTTTTAATGCATAGGTGAAAGCCAGCATACGAACCTTAATGCCCAAAGAACAGAAGTACATTGAAGAGGAAGACAGACTGTCTAAACAGGTAAAGTAAGGAAACACTAATCCTTTCTAAAATCCTTAATATCAAGTGTGCACATTCATATATCTGGTGTCATACTGCTGAGAGTAAAGAATAACATTTTCATTACATGTTTACAGAAGAATATAGTAGGTTGAAAAGTCAGAAACAAAATACATGGGTTTAATGTGTCTCCTCTATAAATTGCTGCCTAATTTCCATGAAATACATGAATAAGAGCACAGTTGAAACCATCAGGTTTCACACGTATCAGATTATTGCACAGGTGCATGTAAAATAAGTCTTGCATAAATTTTTGCTGTTAACTTCGACACAAAAGTTCTCCATTTGTTTCAGGGTAGGGAGCCAGCATTCTTTTAGCCAAATTTCAAAGCAGTTACTTGAGTAAGGCTTGAATCAAAGGTGAAAGCAGACTAAAACTCTTTGGAATCCTAGGAATACAACTTGACTCTTTTTTCTCTGGATATTTTTGCTACACACAGTTTCAATGTTTTGTAAAAAATTATTTAAATGCACATATTTTTCTGCACTCAAACTACTTTGTACTCAGTTTCTTGTGTTCCACAAATGTTGTATCTTATATGAACAGAACTTGTTGGACTATGGGAATAAGATTTTTGTTGTTTTCAGAGAAAAGTCAAAGATCTCAGAAAGATCTTTGTTTCTGAAAGCTTGTAGTCTTGAGCACGGTTTAAATTACCTGCTGGATGAATTTTATATCAGTTTATGATACAGTTCATAAAAAAAAATTGCAAGAGGCAAAATATTTCTTTATTTTCAATTTTAAGTAATGTAGTTACTAAAGCTGCATTTTGCACTATTATTCCAGCTAAGAAGCAACAAAGCCTTTTACTCAAGATTCATTCTTCTTCCCACTTTCATAAATGAAAATGGCATTGTGACTTTTGGAGATGGCAGGAGGAGTGACCATTTGCTATGCGACTCAATACAAAAATCATTCACTGATTTGTTCACTTTTTGTGGTGAAGTGTTTTGCCATTTTAGAAGATTAAAGTACATTTTCCTGAATCAAAACGTAGAGTTTTTGTGTCTTACATTAATGTACTTTGAAAGTATGGAGATTACTTTGGTAAATACTTAAAACAATGCTTTCAAAATACATCACAGCAGAAAAATTTGTTAAAAATGTTAAATGGTGCAGATGTCTTGATTATATTAGACCAGTAGAGTTGCATGGTTTCAGTTTAGTGCCTTGCAACATCTTTTTTATTAAAAATGTCCAACATTTGTTAGGAAAGGCTTAATGAAACTGAAATCTAATTAACAAAATAATTTGTGAAATTTTGTAAGTGGCTTTTTAATGTTGAACAATTTTTGTACTATCTAGAATTAAATTCAACAAATACCAGTTGATACAATTAGCAAATTTTCTCTCTTCCGAGTCAGAGATTTTAAACTAACTTGCTCAATTTGTGAGCTAGAGAGCTTAGTATTTTCTGAGCCTTCACCCAAATTGAGAATGGCAGTATTGTTAGGATGAACTTCTCCAGAAACTTTTTCAGGTTTTGAAATATTTTCAATCTTTCATCCTTTTAACAGCTACTGTTAAGGAACTTCATCCGGATGAAGCATTGTGTCATGGCGGTCATTACTGCTATCTGCTACATTAGCAGTTGTTTTGACTGGGATTCTCCACCAAGAAGTCTAGCTGCTTTTTTGGTATGATCTTTGTATTATCTTTAATCATCCCAGTGTGTGTATATTCTTGACTGAGAGACAATACTGTGTAGATTGGTGGTTTCTTTTTCATTTACTTAAAAGTTTGCATTATGATGATACCATAAGTCACGTTTATTCGGGTTTAAAAAAAAGTAATTGAGTTTAAAATGTCACACAAATAAGAGTGTTCTTTTAAAAATTATAATTGTTTATTTATAGTTAAAATGTAATAGATTATATTAGCAAGATTGGATTACAAGCATGTAATCCAAATCAAACCAGAGTCAGTGAACTATGGATAACATATTCTAAGCTTCTCCCTTAATGAAATAATATGATATATAAATGAAATAGCATATAAATAATGAAAAAATTATTTCCATTACATTTTGTTCGGTTTCCTTGCATATTGAATATTGACTCTTAAAGTATTTTTGATTACTAATTATTCACAGGTGGTGTTAAAAACTAGATTAAAAACATCCACAAAAATAAAACAAACCCAACCTTAAAACCATAAATGCAAAAAAACTAGTACCTTTTAGGCATCAAGCTCTGGTCATAGTTTTTGGTGAATGGTTTTAGTGAATTTTTTCTTAGCTATTTAAATAAGATGGCCTCTTTCTTCATGAACATGATCTTCATTATTATTAACCTTTATTTTTATGTTAAATTTTAAAAATTCCAAGCATAATTGTAAGATTGCATTGTGTTACCCAGATAAGTACCTCTTTATTTTTAAAATCATAAGATATACAAACAAGACCATTATTTTTTCATATGAGAGTAGAAATGTATGCATGGACATACTTTCTGGAATTTATAAGTTTATTAAATTGGCTGAAATACTCTGATTTGGAGCCTCTCCACTATGATTATGAGCAGGGAAGTTTTGGTATAACTTTGAGTTCACGCATTGTGTGGTGACAGTACGTTTTACTTGGGTGCTTGAAGGTCAGGTGCCTCAAATTTGGAGAAATCAAACCAGGCATTGGAGCTGCCTGTGCAGTAAAATGGGGTAGCTGGGTGTGTCACTGAGTCATGCTGTTTTGCAGAAAGTTTCTTCTAACAGAGCCCCATTTGAACTGTGTTGCTTGTTAAACCCCCCTGTGCCTGTCAAGGATGGCAGAATGCTGTTGGTCCTTGATTGCCATGTTCATTGGGAGTACAGGAGATACATATGCTATTCAGAGAGCCAGGCGGTTGTACTTTTACTGATGTCTGTAGTAATGGCACTCTGTGCAAAGATTGAATATGCTTGCTACTGTTTGCTGTGGGAAGGCAATCTATCATTCCAGTTAAAAGTTATCAACACTTCATAGGAAGATGCAGGTTTCAACATGAAACTCAAATGTTCATATTGCTATTACTGCTTCAGTTAGTAAGTATTCATCACTCTAAGTCAGATTTTAATAAGGATATGGAACACTCAGCTGTTGCCAGTGGAAGAAAGGAAAATGGAAATACATCCTATTCGTTGGGCAGATTAATATTTTTTTGCCCATGGCACACTGCTGTGGCCGTGGAAGAAGTGGTGTTGCTGTTAAACTGTAATTGTTTCTGGTCATAGAAAAAAATCAGTATCATAATAAGTAGTAGTAGTAGTGGTATGTAAAACAGAATTTGAGTAGGGAGGTCAATAATCAGTATATGTTATTATTAGAGTTGCAGTGCATTGCAGTAGAAATATGTTTCTGATTATATTTTATAGATATATTTGTATTTTTCATTCCTATCTATATAGAGAGACATATTTTTAAAATCTGATTTTCTTGGTTTTCTTACAGCATTTCTTTTGCTGTGTAAGTGTTGCAGTAGATTTTTATGTTTACATCAGTGCTGTGATTGTAGAGATGTATTCCTGTTCTGCATCCAAAATGCATCCTCTGCTCTTCTGCCTGTTGGTATTCTCTGCAAGGATCAAGTCATTCCTCTGTCAGGCAAAAGAAGTTTTTGCTGGCCAAGTCAAATATTTGTAAATTTTTGTCATGATTATAAGCTTTGGGTTTAGATGTTTTCTGGACTTTCGTAGGCTGTTGACATCTTGAGAGCCATCCACTTGTTTGTGTTATGGTGAGTTATACTTGCACTAAGGCTACATTTGAATTTAATACAGTGTACAAAATAAATGTACATATATGTTACATTTTCTGTTCAGTGTTATACAAATTACATATCCTCTTGGAGTTCTTTTCTAGAGGCTAGGAAATGTCACAGTGAAATGTCAGTTCCAGAAAGGAGATGAGAAGCAGTCTGTTCTGGAGGTCTTCAGCTCTTTAGGCAGACTAATAAACAGCATATGAGAAGTAAGGTTTTAAATTAACCATTTCTTCTGTCTGGTTGGATTTGAAAATATACTGCAATGGGTGCATCCTGATACACAGTTACAGTTATTTCACCTACATTGCATATGTAAGGGTAGATTTTTTTGTATCTCCCAATGCCCCACATTTTTGGCATTACAATTATGGATACTTTTTTACCATGAGACTTTTCTTTCTGATGAGGATATGCAGGACTGAAGAACTTCCAGCAGAATAGCTCAGTTTTCAAAAATGTAATTACTAAGATAGATCAGGAAAGGAGAACTACCCTTGAAAACCTACTGAAAACCTTGATTAATATGGTAACTATAATAAGTTACAGTTACCTGCTTTATATGCCTTGTGCACTCTTCACTGCAGTTCTTATTAAAATCATTTGCTTTTGTTAGTCACCAAGGTTAACAGTGTTCCCTGATGGGGCTTGCTGATTATTTATACTCCTTAGCTTAGCTGTTTCAAACTTTTACATTATTTGGAACATTTTAGGCATGGAAATGCTGTATTAAGTTTTAGGATGATTCTTTCTAAAATCTGTCTGAAGCCATCATCTCAATCACCAGTGTTGCCTGTGCTATTCATAGAGATACAGAAACTTCAAATTAAGTTTTCAAGCTTCTAGATTATGCATTTCCTCAACTAAACAATATTTTACCTGTTTCTATTAAACTTCATAAGCTCATCATCTTCACTGGGGATTTTGTCTGAATAACTGAGAGTTTTCACTCCCATTTTTTTTTTCTATGCTTTGGTAATTCACAGGAGAAGAAAAATTCCAACCAATATAGATGTGTATTTTCATGCTGATACAACTGTGATGTATCAATAGCTGTTATTTTTCAGATACCTAAAAATACTTAAAGATAATAAAGATGATAATAAGTAGCTCATGAAGCATAGGTTGGTCTGCCTAGCATATGACTTTGTCATAGAGCAATTAGAAAATTCTATATTCTCTTCTGCTTTTTTTGTATTTCCCGTTAAATAAAGGAAGTGCATAGCAACAATATTAAGTTAATATTCCAATTCCAGAACAGCTTTATTATATCACATGTCTAGAGGCTGATCAAGAATGTGTTATGTACTTATGTTTATGCTTCCTAAGGCCTAAATACAATGGGGAAAACCAGCTTATGTAGAGAACATCTGCCATAAAATCACATATTTTTCTCTGTTTAAAACAGACCTTTGCAGTATTTAGCAGTTAAATTTTTTTATTATTATTTGGTAATTAATATGGTGCATTTCAGGAGAAAGAACTTAAGTAGAGTATGCAAAAGTGGATGTTTTTTCCTCAGATTAATCCACAGTGGGCACTGAAATGTCTGCTAAGTTTAGCCTAATTTCTATCAGCTTCTTGACCAGACATCTGTGTTCTTTTAGATGTCAGTGGGTGCAACATGAGGCAAAAAAGGTGTGTATTCTTTTTTTCCAATACTAGCATTTCTCACTGTAATGAGCTGAAAAATAATTGGACAATGGAGCTATCAGTGAAAGGACACTCTTCAGTGTGAGTCAGTGAATTATTTTATGGTACAAACTTCAATCTTGAAATGTGATTGTAGATAATTTGTGCTACCGTCTGTCCATTTGGAATCTTTTTAACCATTTCAGTCATTATACAGTAAGTTCTGCTGTGTTTAACATTAACATTTGATACACATTTAATTTCTGTACTGCTCTGTGGTCCTTAGGGAGCTTTGCTCTAGTGCTACATGAGAAAGACAAAGTATTGATCAGTTAACATTTCAGCTATGTATGTTGCAAAATTAATGAAAATGCCAGACAAAAATGTCAGAGTGCACAAAAAGGTAAAATTTAAATTTGGTAGTTTAATGAAAAGTTTAAGATAAGCATTATCAAAAATATCCCCTTGCTTTTAAAGTACTTTTTATAACTGAGTAACTAAAGAGAACCACATATTTTACTTAGAGGAACACCAAATATGAAGTATGAGAGAATATATAATCTTACATATATATAAACACTTACATATAAAGTGTTTAGTATCCCAAAATGTCCTCGGTAAGGTACTTAATTGTCTACTTGAACATTTAACTGTTACTCATAAAATAAACATTTAATTTCTCAGCAGGAGGCAGAGTGCCCTCACCTGATGAACATACATGCTAGCCTCAAATTAAAGCTTCTCATGAACACTTCTCCTATTCCTGTTCCTATTCCTTTCATTCATTCTATGTGTGTACATTCATACACAGAGAAAACATTTTTTTTTTCTTTCCCAGCCTCCCAAATATTGATGAAATGACTCTCCCTGCATCCAAATAATTTGTCAGGCCTAACTCACCTTCACTTTGTCTCCTAACATTAAAGAATTCATGTGTGAAAATGACATAATAGTGTCCCTAGCTTTTGATTTAGTGTTAGTTCTCTTGCACATATGCCATTTAGTTCTGGAGGTGTCACATTAATTAATTGAAAAGGAAACAGGACTTAAAAGTACTAGTTCCTAGAAGGAAATGAGACAGCAGAACCATTTTGTCAGTTTACTGAGCTTTTCCCTAATAAAAAGGGAAACAATACTGTGTATTTTGGAAACAATGTTTACGCAAAAATGAAGACAAAGGAAGATTATGTTTCCGGAGAGACTTGGTATGATACCATCAGGGGTTGGAATGCCTTCGTTGTAATTATTACATATTTTCCTTATTTTTTCACCCTGTAATTTTAAGAGCATCAGAATTTTTCACATATATTAAAAAACTTGTAGATGTTCCCATTGTGGATACCATTATTGAGGATACAACCTTCAAATAGTTTTTTTGCTGAACCAGGGTGAAATGTGTCATCATATTATCTTTGCCACCTCTTGTCTAGAAATTTGAACAAGTGTTGGTAAGGGAGTTGCAAAAGCTTTTTTTGTGTCCTAGAAAAAAAACCCTTCCAAAAATTGTTGTAGCTATCAAAACTGCCTGTTCTCAAAAGAGAGATTTGCAGAGGTTAAGTAACATGGCTATGGCAAGGTCAGGAAGAAGATTAATTTCTGATGCATGTTGCACACACATGTAAGGGTCTTTCAACTTTTTGTCGTGTGTCATCACCAGCAGGTTAGAAAAAGAAGTGGACCAGACTGCTGTGGGGTTTGGTGGGGGTTTTATTCCAAAGTAAAGTAGACAAAAAGAAAAGGGGTCTAAGTTCTGTTTCCTCCTTCCTAATTTTCTATGTATCAGCAGAACTAATGTTTGACCTCTTCAAAATTACAATGGAATTTAAGCTTTTTACAACACTTTCCTATACTTTGTGCCATGTTTTAGAAAGTGGAATAAGAAAGAAAAAAATAGCAGAACCTGGTATATAGGACCAAAGAGGTCCATTAGCTATTAATACTGAAAGAACAAAGCAGCACCAGCTGTGAATAAAAATATACCTCCTAACTATAACAATTGAGGAATGACACTGGAATGGAAAAACTGGTGTCATCAATCCACATCTTTTGTTTCACAAATTGTATGTTTGCAATTCTGATAAAAAGAAAGATTGGGAATACTTATGTAAAAGCCTCTTTTAATATTTTATTTTGTTTATAAAAAGTCACTTTAATTTTACTTTCTTCACAGAATGAATGCATACTTGCTGAACTAATTTAACAGTGAGATTTATTGCCCAAACACAGACCTGTGCCATTTTTAGTAATGTAGAGCAACCTGTGTGCTGTCCAGCTGCTGTCCCAGAAGAGTATGTGTCTGTCTTAGGTTCGTTCTGTCATTTCTGCCATCACCATCCAGGTGACTGGGGTGCCCACCCGGGGGTGTCTAAAATGGCACTGTCTCTACCTTTAAGCTCTCTAATTGCTCCCTTAGGTGTTTATTTTACCAGCATATATATTTTAGTACCTAACTAGATGCTGTTCTAAGTTTCTTCATAATCTTAAGGCATTAAATCTCAAAACCACCGATGGTGTGTGGGGAATTACTTTCCTTGTTTTTTCATTTATCAAACAGGAATAGACAGTAGCATAAAGCATTGGTATCCCAAGTCTTAGACTTCTCCTTCAATATTATACCATTTTTCCCATGTATTTTCATAGAAAGCTGGCAGTATTCTGAAAGTATTTAACTACCAAATACTTGTGGAAGTTGACAAAAACTATTATTTACTCTCCCATATTTAGGATTACCTGAAAAGTTCTAAAAGTAAGCTTAGATTTCCTGCTAAAGTCTTGATGTGAGTAGAAATCTGGGCAGCCAGTTTGTGTGAGTTTCAGTCTTACTCTGCAGTATGTTTCTGATAGCCCAAGATATGTACAAGGCAGTCTCCCACTTCCTGGTGTTACTGGAAGAGTTGCAGAGTGGACCACTGGGCCCCCAGGGAGGGCTTGCATTGCATCACCAATTCTTACTTGCACTTTCCTCTTCAGTGCATGAAACTGTACTGAATGAAAAACTTGGCACTTGAAAGAATTCAGACATCATTGCTACTGAATTTGGATAATTACTAAGTAGCTTGGGTGTTCTAAGGTAAATGTGTACCCTATCATCCTCAGGTTCCCTGAGGTGCTAATTCACAGCTATCACAGGAGATCTTGACCATTTAAACTTCCGTGACTTAGATACTTCACATGACTGAGTTATAAGATATCTTACTCTTTCATAATCTTCTAATGATGAGTATTATGGGAACCAACACATTATAAAATCATGTTACAAAGAGTGTTTTTACTTCCTTTTTGTTTTAGTAGGAATAAGTATTATAAGGTTTGTTTTGAAGTGGAAGAACTGTAGGACATGCTGGCTTCACTGGACTATTCAACAGTTAAAACCAGTGTAATGTAATAGTTTTGCCAAAAGTTGCAGTGTAGTGGCAAAAGAAGCAGGTATGTCTTGCCCAAGTAAGGTAAATCAGACAGAGGAGAAATTGTTTCAAATCTTTTGAAAATACAGTGTGCAAAAGGCTTAGAAAGGACAGAAATTAAATTTGGAAGTTAAACTACTGGTTTCTCCCTATTGCTCCTTAAGGAATCTTCAGTGCACTTATCCCTGCAGAGTAGTTGTTTCTTTAGTAGGTATGTAGCTGGTAGGTGATGACATTAATGTCCCGGTGGAAAAATTAAGGGAAAAGTTATTTTCAATGTGCTGGATTTTATTGGAGTTAAAACACTTTAAACCATTTTGTAACAATTCATATATGCATAAAAATACATTTCTACAGTTTGTATGGTTTAACTCACAATTTTATAAATTCAGTTTTGGTAGCTGAATGGGAAATCCAGGCTGTTAACATTAAAAAGCCTTAGACCATATTTTGTGTCTTCTAGTGCCACATATGCTATATGACTAACTGTAATTGCTTTTATTGATAATGTAAGTAAAGCCTCTAAAGAAAAACAAACTCAAGTAATCATTGGAAAACTTACATGTGTTTTGTCCCTTTTTCCTAAAAAGCGAGTGTCTGCCACACATAGCTTTATCGTATGCTTTTGGAAAAGAGAGATGCTGCATGCTTCCATTCCATAAATGTATGGTTTGGAGCTGGAAAAGATTTGAAAGATTATTTAGTTCTTGGAAATCCCTGGAGGGTGGTGATGCTGTTTGTAATGATGATGATAAGGTGGACTTTCAATGCAAGAAGCTTTGTTTCCAGTGGAACTCCACTGAGATTTATGTAGGAAGGTCCTGTGAAAGCACTGGTCTTTCACAATTGTTTTTTGTCAGAGGTAGGGAAATTTTCTTGTGACCCAGTGTGAAAAAGCCATAGCACTAGAAGTTGTCCCTTGCTTGAGATAATGAGTCTGTGTGCTGAGCAGGCGGTCTTAATGTCAAGGGGACAAAAAGTGGGCTGTTGAAGAAAAACACTTCAGAAGTTCACAAAGGGTTGATATTTTTACTTTTCTTCTAGATTATGTATGAGTTATACAGCAGTTTATTAGCCTAATTTTTATTGTATAGTTTCAGTCAAGGTTCTTAAAGATTCCACTCACGTTGTTTTCTGTCCCTGAAAAATTAGAGTTAAATAATTTTTTTCTGAAAAATGATGTTTTTCTATGTGCTTTTTTCCCCCATCCTGCCAAGGCAAAACATAAGGATCTCAATGAGAAGGATGAATCACGCAGATTACTATCCAGACAGAATGTTTTTTTAAATTTCTCAATTAAAGGCAAAATTTGCCATTACAGTTTTGCAAAGAAAATGCTTGTGTAGCTTTAGCCACATCACTGGTAAACCCTGCAGGTTTGCAATGGCATATCTTGCACAGTAACCTCTACTGGTCATGGCAATATAAAGAGAAGCAGAAAATACCTCAAAGATCATTTTAGTTAAGTGTCGAAGCAAGAAACAGTGTTGTCTAGATAGTTTTTTAATATGTGGAACACTTAACAATGTGGACAGAATGTTAAATTTTTACCAAGTGTCATGCTTATGTGATTTAACTTCTGCAAGAAAGAAGAATTGCAGTTGTCCTTGAAGTAAAAAGTCTGTAAATATCATACCAGTTGTTTGATGAAAGTGGCATTTTTATTTTTAGCTTATTTACTTTTCCAAAGGGAAAAAAAAAAAACCAGATACATGAAATCTGTTTAATACTTTGCAATAAAAAAGGTGACATAATTTTAAAAGTATTGTTTATTTTGGATTCAGTGGTAGATTGTATTTATTCCAGGGTAAGTATTAACACCAGTGAAATAACTGTAGTTGTGACTCCAATTATTACTGAAGAGGGAAAAAAAAAAAATAGTAGCTGCAAACCGAATGTCTGCACCTGATATTGAATAGACTTAAAACTGTATGGCAGATCTGTGAGTCTGTGCATTTCCATGAACAATATCTATACTATTACTGTAGGTTTGAAGTGACAAGAAACCAACTGCTTTCCAGGGATACAAGTGCACTATGGAGAACCCACTGATTTTCAAAAATAAAAAAGTTGACATAATTTAGTTTTATTTATTTGGGATTGACGACTACTCTCACAGCTGTTACTAGCAGTGCAGAGTTATCTGTTAAAACTGGTATTACGTAATTGGAACTTTTGGTATTTCCTTACATTTCTACTCAGTTCTTAAGTGCATGGTGTCTGTTCAGCTGTTCTCACTGTTTCTTTCTGGTGCTCATTTACACGGCAGAGAAAAAAAATCTCTTCCTAATCTTAGATCAGAAGGCACAGGTGCGTGCATTTGAATCTTTATTTTCCAATGACAAATTCTTCATTTTCTAGGAAAAGTATGTTTTTAAAATTAAGACCAGCTAATTCCTTTGAAAATGGGTAATCAATACTGTAAGAGATACCAATAATGTTTATTAAAGCATGTTTTCCTTTAAAAAGAAAGACTGAGTAATTTTTGCTTGTATTACAGTGTTCTTTTTGCTCTTTTCTCTTGAAGAAGAAATAATACCAGCAGATAATGTATTCCTTTAACATGAACTAAATTTAAAATTAGTTTTTTACCACCATATTGATTATTATTTGCTTAGAGCATTGTTAGCAGAGGGATTCTGAGTTAATAAACACATCATAGCATTAGTATATAAAACACAATATACTTTTCCCAAGACAATGATTACTGGCATAAGACTACATTAACAGCACTTAATGCTTATTCCTTAAATGTTGAAATGTTGAAAATGCTTGATTTTCATCTCTTGGAAATAGTATCATAATATTGCAGCAAGTAAACATGGAAATGTATTGGAGTGATTTATTTTACAGTAGAGGTAACTAACGCCTTGCTTGAGTTTTGTTTCTGTATTATATCATGCTCTTCATAGCACTGCAGCTTCATATCAGCTGGATTTGGGTTTAAATCCTGAAAATTTAACTTCTTTAACACAACTCTGGTGAAACACATTAAAAAAAGTTACTTCTTCATCACAGTCTATTAGCTGGAACATTTGAAAAATAACTTCAGTGTGCTCGTAGGTCCTTGTAATGTACTATTTTCACATTCAAGAATCTCTTTGGCTGTGATTTATGGAGTTTTAACCTTTTAAGACATTTCTGCTTTGCTCCAAGGGTGCTTCAGGTTTTTATTAGCTACTTTGATTTCATCAGTATGAGCAAGATACATATCTATAAATTACTGATTCACTGCAGCATATTTCTTTGCATCAGATTTGAGAGCTCTGTCAGCCCCATCCAACAGATGGTGGGCCAGTCTGGAGTTACCTACCACAGCCTGGGCTGCCCATCCAGGTCAGGCATTCTTCTCCCTCTCCACTGGAGCACCTGCACACCTGCAAACTGAGCCATGCCTCATTCAGCCCTGCAAGAACAGCTCAATTGTTGCATTTTCTGAGGGAAAATTATTCCAGTTCTACTTCTGAATTAAAAGCAAGGTTGTTATTACTCAAGGGATGTTAGGCTTCACTGCTTTTTTGAGAAAACAAATTTGCTGTAACTTTATCTGTAATTTAGTACCACTTGGGTGCAAATAGAGGCTACATTGTATAGAATACAAGGCAGAAAGTAAGGGTTTGTTAAAGCCATAAAATGGTTGGGTAACCATTGTATATTCAAAAGCAGACACATCAAAGCTGGAGGTTAAGTAAAGAAAAAAAAAACAAAAAACAAAGAAAAACCCAACCCAAACCCACCACAAAAAACCAAAAAACAAAACACCCCACAGAATAAACAAAACACATAAAACCCAAAAACAACAACAAAAAATAAGAAAACAAAACAAAAAACCCCAACAACAGCAACCAAACCTGAAGAAAATACCTGCATTATAGCTTCATCATTAATAATCTATTTTGAAATGGCTTCAAACACACTGTTAAAGAAGTAAGCTTTCTGTCTATATGGAGAATATAGCAAAATTGCACATTTCCCAGAAGTTAACATTCATTTGCCTTGACCACTAGCTTGCTCAGACAATAGTCATGGTAAAGGCTATTCAGCTCTTTTTGTGAAAGTTTTTGTTTTGGTTTAGTTTTGCTTTCTTACAGTAAATGTAGCAGAGCTGTGCTGTTCTCAAGTGCCACCTTCTTGAAGAATATTATGTCAAAATGCTTAAATACACTTTCCCTTTTGTTAGTTGATTCTTGAATGTCACAATTTCATAGGAAGAAATAATACTGCTTAAAACCTCAGTCCTTAGGTTTGCATAGCCATTGCAAATGATGCTGTGGGCCAATCCAAATCAGTCAAATGTTTTATTCCATCGAAGTTAATTTTTACAACCGTGTGCTTGTTCACTGCCCTACATCCTGATTAGGCAGCAAACGTGCACTTTATTTTTTTGTAATATGAAAAAACACCAGTTCGGTTGTAGGAGCTTGATCTTGCTGATTAGCAAAGTTAAAGTTAAGAACTTAATGTGGTTTCTAATCATCCGGCAGCTGTCATTAGTGAGTGACAATGCAGCTAATCCCCCCTTCCTCCCCACCCCGACACACAAGCCTACTTCTCCTTTCTCCCCAAAGCAGCGGCAGCACCTCCGGGCATACTCTCGGCTGAAGCTGGGAGCAGGGAGTATGTATCTGACCTGGGATCTGAACCTGGGAAACTCTGGTTAGTATGCTTCATTGTCTCCGGATCACTGTGCTCACCCTTCTGCTCCTTTACTTACAATGTCTAATATGTCTGATTTGAATTAAATTATTTTAATGAAATCATTCCCCTGTTTCTCACAGTGCAAGACAGTTAAGAGCTGTAACTAGTGGTGTTATAAATCAGGTGTCCCCCCTTGCTTAGGCCAAAGTTAGTAAGCCAAAGATGGGTGTGGATTCTGGCACAGGCAGAGTAAAAAGTGTATGTGAAAAGAGAGTCAGCACTTAAACTGGAACTGAGAGATACAGCAGCTACTTTTATAAGCATCAGAAGCATTCCTGCTGATACTTTTCTCTCAGCATTGTGCCACAAGCAATAGGTTCGGTGTTTGCCGGGAGGGCAAAAGGCTGAAAGGGGGGTTTGTGGTTTCTGGATGAAAATAAAGTTCATCTTGGTTTATCTCTTATTTGAGTAGTCCTGTTATTTGCCAGTCAGAATGTGTAACGAATGCTCGGCTGCATCACCAGACAGAGTTTTTCATATATAACTCCTCAACAGCTGATGACACTGCACTGCAGTACTCTGAAGCTTGTATTTATTTTATTTTCTGCAGACATCCATTCTTTCTCCCATTCTTTCGATTAAAAATCAAAAAATTTGTCTCCTAAAATGCACAGAAGAAAGCCCAAAACCCTGAAGAATTTCTAGTGCAGGAGGAGTGTTTTAAAACAGGGGATGCCTGTGCTCTAAAATGTGATTATTGACTAATTAAATTCCATTGCCGACCTGGCAGTGACAAATGTGGCACTTCTCTTGAGACCACTTTAAGACCCGGCTGGTAGAACCAGCAACCCCCGATACCTCTGAAGTACAGGACTATCTGATTGCTCTGTGATGTATCTCATTTCTGCTGACTTTTGATTTTTAGAACTGATAGTCAAATATAAAAAATATATTGGTTAAAAAATGACAGATTATTTCTGGGTCACCTTCAGTGTTGACCTGTATGATGGGCTGCATTTTTTTTAAGTTAATGTAGTTTAGAAATCATTTTAAGTTTCCCAACACAAAAGGAAGAAGTGAGATACTGGATTTGCAAACAAAAGCTTTGTTGGTTTATGACAAGTAATCCATCTTTTTCCATTACTGTAGCATTCTACTCCAGATAATTTTTTGTAATTGGTAACTTGTGAGTCATATATGTTATCTATTCTTTTATGGGCTTCTAAATAGTGAATGATGTCAAAGGTCATCAAGCATTCATAAGGGAAATTTTTTTGTTTTACTTTGTCAGTTTTGATCAGTGTTCTGAAGAACTCTGTGAACATTTGATGGAAAAGTACAAAGAAAAACATAATATCCCTTTCCCTGGAAGGAACTTCTTGCAAATACTGTTACAGCAATTCAAAGAAGAAATTAATTTTAAGGCATACATGAGATACTACAGCAGGGTTTAGTTAAGGGTTTAGTTGTTAAGTCAGTTATGATTTATGTAATCATGGTTAGGTTTTAAAAGTTGGAAAAGCTTGTATTGCATATACCTGCAGCAAAATTAAGAATATTTGCATGTAACTGAATAATTTTGAATTTTTCCCTGTCAGAAATATTTTTTGCAGCCATTTGCAAGCTATTGTTTTCCTTTCATCATGAATGTTTATTGACATCTGCTATCCTCACTCTTTGGAAGAATTTAATATTGACTACGGGTTAAGAAAACCTAACAAGGGAGAAAAAATACCTTTGCATCTAAAATAATAGATGTCACCAAAATGGTGTTGCATTTTGATGCATTAGTTTATCACAGGCAAGTTATTAATAGAAGGATTTGGGCATATCATTTAAAATTTAGTTACCATAATGAGAAATCTAGTAGGAACTTTTCTCTTTACTGGTATTTCTCCAGCTATCCATGAACATTACCATTAACAGCACATGGACTTTCTGATTAAAAATTGGGAGAGCAGAATAACATACAAATAAATTCAATTAGTGGCAAAGGCAACCTGAACTAATTTCCAGACAACTATATAGGAGGCATTAAGTATTTTAAAATGAGTTAAATATTAATTTCACAGTAAAGTTGTTATGAACATGCTGCCACAGCTTGTGTGGTTCTCTCTTCAACAGTCATTTAAATGTACTCTGAAAAGTTTAATTATAATGAGATATTTATATTAAAAGATTATTCAGGGTCATCTTAATTAAAAAAAAGAATTGAGCTTATTTAATTGTGATGTAATTATATTATATGTAAAATAATGTATCTGTAGAATTACAGTAATGTAAACTTTTTTTTTTTACTCATTTTCTAAAAATAAGAATAGGAATAGCTGACAGGTTTTGATCAGACCATGCTTGAAATTTCATCTGAAAATAATGAATAATTGGATATTTTGCATAATAATTTGAATCAAAAATCAGTAACAGTATGAATAGAACCTTGTCCTTAAGAGAGATTTTAGTAACTTAAGAATAAATTAAAAGATATGTATTGCTGCTGAAGATTCTTTATGTCCTTCTATGGCATACATCAGTACAATTGGTTCTTCTTTGAGTTTATTTTTTATTTATTTTTAAGCTTATGTTGTGGTTTATTTCTTTGGAATGGTGTTTTTAGACAAGCTGGAATTAGCTACTAATGTATCTTAATTATTTCATAAAAGTGCTTTAATCTACATTATCTGTTCGTCTGAGACAGTAAGCTAAGGTACTTTTTCAGCTCATCAGATAATTGACTTTGAATGTCACAATTATTTGATGCAAACAAAAAATTATGTGGACATTTACTCCCTAAAAGGAATTCAGTATTTGGACAAATGGACAGAAAAGAAAATCTGATTTTAAAATTCATGTTTTGATAGCATGGTAGGGATTCTAAAATTTATGTAATTGTACTTGTGACAGGGTGTTGCCTTTTCGTCACTTTAGATATGAAAAATACAACCTTTAAATACAGAACTGCTGAATTATATATTTGAAAGGAAAAACATGCTCAATTATTACTCAATTATATAATACAAAATACATTTAATAATATTTATCTTTTTATCTTCTATTTTTGTACACTTTTGAAGCTGTTCCCCCCTCAAAAATGGGAAAATAAAAAATGATGTCTGAATTTTTTTGAAAGGCTGAATGTATTAGTTTTCAATTTCACTGCTTGCCTTATTCTTAGCTGAAGGTAAATGCAAGAGAACACTGCTGCTAGTGCTGTTACCATTATGTGTTGGATGTATACTGCAGTGGCACGTACAGGGTGGTGAGCACACCTTTGTTCCTAGCAGTTAACAGACCCTGTGCTTTTAAATTCCTATCATTAAGTTCATTCAAATCAGTAGGAATATCCACAACAGTAAATCTACACATACTCATAAATATTTGCCATATCTGATCTGATTGGGTACAAATGTGTAAAAGATGCAGAGCAAGAGAAAGCAGGCTCTTAGATTAAAGCACTTTCACAAGCATTTTTCATTATCTCAAAAATATTGGACATCCTGTTATTTTTAGGCAAGTGACTCTCAGTACAGCTGCACCATATTGAATGAAACATTGTTTATACAATAGGTATAGATACATATTTAATGGGGTACAACTACTTCCTGTCTGGCACCACTTAACTGTATTTGTAAGACCAAACATTAATTTTGATCTTCAGCTGTGATCTTTTGATAATTGTGGCCAAGTTTATTTGTCAGTAAAAATATGCCTGAAATAAGAATATCAGAAGAGCATACAGTTTATTTAATATCTGTTCCTATTTTTTCATGCTACAGTAACTGATTAAAGAAACCCAGAAAAAATACAGACACCATTGTAATATTCAGAATTAAATTGGGTTAACTGAAAATCTTTGATATTATGGATTTTTAAAAGTTTGATAAGATGTGTTCTTCAGCCTGAAATTAAGAGGTGCTTAGTTTAGTGGTAATGCTAATTCTATTCTATTTCCTTATAAAATGGGATCCCTTTTCCTGAGCTTCCCTGCATGTCATTCTCTGCTCAAGCCTGTAGGTAGCACCTTTGCTTCACACAAAAATCATTGCCTTTCCTGAGAGACAGTTACTATTTAGGTGGGGAAGTCTTTACTTGTGCAGACCTCTAAATGTAGCTATTACTATTTGCATAATTTCCAGACTTTGATGACAATATGTGATCTTAAAACAGCAGATCACTCTCATGAGGTACCTCAGAGGTACAACGTTCTCTCATAATTATTTGTTTTAATGTACTGTCCATCAGGTATTAATAAATGAGCATAATTCTGCATTTATATTTCACATTTTCTTATCTGTTCTGCAAATTGCATGACACTAGTGGTCTCTTTTATCTGCTGAGTAAGGTAAACTCTATGAATTTAACCTAACTCTGTTCATCCTTCTCCCTTTGGGCTCGATCCATCACTTACAACAGTCAGCAACTAACCGTAGAGGTGCTGGCTACTGACTTGATGGTCAGGGAGTTTCATCAAAACCACTGCAAAGCCAGGATCAGGCTATCCCACAAGAATACCAACCTTGCTGTCAGTGCTGGGGAGGTGACTTGTTACCAGTGCTGCTACTGCTTCCTTCTTCAACTTCTAATATGCAATATCAAAAATAAGTAACATAGGCATTCTTTTTAAATCTGAGGCTGCAGTTTTTCTGGAAAAAAAATCTTCTTTTTTTTTCCACCCAAGTATATGCTTCATAATATCACTGCTTCCACTTCTAGAACCCAGTGACAGCATATAATCTCTTAAAATGACAGTTTGTTTTCCTTTGGAGTTGCTCTTATGTCACATAACGCAGAATGTCTCTAGGTTTATTATTTTTCTCCTAAGAGGTCGTGACAAAGAAGGTCTGGTTATCTATCACCCTTATCCATGACCACAAGTGTGCTGAATGAAACTGTTGACATTTATTTGATTCTACTAAGATTGTGCTTAATTTTAGTGAGAGTCAGTAAATAGGGTTTAAAAATAAAACAATCATACAAAGCTCTTATTAAGGTACAAGTTAATGATTTTATCTGTGCTGGACTGGGATATTTGAGAAGGGAGCACTGAATGTCTGAGAGAATCTCCCACGAGCAAGATAATTTTTAATCGTATTGTCTGAATGCTTGGTTGTGTATTAGAAGAAGCAAAGTGTGATGCAGGTGGGAGGGAACTAACCTTTGACACACTGTAGAAGCAGAAAAACATCAGGACTATCAGCATGGGAGTTTCCAGCCTTTCCCTTTCTCACTAGAATAGAAGGCATTTTTTGTTGTGGATGAGAGAAGCACAGATTGAATTCCCACATGCACTGAGCCACTCTTTGTCTGGGTTGGGTTTTGTTTTGTAAAATGCAAACCTTTTCATCTTTCAAATTGTTGCAGGAATCCAAGCAAGCATTAAAAAAAAAACTGAGAGGAAAGTATATTTTATTGGTTGTTTTGCCTGAGCAAATGCTGCATGGTTAACAAGGAAAGCTGACTTGTTTCTGAAGGCCCTGCTTCAATTTGTCATGTCAGTGGCCAAGTGTCAGAAAGACACTTGCTGTCCATAGCAAATGTTCATATTGTAACTCATAAGTCAAGGGAGTAATTTCCCAGCTTGTGGCACCCAGAGAAAGCAGGACCACATCATGACTGACTTATCAAAGCAGAGCATATACTGTGTAGACAGGAGAAGAAAAAACAAAAACACAAGGAAAGGAGGCAACTCCATCTCATAGACATTTGAAAAAAAATCTTGTTTTAGTAATAGTTTGGTTTTTTTACTTTTCTGTTGCATCTTCACAGCAATTCACATCTCTACATCAGGTATTTTATATGTAGATCGTACACAGCTATATATCTATGTAGCAAGGAAAAATTAAAGGTATACACAGACATGGGTGGTACATTTTTCTTTCATTACTTTCTCTCTTTCTGTTATCACTGTGTGGAAGAATAAGGCTACACTTACTTCCTACCTAAGTATGATAGAAAACTGTTCAACTGATTGTCTGGAGGATGAGCTACAAGTTTTTTTTTTAAACTTTTTCATAGTTAGATAACAGTAGATAGAAATCTGTTGGGTTCTGTGACAGAAAGATTACAGTGAAATACACATATATTCCTCCACAGTAGATTCCCCTAAACTTTAAAGAAAATTTCGATGGTATAAACAATTACCTTATAATAAACTTATGCTAAAACTGCAATAGTGCAATTTTGCTCTTTTCTATTTTATCTTCCTGCTTTTTTTAGGTGAACTGATTAGTCTCTAAGAATTATTCAGAAGATAAATACTATGTAGCTGTCATTGAGTATGTGGTATAGCAGTGCAAAACTTGCATTTCACAGATATGAATATCTTAGGAATAGTATCTTAAGAAAAATAGGCATTTTCAATGTTTGAAGTTATTTAAAGTTTACCTGGTAATCTATTTTAAAATGTTCTGTTCCATGATGATATTCTACCAATTAGATCAAACTCTTTTTCGGTAAAGGGCAGTCTCAGTACATGTGAGTGTGTTTACCTGAAATATTCCTTCTCGTGGGGAAGAATATCTTCTATTATCAGGAAAGTCCACTGAGCAAAGAACATGCAATTTGTCACTGTCAAGACACAACATCAAATTTTCAAAGGAAAAAATGGGAATACAATCATGAGTTTTCAAGGTATTGTAGTCCTTCTTTTAATGTATTTTTCTTTTTGAGTTCTGACATGGATAAACATTATTGACATACTGTTTTAGGGGATTACTGGTATTACTTTGTTCTATGATATAAAAATCCCACAGCCAAAATCTGTTCTCATACGGCTATTTTTACACCAGGATTTTGCCTGTGTTTAATTCTCCACTTGCTTACACCCTTTTTAATCAAATTTTAGGTATTTTGTTGCTGAGGCTAGTTTGCTGGGGCTGACTGACAGCAGGGAAGAAAGAATTACATGTTTTAGCAATGACTCTTTAATTCATTTAGGTGGGTTCTAACAGGATCTTGAAGTCACTGCTTTCTGGATTCCTGTCATTGGGAAGGTGTGGTTGGGTTTCCACCACCACATGCTTTTATGTCATTTATGTTTATTGTCCCCACTAAGAAAGGGGTTTCCATTTCCTGCTGTTGGGATGCTGTTTCCTAAAGTAGTGTAGTGAGATAAAGGTTCAAGAGAAGACAAGTGAAGAGGCTTACAGCCAGTTCTTTTCACCTGAAATTAGTAATTTTAGTGTGGTGGTTTTAGAATGTGATGTAAACACTGTGCTCTGGATTTTGCTTTATGTTGGGTACAGATATAGATATAGGGATGGGGAGGAGAGAGAGAGAACGAGAGAGATCGAAAGATAGATAGATAGATAGATAGATAGATAGATAGATAGATAGATAGATAGATAGATAGATATAGCTATTCATATATACAAATAAAGAGCTGGATCCTATCTGGTTAATTCTGCCTTCATAAACAAAAGGTTTCTTTAACCCATCTGTATTGAGAACAAGAGTCCCTACTGTAAAATGTTCACCTACTTAAAAAAACAGCACACAGATTGGCTTGGAAACATCACAGATCTTACAGGTTACTACAAGTTCTTATGTGAAAGGCTTTTCTTATACTACTGTGTCTTGGCTTAAAAGACAAATGTCTACCAAGGAAGGTGGGAATCTTCCTGGAATGGAAAGAAGACCCCTCCCTCTGAATTAATATAACTTTGAAAATCACAGGGCTTCCCAGCCAAAATGTAAGAAAAGACATTACCATTCCTTACTAGAAAAAAAATATATAGAGCAGAAGAGAGAACAGAACAAACAAGAACACAGTAACGGACACTTCCCACACATTGAGCACTATTTTTCTGTGTTGCTTAGTAGTTGTGACCCTGGCTGGCAGGGTGTGTTGGTGGCTCAGGTGAGGCAGAGGTGCTGCAGAGAGGATGCAGTCCATCACTCATGCCTGGCATGGGGCACTCCGGGCTGGACATGGAACATCCTCAGGAGTGATGCCGGCCTCTGACAAGAGGGAGGAGGGGGAGTGATTCCCCTGAAACTCACGCAGGTAGCAACCAGTCTTGGAGTGCCAAGTAGCAGCAGGGAGAAGCAGAGAAAGCTGGCAGATTCAATCTGAGTGCTGAATTGCAGAGTAGCAAAGTCCCAGAGCTGAAGATACAAAACTAGTGACCACTTGGATTGATGCCCAAGCAGCAGGAACAAAGGGAGCCCTAACCCCCAGCCAAGTCTCAGGTCAGCACCAACACCTCATGTGGTATTATGCTGCAGTTCCCCAAAAAAACCCCAGTGGGAGAGCCTAACCCCCAGCCAAGATTGCCAGACGCCGAAATTACTCCATTGGAATGCCAGAGGGCTACCTTGGTGGGTTTTCAGCAATGTGATGTAAACAACCTGCCAGACCTACATTTATTCCTCCAATCACCATGCCAGAGAGGCTCTTGGCCTGCTTAATGAGGTGATGGCTGCTGGCTGGGGCTGCTCCTCTGGTTTGTCTGGAGCCAGAATGGCCACAACATCTGTTAGTTGTGCTGCTGGATTACCCATCCACCTTTCCCTGTGACTGCAGGTGGTGCTGCTGGGAATGTCCCTGGCACCTGCAGCAGGTTTGTGGGGAGCATCTCTTCTCTCTGGGGCAGATTTTGGAGTAGCTACCCAAGGGAGCTTCACCCTCCCTCTAAATGCTAAATGGATCATGTTGAATAAACTCAACAAAAACATCAGCAAGAAGATGAAGGAAGGAGAAGGAAGGAAGTGTGGAAAGAAGTGTGGAAGTGTGGAAGGAAGTGCAGGTGTGGAAGGCAGGCAGGAAGGGAGGAAGGCAGGCAGGAAGGCAAGCAGGCAGACAGGAAGGGAAGGGAAGGGAAGGGAAGGGAAGGAGGGAGGCAGGAAGGCAGGCAGGAAGACAGGAAGGAAGGCAGGAAGGAAGGGCGGAAGGAAGGCAGGAAGGCAGGCAGGAAGGGCGTAAGGAAGGAAGGGCGGAAGGAAGGAAGGGCGGAAGGAAGGAAGGGCGGAAAGAAGGGCGGAAGGAAGGGCGGAAGGAAGGGCGGAAGGGCGGAAGGAAGGAAGGGCGGAAGGAAGGAAGGGCGGAAGGAAGGGCGGAAGGAAGGAAGGGCGGAAGGAAGGAAGGGCGGAAGGAAGGGCGGAAGGAAGGAAGGGCGGAAGGAAGGGCGGAAGGAAGGAAGGAAGGGCGGAAGGAAGGGCGGAAGGAAGGGCGGAAGGAAGGGCGGAAGGAAGGAAGGAAGGAAGGGCGGAAGGAAGGAAGGAAGGAAGGGCGGAAGGAAGGGCGGAAGGGCGGAAGGGCGGAAGGGCGGAAGGAAGGAAGGAAGGAAGGAAGGAAGGAAGGAAGGAAGGAAGGAAGGAAGGGAGGAAGGGAGGAAGGGAGGAAGGGAGGAAGGGAGGAAGGGAGGAAGGGAGGAAGGAAGGAAGGAAGGAAGGAAGGAAGGAAGGAAGGAAGGAAGGAAGGAAGGAAGGAAGGAAGGAAGGAAGGAAGGAAGGAAGGAAGGAAGGAAGGAAGGAAGGAAGGAAGGAAGGAAGGAAGGAAGGAAGGAAGTGGCGGAAGGAAGGAAGTGGCGGAAGGAAGGAAGTGGCGGAAGGAAGGAAGGAAGTGGCGGAAGGAAGGAAGTGGCGGAAGGAAGTGGCGGAAGGAAGTGGCGGAAGGAAGTGGCGGAAGGAAGTGGCGGAAGGAAGTGGCGGAAGGAAGTGGCGGAAGGAAGGAAGGAAGGAAGGAAGGAAGGAAGGAAGGAAGGAAGGAAGGAAGGAAGGAAGGAAGGAAGGAAGGAAGGAAGGAAGGAAGGAAGGAAGGAAGGAAGGAAGGAAGGAAGGAAGGAAGGAAGGAAGGAAGGAAGGAAGGAAGGAAGGAAGGAAGGAAGGAAGGAAGGAAGGAAGGAAGTGGCGGAAGGAAGTGGCGGAAGGAAGTGGCGGAAGGAAGTGGCGGAAGGAAGTGGCGGAAGGAAGTGGCGGAAGGAAGTGGCGGAAGTGGCGGAAGTGGCGGAAGTGGCGGAAGGAAGGAAGGAAGGAAGGAAGGAAGGAAGGAAGGAAGGAAGGAAGGAAGGAAGGAAGGAAGGAAGGAAGGAAGGAAGGAAGGAAGGAAGGAAGGAAGGAAGGAAGGAAGGAAGGAAGGAAGGAAGGAAGGAAGGAAGGAAGGAAGGAAGGAAGGAAGGAAGGAAGGAAGGAAGGAAGGACGTGTAGTTGTGAACATTTGGAGATATACTTTTAAGTCCTTTTAATATGATGATTTATTTTCCTTGTGTTTGAATGTCTGTGTGTTTTAAAAAGTACATATTAGGAATGGCATCATGCTTTCTCTCATAAAAAATAGAAAAAAATATTGATTTGGGGAAAAAGAGAGGGGAAAGGAAAGAGAAAGGCTTTGTTGCCTTATGTTAGATAGTCTCAGGTCAAGTTCTTTTCACACATAGATTATGTAATTTTTTTTAATTGAGAATCACATGCAGTAATGCCTGTCTGCTTCCTACCAGAATTTTAAGTCACAATAATTTCTACCTCAGCAGCCAACATTGTTGGTAAAAGGAGTACTCTATTTACACAAGTTTACCTATTAGGTGAAAAAAAAATCTTGTTTGTAACTTGAAGCATAGGCTATTAGTATAGACTTTGTCAAAAGTTGCTTCAAAATTAAGAAAAGGACTGTACCTTTTGGTTATTTTTCATAAAAAAGCATTAACATCTTTATGCTGCCTTGTTATTCACTAGAAAGCTAAGCCATCAAGTGAATCTGAGCCTGTTTATAGCAATTTTTATTTTTTTTTTCTCCTTTCTTCTCAGTCTGAACATTTAAAAAGCCCTTTCCAAATCTAAGCAATGCAAGACCTAAATTAATCCTAAGTGGCTACCATTTCTTACACTGTGGTGTATGGCTGTGTGTTAATTAGCTGAAATAGATTACTCCCTGATGTGTGGCATAGTGTTTGTGGTAACTTTCAGTATGCATAGTTGTGTTTATTTTCACATACTGAGGCAAATTCTCAGTATGCCTTCAAATTACCTCCTTGCGGGTGTTTTTTCCTGAGCTAATCCTGACAGACTCTCCCTGCCAGATATGCCCATCTTCAAGAGCAGGAGAACACTACACATGCAGGAACCTCTGTGCTTGGGGCTGTATGCAAATTTAATGCCCAGCTCATGTCTCTTTCTCTTACATGCATGACAGACATTTTAACAATAACTTTTGCATTTCCCCATGGAAATCCTATTGTTTTACTGTATGTATATGAGCACATACGCACATTTACTCTCTGTATGTATTTGAATATGATACTGGCAACACCTATACTTGTAAATAAATACGTTAGCCCTTTCCATGTATTTGTATATGGTTAAAATGAGTGAGAAGTCTTGTATAAAGAATGCAGTTGTCAAACAGCTCTTTATCAGAGATGTAGTGAGATCCCAGAGAGACTTATCAGATACTAAAAAACATATAGGGTGGAAAACGTGATAAACAAGAAATTGACACTGAAAATAATTCTACAGCATTTGGGGTTTCATGCGAAAAGCAAGTGCATAGGAAATAAGCTTCTGGTTTCTGATGTTTGAAGCAAATACAGTCAGAGTAAATGACATTCCAGCAATTGCATATAGAACTTTCTCCAGATATGTCACAGGTTTCATGACTGAAATGAATTCTCTCTGCTGCCACAAATTTTGAAAGAGCTGGGAGTAGCTGAAGAGCTATTAGCTGTTTTCTGCTTTTTAAGGGCAGTAACCATAGTGTAGGTACTTGGACACCAACATCTGTATGTCAGCACTGAAATAAAGATTGCCTTGGCTGGCAGGGGTGCAGCAGAGCATAACAGCATTCCTTCCCTTCTTCCTCAGTGTGTGCTTTTGTGTGTGCAGACATGCCTCTTTCTGAAAGGAATTACCCAAGGAGGAGATTGTGTCCTTGTCCCTAATGGGACATGGGACATGTATCTTTTTCCCAGTCTGCAAAACCAGTTTTCACTTATGCTGGTTTATATGTTTAAAGTTAGGTTGTACAAAAGTCGCTCTTCAGAAGAACTCTGAAACAGAAATTCTAGAAATATGGATAGAGGTTTTAAAGATATTTTAATAAAGGGAATTCATACAGATGGTAAATACTATTTCACTATTCTTTTTTACAAGAATTCTTTTTCTTTGGATATCATGGGCTATCAATATGCTAAAGTTGTGTTTCAATAAATCCTATCTTCTTCTCTACTAGTCATCATTTGCAGTGCATTTGAGTGGCTTAGAAAGGCATCATTATAGGCAAACTATTTTTTACTTGAATGTACTACTTGAAAACTCATTCTGCTCCTTTTTTTTCTGCTTGAGATGGGAATAACAATTTCATGTTAGTGGTGTGCAGAAGAAAAACAACAGAAAACACCCACCTACTCAAGTATTCAAAGACTGACATCACAGTTCAAGTTCTGTAATACTAATAGTAATGTATTCAAGTATAAAAGTACACTGCAGAAGTAATTCAAACAATTGTCTTTTTATTCTTAGAACCAAAAATGCTATTGTATGGAGAAATATGTCTAAACCTATGTGTAGATGCCATATATAGACATATATGTATGTGTGTCTGTGTCTGTGTGTGTAGATGCTATATATATTTAGATATATATATGTATAATATTTTTTTTTCATTACCTGCTGACACTACTGGCTCTGGAATTGTATTCAAGATAATTAAAGAGAGTATCCCATAATTGAGGTATATTTAATATAAGATGTTATACCTCAGCAAGTTTAATGTTGTTTCACAAATAATGAACACTATGTAATAGTATTGAACATTATGTAGTAATGTGAAAGGAATGAAGGAAGTAATATAATTATCTGGTGAGATTTTGACACTGCCATTATTTTTGTAACTTCATGGGTTGATCAGTTTTAGAACATAAGGTGCACATACAGCTTTCCAAAACATCTTGCTTCAGCATATTTTTATATTTACTGGTGTTACTTCTCTCTTTTTGTTTTGTTTCATGAGATGCCTTCCTTTGTTTCAGATTGTATTTCTTCTGTTACTTACTTGTGAGGGACTCATTAATGTTAGAGTGAAAATGTCTCAACATTGGATTTTATTCTGAACTGTTGTTCAAAAATCTGTTGTTTAAAGGGAAAAGTACTAGAGAATGTGCACATGCCTTGGCAGTGACAGCAGGTGCACATGTGCACAGCAAGCACCCATGACTGGTTCGGCAGGGAGGAGGGTGAGAGGGGCGCTGTCTCTAGGAGGACTTCTCCAGGCAGCCTCCTGGGGCAGAGGAAAGCTCTAAAACTTTTGCCACTGGGAGGACTTTTCTGGGCCACTCCCCCTGAGGGTGGAAAGAGCTCCTTCCTGCTGCTGGGGAGAGTTTCTCCAGACGACCCAGTGATTTGCTTGGTTGGACTGCAGGTGGGGCTGTGCAGTATGTGAGAAATCATGGAGTGCATCACCGCAGCCCTGGGCCTTGCCTTCTCTCGCTTGCTCCTTTGGCAGCCCTCCTTATCCGAATGGGGTCCCTCCAGAGAGTATATTCAAGTGGCCCCTCCCCCAGCTGGTTCTGGGAAAAAGATTTCCTTGGAGAAAAATGGAAAAAACTGTTTAGTTAAAAGAAATTTAATAATATTAAATAATAAAACCTCTTGCTGTTCAAAGAGATGGCAAATCCAGAAAATCCTTTTCATGGGGTGTAGCCTTGCTTGCTCAGTCTGTTATCAGTCCCTTCTGTGCTGGCAAATGCTGAGGCCCAGGCCCCGGGGGGCCACAGGCATGACCTCCTGGTGTTTTCCTGGGTTTTCAGTCCAGAGCAGGTTTGAACAGATCCAAGAAAAAAGGAAAAAAACAGTCTGGGAAACTTCTCTGCCTCAGCTGGCTGAAAACAAACTAACAGCAGAGGAGAGCTCTGTCCTGCTGTCTGTCCATGCTGCAGACAGCACAGCCCAGAGAAGCCTGTGGGGGAGTGAGTGCTGTTTCTGCAAACAAACAGCGGCTTCTTCTCTCCCCTTCGCTCTCAGAACCAGTCTAAAAGGTGAAGAACTTAATATCCAGCATAAACAGAAGCAGGTGATTGGAGGTACAAGCATTGTAAAGTCACCCCAGGACACTTACCCAGCTTTTGCTGTCACAATGCTGCCCTTGCCTTTGGTCGTTGCCTTTGGCCCTTGCCTCTTGTCCCTGCTCGTCCATCTCTAGCCCATGTAATCATCCCTTCCTGCTGCCCTGCTGTCCCGCTGTCTGGCCTGCCACCATGGTCCCTCTGCCCGCTGGCTGCCCTGCCGCTCTTCCTGCTCTGCCGCCTCAGCATCTGCTGTCCTGCCCAAACAGCACATCACTTGCTGAGTGGCTTGCTGCTTGTGGAGTTGCTTCCTTCATCTGCTTCTGTCTTTTCTGTCTGCACTAAAAAGGCCAATTTCCTTCTCCAAACCAATAAACTACTCACAGATGTAATATCAACCTCACTTATGTCTAATTTCACCCGAGGAATCTTAGGAATTCCCCTCTGTCCTTACTCTGGAACAGGACATTATCTTTTATAGTGCTTTATGATAACATGCTGCAGCACTAGTCTTCATACTGTAATTTGTAGTCACTTTCCATATTGAGTGTTTCCCAGATATAAATCTACATTAGACAGCATGTATTCAGAGATTTGATGATAAAGATGTGTGGTAGTGTGGAAGAAAATGCAATAACTTAAAATGGCCTAGTATTAGAAGCAGTGCTTTCAGATGCACTGAGGTGTAGCTGTGTCTTGTGTGATTTGATGGTGAGGAGAAGCTCATGACACACTGTCTCATGAAGTTTTCATACGAGTTTCCAAATTTAACCACCAGTTATTTAACTGTAGATGCAGCATAATCTAAAACTGCCTGAAAACAAAATTGCCATGACTTTTTAATGTGATTTTATGCATTCCAAAATTATGCAGGAAAAAAGGATACCCAAATAAAGCAAAAGGAGCCCTGTCTGTAAAATGGAGAGTTGTTTTACCTCCAATGAGTAAATGTTATGTGTTATTTTTACCTAGGCAAAACAAGTACAAAATATTAGACAGATTTGATACTTTGTCTCATTTCTTAACTGTGCAAAGATGTAAATAATCAATTGAGGCACTGAGGAATGAAACCTCATCCCATTGCTGAATAATATATGTGGCCCAAAGGACCTATGTAAAACATAGATGAATGGAATTAAAAAATGTGTGGAGCACAGATTGCTGTGCTATGTCATCAAACAGTTGTATCTGAGTGTGTATATAAATTATTTGTGCGCATAATGTATATTTCTCTCTTTATTTAGAGCTCTTCCATTTGTCTTTCAGGTTGGTATGCATTATTCTTGGTGCTATGATGTGTTTATTTCAGGTACAGTGTTTTCCACATCTCCAGTATTTAGAAGTAAGGGAACTGTGGACTAAGACACCAATAGGTCTTTACTGGTAAAATTACCATAAGTGTTTTCGAAGACCCAAGAAGAAGTTTCATTTTTTCAACAGTGGAGAGACTGTAACAAGAGAATCCTGATAGTTTTTTGCTTTTGGTTGAAACATACAGCACTTTAATGAGGACAACAGCTTTTGTGATTATCTCAAATCTCCATAGAGACTTTTTCCAGTAATTAAATTCTGTTCTGGTTATACACCCAAATTCCTCTTTCCTGCCTGATATTTATCTTTGGTTATTTCAGAAGTGCTGTCTGCAATTAAGATCTGTCTATAATTTTGTCGGTTGCTTATGACTTTTGTCAGTCGTAGGATTCTGAGGTCGAAATTTCATTGAGTTGCATTCAGTGTAGTCATGTGGTTAATTTGTTTCTAACATACAAAAATTATATCCTTAACTTAAAATATTTACAACACTGTATGTTTAAATGTACCAGGACTTCAAAAAAAGGGGTCAATCAAATGCGGGTGTTTTGCCTTTTGTTTTCTGCTTGTGCACATAGGGAAATATCTCCAACTTGCACCAGAAGAGGTTTACACTGTATATTAGAAAAATCTCTTTAAGAAAATGTTCTTAAACACTAGAACTGATTGCCCAGGGCAGTGGTGGAGTCACCATCCCTGAAAGTATTTAAGAGACATATAGGTATGGCACCTAGGTACATGGCTAAGTGATGAACTTGGCCATGCTGGGTTAACAGCTGGATGTGATGATCTTAAAGGTGACCTAAATGATTTGGAGATTTTGTGTTGGCCAGCTTTTGAAAGCTGCCCTACCTGTGTGTTGTGAAAGACATGTTAAATGTATTTGGTGGTTTTACCCTGGATGAACAGAAGGTGCCCACCGCAGCCTCTCCAGCACTGCCCACCACAGCTGGACAGGGGAGAGAAAATATAAAAAAAGGCTCAAGGGTCAGCATCATTGAGCAATTACTGTCACAGGCAAAAGAGATTCAACTAGGGTCTAAAATTAGTTGAATTTATTGGCAATCAAATCAGAGTAGGTTAATGAGAAGTAAAAGCAAATCTTAAAACACCTTCTCCCTGCCTCTTCTCCATGGGCTGAACTCCACTCCCAGATTGTTCCTCCACTGCTTCCCTGGGATTGGAATGGGGACTGTAGTCATTTCATAATATGTTGTTTCTGCCATTCCTTAGGCAGAAGATTCCTCACACTCTTCTGCTCCAGCATGGGGCCATTTCTATAGCAGACAGTCCTCCACAAATTTTCCCATTGTGAGTGTATTGGATATGGCCAGATTTTGGTAGTGGGCAGGCTACAGAGGTGGCTTCTGTGAAAAGCTGCAGGAAGATACAGACCCATGGAGAGAGGAACTCATGCAAGAGCAGGTTGCCTGGTAGGACTTCTGACCCTGTGGAGGACCCATTTTGGAGCAAGCTGCACCTGAAGGATTCACCCTGTGGAGAAGTGACCCACATTTCAGCAGTTTGTGAAGAGCTGGTGCCTGTGAGAAGGACACACATTGGAGGAGTTTGTGGAGGACTGTCTTCTGTGGGAGGGACCCCATGCTGGAGCAGGGGAAAGACTCTTCTCCTGGAGCAGTTGCAGAACCTGTGATGAACTGACTGCAACCTCCATTCCCCATCTTCCTGCCCTGCTAAAGGGGAGGAGGTGGAGCTTGAGATGGACGAAGGAGTGGGGAAAGGTGCTTTTAGGATTTATTCTACTTCTCATTATCCTACTCTGATTTTATTAGTATTAAATTATATTAATATCTCCATGCTGAGTCTGTTTTGCCTGTAATGATATTTGGTGAGTAATGTCTCCCAGACCTTCTTTCAACTCATGAACCCTTTTGTTATATTTTCTCTCCCCTGTCCAGTTGCAGAGGGAGTGATAGAGCAGCTTCAGTGGGTGCCTGGCATCCAACCAGGGTCAGCACACTACAGGGTGTTGGACTGCAGTTCTTCTACAAACTGCTCCAGTGTGGATCTCTTCCAGGAGGTACAGTCCTTCAGGCACAGATTGCTCCAGCATGGGTCTCTTCCCTGAGTATCAAAGTGTTCTGGTACGGGGTCCTCCATGGTGGATATTTGCTCCATTGTGGACTTCCATGAACTTCAAACAGCCTGCCTCACAGTTGCTTGCAGGGGAATTTCTGCTCATACATATATATATATATACACACAGGAGTACCTGCTCCCCGTGATTTTAATTTACCTGTATGGTTGCAGAGTAGATTTACATATAATTAAATATATGCATATTCTCGCTCTTCTCTCCAGATGCAGTTGTGTAGTTTTCTTCTTTACATTCTTAAGTACATTACCCCAGAGAGGCTGCCACCATCACTGATGGGCGCAGCCTTGGCAAGCCCTGAGTACTTCCAGGAGCCAGCTGGCATTGACTCAGTTAGATATAAGTGAAACTTCTGGCAGCATCTCACAGAAGCTACACCTGCAGCCCCCCACTACCAAACCCTTGCCACACAGAAGCAGTACAGTGTGTCCATCTGGCTGCCATCTTCTATAGATTTTTTTTTTGCTAGGAGCCTTGGTGCTTCTTAGTCCTGAAGCAGCAAGAACTGCAAATGGTCCCAGGTGGGGGTGATCCACATGCAGGAGCTGCTATCTAGAAAATCCCATGTATCCCTCTTCTCCAGGCAAGGAAAAGGAATAAGGATCGTGATTTGAAACTAGAACCTGTTTGGGAAGGAAGGATTGTTGTTAAGGTTAAATGAGAATTAGTGATAAGGTTAACAATGCAGATATCCTTGTTGGAGTCTTACAGACAGCCAACCAGGATTAAGTGGCAGGTGAACTATTCACTAAGCAGTTGACTGGTAATTCACAAGTGCCAGCCCTTTTCTTGTGGAAGACTTGAAATAAACAAGAAAAAGCTTGCCAGATATTTCCTGGACTCAACACAGAAAGGAGGCAGTCTAGGAGGATCCTGCAGTATGTGTAAGAGAACTTGCTTTGCAGCTGGTAAGGAAGTCCAACAGGTGTGGTGCCTGCTAGACTTGCTGAACAGAGAGGAGCTGGTGGGAGATGCAGTGGTCAGAATGCCCATCCTGGGCACAGTGACCACAAAACAATAGAGTTTTTGATTCTTGATGAAGTAAGGAGTGGGGTTAACCAAACCCCTGCGTTTGATTTTTGAATGTCAGTATTTGGCCTGTTCAGGACACAGAGAGATCCTTAGGAAGCAGTCCTTGATAATAAAGGGATCAGGAAGGGTGGAATCTTAAAAGCATAGGAGCATGCTCTGTGTGTTGAAAGACAAGCCATCAGAGAAGAAGATTGGTCTGGCTTTTACTGGAACTTGGGGTAAGAAAGTTTATGACCTTTGGAAGAAGGGGCAGGAAAACTCAGGAAAAGTACAAGGATAGAGTTAGGATATGTAGAGAGAAAATCAGAGGAAAAAGTTCAGCCAGAAATCAACCTGGCCACTGCTGTGAAAATAGTGGTTTTATAGTACATGAGAAACAAAGGGAGGTCCAATGAAAATCTTCATCCTGTATTGAACATGGAGGAGAGCTTTGTCACTAAGGATGATGGAAAGGCTGAGGTACTTAATGCCTTTTTGCATCAGTCTTTAACACAAAGACCTGTTATCCTCAGGACGACCAGTCCCCTGGACAGATAGACCAGGACAGGGAGCAGAACAGACCCCCTGCAAGGCAGGAGGAAGTGGTGACATGCTGTGGTACTTAGACACTCACAAGTCTGTGGGAAGGATGGGATTCACCAGAGTACTGAGAGATCTGGCAGGAGAGCTTGCCAAGCCATTCTTCATCATTTATCATGAATTCTGGTTAACTGGGGAGGTCCCAGACAACTGGAGGCTGGCCAATGTAATGCCTATCTACAAGAAGGGTTGGAAGGAGGGTTTCGGGAACTAAAAAGCTGTCAACCTGTCCTTGGTGTTTGGGAGGGTTATGGAACAGGTGTCTTGAGTGCTGTCATGCATCCCATATAGGACAACCAGGGGATCAGGCCCAGCCAGCATGGGTTTAGGAAGGGCAAGATCCTGCTTGATCAAGCTGATCCCCTTTTATGATGAGGTTATCTGCTTAGTGGATGATGAAAGACTGTGGATGTTGTCTACCTTGGACTTCAGTCACCCACAGCATTCTGCCAGATGACCCAAAAAATGTGTATTTCATTTTTTCTCTACGTTAATTGGTGTAGTGTATTTTACTGTCACTTTAAGACTGAGCAACCCAGGAAACCAAACTTGTGTGTTTTATACCAGGTTCACAGGAGCAGGGTTGGGGGATCCCTTTAAAAACCAGAAATAGATGTGTGTGGAGCTCTTCTTCTGTTGTCTTCCAGCTGTGTAGGATGAGGCATGGGGCACGTCTCTGAGTAGCAACCAAGAAGCTACATTTTGCAATCACAAACTTTTCCACATTAAATTTTGCAACAACTTTTTGCTGCTGCGAAACTTTTCAGGACAGCTGTGTTGTGCTGGGCTATTTGTCAATTTAGTTTTCTTTTGTTCTTCTTGGGCTTTGGAGGATTTCACAATACCTTTTTCTCCAGCTGCTGTGCCAGGCCAGGAGAGATCAAACTCACTGCATGAGTTCCAGCAGCTCACTGTAGCTGCTTTGCCATGCTGGGAAGCTTGGCAATCTCTCTGTGAGTTCCAGCTCCTGAGGGTGGTCAGTGCTGCTCCTGCTGGGAAGTTTCTTCCCGTTGTTGAGGGTTAGGTGTTCTTTTTTTTTTTTGTTTTATTTTTGTGTTCTGGCCTGCCAGGGAATTTTTACCCATTATGTGCTGGGACAACCTAACTACCGGTACTTAGGGATGCTCACAAAGGACAAAGAGTGGCCGGGCCCCGGGGGGGGGAAGGGGGCAGAAAAGGGAGGGTGGGGACAGTTTTTAGCTGGCTTTCTTTGGCTTCGGGGAAGGACGTTCGTGTGCTGGGTCGCGGAGCTGCTGCTTCTCCTTCTCCCCTCTTTGTTGGTGGCCTCGCACCCGCTGTCCTGCCAGGCATCGCCGTGGAGCTGCTGATCCACCTCATCCACCAGCCCAGGATCTCAGCTCGTCCCTGCTGTCCCAGCCGACTGTTTCCTCGGAGCCCTGCCGGAGCACCGGGACTGACTTCCCGAGGGGGTTGTGAAAACAAAGCCTCTCCTCCATCCCGTCTCAGCCGAGAAAGCTGTCCCGGGGTCCCTGGTTCTGTTTTCTTGTTATTGCTGTAGTTATTGTTTGTTTGTTTACCTGGTTATACTAGTAAAGAACTGTTATTCCTATCCCCAGATCTCTGCCTGAAAGCCCCTTGATTTCAAAATTATAATAATTCGGTGGGAGGGGGTCTACATTCTTTCATCCCAAGGGAGGCTCCTGCTCTCCCTAGCAGACACCTGTCTTCTAGAACCAAGACAGATTTTGGCGCCCAATGTGGGGCACTGAGAGAAAAAGGGCACAAAAGGATTAACAGTTCTTAAATAACCTAACTTTTGTGTGCTGGATTTAGAAACCTTGTTAGGTAGAACCATGTTGTTTAGCTTACCCAGGTTCGTGGGCCATGTGGTCACAGCTATATTTCTCCCATTTGCTGCACCTTACCTAAATATGGGTCCTATAACTAAGGCTACTGTGGCTATTATCCAGCTTGTTTTGTGGGTTGATAAAGTGAGGAATTCATGGATGTTTAATGTCCTCTGGATGGCGGGCTCATGGATTCAGAGCTGTCACACACTAACTGGATGGTTTTCAGGTTACTTTAATAATGGTACCTACTGGGAGAAAAAGACAGCTGGGGAAATTTTCTCCCAACCTTTCACCCAGTTCCTTGGGCCTACCCCACCAGTTTTCAAAGGGTTAAAATCTTCTCTGGATGCTAATGACATCATACAGTGGCTGGTGTTGCTGATAGGCCTGTTCTACTTAGCCTTCAGAGACAAAGGGAAAGAGATCGGAGGTGCTGCTCCAGAGCCTGGCACAACCCCAGAGACAGGGGGTGCTGCCCCAGAGCCTGCCCCTGCCCCAGAGACAGGGAGTGCTGCTCCAGAGCCTGCCCCTGCCCCAGAGACAGGGAGTGCTGCTCCAGAGCCTGCCCCTGCCCCAGAGACTAAGGGTGCTGCTCCAGAGCCTGCCCCTGCCCCAGAGACAGGGAGTGCTGCTCCAGAGCCTGCCCCTGCCCCACAGCCCACCTCAGAAATGAACCACCCAGAGTGGGTGGGGGTTCTGGTGAAGGAGATACGTGAGATGAGTCAGAAGATAGAGTGCATTTCCTCAGCTGCTGGGAAACCCTCCCCCTGCCCCAAAGAGGGAGAGTCTGATGGTGCAGCAGTGGAACCCACAGGTGTTACAACCGTCCAGGTTCCAGCTGAACCACAAGGGCAGTCACAGCCAGCAGCTGTTGCCCCTGTGGAAACGAGGAAGTCTAAGATGAAATCACAGCACCCTGCTGAGAAGGATAAGAAAGGAGGGTCCTCACAACCCACAGGGGAGCCAGAAGTTGAAATCATCACTGAGTCTCTGACATATGACAGTCTCCGTAAGTTACAAAAAGACATTGTGAGGCGGGGGCGTGAGCCTTATACCACCTGGTTACTTCGGGTCTGGGACCTTATGGGTACAGGCGTGCAGCTGGATGGTGGTGAGGCAAGGAATGTGGGACCCTTGACGCAGGACTCAGGTGTGAATCAGATATTTGTCAGGGATCCAGGGCCCCTTTCCCTCTGGGAGCGGCTTTTGATGAGCGTAAGAGAAAGGTTTGTCCATAGAGAGAGAATGGAGGAGCACTATCATAGAAGGGAATGGAAAACCATTGAGGAAGGGATCCAACAGCTGAGAGAAGTGGCGATATTAGAGGTCCTTTTTGGAAGGGGTGGACAGCATGATAATGACCCCGACAAAGGCAGGTGCACTGGGCAGATGTTATGGAGTCTGGCAAATCTAGGGCCACGTGACTACACCACCTATATTGCAACGATTAATGCCGATAACAGCCGAGAGACGGTGGGTTCTGTTGCCACCAGGCTTAGAAATTATGACAGTATGGTCCATGGCCCACATCAGGCTAAGATTTCTGCTGTGATTAAGGAACTCAAAGGGGAGATGAGGGAAATGAGGGAAGAGATGAGGAAGAGCAGTTCCAGTGCGGGTCACAAGCCCAAAACTCCAAGCCCAACATCCCCCAGCTAGAGAGAGAGGGTACACCTCACGAACTGAGCTGTGGTTCTTTCTACGTGACCATGGGGAAGACATGGGAAAGTGGGATGGAAAACCCACTTCTGCCCTGGCAGCACGAGTGCGTCAACTCAGGCAGGGAACCAGTAACCAGAAAGGTTCCACTAAAGTGAAGGTAGCCTCAGCATCCCGTGACCAAACTGACAGATATTACAGAAAGGAGGATGATCCCCTTGAAGGAACCTCTAGCATGTATGCCCAGGGAGGAGAGGATGACCAGTGCTAGAGGGGCCCTGCCTCTAGCCAGGAAGAGGCACGGGAAAACCGGGTCTTTTGGACGGTGTGGATCCGATGGCCTGGCACATCAGAGCCACAAAAATATGAAGCTTTAGTTGATACTGGTGCACAGTGTACCCTAATGCCATCAAGACATGTGGGGGCAGAACCTGTTTCCATTGCTGGGGTGACGGAGGGATCGCAGCAATTGACTCTGTTGGAAGCTGAGGTGAGCCTGACTGGGAGAGAGTGGCAGAAACATCCCATTGTGACTGGCCCAGAGGCCCCATGTATTCTGGGCATGGACTTCCTTCGAAATGGCTATTACAAAGACCCAAAGGGACTCAGGTGGGCTTTTGGAATAGCTGCTGTGGAGGCAGAGGACATTAAGCAATTGAACACCTTGCCTGGACTATCAGAGAACCCATCTGCAGTACATTGATGACATCATTGTGTGGGGGAACACAGCAGTGGAAGTATTTGAGAAAGGAGAAAAGATCATCCAGATTCTGCTAGAAGCCGGCTTTGCCATCAAGAAGAACAAAGTCAAAGGACCTGCTCGAGAGATCCAGTTCCTGGGAGTAAAGTGGCAAGATGGACGGCGTCAGATTCCCACTGAGGTCGTCAATAAGATCACTGCAATGTCTCCACCAGCCAACAAGAAGGAAACACAAGCTTTCCTAGGTGCCATAGGTTTTTGGAGGATGCACATTCCTGAGTACAGCCAGATAGTGAGCCCTCTCTACCTGGTTACCCGAAAAAAGAATGATTTCCACTGGGGCCCTGAACAGCAGCAAGCCTTTGCTCAGATCAAACAGGAGATTGCTCATGCAGTAGCCCTTGGCCCAGTCAGGACAAGACCAGACGTGAAGAACGTGCTCTACTCTGCAGCCGGGAACAATGGTTTGTCCTGGAGCCTTTGGCAGAAAGTGCCTGGGGAGACTCGAGGCCGACCACTGAGATTCTGGAGCCGAAGCTACAGAGGGTCCAAAGCCAATTACACTCCCACAGAGAAGGAAATCTTAGCTGCCTATGAAGGAGTCCAAGCCGCCTCAGAAGTGATTGGCACAAAAGCACAACTCCTCCTGGCACCCCGACTGCCAGTGCTGGGGGGGAAGTTTAAAGGAAAGGTTCCCTCTACCCACCACGCCACTGACGCTACATGGAGCAAGTAAATCGCCCTCATCACGCAGCGCGCTCGTATTGGAAACCCAAATCGCCCTGGGATTTTGGAGATAATTACAAACTGGCCTGAAGGTGAAAACTTTGGTCTCACTGATGAAGAGGAGCAGGAACAAGTGACACGGGCTGAAGAAGCTCCACCGTACAACCAACTGCCAGCAGAAGAAACACGCTACGCTCTGTTCACTGATGGTTCCTGTCGCATTGTAGGGATGAACCGGAAGTGGAAAGCAGCCGTATGGAGCCCCACACGACAGGTCGCAGAGGCCACTAAAAGAGAAGGTGGATCAAGCCAACTTGCTGAACTCAAAGCTGTTCAACTGGCCCTGGACATTGCTGAAAGAGAGAAGTGGCCAAAGCTCTACCTCTACACTGATTCATGGATGGTAGCCAATGCTCTGTGGGGATGGCTGGAAAGGTGGAAAAAGGCCAACTGGCAACGCAGAGAAAAGCCAATCTGGGCTGCTGATGAGTGGAAAGACATCGCCACCAGGGTAGAGAAACTGTCTGTGAGGGTCCGTCATGTAGATGCCCATGTCCCCAAGAGTAGGGCTAATGAAGAGCACCGAAACAATGAGCAGGTGGATCAGGCTGCAAAGATAGAGGTGTCAAAGACAGATTTAGATTGGCAACACAAGAGAGAGTTGTTCCTAGCTCGATGGGCCCATGACGCCTCAGGTCATCAGGGTAGAGATGCCACCTATAAGTGGGCACGAGACCGAGGGGTGGATCTAACCATGGACAGTATTTCTCAGGTTATCCATGACTGTGAGACGTGTGCCACGATCAAGCAGGCCAAGCGGTTGAAGCCCCTCTGGTACAGTGAGCGGTGGTCCAGATACAAGTATGGAGAAGCCTGGCAGATTGACTACATCACACTGCCCCAAACCCGCCAAGGCAAGCGCTACGTGCTCACAATGGTAGAAGCCACCACTGGATGGTTGGAAACCTACCCTGTGCCTCATGCCACTGCCCGGAACACCATCCTGGGACTTGAAAAGCAGGTCCTTTGGAGGCATGGCACCCCTGAGAGAATTGAGTCAGACAATGGGACTCATTTCAAGAACAGCCTTATAAACAGCTGGGCTAGGAAACATGGCATTGAGTGGGTGTACCATATCCCCTACCATGCACCCGCTGCTGGAAAAGTTGAACGGTGCAATGGCCTGCTTAAAACCAGCTTGAAGGCACTGGGTGGGGGAACTTTCAAGAACTGGGACATTAATTTAGCAAAAGCCACATGGTTAGTGAACACCCGAGGTTCCACTAACCGAGCAGGCCCTGCCCAGTCTGAGCCCTTTAGAACGACAGATGGAGATAAGGTTCCAGTGGTACATATGAGAGGTATGCTGGGAAAAACTGTTTGAGTTAATTCTGCCTCCAGCAAAGACAATCCAATCCGTGGGGTTGTCTTTGCTCAAGGACCGGGTTGCACTTAGTGGGTGATGCAAAAAGATGGAGAGACCTGGTGCATACCCCAAGGGGACCTGGTTTTAGGGTGAGCTACCCATGACACTGTGCTTGTATCTGTATCTGCATGTACATATGTGTATAGTTAAAGTAGTATGTGTTCGTGTATAATTTAAAGGTTTAATATTTGATGTAACATTTTGGTATGGGAAAAAATTCGGGGTGGATAGTGTTGAGGGTTAGGTGTTCTTTTTTTTTTTGTTTTATTTTTGTGTTCTGGCCTGCCAGGGAAATTTTACCCATTATGTGCTGGGACAACCTAACTACCGGTACTTAGGGGTGCTCACAAAGGACAAAGAGTGGCCGGGCCCAGGGTGGGGGGGGGGGGGGGGGAAGGGGGCAGAAAAGGGAGGGTGGGGACAGTTTTTAGCTGGCTTTTCCTCGATTTCGGGGAAGGACGTTCGTGTGCTGGGTCGCGGAGCTGCTGCTTCTCCTTCTCCCCTCTTTGTTGGTGGCCTCGCACCCGCTGTCCTGCCAGGCATCGCCGTGGAGCTGCTGATCCACCTCATCCACCAGCCCAGGATCTCAGCTCGTCCCTGCTGTTCCAGCTGACTGTTTCCTCGGAGCCCTGCAAGAGCACCGGGACTGACTGCCCGAGGGGGTTGTGAAAACAAAGCCTCTCCTCCATCCCGTCTCAGCCGAGAAAGCTGTCCCGGGGTCCCTGGTTCTGTTTTCTTGTTATTGCTGTAGTTATTATTTGTTTGTTTACCTGGTTATACTAGTAAAGAACTGTTATTCCTATCCCCAGATCTCTGCCTGAAAGCCCCCTTGATTTCAAAATTATAATAATTCGGAGGGAGGGGGTCTACATTCTTTCATCCCAAGGGAGGCTCCTGCTCTCCCTAGCAGACACCTGTCTTCTAGAACCAAGACACCCGTGTCCCAGCAGCATTGATTTCTTTTGGACAAAGAATAGTATCTTGGTTTTCTCTTTAGTAAGCTTTTATTTTTTCACTTAGACCTTTCCACATTAATTTTTCCTTATTGATTAAAGGGGAGTGGTTAAAACTGAAGGGGAGACTCACTTTTGAGTCTCTCCTTGTATGATTGTATTAAACTAAGAGAAGCTGGCAGCCCATGGCTTGGGCAGGTGCACTCTCCAGTGGGTTAAGAACTGGCTGGGCCCAGAGCGTGGGGGTGAACGGTGCTGCAGTTAGTGGTCAGTCACTACAGGGATTCCCCAAGGCTCAGAGTACTGGCTCCAGTCCTGCTGAATGTCTCTATCGGTGGTGTGGATGAGGGGATTGAGTGTACCCTCAGGGAGTGTGCAGACAGCACTAAGCTGGGCAGGAGTGTTGATCTGCTGGAGCGTAGGCAGGCTCTGCAGAGCGCTCTGGACAGGCCGGGTCAGGGCTGAGGCCGGTGGTGTGAGGTTCAATAGGGCCAACGCTGGTTCCTGCACTTGGGTCATGTCAGCCCCATGCAGTACTACAGGCTGGAGAGTGGCCCAGGAGAAAAGGACCTGGGGTGCTGATTGACAGCTGGCTGAAGATGAGCCAGAGTGTGCCCAGGTGGCCAAGAAGGCCAATGGCACCCTGGTCTTCATCAGAAATAGTGTGGCCAGCAGGAGCAGGGCAGTGATTGTTCCCCTGTGCAGTGGTGATGCCCCAGCTCAAGTCCTGTGTTCTGTTCTGGGTCCTCTACTTGAAGAAGGACATTGAGGTGTGGGACTGTGTGTCCAAGAAGGGCAACAGAGCTGGTGAAGAGTGTAGAGAGTAGGGTCATATGAGGAGCAGCTGAGGGAGCTGTGGTTGTTTATCCTGGAGAAAAGGAGGCTTGTGGGAGACCTTATGACTCTCTTCAACTCTACAACTTTCTACACCAGAAAAGAGGGTGTAGTGAGATGGAGTTGGTCTCTTCTCACAGTCAGTTAGTGACAGGACAAGAGCAAATGGCCTCAAGCTCTGTCAGAGGAGGTTCTGTTGGACATTAGGAATAATTTCTTCACTGAAATGATGGTCAGGCACTGTAACAGGCTGCCTAGTGAAGGGATGGAGTCAGCATCTCTGATGTATTCAAACGGGCTGGACCTGACAGCGCTACGGTTTAGCTGACATGGTGGTGTTTGGTCAAAGGTTAGACTCTGTCATCTTCGAGGGAATAAGGGAAGGACAAACATCAGAGAGGTCTGGTGAGAGTGAGCAAAAGGGTAGAGGAATCTATAACATGGAATGTTATAGAGCTTGTAGAGCTCTTATTGAGCTGGAATACACTTTCCTAGAGAACAGGTAGTTGAATTCCTGAGTCTTGCAAAAAGCTTTCTGAGCATCAGCAAAACATTTATCCCCCTCTCCAGATGCTGTTGTGAAGACACTGGCCAAGCAGTGCCATTTTGAGAGAGTTACCTCGAGTGGTAGACATCTCTGAAGAGTCCAGGTCTTCTCACAAATCATCAGTCTGCTTCAGTGTGACAGGTCAGTTCCTCAGGACTTTACAGATTTATTAAAAACCCAGGTGAAATTACTCTGCCTTCCTCTCCTTGGTGTCAGCCAAAGTTCAGGTGGAAGGGAAGGGGAATTGGGGAAGAAAGAGTGGCATTGAAAAGACAGTCTGCTAAAGCCTCAAGTCTGCTCTATCTTTAATAAAAAATACAAGGTTAGTAATTATGCTGTACATACCTCATCCACTGTGACTATAAGAATCCTAAGATCAAGCCTCCATCTTGAATTTTTTCATATGTGCATAAATCAACTAAGTGTTAGTGATTCAGGGTTTGAGCAAGAAATTGTACTCCTTTGCCCTAAGGACAGTTTCTTGTTGTGTTTCAAAGACTTTTTATGATTAATGAATGTATTAAAACTTGTATAAAATTGAAAAAAAATCTTCTAAGTTGTAGATAACTTAATAATGAGACTTTCTGTGATAAAATATTTGACTGTTTTGGTTTGACAGAAAGCTTTTGAGACTTGAATAGAGTGTTAAAGTACAGAAGCCATATGTGTATAATTCCAGGTCTTGGGCCCTGCGCATTTAAATTTATGAAATATTTGTTTCCAGAGTTTGGTCCTTTAAAGGAGAACTCGCTGCTTCCTGCCATATGTAGCAAGTTTAAACATGCATACAAAATCTGTCCTTGTTTTAACAGTGGTGATCTCATTGCTATGTTATTTTGTACAAAGAAAAACAAAAACAAAACAAACGAAAAAAACAAACAAAAAACTTGAGCATGTAGCACTGGCTATTAATGATGATACACTATTCTGTAAGTAGCAGTAAAATACTCTGAATTTCCCTATTCACATTTTAAAGATGTGCATTGAAGTAAGCATCTATAAAATGTGCTGCTCTTCCCTGGCTAGTAAATGTTATGGATTATGGTCCTGTCTCAATAAATGCTTTTTAGAGCTGTGGAATATTTCTATGTTAAATTATGTCTAAAAATGTTGGAGTGGCAATCATCTAAATAAATTAAATATAATTCTGCTGAAACAAACTATTGAAAAGTGAGGTAGATTCTATGAAACATCATGTACATGGAGTCTACAATACTATTTCCTCCAAATATGGAGAGAGGAATACAGCTTGGGTTCTAGCATTTGCTGACTGGAAAGATAAACTATGAAAACAACAGGAAAGTTGCCAGGTCTCTGTGCTAAATATGATTTAATGTAGCTTGTGAAAATACAAATATAATTAAATTTATTACAGAAAAACAACTGGTGTTTTCAATAACATGAAAATACACTTCTCCCTGCAGAAACATTACCTCAGTGAAAGCAGCAGAAGACAGTTTTCCACCTAGGATCATAAGAAAGAAAATATTTTTTGTTGTTGAATTTATTTGTTTTGAAAAATTACATTGCCTGTTCTAGATTAAAAATTTTATTTCTCAATATATCTTACAAGAGTGAACCTTAAAATCAGATTTAAGAATACAAAAATATGTTTGCAGGCTGCTTAATTACATAGTATACTCTTTCTGTGTTTTGGATAGGGGTTCCCTATCCAGCTTGCTGCTGCCCACAGAACTTGCTGTTAAAAGTACATGATTCAAAAACGTAAACTTGTGAATGTTGTTCACCTGTACTTCTCTTTCAGCTTTCACCTCTCTTGTCTTTTTCTAGCACATTATATGAATTGTTACTTAACTTTAACCAAAATGTAAGGGGACTTTCTGTAGTTTTTAACAAAAATAATTCAGTTTTGTTTGGTAAGTCTACTTCTGATACTACTTTTTTTTTTTTTTTCCCCATGAAGCACCTCTGCTTTTTCCAAGATGTCAGTTTCATGCTTGCCCTTGTTAAACAGGAGAGTTTTGTAGATATTGAAAGAAACTTTTTAGGAGACTGAAAGTGCATCAGACATTATAAGGTGTGAAAAGTGTATTTGTTAACCAGATATCTGATTCCATTTCTGGTACAATACCCATCAGTTCAGGATATTGCTCTAACAGAAAAGGCTGTATGAGTCTAATGTGGTTTCTCAAATGCACCTGAGTGGAGCTTTGCAGACCAGAGGAGTTTAGCAAAGGCACAAGGAAGTCAACTCAACCAAAGACTGAATGGTGGTACGCTAGTAAATATGCTAGTTATGTTATAAATTACATTTTTTTAATAATTCATAACTGATTCTACCAAATTGTGAAGTCATTGTTAATAGATGTCCTCCCATTCCTTTGTGCTGTGTTTTACAATAATAAGAGACAAAAATGTATGGATATGCACATATTCACGATCTACATTCTAACTTCTGCATTCTCTTTATCTCACTGAAATATTTAGAGTTTGTACTTTTTATGCTGATAGCAGAAGTCATTGTGTTCTTCATAGTGCAATTTCCTAACTTTTACATAGATGTATGTGAATATACTTTAGCTTTCGTGGGACTTGCTCTAGTCTACTGTAAAAAATTGCCAGCTAAAGATGAGCTTGGAGAGTTTTGTTTTGAATTTTGTTTAAAGAAAGCATTGCAGAATATAGTTACAGCTATCCTACTTGAGAACAAAAAATACTCGCTTGTCTCAGTTACATCAGCCTGGGGACAGACTTGTAAGTACAGGATTTGGGTTGTTCAAACACCTGGATCTGCTTCACTCTGTGATCTGAACTGTTATTTTCCGCAAAAAAAAAAGTTCTCGTTTCTGCAACCTACAGTTGTACTCTGCACAGGGAAATTTAAAGACTTGGTAAATAGTGAAGTAAAACACATAGCCTGCATGCTGACATGTAGATATCTTTAGCATCAAAGTTATTTCAAACAGATCATTGGGGGTAGAAAACGGGATGTTCATAAGGAAAGAGTAAAAGACTGTAAATATACTAGAAGGAGTTGGTAACGTCAGCCCTGGATTTATATTAGAGTTGTGAATAGGAGCAGGCATGCATAGCTATAGATGCTACACATATGTCTGCAAACTCTGAGAACTGAAGTTTTGGAAGGAAAGCCTTGAGATCAGTGAATTTTTTTAAATTACAAGATAGACTAGGAGATCAAGTTACAAACAATGGCAAGCTAGCTGAAATTAATTACTGAAATGAATTTATTAAAATTTATTTACAAGTAAGTACATTAAAAGGTAGAAAAACATTTTCCTACACTGTGTGAATAATTGCAGGTTATGTACTTGAGAGCTGGTCAGTGATAGAGGAACAAATCCTAGGCTTTTTATTTATTTGCTGTTATACAGTTAAACAATACTCCAGACATCACAGAACAACATAATGAAGCCGGTCATGAATCACGAGTATGAAAATCAGCCTGGAGACCTCACTGAGGTTGACTGATGGTCTTGAAAATTTTAAATTATTTGATAATTAGACCTACTTGGGCAGAGTTTCTTCAATATCATAAAGGCATTACAGTTCCAGTCTGTATAATGAGACTTCAGAACAGTTTATGGAAGTGTCTCTCATAGGGAAGCCAGTATTTCTCTTTGTTCCAGACATATTGATATCAAACCAAAACCTAGTATTTTTGCATTTTGTTGCTGGAAATCACAGTCTGCTTTTACACCTTCAGCCATGTGGTTTTAGTCTTCATTCATACAGTTTAAATTTTATTGCTGTCACTTTCACTATGACAGGTGGCAAAGTGTCAGGTTGCACTTCCTAATATCCTAAGTGTCCTTTTATTTTGGTGTTGGTTATTCATGAATGGTCAGGAGGGCTTATTTTGGTTTTCTGACATACCAATGAATATGGGCACAGTTTAAGCATTTGTGAGGTTTATGACATTCATATCCACAATTTTTAAAGTAAGTGACTTACTTCTTATGAAAAAACATGTTTTCTACTTTGCTTTGTAAAAAGTAAATCTGAAAGTTTTGTATTTCCCAGCATTTGGGTAATGTGACTATTTCTACCCTATTGAATGTTTTATAGTGTTTTCTTAACATGCTAAATTATTTTCCTTCATCTGCAATAGGGAATAGAAGATAAGGGAGGGAGCAGATTAAGAAAATGTTTATCTGATGCAGAATGTGAAGTACAGAAAACAGTATTTCTAACAACTTCCATGCAGGTGTCTGGGGAGTATGTATGCTGTCTGAACTCCAGTAGATGTACAGTGAAGTGTAATTAAGCTGAAGAAGATATCAAATATTTTTTCTCTATACCAAGTTTAATAACTTTTGATGGACAATTTAATTTTACAATCTTCAGGCATTTGGGAAGAACAGGAGGCAGGTTCAAAGCCATCAGCTCCTCATCAGACAGTAAGAAAGGAAGGGGGTAGTGATAACATTTTCTCCTGGATTGTCTGAAGAAATTACATTTTTCAAATTGAACTGCAAGATATAGATGACAGAAAATTGATGCCCAGGTAAAGTGGTAAAAGGCCTACAAAATGAAGGAAGATAGATGTGAATATATATATCCCTGGTTGCATGCAATCTTTTTAGGCACAACACAACTTGGAACCGTACAGAGCTCTTAAGATCACCAATCCATTGTGTATAAATAGCTGTAGTTATCTAACATGATCCATGTTGAGATTTTACACTTCTCACAAAGTCAATACCTTAGATTTTTCTTCTGCAGTGATTCTCTCTCACTGGAGATATTCAAGATCTGTTTGGACACAATTCTGTGCCATGTGCTCTGGGATCACCCTGCTTGAGCAGGGAGGTTGGACCAGATAACCCAATGTGGTCCCTTCCAGACTTAACCATTCTGTGATTCTCTGAAGATCAATCTGGTGACAGTAAAAACACTTTTTAACTTGGAAAATATGTAGAGCGGTTTTTGTGTAATGTCATTTAGACAAAGACATGGGCTGCTCAGTGAACAGTTGGGTATTGTTCATAAAATGTGGTATTAAGATGGGATGGAGATTCAATGACCCTAGTAGCTCCATTCTCAGATGGAGCTCCATTCTTTTGACCTAATGTACCCTAGTTGGTAATTTTTAACTTGATGCCAGGTATCAGTGCTCATAGGAAAAGTACTGTCAATTTCTCATAGTTTGTCAGCATTTTAGCAGTCTGACAAAACTAGCCCACCTTGAAATGGCCTGAGAATGGCAGGAGGTTGCATGTATGGGAACTACATCAGTGAACTATATTTTTCCCTTTAATTTTATCCTGTATACTAACTACACAGATGTAATAATGCAGCTCAGAAGCTCTTAAGTGAAGGTGGAAAAATGACCCAAGAGACACCACATTTTAAAAATATTTTTGGGTGGTGTAATTTTTATTTCCATCTAACTTTTGTTACTAGTTACAATAGCAACTGGTTACAGCAGTACAGATTTTATATCTGTAATCCACGTGCTGTTTAAAGTGGCACTGCATTCATGCTCTGAGGTTTGCATTCTTGAAGTTGTTGATATTCTCAAAGTAAAGATCGTGATACTTCTGGAAAATGGTTTTGAAACATCTGTTAGAAGTTGTAAGAAAAAAACAAATAATTAAATAAAAGTTTTCAGGATTTTAAGTAGAACATTTTGTTGGTTCTGACAATCTTGTAGAGATGCAACATACATTATGGTATTGTATAGCATTATCAGCATAAAGGTTGTTCTGGCTGTAAAAGTGTTTCACAGATAAACTGGGTGGTTTGATGCAGATCAAGTGAGTTACATCTAGTTATCAGAATTGTTGCTTTAGTAACGAGGATACACTGCACATAGATAAAAATAGTGAGATGAAATAGAACCTTGGGTTTGTTGTTCAGATTAACAGCATGGAAAACCTGTGACCAAAAATGTCCTACCTAGTAAGTCCTTATGTTGCATTTTTTATTGCACATATTGAAGGTAAAGATTAAAATTATTCCAGTTTGTTAACAATTTCAGAATGTATCACATTTTACTGTTTTTCACTATTCATCATTAATATTCATCGAACTTTACATTAGCCTTTTCTTATTTTCTTCTCCTCATCTAATGCCATCATTTAATTAATCATCTTTTGGTGTGTTCTTCTGATACGGGACCCAAGTGCTCTAACACGTGCTAATATATGTCTTTCAATATATGAAAATACATCAAAAGCCCCATTGGGACTGGCATTAATTAATACTTCATCCATTCTGTTAAGTTCTTGTTTTATTTGTCATGGACATGTCTCTTTTTTTCTCTTTCTACATGAAATAAATAGAAAGAGTGCTAATAAAAATCTAAATTGCAGTAAACTCAGTTCTTCTAATTCCAGCAAAGAGAGAGACAATTCAAACAATTCCATGTTTGTTTCGACGATAAAGAAAAAGTTCTTAGAAAATCGAAAACACTAATTATTCTGCATTTCTCAGACTCCCAAGACCTCAGGCATTTAAAAAAAGAGAACCAACAGTAATCCAAGGTTGAACTGAAAATCTGTCAAAATAAAGCAAGTGGGAATTATATTGGGGTTTTTTCTGTATTTTTTTTACACATTGCATGCTTTCACTATTTTCAAGTTGTTGGATTTTTTTGTGTTTACAGAAAAAGAGAGTAACAGATAATGTGTTTCAGACTCAAATCTTCTATACTGCACCTCCTCCTAGCACTCAGGTAATTGGAACTAAAATTGCAAGACTGATAAGAAAAACTGCTGGAGTATGCTTTAGAGTAGGTTTAAAAGGCATATTTCTTCCAGACTTATCTGAATGAAGGCACTGCATTTGGAATGGATTCCTATAAATTTTTACATTAATGTTAGTGTATTTGAGATCTGTTGCAGCCAAAAGAAATGCTTCCTTTCTAATTCTTTTATAATAGTATTGTACAAGATCAGAGGAGCTGTGATCGCTAGAACTAACTGACTAGTTTCACAATGGAAGAAGCTATTATCTCTCTAAGGTCCAATACAAAGTAGTTGCCAGTGTTTAATAGTATAAAACACCATGCAGGAACCTTAAAACCTGCAGTACTTGGTATACAGTCTGTATCAAGCAGATATATGGGTTCTCTCTCATTCTTTCTAATCTTGTGAGAATACATCAAGGAACAAAGCCTCAGGTAATAAAACTGTCCTTTTACGCTTAAATAGTAAATGGAAGATCATGTGATTACAGTGCAATATTTGGAGCTGTAGACATTGTCCTTTTTTTGACTGTGCCAAAAAGCTGCCAACTTTAGTGTTTCCAGGGTAATCAAGAGGTTGGTTATAAATATAAGGCAAGGATATAGATAATATGTAAATGAGGCTGTAAAGATATTCCGTAAAAATTATCAAGGAAAGCCACAATTTGAGGAGACTGCAGTGTAAGTGTTGTGCCCTGTGTGAGGCAATGGCAGTGAGGATTTCTGTGTTTTGCCTTAGTCCCGACACATTACAGCTCATGGCTCTGGGTGCTACCAGTGCCAATATCTGGTCCACTGAACTCAGGCATTTCTGTGGAATGAACCATTTCTAGTTTTGTTGTAAAGCTCTCAAACAGCAGTTCTTGCAGCCCTCCTTCATCATGTCCTCTGGTCTCTCCTGTATCTGAGGATGAGGTCAGTGTCCCCGGTGTGGAATGATCCTTTTTTTACATGCTCTTCTGTGCTATCAGTCAAAACAGAAGCAAAAAGAAAAAAAAGAGAAGAGTTAAGAAAAACACGGGTTAATGCTGTGAAGTCTGTGGGTGCAAACAGGATTTTGTTAAAAATGAAAAGAGGTTGGGTGGAAGTAGCTAAAAAGAAATCTGAAATAATTGTTCTGTAGAATATGGCCTTTCCACATAGGCAGAAATCTTTCTCTTCACTTCTGTCAGAAGATAGTCAAATAGAGAATCTCATCTCTTAATTAGAAAGAAAAATACTCATCAAACACATCTCATCACTGGAAAGCTAATGATCCACAGCTGCTAGTCTGAAAGGGCAGGCTTTTTTTCTGAACAGTAGGGAATGTTAATCATTTTGGATGAGATTTCTTTTTAAAACATACTGTAGTTTGCAAAAGAATAGGATATTCAATATCCTAAGTTAAATTATTTTTTGAAGTGTTGTACACTAGGGGTAGTGTCATGTGTCTCTCTGAATGATCATTTAATGCATGTGTCTCTCACTAAGAGTATAAACTTGTGTGATGTTGTAAATGGCCAGTTCACACCTGTGAGTCTGAAAACTTTGATCTCACAGGAGAGATGAAAAAAGCCTTTCTTTATATTCTTCTGTATATGAAATTGCATTTGTATTAAACTGTAACCTTTGAGACTCACACCCATCACTTAAATTACTTAGCTTGTTTCGGTAGTGATGAGCATCCTTTTTTTAAACAGACAGCCATTATTTTCTTGGAAGATACTGTGCCAGACACAGTCCACTAGATGCTTTACAGACATGGGTAACTCCAAGAAGTGTTCTTTTATACTTATTCGTTAGCTTTTCTGGTTTGGTTTGCGTTTGGGACTTTTCGGCCTATGCTTGCTTAATGGAATGTTGGTTTATTTTTCCACCCTTCATGAAGCTTTGTACATATCAATTCCTTCTTCTCTTTCACCTCCACTATCAGGCCTTTTGACTGAGTCCTGGAGTTCTGCAACAAATTTTGGGTTTCTTCATGTGTACTTAGAAGTTTTGTCCGATACTGGAAAATCTGCTTGTTTTCTCTCATATGCATTTCATGAGCGCATTTCTTGTCTGGGAAAAATAATGAGGCCATTTAGGTCAGAGGGCCATAACTGTGCTGGTCGCACGCAGCATACATCTCATTTGTGTTTCAATGCTTGTGTAGTGCCTGGCTGAGACAGGTGCCTGAAATGAGGAGCTGGTCAAAATTCAGCCAGACTAGATGGAAATTAAGGTGGTAGGTCAGCAAAATCATCTTCAGGAGATGACAGGTGTAATATCCACACTTTTGAATGGCATGTCCATACAATTTGCAATATCTTAATATGTTTTACTGGCCTTCCGAGTCCAGTATTGTAAGGAATTAATGCATTACATTAAAGGGCAAAGAGAAATTGACAAATTTCAAATGAAATTGCCAAAGACAAATTGTAGGTCATTTGGCCTTTAGGAACTTCAAGTGAGAAGTGTTTGCATGAGAATTCATTGATATTCTGGAGTACAAAGTACATGATGACCATAATCCTCAGAATCCAGTCAGGTCCATGTCTCCTGAAACTGTGTGTAGATTGTTGGCTTTTTTTCTCTGGGGACAGGGAGTGTTTGAATAGTACTTGAGTTTTTTTAACCACTCTTTAACCAAAGTTCAGCTGAGGCCCTAAAAAAGACTTTATGTGTTGCCTTTTCTCAACAGGTAATCTCTAATACTTACTTTTTTGATAATTGATGCTGTTTGCTGGCTTCTAGAGTACTCTTGAGGGTGCATCCATTGACTCAGGGCATTTCTGGGGATAAAGCGTGAAAGGATATTTTGCTTTTCTTTTGAGACACAAAATTTGTTGTAAGTTGGTTACATCTAATTTACCACACTCTTATAGACAGCAAGGTCACAGAACAGTTCTTGAATGCGATGAGATGTTGTTTGCTTCTATTGTTGTTTTAAGCCTAGCTGGAGATGAGACATCACACAGCCACTTGCTCAAACCCCTCCTCTCTTCCCCCACATCCTGGTGGAATGAGGTGGAGAATTGAAGTAAAGTTGTGTTGACATAAAACGGTTTAATAATTGAAAATAAAGTGAAATGCCATAATAATGGTAAATAATAATAATAATAATGGTAATGGTAATAAAAAGGAAAAATACGAAAACAATGCAATGCAGTTTCTCATCCCCTACTGACCCTTGCCAGACCCCTCTTCCTGAACCGAGATCACCCACCCTTCTGGGTAAGTCCACCCAGTTTATATCCTGGGCATGATGCTCTGTGGTGTGGAAATACCCCTTTGGTCTGTTTGAGTCATCTGTCCCAGCTGTGCTCCCTCTCAGTTTATTTTCAATACCTTCCACTGGCAGAGCATGAGGCAATTTGAAAAAAGATCCTTGACTTTGGATAAACACAACTTTGCAAAAAGCCAAAACATCAGTGTGTTGTCAGCACCATACTCATTCTGAATCTGAAACAGCTATCATGCAGAAATTAACTCTACCCTAGCTGAAACCAGCACAGCTTCTTATGCATTACCATGTCTAACATATTTCCTTTTAAATTAACAACCTTGAAAAAGCATTTTTCTTTCAGATGAAAAACTTTTAGAGGGGCAAATATCCTTGTTTTTGTGTCACACACACTACTTTTTCAGTTCTTCCAGTAATTATCATGTTTGTCTTGCAGCTTCATAGGCTTGCATATCCATAGAAAAGAGTGGTAGAAAGCATAGGGACGAGGTAAGTTAGCTGATCTTGAGAGAGATTACATAAGATATAGACTTATTTTTTTGATTTCTTTGTAGGTGCTTGTATTTGATAAGAGCATTTTCTTTTTAACTCCAAACAAAGATCTAGCAGAAGACTATTAAAATCTGCATTTTATTCTTACTGATCTTTATATACATCTTGATGACTAATTTGGGAAAATGAGCTCTGCTTTGGTTTACCTAGGTATTGGTGTTGTTTTAGGTTTATGAGTTCTGTAGCATAACACCTTCAATCCTTTTAGAAGGTTTTACGAGTAAAAATATTCAAAAGTTTAACTGTTTGGATGAAAAGACTTATCAAGATTTCTGGATGTTTATCCAGCTGTGATGCATATTGTGATTTATTTTCACTTTTTTTGTTGTTTTTGTGTTTCACTGTTTTGTTGTTTGTTGAAGAAAACAAACCCGGGTTGTGGCTACAGCTGGCTTAAATAAAAGGGGGGTTCATTGATAGGGAAAATTGGAGGTAAAAATGGTTTTAGTTTGACCCCATCTAAGTCCAATTATTTTTAGCTCTTTCCTGTAAACCATTAATTTTGTAGCAGCATTGGTAGGGAACAATGTCTAGACAGTGTTGTATGGAGCTGGCAGAGGGGGCGGTTTTCTCTGGTGGTGTGATCACCAAGCTGATCCCATCCTGAAGAGCAGACCCAGTTACGTAGGCACGCATCTCTAGGAGATGTAACCCAAACAAACTGCTGGCAGCCCCTGGTCACAGAGCAGTTGAGCTGTTTTGAGCTACCACTGCAATGAATCAAAGTTTTCAAAGTGGTGGACTTTGGTGGCTTCTCAGCATTCTTTTTAAACCCATTTTTAATGAGTGTAAGGTCACTATACAATCATTAAAATAATAATATTATTTTAGCTTTTACTGTGATTTTTATTAGTTTTCCATGCAAAAGACTTCTGATTGCTACTTCTGCTTGTTTGTATGACATTAATACAAAATGACCATGTTCTTTTTTCTAAATAGCAAATTAATCTTTAATCAACTCTTGTGCCACCTTTCCACTGCTACAGGGTTGTTTCAAAGCTAAAACCAGATTCAGTAACATGTTGAGGTCTTTAAATTAATCATGTCCCTATGACCTACAAGAAAAAAGAGAGGGACTTTTTATAAGGGTTAATGGCTTTAAACTGAAAGATGTAGATATTGAGAAGAAATTCCTTATTGTTGAGGGTGGTGGCACTGGAACAGGTTGCCCAGAGAAATTGTGAATGCCTGGAAATATTCAAGGCCAGGTTGGATGAGGCTCTGAGGAGTCTGGTCTAGTGAAAGATGTCCCTGCATGTGTGGAGGGGGGTGGATCACCTTAAAGGTGGCCTCTAAAGTCTTCCAACCCAGGCCATTCTATGATTCATGAAAGTATCTAATCTTTCTTAAAATGTAATCTTATTTTTATGCTCTTTTGCATTATTCACAAAAGCATTGTTTTATAAGAGAACAGTTAATATTCCTCTTAGATGATAGTGCATCAATTTTTCTTTTCCAAGAATTAAGGTAGGGTGGATTGGGAAGTGTAGCAGTTGTATCATGCAGGTAAGTATGAGTCAGCAAAGTGGTTGAACAATGCTCCTGTCTAAGGAGAGGTGGATTTCTTTAGAATTGTTTTAATTTATTAGTCTTAGTTCTGCACAAGAGTTTAATGTAATGCTGAGTTTAATGTAATTTCAATCACTTTTTTCCTGCTCTGTCTTCTAGCTTTTTCTTTTTGTGGTTTGGAACTTTGAGCTCTACATGATACCACTGGCTTTGTTGTTGCTGCTGGCATGGAACTACTTCTTGATCGTATCAGGAAAAGATAACAGGCAACATGATACAGTAAGTCTTCTCTACTTCAAGGGCATGCATGTCCTTTTCTTTTTTTAAATAGGTAAAATTTTTAAACTGGGTTTAAATACGATATCTTTTTCAAAATGTCTCCCTTCACAATGTTCGATGGACAATTTTCCCACCTGCAATTTAATTTTATTCTGGCTGTCCAATAAGTGTGTCTGGTTTTGTTGAAATGTCATGCAAAAATACAATAGAACATGCACTATCTAAAGAATCTGTTTTGTGTGGGAGCAGAGAGGCTTATTGTTAAGGAAAAGGCAAATTCTTTGAAAATTATTTTATATGGCTAAGTCCTTATGTTACATTTTTTTATTTCACATGTTGAAGTTAAAGATTAAAATTATCCCAGTTTGTTAACAGTCTCAGAATGTATCACATTTTACTGTATTTCACAATTAATCATTAATTCATTTAGCTTAATATTAGCTTTTTCTTATTTTCTTCTCATTTAATGCCGTCATTCAGTTAAATACATGTAGTTAGGATATAAAGTAGCAAACATTTGCTAATAACTGGTATTCATTAATAATATTTAAATGGTTTTGATTTTCAGAAGTACATATTAAAAGTTGGAAGTTTTATTCTATGCTGTACAAATTTCCTAGGAGATAAATGATTTTGCATGAGGTACCACTGAGCCTTAAAATTTGATATTTGTACTAGTTTCTGTATCCCAAAAGCAGCACCTTGTCTACTACTTTATGATCTGAATGAATAACTGAAGCGGGAGAGGAAAAAGCCAAAACAGATTAGGTAATTGGTCTCTGAGGACAGCAGTTAATGGAGGTTGATAACAAATGGATTACGAAGGTGCAAGGTCCTGTTAACATCTCTTCCAGTGATGTACAGGAGATGATAATGCACCCCCATCAAGTTACATCAGGTGTGTGAGACCATTTAACACTCTGGATCTGCTACTCAAAGAGATCTGAGTTGGATAAATGAACTGATAGGAAACACATGACATTCAGAAGGAAGAATCCTGATCGTGGGGAGAAATAACCTGTTGCAGTGATACAGATTAGAAATTGGTTGTCCAAAAGCACTTTCTGAACTGGGCCTAGGGGTCTTAGAAGGCAGTGAGATAATCAGAAGCACAGGTGGTGGATTGAGGGAAGTGGTTATCTCCACTCCTCGGCATTTGCTAGAATTCATCTAGAATAGTGTCCAGTTTGGGACACGCCAATTCTAGAAAGTCATTGATTGACTTCAGCAACGTCAGTGAAGGGCTACCAACTTGATCAGGGGCTTAAGCCCTCATCAACTAGCCCTTGAAGAGAAGCTGAAGGAAGTGGACTTGAAAGATCCTGGAGAATAGAAGGCTTCTAGTGACTGGAATATCCTATTATTACTAATAATATATGCTATTATTGTTAACCTAGGAGGTTAACAAGAAGATGGATCAAGAAGACTGCACAAGTGATCTGTGGTGGAAGAGGCAACAAGCTTCATTTGAAACAAAAGAGGTTCAGACTGAAAAAACTTTGCTAGGAGAATTGTAAAGCAATAGAAGAGGTTGCTCAAGAAACTGCAGTTGCCATAGGAAGTCTCTAGGACCTGACTGAGTAAAGCTCTGAGGAACCTGATCTGACCTCATGGTTGACCCCACTTTGAGCAGGAGTTTGGAAATTCCTTGCAGCCTGAGTTATCGCCTAATGTCTAGCAACTGCTATTAGTAGAGCACATACAGTCCTGATCCAAACACTCTTGTTACCTGTCTACATAAGACTTATGCTTCCAAAATCATCTAAAAATAAGGGTGGGAATGATAAAGGTATTCCCTAATCCCAAATGTGATTACACTTATGGAAAAAGCCTAAGATCAAGATTTAAAAGATACAATACTTAAAACACAGACCATTGTCTCCTGATGGCTGAAATTCTTAAAGCTTCTCAACCTGAAGATTTTATGGGTACCTGAAATCCCTGGTGAAAGGAGAAATATCACTTGTGAGCTGCAATACATTTAATTTCTCTCTGAAATACCACCTGCCTGGGAAGATTATCTAGCTATGCAACTTTTTAACAAATTAATGGAGCTACTGATGGACCCTCAGTTAAGAATACCAAATGCTGCTCCTAAAACTTTTCTCTTGCTGAGAGTGCTTCAGACCAAGCTAATACAGCCTATATCAAACAATCATGTTGATCCCAAATATTTGGTATCCGTGCAATTAATGACCTTGTTTTTAAAGATTTAAGTTTGCTTATCATCATGTTGAGCATCTACCTTGAGTGAAGTCATTTGCAGATTTATTGTAAGCCTTTCTAATGAACTTAGGTGTCTTCAGTAATATCATGAGTCCTTAGCTCAGGTCATTAGCACAATATCATTAGAATAGGAGTCATTTAACTACTTACATTTTCCTATGCAAAGTGTAAATTTTATCTAAATTAAGCAGTGTTTCCTAGTGGCTAGAGAATGCTTCAGCATTCATGTCATCTGGTTTCTCTTCCCAAGTCTTCAGAGATTCCTTGTGTGTCTCAGTGAAATCATTGACTACTTAGCTTAGAAATATTATCTAACTTTAGATGTTTTAAATGTTTAGATGTGTTTAGATGTTTAGATGATCATCCAAGTTTAGAAGTTACTCTGAAATCCTAAGGCTAATGATAAGACACAAAGATAAATATATTTGGTAAAAAGGTATTTTATTACTTGATTAACATTAGGCAAGCATAGTTAAAAATTGTATATGATTTGTACTTGTTTAATGTCTAAGGAACACACTTAAATTTGGGACCATGCAAAGCACTCAGAAGAGCTGGTTTCCATTGTAATATCTCTGAGAAAACAATAGTCAGTTGTCTTAACAGTCCAGATGCTAGGGACCACACTTCTTCTGCAGGTCAATGATTAGTGATCACTGAGTTTCTGTCTGGATATGGCAGATAGACCAGCCTTAACTCATCCTTTTGTGACCATCTCTATAGACAAGATACAATTTGCTTTTTCTTCTTGGGCATCAGGGTTTTTTAAAGTAGTTTGGTTCTTATTTCCTCATGGAGAAATTCACCTGCCAAACAAGGATCTGGATACCTCTACTATAATGTAAACCTGTGCTTCTTGTTTGAATGCAAGTACCATTATTTTGCCATTTTTCAAACTCCTAGTGAATAATACATGCAAGTCCTTTCTTGAATTCAAGGTGCAGTATGGCTGGGGCAAAGGGAAGGCACAAGAGTATTTCCTAGGAGAAGGTAAGTCTACTGGAATGCCCAGCTGAGAGGTGAAGCAGCATACTATGTCTGCATGGATTCAGTTGGACTCCTTGTAGGATTGATGATCATTGTGATTTTAGTCCAACACTGATGCAAATTTCCAAAAGAAGCATTGGATTCCATATATTTTGTATATTTTCATCAAGATTAATTTTATTTCTGAAAGATACACTCTCATGAAACAGGAGCATTAAACACTAGTGTGACTTTAGATAGAGGTAGACTTAGTCGATAGTTCTGAACTGAACTAAAATTAATTTCTGTCATTGAGTCATGTGGCAGGTGTAAAAATCACATTATAAATATTTCTTGCCAGTATTAAGTGAGGAAAAAATAAGTAAGATGGAATTCTTAATGCCTTCTTCTGAATTTTGCAGTAACATTTTTACCTGGAGTACACCCGGCTACTTTTTCCAAAGATATTTACACTGCCTTATAATTGTACTCCTGAGTATCTGACCTCACAAAATTTTTAGCATTTTTATTTAGCAATTTTTAGCATAGATGCTGTTGTTATATTAAACTGTGATCACCTAAGCGCACACGATTAGAACTGAGTGAATCTTACTAGGCTGAGATTTTTTTTCTTCTGTTGCCTTTTTTCACATCTTTTTTCATCATCTTTTTCACATCCTCTGTGGGAGAGGTATCAACCACTGCTGTGTTTCTGCCACCACTCTCTGCTGCTCCTTGTCACCTGTGCTAGATCTGTGTGGTGGGAAGTAGCTGCCCCTACACATAATAGAGTATGGCATCGTGACAGACTGCAAACTAACAGAAAGTATGGTGGGTTTAAAAGCTTACTGTCAGTGTTTTCAAGGAGCTACTTAATACTTCAATGACTTCAAGTACACCAAAAAAAGCCCCTCACCTTTGTAACCTGGAGAAAACAGCAGTGCTCCTGTCTGGTGTATGGAGTTTTCTTCTGTTTCTAAGGAAAGGTCACAGTCATTTTAACTATGTGGAGTTAAAGGTGAAAAAAATTTTGTTGGGTTTGGTTTTGGTTTTTTTGTTACTTGTGCATTTCTACTTCAGGCTGTGTTCTGCGTGTTCTGACTGCCAGCTGGAGCTGCCTAACTTAAGGAATGGTCAGATAATCTCTCAAAGTGATTTAAAATGTTCCCACTGTCCAAAAAGGGACAAAGGGACTGCTCTTGTCCCTTTCCCTGGGATGAAACAGTTGATTGTATGTTTGGAGTGTGTCATATGGAGAATTAAACACAATTTGCAAAGCTATGAATCATTATTTTTACCCTGTGTACATAAGCCTTGCTTCCACAATTAGGACAAACTGTGACAGTCTCTCAGCTGTTGGTCTATAATGCTTAACTGCTGTAACAGGCTCATTTGATCTCCTGTGGTGATGGTGCAAGTTCTTGTTCTTCCATAACCAAATAGGTAGCAGACAGGGAGCGCAGGTCATTTTCTCCTCCATCCTGCCTGTGGAGGACTGGATAGATCTGGAAGGACAACAACCAGTTGCACAGCTCTTACTGACAGCAGGGACTTGGCTTTTACAACTGGGGGTACCTTTTCAGGATTGAAGACTACTAGGAAGAGATATACCTCACCACATGGGGCAAAGTCTTCTTTCCCAGAAGGCTATCCAAACTGATGAGGAGAGCATTAAACTAAATATAAATGGGGGAGAGAGGTGATGGTGACCCACAAAAGTGATTCCTCAAGTGAGGAATCAGAATAGTTTGATTTGGAGGGGACCTTCAGAGCGACACCTTCCACCAGACCGAGTTGCTCAAAGCCCTGTCCAACCTGGGTTTGGAATTCTGCCAGGGATGGGGCAACTATAGCTTCTCTGGGAAACCAACAGGGTCCAATTCCCCCCCCCCCCATCCTCACAATGAAACATTTCTTCCCAATATCTAATCTAAACCAGACTTCTGTCAGTTTGAAGCTACTGCCCCATCATGAAGTTGGTGGTCTGAGCTGGCAAGAAAAGGGTGCAGGATGAATGGCCAAGAGAGCCCTCAAAACCAAACCAACAAGACAGATGTGTCCCCTAGCCCCCACATGTAGACACACTGTGGTGGTTTCACATTAATTGATACTTAGTGAAGAAGTAAAATCCACTGAAGTGATTTCTCTTGAGAGAAGCTGCTGGCTGCTTCCTCTGTACCTGGGAAAGGCCAATAGCTGGCTAGTTCTGAGACCTGACAACATTTTGAACCATTTAGGAATTAGATCCACCTCTGTGAGATCTACATTTTAAAAACAGCAAGCCCAAGAAATCTGTCCTAGTTTCCGGCCTCAGAAGGTACCGGAGCTCTGGTGAGGCCAGCCCTGCTCACCCATGGCCAGTGCAGCCTGCAGGAGGCCGGGCTGGACCCCAGCGGCTCCTGGACAGGGAATGGAGGCTGCAGGGCTCCCCTCAGCCTCAGGTAAGGCCAAACCACAGCTACTGACATCTTACCAACACTAAGCTCCCTCCTGGTTCACACCGACAGCTCCAGGCCGAGCCCCGCTCCCAGCGCTGCCACGCAGAGAGAAGAGCCCAGCACAGCCTGAAATCCATCATCATAACTTCTGCAGCCACTGCTCACAACCATCTGCAGGCCTGGCAAAATTTAACCCTTTCAGTACACAGATAAGACCTGCAAATCTCAATTCTCCTCTCAAGTGAAAAAAAAAAACAACAACAAAGTAAAAACACATAAAAACAACATAAAAACACTGAAATCAATAAAGAATCAAACCAAAAATTAAATTTAAAAATGCCTTTGTATTAAACTAAAATTATTTTAATAAAGACATAAAAATAAATAATACACTAAAATATCCCCTTTAATTAATGAAAAAATATCAGACTATAGATGTAAGCAAAAACACCCATTAATAAAGCCAAGCAAATATTAAAGTAGCTATAATCCCATAAAAAGCTTAAACAAATAAAAAAGAGATAAGAGTAATAAAAACCCTTTACCGCAGAAAAAAAAAATAAACCTTTGTTCCCAAAAATAAAAATAATCACAAAAACAAATAAAGAAAGCCTTTGCTTTTAAATAACTCATCCTTAAACTAATACCCCATAAATTCATAGCCATAAACACATCGGTAAAAAAACTGTAAAAATAAAAAAATTCACAATTACAAAACTTATCCCAAGCAGCTACTATTTGTAAAAATAAAAAGCCATGAAAAAAACTGTTCCTTATATAAAAGTCTCCATAGCATAGAAAGAAAAAACCTCCCCTCCCTACAAAAACTAATTAAAAACTATTATATAGTTAGTAACTAATTTGACTTCCCAAGTTTTGTCTCTACGTTATCAGTTAAAAAAAGAAAGAAGTTAGGCAAAAAAAAAAAAGTATTCTAAAAGTTTTATTCTTTCAGTTCTCTTAATAAAGTTTCTTTATTCCTTTTAAGCTTTAAGCCTATTTTACCCTTCTCCTAGCCTATATCTCACAACAAGAAGTAAGTACAGTAGTAATTTTTAGCACTGAAATCCACCATACACACAAATAAAGAAACAGCCTCTGGAAAAGTCACTCCCACCTTCTCTGAGAAGCCAGCATGTCCAGGGTAAGTACATTAGTGTGCACAATACAGGAACCAATAGGAGTTCAGAGGTCCACATGAAGCTACTTTCATTCACAATCACAGAGACATGGTGAAACTGCTGTCACGTGTGTCATGCAGTCTTTTAGTTAGGACAGGCTGGGGAGGTGAGGAGTGGGAGTTGCTTTTCATTCCAGCAAAGGAATGATGATGAAGGGCTCAAAGCATCTGGCATACAAGGAGAGGCTGAGCAAGCTAGTACTGTTCTGCATGGAGGAGGGTTCTTGATGATGTGTATAAATGGCTGAAGGGAGCGGGAGAGAGACACAGCCTCTTTTCAGATGCTCCATCACAGGAGATTGTGGTCTCAACCAGGGCCAGATTGCCATGAGAGGTTGTGAAGTGTTCATCTGTGGAGATATTCAAGGCAACATGTTCAGAGGTGACCTTGTGTGAGTAGGGAGGTAGGGCTTGATGATGTCTGCTTGACTGGGGAGGACAGGATGGCCCTGCCAACCTCTACCACTATGATATTCTCTCAACTAAAGAGAGTAATCTTTCTTTCCTTTTGGTCTGCTGTTTGTTAAGGATTTTTTTACAAGCAATTAAACATTTAATGCACATCCCTGAAGGTACCCGTGAATGTTCTTCTGCCATATATACTTCCATGGAGAATGTTTGATCACATCTTGCATTGATAATAAATACTTAGAACCTTTAAGGAAATATTAAGTAGCCAATTTCCTTGTAAAGTTATGAGATGCATATGTCATTACATACCTAATTATGCTCAACAGCTGGGAGTTAATGTGCCATACACAATTTTTAAATGAATTTGCATAATAGAGTACATATATATATTATCTATCTTTTAAGAATTATATAAAGTCACAACAAGACATCTAATTTCATTGTAGATTTTTTCCTACACAGACTTGGATGATTTATATGTGTATGTTTCTATTAGGAGTTAGAACTAGCCATGTTTAGGATTAAATTTTGAGAATAGAAGAAAAAGATTTTTGTTAAAGACAGCCTTTTATTTGAAGATTTTAAGCAGTTTTCTCTGGGTACTTTTCTGTAGTCCTCCAATATGAGGACTCACATCTTCATGTGTGTTCTCAAAATGGCCAAATTTAAAAAGTGAGTGGGAAGAATGATGCTTATGGATATATCCATCTGAATGAATTCCTTCTTCATTCAGGAAAAAGTGGTCAGCACAATGAGCTTGGATTGGTCATAGAAGCCTAGCTGACTTGCACCTAGGAGATCTTTTCTGATTAGAATCCTATCATTTTGTTCTAGGAGCCAGGCAATAGTGTCTGTTAGAACACTGTCAGGTGGATTTGCTGCAGCTCCTGTTTGGGGCTGAGTGCCACTTTGCAGTACATTCAATGCATAAATTAACTCTAACTGGAAAGTGCCTGACTTTAACCAGCTGTTTTCCTAGAATTTGAAAACTACGTTACCAAGTAAGTAAACAAGGCAGGAACTTGATTTTTTTGTTTCTTCACTTCATGGTTTCAAAGACTGAGTCCTTATGGTCCTTACATTCAAAGGCTTTCATGTGCAGATGAATACAGGACAAACACCAAGTGTGTCAGATGCCTTGCCAGTGTGGTCCTTTGGGGTTTTGAGCTTCAAGTCCAGAAGTTCTATTCTGCCAGGGAGTCTGCAGAGATTTCTAACTGTGAACTAAATTGCTGTGAATTAATGGAAAAAATAAAAGTCATTGCCCCATGTATTCTAGCTAGACTGTGTCTGGAGTATGTAATTTGCACAAGATACAAGAGAATGTTGTCAGGTGACTAAGTACATCTTGCCTGCTTTCTGACTGTACTTTCCTGCAAAGTTTTGCCTCTGGTATGATAATAATGATGGTAGCCACATGTTCTCCCCAGCACAAGGGCTGCTGCTCTGCACACAGCCACAGAGCAATATGTGTGTGAAGCTAGCCACATCTATGAGTCTAAAAGTAAGGAAAGTATGATTGTTTCTATAACATTATTTCAATATCATGCAGAACTGATTTTATCTTGTATTTTCCTATTTAATCATAAACTTTGCCTTCGTTTGTTATCAATAAAATAAATTTGAAGGGTTTTTGCAAATGGTATGTTTCTGTGGGCAGCATGGGTGCTGTTGAAGAGCAAGGCACAACATACGCCTGAATATTACATATTCCACTAAGAATCATTGTTGTCTCCACACAGATGTTTTTGGGTTTTTTTCTATGCGATCCGTACAGTCAGGAAATAAATATATAATGTAGTGCTCTGCAATGGGACAGGGTGAGGTTTCTTTTAATATATCAGAACAGAAACATGAAAATGTCAGCTTAATCATGCATTTAAATTTTGTTGATCAAGTCTAATTTTTATGAGTGCACATAATCACTGAAGCTGGACAAATTTGCTCTAGATCGCATCATAATGTTTGGTGGCCTGCTGCATTTAAATGGAGAATTATCTTTATGAAACATCCTCATCATAATTTGCGATTAAATGAGACTTGAACAAATCAACATAAATCTTACATAAAGGTTATTTAACTAAATGTTGGTACTGTATTTTAAATGCATTATGCAGTAATTCAACAGTACACTATGTAAAGATCTATACTGGGCAGTAGGCATTTCTCTTCAGCAGCCTAACAGAAAAATATGGTGCTGCATGTGGCTGTCTCAGCTACAGATAAAAGAGGCTGTCCATGCTGCAGTCATAATCTCTGTGTCAGAGGTCTGCATACAATAGCAGAGTACATAGTAAAATCCTTGGCAAAACTTTATGTGCTTCTTCTTAACCCAGCAACAGCTGCAAACCCAAACTCACTACAGAATTGGAATGCTTTGGCTTGTTTTGGTCACCTGAAAAGGCCAAAACCAAAACCCAATTCTAACTATCTCCAGCATTCTTAAAAAAATTGAATTTCCTTTTTCCTGTCAGAAACAAACTGGTTTTTTAATTTAAATATTGCCACTTTTTATTTCCACCGTCTTTCAATATTGCTGGCATCTAAAATAAAATTGAAATTCATAGCACAGAGGAAGCATTTTCTGTGACTGTTGTAATTATTTTTATTTGCATTTGCCTGAAGGTTTAAATGGCAACAAGATTCACAGACAGACTGTAGTGGCTATTACAAATAATCAGTACTATTGAACCTAATATCAGTTTAGTTTCTAGAAAAAAACTCCCATAGAAATGTGAGATTTTTATTGGGTTTTTTTGTTTTGTTTTGTTTTGTTTTGTTTTTTTGCTTTCTATCACTTTAGCACATTTTAATGAAGTCAAGACTTAAGAATTTTGGTATTTTACTGTATTTACAGAAATATATAAACACCAGGGCAAAAAATACCTAACTGAATTTACAACAATATGTGGATTACATACATTTTCACCTAAAATATGTAACATGAATTTTTTGTACCAAAAAGCTGTACCAATTTCAAATCTGAGTGTAATAGACACCAGGGTACACCCATAAGCTCAAAATATCTTGGATAAATGCTATTTTATAATAGAAGCATATGTGGTCCTTCTAGAATCTGGAAACAATATGTTGGAAAAGAAATAATAATAACAATGAAAACCTATAATGAGATATTTGTGTTCTTTTTAAGATACTTTGTCATAAGGTTTTACCTAAGAATTCTAGTTCACAATATTTTGTGAAGGTGTTATTTTTAATAGTCCTGCATAGTAATCTTTCATTCATACTTATCCAAGCAAAGAATGCAGTTATTTTTATTCTGCTGAACTAAAAATGAAGCATTCTGAGAGATCTGACATTTCAAGTGTACAGTACATATCGAAGCCTTTAGATGGAGACATACTTCAAATAAACACCTAATATTCAGTTCACAGTACATTGTGTAAATACAAGAGAAAGCTAAAATAAATGAGAACTAAATATTGAAAGAAAATGAGAGAAATGGTATAGTACTTGTACCATCGTAATGTTAAAAATTACTTAGTCTTTACTACAAGGCCAATTGAATATTGAGCGCATACAAAGCTGACAACAGTAAAAAGATTACATGCTCTTGTATAATCAGCTGTATTTACTGCTGATACGTGTTCCCAAGAAATGTATTATACTGTAAATAAAAATTCTGTTGTTGACATTACCGAACTCCATGTAATCAGCAGCATGCATCAAAAGGCCTCTGATAGCCGTATTAGTCTTATTTCCTATTAAGAATCAGACTAAATTACATTATGAGCACTTCCCAGAATAAGCTAACAAAATGCATTCTGTTAGAAGACATAATTTGAGTGCCTATGTAAAAACCAGAAAGTAATTTAGTAGAAAAGTACTAATGCTTTTGTTTTTATTCTCCTGTCTTCTGTACTGCAATATATTCAATGTTACTGAGAAGCTTATCACACTAATTATCACATCTAGTAGTTCAGTTATTCTGATGAATACCCCAAGATCAAAATGTATAAATCTGGTTGGACCCAGATTTTACTGCACTCTTAAATCAGAATCTCCTAATCTGATCTTTATTTTCCTTAAAAATGTGGTATAAATCTTGGACATTTTAATGAAGATGTATCTACTGTAAAGTTTATCCTTGGAAATTCCATAAAAGAAGCAGACGTCATGTTGGGAAGATGAGCACATAGCTGCTGCTGTATTGGGCTTGTGGACAATGGGTATCTTTCCTTCAAATGAAGTAGCAGGAAATGATCTGAGAAAGCCCAAGTTGTTTTATGCATTCTCCTTAATCCATACAAATGGCATAATTTTATATTACATTTACAGGTATACACTGAGTTGCATGGCTCACAAGTTTATAGTACATTTCATGGCAGGACAATATGAATATAAATCCAAACAGTCCTGAACAGTATAATTCTGACTACATTAATTGCACATCTAAAATGCATTTATTTTTGAACCAAATATCATCCTCACTTTTGATTTCTTTTATAATCTTAATACTTACTTACAAATATACAAATGACTGTAGATAATTTGAGATCATAATGTGTGTGGCATAGAAAGTGTTTTGTTTTTACTGGAAACCGCCTAGCTTTCAAGGAGTACAAGTAAGATCTAAGCAGATATAGAGAAGTTCTAAAGAGGGGTATTATTTAAGTATTAAGGTAACAGTCACCGTGGCTATCTGCAGAGTTGGTGTCCTTTTTTTTCCCCTCCATTTTTTCTTTATTTTACATCTCAGTGCAGAGCAAATACCTGGTATTATTAACTTGTGAAGACATCAGAATATCTTCTATGCAGGTGTTTCTTTTGGATTAGATGCAAGACACAGAACAGAGACAATTAATGATGGTTTGCACACTCTGTGTGAGAAACAGAAGGCTGATGCTAAGAGAAAAGGACCTTTCATTAGAAGTGGTGTTAAGTTTCAGTGCATCACTTTTCCACTGATTCTTAAAATTCAGGAGGAATTTCTAAGTCCTCTACAGCTGTAGGGCTTGGATTTAACATGCCTGCAAATAACTATAATCCAATTCTGCTTTGCAGGTGTTGAGGTTAGAAGTCAAAATGAATTATTTTCTCAGAAATTCTGTCCTCTTTGTTAACCAGTAGATCTTTAGAATAAATGCAATTCATATTTAATGTCAGTTTCCTCAGAAGACTGCATTGTAGCCCACAGATGCTGAGGTTTTCTTCAGTGTCCAAATGTGATGGTTGTGCTTCCTTCTGGTGACCTGTATCTGTATGGTGTATGGTATCTTCTGTGACAGAGCAATGATCCTCCAATCTGTTATGGATTATGAGTCGCACAGTTTTTTTGGCCTGTGTTTCTTGAAGATGGTGGGAATGGAGCAGGAATAATGATGAATAATGATAGGAATTAGATTGCATGCTGCTTCTGATTTATAAGCTTTTAAAAGGAATATATTGTAGAGGAAGGGTCTTACTTTGTAACGCTTAAACGTCATCTCCTTACCTTTTGGCTGTGAAGTAACTTACATGTTGTATTTGAGGCCACTTATGTGTGTTTTTTTAAAATGTCATCTGTATTTGCATGACATTCAAGGGACAGTACCAAGAAACAATTTCTTTCAAGACCTTCTACCAGTATGCAACATATAAGTCTGTGACAAGAGATGTTACAGAAGGTCATGTCACTTTTAACTGCTTGCATTAGGTCTTTCTGATTTCCCTAGTGCCCTTCCATTGTTTGATTAATACTATTTGATTTCAAACAACATAGGCATCATTTAGAGTGAATGTTCTAAGGACAATGTAAGATTTTTGCCATAGGACTTTTGTTAAAAGAAATGTAACATTGCATTTTATCTTTATTACCTTTTTTTGCCCACTTCTCTCCTCTTCCTCTCCCCATCACCTCCCTCCCCTCTTTATATCTCCTTCAGGTATAATGCTTGACATAAAGATCCAAATAACTAATGTATTCCTTCCAAACAGAGTGGCACATGTGCACTTTATTTGAATAGAAATGAGGCAGAATCAAAGGATTAAAAAAATCCATTGTGGGATTTCTTTTTCTACTGTATTCTTAATACAACGTGAAACTGAAACCTGTGTTCAGATTTACGGTACTTCTCTTGAACAGCCTTGCTTTGTTCTGGAAGACACTGTACTTCAGTATAAAGCTTTTATAAGGCTTCAGTGTGGCAATAATTCATATATCATGTAACTATGAAGAATCTACTTCCCTTGTTTTAATTTATGGCGAAGTTCTAAAGACACTTGTTTTGGTGCCTTAATGAATTGTATTATCATATCTGTATTGTCTTAATGGTTGTGTGTGTGTTGGGTTTTTCCTTTTAAGCCTTTCTTTTGAATTTCAAGACAAGTGAAAGCATGGGCTATGTTTCATGTACTTCAAAGAATTATTTATGTATCTTAGGCACAAGCACAGTTTCATTACATTTTATTTTACTACAAAAATTGAATTCTGTTTTTCTTCCCAAACAATTTAGTACTCCAAATCTAAATGTAATTGATAGCATAGCTAAACTAGAAAAAGAGCACAGACTGGTAGTGGCTTTTGAATTAAAAAATAGAATGGAGGAAATGGATATCTGGGCTTAGTCTGATACTTCAAGTAATTTCAAAGGACTTTTTATGCCCTTTGAACAAGTTAACATTTTGTCTCTCTATAGAAGCTTGTAGTTTGAGATCCTTAGATGTGGGAAAAGAACCCCACACCTGAGTCTGAAGTGTTATTATCTGGATAAGTTAGAATGGATATTGTTACACAAGTGATTTCTGTGAGGTGCCCTCATTTACAACAATTTTAGAGATTTCCAGTTCAACTAATTGTCTCCATGCTAACTTGAATGCTAATGTGAGATAGACATCCTGCTATTCAACCTTGTCAAAAAAACAAATTTCTGGATGTGCATAAAAGAGATCTTTAAGTATCTAGGTTAATGTTTAAAAGTAAGAGACCTACTGACTTAGTGAGCTCTGGACATTAGGCAGCGTGTGAGTCAACAGATCTCATTTATATCTAGGTCTTTTGTCAACTAATGGTAGTAAAGTTTTGCATGTGGAAAAATTGATCTAAGAGAGTTCCCATCTGCTGCAGCCCTTATCTTGTTTTCCTCTTCTTTTCTCATTTTACCATTTTCTTTGTAGAGCTGGTAAAGCTGCTCAGTAAATTGGGTCACTGGAACCAACTGCACTAAAGGTTTGAGGATGTATGTTTTTGAAGAACTCAGTTACTCCAGTGATGCAGTTTGCTGCTCAGCTCTCCAAAGATTTTGAACAGCCCAGGGAATATAGCAATGAGCAACCAGGAGATGAACAAGAAGGTGATGCAGGTGCATGGGAAACAGAAAATGCCTTTATTTCAGAGTGGTCAGTGGTCAGTGAAGACTGGATCACTCAGGCACCTGTAAATGATATGTAAGAGGTGTATTGAACTAAGCAGGAGCTATGTACATTTCAACAACATGCTCCCAACATCTCAAAACTGTCTTTGATCCCCTTTGAGAGATGGAGCAGAGCTGGCCTAAAAGGCCAATAGACTGGTGAGGGAGACTTCTTCATGGATTTCTTCATGGACAGTGGCTAGAGCACAGCCTGGATTCCTTTTTCTGCCTGTGAAGACTCAGAAATACATGTGCCTGGCTGGTGCCAGGTCTGAGGCTGCAGAAGATTAGTCAGTCAGGCTCCTCCTGATAAAATTTTTCTTTTGGGCAGGGAAGAATTCAGGAGTTATTCCTTCATTTATCAGGTCTTGCTTCTTTCTCATGCTTTTGGACCTGCTTGCTCTTTATGGTTTCTTTGCATTTCTAGTTTTATCTCATTCAAACCTCCAGGACAGAGCAGCCAGTAGACTGAACTGGAGGTTCTCCTCAAAAGAACTCCTCTTAGAGGGGTTCTGGGACAGGCTTCAAACAAGGAGGAATAGCTGAAACTGCAAATATTTTGAACTGTGCAGGTGACTTGCATATATGCACAGTGCTCTAGTAGGCAGGCACGTTACATCAAACCATGATGTTGTTCATGCTCTGCACGGGCCCATGTAACATGGCTAATGGGTACCCTCTTGATGGTAGAGCTAACTCTGGGAAAGGAAACTGATTCACACACTTTTATTTTTAGGTTCTTTTCTTACCTGAATTTGGTTCTTGGATAAAGTCCTTAAGTTCTTGTACATGAATGTGGGAGCACCCTTGCAGCATTGTATGGGGGGGGTGGCTATGAAGTTATAACTTTAGTGTGTTGTCTTAAATCACAAAAATTGAGTTTTACCTCTTCTTTTCCTCTTTATGTGTATTTTATAATACATAGTGTAAATTTTTGCACCCATAATAGGATACTGGGCTAGTTGGATCTTTGCTGACCTTCATTATGGATTTTCTTATAACCTAATATGTGTATATAAACATAAAGATATAACGAAGCACACTATTTTCTTGTTATAAGGAGGTACAACTTCTTTTCCATCAACAGATGATTTTCCTATTAGGGTCATTGATCACAGTGCAATGAGAGGGATATTTTTAAGTCTGAATCTGGTATGGCCCATCTTTGGAAAATCATTTGATCTCTCTGTAAACTAAACTCTGTTTCACGCTGATGGTATGATTAATAATTATTAATATTTGGAGAAAGAATTTAATGTATGTTTGTATTTCATGGTGTTGGACTGAAAAACTATATATACATAGGTGCAGATGTGGCAAGTGCAGCTAGCAATTAATGTGGATAAAGTTAGATGCATAGATTGTATAAAATTATTAGTAAAGAAGCACAGGGCTAATGTGGCATATGAGTATATATCATTGTTGAACTTGATAAGGAGATAAGCTACTATGAATTTATTTCTGGCTTTGTATTTTTCAAGAATCTCTTGGTGAATACTGTAAATGCTATTAAAAGTGTTGACCTTTTATGCAGGTAACCATAAATTTGAAGTGAGCATGTGTGTGTGCTGCATAGGCACCAGTGGAGCTGACAAAGGATTCCTTTAGTTAAAGCAGGCATATACTGAATTTTGAACTACCTTTTAAATACTTAAATTGTCAAGCAAGCATTTTGCAAAGGAAGGGTTTTCAGTATATAATTCCCCAATGTAGGTCAATTAAAGCTATAACACTTTCCTAAATTTGAATCACTAGATCAAGTGTTTTTTCCTAGTTGTACATTTTCCCTCTGTGCATTTATTTCAAATGTTAATAAAGTTTTCATCTACAAAAGGCTTAGAATTGACAGAACAAAACTCTTTCTTTTTAAATGATGACAACTACTACTGTTTCTGTCTGCAGGTAGTGGAGGACATGCTAGAGGACGAGGAAGAAGAGGATGACAGAGATGACAAGGTAATTATCTTTCCTAGCACTTGGGTATCTGGGGATGGGAGAATTTAGACATGACACTGTTTTTACCGACAGTTAAAAAAGGAGTTGATGTGTTTTAGTCCAGAAAATTGGACAGACCTGTTTATCATCCTAATAATGCTGTAGTGTGTTGAAAGAAAAGTTAGAGGTCTATAAATCCTGCTATTTCTTTTTCTTTTTCATTTTCTTTCTTTTTCTTTTTCCCTTTTTTTCCTTTTTTTTCCTTATTTTTCTTTTTTTCTTATTTTTCTTACTTTTTTTCCTTCTCTTCCTCCTTCTTTTTATCATTCTTCTTCTTCTTCTTCTTCTTCTTCTCCTCCTCCCTTCCTCCTTCTTTTTTTCTTTCTTCTTATTTTTCTTCTTTTTGCTTTTCCTTTTTCTTTTTTTTTTTTTTTTTATTTTCTTGGTCTGCTGCTGGATCAAATACTTTTTCTGACAGGAAAAAGAATATCTCAGCCTTTCTGGAATTTGATAGCTCTTGTGAAGATGACTACAGCAACAACTGGTTTTTAAGGACAAAAATTCCACTTGTCTTGAGTACTACAAACAGGGCTGCACTTCAGGGGAAAAATGATGTGAAAATAGCAGCTCTGTACTGGTTAAGGATGGGATATTGACATTTAAAATTTTCAAAGAATTGCTGGATAAAAGAATGTCTTGAATGTTTTGCACTCTATGTGACATTTAATCACAATTCTCATACACATCCCTTTGAAGTTTGCATTGTGGCCTTGCAAGCTGGGAAACCACAGAAGATCATTCACCTATTTGAGTGGACGTGATTCAGTTTAGATGCTGCTAGTTAGGTTGAGGATTGCAACCACAGTAAATAGCAACTCATTTCCACATATTATTGAGCCAAGCCATGGGACTTCTTGGATTGGTTGTCCCCCAGAGAGAGGGAAAAAACAAAGAAAATAAATCAGAATGACCTTGCACCACTGAAGCAATGGCTAGCACTAGCAGGATGGCTTTCTGGTGAGGTGAGTACAGTGAATGCAGCCCAATTCTTGCTGGTGTTTTTATATCAGAAGGGTGATATTTGTGGAAGAAAATAAAAAGGAAAATAATAGATAGTTTTACAACAACTCTGTATTAAAATTCAGATTATTTTGACCTTCACAAATGTTCCCCCACTTCTGTTGTAATATAGCATTTTTTTCTTTTTCTTGAGAGGAGAAAAACAGTGCATCTTAATTTATGCTCTTGACCTTTTTTTCTGGCTGAGATGTACATTTATACACCACCGTAAGAATTCAGATGCTGGCAGCAGCATTTGAAATGTCAGAAAATTCACTGTGATTAGTTAATCCCCTCAATGATTATTTTTCTGTTAGCTTACACTTAAGATGTAAGAGATGATAAAAAAATAAGTATTTTCCTTATTCTGTTGTCAGGTCAAACATTTTAAAATTATTATATGAAATTCTTCTATACATCAACTAAATTGTTAGCTACTTAATTTCATAACACTCTATGAACAAAATCTTCTTTTACAAAACATATATGTGGTGTTTTTTGATGCTAAATGATAGGAGCATCCATTTCTAGCAATAAAATATATGATTTATTGCAGAAGTCTGTGATGTAGCTGTGGAGAGTTTGGATTTTATCTCAATACACTAACTTTGAATCATCATTTGTTTTCTGATAAACACTGATTTACCATCCATTTAAGGCCATTTTCTCCTGTTTCTTTCTACTTTATTATAAGCTCTGATGCAAATGTGTCATACCAGTAGTATGAGTATTCCTGGACATTTTAAGCACTGTGATTAGTTCACAAAGAATAGTACTTGACTGCTTGTAGTTTAAACCAGCCTGTGCAGTTGCACTGCTGCTTAGTGGGTTTTGAAAATTGCTAAATAAACTCCTTTAAAGCAGAAGATGAGGGCAGAGGTCAGCCCTTCCCTCCCCCCAGTTCTCTGGTGATTCTCTGAGCAAACGCCCCTAATTAGAAATATCACTCTAGGTTTCAATGTTGTGATCTAATATTCAGCTTTCTCAAACTGACACTAGAGTTCAAACATTTTTCTAGATCTAGTTACGAAGGTTGAATTAAAGTGAGGGCTGACATTACCATGTGCATTCAGTGAGCCCTTTTATTGAATATTTAAGAGCTGTTTTTCTATACAGAAGGTGTAAAGGTTGATTTTTATAAATTCAAAGCTGTCTTCATTATTGCAAATGTTTTGAGCTCTCAAGATTAAATATGCTGTTTGAATTGGAAAAAAAAACAAGCTACACTTTTTTTTTAAACAAGCATGTATGGACTATTCTATTTATTCAGTATGTTTGCACTGGGCATTATTTTGCCCTAGGTTAAATTGTAAATAATAAGCACAATGGTTAGGACTAGCTTCTTTGCTGTTAAAAGCTAGTTTTTCCTTTCTGGTGCACTAGACATACTCTCTTAACTACTGCTGTTCCTCTTGCATCTTTTCTCTAAATGGAGGGGTGTAGATTTGTGTTATTGTAGTTTGTATGTGTGTTTTCTTAAAGCTATGTTCAAAATTAATTTTTCTGAGAAAAAAAACGGACATTTTGTAACACCAGCTGTAGTAGTGGCCTCTGGCTTTTATTATTTATCTTGGTTTTTTTTTCATGTGGTATAACAGAAAATTCAGGAAAATGTGTCTCCTTTTGTGAAGAAAGCTACAAGATTAATAAATGTGCCAAACCCTTACTTTCATTAAAACTGAAGCATATGTTGGAAATATGTAAAAATATGCCCCAGCTGTTTGACCATGGCCAGTGTTTTGCTCCCTGATTACCACAAGGAAGCTATTAGTCCTGTAACCTTTGGACTTAATGATCAGTAGGGTATTACATAGCATGGAACTGGATCACCTCTTTTCCATTTAGTAAAGGCTCCTTGCAGGCTTTACCTAAACCTATCTGTATGTTTTCACTTGTCAGATTGTTGGGTGATTATGAAAAGTGTCTTTATTTAGAGCTGACTTTGATATCAGTGACTTGCTACGTGAGGACCTCAGTGCAGGCATGCACTGATGTAGGTTACGTGTCATGGAGGGACATTGCTTGACATTCCTAAATTGCAGAGTTACAGAAGTAGTAAACTGAGGATGATGAATGCCGAAATATATGAAATTAGTTAATGTAATGCATTTTATTAATAATGGTGTGTAATACTGAGAGGAGTCTGACAAGATAGATTTGCACTTATCATGTCTCTTTCTAACGTTCTGGATTTTAGTAACTTTTTTAACCCTCTGCTGAAGTCAAGACAGGACTGTTAATTGAAGGCCACAGGGTGTGTTTTTTACTGTAGAATCTTAATTTTCATCTTCACTTGCAACATGAATAATAAACTAAAGCAGCAGGTATGCTACTTGTATGGGTTACAAAGTGATGCTTAGCAGTGAAACACTTTTTTCCTGATTTTTCTTCATTGTCTTGTTACGTACTTAGGAATTTAAAAATATGTAATTTGTTTGGCTCAGGCATTTGTCCTTCATTTAATGCTATTTTTTTCCAAGAAATAGCACTGGATTCTGCATTCCATATGTTCTGTAACATTTGCTAAACCTATGCCAACCACAGTTTAATCTGACTTCTCTCTCTTTTTTTTTCTTTTGGCTCCTTTCCAAACACTGGCTTACACATTATCTTAGCAAATAAGGGCCAGATAATTACATTAAATCAAATTATCAATAAGCTATTGAAAGGATTTTTACACAGTTATGTTATAATCATGTTGCAGTCAATATGCGTAATCTATGTATCTAAGATTTGTCTGTGTATCTAAGATTTAGTTTTTAAGAAGTTCCCATATGCTTTTCACATAGCTTTATTCTTTTAACAAGCTCCAGGTAGGATTTCAGATAATCTCAAAGATTTTGAGGTCAGCATTTTGATGGAAGCCCTCAGCACACCACAGAATTAGGCCAGTAAGAAATGCTACCATTGCTGGCATAAAAGGAGGAAGATGCATGTTATGAACACTGTTTGGTTTTACCTTCATATTAACATTTTATTAAGAAAAAATATTCAAAACATTTGCACATTTGGTTATTCTCTCTTTAGCCTTTCATTCTTTGAAAAATTCTTTGCAGTTCTCCATCAATGGTATTGTACTTCAAGATAACTAGAAGCTTTTGTAATGAATTATAGTTTAGTCAAATTAAAATATGTTTTAAAGCTTTTAATCATTGTTGCTGAGTGGTACTAGCTTTGTTCTCAAGCCAAGATAGATTTGTAACCTGTCTCAGAAACATGCCCTGCATTTTTACAGAGAGGAGATCGTGAGGAGGAGAAAAGATAGCTCTGATGTAGCCCACATTTTTATATTTTATAAAAGGGAAGATTGTGATCTATTACAGTGGCAGTTATTTTCTATAAAATAAATGGTGGGGAAATGATACAGAGAAAGAGAGCACTCTCTTTCTAGTAGAGTTAAAATTCCAGAATGAGTAAATCTATTGGTCCACTTATAGCTTGATTCCACCATTAAATTCTCCATTAACATAGCATCTAAATAATACCTGTAAATAAAAAACCAACAGCAGCTTCCAGTGAAAACTGTAGCTATGTATGAATCTGTTATTCTCTCAAAGCTTAGCTTATAAAACTGTGTGAAGTTACAAAAAATCTCTGCAACAGGGCAATCTACAGTACCTGGCTGTGACAGTCATACTTCTCAGTACAGTTTGGTTTCAGCTCAGTTTAGTTATTCATGTAGAGATGTTGGTAAGAGGTGAGTAGTTTTTATAAAAACTGTACATAATATATGGGTTGATGGTGTAGATTGCTTCGGCTTGTACTCTGGAATATCAGGTGGTTTTGATCACCCCCAAGTCACAGCCATGAAGTTACTTTTGCTTGGATATACCTTGGATCATATGGAGCCTTTGCGTAGCAACTTTCACAAAAAAGCAGTTTTCATCCTGCCCTGTAGTGGGACATCATATAGTCTTCATCATTAACTTACAAATCTTTGAAAACAGGTACTTGGACAGCCTTCTGAGAGGTTTAGTTTTAATGAGATCAGGTTTCTTTGTCTGGGTGCAGTCTTGAAATACTATCAAAACCAGTGAAGTAAAATAAGAATTAATGAGATCAGAATCTGAGACTTATATCTGAAGTTCAGCATTTCAGGAGGGCTGTATGTGTGTACGTGTACATGTACGTGTGGCTTTGGCTGTGTGGCTGTGTGGCTGTGTGTGATAATCCCCAGGGGACCATGGGTCTGTGTCTTGGTTCAAGACAATTTAAAGAATACTGTGGAATGAGTTGTCTCCTTTATAGGTTTAACCAGTCACTTTCCACCAATAAGGAATGAATACAAGTAGAGATAAGTTAAAACCCAGCAGTTTACTAAGAAGCATGTGAGAAATGATGCTCACTTTTAAAATTTCAAAGGTTTATTAAATACAACAGAATGACTGAATAAGGAAAATTACAGCCCTGGGAGCACGGAACTAAACCACCATGTGCTCGCCCACAAAATGGCTGCTCCACCTTTTTGTACCCCCGGTGTTCCATCAGGTAACCTTAACCCAAGTCCATCAGTCAGCTCTTCCTCGCCGTCCATGGCTGCAGCTCAGGTGTTGCCACCTCCCAGGAACGAGCCTGCCCGCTCCAGCTGCCCGGGCTGCCAGGGCTGTGGGTGACAACAACACGGGGAGGGGAAAGAGGACTATGGGGAGAACATGTCACAGTGATGTATCTACACATCAATAAAACCTCTCTCAACATATGCATAATATTCATCCCTTAATTGTGAGAGCCAACCATTGCATTGCTCATCTACAACAAACCGTAACAGCAACAGGCAAAAAGTAACAGTCAAATTGCTGTATCTGAAGAACAAAGGCCCCAAAATGCTGGGGGCATCCCTCCCCTCCAACCATGTTCTTGGGTCAAAGTGTGTGGGTCAAAGGACAAAGGGACAGGTGGTGTCAGTTTTTCTTCTGCCCCTACCCGCTCTGCTCATCTCCCTGACAGCTGGAGCCCGGGCTGATATTCCCTGGATGAAGGGGCTAGAACTCAAGGAGGGAACTTCACCTTCCTTGTGGCAGGAGATGCCAAGACAGGCAAAACAAAGCGGCTGGCCTGGGCTGTGGTGACTCGACTTGTGGCTTGCTGTCCGGGGCTGGGCGCCGTCAGTACATTGGGAGCGGCTTGCACTGCAGCGGGGGCTGCCACAGGTGGGCGTCTGTGGAAATCGCCCCAAGGCAGCCTCTCCGAGATGAGAAAAAAAACAAAAACAAAAAAAACCAAAAAGAGAACCCAAAAAGAGGAACAAAACCTCTGCCTAAGCAAAGACCAACCAGCCAGCCAAGCAAACAGCACACAGCAAAAGGCAGGAAGCTGCCGGGAGGACCGGTTTTAAGAAAGCCCTAAAAGAACACACAAGGTTCTTGTTTGCGGGGTCTTAAACATACAGGAACAAGCTTTGGACACAGAAAGATGTGGAATGTAATAACATTATGGCTTACCACAGGACAGTCTATAAACGGTTGAATGAATTACATTTACCCTTGTACATGGTGCTATTCACCTGTGACCAATATAGTGTGGGTGATGTTCCTTATGAAGCAATTCAAGTATAATTCAGTAAATTACTAAATCAAGTAAAGAATATGTCTAAATTATGTTAGCTATTACAGGATGTGACATACTATTTCCTCTACACTTCATATTATTTCTTAATGTAACTAGGCAGATTTAAATTCTTTGAGGCCAAGCAAAGGGCTATTTTCACCTAGGTCCTCGAAAAGTAACTTTAGTGTTCAGTCAAAAACATCTATATGGTCTTCTCCATGACTTGGGAGAGAAAAAATGAATGTGAAAGGAAACAACCAAAGCCCTTTACTGATGGTTTTGCTTTGAAACCTTTCTACATGTGCAGGTTAGTTTATACCTTAGCTCCATGTGGTTTCAAAACAGGTGAGAATGGACCATCACATTTCTTCATTCTCAAACAGAATTTCTTTGAAGTAGTTTCACACAGAATCATGATATCTGAGTTCTGTTTAAACTACTGCCATGAACCACTTGCAACTCTAAGCAAGCCATGTAGTCATTGACTTGCCAGCCACCAGAATGTTTCTTCAGGTTTATTCATATCACCTTTTTTTTAACCTTCCAAAGAACAGCCCCAACCACCTTTGGAGAGATGCCTTTTGAGCATTTTCTACAGCAAAGTGTAGAGCCCATAACACACAACAAATCTTCCTCTGGGTCGCACAGGAAGCAAAGATGGTAATGTGTAATGTGGGTTGACTGTGGCTGGATGCCAGGCACTCACCAAAGGTGTTCTGTCACTCCTCTCTGCAGTTGGGCAGGGGAGAGAAAATATAACAAAGGGTTCATGGGTTAAGATAAGGACAGGGAGAGATCACTCACCAATTACTATCACAGGAAAAAGAGACTCAACTTGGAGATATTAATGTAAATTTTTACTAACAAAATCAGAGCAGGATAATGAGAAGTATAATAAACCTGAAAACTACTTCCACTTCTCTTGCTTTAACAGTGCAGGGAGATGGGGAATGGGGGTTACAGTCAGTGTATCACAGGTTGTTCCTGCCACTGTTCTCAGGAAAGAGAGTCCTTGCCCTGCTTCAGCATGAGGTCCCTGCCACAGGAAAAAGTTCTCAACAGATTTCTCTATCCTGAGTCCATCCCATGGGTAGCACTTCTCCACAAACTGCTGCAACGTGGGTCACTCTTCTGCAGAGTACAGTCCTTCAGGCTTGGCTGCTCCAGTGTGGGTCTCCTGCAGGGTTAACAACGCCTACAAGGAAGTCTGCTCCAGCAAGGTCTCCTCTCTTCACGAGTCTGCAGGTCCCTGCCATGCTCCACCATGGGTTTCTCACAGGGTCACAGCCTCCTCTCAGGCATCTACCCTTTCCAGGCTGGATCTCCTTCCCAGGCTACAGGTGTGGCATCCCCATGGATCGGCATGGGATGCAGCAGCACAGCTGCTTCACCATGGTCTTCTTCTGGGGCTACAGAGAAATCTCAGCTCTGGCAACTGGAGCACTTCTCCTCCTCCTTCTCCACTGACTTTGGTGTCTGCAGAGCTGTTCCTCTCACATATTTTCACTTCATTTTCCCCTGGCCACAGTAATATCTGTGCAATATCTTTCTTTATTTCCTTCTTAAATATGTTATCACAGAGGCATTACTGTCACTGCTGGTGGGCTCAGCCATTGCCAGTGGTAGGTCCATCCTGGCTGGCATTGGCTCTGCCAGACACAAGAGGAGCTTCCAGCAGCTTCTCATAGAGGCCAGCTCTGTTGCCCACCCCCTTCCAAAATCTGGCCATGCAAATGCATTACAGAAAGATACAGCTTTGGAAGCCTTGTAGACAAAAGTGATGGTTGAGATGTGCTAGCACGAGCAAAGTACTGTATGAACCCAGTTCCCAGGAGAGCCTGTGGTTGACACAGTGTGTGAATAAGAATGAAGGAGTGGCAGAGGTGATGCTGTGAGAGAAGAAGGTGCTCAGCAACATGACTGTGTGAAAAATGGATGCTGTAGTCTGGGTTTTCAACTGAGGTTTGATGCTGAGGCTCACACCACAATACAGCTGAAAATCCAGCTTAACCTAGGTGTTTGTCTTTGACTTCACAGATAGGCCTCTGAGGAAAATTGCAATCTCAACTACGAAAATTTGCCAGGACAGTTGGTCAGGCTTTGCTGTGCTTGATGGAGGAAAAACAGGAATATGGGAAAATAAACTGCAAGATTTTGCAAACAACATGCAACATTCATTTTGTTTACAATTTGAAATATCTGTGTGTCAGTGGGAAATTTTATATTTTTTACTTAATGATGATGTGTGGATCAGTGATGAAGTTGCAGGACAGATCACCTAGGCAAAATAAAATCCTGACAAAATGAAAGAAGCACCCATGCACAAAGCATTTAAGAACAAAGCTCATCCTAGAGCAAAGTGTTATGGAATTAAAAAGGTGGTATTGTGCAGCAGTGTGTAGGATACATCACAGCATGCTGCAGAGCAGTCTGCCTCTACGCAAGTGCAGTCTGCTGGCAGATTAAGAGGCAAATTTAGCATGAAGCTTTTGGACAAATAGTGAATGCAACCGCTTCACTCTGTTTACATTTTGTTCTGTGATAGGAACTCTATGCATTTACTGATAACTACTAGAAAAGCTCCAAAAGTAAGAAAGTGCGTCCAGGCTGCTCCTGCCTGGACTCATGAGAGGCCAGGCACTGGGACCAAGTGCCAATAAGGGCAATGGTTTTTTTTATGGATTTACTGACTTTCCTGTTGAGCTACCTGCAAGAGTACCGATGCCCACCCATGAACCCTGTTGGAGCAGCTCTGAGCTGAGTCTGTAGGAACTAGGGCTGGAACAGGGAGAAGGAGTAGCAGAAATAAGATATAAAAATAATGGTACACAACTTAGGGAGCAGAAATGGCAAGGATGCAGGGAGAGGCCACAAAGTCCCAGGTAATAGGTGTGGGTTGAGGATCCAAATAGGAATGTACAGAATTTACCTTAGGTCTCCCATACATTAATTCCAGAGCAGTTAGCTTCACCATCTCAGTAGTTCTTTGAATGCAGTCTTCAGTGTACAATTTAGATAGACTTGAAATTTAGAATTTATGGCATATGGAAAAGCAATAAATGGTTGTTTTAGCACTCTGACTTGGTATTAAATGTGACTTAAAGACCAGGGAGGTATCTGTGTTATCTGCATGATCAGCAAACACATGTTTGGCTGGTTCAGGAGCAGTTGAGGTAATATGGTAGGTTGATGTACAGCTGTAGCAGTCTGATAGTGCAGTGTTTTTATTGATTGTCTCAGTAAATGCACTGGGGTATTAAGTTTGCTTGTCACAGTGCTTAGTGCCTAGGGTAGTTGAGCAAGTTACTTTTCCACTGAGTTGACCTCCAAGTCCCAGAGTCTTTCAATCAAACTCTTTAGATTTCATACACTGGCAATTCCTTTCCTTTTCTAATGGGCTGTATTAAAGAAAATGTGTCACCTTTTGCACCATGTAATACTAAATCAGATCAGAATTCATGCACAATTATGTCAGTGGAAATATAATATTATAGACCTGCTTATCTCAAGATAGCACATGGAAAAATAAACTTCCATAGCTGACAGATTTGCTTGATTCTGCAGATAAGTTATTTTTAAGTAATTGAGCCAAGAAATGTATATGGATTATTTTAATATGTATCAAAAATATATAAGAAAAATTACTAATAAATATTTAAGTATTGTTTCTTTTTTATTTCTCTTTCTCCTATTTCCTCCCTTTTTTATATTTTCTTGGCCCGCTCAGGTACTAAAGTAACTAAGTCCAGGATGGGGAAAACAGATTTTATCCTAGCAAACTGTTTTTGTTCTGAAGGCTAACAGCTTTAGAAAAACAAAATGGATACCACTCCTTTATGTGATGTCATTGATACTTTAATGCCAGAGTAGCAGAGAGATCTGAGAGAAAAGAATTCTATTGAAAAAGTACTGCTTTCAGTTAGTCTTTAGCAGAGTGAATAAGTCAGAACAGCATTGCTAATCTGAAGCTTTCTTGCAATCAAAAATAGTAATTTAAGATCAATTGCTCAGCAGATGTGCTTTTTAGTATTTTACACAAAAGAATGGTACAATTCCTCCTAACCTCAACATATGAGCCAGTGCCTTGCTATGCCTTTAACGCATGGTATCAGCTATAATTTGAAATTAACTATAGAGAAGCCATTTATTGACCTTTATTTACTGTTTGATTAAAAATTTAAATACCAACAGGAGAAGAGTAGATGTAAATTCTTTGTAATGCCTTCTCTACTGCTAATTTGTAGTTGGATTTCTTTTTTTAATTTGCAAAGAATTTGAAATCTGTGCATATGTTCATGTACACCAAAGCATCTTCTTTTGTATTTTCTGTACTCATAGGACTGCTTTCCTTCCCACTCTCAAGGAACAAATGCTGCCTGAATATTTTAGATCAATACACAACATATAGTAAAGACAAAGAAACAGTTTACTCAGCTATTTTTCTGAAGTATAATACAAACCCCTGTATTTTGATAGAAGGATGGTTTGCATAGTAATAACTGTGGTTTCTGTATAGTCTATTAAAGATTAAGATTTTATAGTCTGTTCAGGGAATGCTTGAAGCCGCATTATCAAAAATTACATTATATAATGTTATAGACCAAGAGTCAGTTTGTTACTAAATAATTGTTTCAAGCAGGTCTTACATTGTGTAATCCTTTTCACTTATCTACCTCAGGATATATTGATTCAGGAGAAAATGTATTTTAATATCTTGATCTTTTTAGAAAGAAAAACTTAATTTTGAATGTAGCTGAATTTTGAAGGCTTAATGCATAAATACAGAAATGTCATTCCTTGAAAGTGCTAAAGATTTTTTTTTTTTCCCCCGGTGAAATGTTGTCTGTTTATTGAACATTGGAGTTTGTTTCTTTGATTTTGAGAATGGCTGCTTTTGAAAGGAAACCACAGTAGTTTGGTCTGTGTTTTTCTCTGATGTCAGTTAGACTTTCTGGTGCTACCATAATTCCAAAAAGGCCCAATCAAAAATTAGCAGATGGAAAAGTGTCGCTTCACAGTGTTGAAACTCTCCAGAAGAATTTGGTGCGGAACACCTTAGCAATACAGCTGTTTGTCAGAGCATCTTTGAATCTGGTCAAAGGACAGCACAACCCCTCCTTGGGAGCCTGCTGGGGCAATAACACAGGGAAAGTTCAGAAAATTTTGTAATTCAAAATTAATGTTCTGATTAGGACCTAAGGTGTCACTGCAGATAAAACTATCTATTGAGTTCATAAAAATAGCATTGGCTTTTGAAAGCAGGTCAGCATTACAGTGCAAGGAAAAGTAGAACAATAGACAAAGTTTGATGAAGTATGTAGAATGAAACATTTTTTTCTGGATTACCAAATCAGAATACTTATAAAATGTTGAGAATAATTGTGTAGGGTTGAAGTAATTAATTTTTCATAATCTGAACATGAAAAGCATCCAGAAAAAATAGCATTACCTTTTAAAAAACACTAAAATAAAAGAATTTGCAGTCAATGACATCCTACATCGTATTCTTATTTCAATGTTCCTTAACATTTTGAATAAGGTAATTTGTAAGGATGATGACTGTAATGGCTTCCAGAGAGTCAGAAAGGATGTAATTCATCAAGGATGAAACTTCAGTTTTAGCAGAACACTGTTACAATCATGCTGTTATTATATCCTGCTTTGCTTTTCCCATCATAGGTAGAGAGGGGTTAGTCAAGGACAGGGAGCACACCAACACTGTTGGAAGTGTTGCTCTTTCCCCTTAGAGATGTTGATAACACCCAGGCACTATACTTTCTTTCAGGTCTCTCTCAGTATCACTGTTCAGAGTTGTAGCCCAAAAAAACCATATAAGGACACAAGGCAGGAGCATAGCTAGAGCTCTGATACAAGGTTATAAAGTGTGATATACTAGACACTTACCTGTTCTTAGGACACTGAAAAGTTATTTGTGATTAGGAAAGCTTTGTTTTCTTCTATTTCTGTCCGTTTTCCCACAGATAATTTGTCCTATTCTTATGCTTTAGGAGAAAATTGAAACTCTGGTTATATACACTAAATTATCTCCACTATAAACTACACATACTTTGCAGCATTTAGTTGTTTTACATGTTGAGGTGCTTATTTAAACCTCTTCAGTGGTGGCTGACATTTTTAAAATATTGGTTGAAAGTAGTATCTGTAAGGAAAATTGAATGTGGTGTGGATGAGATTTAAACACAGTGCTGCAAAAAACAAACCTTCTATTTTGCTCCGTAAGATTAGACATGGAGAGGAGGGGAAAGCTCAGTGCAACTCTGGAATCAGCCAGGGGATTTATACAATGTAAATAGGATATAAAAAGAGTTGGAACCACATGGCCATGCAAAAAGGTGTTACAGTTAATAGTCTTTCACCACTGAGCACATCTCAACCCTTCTGACGCTGAAATCACCTTCTCTGGAATATATAATTGTTTTTCTGCCCCCTGTTTGAAGATAGACTCGTCCTCTGGGGATGCTGGGACCCAGCAGGCTCTGCTCTGACAGGTGCCCCCTCCCCTTCCTATGGCAAACAACAAAAAAACCTCATAATGATGGTAAATATTTATTAATATTAATATTGATATTAATATTAATATTAATAATATTACATATTAATGTCAATAGGGCTACTAATAATGAGCTTTAGCCATCTCTCTGTGCTGGGGAGCAGTCTCAAAGACAGCCCTGGAAGGATGCCCAGTCAGGCTGTGCTATCTCCAGGAGTCACAGTGTTTTCCCTACGTTCCCTTTGTATTATCATAGTGCAACAGGGGTGTCTTCCAGATACTGGAGGGAAATGCTTTGCATACACATCCATGCTCCACTGGTTTTGAGTAACGCTCGTTAGTGAATTCTCTTGCTTTTTCTCTCTCTTGTAGCACTATATTAATATTTTCCACCACATTAGTATTTCCAGCTGCAGAGGAATTGAGAGCATTAAAGTCAAAACAAAGGTGGTGAGATTTTGGGGCCAAGGTAGTGCAGTAGGGTGCCTTTTGGGAGCTGTGTGCTCAGGAATGCCAGCTTCTACAGAGCTTAAAGTCCGAGTGAGGGTGAAGCCTAATATCTCAGGAGGAGGAAGAAATTACTGCACAGTACAGAGGTACTGACTCGTGGTTAGCTTTAGATTTCTACTAAAAAGTAAGCAAACCCAAACACACCCACACCACCACCACCCCTGCCCTCCCCACTGCTGTATTTTGACATGTAAACCAAAGGTTCTCATGTGATTTTCAGTTTCAGGTAGGGTTGAAGATATTTAGGTATTCAGATTTCCTCTTTTCCCCTAGAACAACAGAGCTCCTCTTACATGTTTGGTTTGCACATGCTATTATACAACTGTATAGTAAAAATGAATCTATTTCAAAGTGTGGATTGGCAAAGTTCACCTGAAGGAAACATAAAATAGGTCTTATGACATCAGGATTGGTGCAAGTGATTAGTGTTGCAGCCATGGGCATGCCAGCCATCCTCTTATTCCCAGTTCTCATAACCAGAAAAAAATTACACATTAAAATTACATATTTATTCACCTAGGATGGGAATGGTTACCCAAAAGTGTATTTGCAAGGTTTTTTCCTCATAAAAGAAATCACTGCTGTCGCTGGAAAACTATTTTGTGGCCCTGCTTGTTCAGAAAGTTCATAGAAAGTTTATTTTTACTATATGGTTGAGGTGTTTTTATATCTGTAAAATCCTTTATAGAAAGTAGTGGACAGTACTTCTCAGTGCCTTTAGTCTAGGCTAAAAAGTCAGAAGTTCCATGATTCTGTTTACTGAGTTCTTGTTCTCCTACTGCTCCTTGAAATGTTTTAACAAATATACAACTACCTCAAATAGTAAATAGGAAATGTTTCACCTCATAGAATCATATAGAATAGTTTGTTTACAAGGGACCATTAAGGTCATCCATGTGTTTATTGTCTATACTTAATTTTCATAGTAAGTTTTGCTCTGTATTCTGACTCAAACTTGTGCTTGAGTTCCAAAAGATATTTTGAAGATGTCATATTCTTGTGTGAAATGATGGATAGCTGTCCTACCTACTAGGAAAATATGGTATATGTATTTAATTCTTCTGTTAGTTTTACTAAGTTCTTCATATTAATGCTGCTTTGTCAGCAAGGTCCACTGGTGAGTTTTGCATTGAATGGAAAAAAAGAATTTATTTTTATCAGCTTTATTTCTGCCTTTCAGGTTCTTGGAACATTTCTCTCTACAGTTTTATGAGAGTAATTGAGAGTCTCAATTTACTCTCTCTAAACCATTCATTACTTTGAGTATCCTGATTATATTAGTTCATCTTCTGTGTAAATTAAGATGTCCTAGTACTTTTTGTTGCTCATCATCTTAATTTTCCTCACATAATTTACATTATTTCAAATATCATGTTTGCTTTTCAGAATCTGTTTTTTTATTTTTATGTTTTAATTTAGATTCTGTACTGTAGCTGAAATTATTAGGCTTTTACAAAGGCACTTAAGTAAACTACTAGTGTTAGTAATTCAATTAACTTCACTATATTCCTCAGAAGTTTCATGTCACATCTTTAAGTAATTCTGTCATCTCCAAATTGAGCATCTCAACCTTCCTTCTTTTTGGTCTAGATTTATAAACACGTTAAACATCATCTCAGTTAATGTCTTTCAGTGTATATATATAATATGCGCTTTTACTTCTTTCTCCTTGCATAGTTATTTTGATATCCTTTTTCTTTTAGCAACAGCCTAACCTTTATTTTAAGCACAATGTAAATTATCATTTGCCTTCTTATTGTTGATTTGATTGCCTTAAAATTCTAAAAAGTTTGAAGAACTTTGTAGTAACTAATTTGCAAATTTCAAGTTCGGTGCATAATACTAGGAACTCAAGGACCCACGGGCCTTGGATTTAAGATGTAATCGTAATCTCTTGCACGTGTATTCATTATGGAAGACCTTGGTGAAGTTTCCATAGGGTTTGTCTGCTTCAAATCAAGTTTTGGTAAAAGAAGTTACAGAAAAATATCACCAAAATTATTAATAACAGATAATCAGGACTGGATGGTGTTTGCCTGAAAACTCTGAAGGAACCTGGGGGGAACCAGTTGAAACACTATCAGTAGTGTGAGTTCTTGAAGGTTATGTAGGTCCAACATAAGTGGGCAGTATCAGGGAATGAAAACGCATTCAACAATGGAACAAACAGCTTGGAACAAACAGCTGTGGAAACTCCTGCCCCACCATTCTCTGAAAGCCTGAGAAATACTTTGAGAAGCTGGTGTAACTGTTTGACCTTACCATGCTCATTTCTCTTGACTGCTCTGTTTCTGCACAAGCACACATCCAACCCGTGCTGTGTGTGAGCCATCCTTCTGTTTGATAGCAAAGAACTGTGCTAAAATAGAAAAGGCTATTTTTAAGTATCACGCAAAGCTGTCACTTTTTAGAAAGATGTTTTAATCCAGTGGAGTTGCTTATTACAATCTCTCAGATAATTGTGCCATGAAGTCTAAACACCTCAGGTGTCTGTATGTTTAATCCCAAACTGTCAGAGTGGAATAGCACAGCTTTCTAGAAGAATGTCACCTGCTCTCTTCCATGTTTTCTCTGGGAAAAGCTTGAATATGGTATCACCTCCTAGCCACTTGTTTCTGTGATAAAAATTCTTTCTCCCTTTACTTAGTTTACTGTCTACTTAGTACTGCTGTGCCCCAGTTATGACAAAGTGCAGATCTAGGAGAAGTAATGAAATCTATGGAAAGCAGTCACAAAGGAGAAAAAAAAACCACATTGGCAGTTTTACTCCCTGCTGTTGTCGGACTGCAACTGGGTACTGAGTTTGCAACCAAGGCTGAAAAGCATTTCAACTTTATTTACTAAGCAATAAATAATACAAAGACTACTAAAAGTTGAAGAAGAGAGCTGTCATTGAATTCTTTCATTGTGGCTGGTGGTTGTTGCTTTTCTGAGTATCACAAAAACAAGCAATGAGCTTAAAATTTTGGAAGAATCAAGCTTTTCATCTATGGAGGGTTAATTTGTCTTCACTGCTGAAAAGGCCTATGTGAATAAAATAGGCTATCCTAAACAGTCTGCACCTTGTTAGGGATGATGCGCTATACAACACCCGCCATCAGAGCAGCAGTAGTGGAGCTGGAGAAGCAGGAGATGGCACAGTATTTCTGCATCTGTGGACAACTGGTGCCAGCAAATCTTTGAAGCTGATGTCCTACATGGATTTCTGGCAGTTGTGAAAATGATGCAAAAGGATCGGGAATTTAGGAAGGGAGAGAGGGTCTTCAATTCCCTTTACAATTTCCTGTTTTCGCTACTGAAAATAATTCTGTGTTCAAAAGCATCCCCTTTGAGCAGGGATGCATCACGGGTTGAATGCCAGCTCTTTAGCAGCTTTTCAGGCTAAGTGCTGTTGGGTGCCCCTTTTTGCTTAATCTAGAGTCTGTCTCTTTCATTCATTTGCTTAATGTCCAATATCCACTCTGAATTGTTAAACAGCAACGATTTGTTGGTTTGCTGTCAGCTGCAGGTTTCCCAGCCCTTCTCATCTGGCATTTGTATATCTGTTGATCTTGGTACTTTAAAGTTTTTTTAATAGGCACTGTACAAGTTAGCTGATGGGAAAAAAAGGTAAATTGGGGAAATACATGTCACATGGTGACTGGTTAAAGTATTTTGCTTATTTGTTTCTTCAGGAAAGCAGTTAAATTCTGTTGAATGCTTATTTTTTATATTATATTAGGCATATCTCAGCTGGGTTTTTTTCCTTCTTTAGTTGCAAGATTTAGTGTAAATAGTATCATCTGTGACCCAGTATGCTTCCTGTGTCATGAGTGCTCAGTGGCCAAGTTAGTCATTCCCGAAGAATGACAAATGTTTGTATTTCCTGCCATTTATTTTTTCAGCTGTCAGTCCAACATCGCAGTAATCATATGAATTTTGCATTTAATTGTAATGACATTTTGCTTTCCTTTTTTCCTTCTAAAGCAACTCCATTCACTATTAGTTCAAGTCAGCAAGTCTTACTATTCAGTTCTAGAAAGAAATTCACTTTAAGTGACTGAAGACAAGCTACTAGCTTTTTCTACATCTTTTTATTGTGAAGTAGCAGATACACTGCAATGCACAGTCAAAGTCTTTCGCCAAGCTACAAATACTTGTTTTTCTGGGGAAAAAAAAAAAAGCCATTTGAGCAAATAAATGCCTTTGAGTTACTCTCTTTCTTTCTATTGTTGTAGTCTGCAGTACATCACCAGAATGTAAGCGTCTTTCATAGCTTTCAGTCAGAGTATGATTTACTATGGTCCAACATAAATACATGCATTTTTACTTTTGAGAAATTAGCATGCTGAAGCATATTTAAAACAAATGTAGAACATACTATTGTAGTGGGCAGACATTAAAATAAGATCGTTACAAATTACCTTTTGTTCTGATTTTTGAATATTCACCCACCCCATCTTCACTACATGGCTCAGATTTAGATCTGTTCCAAAATTTCAGTAATTCCTAACAAATTAAAAGGGTGGGTTTGGTTTGTGTTTGGTTTATTTTTTTTCTTTGTATGTTTTTTTGTAGGTCTGTTGGGGATTTTTAGGGGGCTTTTTGGGGGGTTTGTGGGGTTTTGTTTTGTGGGTTTGGGTTTTTTTGTTGGTATGGTTTAGGTTTTTTTATTTTTGACTGTGGGGCTTTTTTTTCTGACTTCAGTGAAGTAAGCATAGAAAGAATATGGGCAATGGAGCCAAATGGAACTTTCAGGTTGTTCCCAAGATTTTCTTAAAACACATGCTAGAATTCTTGGTTCATTCTTTGTTCCTTGTCCACTGTAGACCAGAATATTTGCAGGGTTATTTTCTAGATGCTGCTGTTTTCTTCCATTTTATATTGCTTTACCTCAAATGCCAAACTATTTTTCTACACTATGTAACTTTCCAAAAGAAGAGTTTGAATATTTATCCAGGGGAATGTTGTAAAAAATGAGTGGGTTTGAATGGCTTGTTTTCTTTCTTTCTTCAATTTATCAATTTGATAGCTTCCTTGGATAGCTGTATCTGCTGTTTTGAAGTGTGTATTTATATATCCACTGTCTTTAGAACATCATGTAATCTTTCCTGCTCTAGACATGGTAGGATTTTTTCTGAGCTAAAGTAACAGAGCAAGTGACCATGATCATGGATCAGTTCTCTTTGATTTTGAATATTCATGGTTCTTTTAACTATCCTTTTCAATCCCAAAGTGCTTTCAAGATGACTTCCTTTAAACATTCAGCTCAATGTTGAATGTGAGATCTGGTTGGCTCATGAGAATGCCAACCAGATCTCACATACTACTGTTTTCATCTTCATTGCTATAGGTTCCTATTTAGAATTAACTATTTCAGATAATCTACACTTGCTGGTTTAGCTGTGCTAAGGTGTAATTTTTTCTTTCCCATATCATATTCCTAATGATTGATCACTTGCCAGCAATCAAGCGTTTAAGATTCTAAGGTTTGTTCATCAACTGGTGTAAGCCATCTGGGCTCTCTTGACCTCAGGATATGGAAGAAATACATAGTCACTAAGAATTTTATGTCTCTGTGCAGTTACTTTTTACAAATAGACTCCCTGGAAAAATGGTTTTGTTTGTTTTTTCCCATAGCCATTGAGTTAAATCACTGAAATCTAAAACAGACATTAAAAAGTTTGGATTGGTTATTCCAAGGGAGAACTGTTTGAGCAGCAAATACCAACAGTAAAGATATTTCTGTAGTCCTCTGCTCATCAGTCTGCTTGACCAGGCCAAGGCAATTTCATACCAAAGCTATCTATGTTAGTTTGAGTAAGGAAATTTTCAGGGGAAGGAATCTCTTGTGATTTCTGTGAACCGAAAACATTAGCAGTCCAAGGTGTGATCATATGAATTTTGAAATACAAAATCAATTTTTTCTTTGATCTGAAGGTGTTGTTAATAGCAGGGAGTCTGGGAGAGAAACAACAGAGATGTTTGTTTAGGTGCATGATATATTAAGAGTTCTAAGATCACAATATCTTGTTAATACAGTATTAGAAAAATTCCAAAGGCTGTAAATCTGAATCTAAATGCAGAGTTTGATGCAGAGTGTCCTAGCCTAGTGTGGAGGTAATCTTGAATAGTCAGTGTTGTCCTTTGTGCAAAGGCATATTTAACATTGTAATATTTGCAAGGAGAAAATGAAAATGACATTCTACAAACACTGAAATATCAAATTAACTGTTACTTCTGCTACATCCAAGAAAATGTGTTTCAGAACTGTAACTGAAATTTTAGATGACTAATTCCAGCAGTACTGCTGCATATCAATTCCCTGCATATCAAGTGATACATGTATAGGAAGTTACTAAAGGCTAGTTTTAAGTTTCAAAACAGAGTGCTGTATTATTTTGATGATTATTTTTGATTATCTCATTGATAACGAGTGGACAAAACGTGTGTGTATGATTTAGATAAGCAACGATTATAGATTATCTCAATGATTCAGATGTTTTGCTAAATTCAATCTTTCAGCATTTCTTTTCTGGTTTCTCTGTCTGTTTCTTTCATCCCTACCTGTATGGAGAATTTTTATACTAGCTAGTATGTCTTGTTTTTATTCCACCATTCTTCCAGGCTCTTGCATATCAAGGTTGTTCTTATTTAAAATAATTTCTTCCAATAAAACTAGCAGGTTCTTTCTTTACATTTTGAGGATTATTAGACCCTTGAGATTTAACACTTGTGCCTATCATCCCTCACATTTGCATAACAGAACCTGAAGAGCTGCATTAATGAGCACCTTTTTAATCACAATTTTGCATTCAGTGTAGGGTAAACACATTAGAATCACTGGAATTTACAAATTCAACTGTAAAATCATGGTCAAAATTTGTTTGTAATAAGTACCAGGACTGTATTCTGACTAAATTTACTATTGCAAACAGATGATGCACAATATACCAAGACTTCTGCGTTAGCCTCTTTTGGATTACATTGATATGGCTGGGTACAAAAAGCGTATTAATGAGATCAATCAATAATTGGTCAAGCTCCAGTGTTGTTCTGACTCAGGTAAAGAAAGATATTCTCTCTTCCCTTCTTTAAGCATAGTCAAAGGGGTGAAGAAAAAGACATCATGTGATGGTTTAGCATTTAAGAAAAAGAAGCAGAAAACATGGAAGTGAAGGCTTTGAGAGAGGCTGTTGGGAGTTTCTTCTCTGCTTGAGATCAAGCCAATAGCTGGCCAGTTCTCAGAACTGACAGCATTTTGGACCACTGAAAAGTAAGATCACTTTCGTGAATACCACCTTTTAAACCTAAGCCGGGGAACTTCTGTCTCTCTTTGTTTCCGGCCTGGAAAGGTAACAGAACTCCAGCTGACCCCTGCTCCCCCTGCGGCCTGTCCGGCCTGAGGGGAGAGGGCTGAGCTGGACTCCTGTGGCTCCCAAGCGGGGGATGGAGACTGAGGGGCTTTCCCCAGCCCCAGGTGAGGCTGGACTCTGCTGTGGCCCCAGGCCCTGGGATGGGGCGGGCCATGTCTGCTGACATCTCGCCCCATGGCCCGCACAGACAGCTCCAGGCTGAAAACCATCTGCTGCTTTCCATCAAGCTGAAATCCAACACCATGAGTACCTGTCACGGCTTGGGCCAGATTTTAGCCCTTTCACTACCCAGATGAGATCTGCAGATTTAATCCCCCTCTCCATGGAGAGGAAAGTGAGAGTGATCAACATGTAAAGAGACAACATAAAACATCAAAGTCAGTGAAGGAAAGAATCAAGCCTTAGATGGAAGGAGAACGATGAGATGCTTTAATAAGCTGAAATATTCCTGTGGTAAGATGGAGATGGACAATTAATTCATGAAAAGAGTATAGGGGGGAATGAACAATTCAAACTTTGAAATCTGAGCAAAGGTATCCATTGATGAAGCTAAGCAGATGGTGGAGCAGTTGTGATCCCATGAGATGCTGGAATAGAGAGAGAAAAGTGAGAGTTGATGAAGACCCTTGGCCCCAAGGAAGGAAAGGAGAAAACCTCAGTTTGTAGAGATGATCACAGAGATAGATGAAGAGAACCTTTGCGTTTGAATAACTCATCCTTAAAATAATACCCCTTGAGTTCATGGCCCATGAACACACCTCTGAGTGGTGTGAAAATGGGAGGCAGGCATGATGGCAGAGTTTTTTATGGGTGACTGCAAAACATGGGCATGAAAAGCCACAAGAAAACTGTTTCTTGTGGAGAACTCTCCATGGAATGACAAGAGAAAACTTCTCTCTCTACAAAGACTGACAAAACTGTTGTATAGTTAGTACTGCTTTAACCACCACGTTTTGTCTCTATGTTGTCAGCTGGGCAAGGAAATAGATGGGGTGTGGAGGAAAGGTCTCTGGAGGTTTTATTCTGGTTTCTTATTCTTGTAGTTCTATAAATAAACTTTCTTCATTCCTTTTAAGTTTTAAGCCTGTTTTGCCCTTCTCCTAATCTATATCTCACAGTAAGAAATAAGTAAGTATTCTAGTGATTTTTAGTTAGAGCTAAAACCATGACATTATTTGATGCATTGGCCAGGAAACAAAAATTGGCAAATCTAAACTAGTACACATCTGAAAGAAGAATTTCAGGTATTTAAAACACTGACCTAATGCACATTTATTGTGTGTATTCTAATCACCCCAGTGCTTAACCCTAAAGAGCTAGTTCTATGAGTTTCCTTCCAAAATAAGGCCAGGAAAGGCACAGCAAAATTTGGCGTTGTTGGCTTTTTGCTTCTGAATCTGTCACCATAAACAAATAAGCTTTCACCCTTTTCAAGTAAGACATTTGCTTAGAGTATATATGAAATAAACACCTCATAAAGGTTAACATTAGTCAAAAAGGAAAATGCAAGGAAAATTTAAGTTTTTGTTTCTCTCCACTAGATGGCCCTTTGGTGGAATGGCACGTTGCCCTATAAACTGGCTCTATTGCCTCCATGTTTCTGCCTTTTATCTGGAGTGCTGTTCTTACAGTATTCAAATGTGCAGGGAAGGAGAGATCAGGAAGGAACATACTTTAAAGAAAAAGCTAGGAAACACTGTGGAATGTGATAGGGAGAAAGAGAAAATAAAGAACACCAGTAAAAAAAAATAAATCTCAATTTAAAAATAATTTACATAATTGTCTTTACACTGTTATTTCTGTAGCTCTTGGCATTATTTTCCCCCCAATTTTATATTTATCTTCTAGCACTGCAGCAGTCCATGAAAAAAAATCTATTAATTGCATAAGTGGTACTGCCAAAAAGTCACAGAAGGTTCAAAATTATTTTTATCTACTCTCAGTGTAATGTTTGAGGAAGAACAGATTGTTGTAATATTCACACAGAATCGCAGAATTCTTAGGGTTGGAAGGGACCTCTGGAGATATCTAGTCCAACGCCACTGCTAAGAGCAGGTTATTCATGCTCACAGGTGTGGTGTCTTCATAAACAGTGAATTTGTCCCAGTCTAGAAATGTGTCCTAGACTATGAACACAGGGAGGAGTGGAATATACCCAGAGTGATATCTGAGATATAATCTCTCCAGAGTGAGAGTAAGACATGAAGGATGCCAAATGTTGATAATCAAAATGACAATACACGTTTACTCACTATCTAAGAAAGAGCAAGAAAGAAAATAGAGAAGTAGGAAAAAGCGAATAATTGCAGAAAGGAAGAAAGGTAATCACAATCACCACCAAGAATCTGTGGTGTCCTGCAAAGATCCTTCTTCCTTCGTCTGCTGGTGAGGAGAGTTCTGACAAACTTGCTGTTCATTCACTTATACAGAGGCTAAGTGGTGCTTTATGGCAGCATAAGGCAGTTCCACTCCAGCTTGGGATCATGGATGTGATATTCACAGGATATTCCCATGATGGGTGATATACCCCATTAGCTGGCCCTAGAGTTCACTCACCTTTAATAGCAGGGCATATTCACTGCCACTATCATGGGCATTCACAGCCCATTATCAATAGATGCTCATGGCCCTGTATCACACCAGATCTTGGAAGTGCAGATCTTATCAACGGCTGGGCAATAGTGAAATGTCTCCCTTTAACAGTTCATTACCAAGTCTTCAGTATTTTCCTCCACATGTTTATATAATTTCTGTTCTGCCTACTGTCTGCTGTTTTAAATACGGAATCTTACTAGGCAATAACAGTTTGTTTGTTTCTTTCTTTAGTAATCATGACCACAAATATAATTTCTCTCTGCAAAACCCTACTCTTCATTATTATGTGGTTTTCTCCATATTTCAAAACCCTCAGCCAATTAGGCATGAGCAATTATTTTCAGACCTCATCACCATGCACTCATAAAGACACGTGCTAGCACATATATTTTAGAGACTACATATTGAGCATTTATAAACAGCTGATAGGATCTGAGAAATGTGGTCTGAAATGTGAACTGAAGGTGTGGTACCCAGTAATATAGGTGAAGTTGAAGCTCAAAGTTTAAAATCTCAATTCTGTCTATCTACATAACCCAGAGATTTGATGTCTGAGGTGAAATGGTGCCAGTGCTTTAAGGAAGCCTGCTCCTGCTGTTCATTTTCAGAGTGGAAGGAGTACCAAATAAGCTTTTTATTTTGCTGATGCTGAAGAGAGAACTTTTGCAGGCACCTGTCTGGACAGGTCGCTATCAGTCATTATTTGAAATAAGTTAAAGTGTCAAGAGTAACAATCCAGCTTACTAAAAGGGTGGGAATTTTTGAATCATTAAGGTCCCACTGAAAAGTTTTAATATTTCGAAGTCTTCCCATATTTTTTCAATTTAAGAACTGGGAAGAATAATGTGCTTGTGCTGTTCCATGAGTGATAGCCTGCAAGGGGGAAGAACAGTTAAAATAACCTGACTCTCAGTTCATTATAGGATGTAATGAGGATGCCAGCCTCAGGTCACATTGTGCACCTATCAAGATCCCATAGACCATTCACCTTTACCTCAAGACCTGCTTCTACAGTCAGCTTTAAGATAACAGTATCATCCTGGCTGTCCTCCTTCCATCAACCTGACAATTTGATTATAGCAATGGGAAACAAAGACACACGGATCTCCTTCTTGCTTGCTCTGAAGAAGATCATTTATTGCAGCAAACCAAGCCTTTCTCTGCTCTAAATTTAACAAAGACCAGCATGCATTGGCTGCCTGCCACTGTAGTGTCACTGTTCACGCATCACTTTACCCAGCCAGCTCTCTGATCATGTGGTGTCCACACATCTCCCCAGCCAAGCACTGCCTCATGCATGAGGTGACCACAAGCCAGCCATGCAACCTGTCCTCTGGTTACTGGGCCAGTTCTTCACCTCACCATTTGTCAAACCTTTCCCAGAGTGCTTTCTGTTGCTCACCAGAAGTTAACAGGAGTTCTTATCTCCCACATTTGATAAAATAAAAACTTAACTGTGGGTTTGTCATCAGATCTGAGGCCTTTTGATAGAGATTCAGAAGACTTTAAGGAGATCAAATACCTCCAAAGCTGAAATAGTGTTGGCTTACTATCTTGTTCTTTGTGGTCTTCACAGAAAACAGTGATAAGGGTTTGGAAGGTAATTACTGAAGGTAGCGTTTTGAGCAGTGGCCAGACTATAAACCAGTATTTCACAGTCTATGTCTGTATGTTTTTCTGGGCAGTACTAATGACTCCTGCCAGTAAAGCACTAATTCATTTACTACTAACTACTTCTGTGTCTATTTCACCAGTCCACAGAAGGAAGTCTGCCAAGTGTTAGAGCCCTGTATATAGCTGAGTCTCCTGCTCAGGGATGATCTAAGTGCCTATTTATGGACTCTACTTTGGGCACCAATTATTAGTTGAATTATTATTATCTGAGGACTTTTCTCACAGAAGTTTCTGTTTAAGCAATAGAGATTTTTTGGCTTGTTACTAGAAGTCAAGGATGATTAGAGGAGTTCTTTAGTGATCGCAGCAGGGCTATACTTTTGCTTTTGCAGCCAGAGGTGACAGAGCCTAGCAGGGTTGATGTTTGAGGTGTTTTCAGATGCCTGTGTTTGGGGAAGGGGGTCAGGCCTTGCCCCTTGCCTTGCTCCACCCTTAAGGCCAGTATCCTGGCTGGCAGAGCTGCCAGCCATGGCACACCAGAGGCAGGGCTCCACTCTACCTTAAGCCAACTCCTGAGTGGCCAGATGACCAGCCAAATCACCCACCTCAAAGGTTGAGGATTAACCAATCAAAGGGTGAGGAGGGCCCATGAAGGCCAAGGGGTATTTAAGGCCAAGCAGGAGGCCAGCATATGTCTTCACCCTACCTGGTATTGGAGTTTCTATCTGAGCACCACTGGAGCTGAGAGCTATATGTGTGCTTTTCTATATCTTTTCTGTCTTTCTCGCTTTCTTCTTCCAATTCCCTCTTCTCAGAACATTGTAAGTAACTTAACATTGAAAAGTTTGCTAAGTAGGATGGGCCAAGTTAGCATAGTTAATGTTAATGTAGTTAATATGGCCCAAATATTTTATATTGATTAGATGTTGTACTAAATCTTTTGCCAAAGTTCTCTATTTTTCTAAATTTTACCTGTGACCTTTTGTCTTGTTTTGACTTCTTGAGAATATCTGGTTAGCATTTCTCACGTGCATCTCACCCAGAGTACAGGAACCACTGTAAACTCCTTTACTTGGGGCATTACAACAGGTAATCCATGAGCCAAGCAAACAAGAGTTCATGTGTCTTCTGGTGGCCAAGTGACAGGACCATACCACTGATGGCATACCTGTGCTGACATTGTAGCCACTCTCTGTGTCTACTACAAGTTAGTCTGGTTTGCCTTGGTTGATGCGGTGTGTGCAGAGGCTCTATCATACCAACTTGGACAGTGAGGGTTGTTTTGGGAAGATCCATCTGGAGTCTTTTTTCCAGGCACCATCTTGAAAAAATTTCAGCATTTGCTTCTATTCTCAAAACTCTCCTCTTGTGATCTGTGGCTTTCTCTCTAAATAAGAAGCTACTAGTAGCACAGTTATCCACCATAAAATGTTCAGAGTTTTATCCTCTGTACTTAAAAGTTTCTCTTTTTTAATTTTTCTTTCTTTTCTGACTTAAACCCTTTACCTTTACCCGAGTCTGGTTTTGAGTCTGGCTTATTTATTTCTCTCACTTTCCTGGTCATTTGAAATGTTTGGTTTTTAAATGCACTTTCACTTGAAGAGGAGAGAGGTTTGGGGTTACAGATATAATCCTTTCCTAAATCACCCTATTTTGTCATGGGGTTGGAAGCACAGTCTGTTGAATAAAAATACTCACACAGCACGGATTTTCTTTAGAGACTTGTGTAAATTAGCTCAACATAGTCTAGAGCTAGTAATTTACTTCGTTTTCCTTTGGTTTCACCAAAACGAAAATACAGTTCTGGGTGAAAATCAGTATGTAAATGTTAAGTATTAGTATTAGCCAAGCAGCACATCAATCTTTAATCTACAATTTCCTGTGACAGAGGAGGAGGACATCTTTACTTCTCAGTCTTTACTTTGGGCTCATACCCTTTTTAAAATTCAGGTCAGACCATCAACATCAATTTGACTCTGCTTTCACAGTTTGTGCTCACAACATGCCCTAGCAAATCTCTTAATTTTCAGACATCTTAAGCTTTCTGCAAACAAATCACACAAATGAAATAGTAATAAAGCTTTGTATTAAGCTTTGGTGGCTCTGTATTATATATTTTATCTACTATATAAATGACAATTATATCCAGAAAATTGGCAGTTGGAGTCATGCAAGTGGTAAAATTGATTCCAGTCACAGCCCATCTTCAAGGCCCCAGAATTATCTTGCCAAGTCCCTTAAAGGGGCTTATGGGTTGGTTTTTTCTTTTACCCAGAGTTAGACACAAAGCAGAAATACTGACAAGATATTGCTCAAGAGTCAAAATGGCAAAAACTTTACTGGAAACTTCAGAAAATCAGGGAAGTTTGGCAGAAGTTTAAAGCAACATTGAAACAACACAAAAGCATTTCACAAAGCATTAATTTAGCAAGCTTATAGACTTAGGTCCATTCAACTTGACAAACTCCAACCCATCTGAGCTGGAGTTATTTAGACGTCAAGAAGAAAGAATTAGAAGAAAGAGAACAAAGAGTAAGACAGAAGAGATATAGAAAAGAGCATATATGATTATCACCAGTGGTTCCAGTGGTCAAGACATGCTTGCCTCAGGCTCTGGTGTGAGTACCCTTTGGCTTTTCTGGGCCAAACCAGATGGGTTTTCCCTCAGGTGGGACATCTGGTAGCCATTCTGAGGCTGGATTAGGAGCTCCAGGGGCAGGTTTGGAACATTGCCTCCACTGTGCCGCTGCAGGGCTGGGGTACAGGCTCTAGGGTGTGGGGTGGATGGAGCAGCACACCACCTCACCAGGGCAAGGCTGGTCTTACCCCTTACCCCACACATGCAACCGAAATGTTTCAAGCCAGTGATCTCCTTCAGTCTCTCACACCATCTTTCTCTGGAAGGGAAATGCCAGTAGTGTTTGAAAAATCAATTATTAAAAACTGTAGTTTACTCTAGGTAGCTCAAGTGTTGTATTAGATAACATGGCATTTTGCTGGAAGAAAATAAGTGTAGTTTTTCCCTAGCCCAGCTTATTTTTTATGCAAATATTTGGAACAGGAAATAAAAAACAGTTAATAGTTTCGGGACATGTGGGAATAGTTGGAATAGTTTAAGCAAAGATGAACCATGATTCTTTTGACTGCCTCCTCTTTTCCTGTGCTGTTTTGTCTAATCCTGCCTCAGAGTATGTCAACAAATTTTCTTTAAGCTCAGAAGGTGCAGTGGGTTGGAAATAGTGATCCTTTCTCTGTCTCTTGCTGTCTTTATGGTTTTTATGGGAAATTATTTAAAACTGATACATTTTTGGATAGTCTGGTTCTGGCTAAGACGGGATGAATTTTTGCAGGAAATTCCAGGACTCCAGGTGGTGTTATGGCTGGAACCCAGAGGTTATTTTCTACCATCTCACATCATTGTTGGGGGTGGGGGAAAGGGATTCTCTTCTGGGAGGAGGGGTTCCTTTTGGTTCCTTTTGGTTGGCACCACTTTTAAGTGTGGCACTGGCTCTGAGCCAGAGGGAGCAGTCAGGGTGGTGTGGCTGCAGTCAGGTTGGGCTCTGCAGTGAGCATTTTGCATGTAAATCACTCTCCCTTTTGTACACTTTTATTTTTAATATTGTCGCTGTTGTTCCTTTCCTTATCTCACTGTTGTTCCCAGTAAATTGTTTTTATCTCAGCCACAATCTTTTGTGACTCCAGTTCTCATCTCCAGCCCACCACAGGGGTGGGGAGGGAGAGGGAGTGAGCATGCAGCGGCAAGATTTGGAAAGTCTCAGTGGGAGCACTAAATTGGAGAGTGCCATTCCTATATCATGACATGAAGAAAGGTACAGATTTATTGTGTAAGATACTTATAAATTAAAACAGCCTCAAGACCTTTGAATGTAACCACACGAGTTCTGGTTATGCCACAAAGGGCACTGGTTTTGTTAGAGTGACATAATTCTTTTCTCACACAAGTTAATTATAAATCAAAATAAATTTACATAGAGGGCAGAATCTCTTAAACAAAACTGAAAAGACAAGGGGTGTACATATTGAGTAAGCAGAAAGATACCTGTATGGCTTACTGTTCACTTCTGCTGTACAAGGAAGCATTACACTAGAAGTATGTGTTTTACAGGAAGGAATGGAGCAGGTGCCTATTTCCTGATGATGAATGAAGCATGCTGGTACATGATGCACATCTTCAGAAACTATATACCTGAGAGTAATGGTGTCATTGCAAACGCTTCAAGAATCCAGTAAATATTAAGGAAATAACTTACATAAACAACTCTGTGTTGCTGTTAGGCACTGGATGTAGTAGATATCGCTGGTTGTGATCCATTATGGTCATTCTCAGAACACAAAAATATTTCTTTGTGATACAATAATTATTAATCTTATGTGAGACTATAAAGTCTTTCACATTGCCTGAGAAAATAGTGGTTTTGCTTTGTCAGAAGTGCTTGGTTTATAAATTACACTTAATCACTGAAATTATTTTTCTCATCTCTGTCTGCTTCTCTCATGGTTGTTTTTTAGATAATCTGTGTTGTCTAACTAAATACTTTCAAACATCTTCACAGGTAATCTTGCAGAAACAGTGATGTTGAAATGATTAAATGATAAATCATGTTTTCTTCCAATCTAATTTATTAAGATAGCAAAAATATAAACAAAATGAGTGAACAAACATACTGTCTGATAGTTATGTACCAGGAGAAGAAAAGAAAAATTAAATGCAACATATATTTCTTAGATGCTGAACTTTGGCATCAATGACAGAGATGATTGTATCATGTGGTTTGTCATGACAAAAGAGTTGAATGTCTTTTATGAAATATTTTCTTACGAGTACAAAATTCTCTTTCGATTTCTTGTTTTCAGAAAATAGTAATCACATTCAAACTATATAGGGTAATATGGCAACAACACATTGGAAATGTTGAACATAACATTTTGGCTTATCTGTAGTCTGTAAAAAAGGAAGAGAAACAATTTTTTTTTTTTCATGATGATACTTCATTTAATACATCTAATGCAGTATTGTTAGTGGTTTTGGATTTGATGCTGAAAACATGTCTGGATTTCAAGATGGATATTTGGGGGAAAAAGAACAGCTCTCTATAGGAACTGAGTTTTTTGGGTTTCTTGCTCAGTGCCTTCCACAAAAATGTTTATTTTCCTCTGCCTACATCAGCTCAAAAATCAGCATTTCAACAAACTGCCTTTATTTCATCTTATGACTCCTGTTGCTTGAAAGAGCACACAACATACATGGTTGGCACTTGCAGCATGTTTAAAACCTGAGTAAGAACTGTCTTACTCAAATATGTGTTTAGAAACTAACACAGTGACAGACAAAATTGTGTGGAACTCAGCATATATACTAAACCATACCTATTCCAGTAAGAACTGTTTACAGGACAAGAAATTGTTTTCTTATTGCCAGGTTTTACCAATTCCTTTTAAATGAATCTGTAACGCAGGACCTTTTGAAACTTAACTGATGGCTACAAAATCTTTTTCCTACAGTCAGAAATTCTTTTACTCAACTACTCCTATTCTTTTATTTAGGACAGTGAAAAGAAAGGATTTATTAATAGACTTTATGCCATCCAGGAGGTGTGTGTCACTGTCCAGAATATCCTAGATGAAATTGCTTCTTTTGGTGAAAGGATCAAGAAGTAAGTGCTGACACAGGTGCTGGATTGCTCTCCAATACCCATTAACACCTTTTCCATGCAGAGACATAAAATGTTAGACTTATTTATTCCAGGGAAGTCCATTGTTCAAACTCATCTATATTTACTTTGCTTTATAGAGGCCCTCAGTCAGTGGAAATTCTGTCATATTAATTTTGGAATTTATAATTACATTAATTGGGACAAAAATAAGAAGTAAGGTTTTTAAGTAAAACAGAATAAGCATATTGTTGGGAGGTTGTTAATTAAAAACAATAATAAAAAATGCAATTTTGATAAATGAAATAATCAGAACTGAATAGGGTTTTCAAATTTTAAGAATGTACATATGATCACTTTATTTTTAAAAAGTTTTATTTATAGGTCAGCAAAACCTTTCCTTTAGAATATTTGTAATTTGTATCATCAAATACATAATATATAAAAATTGCCAACAAATCTAGACATTCAGAAAGAGAGATTCTGAGATTTACTGCAGGAAATGTACTTGTGTATTTCTGGCATGGTCAGTGGACAGCAGCACAAGTTTATTACTTGAGGTCAGACAGGTTCCAGAAAGACACCTTCCAGCTGTAAGCTGCAAAGCATGGAAAGGATTGACTTGGTATTCTGCACTGAAAGCCAAAAACATCTTACCAGTACCCAATTCACTTTTGGAAGTGAATTTTAGGAAACCTATGCCTTGGGTGGAGGTCAGTCTGCAGGAATCCTGAGGATCGTCTCTAATACTGCCCTTTTCTATCCTGATGACAGGAAGATTTCCATTTATGCATTTAAGGGCAAAGTCCCTAATAGGAAATCTGAGGAAGTGTTCCCATAGGGATAATTTCAGGCAGGCTGTGTTCACAGCAGGAGAGGCAGGTGCAAGCATATCGTATCACACAAGTTTTCCCATTACAAAAATGAGCCAGTCTCTGAAAAAAGTCCTTTATCAAAAGGCTATTCGTGGAAGTTGTCTTGATGATTAAGTAGTTCTAATTGTGCCTTTTGGAGGTAGGGTTTGTTCTATTATATACCAGATGAGAGCTACAGAATTTTGTAAACTGAGTGAGACTATAAATCTTTGTAATTTGCTCCTAAAACTATAATGGGAAACCTGTACTGAATGCTGTGTTAACACAGCCCATAAGGAGCTTTGCTAAGTGAGGAGCCAGTGCTCCCACACATCATGGTGTGTCTGTGATCCATTGCACAAAGCCGAGTCACAGGAACATGAGCAGACCCTCAACCTTCTGTTCTTCCCAAATGCGTACAGAAAAGGGGAAAAGAGCAGGTGTCCCCTGAGGATAAAGGGAGGGGTCCTACACTAAGTGACACTAGCATAATGTTAGTGGAGACATGTCAAAATTGTCAGGGAAAAAAGAAGACAAACACAGGAAGCCAGAGCTCATTATGAAAAATATGGCTTGCAATTCAGATAATTGCAATTATTCATCTAGAGAAGCCAAAATAATGTAATCACATTGATTGAGAATGTAGCTAGTAGTAATACTTTAAAGTGTATCATGAGACTATTTAGATTTAAAGCCACATTTTCCTTCTGGATAAATGTCAGGCAACACTTTTGCGATGGCAGTGCCTTCCTGGAACAAATCCACTGAGCCCAGCTCCCCTTAACCAACATTCCTGTGGGACATATTTATAAAATTATCATCTGGTCTTTCTCTCTTCACTGAACACAGCGGTTGGAGAGCCACAGCACCCTGTTTCAAGATCCATTAACTGTCCCTTCCTCACACCTCAGTTTTGCAGAATGAGGTGACCTGCAGACTTTTATCAGAATAGAGTCTGGGATGCTTAGTGAGGATGTTTTTATCTGTGACTTTCTTTGGAAAGGTGATGTCCTGAAACCCTGATGGGATCCCAGAAATTCTCTTCCTTTATTCATATAAATAACCTTTACTTATAACCTTTACTTATTTCAGGGTTTTTATTACCTTTTTTTCTTTCCTTTTGACATTCAGGCATTTTTATTTCTTCTCTCAACCACTGCTGTTGCATTATCCCTGTCTTCATGACTAACTGTTCTATCCCCTCCTTTTTTTTTCCCCTAGCCCTCTCCTTCTTAAGAATGGATGAGTTTCCACCTTTGCATAGCCATGTACTTGCCTTTTCCTTTTCCCTCAAAGCTGGAAGGCACCTGGCTGAGGTGTGCACCTACACCTCAGACAGAGGGGAATATCCTTGTTCAGCCTTTAACTGTTTGTGCTGTTCTTACAGTGGAATAGGGAGGAGATAAAACAAGAAAGCCTTAGCAGTACTCTTCCAACTATTGTATCCTACTCTCCCATGGTGTTGAGAAGAGAATGTAGATTGCCTGTGCAAGTACATTTGCCTGATGCTGAAACTGGGGTTAGGCACTGAGATTACGGAAAAGCAGAGCAGTGATTCACCTGGCAGATGTGCACTGCTGGGCTGGGAGAGGTGAAATTCAGCAGGCGAGTGTGCAAAGCCAGGACCTCCTTTCATTTCATTTCCACTGACAGTGGGTCCAAGCCCAGACTCTCCCTGATGAGTGACAAATGTATCCATGCCTTCATCAGTAGACTCAGTTAGTTCTCCTTAATGGAAACTGACACTTACTGTCCTCTGCTCTTGCATTGGCTTTATTGGCTGACCTCAGTTCTGACTTTTGTTGATTTTTCTGTAGTACATTCAACTGGACTGTCCCATTCCTGAGCTGGCTGGCAATTGTTGCCCTCTCTGTGTTCACGGTCATCTTATATTTCATTCCACTGCGATACATTGTCCTTGTCTGGGGTAAGTAAAGCTGTTTTTAACTGCCTGTGCCACTTTATAATCCTGGTTTTTTAATGAATGACTTACACTGACAGTACTTTTTGGTATTTATGGCCATGAAGCTGCCCTTTGATGGAATTAGGAATGTTAGTTAAAAATTGCAACAGTGTAAATATTTAGGACCACCTGCAAAATGCATTTTTCTTGGCTGGCATTCTAGACTTAATCATACTATAAACATGTAGCCATGAGGATTCTTCATATATCAAAATGTAGCTTTGTCTAGATATTACTCTGATTTATTTTCACCACTTATACATAAACAGAGGTATTTCAATCTATATAGTGCATTTAGGACAATACACCTTTTTTACTGCAGTACTTTATCTTGTGAAAGTGTATGCAAACATAGCAGCAAGAAACCTGTTTAAGGGGTCACCTTTAGTTAGACAGAAAAGAATAGAGGGTATTTGGCTGGTTGATAATGAACCGAAACCCTGGGAAGATAGGGGGATGGAATTATGATTGATCCAAGCTTTCACTACTTGTGTTTATATCTATTCTTTATACTGATTCTTAAAAGCTTCTGTTACCACATCTGTTGTGAATAATGCTTCTTTCATTTGTATATCTTTTCATGCATCTTACACCACCAGCAGCTGTACCCTTACCCAGCAGCACAGACTTATGGAGAGCACAGTCTCAGTTACATCAGTGGCTAGATTTTCTTTCTGAAGAGAGAATAGCAATCACACTTTTGTGACAAACTTTCGAATTCAGGAGACAGCACAAAATCACTGAACTGACTCCAAAGAATTTATTTTTTGTTTACTGGTCAGTAATTTTCTGAGAATGTTTTCTCAAATGATCATAGCCATAGCAATAAAGAGGGTATGAACAAAAGTATTTCTGCAGAACTAACAAAAGCAAGCATATGGGCTTCCTTTCCTTTCCTGTCTTTGACTTTTTCTTATTTCCCCATACCATGCATCACTTAAGTGTAAACCAAACTCTTTGTTTGTTCCCAAAATTTAATTTCTTCTAGCACACACAGAGGAAGTTCAAAGTATTTGTCTGTGCCCTTTTTCCTGTAATTTTTCAGACGGGTCTGACATCTTGCTTTCTTACATCAGGTTTGATACAATAAACAGAGATTATAATACCCCTCCAAGATCCACAAAACTGTAGAGCCAGAACAGTTCTTTGAAAAGCTCATGACTCATATTCCTGGAATTGTCACACTCCCACAGAAATATCTCTGTTTCAGGCAGAGTCTCAACTCCCAGGCCTACCAAACCATGGATGGATAGCAAAAGGATAAATTATTATACATGCACCTTGCACTCTCTTAAGCTCTTCCCTCCCTGCCTTCAAGTTACATAGGCTATGTTGATAGCACTTCAAGCTCCCTTGTTCATTCGAGGTTTCAACTCCACGTTTTTCTCCTGCATGGTTTTCTCCTGTTCAGGTGACTTTTTACTCAGCAAGCATATGTGGATCCCTTCTTTAAGAACCTTTTTCTCTTGCATCATGACAGGAGATCAGACACAGTTCAGACCTCCTCAGGGTGAAATGAGTCCTCACAGAGATATGTCAATCTGAGCATAGCTTTGAGCAACTATCCCTTCAAAAACTGCAGTATTCCAAACACCTACGTATTTTCTCCATCACTGCATGTTTCTAGCCTCTCCTAAGTATATTTCTTCATCCTATTCATCCATCCTGCCTATGGAAACCGCTGTTTTTTTACTTCCGTAGGAATGTTTGAGCTGGTCTGTAGCAGCACTTACCCATTTTGTTCTTTGGAAGACAGAGTTTTTAAATGAAAATTTCTTCATATTATGTGTCATCTTTGGCATTGCTGTCTTCCTTCTGTGCTTCCATAGGGTCTGCCCCTTTCAGCCTGCCCTAGCAAGAAATTCTCCATCTTTTCCTGGCTGTCTCTCTCCCAGAAGAGACTACCAGTCCTTGAAGATGTGGTGTGTTAGATGGAGTGGAGCAGGTGGAGAGGAAACACCTCTCCATCCTAATCCCACTTGATGAAGTCCTGAGTCCTGGTAACAGATACAGCTGTTTATGTGGAAAAAACTATAATTATTTTAATCTGAAAAATTTCAAACTGTTGGAAAAGACCAATCCCCTTGTTATATTCTGCTTCTCCTGTAGTGTCTCCTCTCATCTGTGCAGCACTTTTCCTTTCTCAAGGTTTCATGTGCTGACTGGTATTTTTCTTTATCAGATGTAGTTAAGTGAGATCATACATACCACCTGAATTCACCATGGGTGGTCCAGTGGCCATGTGCAATGAGCAGCGGTGTTCACCTTAAATTTTGCTGTCACTTGTGATGCAAAATATCTTCTTAAATGAAGGTGCTTGAACATCAGATATTCCTTCTGAATACTCATTATCCAACACCATATAAAAGGAGGGCAGCATCTCCTATCTATGCTGCAGAACTGAGGAATCATGCTGGGGGAGGCTTTGGGTGTTGTTGACACTGCATCTTGCATGCCCCATCCAAAGGCTTTATGTCCATGCTAAAGCTTTCTGAAAAGTTTGGGCACCAAAGACTTTGTGGAAGATAAACTATGTTATCCTATATCTGATAAATTACACAGAAAAGTATATTTTTAATAGTCTCCTGGCTTGCTCCTGCTCATGTGAGAGTCAATGCAGTTTGCACTGTTCCTGTCCATATTTTAGATGTGTTCCCAGAGCCCACAAACCAGGTTCTCAAAGTGTATGAATCTGACTTGCTATGTAATGATAAGAAAATAAGTATAATTTAAAAGCCCGCTTTCTGGTTATTTTGTGAATTATTTTTCTTGGTGCTTCTGAACTCTAATTGTCAGTAGGCATCATAAGACCATGATGTCTAAGGGAGACATATCCTCTCTTCTCTGCACTGCCATCAGCTCGTCTCTATTTGTCATTCCCACACAGAGGTTTGTGCAAATTCCTCTGAAGTCTTCATATGATGCAGACTTCATGCTTCCCATATGTTTCATTGTCCTTAACATGAAAAATACTTTTCTTGAATCTTCTGAATCTTTTATAAATCTTGTGTCCTCCAATTAAGCTGATTCCTGCTCATCTTTTCTGTTACAGAAATTAAATACTTTTTATGCCTCTGTTTTTCCCAGCTTCCTCATAATAACAGTTTTACTTACTTTCCAAAAAAAATATATTGAAGGAATTTGAAAATGTCCCTAGAACTTTTGCATTTTGAAACAGGAAACCACAGAAGCAGAGTCCAGCCTTTGGAGCCTGAGTTTTCAATTCATGCATTCAGTGCTACAGTCAGGATTCAGAATGGATCCTAAAATCTGTTTTAAAACTATGACAAAAGTATGTATTTTTTGATATCTTATATATTATGATAGTAACATATGAATTTTCACTTTTGCAGGCATCAATAAATTTACAAAGAAGATTCGAAATCCATATGCAATTGATAACAATGAGCTACTTGACTTCCTGTCCAGAGTCCCTTCCGATGTGCAAGTGGTGTGTATATTTTTTCTGGGTTGGTTTTTTTTGGTTTTTTTTTTGTTTTGTTTTTTAAAGAATTTTTAAAGCAGTTACTTTGCTTTACTATTATATTCTTTGGCAGAAATAAATTGCAAAGTCAAGCTGAGGATAGCCCATAAACCATAAGGAGGCTGCTAGAACTTTTTTGAGAAAGAAGTTCCTGCATTGGTTGTGCCTCTGAGGATCCATAGGAGCAATCAGTAGAAGGACAAGTGTTTGTGAGATGGTAGCAGATGCTAGGGCTCATATTAAACAGCATCCAGCATGATGTGAATCTGACTGGGATACGGCACTGTGGAAGTGCTGGAGCTGAGGCCACAGTTCAACTGTGCTCATAAATTCCTTAAAAATAATTTTAAAAAAAGATGGTTGTGAATTACAAGGTTTTATGATGCAGCACACAATACCCAGAGCATGCAAGATAAGATAGCATCAAGTACATAAATCATAACCTTTGTCACAAAGATTATGGACTTCCCATATTTCTAGTTTCAGTTCAGAGCTGGTATTAAGTAGGAGATATGGGTGCAAACACCCTCTCTGTATCTGATATCCTCCATGGTAGACATTTAGAAATAACCAAGTTTTTAAGAAATATTATGAAGAATGGTATCCAACATGGTTCAAGATGATAATGTTTATTGTCTGCTAGAGCTTGTGGAGAAAAAACCAAAAAAAAGTAATCTTTTCTAAGTTTACATCAGCATGTGGTGTTATTTTCTGGTAGGATTTTTCCTGGTGTTAGTTTTCCTTCTTATTCTAGATCTGTCACTCTGTTGTTGGTTAATCACGTCTGCAAATCCTGTGTCATTTTTAGGGGGAAAGCCTCTTTTTTAAACTTTTTATCCCTGGTAGAAAAAAAAAGATATCTTTCTTTTTTTCTAACAAGTGCCATCTGACAACTTACTTTCTGAACTTTGTGTTTAAACAGATGCAATACCATGAACTGAAACAAGATTCTACTCACAGCCCAAGCAAGAGAAAGAAAAATAATCCTGCCTAGCCAACTTCATGTGTTGAGGAGACCAGCATCTGCCAGGGGAAGATAAAAGAGCAAGCCTAAAAAGCATTTCCTTTCTCTAAGCTTTTTATTTATCTTGCCTTTTTATCTAGTGGGGAGATTTTGTAACAGCATTAAAAGGTGTTTCTCATGGAAAATCTATTTCTCATTGTAAAGACATTTGTTTCAGGTAGGGTTTTTGCCATTTTAAAGCGATGTAAAACATTAAATGAGTCAATCTAAAATGGAGAAGATATACTACTACCTGGCTGTCAAATACACATGAGATAGTCAAACCATGCCAACTAAACCTACAAAATGTTTAGCTTTAAATCTGACTCAGAAATTTCTCAGATTTTATTTGTGAGCATTAATATTTTTATCCAGTAAGTCATCATTACTATTTTCTATGTTTTATATATTGCAAAAGAAATACAAAGTAGTGGGACCTACTGCACTTCAGTTTTAGCAGATTTTTTTTAAATTTCAGACCCTGATGTTAACTCGTGGTGCAATATTTTTCTGTGTGGTAGGACTGCTTATAAGACAGTGAGAAACACCAAGTGCTAATTTCTTTCTGGAGCTCCTAAGAGCAGTTTCTGCTGTCTTTATCATTCCATTGTTATGACCTAAAAATCTCTGTTTCAAAATACTGCCAGGTTTGTAACTGACTTCCTATCATATTTTTTCTACATGTACCAGTAGTCTTCATTTGTACTACATAGCTTAGCTCTAATGGGTCAAACTAACTCCATACTGCTTTGGGTGTCACGCTATGAACACTTTTTGTGCACATAACTATTTTAATATGGATATCTTGCAGAAAAGGTTTTTCATTCAAATCACAAGATCATATTAATATGCTTTATTGTATAACATTACCTGTTACCAACGTGAAATACCGTGTAGAAGAAAAGAATGCAGTTATGGTCAAACTGATATGCCAGGGTTTTTTCCTTAGTTAATAATGTCAGTTCTTCTGATACGATCTTTCCCTACTGCATGGAAACTGCATTATCTTATAAATTACATGGAACATAGATGAGAAACATTTACATTTCAAATGTCTTAGTGGCCACTGCATAACGAGTACTTGGGGATATATTCTGGTAGCTGCATGCAGACTTCCACACTCAGCTCCCCACATAGTGAGCAGAGTCTCATTCCTGAGGGACTACCTGTGCACAGCTCCTCATTATAGTTCCCAGTGACATTAAAGGGGATTTTTTTGCCCAGGGGAGAGTGACAGGACTGCATCCTCAAGGGGGGCTGTGGTCCTCTCTGGATTACCTCTCACTGGTTGCAATTGCAGATAAAGTTATATTGCACTACTTTAAAAATACTTTTTGAAAACTCTATTTAGAAATACTTTGCAAGCACATGTGAATATGTATTTGTCCAAAGAAATACGTGTTAGCTGCATTGCTCATGAAGGATCATCCTGGATTTCTTTATTTTGCAGATAAGATGATAGCCAAGTTCTTACAGGACATTTACTTTGATCCTTCTGTTGTATATTTAAAAGAATGCCAATCAAATGAATGGTCTGCAGAAAGCCTTGGAACTAAACAAGCTCTTGTTACATCATGACTTTGAAAGAGTTTAATTTTGCAGCTTGTGTAACCTTTTGGCTGTATCCTACATGTATGAAGAGCTGGATACTATTGGTGAAATCAGAAGCACTGGTCGGCCGATTTTGTTTTAAAAAAAACAAATTTGTGAGCGAACAAGATGTGAATGTTTGTTGCCTGTTGTCAGTTTTGCACATTTCTTTAATACACTGCAAGCCTTGTTCCTTCTTAACCAAGTTGCCCACCAGCCTGTGTGCGATTTCTTCTTGTCTCACAATTTCAAATGTCTACTTTGGTGGTAATATCTCAGCTGATTATGCATGTTTCCTGCATTAAACACACTTCTAAGCGTCACTCTATTAGATATTCTGAAGCCTCTGTCTTTGAAATCCTATGTTGTAGTTTTTCCTTAAGTGCTGCGATGGGCAAGTGAATGAAAACATTGTATTTCTTTGTGCAGGATTTTAGTATTTTAAGTTCCATTACATGGGGGGGGTGGGGGGAGGGACAAAAACATCTTTTTGTTGAAAAATGGTGAACTTCTTTTAAATGCCTCATCACTCAAAATTGATCTCACCGAAAATCTAACACACAAAGGCAAGGGTAAGAATCTGTATTGATTAAATACGATTCTCCTGCCACAACAAGACAATTTAAAATCACAGTTTAAAATAGTTTGTGAGTGAACCCATTTTCAGTATTTGCAGTTTGTCTACGCTGCTTTGTGTAGGTGGCCTCTGCAAAGAGCCAATCCTGTCTTATGCCATAAATATTCCAACATATCTTCCTTTTCCAGACTGATTCTGAAGTCCATTTCTACCCTATTTGATTTGGCAGGCTTTATTCTGAAAGCAATTTGCCCATTCATAAACAATAAAAAACGAATAAGGCATTTCACAATCATGAAATTGTTACTGTTCTCAGAAAATAAAATTTAACTTTCTGTGGGTTCACAGAAAATCATTAGTTTAGTTGGAATCCATATTTAGATTGCATGTCAGAGCACTCAGAAATCACTAAGGCTGATTAATCTGAGAGGATGTTGTTGTATTCCTGCTAATAGCTCATAGTATAGAGCTTGCTTACTTGCTTATTGTTTTTTACAGCTGTTCCTCTTTGTAGGAGCACCTAAGTATTTTTCATAACAGCAGTAAGTTTTTAACTGGAAGAATTGCTATAATATAACTTAATATTTTAAATGCAAGTTTAATAACCCCCAAGGTTTTTTTTCTATTGCAATTAAACCAACAGTGGAATAATGAGAAAATAATTAAGCAGTCTGCATACAGTCTATCAGCTAATTTGGTCCCTGAGAGCATAGGCTTTACCCGAAAGAGGAAGAGCTGCCAGGAAATGCACTGCATGATGCTAAGGTATTTCATGTGAAGATAATCCAGGAGCATGAAATGAACGAGATAAAGGAAAACTTATTCCTGTCATCATTGTCAGATTACACATGCATGTATACTACACAAAACATAATGAAAAGCTTTGCAGCTCTCTGCTCAGCAGCCAGTGATGCCAAAGTGTAGTTTGACTTGTGGTTTAACACAGATTGAGTGCTTTGTGGCAGAAACTCTTCAGTGGACACTGACCCACTTGCATCTGCACATCAACTCCCAGAGTCTGCTCAAGCCTCTACCACCTTCTCACTGAATAGTAACAGTAAAAGGTATTGGCTTTTTGTTGAGCTGGGTACTCAACAAAAAAATCTGTTTTCCAGTGGTGTTTTTGCCACGTTATAGGACTGACCTTGCTGATTTGCAGTGATCATTTCTCTTACTTGCAAAAATTTAGATCTCAAAACCAGACTGCTGGGCACCTCTATCCTTGAGTTACATTCATAAAAGGAGTTTTTTTGCTGCCTCTTGAATAAATTGAAAAATTGAAAAATATTTTCCTTCCCTATAGGATTTCTAGCCCTGGGACACATAACAAGTTCAACAAGCAAGTGTACTTGTATCAGAAGGAGTCTGTTGTTTACAGTCATGAGATAATGGCTTGATCAGAAGAAATGGGCCTGGAGACTAAAGAAGCCTTTCCCTACTGTGTTTGCGTTCTTCAGGCTGAGTATTCCTGAAGACATCTGTTGGGAAAACGGAAGAGGAAATGGGGAGGAGAGGAGCCTGGATTGCTTAATAAAAGATTTACTGAGAAACTGGCTAACTACCTACTGTATCTTTAATTCTTGCAGGATTTTTTTTTTTAAAGGACTGGGATTTGTGTAAAAGACAAGTCTTTCTGCACTAGAAGTAAGTATGTTACTTGTTCACTTGTTCAGTGACTGCAATTTGCTGAGGCAGATTACAGTTTTGGGAAGACTGGACTGGAAGAGAGTTGGGGAAGAATTATAGTGGATTATAATACTGAAAGCAGCAGTGTTTTCTCTCCACGATGCAGATACATACTTTTCCCTGACATGCTTACAGAGACCTTCCAGCTTTGAGCTTACAGCTCAAAACCACGGTCACATTCACACAGTTCCAACAGCCACCCCATTCCCCATCTCTTCCCAACTTCACACGTTGCTGATGCCATGCCATTGGAGTTGGCCCTACGCCTCTCAATGTAAAGGGCCTCTCCTTTCTTCCACTTTGGCCTGCAGTCTCTACGTGACCAAATTCTTCATTTCAGTGGTCACCACTGATACTAGGAATTAATTAGAAGCTGTTTGCCATGTCATCTTCTCCTGCTTCTCCCTATTTTTCTTTTGATAGGCTGCTTTTCCTCATCCACATTCTTTGATTAATTCACCTTTTTATAGATGTAACTCCTTGACAAGATGATCACAAAGCTTCAGCTGCTGGTTTCATGTCAGCACTCCAGGTTTCCCTCACATACCTCCTACCCCTGAAGCTCAGTGTTTGATTTCTCAATGCTGTAATACCTGCCTTTCATCAGTTCTGCTTCTCTTGGACCTGCAATGTCCAAGAGAAGCATTAGACCAATCTCTCCACAAATTCAGACTTTATTGACTCCTCTTTCCCTGCTAGTGATTTATTTTGAAGATGTTCTCCATGACAGTGCAGAAAAGAATAGGAAATTAAGTCGAGGAAATTAAAATCTAAGTTTAAAGGAAAATAAATGTCTGGAAGTTTTATAACTGTTCCTGCAATTTGCATCCATCTTGCTGTTGCTTACTGGCTTCTGAAACATCTGAGCTTGCACTTTTCCTCTGCTCCAGTTAAAGGATTTGAACCTCCATGTGACTTGTATCAAGTGATAGTAGGCATTTGATCTGGGTGGAAAACAACATAAATGCATGCCGAAGCAGAAAACCTGTAGTTCATGAAATCTGTGTCTAAAATTAGCAATTTTAGCAAGCATGGGTTGCTTGGGGTTGAAGAGGACTGTTTTAATGTATTCTCCATCATGGAAAATGGGCTTTCACTATGCAATTTACTGTTCTTTGTAAAATGCTCTGATTCATAATTAAATACCGCACTATGATTTTTGCAGTTTAGGTTCCTTCTCTACAGGGTAATGTGTAGGCTGCACTTTGAGCAGACATTTTAATAACAAAGACTGGCATTTGAAAAATAAATAAATTTTTTAATTAGCTGGCACTTTCCATCACTTGGTGTCAAAACTGTCAAATGCCAGGAAGTTTAAAGCCAGGCTTTATGCTTACCTTTTTAAGTTGTGATGAAGCAAAGTTCTGATAAAGTGAAGGGAGAGTCAAAAGAGAATCACAGGGGTACACTGCCTGCATGATGCAGAGAGTTTGCACCTGCCAGTCGGTAGTAGGAAATTTGTCTCACGTATTATTGAGGATACAGAGAGTTGAGCCCTGGAAGTGTGCTGTCCCAGAGCTGCCAACCTCTGCATGGCTGACAGTAATTGAGACTATCATGGCTGTAACAGAGGAGGCACAAGATGCAGTTTCTGTGAAGAGCTTTATAAAGCATCTTCCCAGCTGCCTTGTCTCAAACAAGTGCATTAGTTCATAATTTTTGTGAATGCTAATTTAAATGATCAGTGTACAATATGAAAATGCATAATGGTGCAAAGGAAGAAGGGAGTTTCTTGGGCCTTCTCCATCTCAATCTGAATGTTAACCCTTCTTTCTAGTCTGAATCTAGCCTCCATAGTTGAGGACACATGACATGCATCACTGCAACTAACTGAGAAACCCTGAGCTTTTAGAAACCCCAGTTCCTATTCTGAAACTTCAGTTCCTTTGCACAGTGTATTTCCAGGGTTGATACTGGACAGTAGCCATTCCCCTTACAACACACATTCATGCAACAAGGCAAGACCACACTTCTCAAATTCTCCCCTCTCAATGATAAGGAATGTGTAAACTCTGATGTTATTTGTAAATAATGTGTTTTAAAACTAATTTCTTAGTCCAGACATTCAGTGATGAAATGCAGCTGACAGCTTTTCTCTTAATTTCATCCCTATTCAGCCTGTTACCAAAGGCAGACATTTGGTCATGAAAGAAATACAGACATATCATATGTGTAGTCTTAGACTCTGCTATTATATGAGGAAATAAATGTTCAATCTTAACCCCTTACCAGGCAACTTAAGCCAGAGGACACAGATCAGCTGGACAAATATTTTTGTAACACCTGTGATATTAAAATGGTGGAAGTTTGATGGGTGAGCTATTTGATGGTTAAGGAATTGGCTGGATGACTGCACCCAAAGTGTTGCAGCCAACAAACAGCGCAATGTCAAAACAGAGAACAGTGGTAGGTCGTGTGCTTGAGGGTGTCCCAGGACCAATACTATTCAATATCATCATCAATGACAAAGTGGGATCAACCATACTCTCAACATATTTGCAGATGACACCAAGCTGAATAGTGCAGTTGATTTCTTGAAGGATAGGAATGTGTATCAGGTTTTCAAAAATTGAGTGTCTTTTGACTGATGGAAGAAGGATATGGCTTTAAAAATTTGTATGGTTTATGTTCAGAGTAGAACTGAAAGCATTCTGACACCCAAACCCACAGCTAAAACATTTTGAGGGGTCAGGAGGACAAGCAGGTGACATCAAAGCCTCCCACTCATCAAAGGAAACAGATGGGAAAGCCAATTTTGTGTTGTAGCTTTTCTAAAATGAAGACCATGTTTCCATAAACTGATAAAACACATTCAATTTCTCATAAAGTATAGAAGTGTTTGGGAGTCATATTCCCACCTCAGAAAGAAGTCTTACTTTGGTAATAGAGGCAATAGCTAAGAGGAGTGTTGGTAGAGCCCTGAACACTTGGCAGAAGTTGACCTCTACCAGCAGGGGATGGAGGATGGAAGGGATGGAGCTTCAGCAAGGCTGCCAGAGGGAAGGTACAGACATGTAGAGCTGTGATTGTAACAACCACAGCTGCGATGATGTGAAGCTTCCCCTGCTGCAGCTCCTTAGTTTAAGCATAGTGGCATGGCACTTGCCCGAGACAGGTGTCATGGGGTAGCTTTACCTTTAAGACAGCTCGGAGAATTAAGGCAGTTGAAGCTGCTGGTGGCTGATGGAAGTTTTTCCTCCTGACCACTTATCAGTCATTTCCAAGAATTGACAGCAGTTCTGACCATTAAAAAGTGAATTCAACTTGTAAACACCCCCTTAAAAAGTACAGTCAGAGGTCTCTTGCTCTCTTAGGTTTCCGGCTTCTGAGAAGGTAACAAGGCTCTGTGGTAGCCTCCTCCACTCCCCCCCCCCCCCCGGCCGAAGAAGGCTGCAGAGGACGAGAGGGAAGCGGGGGGGGGGGGGGGGGAGGAAAGGAAAGCAGAGCTGGCAGCCTGGTTTAGTTTTCAAACTAAAGAGTTCTGTTGCTGGACTGAAACCTGACACCATGAACTCTTGCAGCTTTCCTAAAGCTTTTAATTCTTTTACTACCTGGATAAACGTACAGATTACTCCTTTTTCTCAGAAAGACAGAGAAAGAGAGACAATCAACGTGCAGAAGACATCATAGAACCACCAAAAACAGTGAAGAAAAGAGTTAAGTTTAAATAAGACAGAGGGAATAAGGAGATGCTTACAGCTGAAGTATCTTTCTGTTAAAGCTATGGAGATGGACAATAGTAGTTTAAAAGACTCCTTTAATTCATGACTAGAGTATGGGAGGAATGGAGTGTTCAAAGTGTGGACTTTAGAGAAAAGGAGAGAGTGGTTGTGATACTGTGGGTTGCTGGAAATGGGTAAAGTGAAGATTTTGAAGCCTTGGGGGGGCAAGGGAAAAGCTGTTTTCCAGGAAGGCTCACAGAGACAGATGAAGAGTACTTCTGCCTTTGAATAACTCATCCTTAAAATGGCATCCCTAGACTCATTGACCCATGCACACCTTGGAGTGATGTGGAATGGGAGGAGTGAACTCTAAAAACTCCATAGATTAGCAGAATGAGACTTCTGCTTCTCTAGAAAGACTGATGAAAAGACTCTAGCAAAAATTGGGACTGTTTTTGACCACCAAAGTTCTAAAGTTTTTTTGTCTCTATGTTATCATGTGTACAAAGAAATGGTCAAGTAGTGAAAGATAAAAGGGTTTTCTGAAAGTTTATTCTGGTGTTCTTATTATTGTAGTTTGTTAATATACTGTCTTTATTCCTTTTAAGTTTTAAGCCTGTTTTGCTCTTATTCTAATCCATATCTCACAGCCAGAAATAAGTAATTTTTTTAGTTACTGGTTTAAAACTACGACAACAGGAAACCAGAGTTTTACTTTCTGTTTATTATGGCTGGACTCAAACCCATGATGCATATTTCCTAAGATGATGCTCTAGTAGACATGAGGCTGGAAAGATGAAGGAAGATGGACAGTGGATCTAATCAATTAGTGTATCGATCCTCTTGCAGCTGCAGCTCAGTGCAGAAGAAGATCCAGGACTGACTACTCAAGAGACAGCAGAGGCATAGAGGGGCTGCAGCATTGAAGGCTTCTAGTGAGTAACAGAAAAATTTGGAAATATAACTAGCAAAACTGTATGCTATTTTCATGAAGATATTGCAGAAAAACATAGTATACATATGCTTGCCTGCAGGAGAAAACAAATGTCTTCTTCCCCTTTGAAGATACTCTGGCCTATAGAGATTTCTAGGGAAGGTAAGCATAGTTCCCATTCTGCTTTGTAGGGACCTCTCTTCCCCAGTGTCACTAGATGGAAGCCTAGAGGGGACCTGAAAGTTTATCTTTGGAATGGACACTTGCTATCAACACATTTGTCTTTTATTTACAGGCCTTTACTACACAATGCTGCACAAAATTTGTGCTTAAATTTATGAAAGGAAAATATTTGAAACAATAGCCTGATTGCCTCTTTATAGTCTATTATGCAAAGCAAGTTTTTTTGCTCTTTCCACTTGGGCAGCCCACAATGTAGCCCTCTAGCAGATGCACAGAGTATTGTTCATTGATGTCTTGCAGTCACTGTAGGCAAACAAGATAATACCAAAGCAACCCTCCATGTCTTAAACCTGGTACTTCTGTGGTACAATATGCAGCGGGATTATTTTTTTATTTGTGAAGAAACCAAACCAAACCTAAAAACACTCTGGTTCTGGGTAGGACAGTTTTTGCAGTAGCTGGAAGTTGGCATGGCCAACACATGGAGGTTATTCTATATCACTTCCTGCCATTGCACCCTCTGAGAAAGGACCCTCTTCTGGGGAGAAGCAGTTAGTCCAGTCAAGAAATTGTGGCAGAGGGAGTTGTCTGGTATTGTCTCTTGTTGGAGAGGTTTCTGTTCACCCCAAACAACTACAGAACCCCGTTAAAGTGGCAGAATATTTGAAAGAAAAATGATGTGGCAGTTCCAGAGAGGAGGAAGTTCTACAGTGTACCTGGACTCTGGTTATTCTTCATTGAACACTGCATGATACTAGACAGCACCCTCAGGGGGAGGAGGAGGAAAGCAGAAAAACAGGCAGTGGGGCCACTCAAACTGACCTGAATGACAGGAACAACCCAGTGCCAGTAGAAGTGGCCCCAATAAAGAAGAAGAAATACAAAGCAAAATAAATTTCTTTAGTAAGGGATGAAGCTTAATGTGAAGCTAGATGGTAATGAGCTGCAAGCCCTGTCCCAGGATGTGGGCATTGACAAGGGGATTGGGAAGAGGACAGAAGCTCTCAGCCTTTGGTGATGACTCCTGTCAAGATGTGCACTACTCTCTGAAGGATAATCTAGTAGTGCACCCAGGCAGGTGAGACACCATGGAGAAAGCACCCAGTACCTCAGAGAACTGACTGTGCTGGAGGTAATCTCTAGGGATTCAAATAATGAGCAGTCCCCTGTAGATGCAGATGAGGTCCAGTGTGCACAATCCACGTGGCAGAAGTTTGTATGGAGCACATGATCATCGTACACCAACTCATTGGCACTGATGTCCGTGAACAAAGAGCTTCAGGTGATTACCTAGCTACAGCAATGTGATGATCATCTTTTTTCCTCCCTTTTTTCCACCCTGATTCTTGTGTGTGAAAAGACTGTCCAAGACGGTGGACAGAGTTGAAAGGCTTCAGCAGATTAGAGTGGAAATGTCCCATGCCCCTCCAGTATGGAGCAGAGTCTCTGCTATTGGGAGCAAGTAGCCCTCTGTTCAAGAGAGAGGGTACAAACCACAAGGTAACCTGTGTTTTTTGCTGTGCGAGCACAGAGAGGATGTGAGGAAGTGGGATGGAAAACCCACCTCTGCCCTGGCAGCACAGGTATGTGAATTGAGAGGAAGAAGAACCACCACAAGAAACTCAAGAACAAATGCAGCTCTAGTTTCAAGTGAGAAAGTCCATCAGAATAAAAGGGCTGTTGCTACTGCCAATCCCCTTGAAGTTCTCTGTATTTCCAAGAAGTGAGCAACAAATACTATGACCATAATTAGAGGGGCCCTTCCTCCAGCCAGGTGGAGGAAAAGGACAATAGCTTCTACTATATATATCCAATGGCCTGGTGTGAGGTGCCCCTCAGCAGGGAGGCCAAGATTTAGTTTCATGTAAGCATTGTTAAAGTGACAGGCATGGCTTCAAAGCCCTCCAAGACTGAATTCCATCCCTCTGCCTCAGGGGATGTGCCCTGTGAGCCCAGGAAGAGTTGCCCTACCCCAGACTCTCGTGGGGTGGCAGCCCAGGAGTTCTGATTGGGTTTGTGCCCCTGGGGTTTCTCCCTTGCTGTGTTCCTGCTAGTCCCCTTAAACTCCACCCTGGTTCTATTCCACAAAACCCATCACCCTGCCTCTTTTGGGGGCTCTGTGTCTTTGGGTTTAAGCTGAGTTTGTTCCTGTGTTGAATAAATGGTTTATTAAGTTTAAGCATGCAGGAGCCTGTCTCCTTGAGTCCCATGCCAGTCACCAGTAATTGTAGCCTCCCTGAACATGATCTTGCAGCAGTGGAATGCTACTAATGGTGGAGAATGTGGGCACCAGGAGAACAACAGGACCAGCTCTATGGACACCCCGTAAGTCCCCAGCTGATGGCTTGAGAGCCAGAGAGACCCCCGCCCTGGAAAGGAAGACTGAAGAGTACCTGGCAGGAGGGCAGGCAGAGAGTGCCTCAGAGGCATAAGGAAAAGAGCTTAGGAGGGGGACCAAGACCAGGTGATGGGATAAACATCACCCAATGAGATTTATTATGGATGGTTTTACTTTTTTTCATACATGAGAAGGACCTTTATGGACGATATTAACAGTATGGATGATTACGGATGGTATGGCTCTTCCTGTGGACAGAATTTTAGCTTCTGTGAAGCCCCTCTTTCTTTGTGCATATCTCCCCATATCTTCCCCTCTCCTCTGTTCCTAAGGGCAGGACAAATGGTGAAAAAAGCCAAGATGGCTCGGGGTTGCTGCCGTCTCCCCGTCACCCCTGTGTCTCTCTGCCATCCCATCCCCTGCTTTCCTGAAGGCAGGCAAGGGACAGAGAACATCTAGAGTGATGCAGGTCTGCTGCCGTCTGCCCGCCGTTCTGTGTCCTCCCTCACCCCCTGTCTTTCCATATTCCCCGTTCCTGGTCCGGGAAAGTCCATCCTGGACCTCCCCCTTCCCAAGATGGCGCTGACCACGCGGTCTGGGATCCCTTTTTCCTGCCTTACTCCTTCTTTTCTGGCCCCTAACTTTCCCTTCCCCCCAGTAACTCCTGCTCCGGTTCCACCTCTTTCTCCGGCTGGTCCACCTCGACCGCTGTGCCTTTTCCATTGTGGATAACAGCCTCTACAGGAAAGTCGAAACTGTAACCCATACTGTAATAACCTGAGCTCCAAAGGCTGGCATTTCACCATCACCCTCTAAAATGGTGATGCCCATATCGTCGGGACAGGAGCTGAGGATGAACACTCTGAACTCTGCCCCTCTAAGAGGAGATCAAAGAATTGCACCCTTCCTAAAAATAAAATCAAAAACTGGAAGAGATTGAACTAAAAAACCTTAATGTTTTTATTAACTACCCCCAATGCTTAGTTTGCCCAGCTGCTGTGCATGTTTTAAGTGTGTTTTTAGTTTTGTTTGTTTTGTGTTTGTTTGCTTAATGTATTTTGTTGTTGGGTGCAAGTATTTTTGGTGTCTCACAAAGCGAGGTGGGTGCTTTGTGCGGGGGTTAGGTATTGTATAAGTTCTAGAAACATTCTAAGCTCCTAATCAAATTTTATTTAAAGAAGGGGCAGTTGTGAGGTGCCCCTAACCAGGGCAGCAAAGATTTAGTTTCAGATAAGCATTGATAAAATGAGAGGCATGGCTTCAAAGCCCTGCAAGAGTAAATTCCATCCCTCTGCCTCAGGGGGCACAGCCCAGGAAGAGTTGCCCTACCCCAGACTCTCGTGGGGTGGCAGCCCAGGAGTTCTGATTGGGTTTCTGATTCAGCCCCTGGGGTTTCTCCCTTGCTGTGTTAGTCCCCAGCTTTAAACTCCACCCTGGTTCTATCCCACAAAACCCATCACCCTGCCTCTTTTGGGGGCTCTGTGTCTCTGGGTTTATTTATTCAATACAAAAACAAACCTGAGTTTGTTTTTGTATTGAATAAATGGTTTCCTAGCTTAACCACACAGAAGCTCGTCTTGTCTCCTTGAGTCCCTGCACCACAGCCTGGCATATCAGTTCCACAGGACTATCTAGGTTTAGTTGACACCAGCACACGATGTACTCTGATGCCATCAAGATATATAGGGGCAGAATCCATCTCTGTTTCTGGGGTGACAGGGGGATCCCAACACATGACTGTTGTGGAAGCTGAAGTGAACCTGACAAGGAATGAATGGCAAAAACACCCCATTGTGACTGGCCCAGAGACCCTGTGCACTCTTGGCAGAGGTTACCTCAGGGGAGAGTATTTCAAGGTCCCAAAAGTCATTGCTGGGCTTTTGGGATAGATGATGATGAGGTAGAGGAAGTTAAAGAGCTGCACACCTTGCCTGATCTCTCAGAGGACCCTTCTGCCATGGGACTGTTGGAGGTAGTATAAAAACATCACTACCACAGCAGCCACCATCGATAACAGCACGCCAGCCAGGACTTTGTGACCCCCATCCATGAGGTGATTCCTGAACTGGAGAGCTAGGGAGTGGCCAGCAAGACTCACTCACTCTTTAATGGCCCTGTGTGGCCAGTGTGTAAGTCCAGTGGAGAGTGGAGTTTGACAACAGACTGTCATGGCTTGAAGGAAGTCACACCACCACTGAGCACTGCTCTGCCGGACATGCTGGAACTTCAGTACAAACTGGAGTCCGAGGCAGCAGCGTGCTGCCACCATCAATATTAAAAAGGTGGTTTTCTCCTTTCCTTCAGCAGCAGAGTGCAGGCCACAGGGTTTTTTTTTTGTATTGCATCCAATATACCTGGAACTTGCCTTGGACTGATCCAGACTGCTCTAGAAAAGGCTGAGGTTCCAGAACACTTGCGGATGTCATTATGTGGGATAACACAGCAGAGAACGTTTTTGAGGAACGAGAGAAGATAATAGAAATCCTTCTGAATAATTTTGCCATAAACCATAGCAAGGTCAATGAACGGGTCCAGGAAATTCAGTTTGTAGGAGTAAAATGGCAAGATAGAGATATCAGATTCCAATGTGGTCAAAAAAGTAACAGCTGTGTTCTCACCAACCACCAAGAAGGAAACATAGGCTTTCCTAGGTGCTGTGGGTTTCTGGAAGATGCACATTCCAGAATACAGTCAGATTGTAAACCCTTTTTGTCATGTGACCCAGAAAAATAATGATTTTAAGTGACAAGCTTTTAAATAAATCAAACAGGAGATTGTTGATGTAGCCCTGGGGCCAGTCAGGACAGCAAAGATGTGAAAAATGGCTCTACACTGCAGATGGGGAGAATGGTCCTTCCTAGAGTCTCGGAAGAATAACTAAGGAGACTAGAGGATGAACCCTGGGGTTCTGGAGTCGGGGATACAAAGGATCTGAGGCCTACACCCCAACTAAAAAAAAGATCCTGACTGCTTCTGAAGGACTTCAAGCTGGTTCAGAAGTGAAGGCCACCAAAGCACAGCTCCTCCTGGCACCCTGACTGCCAGTGCTGAGCAGGATGTGCAAAGGAAAACACCCTTCCACACATGATGCCACTGATGCCACACAGAGTAAGTGGATTGCACCAATCACACAGTGAGCTCAAACAGGAAACCCCAATCACACAGGAATCTTCAAAGTCTTCATGAACTGGCTTGAAGATGAGAATTTCAGTCTATCATCATCATAGGAGGAGAAGGTGACATATGTTGAGGAACCAGGAAAAGAAAAGCAATACATTCTTTTTACTGATAGTTCCTGCCATGTTGTACAGCTACATGGAAAATAAAAAGCTACGTTATGGAGGTCTGCATGCCAAGTCCCAGGAGCTATGGAGGGACAAGGTGTGTCAAGCCAGGTTACAGAGCTGAAAGCCATCCAGCTGGCTTTAGATATCACTGAATGAGGGATGTGGCCAGTGCTGTACCTCTATACTGTCTGATGGGTGGTAGCAAATGTTCTGTGGGGATGCCTAAGCCAGGATGCTGAACTGTGGTGAGGCATTACTACCCAGTTTGAGAAGCTGGCTGTAAAAGTATTTGGAGTAGATGCACAACACATACCCAGGAATGGGGCTACTGAAGAGCATTCCAATAATGGACAAGTGGATTGGCTGCCAAGATTAAACTGTCTCAGGTGGATCTGGATGGCAGCATAAGGGTGAATTATTACTGGTCAGTGGGCCTATGATGCCTCAGGCCATCAGGTAAGAAATGTAACAACACAGATGGGATCGTGGCTTAACTATGGGGTGGATTTAGCTATTCCCAGGTGATCCATAACTGTAACATGAACTGTGATCAAGCAGGGCTAGCAGGTACAGCCCCTGTGGTGTGGTGGATAATAGTCAAAATATAAATATGGGCAAGTCTGGCACGTTAATCACCTGTCAAATTAATTACCCACAGTCTTGCAAACCCACCAAGGCAGGCCCTGAATGCTGACAGAGGTATAAAGAACTGTTGGATGGCTGGAGATGTACCCTGTGCCTTACCACTGCCTGGAACACCATCTTGGGCCTTGAAAACCATAAAAGGCAAAATTCCCTGTGTCAGTACTCCTAACATCTGGTATAAACTGAATGTTCACTCTTTGTTTTATTTTCACTTCTGCTACATTCAAGATTATTGAATATTATTAACTATTTTTGGAGCAATATAATTGTGATCTCCAAACACTGTTTCACAGATGTCTGTGCAGACAGTTTTGCTGGAGCTCTGCAGCTTTACTGTTTCATCTCTTCTACAGGAAATTCAGTGCCTGCCTGGTGGACAGTCTGCTGAGCTCATCCTTTTTTTTTTTTTTTTAAAAAGGCATTTTTCATTTACTCATGCTTCATTTAGACACCTAAAATATGCTATTATAACAGTATTTATTGATATCTTGACTTAAACCAGCTTATTAGACTAATCATAATTCTTTTATCTTTTTCTTCTCCCCCTCAAGATTACAAGTTTGGTTAATAATTCAGGTGAACTTCCATATCTTTGTCTGAATATGAGCACAGAGATGAATATTTTCCAAAGTTATTTTTAGAGCTGTTTTCCTAAAAAAATCTAATTAATATGATGACAAATTTAGGAATTTCTAAGTATCTTTACATATAACAGCTGGATGATTGTAATTACTTTATATGCATTTAACAGATTAAAGATTGAGTTATTTGACAGATTTTAAGCTCTATTCATGTGAGAAGAACACCTGATCTTGAAATGACCACACAGTGAAGTCTGTTCTTAAAAAGTACTGAAAATAAGCTGGAGATGGATTCCTTTGAATTTACTGGGCACTCTTGACAAGATAGGAGCATGACTGTGCTAACACAGTGTGGGCCTGGGACAATGGGGCTGACTGCCATAGAATCATAGAATACTTTAGGTTGGAAAAGACCTCTAAGATCATCAAGTTGAACTCTTAACTCAGCACTGCCAAGCCCACCACTCAACCATGTCGGTAAATCCACATCTACTCATCTTGTAAATCCCTCCAGGAGTGGTGACCTCACCACTGCCCTGGGTAGCCTCTATCAGGGCTTGACAATCCCTTTGGTAAGGGGATTTTTTGTGATATCCAGCCTAAACCTGGTGCAACTTGAGGCTGTTTCATCTTGTCCTATAACTTGTTACTTGTGTGAAAAACGAGGTTCACTCGCTTAATAGATTTTAAAAGGTTAAATATAAACAAAAAGACAATTAGAAGACAAAGATAATAAAGCAAAGGGTGAAAACGGCTGGGTACCTGGCTCTCTGCCAAGAGCACACCTAGCATCTTTGGAACACTCCTTTTATCCCATTTTGCTGCAGGAGTTTAATGCATATTCAAACTTTTCCAAGAACTAGTTTGCATAGCCACACCCCAGGTCCACCTTTTTAGTGCAAGCGTCATAGAAGCTTGATTCCTTCTTATCACCCTTTTATTTGGGCTGGGGGTCCCTTCCTCTGCAGGCAGTCAGTGCTGATAGCAGCCTGGACCCCATCATCTTGTCCACTGGGGTTATCTTGCTTTGTACAGACAGGACCTAGCCCTAACATTCAAAATTCTTCTTGACCTACACCTAAAACTTGCTAGCAGGAGAAAAAGACATAGCAAAAGCATATAACATATAACATTCATCTTAATACTTGCGAAAAGCCAATATCACAATATGGATTTATAATACTTGGGAGAAGAGTCTGACCCCCACCTGGCTACAGCTTCCTCTCAGGCAGCTGCAGAGAATGATAAGGTCACCCCTGAGCCTCCTTTTCTCGGGGCCAAACAACCCCAGCTCCCTCAGCCACTTCTCATTTGACTTGTGCTCTAGATCTTTCCCTAGCCCCATTGCTCTTCTCTGGACACACTCCAGCACCAAAACATCTTTCTTGTCACAAGGGACCCAAAACAGAGGACAGTATACAAAAGTTGATGAGGGGGATGAGGCATGGTTTCATACCTTTTGCAGTACAGTGATTTAACTGCAGTCAGACTTGTAGATGGTGCAGGAAGAGCTTCAGGACTATTTAGTTAGATTGTTTAAAGGGAGCTCGGACTCTGAGGTCTGAACCTCTTCTCTGTTAAAACAAATTTTAAATGGTTATTGAAGCTGCAGCAATATTCAAGTTTCATATGCTAAACTTTTCTTCCATATAAAAATAAATCAACAGCAAAACTTTTGAGGCCTGACTATGATATTCTGACAGTACTTATTTATTTGCCAATCTGAGTGACCATTTTGAAATCAAGAAACCCTCTGCAAAACTCCTTACAAACAACTTTTGACATAATGTGCTTCCTATCTTGTAATGCACTAGTGTGAAACAAATAATATACAACAGAGTGAGAAGGACCAATCTGATTTTTACTTATGCCTCAAACATATGTTATAGGGGCTGCACATGTGATTTGTAGACCTGTCCCGTGGAAGACTCTGCCTGGCAGCCAAGGAGGGCAGAGAAGGCCTCCATAATAGGGCAGTGAGTGACTCCATCTACTAGCCAATGGGGCAAGTACCTGCCAGAAATGCCCGCCAAAAATGCCCGCCAAGTCAGGCTGTGGGAGGAGCTTTAGCATATTATAGTGTGCCATAACTGGAGCCATTTGGGCTTTGGGTGTCTTGGATGGACGAGGGAACTCTCTCGGAGGGCCAGTTTGGCCCTTCTCGCCCACCTCCTGCCTCGTCCTCCTGCTGAGAATAATTAGAAGATCGTTACCCATGTTACAGTTACTGTTTGTAAACCCTTTACCTTGTACCCGGTCCCAAATTGCTGTACCTGGTGTTTATTGTTCCTTATTCAGACAGGCCCTGCCCCCACTACTCCTAAAATCCCCTGCCCCAAGTTGCTGTGCCTTGTTCAGCTGGGCCCTGAGGAGGAGGATGACATAGGACTTTTATGTAAACGAGAGAGACCAGAGACTCATGGGATGGATACAGACTGATAAAAAACCCCGAGACAACGAGCAACACAAAAAGAAAGGAATAAAAACAGTACCGTCGAACGAGGAAGACCCACAGGAGTCCCCTGACTTCCCTCCAGAGGCTGAGATAACCTCGAGGGGACTCGATAGGATGACACCCTAGAGTACGAGGCCACACCAGGGAGTCTTCCTGGGGACTCTTGTGAGGAAGGAAGGCCCAGCTCTGTCGTAGTGACAAAGCTGCACAGATCCTCATTTTCTGCAGTGTCCAGGGGGAGCAGTGGCGGTGTGCGTGACCCATTGGGCCCCCACCCCAGAGCTGTCCGGTTCAATAAAGGCTTTTCTGGATAAGAGCTGGAATCCTGGCCTATTCATAACACTACCAGTGGTCCCGCTTTCCTGCCCGTAACTGCTTTGCCCTGCGTCGCCTTTTCTGCCATCCAGCTCACCATCGGGACAACCTCGTGCTCCGCTGCACCCACCCCCGTCGTGTTTCCCGGGCACAGCCGAGGCCGGCCTGCACCCAGCGGCCACCGTCGCTGCGCTGCCCGCCACACTGGCCTGCCGTATCACTGAGCTGCCGTGGCACTAGCCCGAACCGGCCGGCCTGTCGCCACCGCCTGCGCCCAGCCGCCGCCGCTCCCTGCACTGAACCGCGCTCCCAGCCGCGGCACCCTGACCCTGGGAGCCCGGAGCCGCTCCGAGACTGCGGCCCTGGCCTTGACAGCCCGTTCTGCCTGCCGGCGGGGGAACACGCGGCTGCTGCTGTTCGGAAATCGCGCTCAGACCGCCGCGGGAGCAACGCAAACCCAACGCTGTTCGCAGCACACCCTCCGCTCGCTGAGCTGACAGAGCGCCGGGGCTCCTGTGGTAACGCTGTCCCTGTCTTCTCTGTCTTTCTCCATCTCTGTTTTTCCCTCCCTGCTCCTTTTCCTATCCCCCTTTTGTAGGAACACTTGCCCTTATTTATCAGTAAACGGGTCTCAGATTGTTGCGTTTACGCTTTATTCTCGTCCGGGAAATCTATCAAAAAGGGTCCTCCCCGACTGCCCCTTTTCTGTCAGGACGGAACAGAGTATACAACGCTGAAATGAATGCTTAACGCAACTTTTTTGGCAACTTCCAAAGCTTGACCAACATCTTTGTGTGCCACAGAAGTTCCTGACTGCGTATCCCAGTGTCCTCTACCCTTTGTTTTACTGCTATCAACTTTGCTGACCTGTTATTCACTGACCGGGAAGCAGCATTGCAGCCTCATCGTTTGGTGCATATATTCTCCAACTGTATGCTGAACGTGAAAAATAATTAAGAACTTCTTAAAGGCCTGGGAAAAATAGGATTGATGAAGGGTGAAGATATAATTTCGTGCTTCTGAAGCGTGTCAGCATGTGAAACTTGGGCATTTAGAGAAAAACCTGATTTTGTTCTTCTAGCTAAGAAGAGAAAATACCCTACATTCCAAGAGAGATTTTCAAAAGCAAACAACCGCTTACTAATAGAGCTCACTGTAGCTGGAAAATTATCCTGTACTGAAAGAGAATCATCAGAATTTATCAAGTATTTTGATAAATCGGATGAAGCATATAATTTTATGTTAAATATGACATGTACTTAAAATCTTTTAAAGGTATGAAGTTTGCAAACTTGAGTATATAACAGTTATAAAGTTGAACTGTAATAACTGGGAAATAAGAGGAAAACTTCCGGTTTATGATCCTTAAACTAAGAGAACTTAAGAATAGAATTGTGTTATAAGGACTGACGCTGTCCGCATACGATGTTGTAAGTTGGGGCTACCTCTGGAGGATTAATTCACATATTTGCTAACTTTTTGACTGTTTTGTTTTCCAATATTAATAATGTTCATGTAGCTTAGATTATGTACATTATCTTGGAAGGAAGTACTTGAAATTACTTTAGATAGTGAAGTATGATTGTTTAAATGATCGATGAACAGTTTTGTTCTTTCTAAATGATATAAAAACAAATAATTGCGGGCATGTCTTGGCTAAATAAGCAGAATCACTATCAGGCCAAAATAAAAGAAATTAAAGCTTTTCCTGCTTTCATTCAGTCACTGATATACTGTTAGAATTATGAATATTCTAAAGGATTTGCTTGTGGAGACCACCCAGAATTTTTTGATAGTCCTGAGTCCCACTTATTTAAAAATTCACAGTTATGCATCAAATTACTGACTAAAGCAAATGGTAGTGTTGTAAACTTAAATATGTTTTGCACTTTGTAGAAAGTACACACTTAACATTTCTTTCATTGTGTCCTACAAAAGGAAATACTGAAGTTTATTGGTCCATTTCATATATAACAAAAGTTTTTTTGGTGTTTCTTTCTTACTAGAGAAAAAAGTGCACAGACAGAAACATCTAATATGCGCTGACCTTTTAGTCTGTTAGAGCAGGTTGTTTTGCCTGCATGTATACCAATAATAATTGGTCATTAACAAGCACGGAACATTTGTAAGGAAGTTCTGGTTCCAAAGTCAGCTTGGTTTGAGCATCTTCTGTGGATTGCTAAAGGATCATATATCTCAGCTGCAGAAAGGCGAAATGGAAGTTTTAATGGGCTGCATGCCAGATGCATCAATTAAAACTTAGTCCCTCTAGTCAGGCAAGATCAGTTATAGAAGCAGCTCTTATTCCATGCCCTTAATTTTAGTGGTTTGCTTTCTTTTTTAATATTATAAATGTCTATTACAGAAGAACTGGAATTTGGAATGTTGCTTTTTCGTACCTACCTTTTGAAGGCTTAAGTTTTTTAGTCATTTATTAGTGCATCTATTAGAAAAAAAAATCTGGTATCCTCTATCCTTTAAAGCAGCTCACTTCACTTGGAAAGGAAGGAGATAAACTTCTGTTCGAGTGTCTCTCCTCCAGATCCTAGTGTAGAATTACTTAGATCTCTTCAAAGATGCAGGGCAAGAATTATAGTGGTTTAACTCTTCTACAACCCCAGACCCATAAGCACAATTGGGAAATTCAGCTGCCTTGCCTTCAATACCTTTCAAAGAACAGCATGGGAATTTCTACTTTTCTTAATTAATTTAAAAGTCTATCTGATAGAATGTGTAGCATAAAATCCTAAATTGTTAAGAGCATTAGTTCAGAGAATTTACCACGTGTAGTTTTTGCATGTACTCACAAAATAGAGAGCCAAAGTTTCGTATTAAGTGGGGCATAAGTTTTAAGGATATCCATACTTAAGTGTTAGAATATTATGTCCAGTATATACTTAAACTCTTGTCCTATCCTTTGTAAATTCCTCTGCCAACATAACTAGATTTGTGCCACTGCTTCCACCTTCGTCTTCCTTTGAGGTAGTAACAGGAGTGTTAGCACATCATTACATGGCAGAATAATGGGTTTATCAAATCACTGCAAGCCAACATGACTTGGAGCAGAGCCAAGGACAGCCTTAAGTTTTGCTGAGAATTCAGTTTTTCAAAGCATCATTGACTTGGGAAGCAGCAAGTGCTGCCCACTGTATTTTTGCAGGTCACCCAAGTGTCCAAGCCAGTTTCCTTCACTTGGTCACTGCACAAATAAACAAGACTACAAGCAGCATAGTGCTGATGAGGAACAACATTTTCCACACGTCTTTGTGTGACCATTTCTATCAAACAAAAACATGGGAAATGTTATATATTGATTATGTAAATAAATAGTGCCTTCTCTTTTGAATTTTGCAACATGCAATTAATTTACATAATTGTTGCCTCGGGGTGAGGCGTAGCGACCCGGTCCGTAGGTGACACGACGGCTAAACTTACAGGCCTGTCGGGCTAATCACGCGCTAACACCAATGTGGTGGACGGTGAAGAGCATTTATTTCCGGTGTGCAAGGTTTTATATCACCGAGTTATGATGACGTAATCACCGTGATATTATGGGTAATAGAACATTGGAGAAAGAGGGGCCCTATCTTCACGTACAACGCGAGATCTTCCGATCGGCGCTCCCTATCTATCCACAGCACATAATACAATTTAATTTTTATAAGACAAGGATAAATAAGATGAATAGAAGGAATTTACTTTTCCGTGTGTTTTTATTTCATGTTATATTTACAACATCTGCTTTATTAAGGGATATCAAAATACGTAGACACAAGTCTTTACCAAGAAATGAGACAACTGCTTGATTTAAGTTTAAGGTCACTACCTAAGAAAACCGAAGAGAAATATGGCATAAGGCACGTAAAAAAAAATACTTCCAAGACAGAAAATACAAAGTTTAACTGAATGTAAATGATACAGCACTTTCCTGAGATCACACACATCCCAATCTGTCAGGCAAATAGAAGGTAGTAACACTCAAGATTCAGCCAATGTAGCTTATTTGGAATTTAAGCGCTAGAAAGATTTAGACACTGACATGCTTCTACCATAGTTTCCAGAACTGCTAATAAAGCCGTTGCCTGTTCACTAGGGAAGAATAACATGTTTTCAGATATTTCTTGAAGAAATTGTGGTAGTTTTTCAAAAGTTTCTAGTTCTTTAAAATATGTATCCACCAGCCAATCTCCAGAAAATGCATTTTTTATCTTAGAGCTATCACAAACCATTTCTGGAAGTACATCTGAACAAGCTAGTGCTCTCAGAGTAACAGTCAGGGGTGTAGACAAATTATAAACAGAACAAAAATTCATCAGCATCTTAGTAAATGAAATCAAACACAGTTCTTTCTTCTGATTGCAAAAATCTTGTTCTCTGGATTCATAGAAGTCTTCAATGCTCTCTCCTGGATAAACAAGATTGAAAAGTTCTTCCTTTACTGTGACTGACTCGACATAATCCAGGGGCAGTTTCTCATGGGAGTTCCTTTGCTCTAGAAGGATTGGCCCTTCAGGGAAAGCAAACATTATTAACAACAAACATTATTAACAACATTTTGTGATGAACTGGCAGCTGAACAAGATTTTGAGTTGCTTGTTGGCAGAAGCCAGGTGTCTTAAGTTGGTTTTTTTTAATGACTAACATACTTGCAACACAAGATAGAACATGCAAGAGAGATCCTTTGTGACAATTTCTTTACAATATTGTCTTAACTTGCATAGAGTGTGCAAAAATGTAATTTTATTACTTTTTGTAAAATTCTGTTAAGTACTTGTAGACCAGGTTATTTGCTGACACTGACTTGAAATTAAAGACATGGCAGCAAGGTAAACTATTGGGGTAGGAATCAAAGTCTTCCCCAACAACTGAGTTTCAAAATTTGATCTTAACAGACTTCTAAAACACAAAGCATAATTACTATAATAAATAAAGTTGAAGAACAAATAAAATAAATCTGAACAAATACATGCTTTTGGTATTTCCTATTTATTAGTACAAGGGACCTGTTAATATTTAACAGCTTACACATCTCTTGGGAAGTTTAAGAAAACGGCCTTCATTTTTTCTTACTTACGCAGCCTAAGATACTACAAGTGCTTTTCAAATATGAGCACACCAGGAATCTTCTTACATAAATTTGTATTACTGTGCTAAAGTAAGGCTGCCATATTAACATGAATGCATCTTCTGAAATAGATTTTATTGACAAAAGGTAAATTCCGTCATTACATATCCATAAAGGATATTTTAACTTTGCTCTGATTAAGGCTGTAATGTTATTGCTGATTATTTAGTATCATTAACTTTTGCAAGCTAAAGGCTTTTAGAGACAGAAAGTAGGTATGTTTTTAGAGAGATGTGTTCTAAATTGTTGAGCTAACTAAATTCACACTGAAGAGGTAACATGCTTTCCACCATGGGCTTGTCATTTACTTGACAGGCCATAACTCGGAGTGTGACAAAGGCAGAGATAAAGATAAATGCAGCCTTACTCTTCCCAGAAAACCCTGATCAATGCAAGAGCAAGTATAGCTCTTCCCTGGTGATAACAAGATCATCCACTACCTATTCTATACAACAGCCTAGGAAAAATGCACATCTGTCAGTGCAATGCCATTTCCAGTTGAGGAGCTGGGCCTACTATAATATTGGCTATTGCATCACTTCAATTGATAAAACTGAGCCCAGGTATTGGCTTGGCATGTTAGATGTCAAGGTGACATGGTTCAGTAGAGATATAAAACACCTGGGAGCCACAGAACTGAGACTCTGTAAACAGAGGTAGAACTGCAGAAGGAATTTATTGATTATGATCTGGTGCTTGCACAAGAGACACAGCCACAGCCTTTAGGGGGCAGGAGAAGACTGTAAATACAGAGGGTCATATGCCAAGAATGTATTAAAATTTTGTTCCTCTACCTTAAGTAATAGGCTGTCTAAAGACACTCTTCTGCCTCATGACTAAACAAAGAATGATTTTTATTGAAAAAATCTGGACTTTGCATATAAAGCACTAAACACTCATTTTAGTAAATTAATTGAAAGAAGGAAGAGGTGCTATCCAAAACCATTCTTTGTTGATATTTTCAGGGTTTTTTTTAAACACACTAAAATACATTGAGTACATCTAGATAGAAATACCCTGTCTTTGAACAAAAAGTATTGTTTAAAATATTGTGTGCTTGCCTAAGGGGCAAAGTACTTTCTTTAGAAACTAAGGCATCCCTCACACTATTATCCCTAAACAGCAGTTACCATGATTACAATATCGATTACTTTCTTTAACTAATTACTAATCTAATTGTGTTCTTCAGAGACCATCACATCAATTTTCAAAATTGATGTATCAAAAAATGCTGAAAAATTTATGCTGAAATACATGAATATATAGAGATTTAACTGATCTGTTTCTGTGTTGTGGTAAAAATAGATCAAAACAGTAGAAAATACCTAGCCATAATAGGTGACTAGGTAATCTTTACTTTCATTAGTGAGAATATAGTTGCAATGCATATGGTGTAAAATGCAGGATAAAAACATTACCATATTGGAAAAACGTGTGGAAATCCTTATTTAATTTCATGTTCAGCTGATCAAGATAAGTGTGAAAACAGTATTCTTTTTACTGTAAACAAACCATCTTGGCTTGAAAATGTTGTACAATATTTCATAATAACTTTGTATTTTTGGAAACTATTAAGAAAAAAACTGAGAACTTCATATGGATTCAGAACAGTGGATAATTCCCCTAAACCAGTTTAGCATAAATGCACTCACCCCCATGCTGAAGTAGCAGCTTGCCAATTTCCACATGTCCGTTTGACAGTGCATCATGCAAAGGAGTCACCCCGTCCACTTGACTGAGCAGGTCTACCTCTGGACAACGCTGCAGAATTTCACGGACACACACTGTGCTACCATGGTTACAGGCTTCATGCAAAGGCGTCCAGCCAGCATAGTCTGAATTATAAATCAAGGGAAGTTTTAAAACAGCAGAAGTAGCACTGAAATGTTAATAATGTCATTCATTAGACAGGAAAACACTTTACTTTTTTAGTATTCATTACAGCTAGAATGGCAACTTGTGATTTGAAAAAAAGAAGTTCTATTGAAAAACATTTGAAATAAAACTAGTATTTTTAAAAATCAGTAGAAAATGTGATGTTAAAATACACTTCAGTTATAAATTCATCTTATCTTAATGTTTGCTGTAAAGTCCTCATTTTGTTATATAACAAAGAAAGAGTTTTAGATTGTATAAATACAAAATTGTTACCAAACAGATTTATGCATTCTTTATGCATTCTAATTTCTTAGTTCTGTAGAGAAAATGGATAACTTACCTTTAACATTAATGTCTATTCCCGGCAAAGAAAGAAGCTGAATCAATCTCTCCACTTTGTTATTTCTGCAAGCTTTATGCAGGGCTGTCTCTCCTACCATGAAAAATTAATAGATTACACCAGACTCGGCAAGATAGCAACTAAAGAAAATAATCAAAGGGCCTGGAACTAGGAGACCTGGTTATGTACCAGAAAACTCAATAATGAGTAAGATTTTCCTTTATCCTGTTTAAATATCTTTTAAGAAAAAAAGCCCCATGGAGCTTCTGTTCCACCAGAGATCCAGCAATGAAATTGTACCGCAAATGGCTTAACACAGGAATTATCTCCCCTCTAGTTCAAGGTTTAAAGCTTCAATCACACTATAAAAGCACCAAGTGATCACAAAACACCAAAAAATACTGAGTTTTGAAGCAATAAAACTTTAGAGTGCAGTTGCCCTCCCTTAAATTTATTCATGAACCTACATTAAAATGTATGGTTCTTTTTACACAGCATTTATAGCCTAATTCAAATGAATGTTTCTGGCTAAGCACGAGTGCCTCTACACACTCAAGTATAAATCAAAGCTTCAAATCCGTTAGCAGATGGTTTGCTGTTTCTCAATAGACTGTCTGACTTGGCTACTGTAGAGAAGGAGGAGAGAAAGAGGGAAATAATAATAATAATAATAATAATAATAATAATAATAATAATAATAATAATAATAATAATAATAATAATAATAATATTATTATTATTATTATTATTATTATTATATCAATAACAACAATAGTAATAGCAATACATCAGTAGTAGTCCGTGGGGAAAAAAATTCCGAAACCTTCGTACCATATACAGCTGAAATAAATGCGAAAAATTAAAGAGCAAACAACTGAGAGCTGCTGCTCATACATGTAAAGACACCACTAGCTTCTGCGTAATAAAAACTTCAGACACATTCTAAATGCTATTTTCTTGTCAATAATTGATTAGGTTTGAACAAGAGCCAGAGGAAAATCCTGATACCAGGTGAAAGATGATGAAACATCTCAGAAATTCAAGATATCGTAGGCTAGATCTCTTAGCTTTTGTAATAAGATTTACATGGAACATTTTGTTTTATTAATACCTTTACTATGTAAATCTGTCAGCTCCGTACCCATTCTTTTAACAGAAGATACTACTTATTATTTTAACAGGGGAGAATAGAAAAAAAAAGAAGCATTGGTTTGTTTGATTGCCCACCCTCCCCAGTCCTTCAGCTCACTTTTCTTTGTAGAAATCGGGCATAATAATTCACATCAATTTTACTTGCAAAAGCAATAAAAACAAAGGGAAACAATTTTTAAAATATATGGTCTGACTCTTGCTGAAGCTATTTTAAACCTTTAAAGGGTATGAGGTCTACTTTTGTCCTTCAGTGTTTGTGACACAATTCTGTTTTTAAATTTTTGAACAATTCCAGCTTGCTTTTGCCAGATTTTTCTGAGCCTCCTCCTGGGTGTCATATTAATAGAGTTGCAGGTAAATTTCTGATGATGAAGATGAGAAAGTAGTTCCAGCAAGTAATTCTGTAGTAAAGCAAGCCTCATGCAAAGTACAATTTATTAAACTTGTGTAATAAATAGGAACTGAATTAATTACTGCAGTGCTGTTTTATTCCTTAGGTACGTGAGTTCCAGTATAGTAAAAAGCCAAGTGCCTTTCATAGTCTGGGCTGAATGCCTGGAAGAAAACAGTCCATATGCTTAAAACAGCTATGTAACATAGCATACTCCTCAGTCTTTGTTCACGAAATGTCTAGGACTCAGAGAGATGAAAACTGAATTATACTTGCAAATCAGAAGACGTTGATCCTACCAAGCAGAGGTTGAGGTGGATCAGCAAAGGCGGGCAAGACTGGAATGAGCTCACACAAACTCTACACTATTTAATGTATGGGAGGAGGAGGGTAGTGAAGAATGCAACTTTATTTTACAATATATACAAATTCCTTCATTTAAGTAGACATTGGAAAAGAGAAATGTGGACCATAAGAAAATAATTATTGGCATAAGCCATTATATTAGCCAAGCATTCATCAGGACAAGTTTTTAAACATGAAACTATCAATTCTAGCCACTTTAAATTTCTTGAAACATAAATTAGATAGAATACCTTTAATATTTCTCTTATGCACCTCTTCAGCCAAAATACAACTGTCTTTGGTGTGTGCAGACTGAACTTCTGTTTTTGCTCTAAGCTTATTAAAAATTAGGTCACTGAAAAGAGAGCAAAGGGGACACATTTAAAAATCACTATTTCATATTTGAATTTAATGTATATGTACTTAATGATTTTAAATTCTGTACATACAGAATACTTAGATTTATCCATTTCAGCATCATTTCTAAAATGCCTTAATTACATGATTTTGATGCAATTTAATTATAACTATATTTAAAACAGAAATCAAATAAGATTGCCCACTTGAAAACTCTCTTTAAAGGTAATTCTATGAACAGTGAACTTCTGCATATACCAAATAAATTTAATATTAGACAAATATAACTCCATCAGTTTGCATATACACTGAAATTGATGAACAAAGAGAAAAGGGGAAACCCCAGCCCAGAGGTGTTACAGGCTTACAATGGAGCTTTCTGTCAGTTGAAGTAATTTGTAGACAACAAAACAGGTCACATAAAGTTCAAGAAATGTGTCAGGTCAGAAGCTGTCCCCCAAAGCAGAATAAAACTGGTGATGTTATAGGTATTACTTACGGTAGATCAGGCAGCACTTTGACTTGGCTCTGCTTATCGCCATTTAGCATCTGTAATGTCCTTTGAGACTCAGGGCATGGCTGTTGCCCTATTTTCTTTTTCTTTGCTTTGTGCATCTTTGTCTCACACATCCCTATCTCTCGCAAAGCAGGTGAATAGGAACAGACCTGTTGCAAAAGTAACATTTTATAAATGAAGACATTTTCTTTTGTTGCACTTGCTGCAAAGCAGCCATCCATGACCCACAGCTTGCTGTATCTAAGTTTTTTTAAATCTGATCCCTGAATGATTGTACATCTAGATTGTTTCAATTTGTCTTTTGCATTCCTCTTTGATGTTTTTGTAATTCACTCTTTATGCTGGCCTCAGTGAGTGGCTTGTGTGTGAGACAGAAGATGGGAAATTCTCTCAGGTTTCTGGCAGCTGAGAAAATCTGGATCTCTTTAGCTGGACATTAGACTTGAGTACATTTAATTGACTTTCATGTATTAAAACAAAGTATTTACAGACTTCCTGCTGTCAAACCAGGGAGCAATTTGGTTAGAGGCATACTCACTCCACTCCTTCATCTCTTCTGAGATGAGGGGTTGGATTAAATCTTTGAGCATCGCAAGGCAGTAAGCCAGTTATGTCTTAAGTTATATCTTATGTGCTCTCTCTTTAGGACAGCTTTGACTTGTTTCCAGTAAAACAGAGCTTCAAACCCACTTATACTGCTCATTTTAAAAAGTTTCTGCTGTTTGGAAAAAGCATAGGGAAAAAGGCCAGTGAGGGGGAATTCATCAAATACTCAACAATTACATTTGAAGAAAGGTGTTAAGGAAGGCTTTGAGTATTTAGCAGTTCACTGTAGATCTTGCAAACAGTAGGTGAGGGACACCTTGCACCTTCCCTGCACATTTACCACCAGGGAGTTGTTGAACACAGAGAAAAGCCTAGCTGATAAGATGCTGTATGAGAAGAACTGGCAAAACTGGACAATAGCTAATTTTTACTGTATGGAATGAGAAAGGAGATTCAGTCATACTACGAAAAACTACACGAAACACATAGACTTGTTTCAACCACTATAAAAATATATCAGTAGTTACAAAGAGTGATCAATAGTCATGGCCATACTAGAAGTAGGGATTCTTCTCTATATGTGGCAATAGACACCAAATATTAGCTATGCAGTTGGTTTATGTTAAGAATTCTGACAGTCTTTTGTTCAACCTCTGTTTAAATATGCTGTATTAACAATGACCACAATAAATTCCTGTAAAGTTATCAACACTTACGTCTGGAAAATGTAATATATACAAAGGTATCTATTTGGTTGTTTTTTGATTTTACCTATAGAATACAGCTATGGATTCCATACTCTGTTTAGTCATTAAGATTACTGAAATGAGAATCTAAATTAGGGCATGACATTACTGTGTGATAGCCCTGATTTGCCTGCATCCTGCCAGCAGTCATGGATTTGAGAATTTCTTTTGCAGCTTTTACCATATTTCTCCTTACCAGCTATCACAGATTGTGATTTGAAGGCAGGCAAAGGTTTGTAAGTAGGAGAATGTTTCTAAGAGGAGAAATTCACAGAAATATACTATGTTTCAAAATCATAAAATCTATGTAACAAATGCCTGGACCTATCTCTTAAAAAACCCTCATGGAAAAGGTAGCCAAGAAAAATCACACTATATTGGGCATTCTTTGTTGGAGAATTTATTATTATTTAATAGCATTTATTATCCTGCAATCATTACATCAGGGATTATTTTTAAAAGCTTTCACTGTTGTTGCATATTTTTCACTTTCATGATAACTGCATATAAAAAGATACCAGGTGTGACGGAATCTCTGGCAGGAAAAGTCTTACTATTGTTCTGGACCCAGATCTCAGGCAAAGAGAAACCTAAATGCAGTGGAACACTTGGAAAGACAATGCAGGCAATGAGCATGACCTTAGATCACAAAGAAAATACGTATTTTAAAACTTTTACAAATCAAATTACTTGTAAAATACTTAAGTGTGATAAGTTAAGAAAGGAGTTACTTACTATTTTCTGAAGAGAAAGAGGTTCTGTAGAAATAGCAATATTCCTCTGTAAACACATTTGTTTGAAAATTGCTTCTGCAACAAACAGTTGAAGCCAGTCGGATGGTATGGCATAAAGAAACATTTTTAATTGACACACAGAAAAATCTGGATAAAAGCAATTGGAAAAAATAAAGTAAGCCTAAAAATGAAAATACAGAAATCTACATACCTAGTTATCTAGAAGATAGCTCTTTCAAGCTTTTTGCTCCTATTGCAGATTCAAAAGACAGAAGTTATTCCATGAGAATTACTAAAATTACTAGAATTCTTCTCATTTAAATAGATTTTAACCATCATCTGGTAAGATGATCAGATACTGAGAGAATGTTAAACACATTTTAGAAGACAAAGCATCACTTTTTGTGAAACTTTTAAAAATGCTCTTAATACGGTATTCTAGAAGTTACACCTTTTTTTAAGAATTAAATTATTTATTTGTGAAATTCTGCAAGCAATCACCCGTTAAACCTCTAAGTGACACGAATTCAGGTAAGAGTTACAAAACGTGAACAAGAAATCTGCAATTAATGACCTGCAAGTTCTATGTTAAAAGGCACCATAAGCAAATCACAACCCCATTCAGATACACCAAATAGCTTATACTATTCAAAAAAACACCCCACACAAGTGGCAGATGAACTTACATATCCATACATGTACCAATACATATCAGGCATATGTCTGACCTACCTACCTCTGTTCTAGCAAAGAAGACTGTTTTGCTTCTTACAGTGGTAAGAATTTGTATTTTGATTCTAAGATGTCAAAATAACAACTAAAATGGTTGGAAAGCAACATCTGCAATGAGGAAGGAAATCTTTACTGTACTAAGGGAATCTTCTGTTCTGCTAAGAAGTGCTCATAAATTAACTGACCTGTAGATTCAATCAAAAAAGAAACCCAAGTTTGAGAATACAGATGTTTGCTACTGTAAGTATAACTGAGTTTAGAAAAACTTGCAGCAATTTTGCTTTAAGTGCCGCAGATGTACCAAGTGGCACAGGTCAAAAATCCGTATATACAGACTGAATCCTGTTTGTGTTTTCTGTTTTTATATACAGGAAAGTAAGAAAGCTTTACAGAAATATATAGCCAAGATTGTCCCTATTATATGACAGCTACAAAATCCACTGGAGAGGTACCTGCTAAAAGCTCCATTGATTTAAACACCATAAAGTTCAAACTGATTTGGCCTTCTAAGTCAGCCTAAAGAAGTCCTCATCATTTGCTCTGTGTAAGACTGGAGTGGAACAAATTGTCCAGAGATTTAAGGTTTTAGTTTAATTTAATTTAATTTAGTTTAATTTCTTTTCATGGTCTTTCTTCTTGAGTGCTCAGGTAGAAGGCAGATACTTCAAATGAAGCTTACATACACCTGTTACCAGAGAAAACTATGATTGGAAAAGGAGTTAGGGGAAGCTTTGGTGGGAATTAATTTTGAAAATTAAATTAAAATAGTTCAATACTTTCCTTGAGGTAAGTTTGTCTTTCAAGCTCCTTGACTCCTTGTTGCTAAAAGTACAGATACTTCAATTGACATTTCATTTTATTAATTTATTTATTTATCTGAGTTGTGACGTTTCTGTTTACCTAGTATATTTAATGAGGGGGAACTACAGTAATTCATGGGAGTCAATGGAATTTTCTCCCATTCCTTCCATTAAGTACTAGGATTTGGGAGGAGACATTGAAATGTTTCACTTGAAGTTGTAGGAGTCACACGGTTCAATATAGGTTTTAGACTTATGGTTGAAGTGTCTTTAGCAATCTATTGATTTTCTGGAGTGTTAAATTCACCTGAGTTGAGTAAGGTGTCTCTGATTGCCTGTCTGAATTTAAGGCTTATTATGATACACTTAAAAGTTCTCCTAAACTGACAAGAGAGCTCTGAATTTTATTTTTTTTTCTGTCTTGGACTGTGTGGTCTTGCTTTCACATCAACATTTAGACATTTATTTAGAGGGATTTTAATAAGAAAACCTGTTCTATTTGATATTTGCTTCACACTGACAGACACATACAAAATAAAATGGTTTCCTGCATATGTACACACCATGCAGAGCATAGCTGCACTGGGTAAAAAACAACTTGAAACTAAACCAAGGATTTTAATTAGGACTTGGTGTATCTGATTAGAAGACTTTTGAGACGACTTGAAAACACTTACCATCACAAGAAATGGCAAGGTAATGTGCCAAATCAGGTATTTGATGAAACACATTTCTGTCCATAAGCAAACCTGATATGATCCAATAATCCAGTACAGTTCCAAGAATTGCATTTAATAGACCAGCAACTTCATTTCTGAAAGCCTAAATGGAAAAAAAAAGAGTGTATCTATTGATCTGTATTATATAAAAAATTCACACTGATAATGTACCAGAACTTCTTTAGATAAAAACCCACTCTGCTGCCATCTCACTCCTTCATTGGCCTTTCTTCTGCTCAAAAGCTAACTGTTGCAGCCAGATAACAAAATTAGTATCACTGATGCCATATCAAGATTTGGTAGTGGAGAAAAACAAGTTCTATGAAAACATCATCTAAAACTATATACAAAACAGTATCAAAGCTTACAAGTACAATTGTTACGTGATTTCTTTTTTAATTAGATTTTGTTTAACCATAAGATTGCAAGTACTGCACTTACTCCAGTTAACCTTGTGTTTAATTTGACAATTACAGGGATCTTTTTCTCCCTGCTCTATTAGCACTCCCCTTTTCTAAAGATTTCATCATGAAATTAAAGCTGGTTTTGTGAATATGTATGTGCCAAAATGGAAAAGGATGCAGTTTCCTGCACAGAGAAACTTCGGCAATCACTTTGCAAAAGGAAACTTTCTTCAGCTACCAAAAATTCCAAATAGACGAGCAGCTGTCAATTTAGGAAAAAACCCCATACTTTTGAATATTAGCCTTACAATTTTCTACCTTGAACAGCACAGACACACACAAAACAAAACCCCCAAAAAACAAAACAAACAAAACCCCCCAGAATCAAAACAAAAAACCATAAACTCCAAACAAACAAAAACCCAAACCAACAAAAAGCCAACCAAAACTTTATGGGTCCCTTCCAACTCAGCTTTTTCAGTGATCCTGTGGAAATGTCATGAAAAGGAAAGCTGAAGTGTATTTTCTTCAGGAGGCATCAAGACAATACACAGGAATTTAGCATGCTATCCAGACACCACCATGAGATAGAAGAATACATTTATTCACCAATGTGAGCACTTAATCAATAGAGGTAAAGCAATGCTTCTAGCGTATGAGTTACTCTGTGCAAGGTCACATCTATCTACATAACTTTCTGAGCCATGTAGAAATACTTAATAAAATTCCTCTGAAATAAGTTATTCCTCTGACCACATATACCACCAGATGTTTTGAAAGCACAGCACAGCTCAGAAGAACACAGGCATCATAGTAGGAACACATGAAATTCATCTGATCTAGGGGTCTACCACAGAATTACTACTGTTACACTAGAGCACCAATTGATACATGGCATCTTGTGAAAGATAATGAGTACTTGAAACCAGACAATTTTGGGTAAGAAATAACCATACTGTGCACAAACCACAGTCAGTGTTTTGTCTGATACTCCTTTGAGAACAAAATACATTCAAGGTTGGTTTAAAATAATTTACTAGGATTCCTTAGGAGCTGAAAAGCACCAAAATCAGTTTGACCATCAGTAAATGAAACAGACATACTTATGAACAATAGGGACTGTGATACAGATGATAATAAAAACATAGTAATTCAACCACAAAACAATACAAACACAGTAATGAAAACACATGTGGTATTAAAAAGGCAGAAAACCCCAAGCATTTCCATTAAACTTGTAATTTGCTACTGTGTATGACAGTGCCAAGACCTCTTTTTTCCCACTCCACCCCTACAACAAGAAGCTGGGAGGGGCCTCAGCCAAGACACATGACCCAAAATGACCAAAACATTGTGCACAGCAGTAAAAACAGTGTAAAGGAGGGGGGGAGGATGATCGAAGTCACAGTGTTTGCCTTGCCTAGTAACTGCCATGTTTTATGAAACCCTGCTTTCCAGGAAGTGACTGAACATCTGCTTATGGGAAGCACTGAATGGAATCCTTATTTTGCTTTGCTTGTGAGTATGTATTTGTTCTGCTTATTAAATTGTCTTTATATAATGTCATACATTTTTTTAATTTCTGTCCTGATTCTCTCCCTCAACCCACTGCAGGGTGGGGACTACCTGCCAGCTGTGATCAACCCACTACACCATGTACAGCTAATTAAGTAAGATGCAGTGAAACCTCTTTTCAAAATCCGCTTCCTTGTTCTTATTGTTGAAAATCAAAGCTATGTCACTAAGAAAAGCATAGAAGTGGGAAGAAGCTATTGACTGTGTTAGCATACAAAGGTCACATCACTTCAACTGGTATCTGTTAGCTTAGCAAATGCAATTCCTACATTGCTGTTCCATTCAATGCTTTGTCAAGTCAAGTATAGTCCTGCAGTGGCAGGAGTTTCACAGTGTTTTTACACATGAAAGGCCTAATAGGAAAATTAATTTTAACTTTTTTAACTTTGAATTACTGAGTTATTTCAGAACTCTAAATAGGAGTTCTTTCTTCATATGCTGTAAATGTGGTTCTCTGCAAATGCCTAAAACACACTTCCAAAAAAGCTACTGCAAGTGACAGACCAGAAAGACACTTGGTTCTACACCACACAAATTTACACTGTGCAACTAAAAACCTGAATTAATGCCTTTGTCACCTTTTTGTCAGGCTATGTAAGACAGATTTTTTTAAATCCCCACTGGTATTTTTAGGGATGAAGAGCATTTCTGATACCATCTGTGACATTGTGAAAAACCATGCAATAGTTCAATGCAACTAGAAGTGTTATAAGCAACATATACATTCCCTGGTAAATTCTAAAACTGAATTAAGAAATTAGATTCAATGAACCTTGACCAGAAGTTATCTCATCAAACCTGTTTAAAATAATATAACAAACAATAAATGTTAATTTAATTTAGAATTATATTAAAAATTTATTTGAAGAGAGTAAATAATAGGAAATTGCTTATGTTCTTTGGCACTGCATTTTTAACTATAAGAGTAGTGTATCAATATTTTTCCACCAAGTTGTCCCAACAGATTAACCCAGTGATCAGTGAGGACATCCAATTTCCTGTCACTATTTTTATTCTGCTACTTCTAAAATACATCCAGAAAACAAATGTACTCAACTTCATGCTTTGTTTTTCTCTTTTTTTGGACTGCTCTTTTTACATGGCGTGTTTAAACACATAAATAAAACCATAATTTTACAACAACTCAGTACTAGAAGAGAGTACTAGAAGAGAAGGCATACACAGATATTTTCCCTGCACTCCAGTGCTTACTTGTTGCAATCTTTTTGAATCACAGAGAGAATTTGATTCTAAAAAGCTAAAAAAATGAATAACTGCCCATTTTTAACTGTTAGAAAATATTATATTAGATAATCTCAAAGAACAAATTTAGTTAAAATTATTCCTCTGTTTCCACTTGTAGATATTTTTGCTGAAGAACTGTAGAGAACTTTGGTAAATCACAACTGGCATGTTTGCTTCTTCCCACAAGCTAGAACACTTAGGTGCACTGAGAAATATGGCCACCCCTTTACAATGTGCCACAAACCACATGCAGACAGTAACAATACCCAAAATCGTTCTTTTCATTTAGGTTTCTGAAATGGCCCTACATGCTTCTTGTCAAGGTGTTTGTTACCTCTTAAGCAAACAGCTTTAAAAAAAAACCAACAAAAACCTGGTAATGACTCACTCCCCACAAACTGAAGACAGGAAGGACAATTTTTGCACCCTGTATGCTACCTCTAATGACATGGGAACACTGCGTATTTATTTATGTACCTCTGAAATGACAAAAAAAGGAAGGCGAAAACACACTTCTGTCTGCAGAGCTAGGGAGGTTTCGCTCTTTTGATTTTCTGAATGACATTTTAAACTGTGTAGTGGAATTTTAAAATTAGCCTCTGAAAATACAGAAAAATACCAAGTTTTAGTGTACATGACTGAGAGTGAATGAAGGGATTAATGAGTTGGATTGTAAACATATGGTATTTTGGTTTAGAGATAATTCTTTCCAAATTTTTTCCACTTTCTTTTTCCAAGAAAGTCCAACGGATAAATAAATATGAGGAACAAAGCTGTTAGAAAAAACCATAATACATTACAGATATTATAAGGCAACAAGCTGCTTTTTAAGGCTAGAATTCATCTCTGGAGGACAGTTTACACTACAGTGTGTAAGATAAGATGTAAGAAAGCAACAGACACCCAGGATTTGTGCTAAAATGACAATTCTGATATATATGTGTATATTAAAAAAAGTATAATCTAAACAAGAGGCAGATCTCTCTGGTTTACATTGTGTGGGGAGATTTAGCTTATTTTTCATATATTTAGTACAGTCTGACAAAACTGATTATTCTGCCAATGCAAAGAAAAGTTTATGAGAAAGGCATGGCTTACAGTGCTGGAACCTGTCAAAGGAAGGCATAGCAGAAAAAACTAAATGGTACCCTACACTTAAACTGCAGATTCAACACCAGGAAAAATATGAAAGCAATGTGATTTTCCAAAGAAACAGAATGGCTACTGACACCAACTGCATGTAAGCCTGCTTGCTGCTCAGTACCTTTGAAAAGATAGGTTGCTTAAATATAAATATGGGTATAGAAGCCTAATTTTAGGCATTTTTTAAATATCTTGACCGAGGATGAAAAGCAGCACCGTTTCACAATGTCTTGCTTTGATAGCCCTTAAAAAAGGTAGGAGGTCTGGCTAGGTACGATGAGTGAAGCTCTCATTATGTTTAATCTTTTTGCTTTCATAGCATAATGAATAACTACTAGGTATTATATTAAAAATGCTTTTTTCTCCCTGAAATACTTGATTTTCTATTGTTCTGTTACTGTACGAAAAAAGTAAATGGAGTACCTATTTATTCTGTGCTCTCACAATAATTTAAAAGAGAATGCAGAGACAGCAGTTAGGTTTTATTTTATGTGAGAATCTAGAAGTCAAAGATGTTTTACAAGGCCTCTTGCTTCTGAAAAGAAATAGGTGGTATAGAGGACACTTAGTATCTTTCAGGTCAATGTCCTGCTGGCCAACAGGTCAAAGAATAGCAATTAAGTTGCCTTCAATCCATTTTTATGCTAAATCCTAGGAAATATACCAAATGAAACTAAAAGGTTTAGGAAGAAAACCGGGGCATTTTATTACAGTGAAACAATGCATATCTATAGCAAACAACAAAAAAAAGTATTAGTTTTATTAGGTTTCTCTTTCAAACATTTCCTGAATCCTGTCAGTGTAAAATAAGATAATCACTTCTTTTGCTCATATTGTTTGAGAGAATGTGTTAAGCTGGTGTCTCTAATAACTACAGTAATACCTGCTGGTAAGGGCATGTGAACATCTGAATGTAGCCAACAAGCTACTCATGACTCGTTTCTTCTCTACATATCTATGTAAGAATCTTATGGATCAATTCATTTCCTTTAGTGGAGCAAAAACCAGCACGCTTCACAACAAAAGGCAGCTATAACAAGCAGCTGTGATACTTACATATAATTCCTCACAAAAGAATGAACAAAGGGATGCCTTTAAAAAAAAATGTCAGTCTTCATTATTTTAAAGTATAAAATTCACACTCACATCATTTTTTCTATTCAATTCTCTATGGGAAAGTATGACCCAATCTGCTAGAGTATTTATGTGTTTGGTAAAAAGCACTGTGGTTCCACTTTCAAGCAAGAATGTCTTCAGAAGAACTGTCTCTGGCAAGACTTGTTGATGCTGTGAATTCGTTCCTTCAACCAAACTGTAAAAAAAAGAAAAGCTTTATGACACTTTGTTAGTTACCAGAGAGAAACTTTGTCTTCATTTAAAGTGCACAGATTTGGTGATTTTCAACTATGGAAAGATCAGGCACAATTTCTGATGAAGATTAAGTACAATGATGATGACTTTTATTGTTAGAACTGGGGAATGCTAATACTGTGCCACTATTTACATAAAGTAAAGGCCACCATTACAATATAAAGACAAAGCAAAACCTAGACTTCTTTTATACTTCATAAACCAAGGAAAGGTAATTGTCTCCCTAAGGTAATAGGGGGATAACAGTTATTTGAATTGAAAAAAATCAAACATATAAATCAGTATATTCAAAATGCTGCTGCTTGTCTACCTTAAAGAATGAATAGCAAAGTACTGTAAATCTGAAAATACCACTTAATGAGCAAAATTAAATGCTTACTGAAAAAACAGACAGGAAAACAGGGAAAAGCAAGAGCTCTTAAAACATGATTAGGAAAAAAAATATGAATTTACAATAAACAAAGAATTGAAAGATATAAACGGAACTGCTAAACTGCTCTGTAGAGCAGTATCTTATCAGGGAGATAAACAAATCAGGATACAAGCTGCTGTAAATAAAAAAATAAATGCATGCATTATTCTATAAACCCCACCTTTTTGTCAGAAACTCTACTTCGCCTTTTACTAAATCAAAGAAGAACTTCAATAATGTTTTATGAACTATCCTCAGTTCATCTTCTGTCCCTGAAACTGTGACTGTATGACAAGCTGTTTCGCAATAAAGGCAAGACCTGAAAAACAAAAAATGAAAAATTCCATTTGTATGACAGAAATAACCGATAATCTATTGGCACAAAAGTCAGCTTTGAATATGGTCTGCTTTGACAAGGAAATAGCTCACTCCCCCCAGCAACAGTCAACATTTTGAAGCCTAATTTTCTGGTTTTAAAGCTTTTTTCAAAAGAAAACAAACAAAAACAAAACCCACAAACCCTCCTCCAAAAATAAAAAAAAAAAATCAAACCACAATGTGCTTCTGACTGAGCTTTTGTGTTCAGATGAAGATTTTGTATTATAGTATAAACTAAATAATTTAAGTAGATTTCAATTTTCTGTCTCTACTTGATATATTGTACAATTATTATATTAAATGGTACTTCTTTAAAATCTTTTAAATACAAGGTAATCATTTAGCATTTTATAGACATGGTAACATCCTACAAACTTCTGTTCGGATAACAGAACTTGATGGGACTACTTGGTGGGACTACAGATAGTCAAACATGATGGAGATTATTCTCAAGTAACATGCAAACACACTTTTTGGCCAGAATTTTGAGTACTAGAACCAGGTATACAACTTCTGGGTATTCATATTCTCCAGGAAGTACTAAAAACCAAAACACTTCATCAAAAAGACAAATTCTCTTTCACATTCTTCAAGACATGCTTACAGTCATACACACGTATCTGTAATCACAGTTGTATCAAAGTATTTAAATTTTACTTAAGGTTTTATCACAGCAATAAGAAGTGTAGTTTCTTTTCCAAATGAAGAATTAATTTCTTTCCATACAAATTACAAAAAGTGAGTTTGCAAGATAAAGCAGAGACTAACCAAACAGCTCCTGAACACTGTCTTGTCTTTGTAGATGTAGGTAAGATATAATCGGACTTCCTCAAAAAGATGGTAAAGGTTATGATTAAAATCGAAATACAACATGAAACATCATGTTTGGTAAGGTAAGTCTTGAATGTGCTTTGTAACTGCAGATACATGCATGCAGGCACGTGTATGTTTATTTATATGTATACACACAAAACCAGCAAGCGTACATAGATTACTATACTCTGCAAAGAGTATAAGAAATAAAATAATTCTTAAAAAAATAAATAAGACTAAGAAAATAAACTTATTTTTCTTTCAAATAATTCCATCTGCCTGTGAGCTAACACTTTTTGAAGCACAATGTCCAAATCTGTTACAACTCTAGACTTTCATATACTGGTAACATGTTCTGTTGAAAATAGGACTTTGGTGCAATAGAATGCCAACTCTGCCAACTGAGTTTAGAGTAAGATAATTATTGTATAGAGTACCTCATTAATCTTTCTTACCTTACAAGCATCTCTATTAAGGACCATGTGCCTTTCTTACAAATAGGACACTGAAGAAGATCCAAATAATACTTTAACATAGATGGGGACTTCCAGGGAGGATTACAGTGAAGAACAAGGTAAAAAATATGACAGAGTTTGTCAAAAAATACTGCATCAGTATTTCCCTGTAGTAAAATGAGAAAATAGTATTGACTCCAGACCAGTCAAATATCTATAATATCTACAATCACTAAGAGCTTATTTATTTCCTTTAATGTTTACAATCCCAAGTGAACAAAATTAATCACTGAAGTAACATGCAATTTAATGCACAACTCCAAGGAGAAAAATACATAGTTAAAAAAAAAAAAGGAAGAGAAAAAGCAGAACTTGCTCTAGTGTGATATTCCAATTTAATACACCACTGTTTAGAGCAAATCTTCTCAATCGATCTCTATATCCATGGCATACAAGCATAGTGCTGTTTCTAAAAGTAACAAAAAATATTTGTGGCTAAGTCTTCCACAATATTTAGAGCATTACAATCATTTGGCTTGCAAATAAATACTAATTCGAAAAAACCCTTTTTAAAATTCTTTCTTCTTTTTACAAGCACAGTGATGAGCACAAAAAGGGTGAATGCATCACTAAAAACTACTAAATACAATATCAGAAGCAAAGATCATAATACTTCCATTTATTGCTTTTATTTTTAATAATACTTTAGTCTCCATCTCTCACCGATAGGACATGTTCTAGAAGAGGGTGAAGAAGCTGCACAGGAGGTGCACTGCATATTTGGCCTGCAGCAAGTTCTGTGACTACATCATGAAGTAAGTCCTCTTCCACTAATCCTTGAAGTATAGACCAGGTGCCCCTGGACCAGTCAGTACTTCTAACCTAGAAATGAGATATCATTGTAAAAAAAATATAACAGCTTAAATTAAACTAACCAACTTAGCTGACATAGGAAATCTCTAAGTAGAATGTTGGTATTACATATCCTGGTTCCTTGCCAGGATAAGAATTAATTTTTGCAGTAGCCAGAGGGGATGTGACTAAGACATGGAGGTTATTCTATTCCACCTTATATCCCTGCTAGGACAGGGAAAAGAGACTCTCATTTCCAAGCAGAAGGGGTCATTCCAGTCAAGAAGATCTTACTGGCACAGGACTTCTGTCATATTCTTTGCTACTCATGACAGCAAAACTCTTAACTTTACGGCTTCAGAGAACCCAGAGAGATGCAATAGCTTCCATGAGATGCTGTATCTGCTCTGCAACTTCCCTGTTACTGTCTGTACTTTCAGCTTTCCAAAGATGACAAATTATTGATGCTAATGAGCTACTGAAGGTCTCAACTACATTGCTATTTACATCTTTCCTCTAGTTCAGGTTCAAGCCAAAGCTTGAATGCACAAGCCAGTTGCAACTGTATTGCTAATTGAAGCTTGGCTTTCTTCTGCCAGGTAATTCTCTTTTGAAATACACCTTTTTTGTTTGACCAAAGAGCCTGAGGTTCTGGTAAATTCAAATTTCTCCTTATTCTGGGATAAGGAAGCATAGTTGAGAGAAGCAGGGTCAGACTGATTGGACTGCTGGGAATTACACAGTTACGTAAGTTTATTGTTGCTGTTGTCTCTGATAACTTGTAGACTTTTTGATCTCTGCCAAAATTTCTGCATCTTAGTGTGCATTAGATAGAACTGTAAAGGTTGGGAAAGAATTCTAATATCATTTTAATCCAATCTTTAACAGCACTCCCAAGCTCATCACTAAACCATGTCCTTAAGTGCCACTTGTACACATCTTATAAATTCCTCCAGGGATGATGACTCCATTACTGCCCTGCGAAGTATTTTCCAGATCCGGACAACCCTTTGCAGGGAGAAATTCTCCTATTATCCAATATAAATATGTTACCAATTGTTTTACGAATAGTTTGAATTTTAAATTAACACAGACTTTGAGTCCAGTTGTGGATTTGAAATCTAAATATACTGCTATTAGATAGCTTCCGAAAATGTTCCAGTAATAAGATAAAAAACATTAGGAGCTCTGTTCAAACATGAAATAAATTCAGAAAGAAATTATTATAATCATGGTTAAATCACAGCTAGAGTCTCAGTGAATTAACTCCACCTTAGCATTAGATAGTTAGTTTCTCTGCAAACGTCTCATATCTCAGATTCCTAATGTAAGTCATTGTTTCATTAACAATAAAAAAAGCTGCTCATATAGATAATTTTCTTTTAATCAAGTCTTTGTGCATCTGGTGTTTGCAGCTCACATTTATTTCAATCTCATTCATACATGCACTATTAAAATCTCCACTAAAATTTCCTTTGGAAATAATGGTTGCATTCATACTTTTGTAATGTTAATTACATGCAAACACCACATCTAAAGAGCAATCATAAAGTGTTTAATGACAGTCACAGAAGAACTTCTCTGCTGTCTGGATTTAAGATCTAAGACTGTGTATTGGGCATGTACAAGCATGTTACCACTGACCTTCACCCAGTGATCACGCCAGCCTTCAGCTTTATATATTGTGACTGAAACATTTATTTTTTGAAAATTCTGTACTAGAAGAAACAGCAACATTGATGCATTATTTTGAAAATACCCTAAAACAAAGCTCTTTTGGCAAGACGGTACCTCTTGCATAGCATTCAAGTAAAGAGAAACTAGAGACTGGTTCAGCACATTTCTAAGATGTAAAGAAGGATGATACAAAACTGAGGCAATAAACTTTTGTATCAGTATCAGTATCAGGAGACACCTATTATTGAAGATACTTAATACTCAATAAGTTATCCAAGCTTCACTGGATTGAGGAGTCAGCTATTTCTTGTGAAGCACTGCTGGTACAATCATTAGGACTCTGAGCAGCAACAAATGGAATAGGAAGGTCCCCACAACTTTCCCATTTTACATTTAGTGGAAGAAAAGCTGATAAAAGAGAAATAAATATTTTTGGTATGATGATGGAACAGAACAAACAGCTGAGCTAAGCCTTCCTAGCAGATGCAAACTGAGATGACAAAATACAGTAGGCAGATTGAACATGTAATTTAGTTTGTAGGTTTGATTTTACTTCATCAGTATTACTGGAAATGTTTACTGGAGCTGCTTATAAAAGCCATAGATATACTGACTATAGAAGTCACATATCATATAAAGGCTAGCAATGAATGTTCCATAAAGCAGTAGAAGTGACAGAACAGTAAGAGAAGTATTCCAATTAGGCTTAAAATTTCCAAGCAAAAAATTATATCATTCTTAAGAGTGCAGGAAAAGAATTTCAGCTTACATGTGTTGAGAAAGGTAAATTTTATCCCATTAATTCAATAAACTACACAGTAACATAAACCTCTTCAGGAGCAAAAACATACACAGCACTTTGCAGATCAGATGGCGTTGGACCATGACAAAAGTATTTTATTGCTCATGTTTTAAAAATATTTTTCTTCTTCTTCCCTTATTGTCCATAGAAAGAAATCAGAAAAAAAAAATAAATTTCAAGTAACTATTTATGTAGTATGGCTCATGAAGGTACCAGATCTTCAGTTACCAATACAGGAAGATAACACACACTTTTAAGTGTTTCCCTTTTAAGTAAGACAAGTTACCATATATAATAGTACTAGTAGCTCATGGCCACTGTATAAAATGCTTTTTGAGTGCTAATTGCTTTTTGAGTACTAAAGAGGCAATGTTTCAACACTGTTTATAGATTTAGTCTTAATATTATAGATAGACAAGGCAAAATTTTAAAAGTATTAATTTGCCTGTACCTGTTCTTTGGCATTTATTTGGCTAATGGAAATAAAAAAGAGAAATTAAATACTACAAAAAAAGGAATTAAATCAAAGTGATTATGAAAACAGGACTGAAAAACATAAAGCATTCTACTTGCAATCTGTGCTTCAGCTGACTCTGGAAACCCACATGATGAAGTATCAGGCATGTGCTGAAAGAACAAGTACTATTTCTTTTTATAGTCAGCTAACCTCTAGCTAAAATCTGTCTCTATTAGAAAAGGGTGAGCAGTCCTAAAAATTGTGTACAATCTCTTAATTGCTACTGCATATATACAGTGCTTGAGTAATTTAAGATGCTTTAAATCACATTAGGACATCTTTGGTTTTTGTTTTCCTAATGTTAATAGGTAAGGTTCTCTTAACTAGCAGAATTAAGCAGTTTCTTTGTAGTAACAGGGACAGTACTGAAAGTACCACAAGAACAAACAACATTCAACACCCATTAAACAACATTAAAGAGCAGTGATGCTCTTTAATGCATCAATATCAATTTATCACAGTTTTGAATAGCCAAAATCTAAAAATGTTTCTCTGATAGCTAATTTTCCAATTTAAGTATGTTTTTCTAACTTCACTATAAAATTTCATATGCATAACATGCCCTCTTTGTTTATAACTCTTACCTCTGGATTGCAGCTGTTCAGGTGGTCTGTTTGCGTAAGTCTGTGCTTAATAGTCTGTAAAACAGGATAAAGTTAAACTGCACACTGGATAACAATCAACATATTCAATAAATAGTGCATGAGACTTCCCAAATGACAACTTCTGTTAAATGTAGTTGAAACACAACATAGCATTTAGATTTGTCCATTTAGATTTGTCTTTTGGATGCTTAAATTATGAAATAGGGGACAAATTACTTAAAAGGAATGAAATACAAGAAATTTTTCCTTCCCATTTTCCTCTGCTGTTGTCTGTTTGTTGTTACTTGGTTGTTTTGCAAGGACACTGTTCCTAGATTAGATATTAAAGAACTAAAAGTTTTCAGCTTTTCTGTGGCAAAATGCCAACTTTGGATTCCTCTTGCATGCAAAAATATGGTAGTAGGTACAAAAATGTATTATACCTATATTTAGTTATTGCCTAGTATTACAATCTTACTAAAACATGTTACTAAAATATCCTTAGGACAGACCATCTTTGAAGTGTTAATCCATCTGCACATTGCTACATAATAGTTTGAACCAAAGCTCTTGCTGTACCTAAAATACATGAAAAGTTAACAACAAATTTATTTTTTACATGTGTGTGTGGGAATATAGCCTTGATAAAATGTCACTGATAAAAGATGTAGCATTTGATGGTGCACAGATTTAAGCGGCATGAATCTTCTATTTGTAATCTTGTGTTTAAATACTGTGTGTACCTTGAGGACTTGAAATTTTTAATTCTTCCACCACTGAAAACTTACAGAGCTTCATGTAAACAAGCTCCTAAAAATATACTTAGACACCATCATCTGTACCACTGTAACTTACAGTGATAATATATCCTGTCAAGGTATTCAGTTGCTTTTTCTTGACTTAAAAGAATGGTGTTAACTACTAATGTAGCATTTTTACCGGGATTAGATCTGTGACAACATAAAACCACAGGAGTGCATTAGCTCTACTTTTGACTCGTAATAAAAAACTTTCATGTGAGTCAACAGAATACTAGCTCTACAATATGATTGTTTTGAAAAGTGTCTTAGCATAAGTTAGCTAGGTAACCGGAAAATCATAGACATTAGTTCAAAGATGTTTTGTTGAAAAATATTTGCTACTAATTACCTCATCTATTACACCAAGGTTTTAAGTAGTACACTGTGTCTTCAACATACCCATGTCAATGAACTGCCATTAGGAAGTTTTATTTTAACTAATGGTAGATGTGATAAAAATGGGATTATTAAATATTGCAGGTTAAAAGACAGTATCTAAAGTATTGACTTTATTGGCTCAATTCTATAATGATAGAGGTTTTTTCATACAGTTAATATAATATAAAAATATATAATTAGGTATATAAAATACCTAATGCTAATAAAGCACCGTTACTTACCACAGTAAAATACATATGTTTTATAATAACATTTTTCATTTCGGCAAGTTGCATTTTAGACATGCCTTGGTCTGTTTCTTGTGCAGCCAGGAAATGGTTCATCTGGGTATCTTTGGGACTTTGTATTTCATTCTGCAGAGCAAAAAAAATAGTACTTTGTTTCAAAGTTAATGTTCTAACCAACTTTTATCTTCTAGGTCTTTCTATATATTGTATTGCAAGCTGCATGTGCCTGTGTATGCTTATGTAATTGTGTCAGAATCACTGATGTTGTAGGAAGTTACAGGATAGGAATTATCAAGGTAAACTTCCCCATATTTATTTTTCCTGACTGACTTTAGGTCAAGTCACAATCCCTGTGGCTGAAACAAGGACTATTCTTCTATAACAGATTCTCTCTCAACACCAGAGCTCACACATTTTCAACTGGTCAAAAATGTAGTAAAAATTTTATAAGGCATTTCTTCTTCAATTTCATTTCTATTCATTTTATATAGACCACTATAATGAAATATTTTCAGTTCTTGCCCATAAACATGAAAACAAATTAGTAATTTAAAATTTAATAAGTTTTACTCTTCTTATTTTTTTTGTGATATTTTTGTTTTTCTAGTAATTAATTCTGAGTTCAACTATCATTTTCAGCTACTTCTTCAGCACAGGGAATGAGTAAGCATTTCTCAAATTGGTTTCCAACTCATTCTGAAATGACTCTCAGTAACACCACAAAATAACTTTTACTTGAAAAAAAAACTATAAAAAGTTCTTTAAATTTACTTCATAGGTTGAGAACATACATTTCAGTAAGAGTTTCAATGCATGCTTCTCATCAAAGATAGGCTAAGAATAAAATACCATGTTTGTTTAAGGTAAATAAACAGACTCCTCTTGTAGTATGATGACTTAAGAATCATCAGATAGATACAGGAAAAATATTCCCTTGGCCATTTTTTATTGTGAGCAGGTGTGGTAAGTTAGGTGTAACTTGCCTAATAATCGAATCTGGGACATAACAGTAGAGAAAAAACACAGTAGTGCAGGCAATGACAAGGTGTAAGAAGTTTATACTTCCATGTTTTCAAGACAAAGTTTCAAATGTTACATGTCTCATCCTATTTTCAGATTTTCCCTTTAATGTATTGTTCAAAACAAATGTATTTGGCATGTGCGTAACTGTATCTCTAAACAAATATTGAGAACAAAAATTTTTTGCATATTTCAAAAGAGAATGAAATATTTTTGGTAACTAGAATAGCATTCTAAATAGCTTTTGATGAGCCATGGATAACTGAACTCTGATGCATTAAGTAGTCTTTACTTCATATGGCCCTTCATGCACATTAATTTCAATATCGTCATTAAAACATTTATATTCAAACAATTTCTCATACAGTCAGTCTTGGCAAAAATTTAGGAACTCCAGTGTGCATCCAACAAAGCTTTTAAAGTCACTGTTTAAGTATGAGACTAGTGTCCTAAAATCATGCGTTTTAATATCCTGAACCAATAAATTTGAAACCTTAGAGAATCATATAATGAATGACAATCCCACACACTATGTTAACAGTAGATTTAATAGGTTGAGATATGAACATGAAGCAAAGACTTAGTTTAAAAAAAAAATTTAAAAAATCACAGCAAGAATGCTCTCAACATCAGTGGAGTTTCAGTTGCCCTGACAAGAATATAATGCTGTTTTTCTGAATCCATCATCTAGAGACATATAGGGATGTTTAGGGGAAGAATGAAATTTATATTTGCTAGAAGTAGCAGTCAGATAGCATGACTACAAATTTATGAAGTTAGAACTATCTAATGAATTATACGCCAAGTACTTCTGGGACAAAGAGAAAAGAGTATGTCCGTAACATTCTTTGATAAAGCCTAATACATTTGGACAAGTGCTGTGATTTGATTGCCTATGTTTTATTCTTTTCATTTTAAGAGACTAGGAGCCTTGGAAGTGTCCTGAGTTCTTCAGATTCATTTAAATAGAAAGCAAATGTTCTCTTGGTCTCTGAGGTTAGTTACTTTAATGAAATCTAAGCAAAAAAAAGGTATGTGCAAGTTAATGGACTTGTTAAGACAGAAAGTTGTTATCTCTCCTGGGAGGAATTCTGGGTGCACAGCAAGAAACACATGATTTTGACAGAGATCAATAAAAGGTGAGGTAGCCATAAAAACTTTACATTAATTCATCTATGAAAATGTCCATCTTAGCTGAAAGGCTTAAATGAGAGCAAATTCCTTGAACAAATTTCATTAAGAGAGTAAGCACTAGATTAAGAGCCCACATTGATGTCTTTTATTCAGCATGTAAACATTAAGATCTTCTTCTTACCCTTCCGTAATACCTTATTATGGGGAGAGCTAAGTGCTTTGATCAGAAGAGACCAAAGGATTTATAAACGGTAACAAACACAGTTTTAGTTCCTTCTTGCTTACAAAGGTAGTAGTTTCAATTAGCAGCTGACTAAAGTCACCCCAGAGTCTGAGAAACTACCACACTAAATGAATATTTGGAAGCCTTTGAGCCAGTTCCAGATGAAAATACTTAGATTTTCTGGACAGTGCATCTGGTAAGCAAACAAGTATGAAATGTCTCTCTTAAGGGAATAGTAACACAAAATTTGGTTCTAGTGAATTCTGCACTAACACAGGACCAAGTGCAGATGGCTTCTGGAGACTCTAACAGCCTCTTCAGACAACCTGCCACAGTGTTCCATCAACCTGACAGCAAAAAAAACCCCAAGTGGTTCTTGACTTTCCATTTGTAGTCATTTTCCTGTAACTGGGCACCACAGACAACCGCCTGGCTCTGTCTACTTTGCATCCTCCCTTCAGGTATTTGTACACATTCATGAGCCTTCCTACCTCTTGGATACACAGTTCCAGAATCAGAAAGTTGTCTTACCTTTAATAAAATCACGAAACATTCAGGCTGATTATATTCCACTCCATTATTAATACTGCATTATTTACAGTAATCAATAAATTAGTTTACTCACTTGAAAAAGGTAATGTCCTATATATTGCAAAGGGTAGTGTCGAGCTTCAGAGTGGCACTTTTTATTTTGTAAAGGAGAAATTTTACCACTGATGAGTACATGAGTTATATTGTGCTCTGCATTTTCAGATGAACATATGGTTGCCTTTCCAGCTTTAAGAACTCTAAATAAACATATTTAGGAAGATGTATTTACTAAATTATATTAACACTGCCTAAAGCTACAATAACATTCACAAAATACAAGCATGCAAGAGCAACTGAATAAGGCTTCTAGATGTATGGCACAGCACAAACTTCATTAGAAGGATAAAAGGGCACTTAATAGCCTTCAGAAAATGAAAGAACCCACTTAACAAAACATCCTTCTCTTCAGAATTTAACACTACTTATTAAAATCAATATATACCTCCAATATATTGGATAGAAAGTTTCACCTGTGTACCTTTTCAAGTATCAAATTTGAATTTATTGCATTATATACCCCAAAATGATGATTTTTCAGTTAAGTTTTCCGTAAATTAAGAAGTTAACAGAAAGTGGCACACTGCTTTTCTGAAATGTAACATGATGTTTTCATAACAGAAATACATATTTGCAGCATTAGTGCGGTCCAGTATCATATACAGAAAAGAGATTTGCTTGTCTTTGGGGCACCGTTACACGTAACAGCTTCCCCAGGAACAATTTCCAGTATAGCTGCAAGTGCTCCTATCTTTTAGAAAAAATGCCAGACAAAACAAAAGGTGGAAAAATAAGATCTAATGACATTCTGGACAGAGGTTTTATTTTTCATAATCCAGATATATAAAAAGAAAATGGTGCTGGTCTTACACACCCATCCAACAACTAGGCACTAAAGGCAGGAAGAGCACAGAAAGGGGATAAAAGGCACAATGTTGTTAAATATTAGAAAGAACAGAGACTTTCCCCAAAGCTACAGCATCCGTTATGACTGAAAACAGTATCTGCTGAAGACAAAAAATATCTACCTGTCAGTGTTTTACAACTGACTAAAAGGATCCCCATATTGAGTGCATGGGAAACAGACTGGAAAAAAACATCTTCTATAAAACTTGTTCACCTGTCTTACTGATGTTGTTCCTGTTAAAGGTTATTTCTATTGCAAGAAATAGAAACAGACAGCATTGGGCAAGACAGCATTTCAAGAGTGTTATCATGAACATCTACATAAGCAATTTTCATGGAAAAAGAGGCAGCATTTTTCACAAGCGTAGCAAGACACAGTAAATTCTCTCAATCAGACAAAGAATAGCATACATAAAAGATTTTCAGTTGGCAAAATCAGAAGATGGCAACTTCAAGTACCCCTAACGTTGTCTTTATGCAAGACAGACAGGCAGACATTCTGTGATGTAGCATGCAGCCTTGTACTATGATCCAGCAGACAAACTGCACTTCCCTTCTTGACTGTGCCTCTGTGGCACACTCAGACCTGAGCAGTCCTAACTGCTGGGATCTCAACAGAAAGGTGGACAGTATCTGAATGAATGGAAAGCTCTGAAACTGTCAGGAGATACTCCTTTTACTATACCAGATGCAAACAAGACTTTAAGATTCACTGATTTCAATGCAGGTTTAGAATTTAAAGTAATGAATCCAAATGCGTAGGGAGAGTATGGAAAAGAAAGGTAAGTTCTCAGCATTCTCGCACTTTGGTTTTCTTTATCTTTCTTTCTTTCTTTGCTTCCTTTTCTTTCCCTTTATACATCTGTCCTCCCTTTCTAAACTATCTGTATTTATAATATATCAGAATAATCTCTTTCAGAATAAATAACATCTTCAGAACTAGAAGAACTTACTATATAAATGTGATGCAAAGACTGATCAGGTCAGTGACAGTGTAGTCCAGATCTGTATAACAGAGTTAGGTCATCCAGCCAAGTGAAATAAAGTATCTAGTTCCAGCTACTATTTGAACCTAACACCCACACAAAATAAAAAGTGTTAAGTCTGTGTATCTTGCCTGATGAAGTAAGTCTCTGTTAGGAGCTTACTTGATAAAAACATATGCCTGTTATTTTTAACACTAAGTATAGTGCCTATAAGAAGGCAAGAAAAGCAGTGATGTTACAGATTTAAAGTCACTATGAAAGTATGGAAATATATTAATGAAAATAATTCAGAGTTTGGATAGCTGGAGGTTGTTACAGACCAAATTAACTGGGATGGAACTCCTACCTTCTAATACATGCCATTCGTTTATCACCTCTCTTAACAAGGAGGACAACTTTCCATCTGTGGAAGGCCCCTGGAGCACTTGAGTTTGTCAGTTCTTCACGCCATCTTTTAGGTGCAAATTGCATTTGAGGTGAATAATGGGTGTCTCTTTCAATTTCATATCCCCATTCGTAGGTTGTTTCATCAAGCCATCTGCCACTTTCAGCACTATTAATTATGTACTCCTTAGTTAGTACCCACTTTCCTAAAAAGAAAATGAACTGTCAACCACAAAAGATTTTTCGTGTAGACAAATGGCAATCAACTGAAGAACTAATATAAAATTAACTTAAACCTTTCTTGTGCAAATAAAAGCTGGAATTTTAAGTACCGTTTTAAACTTCTTCTTATTATAAGAATTCTCTGCTTCAGACTCCAGAATCAAAAATCTCACAATGCCACTGAAAATGATCACTTTGTTTTCTTTTAATGATTAAGTATCTCTTTACCCTTCCTAGATAAAATACTTGTTTATCTTCTCAAAAATCTCAAATACATTTTCTTAGCTTCCCAGATTTTGTTCTTAGGACTTTCACAGAACCTTAGTAAGTCCTTTATTTTTAATACCATTTGACACTTACACAATTTACTAAAATGAAGTAATATTTTACTACCTATGATTTTAAAGAAGAACTAGACATTTAACATGTAAGCTCTTTCTCTTAAATATTCTTAACATTACTTGCACTGCTACTGTAGTGAATATCAATATTCGGGGGACAGAGTTTTAGACTTTTTTCTTTCTCCTTTCTTCTTTTCACATCCTTTTCTCTCATCCCTTGGCTCCACCTCCTCCGCCTCTCCTCTTTCATGTTCCACATGTATGCTTTTGATATAGTATGTAATGATCTTCCCCTTTTCTCTGTCTCTCTCTCTTCTTACAGGTTCAGGTCAAGAGCAGTGGTTAGTACCCTGCTCCTGTGTTGAAACACTACCTACAGAAGACACTGTAAGAGAAATTGACTTGAATTGTGTGAACCTAATTGGTTTCACAGAACAGCAGGGTTGACTGACAAAATGTCTCAGTGCAGGAGCACAGATGGCACTTCTACAAAACCTAGCATAGGTACCGGTAGATTTATGACTGGAAAAGGTATGTTGTGCAGAACCTGGATGTTAAAACCACTTTCGTGAGAAGTTTCCATCTCAAAACGTCTGTCAGCTGGGAAGTACAAGACAAATGGTGTCCTTGATAGTATTTCTGCTGAACTCTATGGAGTTCTAAATGTGTTTAAACATGATCTTCCTTCACTACATGGAAAACAACACAGTAAGGAATGAATACATTGTCTCTGCCATCACAAGTAAGAGCAATGATTATGCAAAATTAGCATCTCTTCTGGATTAAAAAGTATTAGATGGTATTGGGGAAGATTTGCATGAATAGAAAAATGACAGAGTTTGGCATCACCATGAGGACACTGCATGTGCCATTTCAAATCTGTTAAAGAAAACATCTTCAAATTTTAAACTCCGGAAAGTAGGAAAACGTTAACTCTAAGGTTTAAAATTGCTAAAATGAAGTGCTGTGCCAGAAACCTAGATGCATTTTTATATTTTTTTCCCTCATGGAAAGTTTTGGTCTATTTAATTTTTGATAAGAGTGCAATCAGAATTTTATTTTAGTACAAAGAAGCATACATATATATACACACACATAAAAAAAATACATATATATGTACACATATACCTCCCCTACTTTCTAGCAGTAAGAGACAATTGAAAATGCTTACTAATATTGTATGAAATGAAGGAATTTACATGTATCTTTAAACCCAAATGCATGTTTAGTCATTTGTCTATTATCTCTTAATTTAAGATTATCCATACCAACAACTGCTTTAACTCCTCAGAGTAATATGATATAGGGAAAATAAATATCATGCTTAAAAATGGTATTGTGATATAACTACAAGATATTCAAATCTCATTACAGAATTCTGACAGGTGATCAGTCTATGAAGAAATGTTAAGATACAGAATTGTCATTCTAGAACCACTATAGTTGTTTATGTATGGGATTTCAGCATCAGATCCTAGCTAAAGAGGAAGAACCAGAAGCTTGTGTCAAACTGGCAACAGCTTGGAATTTTCTCTTGCTGTATAAACAGGAACTTACAGTGACGTTTACCAGTGACTGTTCCATGTGAATTTGTAGTCAAAAATCCCTGCTGACTACAGGTGTTCATACTCCCTCTGCCCCCTTTTAAACATCCAAATAATTAGAGCATGACTTTATTATCTATAACAAAGTTTTCTGTTTGGGAACAGACACAGATCCAACAAAGGGAAACAGCAAGAATATCATTTAGGGAAAAAAATCCAAACAAAAAAAGTGGACTTCATTGTAACTTCAGCATAATACTATGTTAAAAATCAAGGTTAATGGAACAAGAAGAATGAAGGTTTGTAAGACAGTTCATTCACAAAATGAAAACAGATAACTAAAGCTCTTTTAAGGGTTCTTTCCAGACTTATGCTGTGATGCTATGAAATTGAACAGCAAATCTTTTACTCACCCGCAGCGCAGGCAGCTAAGACCTTTTCACTCTTGCACAGCTTTTTCGCTACAAGATGTGTACAATTCCTGTATTTCTAACAAAACAAAACAACACAGTTGTATCACTGGAAACATTTAAATTCTTTGTCTATTTATACAGAATTAACTTATTGCACAGTCCTTTCTTCTAAGACTTGTATTTTTACTTCCAGCTGTAATCCTCTTTGTTGTGTTGTAATGAACTATACCTTACTCTCTATAAAAACACAGTTCAGCTTCAACAGGCATTTGAGCAGTGCCTCCTTCTCCTGTTTTTTAAATCCAGTTATTTGTATTATCCTTTTCTGGCTGCCACTTGCCATCTGTTGAAAGAAGAATGAAAAGGAAACATTAACACACAAAACAGATACACCACGAGAAGTTGCTTGCAACGCCTGACCTGACTATATTTTTGCTACTTCTTTTCCAATAAAATAGGAAAACACACCAAAAGGAATGAATGCTGGTACACCACATTTTAAGCTCTCAATGCCTGCCACATCAAAGACGCCTGAAAGGCGCTAACCGAGTAGCCGGAGACCCCCAAACTGCAGCCTGCAGTGGGCCGAGCCCCTCAGCTCCGGCATCTCGGTTCCGCACCCAAAAGCCCGGATGTTCAGTCCTCCGAACCCCAGCTCCACTGTCGTAAGTACGGCGGGGCAGCCTCTCTCCTCGCCCCGTGGGGAGAACCCTGCCGCCCCCATCGCAGGTACGTACCACCGAGGTGCGGCGGGATGGCGGCGGTCCCGGTGGGGAGGTGACGAGCGAGACCCCCTGCCCGTCCCCTCCAGCGCTCACGTATGGAGGCTACGGGATCGGGCGCTCTGCCGGCGCTTACAGTGCCCCGGTCCAGTCCAGTCCCCTCCACCCCGGTCCGGCCCGGTCCGGCCCGCCTCGGCGCTTGCTGGGCGCCGCAGCCCAGCGCGCTCCCGCCTTCCCACGCTCCGCCCCCGGATGTGGCGGAGCGGCCGTTCCGGGACGTTGTTACTGACGCTCCGCGGTCGCCGGGGCCGCCGGCGCGGAGTCGCAGGGAGATCCCGGCCGGGTAAGTGGCCCCGGTGGGGCTGCCCTTCCCCTCCCCTTACCGTGCGGCTGGGCCTTGGAGCCGAACGGGACAGGGCTGGGCTCCGCTGCGGCCGCTTTCTCTTCTTTGTGGCACTGCAGAGCGCTGCGCAGTCTCTGGTCTACCAGGGGTCCGAAGCGCTGGTGGGCGCTGGCACCTGCAGCGGGAAGGCGGCGCTGAAATGCGTCTGAGGCGGCCCCGGCGGCGCGGCGCTCCAGGCCCGGCTTCAGCGCGGAGCGGGAAGGGGCGGTCTTCCCTCAGACCGAGGGGAGGGGGTCCCGTCAAGGCGCGGGGAGGCGGGGGCAGGCTGGGGGCCGGTGGCGAGCTGAGAAATGCGCGGACGCTCTCTCGGAGTCTAGAAGTCACCGTCGATGTTGGTCGGCAGAGCTAAAATTGTGGAAGGCCGTCTGGCAGGGCTCTGTGTCGGTCTCTTTGCAAGCTGAAGCGTGCTACCTCTGGAGCAGGATGATTCTAAGAATCAGGAAAGGGACAGGGATTTCTGACCCTCAGAACCATTTTCTCAGTGTCTCGGAGAAACTTTTCAAAGTTTCAAAGCCACATGATGCATGCCCTTGTAGGGCAGGTGAACAGGTAGTGCTACAGCCAGGTAATCAGGCTGCATATTTTTGGGAAGGGCTGTCTGCTCTGTTGATGAAGGGGAGTGATCAATTTGGTACAAATTTTTTATGAGAGTCAAGGCTTGATTTTTTTAAATTGCTAAACAATATGAAGAGATTAAAATAATATTCAACCTTCTACATCTTGTTATATACATCTTGCTGAGTGCTACACTCAAGCACTCAAAGTAGAATTCAGAAATGTCGAAATGCCAAGATTTGCTGTTTGTGAAGTTTTTTTCCATGTCCCACTCTTTTATTTTGGTTCCTTCTGTATTTGAGAGATGACTTTTGGCTATTTCTCTCTCATGTGAAAATGATAAATGGATATTGTGCAAGAAATCTGTTGATGCATCCTAGCAAATAGAAGTAGAATTGTACAACACTTCTATTCGTCTTTTCTACAGTTTGAGTGTAGAATGCATGCATTAAAAAAAAAAAAAAAAGAAGAAGAGGAAAAAAAATCATGGTTGAAATGCCTCTATAGAGAATTGAACTGTGGACAAGACACCCAGTACTAACTGAGGTGTTTCAGATACTCTTTCATATTTAAGACCTGTAAGTTGAGATATATGTACAACAAAACTCACAAGTACTGAGTTTTTGTCTCTGCAGCTTAGCTCAGTAGAAGCCGTGCTTTGAGCTCACCACTGCTATAAAACATAGGGATTAATGAAAAACCAAAACAAAAACAAAATCTAAAATTTGACAGCAGATTGGACACTTGGTTTAAGTCTGAGTTTCTCAGAATATCTAAACAGAAAAACAGTTCTTCCGGGCCACAAATGACTCTTGTATTGCTGTTCAAAAAGTATTCTGGTACCCGTAATGCTTACAGAAGGTTTTCCTCTCTCTTGTTTCCTTAACACTGCAGTTATATTTTTGTATGTAAGCATGAGGAAATAACCATCAACAACCTTTGTCACCGCTCTTTTTGCAAAAATGACACTGAAAAAATATTTTAAATGTTTAGAGTTAATATTCAGACTACATTCCTTGCTTGCACTTCTCTATTGACAATGCAGATTAGTTGCATTTTCTGTTTTGTACCTGTTGCACCTTTATACTTTTACTATTGATTTGTCTAGACTGTAAAGATATTGATTTTAATTCTTGTAAACTTTTACTTTATTTTAAACAGTTCAATTCTTATGAACTAGGGGTAGCTACTATTCATTACTTAACTGATAAGTAACAGCAGTTTTATGTCACACAACTCTTAACAGGCTAGAGAAGTCTTCAGCATATGATACTGTAAACAAACTCCTAGTTAAGAAGTTGTACAAAGCTGTGAAGCTGTGTCAGGGGAGATTTAGGTTAGATTTCGGCTCTTCACCTAGGGGGTGGTTGGGCACTAGAACAGGCTTACCAAGTGAGTGATCACAGCACCAGGCCTGCCAGAACTCAAGGAGTGTTTGGACAGTGCTCTCAGTCACATGGTGTGACTCTTGGGGTGTCATGTGCAGGCCCAGGAGTTTTACTTTGTGGTCCCTTCCAACTCAGGATATTCTGATTTTATCATACATACTTACATGATGACCATTTGTTACTTTTAAGAATTAACTTCTTTTGCCCCCGTGTCTCTGACACATAAAAGAGCGTGGAATCAAAATAACTGAGATCTCAAACATTTCACATCTATTTTTTCGTCAAAATATGTTTTTACCAAAACCTACCTTTAAGGAATTAAGTTCTTTAAACATTATTTCAGTGATGTCTGCTAAGTTTGGAATTCACTCCCTGATTCTATTATTTGGTTCATTAAAAATCTAAAATATTTTCTTTTTTTCCACCCTTTTTGTGGTCTCATTATGGTAGCTAAGTGTCTCTTATGTCTCATAGGTCTCATGGGGAGCAGGGTTTTTAACTGATGTGTTTTTAAGTTCCTCTAGGTTTCCTTTAATGTTTTTGTCAAATATACAATTCAGTTGCTCAGTATTACAAATTATATTTAAACAGTTTGTCTGTGGATTTTACATAGTATTTACTTTTGCACATTCTCTTCTGAGAGCACATTCTGAGACACTTGTGGCATGCTTTAGAAAATTTAGGGAGTGATTTTCAGTGCTACACACATGGTAAGTAAAATTTCTAATTACATTTTAAGGACAACCAAGAATGGCCGTACAGCTCTCATGTCCATTTCATTAAGTAGCCAAGATCAGAAAAATCAATATTCCTTTTCCCCTATCACAGAAAGATTTTATTTACAGTGTATCAGGTGTCCATCTTTTTCAGACCTCCTTTATTAATTTTTTTACCTAGAGAAAAAAAACGAGAATTCTCATTTTCATTACACTGTTCTGGCTTTCTACCTTATACTTTTTATTTCCTTTATGTTTTATACATGTTTATATTACCACCATGTCTTCTGCCTTGAAATTTCACTTCTTACATTTCCCACAGATAGCTATTTTACTTCACACAGTTATCTTTTTTCAGACCCTACTGGTGCTGCTGCTTCTATGTTATCACTGTTGATCCTTGTCTGTAAATCTCAGTCTGTTTCTCAAAGCCTCTGCCACTTTTTACTTAACTTTTCAACTTAGGGTTTCTTTTCTTTTTTTTTGTAATTTTGTCTTTTTTGTATATATTATTCGTCCCTCATAAGCCTTTTGACTTCCTGTGTTGAAAACTTTATGTAATTACTTGCACATTTTGAATGTGATAAAGTCCATGCAGAAACATATTTTCCATTTTGAATCATAATCTGACAGATTTTTTATTAGTAATATTATCACAATATAATACTTATTATATTACAAAATATATTTTGTAGTATGTGCTTAAAATACTTGCCGCACACAAACAGGATTATCAGTTGACTGATAAACTGATTTAGTAAAATTATTCATTGGAGATTTTTTCTTCTGTCTAAACATAACATGTATACTTTTAAAATTATACTCACAATACAGTAGGCAAACATCTAGTAAGCACAGCTTTGTACAAAAACCAGTCTTGAAACTACACTGAAAAATCAGTCATAAAATCTAAAGCAGTATGAAGTGTCTCCACACTGCCTTCATGTGGATAAAAATCTAACTTTATGCCATTTAAAGTCCGTTTTTTCTTCAGCATGAAATGCTGTCACTGGCTTCTTGAAACTGAAGGAATTTAAATTTTCTTCTGTAGTGGTAAGTGATTACAAGGATTAGAAATAATACAATATAAATTCACAGAAGCTGCAGGAGCTTCTTAGTAGTAATCATCCTTCTATAAACATACCTGTAATTCATGAGCTAATGAATATAGGAAAGGCAGAACAAGCATTGTGAAAATTGCTGCTTTTCTTCAAGCCGTACTGATTATATACACTCTCCATTATTATTACTTAGTACTTATTTTTAAAAACATCTTCATGTTCTTCTCAGGTTCTATTGTTTGTATTTCTTTCATGTAACCATTTTTGTTCCAAAGAACACTTATTATTATGACTATTATAAGCTCAGCCCATCTTCTCATCTCCTTGCATTCATCTGCCTTTCTGCCAGCTCACTTTCAGTTAATGTATGTCATTGCATGTCATGTATGTTAATATATGTCAGTGAACCAGTGTTATGGACAAATATATTGACAAATTATGGTCTTCAGCAGCTTGTTCAATAACTCTTCTGATCATGAGTTTATGTGTATTAGTTCACTCTGTAATGAATTAGTGAACTGTATTTTTTTTAGTGTACTTTCGGTCTCTCATGTCTTGGTCTAAGGTTTTGGTTAGTTGTTTCTTTTGAAATATAGGCATGAAATGGATTTATTTTGCATTTAATACTTCACTTCCCTACCACATAAAGTTCAAGTTTCTTATCATTGTCTGACATGAGTTAATCTAGTGCTGCTTCTTAGACCTTCTTAATCATATTACTGCTCTTCTGCCCTGTCCTAAATGCGCTATATACCTGCCTGGAATACTTAATTGACCTAGTTTCCCCAGTGACCTTCTAATAATATTTTTTCCTACAGAGGAGATACATTCTGATGTGATCAGCAATTTTTCATTCATCAAAGTCCTTTCACAGTCTTCTTTTTCTCTTTTACTTTTTTGAGAATGCCCATAAGCTCATTTACATTATGTTTGCTGATTACTGGTTTTTTTTAGGTGATAAAATCACTTTCTTTGTCTTTTGGTATTTTGTTCTTCTCTAAGTAACTGCATTTAAATGGTAAATGTAGGTAATGCTAGGAGATATTGTAAATTTTTGCTAATAACAGAATGTTGTTAAGTACAGTCTGTATGTACTATGAATATTCCAGAATGGTTTCTTCTCTGCAATAACATGTTTCTCCCCCCAGGTTTATTTCTGACTAGACAGCTGCCAACAGCATGCCCAGAATGTAGATAAACATGAGCTCTGGCTTGCAGACATTAGGAAATCAAATTAGACATGATACACCCAGTGGGGTAATGTGTTACATGTACACCTTCTATCTTCTCTGCAGTTCACTGTACTTGAAGTAAGTATAAGGGAAAAGGTAGAGATGATTGTGGATGGGAGAAGGATAAAAATACACAAAACCTATGAGAAAGTATGGCATGAATTATTATAGGGTAGATAAGGAAGGTGCAACAAGAGCAAGAAGGTATAAAAATACCCTACAGAATGTTAAAATTCTAGTTTTTTATCAATATGTAGCTGGAAGATGATTGTGACATATGGGTATCAGACATTGATTTGCTACTTAAGATGAGATTCATAGAATGGGATGGGTTAGAAAAGACCTTAAAGGTCATCTAGTTTAAACCCACTACAAGCTCCCTTTTAAGTATGGGAAGATTATGAAGAGGTTTTTCCAGGGCATTCTCATCTCCACTCTCAACAGCCCCAATTCCCTCAGCCTGTCTTTATACCAGAATCACTGTGATCATCTTGTCACGTTCCTCTGGACTTGTCTGAGCCGAGCTGGACACAGTGCTCCAGTAGAGTCTCACTGGGGCTGAGTAGAAGTTTGAGCAGAGGATTATAGAGGTTCTTTGTAACTGTTTAGTTGTCCCTTAAGGTGGAACACCTGTCATCAGCAGATCTTGGAGATCTTAGTTGTCCATCAGGAGGTAACTTTTCCCAGGTCTTGGCAGTGCAAAGCTCAAACATAGATCACTGTTCCATATACATGTAAAGACAATATGGCAGGAGAGGGAACAAAATGGGAAAAGAGCAGGATGAGGATTAATGCAGAGACTAATTAGAAAAAATTTGTGTGTAGCATATTGGACATACATGTCATTAATCTGAGGTGAATGGTAAAAGCTGACTAATGTGGTAAATGTGACCTGACAAAAGATAGCCAGGTTTTCATGTGCAGTTCCCTCCCCATCACCTCCAACACACACACCTCCTCCCTTTTGATTCTCTGATAGAGAGTTTGATTTGTTCTGAGATAAAAACATGTGGTGGGAATGTTCCTTTCCTAAGGTAATAACACCAGGTAGGACTTGCAGCAGGAACTGTCTGGATGGTTGCATAATTGATGTATTTCAGAGATGGGAGAGCTTTGATCATTGTGATTGACTTTGATGCACCTTGGCCTGCAAAAAGGTATAAAATGTTGCTGGAGACTGGGCAAACTGGTCTCCTGAGCTTGCAAGCAGCTTCTGGGTGTAACACCTCCCCCTGTTCCCCAGCAGGGATGCCTGCAGGGTACATCCAACCCAAAGGCAGGGAAAACTCACTTTTGGAGGATTGAGTAAAAAAGCAGTAAGATCCAGCCACATACAGAGATAAAATCTGAAAGTAGTCCATACGTACTTTGTTGCTTTGTAACTGTGCATTCTGTAAGGCCCAAGGTTGTACACCTGCATGTGTCTAGCCAAGCCTCTGATATTACAACCCTTTAGACCCACTTATATACTGGATTGGCAAATTTAGATACTGTATTAACATTAATTCTAATCATAGTTATCCACATAATCACTGTCATATTTCTCATACCTAACGGAGAGTCTTCTCTCAGCTGCACTGCTTCAAGTGGTGTAGTTGACAGGATGACTTAATCAGGCATATTGAACAGAGCATGTGTACACCTTTAGAAGGAAATTTGTGTGTTCAAGCATAGAGAACTAGAAATGGGTAGTATGTTGTCTCTCAAAGAACTTCTACAGTAAATTAGTCTGTCTGGTTTGAGAAATGGTTCCAGATCCTGATTTGCTGCAATCCTTGGAGACATAAAATAGGCCTCAGTGAGTTATATTTGGAAGTGTTTCCGTATGTAAGATACTTTTCAAAGTAAGACATCCACCTCTTACATTTTGATAGTAAGTATGTTGGAATAATTTTGTCTCTGCAGAGAGAGAGTATAGAATTAATCGGAGGCACTTAACCTAGTTGAAAAGGTGTATGTGTACATGTCTGTCTAAAAATCTATAAGATGGTGTAATCTGCGTTCATGGGCTTTTCTTGAACAAGGCAGCACTCTGCAAATCCAGGTAATTAATCAGAAAATATTTGTATAAGGTACTGACATAATGAAGTATGATTATATATTCTATGCAGAAATTTCTGTGGGTTGGTTCTGTTTGGTTTTTGGTTTTTTCCAATGAATAAATTTAGGTCACTTTATAAGAAATTAAAAAGAAAATTGTATTACATAAAGACTCCTTGATTAAGAAACTTAATTTTTTTTTCGTTTTCTGTTTCTTTGTATACCACATAGTTTAGAATTTCTTTGAATATGTTATTAGTGGAATTTAATCATAAGTTGTGTATATTTAGTCCTCAAAAGCATCCTTTTTCACTTTATTGTTTAGATATTCAATGAACTTCTTGTCCTGTGGTTTGGTTTTTGAAGACCTCAGTGATAGGACTTAATTCTTTCTGATCTGAAGGTAAGAATTTAAGTGTTCTTGCAGGAAACAATATTCTGAGATGCAATTTGATCAGGTTTTGACTAGTTATGTGTTTTTGCTTTTGGAAGGTGGCTTTGATAGGCCATGCTTCAAATTCCAGCTCTGCTTCATTTATGGGCCTTATTGTAGTCTTTAGTTCCTGTACCAATTTTGATCTCTGTCTAAAACTCCAAGTAATATAATTGGAAACTCTTCCTTTTATAGCTAAATATGTCATTTAGCCATCAGCTCTGTGATGTGCCAAATCTCTTGCAGAATTCAATTGAATATCAAATCCAAGTTACCTCAATAGCAAAATGCTGCCAGAGTGTTACTCTGTTGTACTAGCTAATCTCTACTTCTCTTAATTTTAAAATTTTATGTTTGATAAGGCTGAAACTCTTACACATTGTTGCTTAGTTTTATTCCTCTTTAGTTAATATGGATGAAATAATCAGCTTACAATTTCAGTGTTAGCAAATAAGCTACTTATTTAACTTGTCCAAACATGTTGAAAGTATTGAACTTTAAGGCAAAAACATTCTCAGTCTGAAAAGGGAACACTGACAAAATCATTCAAAAGAAAAAAGAGGAATAATTTATGAAAGGAACTGTAGCTAATGATGCCATCCAGTTGCTTTAAAGTGCTTCTACCTCAAGTTTAATGAATTAGATTTGTCAACAGCATATGTTTTATGCACTACTTCTAATGAAGTGGCATACCAGCACTACAGTGTTCTTTGAGGTTTATTCCATCAAAGCTTTTTGCTGTCATAAAGTAGACCTTTTTAAATAATAGATACTAAAAACTACATTTAAATAACATTAAGGTTGTGACACAAACACCAAATGACAAACTTCAGGCAATTCAAAGTTAGGGCTGACAACTTGTCATTACCTTGCATTGTCATTTTTTGAAAAAAAAGAAGCACCCTTGCATGATTTAAGGATTGAATGTCAGACTAACTTTAAATTTCTTGGCTTTTGTGGGCTGGAGTTAGAACCTTACTGTCATTTTTTTATGCAGGGGTTTTTGTTGTTTTATTTGTTGTTTTTTCGTGTGTGTTTTTTTTTCTTTTTTTTTTTTTTAATTTTGCATATTCTCTGTTTTCAGGAAAAAAAGCAGTGGAAACAGTACTGGCTTTATTGTCTTTGTTTTTAATATAAAACACAGATGTGAGAGTATTGGTCAAAGAACAGGGTCTACCCTGTTGTCAAAATTACATGCTGTTCTTTAAAACTTCCTTTGCTTTTGTCTTTGCTAAGTTTTCTATGTAACTTAGGAGTTACAGGAACTTTAGTCCTGAAGTACTTTAACTAAAACCCTATAAAGTATTGAGAATTCCTAATTCTTTTCCACATAAAGAACCACTTTCTTTTTATTGAACACTGCTACCTAAACCAAGTGTATACAGAAAGCCTTGTTAAAAGATTTTTCATTACTTAAAATATGTGAAACAAAGGCAGTTGAACAGGGGAGTTTGTATTATTTTTTACATATGCTTTCTCATTTTGTTGCTGTTACATGTAGTAGAACTTTCTGTTCAAGTATCTTAGCATGTAAGTACAGTCCTTTCCATTCCTCTATAGAGATGATTTTTCAAGGTCTGTAAGTCTAATACAGACAATCTATTATTTTCATCATCATTTTGTCAACTTAATCTAGCATAAACTGGTAGTGCTGCTAAGTTGTCAGGCCTGCACCAGTCACTCACTTCATCCCTATGCCACCATCAATGCTCATACAACCGCCTCGTAAACAGGGATAAATGGACTTGCATGGGCTAAGAACGTTGGTAGGATCCTGTGAAAAAGGGTCAGAAAATGTGGTTTCTCGTTCAGCTTGTCTGAATCTCTTTTCTCAGTACAGTCAATTTCTCACCATTCTTTTTATTGTGTTGCTATTGGTGTGTAATTGTACAAAAACTGAATTTGAATAAAAAGTTGTGATCATTCCAAGAAGAATTGGCTTAGAGAGCTAAATCATCTCCTAGTACAGATAAGTGGATTGTTTGAAATCAGAATAGTAGTCTCTACAATGTTTTAAATTCTTAAGATGCCACTTGACTGGGTGCACGTAAGGTATGTCAGGCAATGTAAGTACGGGGCTTGGTGAGGAATACAGCCCTCTTTGTGCTTATGCTGCCATAAACCTACCCCTGGTGCACACTGTGGTGGAGGAAAAAAATGGAAAAATCATTCTTGCCTTCATACTAAAAATCAAATTACTTGTTAAATGCCTTGACTTGATACACACTTGCAAAGCTATTGACTTTTGATTCACTTATTTAGAACAAACTTAAAGTTTCTGAATAATGTTTAGCTCCAGTGATTAGCATAAAGGTGTTGTGATATCACTTTTAACCAGCCTACCTAAGAAAAATGTCATTGCAATAAATGCTACCCCACTTTCGTATCTTCAAAACCTTTCCTCTTTTTTCAGAATATGTGCCATTGGATATTTTGGTTTTGTTTGTTATGTCCTTCAAACTCCTTCATGGTGGGGTACCAGTGAAGGAAGTGTTGGTTTGGGACCTCTTGCTATTGGCTGTGTCACAACAAGCATAGTTTATCATGCAGGTTAAAGGAATAGATGAATCTCTGGTTCACTGTAGGACTGTTATATAAAAATAGATTTGTGGACAATTCATGCATCTGTAGGATATTCTGCTAAACTTATTACTTTATTATTATTTAGTTATTACAAATTTAGGCAGTTATAAAAAGATATAGACTAAATATTAAAACTTTGATTGTAATATAAATTTTCTCCTTGAATCTTTTATGGCTTATTATATTTTTTTAAGTTGTAAAATTCTTTGTAATTAATATAAGAAAAAAGAAATTTGCTAAAATGTTAGTGTGACCTTGGGAAAAATTTTTTACTCCTTTATTTTGTGATGTCCTCCTGTCTTTCTATAAACTTGAAATGTAGTCTTCCTTTACAAAAACCAAAAATTAATTTTTAGTTTTCGGTGGAGTTTTGTTATGTAATAGGCAAGTAGTGCATGTTGCTTACACTGTAGTTCCACTTCTTAGCTTATTGCACAAGTCATTTAAGTCTTGTAATTATGTAGAAAATAATACAGTGCATGGTGTTCAATTAAAAGATATTTATGAACACTTGCCCTCTTAGTCATGAAACTAAAGGCTAAGTGGTTTTGGCACTAAAGAATCTAATATAAATTTTATAGTAGGTTTTTTAAGATAGGGAGGAGGAAACCCTTTCTGCATCACAAATCTGCTGATTGTCTTTCCTTTTTGCACAGTAATTTATGACCTGATGTTGTTCCAAATAATTATTTCTTTTTCCCAATGTGAATGCATTTAGTAATGATCAATTGTCTCCCTTTTTGTGCTCTTGCCTCTATCATATCTAGACATAATATTCTTGACATCGCAGAAGAGATGGCTGAATGTAACAGAGCTATCTCTGAGTATTCTTGAACCACACTCATGTAGCATTTCCAAGGCATATGTAGTAATAGTATAAAGGTAAATTAACTTCACTGTGAATACAGTATGTTTCTTTCCTGAGCTGGTAGCTGTGGAGTTCTTTGTTGTTCTATGATAAGGAGCTTCAGGCTGGAGCTTACAAGTATTGTTTAAGATGTTTTTTATAAGAAGGAAGTTCACTGTTCACTAAGTAACTATTCCTTTATCTTTCTTTCATTCTTCTTCAACAGCAATGGAAAAAGATTGGGGATAAATATTCTTTAAAACTGCCACTTGGTTATGTGTTCTTTGGCTTTTGTAGCATCATATTGAGATGACTCGTACTTCCTGTAAAGAAATAAAGAAGTAATACCTTATAAGATGTAAGTTATCAAGTGACAGAACTGAATTGAAATATGGAGAGCGTGTTCTGGGAAGTTAAAGGCCACCATTGTGAAACTGGGTGTAAAAATGATTTATATATGGCTTGTGATTTAGTGAGACGGCTCTGTCTGGTTTTTTTTTCTTCCTTAATAGTTACAGAACTGAAAACCAGTTAGACACAAGGTGGAGTTTTCTGCAATTAGTTTGATTACCACTAACTAGATGTGCTGTAAACCTACTTTCATATCAATCAGTATATTTGTTCTTTAATATAGTGTTCTACAGATGTCTTTTGTATCTTCTATTTTTATTATCTTCAGTAGTGTTTAAACCTTAAATTATATATAATATGTGGGGGTTTTTTTAATGCATAAAGCTACCTGGCGGCAGCCATGAGGTCTCTGAATATTACTGATAATTAACTAGAAATCAAGTCATAGGGCTAAGCACTTCACATAAAGAGGCTTAAATCAATGTCCTTTTAATTAAAACTGACAATAACATTGGTCTGTGTGTTACTTATATTTTTTTTTCCTCCTTTATGTGATGTTTTGATCAGATACTTTTTTAAGAATAAGACCTTCAGATTCAGTCTGAGGCAGATCTGTGGTAGAATCAATATAGTGCTGATTATCAAGACCGTGCTTTAACTAGCCATGCTAAATGAAAACAGTACACTCCTGAAACTCTCAATCTTCACTGCGAAGAAAGACAGAAGGCAAGCAGGAAGATGCCTGGCCATGGAGATGAGTGAGTCTTCATGAAGAGCCAATTACCAGCCCAGACTGTTGAAAGCGCATGATAAGGCTTCTGATTTAGTAAAAAGCATAATTCTCTTGCTGTGGAACACCATCTATATATATGTCTCCGTATTTTGTTGTGACTTTACAGATTTGTCAAAGATGGGCTTTTATTATTTTGGTATATAGTTACTAGTTGTCAAAGAATATTTGAAAGTGGCTTTGGTTAGGCTTAATTTAACTCCATACATGGGACAATCATCTGAGGTATTTGAACAAACACTTCACATGAGTGTTATAATGGGAAGCATCTTGGTTATTATGTTTTCTTTTTTCATAACTAGTAGTGTTTCAAAACATGATTACAACTTTCAACTAAAATACTGAAAGCAATAGACTTTCAGATAATTAGAGACCAGTGTGTCTATGAGAAGAAAATATTTTGTATTAAAATGTATTATGCTTTAATTAATCACATAAACCTAAAACATAATACTAATTATGCAATACTATGTCTCATCGGAGAAATAAGTTTTAAATTGATACAGGTGAAACAGAGTGTCATGTTCTTGAGCTTACTTTGAGGACAAGCCAACAGAGTGGAAAATGGTTACATATGACATCCTTCTGCAGAATTTATTTTCTTTGAACATATTTCCTGTTGTCAAATGCTAACCTTTTTTAGACTGTTTCTAGTGTCATTGAATATAAATTCTTCCTCCTTGAAATTCTGATTTATATTACAGTGTTAGGACCAGCCATTTGGTCAATCTTAGAAATGTAAAACAATCTTGAAGCATCCTATGAGATCTACTAAATTGAAATTATTTGTATAATCTTTTTCTTAACTCAGCTGATGACATGCAATTGTCATTTCTTGCAAGCAATTTTTTTCTTTTTTTCCTCAAAACCGCTGGCTTTTTTAAACACAATTACAGTTGTTGCTTTGCTAATCCTGTGAGTCAATCTGTGCTGAACAAGAAGCTTATCTGAAACCCTTGGCAGCTTCAGTGAAAATTAAAAAGCATGCTTTACTACAGAGATTGTCAAGAGGGAAAATAATATTTGTCCAGTCGGACAGCTTGCTTTTGTAGTTGCTAAATGAAAGTTGAGATTCTGTCTCTTCCTTGAAAGCTTCTGTGTCAAGAAGGTAATTTGGACTGTTTGTGGTTTGACAGGGATTATTAAAATCAGATGAAGTGAAGGGAAGGAAGTGTGAGAAAGCAAAATTGACAGTGACACTATCTATTATTTGCAGCTTGGATCATGATGACTATGTTGATATGATAGATTCTAAATGTTAGTTTCACTGTGGAGATATATTAACCAGCAAATACAGTAAAATGCAGTTAGAGATTATTTTTCTGACTTAAGAGAATGCCATCCGACATTTATTTTCACTGGAAAGTCTGGGAGGGGGAGTGTAGCAGAAAATAAAAGATTAGAGGGGAAAACAGTAGGGAAAGGGGAGTGGTTCAGAAAGAACTTGTTTTTTTCCTTTGTGATTTGATTTCTCTCTCTTTTATTTTTTTTTTTTTTTAATTTTTTTTTTTTTTTTGAGTTTACACAGCTTGCTAGTATACTTAAGAGAGAATAAAACTGAGAATTGAGAATTAGTGGAATGGGTCATGAAAGTTCTTTTTGCATTGGCTTGAATTTGGTAGGAATTTTTTTTGCATTAGTAGTTTTGCTTAAAGTGAGCTCACGTCTTAGATTGCTATTTCACATCAATTTTTCATGTCTTGCATCTTGTATGCTATTTTTAAATAGAGATATTTTCTGCCACTTTGAGATAAATAATTAAAAACCTTAAATTATTGCAATATTCATATAGCTGAATTTTTAATTGCTGAAGATACATTAACTACCAACTGTATGTATCTTTTGGTGTCTACTGAGTATAAAATGTATTATTTAATCTTAATCCTTTCTTAATATCTTAGTTGTATGGGTAAACTTTCAATTTTTGGATAGACTAGTTAGTGCAGAAGTAAGACACCTGATTAGTCAAGTTTGAAGAGTGCTGTCATTTCTATTTGGTTTCCTTTTCTATTTTCCAGTATGGGAACTTTGTGAAAAATTGTGTTTTGGAAGTTTTTAGCATAGAGTCTTACAATTTTATAGGAAAATAGGGAACTCAAAAGAAAATAGGTGACACATGAAAGCTTTTGCTGTTATTTAGCATAGCCATACCTTCGTATCTTTCAAACAATGTCATGCAATATTTGAACAGTTAAGCCATGCCAGCATCTCATCTTCACCTATCTTAGAGTACAGAGCAGCATATTAGCATTGAGAGTGATTCATCTGGCAGAACAAAAGGGATAAGGGAGCAGAATGACTAACTGAGGGAAAAGAGGTTACACAGAGTTGTTTGCAGACTTGCAAAAATAAGGACTGTCATGCAAAGAGATGGTGGTGTTGAAAACACAGTTGGGACACTGCTAAAGAAGATGCTCAGGTACCTCAGAACCCGATGTAAAAGGAAAGTTCCAGACCCTGCTGTGCGCTGATGTGGGAAATGTGAAACACAGACAGCCACCCTAAAATAAAATGTATGTAAAAGACAGTCTTACAGTAAATGTTATTAAATGGTATTTATATATCTTCATATTTACTTCTGTACCCATGTCATCGCAGAGTAACCCACCTACATGACCTAGGAAAGCCAGTTGAGGTAATCTTTTAAGATTTCAGCAACACTTTTGATTCTGCCTCTCAGAATATCCTGGACAAAATGTTTGGCTTGCATCTGAATAACCATGTTATGCAATGGGTGAACAATTGGCTCATGAGTCAGGCACCAAGGGTTATGGTGAATGGGGTGATATCAGGCTGGTGTCCAGTGACAAGTGGGGTTCCATGGGTCTCCATCCTCACTCAGCCTGGCTCTCTTCAACATATTCATTAATTACTTGGATGCAGAACTTGAAAGTCTTAGAGATTACACTACATTGGGAGGTGCTGTTGTCTCCCTTGGCAGCAGAGAGGCCCTGAAGAGAGACCTCAACAAGCTAGAGAGATGGTCAGTCACTAATTGTGTGAAGTTTAACAAGGTCAGGTGCTGGATTCTGCATCTGTGATGGGGGAACCCTGGATGTGTGCATAGAACAGGGAGTGAGAGGCTGGAGAGCAGTGCTGTGGAAAGGGACTGTGGGTCCTGGTCAGTAGAAAGTTGAATATGAGTCAGTATTGTGCCTTGACAGGCAGGAGGGCAAGCCAGGCCCAGAATCACCAGGCGATCAAGAGAGGTGTTTGTCCTGCTCTGCTCTGCAGTTGGTTGGGCCTCACTGGGTAATGTGTGCCCTTTTGTGGGCACTACAATCTGCAAAAGACATTAACCTGTTGGAGAGTATCCAAAGGACGGTTATGAAGATGCCAAAGGGTTTGGAAAGAAAACCTTTTGAGAAGCAGCTGAGGTCACTTGGTTTATTCAGACTGGAGAACAGGAGATTGAGTGGACCGCTCATAGCAATTCTAAGCATCCTCATGATGAGAAGCAGAGGACCAGGTGCTGATCTCTTCTCTGTGGTGACCACTGATAAGACTCAAGGAAATGGCATAAAGCCCAGTCAGGAAATGTTTAGTTTACACATCAGGAAAATGTTTTTCAGTCAGAGGATGGTTGGGTACTGGAACAGGCTGCTCAGAGAAGTCTGTCTGAGTTCATGAAGTGTTCGGAGAGTGCTCTCAGGCACACTCTTGGAGTGTCTTTTGCAGGGCCAAGAGTTGGACTTTGATGAATCTGGTAGGTGTTTTGCAGCTCAAGAGATTCTATGATTCAGATCACAATATCACAAATTATAGTATTCTAAAATAAAAAAAACATTTAAAATTCAGTTCACCGTTAAACATAGTTAAACTTACTGTAAGTTAGTTAGGGTTGTGGAAGAGCTCTGTTTCCTGAATATGCAGGTTTTACCATGTTATGTAGCCCAATTCCCATAATTCTGAGACTATCCCTGTTCTGTTGGAATCCATCTCTGTCTCCTTGTGTGTAGTATTCATCAAAGGGGAGATTAATTGAATCAAACTACATTTTCTACTGTCTGTCATCTATGGAATTCATCTGAAGAGCAAGGAAAGAGAAATAATAAACTCAAAACCTAGCATTTCAGTATTTACAGTGTTTTAAGTACAAAAAGTAAGAGAATTGTTTAGAGATTCAGAACATGGCAGGTAAGAGGAGATATACTTGGCAACAGTGAGCATTGATTATCTTGTATAGTTCCAGAGTTTATTTCAGATTCCTCATTGCTTGTTCATATTAGCATGTAATGGTTGTACTGAGTTTTATGCTTAATGTAAACAACAAAAATGCGTTTCACAATTTATACAGCTTAGTATTTTTACTGCAGGAGTAGTGCACATGATTACATTTTGGCATAAGTTAGTCTGTGAAGATGTACTTTAGCATTTAATTTCTTAGTGAGATGTGTAATTCAGCTCAGATCCCTTTCCTTGTATAATTCATTTTCAGAGCTCTCAGTTGGAGCAAAGGCATGTCTTTATAATTTTTTTTAAGAGACAACGTAGCACCAATATTTGTGATTAGTAGAAGTTCTCTTTTCATCCTCCCCTCAAAGGCTAATTCATACAAATGTAAGGGAAGGGGCTTGGAATCTTTCCCTAAAGACGTCTCCTAAGAAATGAAGGAGACCAAAGGTTTTGGTGGGGCACTATAGAGGCCATGGTCACCAGAAACTGGTCCACAGTGTGATTAGTTCTTGTTAATTTCTAGCTGATAATCTCCTCTTTACACTTTTGTCAGTGTTCTATGCAAACGGATTTCTTGTTTTGGTAGTATGTAATGGCTTTTGTTCCCAGAACCACTGCAGCTAGAAAGTAATGCTGTATTTTGGTAAAGCAGCACATTAACCTTCTGCCTGTTTCTGATACCAGCTGTTGAAAGCTTGTTGGAACAGTAAAATAATGTAAGCAAAAAAACCAAACCAAATCTAAAAAAAAAAAAAAAAAAACCAACAAAATTAAATGGCATTTCATAATAAATAAGCATTTTCAGTAGTTTTAAAACATCTTGATAGGATGTCTAAGTGAAATAAATTCCTACATTTCAGAAGTCACATAAATGAAATTGAGTAAAAAGTACCTGAGAAGCAACAGGATTTATTTTTCTTTACTAATTGTTATTGTTCCATAATTATTTTTATACCACAGAGGATCTTGATCTTATTTATCTCCGACTCTTATATCTGTCAGAAGGTTTTGAGAAGACATTGAGTAATTTTGAACTGAGATTTTTTTAAATGCTGAGTAGCTCTTAAAACTAATATCCAAAGAAAGGGATTCTGTTACTAAATTATGTTCATCTGCAGTAGCATAAGTAACACCCAGATGCACTAGTTATATCTTTCTAACAAGTAAAACAAGAAAGAATTATGGTTATTTTCTGGCACCTATTCTGGTGTCTGTTATAATGATGCAAGCATGAGGACCTGCATAATAAGAACAGAGTAGCAGTCTGAAACTGTGTCTTACTGAAATTAGATGAACAGTAGAATTTGTAAGAAAGAGGACAATGTATGTGGTATTAAGAAACTCAGTTACTTCAGATGCAGGTATAAGCACATCAGTTGGGGTATAAGCACATCAGTTATCCAAGCAGATTGTATGCAGGGCATGTAGAAGGGCAGAGGCACCCTCCAGCCCCTCAGGTGAACTCAGCTGGTGGTTTTTGCACACCCCCCCCCCCCCCCCCCCCAATAGAACAGGCCCAACAGTGAATTCCATATGGTTGAAAGCTGTTGTTAGAAGGAGCATGGTGACCCAGAGAGCTTCCTTAGAAGTATGCAGCTGTCTAGGTCTCCATCTGTAGAGAGTGTTAAAGCCTTCCATTAGTACCAGAGCAGCAGAGAGACAACACCTGCATGTGGTATGACCAGGTGGATGATCCTTTATTGGATGGGGAGGGGGGAGCTTTGTCACCAAGGATGTTGGAAAGGCTGAGGTACTTAATGCCTTTTTGCATCAGTCTTTAACATAAAGACCTGTTATCCTCAGGACAACCAGTCCCCTGGACAGATAGACCAGGACAGGGAGCAGAACAGACCCTCTGCAAGGCAGGAGGAAGTGGTGACATGCTGTGGTACTTAGACACTCACAAGTCTGTGGGAAGGATGGGATTCACCAGAGTACTGAGAGATCCGGCAGGAGAGCTTGCCAAGCCATTCTTCATAATTTATCATGAATTCTGGTTACCTGGGGAGGTCCCAGACAACTGGAGTTTGGCCAACACGACTATAGAAATAGTTGGAAGGAGGATACAAGATACTAGAGGCCTGTCAGCCTGACCTCCATGCCAGAGACGGTTATGGAACAGATTTTATTGAGTGCAGTCATATCCCACATAGAGGACTACCAGGGGATCAGGTAGTCCAGCACAGGTTTAGAAAGTCCTGCTTGGCCAGCTTGATCTTCTTTTATGACCAGGTGACCTGGCTAGCAGATAAGGAAAAGGCTGTGGATGTTGTGTACCTGGTCTTCAGCAGAGCCTTTGGCACTGTCTCCCACAGCATTCTCCTGGTGAAGCTGGCAGCCCATGGCTTGGGCAGGTGCACTCTCCAGTGGGTTAAGAACTGGCTGGGCCCAGAGCGTGGGGGTGAACGGTGCTGCAGTTGGTGGTCAGTCACTACAGGGATTCCCCAAGGCTCAGTACTGGCTCCAGTCCTGCTGAATGTCTCTATCGGTGGTGTGGATGAGGGGATTGAGTGTACCCTCAGGGAGTGTGCAGACAGCACTAAGCTGGGAAGGAGTGTTGATCTGCTGGAGCGTAGGCAGGCTCTGCAGAGCGCTCTGGACAGGCCGGGTCAGGGCTGAGGCCGGTGGTGTGAGGTTCAATAGGGCCAACGCTGGTTCCTGCACTTGGGTCATGTCAGCCCCATGCAGTACTACAGGCTGGAGAGTGGCCCAGGAGAAAAGGACCTGGGGTGCTGATTGACAGCAGGCTGAAGATGAGCCAGAGTGTGCCCAGGTGGCCAAGAAGGCCAATGGCACCCTGGTCTTCATCAGAAATAGTGTGGCCAGCAGGAGCAGGGCAGTGATTGTTCCCCTGTGCAGTGGTGATGCCCCAGCTCAAGTCCTGTGTTCTGTTCTGGGTCCTCTACTTGAAGAAGGACATTGAGGTGTGGGACTGTGTGTCCAAGAAGGGCAACAGAGCTGGTGAAGAGTGTAGAGAGTAGGGTCATATGAGGAGCAGCTGAGGGAGCTGTGGTTGTTTATCCTGGAGAAAAGGAGGCTTATGGTGGGAGACCTTATGACTCTCTTCAATTCTACAACTTTCTACACCAGAAAAGAGGGTGTAGTGAGATGGAGTTGGTCTCTTCTCACAGTCAGTTAGTGACAGGACAAGAGCAAATGGCCTCAAGCTCTGTCAAGGAAGGTTAATTTTGGATGTCAGAAAGAATTTCTTTACTGAGAGGTTGTTAAATACTGGGATGAGAGCAAATAGCCTCAAGATGTGATAGGGGAGGTTCAGTTTGGACATCAAGGAAGAATTTCCTTACCAAAAGCGTTGTTAAATATTGGAATGGGCTGCTCAGGCAAGTGGGAGAGGAACCATCCCTGGAAATGTTCAGTTTCAGTCAAAGGGTGGAATTGATGGTCCTGGAGCTTTTTTCCAACAATGTTTTCTGATTCTATGATAGCTCTTTTGTCAAAAGCTGTCTTTTCTGCTTCTGAGTTCTTCAAAGTATTCAGTTTTAGAATATGACTTACTACACTGCTTTCCAAAGCACAGACCTGTAGGTTGAAATGCTATTGACTGCAAACTCCTCTGTGATCTAGGAAGCCAAGATAAGTTACATGTGGAATTCTGTTGTCTTCCCTTGTTGAACAGTCATTCCAGTTATGCTTGATTGAGTACAAGAATATATGATCATCTATCAAAAATCTTGAGACTCAGTCTTTCAGCAGCTATTACAAGGCAGAAATACTAGCTATTTGTTCTAGTCATCTGTTTGAAATTATCTGACAGGAACATGAGCATTACACAGATACCTTTGTAAAAGAATTCTTAAAATCCCAGTGCTGCAAAATTTATTTCTTTGTATCTTTAATTTACCTGAAAAAAGTAAATTAAAGGTTTAAAAAGAAAGCGTAACTGTGTAAGTTTAAGAAAGTGTGTTTGTAAACAGTTTAGTCTGTGTAATTGCCTCTCTAAAAGTTATGTATTCATTTTTTAAAGTTGTAGTTTATGTAATTTGTGTAATTTTTCTTTATATGATGACTAGGCAGAAGTCTTTGAGTCAGCACTTCTTACTAAGCAAGCCAGGTTTGTTTTTGGTTGTCAGCTGAAGGAGGTAGAATTCTTGTGGGTAAGAGTTTTGAAGGGCAGTATATCGTTTGCAGTTATGCCTTCCCATTTCTCATGCTTTATCTATTAGCGTTTAGGCCACTGTGCAGCTGGCATTGCTTAAGTTCCTCTCAGTTATGTAAAACAATGCTGTTCTCAAGTCATGAGTTTCATGTCTCTTGTGGTTTTGGCACTGTACTTATTATTTTCAAGAAGAATCCACACATATCTTCATATAATTTCCCTGACTTTTTTCTTCATTTACTTTTTTCTCCCTTCCTCTGCATCATGATTCTGGATACTTTCTTGTGCCACATGAAGCAGCTATGTGCAAGTAAGTGGTTAGAGAACTTCTTCAGAGAAAGAGACAGAGAAGGTTGACGTGGTTCTGAGATTCACTGGAAAAGTGACTTTCTGAACAGTATACTATGTGCCACTCACTTGGCTTCTTATTCTGAGTGACGCTTCTAAAGTGTCTAACAAAGCCAAATCTCTGTGTTTAATAATAATCTGAGTCCTGAAATCCTTCCTGGGACTCTGCTCTTGCAGGATTCTTGTCATTTCTGTCAGCAGACCATTCTGAGTGCAGTAGCTGACATTTTCAAAGAGATTTGTCAGGAAATGCCTTTCAGGGTTATTTTAAACCACTGTCTCAATGTGCTGAGGTCTCCCCAATGCCACTGATCATTCATGCTGTGTTTTTAGTACAGAGCTTGCAGCTCAGGTTAAACATTTGAGTAAGCTGAAGGACCACAAATACCTTGTTTGCCTTGGTACAAGAAGGAGACCAGTCAACCAGATGCTCCTGGATGTGGCAGATGTTAGCCATCAGTACTTAAATTTATATCAAACAGCTTGTGTAGTATTGTTTTGGGTTTGCATGTCCTGTTTCTGGAAGGAAGGGGGAAGCTACAGGAGGTGGCTTCTGTGAGAAGTTCCTAGAAACTTCCTCAGTGTCTTGCAGAGCCAATCCCTGTCGGCTCCAAAGATGATTATGCCACCGGCCAAGACTGGGCCAACTAGAAATGGTGGTAATGTCTCAGTGATAACATATTTAAGAAGAAAGAAAAACAAGTTGTTATTGCAGCTAGAGTGCAGTGAGAACATATGAGAGGAACAACTCTGCAGACACCAAGGTCAGTGGAGAAGGAGGGGGAGAAGGTGCTCCAGGTGTTGGAGCTGAGATTCCCCTGCAGCCTGTGGTGAAGAGCATGGTAAAGCAGCTGTGCCCCTGCAGCCCATGGAGGAGCCCCACACTGGAGCAGGTGGATGCCTGAGAGAAGACTGTGGAGACAGGAGATCCATGGATAGAGGAGCCTTTGCTCCCAGGCTGGAGCAGCCTGTCCTTGAAGGACTGTACCCTGTAGAAAACGGACTCATGCTGCGGGGGTGGACAGTGGGATGGACTCATGTATGTTGCAGGAGTTCACAGAGAACTATTTATGAGATGGAGTCACATCAGAGAAGTTCATGGAGAGCTGTCTACTGTAGGAGGAATCTCACAGTGCAGCAGGGGAACGAATCCTCTCCCTGAGCAGCAGAAGAAATAACAGGTGATGAACTGATCGCAAACCCAGTCCGTGTCTCCTTGTACTGCTGGTGAAGAAGGTAGAGCTGGGAAGGAGGGAGGGGTGGAGGAAAGGTATTTTTAAGGATTTATTTTACTTCTCATTATCCTGCTCTGATTTTTGAACTTAATTCTTATCTCTAATTAGTCTTTTTTGCCCATGATGGTATTTGAAGAGCAATCTCTCCCAGTCTTTATCTCAACCCGTAAACCCTTCATTAGATTTTCTCTCTGCTGTCCAGCTGCCAAGGGGAGGGAGTGAGTGGCTTTCATAGGTCCTTGGCATCCAGCAAGCATCAGTGCACGACAAGCATAAGTGGTCCCAGAGTGTCCTAGAGTCTCCTTCCATTTGCCTTTTCTGATTTTACCCATCAGAAGTATTTTCTGTTTAAAAAATTTCATATGTGATTCATCTGCCAAATGCTAAGCATGGTGTGTGAAATTTAGATGGCTCAGGACAATCCAGTTGTTTCCTATGGTTGGACGATAGGAGGCCTTTTAGAGATATGTCCTCATTTTTGGTAAAGTGTTTTCCAAGTTGTTATGTAGATGAATGCAGGCCCTAACTAGTAGGTGTCTTTACTATAAATTACATTGTGCTCCTTTCTCACTGACACTTTAATCCAGTTCTCTTTTTGAAAAAAGTCTTAAGAGACTGACCTTCTTTCCCTGCTTTCCAAGACCTCCAGACAGTACAAATCAGAGTAAGGAATTGTCTACACAGAAGGTACTGGCTGCTATCACTGAAAGCTGAAATCAGGACACAGCTGTGCGTCCTATTGTGATCCCTCCAAGAGGACTGATGCTAGCTGTTCATCTTGCCCTTGAGATTTAAAGGTTAATGGTGATCACTTTCCATGTTTTCCAGCATCACAGTATGACTGCATCTTTAATTAGGAATGCCTAGTGTTTTAAGATTTTTGTCTCTTATATTGGATTACAAAATCTGGCTGAGTTCAGCGGTAAGTTGCAGAGATTTTCTTTTCCATTTATGCAGCTATGTTCCAGAAACCTTTTACAATTATATTATCTCTGAGTTTCTTACCCCTTTGTAAAATTTGTTTGCATTGGGAAGAGGGAGTGCCTGAGGCAGTTTGGGGAACAAATGCCCAGGCAATGGTTGCATAAGCCTCATTTTCTTTGGAAAGTTGATTGAAAAGCAGGAATATAAAAAAAGTCATGTACAAGAATAGAAGTTGAGAACACAATTAAATAGAAAGAGTTTGATATAAAAAACAGTAGTAAGCTTTTAAAATTTAACTTCGTTTCTCAAATTTTGCTGTGAAGAGGCTGTAGACACTGAGGAGAAAGGTGTTATTGTAGGTGGTATGTCACTTATGCTATGATGAAAAGCTTTTTTTATGAAAGGAAGTGATGCAGATGCCTTTAAGATTATTTAGTCAGTTTTGCTACCCTCTTACAGTTTCCATGTATTCACAACAAAAATACTTTGTTTTTTCTGGGCTTCTTCATGAATTTGCTGGTGCACTTTGAGTGAGAACAGTGAAGGTTTCTTATGGGTTCAGTCTGATGTGTGCTTTGAAGGTTTGGGTGAGAGGCTGACTAGAAAGCCCCTCCTGGATGTGGTGTATGGGGTAAGCAAGCAAGCAATTCAAACAAGAATTTGTCTTGCAAGCTTGAAAATACCTAACACATTTTAGTTTGTGTGTAGTCCGGTATACATACTCCGCTGTACTTATGTCCTGGTTGCAGACAGAACAGGGGTAATTTTTGCAGTAGCCTAGTGGTTATTCTCTACCATTTTGCATCATTGCCCTGGGCAGGCAAAAAGCATCTGATCCATTTGAGGGTAGTGTGGAGATGGTTCATGTATGGCCAATTGCTATGTGATGAGCTTTTTTGTGTGTGAATAATTTCTTGTACACCCCATTGTTAATATTGTTGCCATTACTGTTAGTTTCTTACTTCATTGCTGCTTCCAGTATGTTGTTCTTACCTCAACCCATAATCTCTGCTTTTTGTGCCTCCAAGATTCCTCCCCATCTCTTGGTAGGGGGAGGGGTGAGTGAAGAAATGACGCATGGTTTGAGTGAATTCAGCTATATTAGGGAACACCATTCCTAAACTACAACAACCTTATTTGGCACCCAGCATAGGGTCAAAGGATTCAGATAACAAAACATCTGACCAGAGTGGGTTTGAAGCAAATTTGGTCTGTGTTTTATCTGGTACAGAGCCACTGCTCACACTGTGATCTGTTCACATGGGTGTGCTACCTAAACCATTATATACTTCCATGTTTGCACTGTGTCCACTGCAGTGCTCTTTTTTCAGAGCAGAGAAGGGGATCAGGATGGCCTTGTTGCTGTAGTGTGTGATATCAGTTCAAAACATGATAATATCAAGGTCAAGGAAGTAATTTGGGATATGTGCTTTGTGTTCCTCTGCTACCCTGGCCTTGGGTGCAACCTCTGGGAATTCTTTAGTTATCCTACCTAACCTGTGAGGGGAACAGGGAAGGATGATTTTCCATACCTTTTCACCCTCTTTTACTTCTTCACACCTGTCACAACAGCTTTTGAGAATTTTTAATTCCCTTTGGATGTTAAGGAAAGCACATTCATGCTGCCAGGTCTGCCAGGTCTCCTCAATGTGGTTTTCACCATGTTTAGAGTCAAAAAAGAGGTCTGCAACAAGGCTGTATAGTCATAAGTGGAATGGAATGTGGGAGAAAATGCGCCAGTATTTGGAGGCCTGTTCTGCTCCAATGGTTTTGACATCCACTTCTGAAAAACAGCAGGACCCTGATGAAGTGGCAGAATATTTGAATGAAAAATGCTGTGGCACTCCCAAGAGGCAAACAGTTATGTACCATGCTGGGCTTTGGCTCCTATTTATTGGCTACTACTAGGCACCTCAGGGGTAAGAGGAAGAAATCAGACCAACACCACTTGAGGCCACTCAAACTGCAGCTGAACTGCAGGAACAGCCCATGCTGATAGAACAGGAGGAAGAGGCAAGGCCAGAGATAATCACTGATCCCTATCCCCAGGTTAGCTGCAGGATGTAAAAGAAGATTTCTGCCACCAGTCTGACCTGGCTGCAATATCACAGCTCACAGATATGTAACTAGATTGTAATGAGGCCAAGCAGCCATGATCCCACGTCCCAGGATGTGGGCATTGACAAGGGGATTGGGAAGAGGACAGAAGCTCTCAGCCTTTGGTGATGACTCCTGTCAAGATGTGCACTACTCTCTGAAGGATGATCTAGTAGTGCACCCAGGCAGGTGAGACACCATGGAGAAACCACCCAGTACCTCAGAGAACTGACTGTGCTGGAGGTAATCTCTAGGGATTCAAATAATGAGCAGTCCCCTGTAGATGCAGATGAGGTCCAGTGTGCACAATCCACATGGCAGAAGTTTGTATGGAGCACATGATCATCGTACACCAACTCATTGGCACTGATGTCCGTGAACAAAGAGCTTCAGGTGATTACCTAGCTACAGCAATGTGATGATCATCTTTTTTCCTCCCTTTTTTCCACCCTGATTCTTGTGTGTGAAAAGACTGTCCAAGACGGTGGACAGAGTTGAAAGGCTTCAGCAGATTAGAGTGGAAATGTCCCATGCCCCTCCAGTATGGAGCAGAGTCTCTGCTATTGGTAGCAAGTAGCCCTCTGTTCAAGAGAGAGGGTACAAACCACAAGGTAACCTGTGTTTTTTGCTGTGCGAGCACAGAGAGGATGTGAGGAAGTGGGATGGAAAACCCACCTCTGCCCTGGCAGCACAGGTATGTGAATTGAGAGGAAGAAGAACCACCACAAGAAACTCAAGAACAAATGCAGCTCTAGTTTCAAGTGAGAAAGTCCATCAGAATAAAAGGGCTGATGTTACTGCCAATCCCCTTGTAAGGATCTCCAGTTCATATAGCAACAAATAGTAGAAACAGCAACAAGTACCATGACCAGAACTAGAAAGGCCCTGTCTCCAGCTGTGTGGAGAAAAGGATCTATTGGACTGTGTGGATCCAATGGCTTGGTGCATCAGACCCACAAGAACCTAAATCTTTAGTTGACACAGGTGCACGATGTATCCTAATGCCATCAAGATATACAGGAGCAGAATCCATCTCTGTTTCTGAGTTGACAGTGGACTGGACAGCTCACTGTACTGGAAGCTGCAGTGGCTCTGACTGGGAATAAATGGCAAAAATACCCCATTGTGACTGGCCCAGAGGTCCTGTGCATCCTGGGCGTCAGGATGCCCAGGATCAGGATTCCTTACATCAGGAAGAGGGTATTTCAAGGATCCAAAAAGGCATCATTGGGCTTTTAGGATAGCTGATTTGGATTTGCATGAAATTTGATTTTGGAAGCACGGGCTATAGGTAGTAGGTTCTGTGAGAACCTGCTAGAAGCTTCCTCAGCATCTAGCATAGTTGATCTTTGACATATCCAAATATGAATGTGCTGCTGGCCAAGGCTGGGCCAGTTAGATATGATGGTGTCTGGTTTAGGGAAAATTTGGGAGGAAACTCCGGAGAGGTCCCTCTAGAAAGCAGATTTAAGTGTCCCCTCCCCCAACTGGTTTGGGAACAGATTTCCTTGGAGAAAAGTGGAAAAAAATGGTTTTTCAACAAGCAGAGTATTCACAAGCATAAAAAAATTAATAATATTAAACAATAAAACCCCTTGCTGTTGTGAAGAGATGGCAAATCCACAAAGACCTTTGTGACTTTCACAAAGTGGGGTGCAGCTCGGCTCGCTCAATCTCTTATCAGTCCCTCTTGCACTGGAAAATGCCACATCCTGGGCCTCATTGGGCCAGAGATGTGAGCTCCTGGGGTTTGTCTGAGTTTTCAGTTAAGAGCAAGGCTGATCAGTTCCAAGAAAAAGAAAAGCCTTAGTCTGGAAACCTTCTCTGCCTCGGCTAGCTATAAAAAAAAACAACTAACTAAAAGTGAAGGAGAGCTCTGTCCTGCTGTCTGTCTGTGCTGCAGACAACACAGTTCAGCAGCAGAAGGCAGAGGCATAAGTGCTGTTTCTGAGCACAAACTGCACACTTCTTCCCCGGCTTTGCTCTCGGGACCAGTCTTAAAGGTGAAGAACTCAATATCCAGCATAAACAGAACAGATGATTGCAGATACAAGCATCATAAAGTCACCCCAGGAACAGCTTGTAATGTCCCAGTGATAACAAACTGAGGAAGAAGAAAAGAAAGAAAAGTATTGCATGGTTTTTATTGTAGCCAGCAAAAAGTGGAGTGAGACTATGTGAGAGGAGCAATTCTGCAGACTCCAAGATCAGTGGAGAAGGAGAGAGAAGCTGCTCCAGGTGCCCAAGCTAAGCAGTTTGTGAGATGCAGCCCATGGGGAAGCAGCTGTGCCCCTGCAGCCCTTGGAGATCCATGGGGGTGCAGAGATCCACCTGCAGCCCATGGAGAAGACCCACACCAGGGCAGGTGGATGCCCAAAAGAGGCTGTTACCCTTTGGAAGGCTTGTGCTGGAGCAGGGTATCTGACAGGGATCTGTGGACCTGTGAAGAGAGAAGCCTGTGCTGAAGGTTTCCTAGTAAGACTTGTTACCCCATGGGGGACCCATGCTGGAGCAGCCTGTTCTTGAAGGACTGAGCCCAGTGCAAGAGTGACCCACATTGCAGCAGTCTGGGGAGGACTGTTGCCCATGGGATAGACTCACCTCTGAGAAGTTTGTGGAAAACTGTCTCCTGTGGGAAGGACTGCTTCTGGAAATAGTGGAAGGACTCATCTCCCTGAGCAGAGGGAGAAACAACATGTAATGAGCTGACCATAACCCCCATTCCTTTTCTCCTTGTGAGACATTGTGGGGCAGAGCTGGGACAGAGGTAGGGGTGCAGGAAAGGTGTTCTTTAAGATCTTATTCCATTTCACAGTATCCTGCTCCGATTTTGTTAGTAATAAATTAAATTAATATTTCTAATTTGAGCCTGTTTTCTCACGATGGTATTTGGTGAATGATCTGCCCTAGTCCTTGACTCATAAACCCTTTGTTACATTTTCTCTTCTCTGTCCAGCTGCAAAGGGGAGTGATACAGAGGCTTTGGTAGGTGCCTGGCATCCGGTCAGTGTCACTCAGTCACACTGCTGTAGAGACAGAAGACATTAAGTAGCTGAATACCTTGCCTGGTCTTTCAGAGGACCCCTCTGCTGTGGGACTGCTGAGGGTTAAAGAACAACAGGTAATGGTCACTATCACAACAGTGGAGTGTTGGTAATATCACACTAACCAGGATTCTGTGACCCCCTTCCATGAGATGATTCATGAATCGCAGCACCAAGGTGCAGTCAGCGAGACTCTCTCACCCTTGAGAGCCCTATATGGCCAGTGCATAAGTCCAGTGGAGAGTGGAGACTGACAGAATTGTTGTGGTTTAAAGGAGGTCACACCACCATTGAGTACTGCTGTGCTGTATGTGCTGGAACTTCAGCCTGAACTGGAATCCAAGGCAGCAAAGTGCTGCCTTCATTAATACTGCTTAATGTATTTTTCTCCATTCCTTTAGCAGCAGTGCCTGCAGCAGTTTGCTTTCACCTGAAGGATATCTAGTACACCTGCAATCAACTGCCCCAGGGATGGAAACACAGCCCTACTGTTTTCCTTGCACTTCTCCAAGAATAAGGGTGTAGATATTGCTGAATGAGAGAAATGGCCAGCAGTCTGCCTCTGCACTGACCTGTGGTTGGCAACAAATGCCTTGTGCAGATGGCTAAACCAATGGAAAAAGACCAGTTGTACAGAAGAGAATGCAGAACAGCAGAACAGAAGTAAATGCACCTGGGCTGCTGACTTGTGGCAGGATCTCACTGCCCAGGTAGAAGAGCTGGCTGTAAAAGTACATCATGTGGATCCACACATACCCAGAAGTTGGGCTACTGGAAAATATCACAAAAATGGACAGATGGTTTGGGCTGTCGAGATTAAAGTGTCTTGGGTGGACCTGGACTGGCAGCATAGGGAAATTATTTCCAGTCAGTGGGCCCAGGTTATCAGGGAAGAGATGCAACATAAAAATGGGCTGATGAAAGAGGGGTGCACTTAATGATGGATACTATTTTTCAGGTTATTCATAAGTTAAATGTGCACTGCATTTAAGCAAGCAGGTAGGTGCAGCCCCTGTGGTGTGGTGAACAATGGTCAAAATAAAAATATAGGGTGATTTGGCAGGTTAATTACATTGCACTCATGCAAACCCACCAAGGCAGGCTCTGAGTGCTGACAGAGGTATAAAGAACTGCTGGATGGCTGGAGATGTACCCCATGCCTCACACCACTGCCTGGAACACCATCTTGAGCTTCGAAGGGCAAGTCCTGTGACAACATGGCACCCCAGAAAGAATTGAGTCATACAGCACGACTCATTTCAAAAATAGTCTCATAGACCTCATGGCCAGAGAGCATGGTATTGAGTGGGTATCATATTCCCTGTCATCCAGCAGCCTCTGGGAAAGTTTAATGATACAATGGACTGTTAAAAATCACATTGAAAGCATTTGGTGGTTGGACCTTCATACATTGAGGTCTGTACCTAGCAAAGGCCACTTGGTTAGTTAACAATAGAGAGCGGTTCCATGATTCGACCTGGCCCTACCCAATTAAATATCATACCAAAGAGGGTGATAAAGTTCCTGTGGTGCATATTAGGAATGTGTTAGGGGAGACAGTTTGGATTAGTCCCCTTAAGGCAAACCCATCTATGGGACTGTTTTTGCTCAATGACCTTGGTGCACTTGTTGCATAATGCAGCTGGACGGGGAAACACGATGTGTACATGAAGGGGATCTGATTTTTAGGTGAGAGCAGTCTGTAATGTTTTCTTGTGTATTATTAGTAGCTGAATGCCGTAACTACCATGGACAGTGAGTCTGGACTTCTCCAGATACACTGGTCATGAGCTCATGATGCCTGACAGCACACCAGCCCTCCTGCCCTGGAAGACATCCAGAGTGGATACAACTCACAGTCACAGACTCAATGAATTTGACAGACATCTTGGAGGGATGGCCTTTCATGATGGAAATGATATCTGTGCTTGTGTATATGTACTATATTTATATTATTGGAAGGTATAGGATTTGGGCATAAATTTTATGGTGCATAGTAAGGGGTGGGTAATGTTCTGGTTCTTACCAGGGCAGGGTTATTTTTAGCAGTGGCCAGGATGGGTCATGGCTAGCACCTGGAGGTTATTCTATACTACCTCACATCATTGCTGGGACAAGGCGGGGAGGGCATTTCTTCTGGTTGTGCGGAATGTGGAGATTGCTCGGGGCAGGTTTCTGTATGGTGGGCTTTTCCATGTATGAATCAATTGCCTTTCTTCTACAACTTTTGCGTATTTCATGTAATGTTGTTCCTGTTACATTTCTGATCAAAAGTGCTGTTTCCAGTAAATCGGCCTTTTCTCAACTCATAAACTTCTTACAATTCTTCTCTTCCTTCTGCCTCAGGGAGTGAAGAATGAGAAAGGGGGAGTGAGAAAATCAGTGCATGATTTGGAGTGTTTTCAGTAGTGATTCCTAAGTCACTACAACATAGTAAAAATAGTTTGATTGTAATCATTTTACTTATGAAGTGCCTTTCTTAAGGAGAGGCAAACAGATGCTCAGCAATGCTTTTGAAGGTGAAAAACAGAGCTGAATAAGAATATGACACTGTTGTGCTGTAGAATCTGAGTGATGCTTTGGGCATTAGGTAGTATCACATCAAGCATTTTGAGTAATGGTAGCAAAAAAAGTAAACATTTCATTAAAAAAGAGATGAAAAAGATAAAAAAAAGGAAATTTCATGGCTAGTGAAATGTTTCACATGGCCCTATGTAGTACTACTAATAGCAGTAATAATAGTATTTGGGGAAAAAAACCCAAATCCACTACATTTATACTATGAAAGAAACTTTAAGAATGTGGCTATAAACTTGGGCCAATTTAAGAGGCATCTCTGCGAACAGCTTCTGTATTTCATTTTTATAAAATGGACATCTTTCATGCTCTCAGCTTTAAACTGAGTAGTAATGAAAGAAAATAGTGTGTGGGAATGAAGGGACTGAAATGCCTACCTTTTAAAAGCTGTGGTCACAGGCTTTTTTTCTAATTCTTTTTAAATATAATACTTTCATTGGAAAGCTATTTCCTGTTAAAATTCCAGTAACTCTTTGTGATCTACTGAACGACAAGACCTTAAAGGTCTTGAAATTTCTGTCTTTTAAATACCATTGTCCTTAAAGTGTATTGTGATATGATGGAGGATTTTTCCCATAAACAAGAAAAGAAAAGGCTTTAGAAGTAGCTAGTAGGTATTTGTAAGGTTTTTAGTTGAAAATAGTATACTTTTGGTTCTTTACCAGAGTGCTAAAGGATAAGTCCTTTCCCAACAGTCCTTATAAATCTGTGCAGTTTTAGACACTAATGATGAGTAAGATAGGAATGCTGTAGCAGACGCTTTTCAGAGCATAGTTCTGTGAGGGTTTGGGGGGAATGTTAAAAAGTGTTGCCTCTTCTTTCTGAGTTTGTAAGTGCCACAAATGAGAAAACTCAAATATTATACCTAAATAGCACTTCTTATTGCCACAATTAGAAGGGCAATTCTGCAGAGGGTGCACTGGGAGTCTCATATATATTTTATGTTCTTGTTCTTCAGGGAAAAAAACAATGCCATTCAGTCTTTCTGGGAAAAGTAATTATTTGCCTTAGACATTTTCTCATACCTCTATGCAAAATTTACTCAATACTTATAACCCTCATCTGGAGCAGTAGAAAATAAATTAGGTACTATAGTCTGTTCTGAAATTATTCTATTTATTGTGCAATTTCTTGGCTAAGAAGATTGTAAAAAATATTGAGTAGGTATTTCTAATTAGGCTTCTAAGAATCTCTTTTCTTTGCATTAATGATTATTTTAGTCTACTTATTGGTAATTATTGTTTTAATTGAAAATTATTTTGAAACTTCCATCATTCATGAAGTATAGTAACTTGACAATGAGATTGATTGAAGTAGTCTTAATTGGTGACAATGCCAGAGTAATTCTCTCTCTAGTTTGTATGTGGCATTGAGATAAAATTTGATTTGTAAATTATTTTTTGGTAAGGCCTTATACCATATATAAAAAAGACAGCATTGTATCAGATTTATCCTTTTTAAAAACATCCCCAAACTTACTAAATGTAGCAGGCACAAAACAACAACAAAAAAAGGCTGAGAAGAAGCATTTTGAATTTTGGAAACCAGAAAAGAAAAAAAAAAATAATTGCGCTCGTATACAGACACACTTATGTGTTGTCACACTTACAGTTTTAGTAACCATATAGACTAATAAGGAGGTAGGGAAAGCCCCTGGATTTAGAGGTAGGATTCTTAATGCTTGTGGGCTTCTTTTGTGAGGGTGGCTTGTTTATAAATGCTGGACCTTGGCTTATATACTGTGTGGGATTCCAGCTGCAGGATAACCAACTGAGAGCTGAAGATGGCATAGGACTGTCTCTCAAGAGCTACTCAGAAAACGGCCATTTGTTCTTTACAGAAAGTTATGAGATCACATTATCCTTTATTCCTTTCTTCTGATATAACTACTCAGGAGTTTCCTTGTAACTCCAGATGGCATGTTCCTCTTTTGAAGTCACTGCCTTTGACCAACAGTGTTTGATTAAGTTTATGTAAATTAGAATTCTTTCCTTGTCTTTGAACATTTTTTACCAGTCCCAAGTAGCAGCAAATCTTAAAAAGCAGTGCTGATTCCTTTCTATTCTCAGCACTTTCTGTGGCTCAAAGGACTGGGGATAGACAACAGGGAGAACTCACAGATTTTAGTTATAAATTCTGGCATGTAGATATGCCTACAATATGGGTGGGCCTAAGCTACATAGTTCGAAAAAACTACAGATATTAAAAATAGTAGCATATGCTATTTGTCAGAAATGTGCATTTTCATAGTCCTTTTTGATAATATTATGATTTAAGGGCTGATATAGCTGCCTTAAATCATAGCACTGCATTCTGATATTACAGCTTTAGGTGGAAGGCATAGCTTTCTGTTTCATCCACAGCAAGGACTCTGTTTCTTTTCTTATATTTTATTTCCATTCTCTTATTTAGTGAGTCTTATGGCAGAATTTGGAAGAAAACTGTATTCAAAAGGGTTACAAATGGGTATTTAATTATAGATACTTAGAATCTCTCTTTAAAAAAATACAAAGGCAAATGTTTTAAGTATATGGTGGATAATAATTTACGAATATAAAATTAGCATTTAAGTATAAGTTTATGACAACAGCAAATGTGGAAAGTCTGCAGCGGGGGGAACATTGCAAGATGATTTTAGTAAAACTTTTTTCAAAGTTATTTGTGGCATTTAAAATACTGAATAAATAAAACCATTGTGAAGACTGGTGGTTCTGTTTTGTTGGGGTATTTTTTTGTATGCATTAAATGTCTTTTTTTTTACTGGAACATTTTATTCTTTTTGTAAATGTTGCATATGATTCAGCAAAGTCTAGCAAACAGGTGAAAGGCAATTTGGAAAATTTAAATAGAGATCTTCAATACATAACAAACAAAAATCTTTTATAGAGAGAATTCTAAATTTTCCTTTTATTTTACAAGTGTATTTTAAACAGTAAACAATTTTAAAGGATTTTTACCACAGAAAATTGGGTAAAAAGCTTTTACCATGTAAGAATAGAGATCAAGAAATTACAGTTTTTAAATGGATTTCTTGTGTATGCTCTATGTGGTTTTCAAAATAATTGTAAATATTCAGACTATTTAAATATGCAGAACAGTAGGAATTTCACATTTAATAGTAGTATCTCAGGCCACTGCCATCGCTTTTGCTGCCTGCTGTGTGATTGTGGATGACATCTTCTGTGCTGTAAAGCGGCTTGAAAGAGTAAAGCTAGGTAAAGGAAATCATTGTTAAGGTCTCATTGGAAGTATAAGCTGAGTGATGAAAAATCTTGTCAATTCTCTCATCCCCTTTTAGTTTTGCAAGGATGTTAGGGTAATAAAGAGATAACTCGTGTAAGATAAGAAGCAGTAACAGAAAATTGCTTCAATGATTTGGCTAATTCTCTATACTTTCAGTGCTGCAGTTTGACATATCCCTCAAATTGTGGTTACATTGAGATGTGCATATTCAACAGATGTGCTCATAAAAAATTCTGTTCAAGATTTAGCTAAATGCTGCCTTTACAAACTGTATGTCTGAGAACAAAGGATTAATATAGTGAGTATAAACATTACAAATTGATCTCAGAAATCCCATGGAATTTCACATGTATGTTTGTACTGGGAGGTTTTTACAATTATGTTTAATTTAATTGTTTTTTCAAAATGAAGAAATACCTAATTGGAACTAAATATAATTTTTATAAGAGATTTCTTCCATTTGATTGACACTGAAAAAGAAAACACTCACAAAAAGTGCTTTTCAGTGGTAAGCACTATGAATTTTAAAAGCAAGAAGTATCTGTTGTATTAACTTGAGTGTTGTGTAGTATTTTTTTTAAATAGGTGTAATGACTTTTGGTAAAAATATTTTCATAATTTATACTTGTTAGAAGTGGGAAATTATTACAGTGAGGTTAAATTTCATTGATACCATGGGTTAAAATAAGAGACCAGAAAAATATTTCCTTTTAAGCTTAACTGTACATAGGTTAATTTTCTTGAGTAGCTACAGAAAAGATTGACAGCTATGTCATTTTAATATTGATTAACAGTCCTCTAATATGTTTCGAAAATAACGAGGCCTATTAAGATAGAGACTTAGAGAGCTGCACCTGAAGCAGATTCTCCAAGACGATTTGTCTTAAAACATCATAATAGTAAATTGAAATATGATGGAATGATACTTTTATGCAGATTAATAACAAGGATTAAATTAATCTCCTTTACAGATAAAAAAGTGGGTTATTATTGTCTAAAATACTTTGACAGAATTTGGAGTTTCAAAACAGTGTTCTCCTCCATACTATTCCAAATAAGAATTTTAAGAAATGGATTTCTTTCTTAAAAAACAAACATTGGGTGTTTTGCCATCAGAGAAGGTCTGTGTCATACTGGTTCTTTGAGAGCATCAACGACTGTCTGCTCTTTGGAACAACAGGAGAGGAGGGGGAAAACCCAAATGGCAGGGGAGGGCCCTCGCTAGCTGATACCTATTCTGCTGCCCCCAAGGGAGACAAGGAGGGCAGGCAGCAGGCTGATGGTGCAGTTCTGCTTAGAGTCCAGATCATCTGTTAGAGTCTTCTGGTGCACTGAAGGCCCTGGCTCTGGTAATGCTAAATAACAGTAAAATTTCTTCTCAATTGTACTAATTTATGTCTTGATGTTCTTATTTTTTTCCTTCTGAAACATTTTTGGGTTTTGATTTTTAGAAGAAGAAATTAGTATTAGCTATCTAAAACAGTATTTAAAAACTGAATAATCAAATGTTGCTTTTCTTCCATAAACCAAGACTGAAAGGAATAATTGCTTTGTTTTGACAAGTGAACCAAGGAAGTATGACATAGAAGTCTTACAGGAGTGCATGCATGAAAACTAGGCTGTCATGTTTACAAGGTGATTTTTTTTCATTTGATGAATTTTTCAAACAGTCACTAGTCTGTAAACTATACTGATATTTTTTCCAAGTAACTCAAGCTTCTTTTGGCTGTCCTTTAAGGAAAAGAGTTGGGATTAAATATAAATACACAGTTTTGATCATGCAGCTATTTTTTGAAAACTCTAACGCATTCCAAACTGTTAGCATTTTTTCAGTATATATATATTTATTATACAGTTAATATTACACCAATCATTGATTGTTCTACAAGACAGTTGAATAAAAGATGGGTTTGAGTTATAGGTATTGAATGGAGTTAAAAATCACATTCTGTGTAAACCTTTTATAAGAGAAAAGGGAGTGGGTGACTGAGTCTATTTCAAGTAGTATACTTCATACTTGAAGAAAGATCTGTATTTTCATTATTCCTTATATCTCTGTTCTGTAAAGAGATATTTAATGGTTTCCATTTAACTTCTACTATTAATTAGTGTCTTTAATTGCAGTAACATCTGTTAAGTTTTATATTAAAAGGCTGACATTTCCTCAATGTTTTAAGAGATATATTTGGTTTACATCTAGGCTTTTTCACCAGCAACTGATTGAGTTTCAGCTACATCCCAAAATGCTGCAAGTGTTTGAATTGTTATTTGCAAAGGGGTATTCTGTAGCTTTTGAGAATTTAATAAAACATATCCATGACATATTTCATATTGGTGTGCTGTTAATTGAGATATGCAAGATATTACGCTTTAGAGAGCTTCCCTTTTTTTTTTATCAAACATGGCTTTTTGGAAGAACAAAACCAGAAATGTGCATTTCTTCTACTTTTAAGTCTACATCTATGACCAAAACCAATCATCTTGACCTTGCATCTTAAATCACTGATGTTCTTTTTAAACTTGTGTTTTGTGGACAGTTCGCTCAGAAAAATTCAATCTGTTTTTCTAGTAGTGCCTCTAGATAACAACCAACACTGTAGTTGCCTTGTAAAAGAGTATTTATTGCAGGAAAAATAATGTATTTATTATATTTTGTTGCTCAAACTGTGTGCATCTGAGTGTTATGTTTGTTCCTCATGTTGCTGCTGGATAGTATTAAATATGACATACTAAATAGTAGACATGAAATAATACACTGGTTATTAAGAAGGTTCCATTTTTTATATTATATTTTTCTTTAATTTTGATAGCAAGTCATCACTGATGATGAAATCAATTTCATTATTTCTCAAAAAGAGGATGCAGGAAAAAGTAGAGAACAGAAAAAAAAACCCCTACTAATTAATGCTTTGCATCTGATATAAGGACACAAGGGAAGTGTATTAGTTTCAATATGCTGGTGGATTTGACCTTTGTTTAGCAAAATGAGTACAAAGTAAGATGAAGCTTGGTTTAGTCTGAATTTTTGTTTGCATGTATTTGGAATGATGTGCTGAATTTCCAGAAAACAGTTACTTCTTGGACAGAAATAAGTATACAGAAAATAAATTTACCCTGTAATGTGTTTATTTTTAGTTTATATATATAATAGTGAGAATTTTATTTCTAAGTCTTGAAGAAAAAAAAATGCTACTGCTGTGATTAAGGTAAAATAACTGATTTATTTATACCAAAGAAATGCAAGGTACTATGAAATTTACGTCTACATCTGCTTCCCTGGCTTCACTCTGTAGCAGTCTATGCAGAAGCATAATAAGCTAATATTTATATTATTATATAATCTAATATCTCCAAAGAACAAGATGTTGTATACTTTGGTCCTTCTGATCTGCATCTTTCCATTATTTAACTATTTTGCTGTATTTGTTTTACAGATTCTAAAAATGGAATGGGGAGGAGAGTGTTCTTTTGATTCTTCCAATTTAGACTGTTTGTTAAATGTCCTTCCTGGAGAATTGGAATTTCAACAAATCCTTAGTGATCTTGATGAAAAAATGAAGAAGAACTCTTCCAGGTAAAGAGTATTTTATTTGTATCCAAAATACTTGTGAAAGTAATTGCATTTGGGAAGAATGTGCCTTAACTCACATTTATTTTCTAGTAGTAGGTTAAAATTCTGATAAATATTTCAGCAGTAATTTTATTTTAACCACTCAAGCATTTAACAAATTTTTAATGCCATATAATTACTGTGCTATAGGCTTTCTCTCTATGCTATTTTTAACAGTTGTACCATCTTAATCTTAGGTTCTGTTGCAGTAGGTGTGATACTGAAGGAAGAAAATGCGAATTCTGATGACAGTTGTATTTTCTACTGCTATGAGATAGAATTCCTACTAATGAGAAATTTTTTTTGACTGAAAGGACTACAGAATCTCACAAAAAGCAAAATATAAACTCAGTATGTTCTTTAAGCATTTCTAATGGAAGTAGAAAAATGAATTAAGTTAATATATGTATATTTTTTCTTATACAATCCATTGTTTTACTATTTCAGTTACCACTCTTGTGCTGCAATTACACATCTTCTTACTACAATATATATTTCTTCGTCTACTTCCTTGTAACATACTGATTTCCAAAAATCAGTGTTGTAGAAACAGTGGAGTACTAAAAAGTTCATTATTGATGCAGATTTTTTGCATGAATACAAGGAAATCAGCTCAGTGTTCTGTGCCTTATTTATAGCTTAACTCTTCAGTACCTTTGTAATACTTTCATCAGTGAAATATGCTCTTCAGCAAATAAAGTTAGTGTCCATTTGAAAAAACAAGTGTACGGTCAGAGATAATAACAAATGGCAGGATTTTACATTAAATTTTGAAACTGCTCACCTTTGGAATAACAGTGCATCTTATGGAGAGTTGCGTGATTTCAAAGAACCTCCTGCATGACATCTCTTTCAAGATCATATCATTTTAATCTAGCCCACATTTTTCAGAGATCTTTGCTCCCAAACAGCTTTTGGAAGGATGGAAATAAACCATTACCATATCTCTCTGAAAACTGACTTAGATAATTTCTCAATTATTGTCATATTAGTTATACTGAGAGAGCTAAGAGGTTTTTTGGGGGGGTTATTTCTATTAATCTTACCACACATTTTCATTTAAAAATTTGATGTTTATACTAAAGTACTTGCAATATTAGTAATCCCATGGTAGCAATGTTGCTGAAGCTCTGGTAAATATGCTGTTATGGACCACTGCATAATACAATTTCATGTTAGAGTTTTCCAGCTGTTAACATGAGTGAAATGTAGATGTACTTACTTAGAGATTAGTTTATGTCATAACATAGTTAGTTACACAGGTAATTAAGTTTCGAGTGTCTATGGTCTTATACATCTGGAAAAAACAGCATCAGCATTTTTAGCGTAACTGTTGTCCCCTCTTCAACTACCAAATAAAAGTGATTTTGTTGTCATTGTGCAGAGATATCCTGAGAATTAGGAAGATTATTCTCAAAATAAACATTTAGAATGAATGCTTCACTACTGTTTTTTATTTTAATGTGTGAAAAATGTATGTTGCTTGTTGAGAAGACATCTGACTATGAGAAGGGAAGCCAGCTGTTCATTCTTTTAAGTGGTACTTTGTAGCCACTTAACATTATATGTTATATTTTACATTAACATCATCACAGTGGAAGTGTTTGTATGTCTTGAAGGAGGCTGATTGTCACTGCCCTACCTATCTAATCTTAGAAATTAAAAGGACCTTTCACTGTAAGTTCTGTAAGATCCAAATGATATTTTATTAAAGGAATGTAGGAAACTGGATAGGATATGGTACACATCATTGCAGGTCAGGAAAAGTTTTGTATTTTTACTGAATTGACACTTAAGCTAGTAGTTACCAGGTGCTATTTTGCTCCTGTAGTATGTCAGTTTCAGAAATTGAGAGAGTTTAAAATAAGATGGACAGCAGCTGATGTGAGTTTTAAATTAAAAAAAGTCCTTTTATTCTAATATATTAGAGGTAGCATGGAATTAAATAATTTTCAAGTTACCATTGATCTTTGTAAGTGGTATGATAAGAGCAGCTCAGGGTGATACAGTGATGAAATTGAAATACAATCCATTTTTCATAAAATAGATTTATACTTTTATTAGACCACAGAGAATGAACATAATAGTATACTTCATATATATATATATTTAAAAATAAAACATTGTGTAAAAAATTATGAGGGAAGAGTGTATAAATCATTCAACTGCTCATTTATTGCCTTCTAACTGAATAGGTTTTATAAAATTGTGTGACATGACAAATCAGATATGTTTTTCAACTGTTGAATTACCCTCAGTAGTTTTGTACTGTACCAATTCTGTTTGGTGCTATAACAACAACAAAGGGAGGCCATCTATGTGCAATTGTTTTATATGCAAATTTTGATGTAGAAAGTGGTTCATTAATTCACTATTATTATTATTATGTAACAGAACTCTTATTACACTTGAATGTTAAGTTTATTTTTAGAGCAATTTATAGAAACACGTGAATATGAACTCTCAAAACTATCGTCATTGCTGGCCAGTTTTGGTACAGGGGTAATCTCAAGGTTATTCTCAAGTGTGAAGTTATATTCATTGTGTTGGATTTTTGTCTTCATTCTTTCCTTTCACGTTTACTTTGACTTTTGCTGCTTATCAATACTTAGTATTTGGATTATTTTTCCTAATTGGCAGGTTAAGAATTACTAACATTTCATTTGTGAGCAATCCACAGAACTGAACTTGTAGCTTATTTAATTTAATACTTCTAAGCAAGAAATACAGTACAGAGCTTGAAACCAAGCCTCTATTTCATAACTTGAAGTGATTGTTAAGCATGAGGTCTCTTCAGTAGTTGATTTTTATTTGTGTATTCAGTTTTTTCTTTAGTGCTGCCTTTTAGTCATGATAAAGTGAGAAGATTTTATGAGACTATAGGACAGTAAGAGATATTCTAGGTCTTCATCAACAGAACAATTGCTTAGAATTCAACACAATTATTTAATAATAATTGTATCTCCACAGCACCCTGGAGACAAAATGTGTGAGGCTTTTCACAAATGCCTGATTTGACTTTGATCTGATAAACTTTGTGTTGCTTTAACACAGCCTGGTTGATTTTTCTGGGGGGGGATGAGCCACAGAGGTGCTTTCTGTGAGAAGCTACTAGAAGCTGTCGTGATGTCCAGTCTCTAATGGCTCTGAAGATGGACATGCTTTGGCCCAATTAAAGTTGGTAATGCCTCTGTGATGACACATTTAAGGAGAAAATCCACACAGGAGCAGTTTCCAGAGGTGGCAAGGCACCACTGCTGGGACCATCTCATCACTGCATGTGCAGCCATGAGGCTGCTGCCGTGGCTGCCACCATTTCGGCACAGCCCGCAGTGAGCTTTGCCTGCCTGGCCGCCCCTAGACAACCATGCTGCAGGCAGGATGGCAGGGCCAGTGATGGTGGCTTCTCCTCCCTGGTGCCTTGAATGAAGAGAGTCAGGCATTGAATAGTTTCAGCACCATAGCAGGCACATGGCTTGCATGGTGGTGGCTGGGCCATGTGGCCAGCAGTGGAAACATGGCAAGTGATTCCTCACACAGAACTTATATGAAATCAGCACTGCAAGATCCTGCAGAAATCTTTAAACTGATGGGATTTATTTGTAATGGTACTTACGAGCAGCAGGCTTTTTTCTTGGTCAGAGAAAGAAGAGAAAGTGAGGATATGTGGAAAAAGACAACATGGCCACATCAAGGTCAGTGAAGAGAAAGAGGGGGAGGAGGTGCTCTAATCATTGGAGTCAAGATTCCTCTGCAAGTCATGTGGAGGACTATAATAAAACAAGATATCTCCCTATAATCCATTAAGTCCATGAGGGGATGCAGAGAGCTGCTCACAACCTCTAGGAAAAGTCCTCATGCTGGAGTGGGTAGATACTAAAAAAAGCTGTAATCCAATGGAAGACCTAAACAGAGAGAAAGGGCCCTTGTTTCCAGAGGTAGAGGAAAGAGGTTCCTTGCTTCCAAATGAAATAAGCTTATCCTTAAAGGACTACACCTCATCAACTAGAGGCTCGCACCATGGCAGTTTTGGGAAGACTCTTGACCATGGGAGGGACTCATGTTACAGCAGGTTGGATGGGACTGCTACTCGTGCGTGAAATTGGACACTGGAGAAGTTAATGGAGAACTGTCTCCCGTGGGAGGGACCCCATGGCATAGCAGAAGTGAGACTCCTCTCCCTAAGCAAACTAAAGAAAAATTTTGACTGATGAACTGACCACACTCCCATGCCATCTTCCTTCCATGTCAGTGGGATGGAGAGAGGGTCTGGGGGGAGGAAAGTACTTTAAAGGCTTATTTTACTCCCCATTATATTCTTCTGACTCTGTTAATAATAAGTGTACTTTATACCTTTGAGTTTGAGCGTGTTTTGCCCTTAGAGTGTTTTCTCCTGATCCTATCTCAACTCGTGAGCCCTTTGTTCCAGTTTTCATAGGCACCTGGTGTGTTAACCAGTGTCAAACCATGACAAACTTCAACCTAATCAGCAGTAGTTTAGTCATAAGGATTTTGAAGAAGGTCTCTTCTGCAGGACTGCAATGAGGTCAATGCTAGTAAAGTGCTTATAGCATTGCATCTTTCCCCATCACTATTTGATATAAATTATGATAATTATTTGAGAACTAACAAGATCTTTACCTTGTGAATTGTAGATCTGGAAAGTGTCTCAGTAAGGATGCTTACCAATGTAAAAATTTTACAACAAAGGAATGGAGGAGTTTCAAACAGGCTATTAAGTCAAGCTATCTCATTCAGTTTTCCTGTACCACAACTGATATATGCAAGGACTTACGTGTTTTTACACTGAGATGTGCTGAAGGAGTTATCTTTCTGTTTTATTTGGAAGAAAATCTTGGCCTGTTCTGCTCTGGAGATTTCAGGAAGTAGCTATACCTCACATTCCTGCTAGTCAAGAGATTTATCAAATATTAGCACCTCCAACCAAAATCCCAAGAGTGGTTGAGTATTTGGGAGAATGTCAAAATAAGGGCTAGCTGTAGAGGAAAAAAATTACGATTTTACTCAGACCTAATGTTTATCACAACTTCCAAAAATAAGTTGACTCTTTTGAGTGAATGTAACTGACTTGTTGTACAAATGTATTACTTTAGTGTCTGCCTGAGAATTTGATGCCCATAAAGATATTAGAGCAATGCTGTTGAAGTCTTTGTCAGAATAGTAGTTGTCTAGTCACTTTACTGGACCAATTGCTAGGAGCAAGTAAATAAACTGAGAAAGAAATGTCTTTTTTTTCCTGTAGAGCCTGTGTTGTCTTTGTGCATAATCACTGAGTCTGGGTTAGTTGTTCCATATCAGCTTGCTAGCTGGGCAGCACAGTTGCTCCGAAATTGGCTGTTTTATTGACACACTGTTTCTTTACTCAAATATTCAGGGATTATCACGGTGTCAGTACCTTAGGTGGTTAATTAGCTGTCATCTACATCTACAGAAGCTGTAATCAGATCTTTGACTGCCCTGCAAAGTATTCTATTTAATTTCATACGAGCAGATATGAGATGATGGGTTTTGAACCCTTATTTGTCACTGTCATGTTTTGATCAATGGAGTTGAAAAACTCATGTTTTACTGCCTGTCTTCTGAAATAACTTACCAAGACAAAGGTTATATCTTGTGGCTGAAATATCTCAAGCCTTCAAAACAAGAGTGGAAATTTAAGGTGGGAGGGCAGTGGTTTGGTTAGAACTGGCTGTTCTTATATGGTCAAACTGTTGAGTAACTTTCTCTTGCTAAAGTGTAGCAAAGTCATCACCATTCTATTTCTTCTGGTTTCAGTGATACAGTTACTTTACAGTTGGAGTGGTTATGTTTTGTAAGTAGCTAAAGTAGAGATTTCAAATAATTTTCAAAGTTCTTTAACCAGGTGCTGTGTCTTTGGTTTACGTTTTAGGATTCAGGATCAAGAGACAGTTTCATAATGAAAATGTCTGTGTGAATTATACTGCTAAAAGTCTTTCTCTAAATTTTTTTACTACTCACAGCAGGTCCTTAGATACATAGATTTCCAAATGATATGACTTTTTTTTTTTGTACAGATGCCCTATACCTCTAGCAGTCAAGCTTTTTAATGAGTAATAACAGTAGTTTTATAACACTGCTTACATCTTCAACAGCAGTGAAAACAATGATCTCATTTATTTTAAAACAGTCTGTTCTGAATAAAAGACATGTAAACTGATTCTAAAGCTGTGTTTCCATTAATATGATGATCTTAAGAATAAGGAACATGAGGTTAAAAATAATTCCACTTTATAGCTTAGCAGTTTAATTTAACCAATGATATTGTCAATTTATATCTGCTCCCTATGCTAGATGAAATAAATTGAAATGTGCTTGTTAGAAATTGAAAGGAGTTAGGAGATCATACCTCAGCCTACTCATAGTAATCTTAGGCAATAGAAAATGATATATGGAGAGGGCAACCCTTATTCTGATACCGTACTTTTCAAAATAAATTTGTGTGCCATTGTATGACAGTATGATAGTGCTTACGCTATTGGTTCCATTACAGTACTTTTTAAACTGTTTGTCCATTGATTAAACCACTTTAAAAGCATTCTCTCCAGATGATTAGGTTATTTGTAAAAAATATCATTAACTTAATAAATAAGAGCACCTAAGTGCTCTTACATTGAGATTACCTCTCTGCAGTGGGGGTATTTACCGAATGTTTCTCCAGAAAAGCACTCCAGTGTGGACACAGATAATGTAACACAACTTTGCTTTGGTTTGTTAAAGAACTGCAAACACTCTTACTTTTAAGAAGGAGGTATTTCAGTCGAATAATTTCCACTTGCATAATGGTATGCTAGTAGTACTAGCCACACAGGTGCAAGGTACTACTTGTGTAGGACTAAAGATTTGTTTCTTGAAAAATCAGTCAATTAAAAAAACCCCAAAACTTACAAGCATAACTATCAGGTTTCTTTGCTCCACAGAAAAGTTGAGCTTTTATATTCCACTCCTTCTCCAGTAGTTTGGTGACTGTTTTTTTTCTCTTTGTGTCTGAACAGTTCCACAGGTTCCAAAAAAAGATTGAGTCATCCGCAGCCAAAAAATTTATTGAGGACTGTTAAATTTGCATGTCCATAGCAGGTATATAATGTCAGTTGACTAATGCCTAAGTATGTTCAAAAAAGGAGCTAATTTGCTGCTCTGAACTTAAAAAAACACATTTGTACTTAATGAAAAAATATTATTGGGAAAAAGGGAATTTAGCACTTTATATGGCTTTTTTAGAAATTGTATTTTTAAAAACATTAAGCATATTTTTCACATCAATATTACATTTTTATTTTAAGTTTCTGAAACTTTTGCAAATTTATTTTTTAAACCAGGAAATCAAAGTCTCATTCTACCTACACTGGTATGAAATGATACAGTTTTGATACCAGCCTGGGTGGTGAGAATAATTTTAATCTTATTTAATGGAAGTCTTCTACTTAAAATGCTTGCTTTCTAAACTCAGATAATACACTGCTTTCTTCTTTTTTTTTTACAGTATCCAAATTCCTAAATATATAATTAATTTTATTCATGTAAAGGATTAAGTAACTATAATTAACTATGTTTTTGTATTATTGAGTGTTGACAAAATTCTTAGTAAGATACAGCAGTGGTTGTGAGACCCTGTTTACCTCCAGTATTCTGTATGCTGTAAATAAACGGGATGAAAATATGTTTATTCAATCAAAACCAGCTTTAGTGTTAATTAAATGTTTATTTTGGGAGGATAAACGGATTAAATAAAATTAACATAGTTATCATGATTTATACCTGTGGAGGAAGGAAGAAGCAGGAGAGTGGCACCGGAATCTATGCATTTAACCCCCTTATCAGTATTGGGACCAATTACCTAAATGTCTGGTCTTGAGAAGGATGTAGCTTATTCCTAGCTTGAAGTTTATTAGCTCACTCACAGATTCATGTGTCAAAGATAAGTGTAAAAATTCACTCATAACAGTAGCAGATTGGCACAGATTTAACAACAGTAGTGTCTTTTATATTGCACAATGCTGTAATCTATTTGGGCATGTTTGAGATACATCAGCACACCACAGTAAGAGCCTTTGATAGTGTCCCAGGAGCCAAGGTGTGTGAAGAAGGCATTTAGTTTCATAGTCCTGAGAACAGGTTTCACAGGCTAAAAAGATACTTGCCAATCTTTTGTCAAGTTTAGAACTGGAATTCATGGCTGGGCTAATAAACCTAGTTTTGCCTGGATCTAAATTCTATTTTTCTAACTGAAACTGTATCAAATACTAAGCATTGCTTTTGAAAAAAATGTAGAAATGAAATACCGAAAAAGTGTTTTCGTGGAAAAATAGGGTTAGATTGCTTTGGATTGTTTTTGGTTTTTTTGCTTTCACCTCAATGTCCACACAAATAGAAATAAAATAATTCTGGATGTTCAATTGTTCTTGTGATCTTTGCAACTGAAATCACTGTAATAACCTAACAGACACATCTGGTTCCATAAAAAGAATTATGATCCTAGATGAATGTTAAGGAGTGGATCAGCTCCTTGAAAACAAAGTCTGTTTTCTTTCAAGTATTCTAATGACAAAAGAAGAAAGAAAAGATCTGCTTTCTCAGCACAACTGGTTCTAAAATTCTTTTCAACATTTTCTGTGTTGTAAATGGGTCTTTAAGAAGTTATTAATATATCTTATGTTTTATAAAACAACTGATGATTGCTAAAGGAGAAAAATGACACATTCACCTTTGAATACAGCAATTGATTCAGTTTATAGTCTCTGCTTTAGTTAATTAAACACCAAGGACCAGATATTGATACAAGGTTGTATAATGTCTTATTCATTAACTACTCTGTTAAAAAGAATAAGATTGTTTGAAAGTGAAGCCATACATACTCTTGCTGAGGGTGGTACAGTCTGGCCTGAAGGAAAGTTTTTTTACCTCTAGCTCAACAGTATTTAAGTGTTAATTGTTAATTCTGCAAATTCATGTCTTAATTTGTGAGGGTAGCTTATTTCATGAATAAGAATGACTGGTGTTACCTTAATTTTAAGTAGTCTTTCTTTTTAAAATATGGAACATATAAAATACTTTTGTCTCCAGATAATGAAGAAAAGTCTTCTTCAGAAAGATTTCAGAAAAAAAGATTTTTGTTTTTCCTTTTTTTTTTAGAATAGAAAAGTGTCTTAAGGACCTGCAATCAGACGTAAATGAAATATGTACTGATGAAGTACTACAAAGCACAACTGACTGCATTCAGTGGCTAAACAACTGCAATTTTAGTTCTCTCAGACCTTCTTCTACTGACCATGGAGAGCTGCTGGAGTTCCTTAAGACCCTGGTAAAAATTGTTTATTAAAGACTTTAATGTTGAAAAGATGGTTATATGATTTAAGGTGGGAGAATGGGTAGATGAGTTCAATTAGTTTTCTCGTTTCGGTCTTTACTGTTGTGAGGATAGTTCATAAATTCATGTCTCCAGCAGGGTGTTATGTTTCCTTTTGATCATGCCTTAAATAGACAAACTTGGAACAAAATCTTTTCACAGATGCTACCATATGTTCAGCACTGCTTGGATTGTTTAATAAAACACATGTTGGTAAAAAAACATTGGAAGTTACTGTCTACAGTGAGGCTGTTAATGTTACTGCATGTTCTTCATTTGTATCAGTATGAATTCAACTCATCTAATATTTGTTATTGTCCTTTATGCATTATTTAAGCATAAACCTCCTGCTTGCTATGAGTCCAGAGGGGTAGGTGGTAGATGCCCCATCCCTGGAAATGTTCAAGGCCAAGTTGTACTGAGCTCTGAGTAGCTTCATCTGGTTGAAAATGTCTCTGCTCATAGTAAGAGGATTGTACTGAATGAGCTTTAATAAAAATCCCTTCCAATCCAAGTGATGCTATGATTTTACACTTCCCAATGAGAAATGTGGGAGCCACATTAATTGTTCTACCAAGTTATACAACTAGATGCAGTCAGAAATCAAATTTCACTTCAATGAAAAATACCATCCTTTCAGAGAGTATTTTTATCCAAAACTTTTATTAAAAATTTACATTTGAATATATGTGTGGAAATGGAATTCTGAAAAATTGGCAAGATGAATGAAGGTTTATCCCTCAGTAAATTATGATCTTCCAGTTTATATGTAAACTATGTATGTGAGGTCAACACAAAGAAACAATATCCAGTGACTATTCTTTGTCATTTCTGTGCCATGGTTTAGTTGTAGACAAAGAACAACTTTAGGCTAAATCACCTGTAATGGAAATGGACAGCTGTGGAGAAGTAGAGTGTTTTCTCTGGTCGGAGCATAAGCTTCATAAAATCAGTTCTTGGATTTTTTAGCTCTTTGAACTCTTGTTACTGTTTCAGTCACCACTGATTCCACTGGATACTGATCTGTGTCAAATAAAGGAGTAACTTCTAGAGATACCAAGTCTTTAATGTTCATTTGGTGAAGAGTGATTTTTTTCTCTTCTGACAAAGATGATCAGTATGAATGTTGCTGTTAATAATCATCCCATTCAACGGTGTCAGAGACTGCTACATGTCATACTTGATCTAGATGAAATGAGAGAATCCCAGAAAAAGCTGACTGTGAAGTTCTTGTTTTCAGGAGTCTTGTTACTTCTCTTAGTCCGCTTAGATCCGTACTTAATTCCTTCAGAAGGTGGCATGGCATTGATGACTTATTTGTGTCCATTCCCTGCTTGCTTTCTTCTCCAAGGTCTATTCAAGCCATATGCCTGAACACCAGATGGCGGCATTTGTTTGGAAAACACTAAAATGTCCCCAACTTGCACAAAATGTGCTTTCTAGTTCTCCAGCTTTGCAGGAGTTTACTAACTGCATGACAGTCTTGCTGTGAGCTGTAGTATCCAGTTAAGCCCTGAGAATGGCTCTGTGGCAGGCTGCTAAACAGACAGCAAACTGAGAAGCCTGAAAGTCTCAATTCCGCAGAGTTTATCATGAAAACATTTTTGGAGCTCAGCAATTTTTACATCACTATTTCCAGGCTTATGGCTTCTTAGATAATCCAACCTGCTGTGTAGGTGGGATTACAGATGAAAAGTGTATCTGTACTGTCTGTCTGTATCTGTAGTACTGACTGTACTACAGTCTGTCTGTAAGAAGTTATATTCGCAGTAGATAATCTTCAGTTCCATAAACAGGTCTGCAGTAAAGTATTTTCAATAATATTCAGCATTAATGAGATTATTATGATCTGATCTTTCTTAAATATATATCTCTATCCATTGAACTAATTAAATAATTTCTTCTTGCATGCATTTTAATTAAGTATATAGAATTAATATTCAGTAACAGGAACCTTCTTTCTACTTCAGGACAATATCCCTATTCATTGTTATCCTTTATTATGTGTGTTTATTTTGTTAGGAATTTTGTTTATCTTTTAAGCTGCTGGGACAATTAAAAAACAGTACAAAGTTCTTCTTGGGCTTTGCCTGGGGTGCTGTATTTAGGTTTATTATTATTATCATGCATTTTTAAATTATTATGAAAATATCAATAATTTCTTCATGAAACTTGAAAATGTTAATTATGTGAAATTTTGTCACTCTGTGTTACTGTCTTGTAAATCAATATTTAAAAGCTGAATATGTGCACTAACACATTGTCATTAAATTCTGTTCCTGCTAAAATACTGGCAAATTCTTTTTTAACCAAACTTTCACCTTACTGTAGTTATTTATTGATATGGTAGGTAGTTGTCCATACTAGGCAGTAATCCAGTTGGTAAACTGCAGCTGGTTTTCTGTGTGTTATTATTGTCACTAAACTTCTGTGCTCAAAAGGGAGTTTTTTATGCTTCTCCAAAATCTTTGGATACTAATTTGGATCTTTCGAGTAGTGTTGGCATCATCTTTTGCAATATTTTTATAGTTAATTTTTAAATTAAAATGCCTATATCAATATAGGCAATGTATGAAGATACTTGACACTTTTCAGAGCTTCAAAGTTCACTTCAGGTACTCTTTCTGAGTATCACTAAGTCTAAAATGGTATCTGCAAGCTCCTATTTTTTATGCTGTAGTTTAAATTGCAAAGGGCTTTTAACAATCCTCAGATATATAAAAATACTTCTGCTTTGCCTTTCAAAGCAGCAGTAGGGATTTGTTTGGAAGATCATTTGGATTTACCACTGAAGGCATCAGGTGCATGCACTGTTTTGACCGCTTTTCTTGCTTTGTAGATTTCAGAATGTAGTATTTGAGCATGATTCATTAAATATACCCCCAACATTTAAAGTCCAGAAGTCTACTTGTCAAGAGATGACCTTTCAGCATGGTGATTAGTAATCAGGGTTTCAGTTTACACTTTGAAACACATTTTTCTTTGGGGCCACTCAACTTTATAGGATAGTTCAGCAGATAATAAAAGAAAATCAGATAAGTATTATGTATATGCATTTTAATGTGTATGATTTAAGATTTGAACCAGTTGCAGATATTTCTATTACATGCATATGCTTTTGTAGGGTGATATTTAAATGATAATTTCCTTCATTATTCTGTCTTCCACATCTTTCCTGCTTGTAAGATGAATTAATAAGAATTATTTTGAAATAAAGATCTAAAATGGAAGAAAAATAGGTAGTATGTTATTTTTAACACTTTCTTTATTAGAGGAAATTATGCTCCCAGTCTGTTATTCAGAATTAGGTACTGTAGTGAAAGTGCTGGATTTTTTTTTTAATGTTTGTCAAGAAACTTTGGTCAGAGTAGAGGGCAACAGAAAGGTTAAACCTTCTAAGGTATGTAACAGGTTGGAAACATTCAGAACAAAGAACAGGAGTTCTAAGTAAATTTTTTTTTTGTGACTCTAAAGCATAATTATTTGTAGATAAAAGCTTGCTACAGGGGAAAAAAATAATATTAGGAATTAAGAAATGGTTATATTTATGCAATACCATACTCAAACTTGAATAATTTACCTCTCTTTCAAAATGGGAACAGAAATAAAATGAATAATTTCTTCAAATACTGTAAGTTAAATAAATCAGCAATGCTGAAGGAGGAAGGGCAGCAGTGGTTTCCTTACCAGCCTTGCTTTATAGGATGGAGTATGACTTGGAGACTGTGCTGGTTTCAAATGTCTAGTATAGGGCTGTATTTTGGGTTTGTGATAAACACAGAGTTGATAATACAAAGATTTCTATTATTATTGAGCAGGGCTTCCATAGAACTTTTCTGCTGTTCATACTGCCACGCTGGTGAGAAAGTTAGAGGTGCATGGGAGGGTGGGAGGAGACACAGCCAGGACAGGTGACCCAAATTGAACAAAGGGATAGTCCAGGCCATGTGGCAGGCATCAGGCTCAATGTATAAAGTATGGGGAAGAAAGAAAACGGGTACGTCTGGAGTGATGACCTATATTTTTCCAAGTAACAGTAAAGCATGATGGGGCCGTGCTCTACTGGAGGTGGTTAAACACCTGCCTGCCACTAGAAGCAGTTAATTAATTCCTTGTTTTGCTTTGCTTGTGTGCATGGCTTTTACTTTCCCTATTAAACTGTCTGTCTCCCAGCCCACGAGTTTTATGGCCTTTAGCCTTCCAATTCTCTCCGCAGTCCTGCTGGTAAAAGAGTGAGCTAGTGGCTGCCTGGGGCATGGTTGCTGGCTGGGATGAAACTGACAGAGGCAAGATAAAGGACATGACTGGAGTGAACCCCCCTGAGGTGGTTTGCCACAATGCTTTTCTCTGTTGGAGAGAAGCAATGGGACATGAAAGAGCAAGTGAGAGGGCTTCTAGATTCTCATCCACTTAAGGCTTTCCTACTGAAACTAAGTAAACTGATGAAAAAACTAATGAAACTGAAACTAAGTTTCCTATTGAAACTAACCTACTGAACCAATTCCACTTAGTTGTCTTGTGATGCTAGTATTGATCTGTGATAGGAGGAGCTGCCCTTTGCTGCATGACCTCTTGAACCTGAAGCAGCTCTAAGGTCAGAGATCCTAGCCCTGGACTGAGAGGGCTCTTCAGAATTAAATGAGGAAGGAACAGCAGCCATGTGGTTTCACTTGCTTTCTTAACTGACTGCCTTCTCCAACCCATACAGCACAGATATACATCTGTGTATATCTATGGAGGTCACTAATATATCAGTCCGCATCTTGGTTTGATGGGATACATAGCTTGTTATTCTTCTGTCCTGTGTAATCTAAGGCTCTTTAATTCTTAACAAGTTTTCAATTTTAGTTCTTTGAGGGAGTCCTGGGAAGACTTTTTTATCCAAAGAATGGTCTTTTTGATGATTGCCTGCTGAGACATAGAAAGTGACCATTTTATAAATTCCTTGCTTGGTTTTATGAGAAAACCTGTCATTATCTGTGTAAATCTTAAGTAACTTTTTTCATACAGTTTCCTATAAAAGATTCTGTGACAACAGGCTGCCAGGGGTTTCTTTTGAACTGTGTTCTAGAATTGATTGAGAAGAGGTTGGGGATATAAGAAAGACAAGAAGATGAATGTGTGAGTTTTTGACTGAGCTAGACAAGAAAACTAATTTGCATATAAATCCTCTTTTCCACAGGTTTTATAATTTCTGTTTCTCACATATCTTATTTGCTGTTAAGATAATTAATATTGAAAACACAGTTTTTACTCTAGTATGAAGCTGTTCATTTAAAGAACGAGAACTAACAAAACTTTCTAAAACATTGTCTGATTTACCTTTGCTAGCAAAGCTTGCTGAAGAATGAGAAAAATCAAGAAGAAATGGTACTTCAGTTCCTTCTGGATCTCTCTAGTCAGTGTGGTGTCTCATTTCCATGTACTGCAAGCGGGACATCTTTTGAGTTAACATCTTCCCTTCATACCGTTCAGGATGATTCAGCTGTGGATGTAAAATCTCTTTGGGATGATGTGAGATTGCATCTTCGACAATTTTTAGTAAATGGACTACAAAGTCAAGAAGAAACAAACAGGAATGCTTTACAACAAATGGAGTTTAAAACTCAGTGTGTACAGCAGCTTTTGTTTCTTTATCCCCAATCGGAAGTCTTAATGAAGTATCAAAATATGCAGAATAAACTGGTTAGTGATCTTCTACAGAACTGTATTTTGTCTAGTTCTGGTGAAACAAATTTTGATAAGGTGGTTAATGGTTACCAAAGTTCTATACCCAGATTGTGCACAATGATAAAAGAGGATTTGTATATATTAAGTGGAACTATTGGTCCATCTTCGTCATTAAAGTTTATTAATGAAACTTACCTGGATACCATCACTGAAGAAATGACAGTTCTTCTTGAAAGACTTTGTGAGCTGCAGTTCAAAGAAAATGCTCTACACATAGTTAAAGCAAACAAGATTTCAAAGAAGCATAGAGGAACAGTTCACACTGTGGGTTAGTAGTCTTATTTTATGTTCTTTGTAGTTAGATATTATTTTAATTATGCTACTTTTTATATATATACACTTGATTATTTTCTGTGAAGAGAGAGACCCAAAATTAGTAATTACAACTTCATGTTTTAAACATATTACTGCAGTTGAATTCTAGACTGTGTCAGGATTGTGGTGCAAAAGTAAGAGAGAGTAACTCATGTAATTTAACAAGACTCTTATAATCCACTGGATAACAGTCATGTCATAGTAATTTTTTTTCAGCCTGTTTTATTGCAGCTGATGAAGTATGTATATACTAGAATAAGCACTATTTAATTATAATTTATTATAATTTAATGATACAAATAATACAATATATAACTATAATAATATAGTTATATAATATATAATAATATTAATAATAACATAACTATTATAAGTTCTTATTATACTCATACTTCTTATACTCTGTAAATATATAAGAATAATATAAAAACTATTTATTTATTTATTTAATTAGATTTAAATAAACATAAACTCTTCAGTCTTCTACTATTTTTTTTTTTCATTTTCAGATATTTAAAGGAGATTATAGGAAAGACTGTACAGTAGTGTGTCCATGAAACAGCTACTGATTCACACATCAGAGCTGTCCCAAAAGATTTCTCTGCAGATTCTAATTCTCAGACTAAGAGGCAAACAAAAAACCCATTTACACTTTCTAGTTTTGTGAAAGTTAAGTTAGAGTTAATACCGCCTGGTCATTTTTTTTTTGTTCCAAGAAATGTCAAGTGGGAAAGGAATCTGTTATTGATGTAGTGTTTCTGTATTTTCTTTTTGCAGTTTTTAAGTCTTGACATGCTAATTTCCAAAGGGAAGAACCAGTGCTTTGGAAAAAATTATACAGAATAAAAACTTCCATAACATAATTGCACAATTGTATGTAATTGCTTTTTCAAAGCAGTGTTTTGAGCATATCTGTTCAGAAGCTGTTTGTTTAAAACATAGTTTTCCATAAAGTGATTTGCAGACAGAAAATATTAAAAGTTTAGGATCATTTGAAAAACATAGAAATAGGAGATCTTTGAATTGTGCAGCATAGTGAAAGAATGAGTGAGGTGATTATTTGTCAGATTTATACAGAAGAAAATTACACACTTCTGAATTTTAAAGTCAGCATATGTGTTAGTGTAAGTGAGCTAAAAATTCCAGTGGAAGAAATGCAAATATAATTTTTCAACAGGAACTGAAATGTGGAGGAATATTGGAACATGTGAAAGACAAGGAAGACATGCAGACAAATAAGTTGAAAGGACGAGAAGTTCAGTGTATATACTAGTGGGATACAGTGTTGGTGGGAAACAATGAAAAGAAGTAGTGTCACAGTACTGTTGAGATATGAAATAACAAGGAATGTGATTTTGAATTAAATAGTGAGATGTGAGTCAGTGAAAGGATTCACTGAGATAAAAAATTACCTGTAGTGAAGAAGCTTGTAATTTAATTTTTCTTTCAGTCTCAGAACAGCTCATGAAGATGTGGAAGTTATCTCCATTTTATGTGGAGGTACTAAAATATAGTTTAAAAGTGATCACAAAAAAATCTGAATTTCTCTCTGAAAAATCATACTTAACTCTGTATTGCAAGACAGAAGAAAACAGTTATTCAATCTATTAATGCAGTACATCCTCTGCTTAATTTTTTTGATACAGGATGTGACTTTGCGTGTTTTTGTGCCAGTACATCTATCAGTACAGATTTCCAGTGCATATTTCTCTTGTATAGTCAAAAATGCAGAGGGAGGTAAAAACAACCAAAGTAAGTCTTAGAACTTACTTGCAACTTTAAAAAATTTTCCACAATTAATTAAAATATAATTTTCTATTTCATAAATGTAAGACCAAATTTTAATTTTTATTGAAAATTCATTAAATGTTGAATTCCAGATGCAGCAGCATAAAATGTGTTTGGAATTTCCGTTCATTTATATAATTTAATTCTCAGGATTACTTTCTTCACAGGGGTTGTCATAGCTGTTTTTTCATGTTATTCTACTTCAGGAAGTTAGTATGGGAAGTAGGTATTGATTTGCCTACTGGTTCTCTACTGTTCCTACTAGTTTTCTGCAGAAAATGGCCCTTACAGATTTCAGGCAGGAAAACCATATGGCGCCAATAGTGAAATCAGAAATCAGAAGGCTAAAACAAAATATGAGATCAGAGTTATGAAGTTTTGAATGTGATTTTATTTTTTTTTTTTTTCCATTTTCTGGACATGTCATAGCCTCTAATTTGGTATTATTCATCAACTCAAGCAAAAATTATCCTTGTATTATTACTAAAACAGCTATTACTGAGTAACTTATTTGTATATGAGTTTGTATGTGAAGAGCCTCTTTTAGAAAGAGATTTCTCTCCTACAAATGCATGAATATACTATATTTGTACCACACTAAGTTATATAAAGACATTTTTTTCCTTTAGGATTAAAATGTTCACAAGGCAATTCATAGTGAAATAACTGTTTGGGAAATATTCTAAGAGGGCTGTAATGGTGGAAAAGTTCTTCATGTCAAGTGACTTTTCCTACTTAGAGGTGTTAAATTCTGGTACTTTGTTGCCCTCCCACAAATTAGAGTGGAAATTTAATTTTTACCTTGATTTAATAGATTACCTTGGCAATGATACCCAGTTTGCCAAGTATCAAAAAAACCTTGTGCATAAATATGGAGGGAAGGACAGAAAGAAAAGGTTTTTTTCTTAGCTGAAAGACAGATGTGTTTCTTATTTTTTGATGTATGTTGCCTCTGCCCTCTGGGAGCCTTCAAACTAGCACATTTCAGAATATCAAAATAATTTAATCTAGGGCATTCAATTGGGACTGTTATCCCGGAGGTGATAGAAGGATTTGTGTTTGCTTAGTCCATCCTCAGGGTAATGTGGTTTTTAGTTGATGTTTGTTGTGGGGTTTTTTTATAAGAACTGTGGTAATTGATCCTACTATACAGCATAGGAAAAAAAATAACAGAAAATAATAAAGGAGTGCTCAGAAAACTTTCTGTAGACAACCTATTTCTTTTGGTAAAATAGAAATAGTCTAAAACAGGCTTTAACAGAGTTATCTTTAAAATACTCCATATGTAATAATCTCCTTGTGAAGTAAGGAATTAACATTTTTCTTTTCATTCTGTATTAAAGCAGTTATTTGTGAAGTAATATAAAAAGATTGTTTCCATTTTTCAGTACCTAGTAACTGTGTGGCTTGACAGAGAAGCTGTCAAAATGGCATGTGAAAAGAAGCAAATTTTTGGAACTCAGCATCTTCAGTTGCCAGCTCTAGTGGAGGCAGGTGGTTTTATGTTACTACTTGATCCTCTTACCTGTTAGATCTTGTGCCTCTTACTACCTTTAACAGTGAAGGATTAAGCCTATAGTATTTGGGGTCTTATTGTAGGAGGTTTATATATGGCATGAATTATAATTTCTCTGTGTACTTTCAGAACAAAATCAGTGTTTCCAGCTTGCTAGAATGATATGCAAGGAATATTTCCCAACACACTACTTCAGGTTTTTTTGGTTATTAATGGGATTCTGTTGTTTCAGACTTTCTATCATATTAATAATTTGCATCTTTCAAAAGTTTATGTAGTGTTGTGGTATTTAAAAGTATAAGAAAAATATCTGTATGAAAAGTATCCATACTTAGCATGGAAAGAATCGCAGCTGGTTTTTAGGTTGTCTCATGATTTTTTGCTTTGATTTCCAGTGCGGTATTTCTCAGAAATTATTTGTTCTATATCTGTCTGTGTATTGTAGTTTTACCTTTTACACCTTTTTTGTGTTCCTTTGTTTTGCAAAAATGTTAAGCTAGTTTAATCAGGCATGATTAACCCATATTAATAATAATAATTTGTTATCTGTTAGATAAAGAAACAGCTACTCTTACAGGTGATAAGACATCTGCCAAGGAAACTTAAACCTCATTGAATTATGAACAGTTTATGTGTTAGTGGAAGGTTTTCTTTGGCTTTATTTATATAGTTTTTGTAAATAAACAGAGTAAAAATACTTGTGTAGACTAATCTGCTGGTTTTTTAAATTTTCTGTGGCTAAAATGAAACAGAGATCAGAGTTTAAATTTTATTTTTTTCTGATATATTAAAATTGATTTGCTTAATATTTTTAAATGTCACAAACTTTCCAGAGACTCTTAAACATTTAAAATCATAACTGAACTCTGTTTTTAAAATCTGAGGCAATAGATACTGTGTTTCTAAATATCAGTAGTTCATTATTTTTAAGAAAAATATTATTGCAGAATGGAGGTAAACTAAAATGATGCTGATTTGACTAAGCACATTTTTACCTATAAAATAATTAAAATACCTTCAGAGATGTACTTTGATATTAATGTATTACACTTTTATTCCAGTATATATCCTTTTAGTTAAATGTCCAGCAGGCTTTGTTTCTCTTCTCTTTCTTCAGATTATAACCAACATCCATTCTATTATAAAGATATATTTAAATGAAAATTGTGATTTAAATTCTATTTTAAATCTATTATCTTTAAATGTTTATGCATTTCTACAGAATATTGTGTTTGTGGAACACCTAAAATTAATATTGCATATAGATAATCTTGAATAGAAGGATTTAGTACCATTTATACAAGCCGCATTTGTGCAGTGGAGTTGGGAGCAAGAACAGAAACAAGCTCTGGAGTAACTTGTTGAAGTGAAGACAACTTTGGGATGTTAAATTAAAGTACTTTGTAAGAAAAATCTATTTTCATCTTACTTATACTTACATATTCCCAGCAATTTCCTGAGGAGCTAACTTGAGATACAAGTTTTGGGTTTTGCACATTTAACTTAAATTTGACTTCTCTACTGTGTTTAAGTGCATATGGTTTTATTCCCCCTAGTTTATAATTTCCTCTTTTTGAAATTAAGGGCTTTGGTTTCAGACTTGCTTTTATCCTTCTGTATAATTTACACTTGCTTGGTTTGAAGTCTCAATACCCACCATTATGACCTACAACCAATCTTCTATGTTTTTGTCTTTTCTATCAAAAATATACCTAAAATAGTATTAATACTTGTGGGTTTAGTGACTACATGATTAAAAATACCCCAGCTATTCACATCTGGGAATACTTTCGGCTCAATAACCTGAGTGTAATTCATCTCCCATTTAAATGTGGAAATTAAAGAGTTCCAAATTTGGATTAATGCAATTAATATTTACATCTTTGCAATTTGTTTTTATTTTTCTGTACAGATAACAGTTTATTGCAGATAATTTACAATATTTGTGCTTGTAAAACAGTTGGTTTTCCAGCATGTTTCCTTGCATAGTCCACTTTCTGGTTTTTTACAAGTATGAAAGAGGATGAAAGAGGAACGTGCTTTAGTCACTTGACTTGCTACTGTTCAGTCCTGAAAGTCCTTCTGCATCTTTCTAAAGTGCTGGGAAGACATGCAATACAAAGTAGTCCATATGGATTACAGATGATAATATCCAGTATGACATCCTGCTTCTTCAAGGATTCAAAATTCTATTGTACAAATCCTTGGACCGGTACAAGCAAGCTTTCCATTAAATGTGTTATATGTTCCTAAGGGCCAAATGTTTAGAATTACAAAGTTTTAGAATTTAATTATGGAAGTTGTTTGAAGATTACTTTTTCCATAAATTTAAACTCTAGGGTATTTGAAGACCCATATAATTACTGTAGTGACCTTTAGACATTATAAAGATAACAATAAAGAGGTAGCTCCATCCTCCTTGCTTCCTTACGTGTCCCTCTTTTTGTTTCTTCTTACTGCAGGAAACCCGCAATAACCTGCTTGTCCCCTCCTGTGGACGTGCTGGTTTTGTTTCTGTTTGTCCATGACCAGCAGCTTCTTTATGTACTTCCATTATATTGCTGCCTGCTTGGCATTTCCTTCTGTCTTATATTTCTGATCTCTCTGTCCCCTTACAGAGTGCCTAGCAACATAACTTCCGTAGGAACACAGCTTTAGGAACCTATTTAAAACAAGGTACAAAAAGAATGGTACCTGTATTGCCACTACTGACCCCTTGAGCTTCTCTGCACATATATTCACAGAACTGTAAGGTGGAAGGGACCTGAAAGATCATCTACTTCCGACTCCTGTGTCATGGGCAGGAACACCTTCTAAATCAGGCTGCTCAAAGTATCATCCAACCTGCCCTTGAACACTTCAGGGGATGGGACATCCACAACTTCTCTGGGCAGCCTATGCCAGTGCCTCAGCACCCTCCTAATCAAGAATTTCATACTAACATCTAATCTAAAGCTACCCTCTTTCAATCTGAAGCCATTTTGCCTTGTCCTATCACTCCTTCCCCTAGTCTCCATTGCTCCTGTACCCCCTTTAGGTACTGGAGAGGGCTCTGATGTCTCCCTGGAGCCTTTTCCGTGCTGAACAACCTCAACACTCTCCGTCTGTCTTCAAATACCGTGAGATATGGAACAATCTTCTCCCTACCTTACACAGGTGAAGTAAAAAACCATGTGGTTTCCATCCATGAAAGACAGGGAAGTAATAGGTATCAAGTAAAACTATAGCACTTCTTTCTTACGCATACATAACTATCACAGAATATATGATGATAGCATGACAACAGCAAAAATGTTACTACACAACGATTGAGTAAAAATGCAGACACAATCATTAGTTGTTTTGCTTTCTATATACCAGAGATTGATAATTTTTTATTGTGAACCAGTCAACATTAAGATATGCAATAGGTTTTTCACCTCTTTAAAATAATGGAACAAATAGTGTTGATGAAATTTACAAATACCAAGTTGAAATTGAAAACCAGTGGATATACAGATATGATACAGATTTTTGCAGTTTTCTGTCTTCCTTGGAAAACCTATAAAACTTTGACAGGCATAACAAGATCCCATTACTCAGGGGAAACAAAATAAATATCCATAAATTTAATATAGGAATTAATATGTTTTATAGCTTCTTTGTCACATATTACTTATTTCTTATCCTTGCAAGTATTGTGTTTGATTTCTTCAGCACAACTATATTAAATGAAAATATGAATAGTAATGAGGAGAAAATAAAACCACCTGTTTGAACGTGTGGAGTTAAGTTTTAATAAAATGGAAGTACACTCTTAAAGGCCATATGAACATAATATCCATAAGACCACAAATGTGTTTCTATTGCGAGAATGACATTTTCATAAAGATTACAAAAGCATTAAGCTTGTTACTTTTTAAGTGTATGGTAGGGTGAAAGATAACAGTATTTAAGTTACTGAAATGTCAGGTGAACATTCAGTTGCAAAGTGGGTAGTGGGTAGTGTGCCTACTACCAGAGAAGACCTTCTTCTTTTAGAGTAGTTGCTAGAAATTGCTTATTAAGCCCAGATTATGAAGATGGGCAGTGAAATCTCCTTACTTTGCCATATTGAAAATATGCCTATTACAGAATTCTATTATCTTGTTATTTACATATTAATTTCTTTTTTCAAATTATTTCTATTTTAAACATTAAATTATTGATGATATCTTGGTTTGTATTTTTTAAGACTGTTGTGTCCTAATGAAGTTCTTCCACTTCATCTTTTTAAACCTGAATTCAAATCTATTTTCACAATTCTGCAGAGCTTGAAAAGTACATGGTTTCATTCTTGGTAGTATTTTTTTTCAAAATGCTTTCGCAATTAACAGACATCAGCTAATTACTTTCCTTTGTGTTGTCACAACATACCTGCATTTTCTTCCTCAGAATGAAGAGAACATTTAACCCACTGTGCTCTAATCATTGCACTCTCCTCCCAAGTGGGAGGAAAACTGATTTGCTCTATAGTCTGATATTTTGTGAATGTTCAGAAGTCAATTTGACATTTATAGACTGTAGTTTTCTCTTTAATAATAAAGTGACAAAATCTGAGGGACAATTACAGTGAAGGTCTCTCTGACTTCAGAATAGGGGCTTGCATGAAGAAAACTGTGCAGGACTGTGGCAGATTAAAGAACACTTCAAAAATGTCTTTAAAATAATGATCCTGTAGAATTGATTCAAAGACAGTTGTTACAGGAGTCTTTTCAATATATGCATCTACCATCATTAATCACAAGTTAATAAGATGGTCTTAACTGATTTTTGTCAAGACAGTGAACCTTCTGTCCTAAAAATTATGCAGTAAAACATCAAAATTATTTTAGTCACAATAGTTTGTTTTGGAAAATAATATAGGTGGTTAAATTAGCAGGGAGTGGTATGCCCACAAGATGGTTGTAGGATGCTAAATTAGAATGTTTATGTCCTTTTCACTGAGGCTTAGTCTTACAATTTTTAAAAACCTCTCTATCTTCAATCAATATCAAATTTGATCTCTATCTTCAATGTATCTACTGAGGTTTTGAAAGACAGAGCTTTCACAGTCATTTTATGGGACTTTTCACTACATTTACTGAGCAGAGCAAGGCCATGGATATATTCTGGTCTATCTGACCTAAAGAGAATAAAAGTAGTTAAAACCCAGTCCAAGTTCTTAATTAGAAATCTAGCACATAGTGCCCATTAATATTGTGGACTGTCTGAAATTAGATCAATTACTGGTCTCAGGTTTTCCAGAAGAATTTACTTTGCCTTAGTAGATTCACACACTGATCATCCTCTGGCTACGAAACAGATCTTTGTACTTTAGCACAAGGGACAGTGTACTTATTTTCTGTGCATGTGCTGGGAAATTCCAGCAATTTCTGTAACACAGAAATTACATCTTCTGTTACGCCCCGTATTGTCAGCTCACGCATGAAGAAGTGCTGGTGTAATCTCAGCTCAGTGAGTGGGAACTTGTATCTTTACTCACACATGATTAATCATTCTTTTGTATATTAGTCTTTCTACAAAATATTTGTTTAAAAATTATTAATTTTGAAACATTTCTCTTGAAGTTTTTAAATATCAGCGTCAGCCCTCTTTTCTGTCTGCCTATATTTATTTTTGACGCTTATATTCCTTGGAAAAGTAATCATGAGAACTCTGTGGTGACTTTGCTAAACTAGAATTTTGAAATACAAAGGCATGGGAAGCAAAAATAAGAGTATTGGCTCCAGCTGTATCTTTTTATCTTATTTGAACAAATTAGAACTGGCTTTCTTATATCTTGGACTATGAGAAGTGGAAGTGACAGAGGTACATAAATCTATTTTTAAGGAAATATGTAGTATCTAATATCACACATAATCCTTCCCACAGAAAGGAATGATCTACACATTGTTGAAATTACTGATTGGTTGAAGGTTCCTAACAATCTAAATTGAGTAGAGTAGTTCTGATGTAATGAACCAATCTGTGAGAGACCCAGCCTCTGTGAATGCATTGAAATTCAGCTGGCAGACATTTTTGCTTTTGCAGGCATTAAAGAAATGTAAGCCAGATTAAAATAAATATGTTGATTACTTGTTTTCATATACACATTAGAACTGTCTTTTATCAGCCAAGTGTTATAAAATGGTTTGCAGGGAAACACATGCAAGTCCTATCAAAGTTAGAATTCATGAGGTTTGACAGACCTGGCAGTCCTTAATTTCTTTCAGTAATGACTGAGGAACATCAACTTTTCGAGTTCTTCAAGGACTCCAATTTCACTGTAGGTGCTATTTGCAGTTATTTTCAGCAGGCTTTCTTAGTTTTTATGCTCTTAAATCATTCTACTTTGGTGTTTTCTGTGTGTGAGTGTGAAGACTTCATAGAATGTGATAACTCCCTCAGCCCACAGTGTAGGCAAGAAAAATAAAAAAATATGTCTGGAATCAGTTTATGTCATTCGCAAGGCCAAAATATTGTTTCAGATCTCTGAGAAATATTACTAAAAGCATCATTTTGTCATAGGATAATTCTTGCAGTTTTCAAAAAGAAGTTATTAATTGTGGAATAGCACCTGAAAACCCACTCTTAACTGCAGCTATTATCTATCTACACGTTTTAATGTCATTTTAGTTGAAGGAATGTTTAGAAAATGTCTGCTGTTTGAATATTTTGGTAATTATTAAAAAAATTTTGGATGTTAAATTCCTTAAATGGACCAGTCAGTTAATTAGTTCTAATTCAGGAACTAAGTAATTCATTTACATTTGAATTGTTTTGTGTCACTGTCTATCAGGAATTGAAGTGTATGATACGAACATCTTGTAATTTATTAGAGGCTATGCATGCTTTTGAGAATTAAGGAGGAGGTTGAGTCTGGTTTCAGAGCAAACTGACATAGGTATCTGTGCATAAAGTAATTTTCTTGAACATGACTACAAAGCACTTCATCCTCAGAGTGCATCTGGAAGTCTCTTTAGTTCCTCAGGGTAGTAAAGGAGATGTACGCTGTCAAGGGGTCAGATTTGTGAGATCATTTGTTTAAGATGACAACATAAATTTGTAGTCAGAGTGTGCTTTATCTTCTTGTTCTCCATCCTATGTTTCCAGCATTGGTCTATCCTTTTGTTTATCAGATGGTCAGTAAACACAATTTACAATTAAATATTTCATATTGGCGGTCATACCCATGCAATGTTGACAAAGGACTTGAGCATTTGGTTGCAAACATCTAGCAACCTGACATGGAGTCAACCTTCACTATGAGGTCAAAACTGATCTCATTTTACTGGGAAGACATTATGGAGCAGATTTAAATAAATTTTAATCAATAAAATAATTAAATTTAAAAAAATTAAAATTAATCAATTTAAATTTTAATCAGTTGCATGTGTAGCGAATCCTTTCAAAAAATTAGTTTAGTTTTCACTGAGGTTGTTTAATAGCTGGCAGTGACAGCGCTGTGACAGACACTCTCCATAAATATATGCAAATTTATGCATGCTTATCATGTTTATACATAAGTTGAGATCCCTTACTTCACTGCATTTTTTTGCCACATGCACAGTATGAATGTATAGTATAAGCATTTATGAAGGTCATGCAGTAATGGAGATGTCTAATGAAATGTTTACCAATTTTAGATCTGTGACTTTTTTTTTTTTTAAAGGGACAAAAAATGCCAGTGTGTACTTTCTTTGTGAAGGCTGCTTTACCAGATTATCCCAGAACTCCTGGGTGTCACTGCACCTAGCAGGGAGCTGCAAAGCGAGACAGGTGTTTAAAAAACCTTAACCACTCACATAACAGTTTACATCACTAATAGTTCTTTCTAGCTCTGTCAGTTTCAATCAGCAAAGAGCACAGGTGATCAGTATATCTGATAAACTTGTCAATGCCTTTTTAAAGCAGGATTCTCCAATCTATTCTATTCAACTCTACTCTGTCCTTTCCTTTTTCACCATTTCAAGTAGAATCTTGATAAGACAGAGATACCAGCAGCTGTGTATAGCTAACTCAGGCTACAACTAATTTGTGCAGAAAAAAATTAAATCAGGAGGTAAATTATTTCATGATTGCTCATTCCCAACAGAGTTGGGCATCATTCTGAAGAAAATATCAAATAATTGGTTTCAGACTATGTCAGACACATGCAATTCCCTTCTCTAATGGCTATGTGAGGTAGGACTAGGCCTCAGGGGTCACCAAAGAACTGAAAATAGCTTAGTGCCAGGCGCAGCAATAGAGAGACAGAGCACATAGGAAATGAAGTGGCAATAAATGCAATCTATAGGGGAAATGTGCTTCACTTGGAATTTAATGTATTGGCTTAGAATCTGGCAGTAAGCCATGCAACAATTGTTTACATTTCTGTCAGCATCTGCATCTGTTCTGCTTTGTAAATGGCACTTATCTTTGAGTGAGTAAATGGTGGAATCAATAACAACTGTTAAGGGATTTCCTTTTTTTTTTCATATTCCATAAAAAATTCACGCTACAAACAATGTAGCCTGAGATTAATAAGAAACAGACATTAACAGGGTCAAAGGGATTTGTTTAGGAACATTTTATAGCTTCTTGGATTTGCAGTAATTGTATCCATGTGACTTGAATGTATCTTGTAACATATCCAAATTAAACTGTTAAAAAAATGCTAGCTTGCAGTAATGAAGATGATTTTTTATAATTATCATAAGTACTGTGTATAGAAAACTGCTGGCACTGTTTGTAATAATTTAGTTCTGTGTAATACCGTGTATTACATCTGCTATACAGAAATACGAAGTTGCTTTTTACAGTATAAGCAAATTAGCAATTATATCCAGCAATACCAATTATTTAAACCTAGCAGTTGCATTAAAAATTGTATACCAACACGCAGTTTGAGAAAACTGTGAGCAGATGTCCATAAAAATGGAATATATCTTTGCTAAATGCAAATGAAATAATAATATAACATATATACAAGCTCTGTTTAGGAGATAGTGGGCAGATGAATGCTGTCATAAATGCAAGATTGTTATAATAGTTATAGCATCACTTAAAAGTTAATATCACTGAGACCTGAGGAACACATTATTGTTAATGGAATTTATATATGTAACTCCCTGTGCATGACTTTGAAAATTTACCTCTTGGAATACCCCTATACACAGTGATTGTCAGCAGCTGAGTTTGTTTTGCTTTATTAGGCTATTTCTTTTTGGATTTAGCAAAATGGTAATTCCATTTATTATGTATGCAGCTTGTAGTTAGATTTTAAATTTAATATTGCACTTCCCATTTTTTTATTTTCTTCCTTACATGGCTTTATTGAATGAAATCCCTGACATTGCCTACTTGTGTCTGTAGTAGAACCTTATTGTAGATCTATCTTACAGGAAATCAAGCCTTAGAAATGGGGACAGATGAATGATATTTAATGTATTGTGTATTGGGAAGGTATTTTATAATATAATTGTTTAAGTGGGTTTTAGACGCTTGGTTCCTGCTGAGGGAGAAATCCCCACTGTAATCACTGAAGAAAACAGTCATCAGGTTGCTTTCCAAGGATTCCACCATGAGTCTCAGAAGCAGTTTAGCCATGTGGCTCTGTAAAGTGAGTAGTAAAGGCTAATTAATCTGAGAGCAACACTGTCATAATGTAGTTATTCTTTAACATTCAGAGCCAGCTCACCTCTGATGCACATATTTGTGCCATACTTTACTGTGTCACATGCCTGGATGAGTTGAAATTATTGGAATTAGGCACTCAGTTTTTGAGATGTGAATTCAGAATTCTTTAAAACATTTGAGGTAATATGCACATTAAAAAAAAAATAATAGAAAGAGAAAATAGTAATAAAAGTTACATTTAGCTTATGGATCTCATTCATATATGTTTTCTTAGACCTTCTGAGAGTTTAAGTGCCTCCAGGCTATAACCAAGGGAATTGGAACACATTTTTTTAATGGTTTCAATAGCTACCGCTTTGAGGAAAGTATCACTTTTGAAACTCGGTATAAAATCACAAGTTAGCAAATATATACAGGTCATCTAGATCTAGCTCAGTCTTATTCCTCATGTGTCTTCCTTTTCAGAGATGAGGGAAAATCTTTAAAAGTGCTAAAATAAAGGCAGATACCTTGCTACTGAATGTAAGTACTTAGGAGAAGGTCAGGTACAATAATCAAGTACTTTAGAAAATGCCTTTCACTTTATGTTGCTTGAAAAATGCTTTAATTAATTTATTAGCTGTCTTAGAATTCATATGGGCACCTCTCAACTTCATCACTGGTGAAGTGAAATTCTATACCATCTGTCGAGCTAGATCCAGCCAAATGGTCTTTGGTAAACTGGACAGCATTATTCTTCGACAAGGATAGCATGTCCTTCAGATCTTAGGAAAATTTCTTCTGCTTCAATGCACTCTGCTAAGATGAAAGGCCAAACCTGAAAATAGTACCCCTGGTTTCTCCAATGTTGTATAACTGCATCAGCTGCCTTGGCACCAGTGCAGAAACCTTGCACAAATTGATAGACATACAGTATTAGTTTTACTTGGGCCTTCTTTTTCTATAAGAAAAGCTTCCTATGAGTAACCTTGTTTGCGTTGACGGACTTCTGGTCCATTTTTTCATAGTTGGGTTAGTAAATCAGCATGCCTGAAGAAATGAAATAGAAATGAATGAAATTAAATTAAATGAAATATTCTTTAGGTCCCCTCTGCCTCTATATGGTATGAACTCAAGTGTACAGACTATCTAAGTGTAGAGATGTTTGTTGCAGGAAAGTTCTGAGCTTATTCCTTTGCTTCATTCCAGTTTTGTGTAATGAACCATCAAGATTTATTTACTGGCTACAGATACTGGCAGTGCTGGTTCAAGTTAATTCAAGTAATTTTTTTGTCTTCTCCTTCCTATCCCCAAGAAAGAACTGCAGTCTAGATATCAGAAACCTCAAGCACTCTTTCTTTTTTCCTCTTAGCAAAATAGTTGTACTGTCCTCTGTGAGGCAGGAAGACAGTTTGCCAGTTTTTCTGAGGTTTTTGTCTGAAAACTCAAGTTCTTTAAGAGCTATGCAACTTTCTGTTGCATAGTTTTCTGTGCACTAATGAGCCTGAAGGCCCTGACCGCTCTTTTCAGGGACCTACACCGCAGCCTGCCCAGGAGATAGATTTCTGCTGCACCTGGGTTCTAAGTCCCTGCTTGAACTACGTCACACATGTCCTGATGTTCATCTCCCCCAGAGCTGTGGACCCCATTGATTCAATTTTCCTGCCTTGAGCTTGAACCTGCCTTATCACCATGATTCCACTGAGTGTTCTCTGAACTGTTCGTGACTTGTGGTTACCTTCACCAGACCAGATCCAGATTTAAAAGGGTGAATTAGCTTCCTGACTCCACCTCAGGTTTGTGTGATCACCATGAACTTGGCTGGTGATCTGGATTCGTGGTTGAAACCTATCATCTCAGGATCTGCCTTGCTTAGGATGGGGGCCTGGCTGGCAAGGAGCCTGTCCTGCTCGCTGTATTACCATCCTTGACTCCCTGTTCCTCAACTAGCAGCCGGACTTCAGTGGTCCCTGACACTGTGCTTGGCTTAAATATTTTCTGTTGTAGTTAAAGATAGCTCATTTTCCTGACTTAGGATATTTCTGCTAGCAGATTCGGCTGCCAGAGCAGTTTAGGAATCATCAGCATAGGTATTGGTTTTGTACAGCAATGTTGGTATGGTTCTTGTTTTGCAGAGATGGAAGCCTGGGGCTATGTTCAGGAGCTCAGAACCTTTTCTTACTCCTCTGTGTTTGTTTAGGTTCTGATCTCAAATTTTTTTGAGCAGTATTTGCAAAATCATCTTATGGGCACATTGACAAAGGCTGTAGAATGCAGTTTACCTCACCATTGCCTCAGTACCAGCCTTTCTGTCCCTTTTCAGAAATTCTCTCTAGGTATTCCTTCAGTAGGAAGCTGACATAACCTGTTTTTAGGAGGTTCTATAGAGATCTTGTTGATGTTTGTCTGTATCCAAAGATCCTGATGCAGCTATGTCCTTGTACAAGGACTACATGAATTAAAGTCAGACATGAAGAAAAAAAATCAAATTAAAAAAAAAAAATCAAATTTAGAAGAATGATAGTAGTAAATTGCGGGTGGTTCAGGAAGGAAGTTGGTTTGTATCATGTAACTTTCTCCATTACCTTCCTATCCTGCAGTTAGACTAAAATGCCATTGCTTAATTGATTTGTGGCTGGCTGAGATCACCTTCATGGGCTTTCAGCCACCCTTTGTATGTTCCTCTGTGCATTGGGTAGGATTCTAACAACAATTTCAGATCATTTTTATCATGGAGGGGTGCTTCTCTTGCTGTACGGTGTCACCTGGATAAATGAGTTATATTGGTTTTCTGACCTAACAGTAAGTCATGATCCAGTAACATTTTCAGAGTAAGCATACTCCACTCTGTGAATATGGCTGATTTTCCTCCGAACAGGTTGATGTCACTGAGGTTTGATTGAACATATATCACAGTCCTCATGGCTCTTTTCCATCTGTTCTCTTCATGACAACACACATGTTCTCTTCATGACAATCTTCTACAAGATAACCTGTTTTGAGATGTTCTTTATGTTATTGCATTGGCTGCTTACCTCTTGGCTGTTTCACAGTTCTTAAAGGTTTCTTTCCGGTGGTTGTCCAATCAGAGCAATGTCAAAAAGGAAGTGCTTTTTCATTCTACTCTGCTAAAAAATGAACAGTGAGGTGCTTGTTCAAGATTGCTGGTCGGTGGTCTTCAAAATTAAATGCGTTCAGTATTTTAAACCTAATGATCTGGAGGTATATATGGCCTTTCAGTCACACTTTGGATACTTGGGTGTGTGCACACTACTTGAACATCAAGCACTAAATAAATGAGTTGTCATTTCTGAGAAACAATATAACAGAAATATGTTCTGAATGATCATTAAAAGTCAAAGTTTTTACTTTTTTGGGGCTTGATAATGTATTCCAAAAATAGCATTACTGTGTTATACCTTTGTCTTTTATGTCAACTTTCTTTCAGTCTAATAAGGACAATATCATTTGAGGCAATCAAATAAGTGGATTGATCCCTTGTTCCTCAATAGATGGGGCAGAAGCATCAAGGTTTTCAAATTATAGGAGATAGAACTAATGTTCTGTACATTTTCGTGATGTGTTTTGTGTTTCTTACACTGCAGACTCAGGCAGTCTTTTCATATCAGTTAAACTCAGATTATATTCTCTAGTTTTCAGGTAAGGAGTAAAATCCTCTGAATAGCAGAGTGATTTTTTTGTGGGTTTAAGACTTAAAATTCGAAATCCAGTGATAGATTTGTTATTTACTCATTATTCAGAGAGGACTGACTCCAACACAGGCAGTTATGCATAACTCTTTTGACATTCTTAGAAATGCGAGGGACTAACATGAATACAAACTTTTTGGAACTTTGAGGAAATTCAGATGTGTATGCAAAACCTGCTGTCCAGTCTCTAAGGCTGCAAAACTGGAATAGTAAATTACAGAATTAGTATTCAGAGTTCAACTCTGCTGCTTAGATCTCTGTCTAAAAGTGATTTGTAAATGCCTAAAAAAATATTTAGAAATTTTGAGGGAGAAGGAAGGTACAAAGTACTTAAAATTTGCAAAGGTAAGAAATATTTGACACATAAAAGTTCATTTCAATCAATTTCTTTTTGTTTTCGTCTTTCAGAGATTATCTTTCAAACCACTCTGGCTCTCCCTCTGACACTTTCTAGATGAACAGTTCTGCTGATGTTACATCTGCAACAGAACCGCATAGGAACATCGTATCAGTTCACCACAATTTCCATAGAAGTGCAAATTTGTTACATTTAAAGACATTATAAAATTAAAGTACTTAAACCCATGTGGTTTGGTAATACTGGATTGGAAACGTCTCACAGTCGTTTATAGTCTGACTGCACTGAAATCAGAGTTCCCTGGTTGATGTGACATGATTATATGTTATGAGTGCATGTGTTAACCTTTCAAAATAAAATGTTCGGTTTCTTCTTTTAAATACCAAATGCTTATAGTTATAATACTTGCTGATATTTGCTCACTGACAGACTCACTTGTTTTCAAACCCCACATATTTAAAGTTGCGGAGTGTTAGATTGATGTTTCTTTCACTCAAATGTCATATTCATCAACTGTATTGTGCTAGCAGATTGTTAAACAGACAAGGTGACTTGCAGAGTGACAAGTGATGTGATGTCCCAAACCATTAAAATACAGTAATGATGTGTTTTTTTCCCTTTCGGCTTTTGCAACACGGTGGGTTTTCTGTAAAACACAGGTGAGAACATTTCTGAGTAGATCCATTGCGTGGAAAAAAATCCTAGTTTAATGAATGACAAAATCTGGAATTCAATTGGAACCTCACAGATAATTGAGAAGTGCTGAAGACTTAAGAAAAAATAGTGTAACAGTATTTTATAATGAGAAAAAGATACATTATGTTATAAGAAAAATTAAATTGCTTGATATATTATACTGTCTTACATAATCAGTTTTGCAGGATCTTTTTTTTTTTTTTTTTCAGTTATAATAAAAGCTGTTTTATAATTTTACTTGAATAGCCTCCCAGGAATACCACAGGAAAGGACGGAACTTCTGCTTAACCTTGTATCAGCTCAAATGTCTTTCTCAACTTATCAAACTCTTTTTATTAATGGAGGAAAAAATTGAGGAGCTCTCCACGGAAATTCTGTTGCTGCCTTCATTTACAGAGAGGAATAAGAATGTTCAAGGTAATGAATGATTGTCCTGATTTATTGGTTTACTTTGTGCAAAAGAATAATATTATACTATTTTCAACATTAATTACCTAATTTATGTCATCATATTTTTCAAATAAATATGTTACCATATCCAATGAAAAAGCTTTTGAAATGTGCAGATTTACATTTGAGCAGAATGACTTATAGCAAAGAACTGATTACTGTGTGTAGAGATGTGATGCACTAACTGTAGGTATTGATGGAGCACCATGATGAAAAACTATCAAACACTGTAACAAGATATCTCCTACTAGATTCTCTATAAAATCCTGTGTGTCACATAGGACACAACAACAATACTTGGAGTCTGAATTCTTTGAAATTGACTTTTTCTGAAATTGTCCTTGAAAGCTGTCTTTTTCAAGAGATAAGAGCACTGACTTTAATATGAGCTTAGTTGATCTTAGTCTACATGCTTAAGGATATAGTCCTTGTTTTAACCTGTATTTCTCATACTTTCTCATATGTACTATGTTTACTAGCATGCCTATCCCATTGGCCTCAGCGGTTGTGTTACAGAAAGAGGCTCTGCATCAGTAAAATGATGAAGTCTCAGGTTTGCATTTGGTATAGGTTTCAAGCTCACTCTTTTTTTTTATCTAATTGTATTCAGGAGAACCTGGTATCGTGGAAATTCAAATGAATAACACCTTCCAGGAATATGCTCATTCTTCTACTCTGCTGCTTCTGCCAGTAGAGACTCCAAGTCATGAGAGAGAAGTGGTTTCAAGAGCTTTGATTCTATTGCAGGAAAAGATCAGACCAGAAATCAGGCCAGGCTGCTCAGGGGGAAAGGATTGGTGATGTTAAATGTTCACCATCTCTATAGTCAAGCTGCAGGCTGAGGAGAAAGGTGTTTTGGGAATGATGTAGTCTCAAAATAGTAAATTGATGAAAATAAAAATATTAAGTAAGAGTTCCAAGGCACACATTTTGTTGATGTATTCTTCACCTGTAATATTGACACTCCAAAATAAAGAAATACAGGTTAATCTATATATTTTTAGGATATACATCAAAGCTAATAAAATGTACATTCAAATTCCATTTTTGCTACTAACTTCAATGTATTTCTGCCTCCTTTAGTCACTCAGTTTTACTAATTCTCAAGAAATGTTAAACTATTATAAATTATGATTTATGTTTTATGGCCTTGAATCTACAAAGAGGTGTTAGAATAAACTTGTGGACTTTTCTGTGTGTGTTGGACAGGGTATACATTCAGTAAGGGCAATGGTAAATGTACTTTTTACTACTGTATTATGTGATAAAGTGTAAAAAAAATTCAAAGAGTCTTGAATAGGGAAATTTATTTGATATTTATGTGACTATTATAAGGCATGTTGTCTCCAGCAATTCAGAGACCTTAAAGATTTCAACATTAGCAAGAAATATTTTGCATTTTAGGAAATAAAAATTGTCCTGATGGCTTTTTTCCAAGATTAATTCCATCCAGAACTATTTCTCCAAAGAACATTAAGCTGCCTTCTTAGAGAAATATTCTTTTAGAGTAATCATGTCTATAGCAATATAGCAACTTAATTGGTACCTCTACTTAATCAAATCTGAATGTGAAATATTATTAGATCTTGTAGGAGGCAGTCTTGTGGGTAGAAGGCACATTCTGAAAAAAGCCCTAGAATTCATTTTACCCTGGAAAACAAGTGAGGGTAAATATTTTTCTGGTGCTTTTAGTGAAGTCTTCAGACATACTTTTGTGTTCAGAGTTGCTGTTCTGATCAGGTGGCTCTATTCACAAAACTTTGCTCAGTGATATACTTTCAGATAGTTTGTGAAAAGAAGACATACCAGAGAAATTTTAACAAGACATCTGACTAGAAGAAAGGTTTACTGGTGTTTTTTTAATTTTGTATTGTTGGAAATCTCAGTTGTAGTGAAGTGAAAGATGATTTGATGTGGGAGAATGAAAGCTGTGTTCCCAGTAGTTCCAGGTTGTGTTAAGTACCAAAAGGGATTTAAGACTTTCTCTGTTAATGTCCTATAGTGGGTTGATAATCTTATTTTTTTCACTGATGATGGCTGAGTTTTTTAATAAGAGGGATTGGTTAGAATCTTTGTTTTATTTTCATCAGAACACATTATAGTATGTGACCAGGCAATATAATGGCCATCTTCTGTGCTTCTTTAGAAGCCTTATTACTAGAAATCTTGTTTAATTTGACAGAGTCAGGAGCGTAGATATGTCCGAAGCAGCTTTAAATTGATTTAGTACGAAGGTCAGGTTTATAGTGCAGCACAGGCTGCAGAACCAGCCTAAGCAGAGAGGATTAGCCCAGGCTGAAGTGTGTGCTGATGGTGCTAGACAGTTACCCATGCTTTCAGTAGGTTAAAGCTAGGCTGGGTACAGCCAGCATACCCCTCAGTCTCTGCAGTGAGGGATATCTGAAGTGTCAGTGCTCTGCACGTAGTACTGCTGGCAAATTAGGAAAAGATGGTGGATTCAGAAAAGGTAGATGAATGTCCAAGTCACCTAAAGTTTCCCTAGACGTTGCATAGACAGAAGCCTTGTACTTGTTTCCTTTGTTTTTTGGTTGCTTCTAGTGTTCATGGGAGACTTTTAATCTATGTAACTCACACAGAGATGCAACAAAAATAATGTTTTTTTCATGTACTTTTGTCAAGTAGTGTTTTTTTGTGTACAGCTGTTTCAATGTCAATTTTGTTTTATATTCTGTAGTATTTCAATTTTGATATTTAGAACATGTATAAAGTTCCATCAGAAACAAAGTAGTTCTTTGGATGGTTCCTCTTTTTAAATTTTTTTTTGTCCCAAAGATGGCATCTGAGTTTTATCTAAACCAGACGGTTTCTTGGCCCTCATTTTTCCCTAAACCCAGCAATGACAAAGAGCAACGGCTGCATAAATTGGATGTAAGAAGAACACTTAGGGTTTATCACAGAAGAATCAAAGATTTCATATCTTCTGACAGATTGTTTGTACTCTTAGGGGGTCTTAAGAGGGGTCAAATGGCTTCTAAGAGTTGCTTAGCTAGATGGTTAAGGGATTGTATTAGAGAGGCGTATGTAGTTAAGGGTAAAGAGGCTCCCAGGGTTTGTAAAGCTCATTACACTAGGACTATAGCTGCTTCTTGGGCGGAGAGGTCGAAGGCTTCCACATTGGAAATTTGCAAGGTGGCCACCTGGGCTTCTCTTCATACTTTTTCATTGCATTATTGCTTGGATGTAGTCTCTTCTGCAGATTCTGCTTTTGGTAGGAGGTTGCTTGTGAACCAAAAAAAGAACAGTGAAGAAAAGAAAGACATGTAGTTCAGAGTTCTAGCTGGCAACAAGACAAGTTTCTTTGCAGCGTGCACAATGGAATCCTATGAAGACCAATTTAGGCCGTTGAAAATAGATGTTAGAGGGAAGTACTGCCTACCAGTGTTCTCTGATGGTAACCCCATGGCAGACAATAGCACCAAAGGAAACAGTGAACCAGAGTGAACTCTGTAGGGAGATGGATGTAGAGAGTTTTTTAGGTGATACGGATAGGTCTCTGAGTTCAGTTTGAGAGTTCTTTATCTGGCATCTTCTGGAATATATTCCTAATCCTCATTTTCACAAATTACTTTGCATAGATTGCAGAAAAGATTTCTCTGAATTGCATTTTTCACTTGAACTTCTTTTCACTGTTCGCCTTCCAATTCTTCCTGATTTTATTTTTTGACTTTACCAGCAGTAACTTAGTGTTCCTCAGTGAGCAATGTGTGCATGCCAAGATTTGAACTTGATATAAAACTGTATTTGTGTTATCTAAGCACTTTTTTTTTTTTAATAGCATAAATACACATTTTATCTACTACCAATGTGTTCTTCAAGTTATGCTTTAAATCAAATTCAAGGCGAAAATCATATAAAGTTCTTGGACAAACAAGTGATGATGTGGTTTTGTTCCACCCTTGAACATTAGTGTGACATCTAGGTAAGACAGCTACTCTGCCTTTCAGAGAAAAGGTATCTGTATTTTTCTATCATTTACTCATTTATTCGTAATGGTACATAACCTCTCTTCATTCCACTAAAGGTATTGGATATCATAAAATTAGAGGAGTAACCATCCCAAGTTTTTTCTTGATTATTTAACCCTTTCATCTGCATGTCTTGTCAAGCCTACTGTGATGAGATAGTCTACTTCTCTATTTACATTCAGTTGAAATTCATGAGATGTTCTGACATACCTAGTAGTTCCAGCACCACAGGGGTTGTTCTCTTTGAAGCAATCAGGAACATTTTTGTCTACAGCCAAGGGTTAAGCAGGAGATTTGGGTTTAGAACTATGCCTGATTGCATTCTGTTTCCATCTGTAATTAGATTTTTTCTTTCCTCTTGGGTTTTCAGAAGCCTCTTGTTAAGACTTCTGAAAAATAAAAAATATCTAATATGCTTTCATCTGTCTCACTTTTTTTCCCCATTTCAGTGAGAAAGATGAACTTTGTACAGATCAGATAATGAATACCAGGAAAGGGTTTTTCCAGTTGAATGCTTGAAAACACTGTGGAAAGAGTTGTCAAGTCCTTAGATTTACAAGCTCTGTCTCATGGGACTTGGAAGATTTGCAAAGGTCTTTTCTTCACACCTTAAAAAGAAATCCTTAACTCTATATCTGTTTCTGGAAAGTGTAATAAAAGGAGTGTAGAATGCAATTTTGGAGGTGCATCCTCCTAACAGACTTTAATTGCAAAGTTGCAATAATTGCAATTGAAGATTTTACAAAATCATGGTTTTTACTTTGGTCTCAACATAAGATGTTTAAGTATCCTCTCTTACAAATACACAGTTTCAGTGGATCAATCCAAAGTGATGATGAATTTACATTAGGAAGGGAATGATTTCAGAGGCGCCTTTTCTGCATCTGGGTTAGTACAGTTTGCTCAGTATAGTACAACAAGTAAAAGATCCATTATTGAAGATAGAAAAGTTGAAGGCTTTTTTGGCCCACAGTTAGTCAGGGATTTTTTTATTGTTATTTGTATTTCTGGAGCAATGGTTCTTCCCTCTTCCGCAAGATGCATTATTTCCAGTATGGTTTCAGTTAAAATTCTGACTGAGCTAGCTGAATCCAGTTTGTAAGCTACTTTGATAGCACTGATACTTAGCTTACACACAGATAGTGAGTAGTCATACAAAAACTTTCCTTGATACATTGCTATTCTATGCTGCATGCAAGATGATGCCACAATGACTGCTCTTATGTCCCTAAATGCTATAAAAATAGGAAAGCTGTGGAATTCTATAGAAAAAAGAATTAATAGAACTTCTTAAACAAAAAAAAAATATGTTTAGAATGCAAGAGGTCAATGTCATTCTCCGATTTTTGTAATCATCATTACAAAAACAGGAAAATACTGATTTGGAGAAATAATTAAATAAATTGTAGATAAAGGGGACGTAGGCAAATTTTTTTTTTTTAGGAGAAGAATAATGCCAGACAAATTTTAATACAAAATAAGGAAAGCTGGCTGAAGAGTTTTAATTTTAAGTGTAGTACTGGATATAATCTTGTTCTCATTATTTACAATCAAAATTATTAAAGCTGCCTGGCTGGTAAGCTAAAGGAAGTACACAAATTATGAGCAGTCCATCAAGACTAGTTGTTTGTAGAACATCAGTTTCAAGAAATATAAAGCAAGGATTTGTGGTCAATCCAATCTTCCCTGATAATCAAGAATGGTGGAGGTGTAGAATATACTCTGGAAAAGGAGTAAATATGAGAAATTGGCATGTTTTCCTTCAGCCCCCATCTTCTTTCACATCATTCACTTTTTTCTGTTGTCTTTCTGCAAATTCTCTTCTGTAAGCAACCATGTGAGAAGGATCACATGCATTTCTTTCTATCTGTGCAAATGCAGTTTGATATATGCTGTTTCAAGAGAGGAGTGAGAGAATTTGTCTAGAAAAATGGCTGTCTAGATAGCTATGCTTCCTCTGACCCATGCCAGCCTTCCTGTCTGCAGTAGCAAACTAATTTGGGCCAAGTAGCGGCTGTATCTTGAATAAAGCTATGCTTCTCCTTCCCAGGAGAGTTTGCTGATTAGGGCAAAGTTGTAAGGCCCTAAAATCCTTGCTTGATGAGACACTCTAGAGGGCTTGTAGTTTTTCATATATTCTGAGTTAGACACACAGAACAAACACCAACAAGATGTTCTTAAGAGGTCAAAACAACAGAAAAAGCTTTACTGGCAACTTCAGGATATCAAAGAACTTTGGCAAAAGGTTTATGACAGCATCCAATCAACATAAAACACTTTTCAAAGCATTAACTTAGCTCGTTTGACTTAGGAAACTCTAAACCCATTCAATTTTTACTCAAAAATTCCTAGAAGAGGGAATTAGAAGAAGAAAGAGAAAGAGAGGAAGATGGAAGAGATATAGAAAAGAACAAACATAACTACCACTCCTGTTTCCTGTGGTGTTCAACTCATAGAGATTCCAAGAGGAAATAGGGTCAAGATGTGCTCACCTTGTGTCTCAGGTGAAATACCCTTTGGCTTTCCTGGGCCCTTTCCCACACGGGAGTTCCAGTCATCTAGCCACTCTAGGGCTGGACTGAGGTTTCAGGGGCAGGGTGTGGAGCATTGCCTGCAGTGTGCCAGGGATTGGTGGCCACTGTGGGGCTGGGATACAGGCTCTGGGGGATGGAGTGTATGCACTGCCTCACCAGACTCACTCTCTGCCTCTTTCCCTCATACACATCCCCAAAACATTTTGAGCAAGTAATCCTTCCAGTCTCTCACCCAAGGGAAGAAGTCACAGGACAGGAAGGGTATAATTTATAATCTGTCCCTGTGGAAATAGTGTTTGAGAGGAAGTTTGTAGTAGCATCTGAAGAGCGGAGGATTTATGGGGGCTGTGGCTAAGTGTACAATGTTCAATACAAAGTGTGAAGGCAACCTTTGCTAGCTGGAGGTTAAATCAAAGAAGATTAAAGCCAGCCATACCCAGATGACATCTGGGGAAAGCAAAAATTTGAGAAATGAAAGGAAATTGGTCAAATATGGGAGAGTTGAACCTGAGGCTTCTTTGAGAAGACCAATGAAGTTTTAGTATGTGTAAGCCTACGTGCATAAACACAGGTGCATACAAGTATAAAGCAGGAGTGCCCTGACTGTTAATTAAAAAAGGAGGTGAGATAATCTAGTAGAACATGTTAATTTAATAATGAAAGAGAATAATGTAAAATGACTGGTGTGGGTGTAAGCATCATTTGGCTCTTTGCCTGTGATCCTGGAGTCACAAATCTACTATTAGCTAGATACTTATTTATCTCAGCTATGAGTTCTTAACAAGTAAGGCAGCACTGCTGTGAACACACAAGGATTTTAGGTTAAATGTTTAAGGTTTTCTTTAAAGTCTTGATATAAAAAGTTATAAATTGCAGATCTAAGTAGTGACAATAATATGAGAATGTGAATATATAGAAGCTTACTTGTGCTTAGAATGTGATGTTACATATATAAAAAAGGAGAATTACAAGGAGAAAAAGGTAAGTCTAAGGTAGAAAGCACAGAATAGAAAATAGGGAAAATATCCAGTCAGGGTTTTTAAAATTCTGGATTAATTTCTAAAGAAAACTATTAGAAACTTCGTTATGAAATACACTAAGACATGCTGAAAGAAACCCAGTAAGTTTCTAATACTGTCTGTAATGTGTTGAATGGTCAGGGAGCTGGATGGCCTGCTAATAGCTTTTGATTTTATATTCTACCATTTTATCTTTCATTTTTCCCAGCTCAAATCTGCCAATGTCTTTTGAAAATGCAAACAAAAAGGGTATTTGGGAAAAAAAACAAAACCCAAATGTACAAAAAAACCCCAAAACAAACAAAAAAAAGGCCACCAAAACTTCATAGCTGTATAATATTGTATAAGTGTATGAAAAACAGTGTTTATTTTAAAAATGCAAATTGATAAGGGGAAAGGTAAAGCCTACTTTGGATAAATTTAATCTAATGCTGGAAATTTCATGGAAAGAGAAAAGCTCTTTAAACTTTAGCCATGTACTACTAGTAGCTTCAGATCACTGGAGACCTCTAAGGTTGTGCCTTGATGATAATTTTTAACAATGCTTTGACAGCACCTGGTCACTTAAAACCTCTTTTGATTTCGTATGAAGTATGCTATGTTAGGAATATCTGCACCAGTGTTGTTTACCAGCTTTATGCTCCAAGACAGCTTTTTAAAATACCATATCACTTGGTGTAATTCTTGTATCTCTTTGTGACTTACAGAATCACAAAATGGTTGAGGTTGGAAGAGACCTTTGGGGTTCATATTGTGCAACAATCCCTGCTCAAGAAAGGCCTGTGGAGCCGGTTGCCCACAATTACATCCAGATAGCTTTTGAGTATCTCTAGAGATGGAGATTCCATAACCTCTCTGGACAGCTACAGTGCTTGGTCGCCTTCACAGTAAAAAAATAATTTCCTGATGTTCAGAGGAAACCTCCTGGCTTTGTATCTGTTTGTGCCTGTAACCATTGTCTCTGTTATTGTGGAAGACTGATTCTGGCCTCTTTTGTTCCTCCTTTCAGATATTTATATACATTAGTGATATATCCTACCTTTAGCTTTCTCTTCTGTTGGCTAACAGTCCCAGTGCTCTCAGCCTGTCCTCCATTCCCTTTGTCACCTTCCATGGCTCTTTGTCAGACACTCTCTGGTATGTTCATGTCTGTCTTGTACTGAGTAATCCAGAACTGTACACATCAGTCCAAGTGTGGCTCATTGCTGTTGAGCAGACAGGAAGTACCATTTATTTTTACCTGCTTACAACACTTTGCCTAATGCAGATACCATCAGCTTTCTTTGCTGGCTTATGTTCAACTTTGTGTCCTTCCAAAGCCTCTCTCCAGCTGGGAGAGGTCCAGCATGGGTTGATGCCTGCGTTTGTTCCTCCCCTGGTGCACGACTTTGCTTCTTGGACTTAATGAGATTCTAGCATGCCCATTTCTCCAGCCTGTTGAGGTCCTCGTGGATTGCCACCATGACCGTCTGCCATCCAGTTTGATGTCAGCTTTGGACTTGCTGAGGGTACACTGTACCCCATCATCCAGATCCTTAATGAAGATGTTAAGCAGGATTGGTCCTAGTATTGACCCCTGACATAGATTGCTAATTACTGGCCTCAAACTAGACTTTGTGCCACAGATTACTACATTTGGGGCTTGGCTATTCAGCCACTTTTCAAACTCACCTTTCTGATTGTTTGTCCAATCCACATATCAAGAGCTTGTCTACATGTGCCCTATAACAAGATCTTATGGGAGACAATGCCATGGGCTTTATTGAAGCCCCTGTAGACAATATCCACTGCTGTCCCCTCATCTACCAGGCCAATAATTTCTTCATAGAATTCATATTCATGCTGAATGCTCCTGATGAATTATTTGTAATGTGCCTGGAAATGCCTCTGTAAATGCAACCTTCCCTGGGGTTGAAGCAAGGTTGACAAGACTGATTGCTTGAATCCTTCTTAATGCCCTTTTTGAAAATAGGAGTGACATTTGCTTTCTTCTAGCCTTTGGGCTCTTCTCCTAGTTTACATGATTGATCAAAGATTATTGAGAGTGGCATTGCAATGACATCTGCCAGCTCCCCTCACACTTGCAGGTGCATCCCACAAAGGGCCAAAGGATTTCAATATGTTGGGTTTGCCTAGTTATTCTTGGACCTGATCCTCTTCCACCAAGAGTACATCTTCCTTGCTCCAACCTTACCTCCTAGTCTCTGGGGTCTGGGATTCCTGGAGGCCAGTCTTGATAGTAAACACTGAGTTGAAGAAGATGTTCAGTTTCTTAACCTTTTCTGTATCTGTGTTACCACATCCCCCATCTTGTTGAGCAATGAGCTCATGTTTTCCCTAGTCTTCCATTTATCACCTGTATACTTTACAGAAGCCCTTCTTGTTGTCTTTGACATCCTTGGCCAAATTAGTTGCAGCTGAGTTTTAGCTTCCTTAACTTTTCCATGCTCAGAAGTTGTTTATGTGTTCCTCTCAGGTTACCCAGCCTTATTTACACTTTGTAGGCTTCATTTTGTGTTTGAGTTTGGCTAGGATCTTCTTCTTCATGCATGTAGGCCTTCTGCCGGTTTTTGGGTTTTTTTCAACACTTGACTTGGCAGAGGTGATTCTTGAATATTAATCAAATTTCTTGAGTCCCATTACCTAGGGCCCTATGGGACTCTTCCAAGCATTAGTTTGGAGAGGCCAAAGTCTGCTCTTTTGAAGCCTGGGGCTGTGAGCATGCTTTTCACCCTCCTTTGTGTTCTCAGGATCTGGAGCTCCACTATTTTATGGTCACTGCAGCCAAGGCCGCCTTGGACTTTCGAATCATCTATGTATTTCAGGAACCCATATTTCTTGAAACACTGATAAAAGTCACAATAATCCCAGATATTGGTTTATCCTTGACAAAACTGGGGAAATATCCCATTACTCTAAGATTTATGAGTGAGTTTTTTACCAGCCGTTCTTAAGAAGCTTCTCTTACTCTTTATAATTTTGTAAACTAACATTTTGCTTATAATAACTGTACTAATTAACTTTATTTTTATTCTTGTTGTATTGGTGTTTCCAAGTAAATACAAAATATATTAGTGTTCAATTGATACAATTCTTTGAACAAAGAGGAGAAACTAATTTCTATACAGCAGATCTTGTGTTACCCATTCTCCCTAAGAAGAGGTGACTTCACAATCAGTATAAAAATGTACTAATGACAAAAGAAACCTTATTTTACACATTATATGTGCATTTGTATAAAATACAAATACAACCAGATGTGGATTTCATCATGTTATATAAAAGAAATTGTGTATAACTTGAATTTGACTTTATTATAATATTAACATTGCCCTACATCTTCTTGAGGGGTTTTTTATGCTTCATATTGATATATCAGAAGATGATGTAGGCTGCTGACTTTTCTACAGAATTAATCTTAACTTTGATCATTTTATCATACTGTGCAGGAGTTCTGAAGAGAGCTAGTGGGGAGCTTTTAATAGGAGAAACTAGAGCAAATGAAACCAGCGTGCTTCCTGAACAGTTACTTCAGGTAGAAGAGGTGAGTATGAAAAGAATCCTACAATTTTTATGGGGTTTTCTTTTGTGTGTGTGTCTCCAGTGTAGACTGTCACCATGTTCATTATAAACACCTATTGCTGTAGTTTCATTACTTCAGCTACTGTGATTACTTCTGTGTGCAAAGTTTCTGTTTAGATGGAATAAAATCTTACCACATTCAAAGTAGTTGTTGATATTTAGTAATTAATAATAGAAAAAATTTAATTATAAGACACCTCATAACAAAATGGGAAAAAATTACTAAAATATTACAGCTTTCTTAGTATTATACCTGTAATCTCAAAGAATCTTGAAGAAGATTTATGAAGTTCTTAGAATTTGGTCATTATTTTTCTTCCTAGAGGTATAGGTACTCATACAATGAGTATGTTCTTTGATGCTAACAAACTGCTATGCAATAAGCACTACATTTGTAGAATGTATATAGAAGATTTTTTTTATCTGTCTCCCATTTAATACAAAACACATTTTTATTGTTAGTTTTGTGGCATCTAAATGCTGCAATAAATCTGATACTTAATTATAGTGGAATTTAATTTTTTAATAGCTTGATTTTAATGCTGCAATTTTTTTCAAATTGTGATTTGGATTGGTGTGTAAGACTAATACTAATATGTATCACAAAGAACAATCTATTTTATGTAGATTGGGATGTACTTGATCCCCATCAAAAAAAAATAAGTGAGTGCAATGTCCATGGGGGCTGTCTCTGTGCTTACAAGAGCTGAATATTGCTAGTGGAGAACGGGAAAGGAAGGAAGATACAACTTTTAAATTGAAGAGAACTGGAAGGGCTTCACTTTGTAGCCCTTCATTCTCTTCCAGTTTAGTATTATAGCTGCAGGAATAGTTAGGAGTCTGTCTTCTATTCTCCTACTGTGCCCTCATGGTGGAGATATTTACTGAACATTGTCCTATGTCATTAAAATATGTCTCTTACAGTGGTGCAATTCTCAAATGGCCACATCAGGAAAGGTTTAAGTCTGATATAAGTCATAAGAGCAATGCAAAGTCAGATAAATCAAAAAGTAATGATGTCCTACTGTGTCTACTTCTGGCAACTATTACACTTCAGATTACTTCAGAAGTCTCTGTTTAAAGAAGGCAAGGAACTGATGTAATACCACAGTAAAAGCCAGCATTGGCTAAAAACTACAAATCTCTATTTAAACATTTTAATATTTTCTAAATCCAGTTCTAGAGAAATGAAATACAGTGTGGCTATATTAAAACCAGCTCCTCTTAAGTGTTTCCCATTGAGATTCATCAACAGTTACTTCCAGTTGCTAATCTTGCAGTGAAAACTACTACAGGGTATGAATTGGTAGATTACTTGTTATACTATTGAAAATATATATAAATTCTTTGACTTTGTTAAGGACATTATGTTAAAGATTACAAAATAAGTAAAGATGAAACATTTTTTTTAAAGCTGTCTTGTTTAAACAGGAATTTTAGTTTTTGAAAAATTTCATGACAAGTTTAATGTTGTCAAGCATGTTCAGTTTGTTGAATGTAAATACTTTTAGTATGTTTTCAACATACAATGCTTTTAGTATGATTTCAATACTAGTGGACTATATTTTAAATTATTTAAATTAATTTCAAAATATGATGGTGTCCTGTAATTTAATTATGGATGTGAATTTAATTTTTGGACAGTATTAACACTCAATATTGATTTTGGATTGATTTAATTTTAATATGTATTTCAGCCTATTTTACTGAGTTTTGGCTGGAGAAATGCATTTAAAGACCTGTCTTCTTCTGTGGCTCACTGTGTAACAATAGCAATTGAGGATTTTTCATCTAAAATTCTTCAACATGAGCAGAAAGAAGAATGTTCAGCTGCAGGCTTTGCAATGAATCTTGTAAACAACCAGCAAATGAGGGAGTCCTGCAGAGCAGTCCAACAGGAGGAGCAACCAAAACGAATTGCTAAGGCAGGTATCAAAAGATCTGAAGTTTGAAGGGAGACAGAATGTCAAGGCTGTTTGCCATCTACACTTTGAAGTACTTACAGTACTATTAATATTCTATATCTTATATAAATGGAATTAAGAAGAAAGTGAAAGGCATTACGATGTGAAGCTGAACCGAGCTTTAGACAATAGCCCGTAGTTTGTACTTGAAAGAATTAACTTTTAAACTTCACTGGCATTATTTTTTTCAGCCAAAAAGTTCTAAAGCATTCTGATTGTTATCTGCTCTGTTACCAAGTGATTCGATGGGAAAATGTCGAAAGCTTTGAAATATGGCTGTAAAGGGATTTCCTGTATTCATATCATTAGACATGCCATTCAACTAATTGGCATAACCAGTAATAAAACCAATTTAGAGTTATTCGATTTGGCTGAAAGGTCATGTATTGATTAAATTCCTTTTGTAAGGAAAGGTATGTTTGGGAGACTTTTTTTAGTAAGATTTGCAACTATTCTAGCAGATTTGGAGTGCTGTTAATGAATGCTTGCTGGAAATAACACATGAGCTTTGGGGAAATAATTTTAGGGAGATTAATGTATGAATTTATAAAGAGAGGACATGTTTGTTTCCAAATCCAGCGTTAAAAAATGTGTTTGTGTATTTTCCAAATTTAATTAGTTTAGAAAATTATTTACAAGGAATTAACCTTGTGCTTTGAATGTATGTTTAGTGACATCAAAACCAAATGAAGGCCTTACTGGTCTAAGATGGTGTTAATTTTCCCCCTGGTATAGAATATGCAGCTTTAAAGCAAGAAGGAATGAAAGAATATTTAATTTACTTTAAAGAAATGTTACTCCTCTGGTTAAGATACTAAAATGTTTATGAAGCTGATTCAATATATTAATGTTTATATATTTATGCTAATTTCATTATTCAAGAATCTTATCCTAGCGTGTATAAATTAAGCAGTGCTGTCAGAAGACAAATAACGTGGTGCCACATTTATTTCTCTCAGTTTTGTTCTGACATCATGGAAGAACTCGACACATTGCTTCCATTGGCTCTGGCTTGCAGAGATGATTCTCTTCAGGAAATCAGAGCAAACTTTGTAGAGGCCTGCAGCAAAGTGGCAACAGCTGTTTTGGCAAGACTAGAGGAGAAAAGCAAAGATGTTCCCTTGAAGGCTCCCCTGCAAGACCTGTATGCTGCCCTTTCCACAGCGATATATGTGTTTCAGCATTTTACAATGTATAGCAATTTAATGAGAGAAACAAGCAAAAAGTATGTCCTTTTTATTTAAAATGGTTAATTCAAACATAAATAATATGAGAGCTCATTCCATTTTGGTGATACAGTATTGTGGTAGTTTTCTAAATTGCATCATAGTTTTTAGCACATACAGTATATGTACTATTTATGGAAATACCTGAATCAACCTGATAGTCTAGAGAGTCATTGCAAAACAAATTATTTGTGTGTAACATCGGTATTTGATTTGCAGATCAATTTTTCTTAATTATTAAATTTGAGAAAATAGGATTGTCCAGGGAACTGAATGTACTCTGCTTTTATATAAATAAAGTGACAAGGTCTGGATATCCTTTTCTGACCTTTGCAATGCCAAATTTTCATAAAATCTGATTCAGCACATAGCAATATTAAAGGACAATATAAAAATACATTTCTATGCTTTTTGCTAACACCATGTGTATTCAGACACATAAAGAAGTACATACATTGTAGTTTTAGAATTTAGTTTATTATTACATGCAGAATAAAAGTTAGAGAATGGATGAAGTAGGAGTGTAAAGTCAAAGGCAGTGTTTAACCTGGGGGGAAATGTAATTGCACTTGTTTTTAGGAGATTTTGTCTTTATGTACTAGGAGTCTGTTGGTGCACATGTTTCTAGCCAAGTTCAATTTAAAAGTAGAAACAGTGTTTTTGGGGAGGGACCCTGAAGTAGCACAATTTCTAAGGAGTGTGTGACTTATAAGTGGTTATATACACTGTTGAGCTGCTTTCCCTCTGATATTTTACTGTCTCCTGCTGTGCCTTTGTGAGTGGGAAGTCTGAGCCAAAATACTGCTCAATAATTCTCCTTAGGTGTATTATCAAAGAGTTTTAGTACATACCTATCAAAAGCAATCTCTGTACTCTGTGCTTATGTTTTCTTTGTCATGCTCAGTGCTGATGTAATAATTGCTGATGCAAGAGTGCTGCAACACAGAAACGCCAAATAAGTGAATGACAAATGTACTTGTCTCAGAAAATAGGATTAAGTAATTTATTTCTCATGATTGGTTAAATGAGAATTTATAGACAAGCAGACATATTTTAAGAACTTTTGAAACAAAATGTTGCAAAACTGAATGCTAGGTTCAATACCAAGAGGAAATGAGTGACTGATACCTACTAATCAAAACTATTTGCAGTGCTAGGGATTTTTACATCATAGTGCACAGCCTTTCAATCATTGTCTCTTTAATCATTCTCTCTGAACAGACCCCTGTTCCTAGTGCCTGTCCAAAAATGTCAGGAATTCATCAACATTCTCCAATTTCAAGTTACGAACTACTGCATCAGAGTTTGTGCTACAAGTATTTTACAGGATGCTGAGAGCCACTACTGGGATGACTACAAAGCTTTTTACGAGGTGTGAGGTTAAGTTTACTATGGGTCCCTTTTACAAAATGTGTTCTAGTGATTGCCAGCTCTCTGACTAATCAGAAGCATGAGGTCAGCATTGTTTTTACACAAGGACTATTGGAATTTACTATTATGAAATATCTACTATTGCAGGCAATTGTCTCTCCAGAAATGATGTAGGAAAACATAGTCATTAAAAGATGAGATAGATTGTTACCATGAAGTGTTTGTGTCATTTACTTCATAAAATATTTATTGTGTGTCAAGACATTTATACAATACTCAGTAAACAGGACACTCATCTTAATCTCTGAGAATTTACACTTCTCTTAGAAAGTGTGACATATAAATCTTTTTCTGTTAAATTTTTTATCTGATTCTTTGATTTTTATTTTCAATTGCTTCCCCTTTTTACTTCTTGTGAGTAAAGGGTATAACAAAGAAAGGTGGTCAATATAATTACCTAAAGCATTGAACAATGTATTTCTGAAATAACCTGTGCCATTTCACTTGCATCTTGAAGTCACAGGTCTATCTGTAGCTATAATCCTAATGATTCCATGAAAAAAAAAAAAATTAACATAATTATTTTCATGTATTGGATTTTTTCCTCCATCCTAGTTAAATACAAACATAGGTTAACATACAATGTTTGAAATTATTTTCACTTTATTACAGAGTGAAATTGTGCATGGGTTTTTAATCAATAATAACTGAGATCTCTTGGAGACAAAGTCTTATCCTTCCTTGCATAATTTTCTGTGTGGGACAATTAGTGTGTTCTGCTAAGCATTTTCTAGAATTCTTGCATGAGAGAAAATTCCATCTGATACATGTAATCTGCAGATGAAATATCAGAAGCTGCTCAGTCAGTGACAAAATCTGTGGTGGACAAGGCACGCAAAGCACCGAGTAATTTATCAAAATGTCCATCCCTCAAAGACAAGTAAATAAACATTTCAGTTTTGTTTGAATGATAGATAATGAGGTAAGAAATGCAGTGGCTTTTGGCAGCTGCTGAATCATGATATGATCTTCATTGTCTGTAGTGCCTATGGTGCTGTGTCCTGTTTATTGGTGACTTCACCAATGTAACTTCAATGTAACTTCACCACAGAGAAATAGTTGTCTGACGAGAAAGAATATGGAGTAGCTAAACAATTTTATCATTACTGAACAGAACTGATGTGTGTAGGAAAGAATGAGGAAAACTGGTGTCTCAGCTCTGTATGTTTGCAGGATTTGAGGTGAAAAGTATGTAATTTTACATCATCACTTCTCTTTTTACTGGGCCATGGGAGATGGCCCAAGGGTAGACCGTGATCTGCTCCGAGTTCCTTCAGGAGGCATGCTGCTGAGCAGATGCTACTTCAATTAACCTCTTGTAGACATCCTAAATGGAAGAGATTGGATTAAGATCTATTACTTGTTACAGAGACAATTCCCTGCCGAAACTTCCAGCAGTGAGAGGTGGCTTCTTCCAACATAAAAACTCAGCAGGAAGAGTGTGCCACTGGGCCAGCTCTCCCGATTATGTTTTTGAATGAAGCTCTTAGTATAGCAGACATCTGCTGTGGCTGTGGGAACTTATGTTTTCTAACAGTCAAAGAATAAAGGATTGTCTGTTCAGAGATAATACTGAGTGGCTTATGTAATAAAACACAGCTGCTTGTTTCCTCATATATAAGCTAAATAAAAGGTCACATCTGTTTTTATTACATGAAGCCTGCAAAAATAGCAGATGTTTATCAGTGGAGTTGTCTAAAAATGGCAACAAATAGAAACACAGGTCAGAAAAGGGGTGTGAATCTCATTTAAATCTTCAGTGATATTGTTGCTTCTGTAGTGGGGGTACAATACTAAAAAAGGGGAAAAGAGCTATTAAATAAACCAGAGTGGAAAACATGAAAAAAATTATGTTTATAATTACAAAGTGAAACTTGTCAACAAGCTTGTTTCTTTTGTTCTTTTTCGTAATTTTGGCCACTTTGTAATATAAAATGCAGTTCAAATATTATGTCAGAGAAAAAGCAAATAGTGACAACTTCCAATAATCTACTAATGTTTATGCTAATGTATTTAAAGAGAAGCCAGATTATTTTTTGATTTTTGTTTATAAAGAATTCCTATCAAACTCTATAAGTGTTTTAAAAATTCTGGGGTTACTTTATATTTCTAATAATGCTAAAATATCAACAAATTCTTAAAATATTTCTCAGTTCCTTTGGGATATGATAACTGAAGATAGAAGTCTCTGCTCTCAAAAAGCTTCATGATAATGCTACATGCTGAATAGGTATTAGTTCAAATGTTTAAATGTGAGTTTTTCTGTGAACTTTTTAGAAATAATAGGGATTAACTCCTGTGGTTTTGACTCCTCTGTATTTATTTCTGTGTCTTAATGGGACAGATCTATTTGGACAATGAAATATTAATGCCAATGCTGATTCCTTGCCAGAAAATGTTTGGTTTCAATTCAAATTTCAAGGAGAAAAAAATACCATAGTAGAAAAAACTGGTTATCTCTTATTATTGGTTTAATAGTTCAATTTTTTCTCTTCTATTCTCACATATCTGTTATATATAACCAAGGTTTTATAATCATGGTTATGAATTTCTGAATTTCTGAATCTGGGTAAATGCATATGCTTAAGTAATTTAAATAATTATTTTCTTTGCAGACAAAGAAACTGCCCTGTTAGTTTTATCCAACTATTCTACTGCATACAGAATACTGTCTGTTTTTAAATGAAACTTATAACTATGGGTTTTGAGAATAGGTTATATAAGGATATCTTATACAGGATATAAGAGTTCAAATGCTGTGATTTTATTTTGTGGCAGAACTGTAATACTGTGACTGAAATGCAGCGTGTTTCCTTGCAAATAAAGATGTCTCACATCTTTTCAAGGACTAGTTTTAGCCATCATATTCCAGGAACTCTTTAGCTATTTCCTTTCAGATTGAATTAATTATACCTCTAGGAGTTAAATTGACATTTTGGAAGGAGTGGTTTTGTTATGTAATGTGTGCTGGTTTTGATAGGGGGAAAGATGCTCATTCTCTGTCCAGATGTGGCATTACTTCTGCTGTGCTCTTCACCATGATCTATGGACTATTCTACCTCCTAAGACAGCCCAGGAGATTCTTACAGATGTGCTAGAGCGATCTTTGGATATTCTGTCATCCAGATATTGTCAGGTGTGTCCCAGTTACAAAAGAACACCACAAATCAGGTAATGGTTGTATATTTAATGAACCGTTTTGATGGATAAAAGATGTAAATGTTCGTTTTCTGTTACTCACAGCTTTGATTCAAATTTCAATGTTATTGAACACGGCAGAGGGGATAGACCAAATCTATGCATTTTGATGTTTATTTTAATAAAATGTATTTTGTATATTTAAGTATATTTAGTAATTATATTGTAAACTGGGAAGAATCAAAGGCCTCTTTCAACCCTCCAAAATTGATTGGTTTGAAAGCCTCACAATGAAAGTGCATTGAGGACTGGTGATGCAAGCAAAAAATGTGGACATAATTGGCAGTGTCAGGATTAGAAATCAAGTTGTTGATTCATTAAGAAAATTTAATGCGTTCCAGTAGAATTGTGTTTTTATATGACTTCTCAAGTGAAAGAGCTACAAGGTCACATCAAAAGATTTGTCAGAATTTGCCAGTGGTGTAGAAAGAGAGAGGAGAAATGACTTTTTCTGTCATTTTAGGAAATAAGAAATTGGAAGTTTTTCTTGTTGCAAGTCTTACATTTTGCCTGAGAGGAGGGTCTTTTTGAGAAATACTGAAGCAGCAATACTGTAACCTTCAAGTGGAAGGTTACCCTACCTTTGTCTTTACTATCCAATGTCTTGTTTTACTGAATAAATAGATGTATTTCTCCTAACAGAATCACGAAGAGTTACAGAATGGGTGACATTGGAAGGGACTGCAGTGGGTTATCTGGTCCAACCTCCCTACTCAAGCAGGGTCGTCCCAGAGCACAGGGCACAAGGCCAAGTCCAGACAGCTCTTAGATGCCACCAGTGAGGGGGAATCCACAACCTGCCTGGGCACTCTGTTCCAGTGCTTAGTCACACACACAGTGAGGAAGTTCTTCCTCATATTCAAGTGGAATTTCTGGTGCACCAGTTTCTGACCATTGCCTTTTGTCCTATTGCACAGCACCACTATGAAGAGTTAAAGAGTTAGTCATTTTAGAGTGTTAAAGACACTAAGCAGGTGCATGTTCTGTGTGAGCGAAGACTTGCATGCTGTCATCTCAAGTTTTATTATGAAAAGTATTTTTGTGAAATCTCAAATAATTCCTATTCTTGAAACGGGTAGGAAAAAAATGAAGTTTTATTCTACATACCTATTTGTGTGCTCTGTTCCTGTAATAACTTACTGTAGTCAGTCTCTTCTGTATTTTTGGTACAGAGTTTTGGTACAGAGAGGTTTCCTGAAAACTTGCCTGGAAATTTTTTGGGGGAAAAAGTTCTCTGAAATATGAAAGTATTACTTAAATGTCATAGTAGTCAATTCTATATGAATTTACTTCAAACTACTGAACAAGAAAGAACTTTTTACATTGTCATTTTGTAGAAAAAAATGCATATTTGTTAAGGTGATTCTTGAGTTTTTCACTAAGTAAATTAAACTATCCAGTCATGAATAAATGAAAAAAATTACTCAATATAATTCAACATATTTTTATCACAGAATCTTTACATATTTTTTTAATAATGTTGTATTTTGTGAGGGTATCTTTTCTCCCAATGGTTCTTCAAATGGTAGAGAACTTATGTGTAATATGGACAAATGTCTCTTTATGTGTGTTTGCCTGTATTTTTAAAAAATATGATCCTTAAAAATGCATATGATCACATGTGTGTCTGTGGCTTTTAGGTACTTGAGTACTTTTTAAATTCCAGCCTCATACCTCCCATATACTTTGTGTTACTCACATGTTTCCTGTGTTTTGTATGTCCGCTAAGTCTTGTGAGATTATATTGCTGTACTTTGGTTTCTAGCAACTGTTCAGGCCAATGACATGTGATGAGCTGCCAACCAGTATCAACAGGCAACAGATTACTCACATGTTGCATGGAATTAGTTTTGCAAATTGAAGATTAAGTTCCTCTCTTCCTATTTCTTTGCCACATCAGGATTTGAAAGTAGTATGTACATTTTAAGTATAAGAACAGCAAAATTTATATATATTTACTTGTAGTTTAGAAAGTAAATAATTCATGCCTAATGACGCTGACCTTTGAAAAAGAACATTTCCAAACTTTTAAGTCTTCTTTTTACTAGTTTCAGTAACAACTTTTCTGTGAAAGAGTTGATTTTTTTACACAGTGGTGGGTGGAGACTTCCTGCATGACTAAAGAGGAAATTTAAAGTCTATGCTATGGTTTTGGTATTTTATCCTGTCAGAGACAATGTCTGCTTAATTGGAATTTACCACTATCAAGATGTCTTAAGTAATGTTGTTATTGGGGTTTTTTTTTGCCTACAGAATTGATATTGCAGCAATTTTGATGTCCACTGAAGATATGCTCTGGTCAATTTGTGGTTCTGTGCAGGAGTTTCTGAATCCACACAAAGACAGAGATCTCAAGATCTGTAAAATACATAGCCACTGCAATAGTCTGATCTCTGTGCTGGCTATTTTAACTTCACCACTGAAGAATTTGTATGAGTAAGTATGAAATAAACATTCAATTTGAGATAAAATTGGTTCTTGAGCTTACATAGGTAGATCCACAAGGTGAATTTTTGTGTTAAAATCAAATGCAATGCATTAATGTCAAATGTATTGACAAATTTTATTAGTCTTTGACTATTTCTCAATTAGATCCCATATTTATTTTTATGCTCTTACCTAAAGCCCAGTTATATCTGCTGAGATTTTATTAGCTTTGGATCAAATTCCTGTGCTGAACATTTTTATTTTTTTTCTGTTAGTAAAATTGAGCATAGTTGATGTCTGGGTTGATTTCTTCTGTGAGAAATCCAGCAGAATGTCATTAATTATTGCTGTCCCAAATTTTCAATTTATTTTTCCAGTTACGACATGTTTCTTTTATGGTCTTACCAATCTGAAAACATTTATTACTATGGCACCAAAGACTTTGGCAAGGTTTTCAAGGACTTAGTCAATCATCTATTGAAAAAAAATCATATTACTAGTTCAGATTTATCTACTTTAGGCTTCCAGCTAAATCAGAATGTTCTGTTGTCATCTGATAATGTTTCTAGAAATACTGGAATGTAAAGATAATTTACTGAAATGATCATCTCATTATATGACCAGTATTCTTCAACAAATATAGTTAAAAGAATAAGAATATAGAATGCCCTTACTTATCAAATCATGTCTTCACAAGTCGCAGCTGTAGAAAACGGACATGTAACTTGCAGTGAAATTGGGTCTGAGTCTTTTGTTGATAAAATTCTTCTGTAAATTTGGTGTAAGAGACAATATAAAGTGAGATCACAAAATAAAAAAGAGGGACAACAAAAGCCCAAACTAATGAAGCTACATTCTATTCAACTGGCTTGTACTTCATTATTCAAAGTTAGAAAATTCTAGGAAATACTAGGGTGGAGACCTCCTCCATATAAGCTTCTTTAACTAATTTTTTTTTGTCATGTGCGGGTTTATTTTAATGTTTGTGGGATCTAAAGAACATGCAAAAATGGATTATAACTGGATGTTTCATGTTATATAACACAGGCTTATTAATAGATAGCAATTTATGTGACTCAGGAACCGATAGGTAGTCCTGCTGTGGCAGTAGGAACGGAGGCAGGAAAGGACATTGCAATAGCTGTAACTGCTTCTAGTGTCAGTTTTGGTATTTCATCTTTCTTTTATTAAAGCCCTTAAAATGATAGACCAATATAAATGTACAGATAAATAATTTATTCCTTTTACCAATTCTAGTCTCCTCCACTGATCAATGTTGTTTAGGTATTTATGTATACATAGTATTACAAAAAATGTGTGTTTTCTGGAAAACTCACAGTTTCAGAACAAAGTGCTAATGAAAAGCTTGGTTTTTATTTTATGTAAAATGCTGCAGGTAAACAACTTGGTCATATAGCTTTCACTGTAGTTAGGAATGTGAATTTCATTACCTGAAGTTGCTTATCTGGAGATCAAAAACTTGACACGTGCAGAATGTAGCAGTTCATTTAATTTACTAGTACTTTCAAAAGTACTCTGCAAATCACCACCAAAATATGGCAGCTTTGTTTAAAAAGAATACAAAAAATCATCGTATTTTGTTATAACGTTACAAAAATAATATTAACACTGAAGATCATTTTCATATAGATGATGCGTATTTTAAAGTAAGTAAAATTGGATTTTTTTAATTAACTTCTACTCAGAACTTGTGTTTTCACAGTCTGTGAGACCCCATTATCAAAAAAATTTTTTTATATTGTATATGTAAATGCAGCCAATATTTGTCAGGAAACCTAGCCCAGTGTCCAGAGTACAAATTAAAATGTGGTTTGGTCACTCAGTTTAAATGACTATTCAATTGGAAACACCTTGATACAGTGAATTTTAGGTATAGTACCTAGGTCTATTGTTTACTGAGTTATGCATTGATAGACATAAAGAGTCTATCAATAATAAATTAAAAGTTATGCCTGATTTTAAAGGAATACTAATCTTTCATCAATTTTCTTTGCAATTACATTGTATAATCACAATTTCCATCTGTTAATTTTGCTCTGTATCTTTCAAACCTTTGGTAAAATTAACCAGAAGTGAAATCTTCTTTTCTTTTAAATCTATCATGCTATGTTTTGGTACTGGAAATTTTCCATTAAATGACTAGAAGTCAATTAATCCTTAGACTTTTCAGGAAATTTCTGTGTGATCATAAAAGTGGCAGTGATGAAACATTGTTTTCCAGGAGTTGTGTAATAATATGACTGGCTTATTTCCAACTTACTAGAGAGGCGGTATTCTCTATTGCTAAAGGGAACTAAAATTATCCAAATTTCTTAATTATTTTATGGAAATTGAGCAAAACCATAATGATGCTGAAAAAATTACTGATATCCTTAACTTCAAATTAGATGATTCTGTTTTCTCATTCCTAATTTTGTGATCTAGAGTTTCTTTTCTGCATGACAAAATTGCTTATATCTGGTTTGAAATTCACCTATGAATCTTGGGTGATAAGGTTTAATACTTGTTTTAATGTGCTTCTTTTTTCTACACCCTTCTGTGGCTTTCCTGAAGTATCTTTAGCATAATGGAAATGTTAATTGGAAAGGACTGCTGGAGGTTGTCTAATCTAGCTTCCTCCTCCTGAAAGCAGATCACCAAGAGCAGTTCAACATGACTGTGTTTGACTGGCTCAACTGACACATGCCAGCTTCCAGGAGCTGAAGTTTTACAATTTTTTGTTCAGCCTGCTCTACAGCTGCCTTAGTGCAAAATATTACCTCATATCTTGTGTGAGCCCTCAAAGCTGCTGGCTATAATTTGCTATATCACATCAGCCCCCACTGACAAAAGTCGGGTCAGTGTTGTCTTTGTAATTACTCTTTGGGTGGTTGTAGGCTGCCATTAGATGAATTGACACTTTATCCACCTTTTCAGCAGAGTAAAGGAGTCTATGGGCCTCAAATATTTCTTACAGGTGATTCAGTTTAGTCTTTTCCAGTTTCCTCACATCCTCCTTGAACTGTAGGCCCAAAAGCTGGACAAAATATTCTAGGTAAGGCTTAAACTGTTGACAAGCAGATGAAGTAAATTACTATCTTTGTTTTAGTTGCTGTGTTCCTCCTAATGAAGCCCAGTGTGTGGTTTGCATTTTTTCTAGTGATAATATACTGTTGCCTTGTCTCCAACATTCTTCTGCCCATAAGCCGCAGGTTTGTGGTTGGGTAGGGTGGCACTCAGACAAGTCAATTCCCAGCCTAGGTTATTTATTGTAATTCTGTAGCTAAACAGTTGCTCTTCACCTCAGTCAACTCTGTGAATTTCTGTTGGCCCAGTCATCCATGCGTAGGCACTCAGCTGCTGTGTTACTGTTCACTAAACCATTCCCCCAGTTTAGTGTCACCTGAAAATGTCCTCAGCAACTGTTCTGTGTCCACTTTTATCCATGTTGTCAAAGGACCTGTGAACAATGAGTCTCTAGAATGTGCTCCCCAAATCCACTGAGTGTTGCTGTTTTCTTGCTGCTTACTCAAACCTTTGAAATAAGAGGATTTTCATACTTCTGAATTTCCAATCATCTTAGTCTTACTCACTGACAAGATTGTTAGTTTCTCACTTCTAGTAGGTGGGGCTTCATGTAGTGGATCACACAGTTTCAGTGCTGCCTGTGATGAATATACAGAAGAGTCCAATGCCATTCATGACTCATTAGTTTGTAGAGGAGTGAATTATCTGGGCCTCAAAGTAGAGACTGTCTTCTGCCTCAGGTTGAGGGTTGCTCTGTTTGGAGATCTATTCTTGCACTTGTTCTGATATTCTTTAGTCTTTTGTACTGAGTAGGTGATGATTGTCTGTATAGGAAGAAGATAAAGAGTAAGGTGGATGCATGTTTCTGTGATTTCATACTATGAGTTGTTATATCTTATTTTCTCAGCAAGAAGTCAGGCAAATTATTTAAATGTTGAGAGAAGCATTCAGAGAGTCTATTGGCAAAATTGCTCTCTATTGTCATAAATTCAATGTCATTGGTATTTAAAGACTGAAAACATTTCTCTTTAATATATGAGTTATAACTCATGAAGTTGCTTTTTAGTAATGTTTATTCCTTATATAGAGAGAAATCATACAAATACTACAAGGAAATATCGTTAGGATGCATCTTGCTGGCAGCTCGTTTCTTCACACCTGCACTCAGGCTTACAGGATCAATTCTCACCTTGTCATGTTCTACTGAAGAATAAAACCACTATAACTTTAAATCCTGCTGTGGTATTAAATCTGCTATCTGCTGCTTTGAGATAATAGGCAGCTGCTTCAGCATAACTTGAACCAAAAACAAATGTCCTACTAGCTATTATTATACTTCTGTCAGAAGAATAGTTGAACAGAAGCTGCCAGAGCAGTCTGGCAGAGAGTTGGGGTCTCCTGGCAAGAATTAGCTATCCAGCAGTGGGCATTAAGAAATGCTGTCAGGAAAATTACTATATTATCATTAGACACTTTATTTTTTAATAGTATTTGAAGCTATTCTAATATTCAAACAATATTTAAAACCCTTAGATTATCTCTGTCTCACTTCAAAAATTTCTGTAGAGGTTTTGGTATAAGCAAATAAGTGAAAATACAAAAAACTGCCCTGTGCTTCTCCTTAGGATACAGCTAAGACTCCTCAGGATACAGCTAATAAATCATATTTATTCAGAAATAAATAAATTCTCTGAAACAGTTCCTACACAACCAATAGAGAAGATGTGGTCTTTTTTTTTTTTTTTTTTTTTTAAGAGATTGCTAACCAAAATATACTTATTACACTTCTGTGTAGGATGTTTGCTCTATGCTTTGCTATATGCAGAAAAAAATATTTCAGTGGATAAGAGACAATAAGATTTCCTTTTACTTTCATAATATTGAAATTACTGTCCTTAAAATAATTATTTTTGAGTTTGGGTTCTTATTTTGGCTATATTAGAATTGCAGCTTTATTTTTAATCTTCAGGTTTTCATGAATTCACAAAGAGCACAAATTCACTGTACTAAAACTTCTGCTCAGATTTTGCTTACTTAAGATCCTTTAGATATCTGTAGCAAATTCTTTCTATTATTTTTTTATTAGTAAGAGTGGTTTCCAAATAAAACAGTCTGTCTTTTAGAGAGGTTCAGAAACTTTACACCTACCTTTCTTGAAAAAGTATAATTTTCTTTCTTCTTTCATCTGTGTCTTATAGACATATAGCTATAGTTCTGAATTACTTGAGATGAAAGATAAAAAGTTTACAGTCAAGTAAAATGAAAAGTAAGGTGCTTGTGCAGTGATAATTGTTTATATTTAATGGAGGATGTAACAGGCTGGAATTCCTCCTCTCTGCTGGAATTGTAAAAGTGTAAATGAGGGAAAAAAAGGGAAGAGGCCAAGTGGCATCCATACTATCACACATGATTAAATCCTAGTGGCTGCTAGAAAATTGTACAAATACTAATAATTTATTACTAAACAATAATTAAAGGCAAATATTTGATTAGAGAATCCTGTTCTCACACGTATCTATAATCCTATGATATAATTAGTTTATAAAATTTTTCATTTTTAGTATCCGTAGATTTTGCCTCTCATACCATTTGAGTAAATGAAGTATTGAAAAAGTGACAGCTAGTCACAATCTAGTTCTTCTTTAGTCCTTTATATTTGAAAAAAACACAGTATTCCATTTCTCTCAAGCCAGTGACATTCCAAAGCTTCTGGCTCAAATTTTTGTCCAGTTTAATCCAAAGTCTATATATGCTTGCACGTCAGTATAATTTCATAAGACACTTTACATATCATTATTGTAAAAGTACTGAAAATACTATGCATTTTTGTTATTCAGGAAGAGATATAGAAATGAACAACTGAGGAGAAATTTGCTTCTTTAATTCATTTTCAAACATAGTTTGAAAATATGTTACATAGGGATAAAAATAAGAAGAAAACTTGAATAGCAGTTATTAGATGCTGAGTTACAAAGAGTGAAAGTAAATAAAATACAGAATTCTATTTTTTACAGTACATAGGTTTGCAATTATGTGTTTGCATACATATATTAATAGTATTTTTCATAAGGTATTTTCTGTCTTCTTTTCATATAGATGTAGATGTATAGATACATAGATATATATGGATATATAGATATATATATACTTAGTAGCAGTGATCCAAGGAGATTTTAAGTATTTGTATTAACTCAGTATTTGGTTTCTTCCAGGACATTTCTGGATAATTCTGATGAACATCTTCCTCAAGATTTTTCAGAAGTCTTTTATCATCCATTACACTGGTTATTTTGCATACCATCATCCTGTTTTTTCTTTCTGAAGTGAGTATCAAAAGTTGATCGTTGTAAATGAATCAGCAGATAGTCAGCATTAGTCAAATATTGTTACATTTTGAAGAGTATATCTGAATAAATGTCTAATTATTATTCTGATTTTTAAGACATAGCAGCATTTTTAAATTCATTACAGATTTCTCTAATCTTTGACAGTATGAAGAAAAGTTGCACTGAAACCACTGTATTTTGCTAGTCTGTTAATTATGTTTGATATTTGAATTATCTGTAAGGTTTTCTGGCTTTAATTAAAGATTATATAGTTCTTGACAATACAGAAGTTCAGCACAGTAGCTGTTCTAAGGCCTTATAATTAAAGGAGAGATAAAGAATGTATGCCCTTCTGTTTAGGATTGCTGTTTTTAAAAAAAATTGGTACATAAATAACTCATTGAACAATATGCTGCTTGATCGTAGTTGAATTTTTTGGAGATTATTGAATGATGAAAAGCAAAAGCTCAACTTTTCTGTATCACTGCAGATAATGACAAGTGACATAGAAGATACATGCTACCAGCTATGCTGTTGTTTTCTTTCTAGTTTTGAACCTGAAGCACTCCCACACCAGTGTAAATCGTATCTCAACCACTCCCCCTTCACCTCCCCCTCCTCCTTTTCAATGTTGTTTCCTGAGTGATTTTCATGGAAAGCTGCTATTGTGAGATGTTACTGTGTTTTCTGAGAAAATATTTTTATATTTTGGAGGAGTATGTTACCAAATGAGTGGTAATCTATGGGTGACCCATGCACTTTGGATTTATTACCTATTTATTGTACACACAGTATCTTTTACCTTGTATATGAAAACACTTTTCCTATAATTTTGCCCCATACTCCACAAGACATGCTGATTTCTCTCCATAGGCTCTGCTCCTAGCTATATGTCATCAGTCCTGTTCTCTCCTTCTCTGGTTCCTCTGATATCTGCCAAACCAGAGACAATATATGTTGTGACTGCATCAAAATCATGTAGCTCACTAGTTACATGCCAAACAGAGCTGAATAACTGGTGAATTCAAAATGTGTCCTGCTTGAAAGAGTAGTTTAAGTTCTTATAAAGCATTTAAAGTATATAAAGCATATAAAGTATATAAAGCAAAGTTTATCAAGCTTCAAGGAGCTTTGTCACTGACTTTTTAAGTTATGCATGGTTGGAGAGAAAGGAGAAGAGAAGGAGGGATGCAGGAGAGGGAATGATGCATTAAAAAGGAGTCTAGTCATCCATTTCTGGAAAATTTATACTCCATTAAGTTTTCATTGTAGAAAAGTCAATAAATTTTTTGATGCCTTCATTCAAGGCCAGATCTCAAAATTTAGATTACACTGTGAAGTATGAGTTTTCGAACATGATTTCACAAGTACCCTATGCTTAGTATGTAAAGGAGATGCTGGTAACATTTCAGTCTGACATAATTATCTTTTCTAAGATAAGTATGTATGTTTTCTGAGGTGGAATTAAGATAGATTTGAATAAATAACAGAAAACTATTCCATAGCTAGTATGCACTTATTTTGCATGGAAGAAAGGTACTGAAATACAGAACTCCTCGAATGCCAAATAGGAAACTGCAAAGTACAAAAAAAAGTGCATCTCTGAGAAGATACAGTCAGTGTGCCTTTGTGAGAAAAGTCCATAAATAGAGAGAGTCTTCTATACTGTCCTGGTGATAATGAGTGAATTATATTGGTAAAATATTTAATGTTCCCTTTTAACAGCACACCTTTCAGCTGCTCAGAAAAAAAAAAAAAAGTGGAGGACTCTGTATCTAATGAATAATTCTGAGGTGTTTCAATTTTTTCATTGGTTTTATACTCCATGTGAATGGAACTTTTGTTCCCCTTCAAACAGTGCCTTTAGAATATTATAAAAAAAATTATTTAAGCATTGCAGAAAACTGTATTTTAGAGCATCTTTCATCAATTCATGGATTGTTTTCTGATTTTACATCTTCTATCTAATTAAAATTTGTGTTTACCATGTGTAACCAAATTGGAAGCACAGGCCATTTTATACCACTCAACTGTGGCCACCTGATTTTTAGCTGATGAGTCTAACCTGTCATACGTATAGATATTAGTCTCCCTAAGCTTGCTATGTAAAAAAAAAATAAATTGCTAGTTCTTGAATTTAATTTGTTTACTATGTAACCTGATTTCCTACCTTATTTTTCCTTGCTGAAAATGGCTACAGTCTGTTTAATTTTATCAATTTGACTCCAACATCAGTGTTAAGGTTGTTACCATGAATTAGCATATCTGCTTGCCTTATAACATCTTGAACTTAGCTCATGAGGTTTTCTTTCTTTCTTTATATCTTGAATACAAACCAAAATAATATAGTTGGTTATCAAAATAAATAATTAGTGATAATTTATATTACAGTTCTTTTAGTGGTAATTGTGATTCCTTAGTGGTAATTGTAATTCATTCTTTGCCTCACTTGGGGTTTATAATTAACCATTTGCAAATCAAAGTTGGGGTTTTTTTCTTCTACTGCACAAACAGGACATTTATATGTGTGATATTTATATGTACTTCACCTTTTGTCACTTTTTATGAGGCTAGTCTTATTTTCTCTAGTACTGAGCTATGAGGGTGAGAGAACATATGTCTCTCCATATGCACATTACAAAAGTTCTCAGTGCATTTATTGGTGCTAGCTTCATGGCTGTAGGGAATGTCTGCTGTATTTTATTTTTCCTCCAAGTGAGTCACACCATTGTACATTTCAATTTGCAAGATGCTTAAGGAGCCAAGAACTGGTGTATATTACAACATGATAACTTCCCATCTGGTCAATGACAGACAGCTTTTTTTTTTCAATTTAGATACTCTAAAAATGTAATTTATTTCTATAGGAATTTAAAATACTATTCTTCATAAATCTAATTGACCCTACTTGTCACTTACATTTTGAAGTCAATGAGTGGCCTTATTAGATAGGATGACATTAAAGGAAGAGAAAAAAATTAAACTGACCCAATTATTTTAACTGAATTAGTGAAGAGTTGAGTTTGCTGTCAACCATAGGATTAATTCTAGTGTGAATATAGTAACTGTTTTAATTTTAATTACTAACTACTGATTAGATTATATATATATACTGATAAGAATATATTATATATACTATATAGATTATATATATATATAAAAAACTAATATTGAACATACAGAAATTAGAATAATTATTTTAGGAATGCAAAGTCCTAATGTTTGAATACAGTATGCATTTTAAATATGAAGAATTTACTTTGACTGCAAGTTCTATAAATATTTAAATGTATATGTGTATATATTTTTGATAAATATCAATACAATCTAGTATGTGCTAATGTGCAAATGTAATTGTAGAGTCAGTGCTACACTATCAGCAAAATATATAAAGTACCAGATGAAAATCACAAAAGCTGTACATCAGGTTTTCTGGCACAAACATTGCTTATGAAGTTAGAGGTATTTCCTTTAATGTTAAAAGTGCAAAGCCTGAGGTGTCTAAAATCTTCCTTTACTAAAATGACCATTCGAGTGGAGTTTTGTCATAGTACTGGGATGTAAGGCCCTGCTGGAAGATGGGTGCTGTGGTTTCCTTCAGTGACTCCAAGGCTGCTCTGTAAGATAGGTGGCATACTGCTTTTTCTGGTAATGGAAACATAGACATATGAGGGCCTAAGCTAGAGGAGCATATCAGATGACACTTTCTTTTCCAGGACTTGTAGATTTATATTGAATATATTGTATAAATAGCAGCTTTGACTCAACAGTGAAATACTTGCGCAGTCTATTTTTCTCATATGTGTATTCAAGTATAGCTGAGAGGTAGCACACCTGGCTAAGTCAGAGGTTGTAAAAGTATGCAACTTAATGGAGAGGTACCCCTCTGTTAGAACAACCATATGAGACTATTTTAGTTCTGTCCCAAAAGTTATGTGTAAATGGCACATAAAGTGTTTTAGCAGAGACATATAAATACTTCTCTAGTCTGACTGGAAAATGTTAGATTGAAAACCTCCTTTTGAAAAAGGTTTTGGCTGATGTTGAAGATGTTTTTTGCATACTGGCAGATGATATTTATACCTGCCTAGTCAATGCATCAGTCCATATCAAGTCCTTAAAATCATGCATGTAAAATTCATGTGCATGAGAGTTTATCTACGTGGTGCATAAAGTTTCAGTGTTACCAACTATTGTATAAACTTGTAGCCGAAAAAGTAAATATAGTGGCTAAACATAAATTGAAATTTAATTTTAAAAGAATCTTCAAATTAATAAAAACTAAGACATTAAAGGAAAAAACCTATCCACAATCCAATTTTGAAAACTTGTTTTTGAAAATGTTTCAAGAACACTAAATAAAATAGGCGGTAAACATTTGGCAGGATAGATGAGTTTGTTGGTTAGTTGTTTAACTATAATGTGAGTTTAGTGATTGGTGTCGGGTCACTGGCTGTGTTCAGAGTAAGCCCTGGAATAGTATTTGGAAACCTCCGTTTTTGTAGAACATTGGAATCACAAACAGAAAATAAACTGCAAAAAGAAAATAAAGTGCCATATTTTTAAAAACTAATGAATTTGTACTACACCTTCTCACTTCTCGCTGCTGGCAAAGCAGTAACTCAACCAGTTTAATATTTCTTGTGGATTTTTCAGGACACATTAAATTGCACAACCTAAAGTGGAATTTTGCAACCCCTTTGAGTATTTTCATTGCCTTTTACTTAAGAGCTTTATATACTTCATCAAGGACAGACACTTCAGATCTCTTACTCAACAATTACTGAAATAGTAAACAAAAATAATACCCTTACATTTATTCAACTGCAAGGAAAAAAAAAACATCCTTTTTGCCTGGTAGAACAAGATAAATACAGTTTCATGAAAGAGATAAACACAGTTGTTTTGTATCATATGTAACTGTGGCAAACTAACAAATGTCAATTTGCTTTTAACTAGTTGAAATTAAGTGTAATTCTTTCTCTGAGCTGCCTTAAAGTAAGGAAGCATGAAAGTATTTTCAGAGTGATCTGGGAGGAGTTGACACTTAAGGGAGTTAGTGTTACATCTGCAATTTAAAGATATTGATTTCATAGATAAATTAACTATATTATTCTTTCTGTTGTTATCTTACATTTTGAAAGGACTCCCTCAACCAGAGAAATGGCAGCCCAAGGTCTGCTGAAGCTGCTCTTATCCCAGCCATACTGTAATTTGAGCTTGCTTTTGGAAACATTGCTACACCATGATTGTCTCTTAGTGAAAATTTTGCTGAGAAGCTCAAGTAAGTATTGATACTGACAATACATATAAGAATACCAGTGAGAAACACAAATTCATTATTAACTACTTAAATGCTGGGGGAAGGCCGTCAACAATTATGAGGGCTAGGTACCCATTTACTTTCCAGTAGGACACTTCTTGAATGGGTATATAGATAGAAAAATCATCACAACCAGTGTATTAATCATTTCAAGGCAAACTGCAATATTATAAAATAGGCTGCTATAATAAATGCAAAAGAGTCAAAATGATTTTGAGCTTTATAGAGCTTTGATACCATGACTACTGTATACAGGTTTTTGAAAGTGTGGATGAGTAGTCTAAGAGACCACTTTCAAAATTACTTCTGAACAATGGAAAGCTTATTAGATGTTTTGTTAAAGTTATTATATGCTCGTCACTGTAGGCATTCTAATTACAGATATATACTTCTGCTTGTTAATTCTTTAATGATATTTTGAAAGTAGAATAAAGAAAACAAATTTTTATTTGCATTCTGGTGGTATTGTATTTGAAGCAGCAAACTGTGTCACTTATTTGCATTAGTAGTTTGCAGATCAACTTATTGTATTGTCAAATAGTTAATGGTATAATTACCTGTTTGACTTAATGTTGAGGGAATATGAGAGTCTTGGTTTCTTTATTTTTTGGCAAACAAGTTCTTCCTATATATCAGAAAATTATTAGCTCCACATAATATTTTATATATTCATATTTATGTTCATATGCATTTATCTATATATCTATCTATATAAAACATAATTTAGTTCAGTCACTTTAAAATGGTCTAGTATTTGTCAAGAGTACATCATCTTCCACTGCTGTCATGCATCTTATTGAGAGCTGCAGTGCATACACTTGCCTATTCAAACACGTCATCTTTTAGAAAGTCTGACAAATGTCACAGTCTTATCCTAGTGTTATCCAGTATTGAGTTTTGCTATCTGTTTAAATTATTAAAGGTAATAAGTAACAGAATGTATTAGTCTATTGACTGACCAACCTCCTAAGCTTTAGGGAAATCCATGTTACTTTGAATTACAAAAGGTGTTATTTACACAGGCTTTCTTCATGTAGCTTCAATATTGGAATGAATAAACTTTCAGTTTAGATGAAGTCAGTATCTGTGATGACCCATATCATCTAAATTCATTTCAGTGTGGTTAATGACAAAAAATTTGTATTTTTTATTCCTTCTCCTCTACAGCTAAGCATACCATAGTTTTTGAACAATTTGCCCTAGTGATAACAGAACTGCCTGGTATTTAATTCCATAAGAATTCTTTATAAAGGAAAAGCCTTCTTACATTTTTTATATTCAGTCTTTCCTTTTCCTTTTAAAAACAGGCCAGAAAGCAAAACATCTTATGTATTGATGAATTTTTCTGTACTGTTTTAACACTTTGGGATACTCAAAGTAGACAAAGTAGACATCATTCAAACACATTAAATTTTATTGTATTCCCATTGTTCTTATGGTTGCACCATGGGGAGATTCAGAAGGAATGTATATTCCCCATCATAGTAGGGAGTACTGTTGGGACTGCCAAAGTTCTTTTAGTAGAAAGAGTATTTGTAGAGAAACTATGTAGGCATGATTCATGTTGCTAAATATTATAAGGATATTGTACTTGTTGAAGCTATTGAAACACCAATATATATGATTATATACTATCTGGACAGGAAGATGACAAAATGTGCACTTTTGTTATTTTTTTTTTGCAATATGATATATGAAATGCACATAAAAATTAAAATATGGAAATATGAAGTTGTTGCGTCAAAAAATACTCAAGGTAATAAATCAGGTTACGCAGAACTGAACCATTTATTTGTCTTCAGTGAATATGGCTACTGCATGCAGGCAACTTCGAAAAAATGGTTGAAAATTTTGATATTCATATTTGACCTCTGTAACAAGCTATGAGTCTGAATAGCCTAGGTGTGTTAAGTTACAGTGCCATATAATCCTAGAGTTTTTTTCTATAGGTTCAACTTTCTTCAAAACATGTTCTTGAGTGAGTAAAGGGTCTAAAGTGTGTCTTTGCAGAGAGAAATACTGAAGATAGCTGTACGGTGTTAATTTTCTGATAAACTATTTTGCAATTGGCAGATTTTTTTTAACCACTATTGCCTTATTGTTCATGGATATGAAATAGAAGTGGATTATTTTGACAAGCAACAAATAATAGAGGAAAAAACGAAGTGGTGTCTGTATAAAATAAGTGGCTGAATCCAGCAGATGCTGACATGAAAATGGGAAGGATGAAAGTGAATTCTGAGCATTTCTGCTAGATTTGCACTAAATACACAGCATGCCAGTGGAACAGTCTGTGACTTCTAGTTTTATAATCATTATTTCCAGGAATCAGGTGTTTTTCCTTTGCATAATTAAGCAAACAGTAATAGTTTTATCAGATTTCAGTGGCCCAACACAGGATTCATACCAGAGGGAGCCCCATCAGACAGTAGACACCTGGCCACTTATGAATAGCAAATAAGACAGCGGTCACTAAAAAACTGTCACTGAGAAATTGTCAATAAGGCACATTCCAGACCTTCAGTCAATCCTTGGGTCTCAAATATTTGTTTAAGAAGAGAGTGTAGTATCAAATAGATGATGAACAATAGAAAATGCAATGTATTGTTTTATAGTCTTATAAAGAATCTTATTCATTACTGTAAAAACTTGAGACTCCAGTTGTTAGAGAAATTTTATTTGTCTTTCTACACACAACCTAAAGTGAGCATTGGTATGTGGAGATAAATTGTAAGAAGACTGCATTCACAACAGGACCAGGCCATTCGTAGTTTTAGCTAATGTTTTTGGCTTGCACAATACATATTTGAAAGACTACGAGAAGACAATATTATTTAGTCTGTACATCTCAACATAGATGTGTTTCTGGGCTCCACTAAAATTTTGAAATAAGAATTGATAGTAACATTTACAAATATTCTACAGTAAGTCTAAGGCTGAAAATCTGAAATTGCACCCAAATAAATGTGATTTGCTTCAAAAAGAGATCAATTATCTTGCACATGTAAGCAGGTTGGGGAAGGGAAGATTTCCACCAAGAAAACAGAATTGGATGGTGCATCATTAGACAACTTACTAGACACTAATAAATATGAAGAGTTTTCTAAGACCATTCTTTTATTAACCATTTTCTGGAAAGGGAACTGGGAAATGTATTTGTAGAACTAGAAGATTTTTTTTTTTCCCCACTCCAGTTCTTTGCCTTCTTTGAAACAGTTCTCTAACTGCCATGATGTGTCATTTTAAGGTAGATTTTAAGTACTAATTAATTTTTAATCAAATTTAATAAATTACATTTTAGACATATCAGAGTAAATACCACTTGTTTTTTAGTGAGTTATGCTAAAAGAATAGTGAAAAGTGGTAACCACCAATTGGCCTCATTTAGGAGACTGAACTATTAGTGGCAGTAGTGAGTTATTACAGAAGAAAGTGTACATGCCTTACATAAATTACCAACTGCATCAAAATTCTGGCATTGTTAAAATCTGTAACCATTAGACACTTTTATTTCAAGTTCTTGAGGGTCATTCTTTCTTCTTATACTTTCATTGTACTTTCTCATACTTCATTGTACTTTCTTCTAATGGCTCCTTGGATTTAATAATCCTGTGTCATGGTCTATCACACAAGTGAAAAAATTAGCAACTGTTGTAGTCCCGTGGCTCAACCACACACCATTTTCAGGAAAAATAGTCTTGCAGGTTTTGGTCACAAAACTTGAATGTTAGTCTATAACCCAGCCCTCATTAGGAGAGCAAAAGTAAATCTCTTAGAGTAATTTATCTTTGTGTAGAAATGTATCTGTTCTCCAGGTATTTGTGGATCATCCAATACAAGGCTTGTGGGTACCTCTGAAAGCTTTGCCATGATAGCATTTGGTGTCATGGTAGCCTAATGGTTAGAAGATTACTTTAAAAGTGGCATCTCCTCAAAAGTTCCCTCTGACCAGTGAGCTTACTGGATTCTGTACCTGCTTAACCAATGAGAGATGTACTGAAGTGATATACTTCTAGCTGGAAGATAAGTAAAAAAGGGACCTTAATACAAATACACTGCTCCATTTGGTGATTTTCCAGCGATAAGCTGGAGAAAACAGTAAACAGATTTTATGGAGTTTCTGAAAACCCATAATTTCCTGCTTGGACTATCGTGGGCCCCTACTGTGAATCACTTACCTTTTCTTGACAGAGTGTGAAGATAGTGTCTGATACATGTATGGCAGACTCGGTGCCTGTGATATATGGATAGCTTTTCAAAGATGTAGTAATTTCTGATAGGAATTTCTTATTACAGCAGAGCTCTAGAGTGAATAAGTTTTAAGAAAGTAAGCTGTTTGGTATCTCTCCCAATACATGGAACACACAAGAGAGCTAATATGGCCTTAGGACTACATTCATTATTGCCTTATCACATTTTGGCTGTCAGAATGTCACACTGTTTGCATACTATGCCATAAAATCACTACTGCAGGTACTCTGACAGTAATTTTTTTTTTCTATTGGCCATAGATAAGACAGATTCTACAGAAGTCACTGAATTTCATTAATGGAAATTCATTAATGGAAACTCAGAAATTCGTTAATGGAAGCTTCTTCTCAGATAGTTGAAAATAAATTGTTTAGTGAGAAAAAATTCTAAATGAAGCTGAACTAAATTAGTGCTGTGGCGCTGATGACTTATATAGCTAGAGAAGTAGTTTGCTGATATGTTAATAATGTATGAGCAGATGATATAAGTGTTAAAGTTCTTTTGCCATGTTGAGCCTTTCAGTTGTCATAAATTTAGGATTGTTTGATTCACAGGTAGCAGCTAATACAGGGATTATTATAATTTGGAATGTATTAAATTGAAATGGGTAGGTTTAAGATCTGGGCTTTATTCAGGATAGGAGTAATATGACCCTGAGATTAGCTTAGATGGTTAGAATATGGTGGTGGTAGCAAGAAAATTGTGGGTTCAATCCCCTATAGGCCATTTACTTAAGAGTTGGACTTGATGACCCTTGTGGGTCCCTTCCAACTCAGACTATTCTGTGACTCTTCCATGAAACTATGATGTAAAATTTCTCCTTGGAATTTAAAACTAAAATAATACACTTTCTGCCAAAATGAAGCCATGTTCAAAGTTACAATAGATTTTAACTGTCATTGGAGAGGAGCAACTCTGAAGGAAAGGTAAAATGATCTACGACGTCAATTAAAGTAAATGAACAGAAAAAAAGTCAGTGACAGAAGAAGCACTGAGGATGTAGAGTGTCTGCTGAAGGATTTGATTCTATTAAAAAAATATAACATATCCTTTTTGCATTCTTTATATCTTCATCAGTTGCTGTGATTTAAAGAAACTTATAAATTAAATGAAGAAAGCAAAAGTTTCATACTCTTTGCAAAGTTAAGACCAGTATCAGAAATAATTCATTCCATCTTCAATTCCTCTTCCTAAATGAAACAGCATGTATGAATTTGAGTTTTGACTACCTCTTTTGGTCAAATATACAGCATAAATTTTTGTATCTTGGCTGTTGTGTATGGATTAACTGGGGAGAATGAAGTCTAGAGTCAGTAACAGAGGATTTTTTTTAATTCTGCAAGATTCATTTTATGGCTAGACTAGTCAGACAAGTGCTGGATGAGTGATAATGCTGGCAAATTACCGGGTTGTATTTCTATCAGTAAGAAAGAAATATGGGTAAATTGCACTTGGAAGCCTGCCTTTCTGAAGTTATGTTTTTAAAATGCGTGGTAGTATCCCAAGAGGTTTAGTGCATTATTTTGTCATAGGAAGAGTGATTCATTGTGAATGGTTAGGACATAGCTGTTATTCAATAGATACATAATTTTCTTATAGAGATATTTATTAAGAACAATAGTATTCTAATATGTTTTGGTACCTTTTGCACATATAGAACATCATGTTGTATGAAAATAAAAAAAAACAGCTGATTTTTTTTTTTATTTTAGCAGGTATCTAGAAAAATATGTAGCCATATATATGTATGAATGCTAAATCTAGCTAAAATAAAGAAGCATCTTCTTTGAGCTAGCTATGGGAGCTTTAGGTTTCCTTCACAAATTAGCTTTTCCTATACAAATGCAGTCAGTGAAAAAAGGATACAGAGGTATAGAGGGAAGCATCCCAGGGCAGTAAGTGTAATACCTATCATATAAATTCTGCTCTATGTAATAATTAACAAGAAGGTTGCATTGGAGTTCAAACTGAGGTGAATATTTAATGTTATGACAGGTGAGCTAATAAATGTAAAAGAAAAAAATCTAAGGCATGAGAAATATACATCACTTTCTGTAGACTCCTAATTCATAATATTTATCCAGCTATACTGATCTGCTAGCTAAACTTTTCAAATTACATCCTTAAGGTCCCTTCTAACCAAAAAGATTCTGTGATTCTATGCCCACTTATCAATCAGAAAACTCATTTTAACCTGAGCTTTCAGGTTGTTCTTATAACAAGGACAACATTTACATCAGGATAAAGCAAGAAAAAGCTGATGAATAATGAATAATCTTGTTATATTTAGCCACAGAATTATTTAGTAGTGGATTCATAAAGATCTTTGCTTAAAAGCACAAGAGTTGCATTATACAGTAGTTATAACAAGATGTATAGCCCTTTCTACAGAATTCTTTTATGCTCTTTTCTCTTTATCTATATCTTCTGGTAGCATTAATTGATTAGAAAAGTTATTAGCAAGTTGTGATTCAAACTTTCCATGCAGCATGGCCATAGAACAAATTTAGGCTTAATTTCAAGTCATAAGCACCTTTAAACAAATTTTGCATCATGTACTGGAAAGACAGTTTACATAGTTCTTGAAATCTTAGCAAATCTCCCCCTAGAATTTGATTAAATTAATTTTTAATTAATAATAAATAAATAAATAATTTTTAAAATAAATCCTTAAAGTAATAGGACCAAAGTTCATTTCAGGTTTTCATCTCATTTGAACTGCTTTTTCTGCTTTGATGCTTATTTCTTTTTCATACATATCCCTGGTTTGAGTGAATAAGTGGGATCCATTTGATTCTTCACTTAGAAGCATCTGGCATTGAAAACATGTCAGCTCAGCTCATAGGAAAAAAAACCAACTGATTAAAAAACTGTCTTATTGCTGATCTTACATTGGGGAAAAAAAACCACCTTTGCTTATTGGTTATGAAATCAATGATCATGTTTTTCAGCTTTCCACATCCTCTGTTTCTACTAAGGTTGAATACTCATCTAGAGTTAGTGAGTTAGAGCATGAATTAGGTTGTAGGAATTCAGAAGAGAGTAAAATGAGATTTTTTTTTTTTAGTTCTCAAGTCATTCAAAGATGGGCTGAAAGCAATGATTTTTCATTATGGTAAATTTTGAAGGTTTCCATCTTTCTCCTCCACAGGTTGCTAAGGGTAAAAACAAACAAACTGGCAGAAAGCAATGATATTTTAGAGTATAATTTTATCTAAATACTTTTTACAGAAACCATTGTTTTTGCAAACTAGAAATTTCAATTAAGAGTGTTTAACAGATTATGGCTCTGGGCATTTCTCATGGTTGTTGACATTGAAAGCATATTTCACAAAAAGTGGGAAGCTCAGGTCTTCAACATTAGCACAAGTCAAAGTCATTGAATTGCATTGATTCCTGGAGTTTTAAACAAATCCTTATCTTTCAGCTGGGAGATTGTATAATAATAGTTATCAGAAACATTTGTAAATATTTTTAAGAAATTATCACTGAACTCTGATAATCACTGCTTTTCTTTAAAATCTGTATCTTAGCAGGGCTCAGATTTTGTTTTGTGGAACTGTTTTATTCTGAGTTTTATTTTACCCTGAAAAACAAAGCCAACACATTTTGGGGAATATGGAGCTGCTACTTTTCTGAACTTTTTATATCTAAATAGGAGTTTATTATTTCATATGACTATTATATATAAGGAACAGGAGTTCAGCGGTAATAGCTTCTTGACTGTGATTCTGCAGTTCTGATTAATCTTCAGTAAACAATCAATTTCCAATTACAATCGATTTCAATTTAATTTTGAATTAAATAGGCATATTCCATAGTTCAAATACACGCTTATGTCTTTTTTATTGGCTACACATAATTTAGGAAGACAGTCAACTGTCATTAGGCAGAGAAGGATCAGATTTCAGTATTTCAGTATCTGTAAGTTTGAAATATTATTCAAATATGCTTTGCAGTTTGTTTTGATTAATACTATCCATTACTGAGACCTTGAATTACTTGGAAATTATTGGAACCATGTTTTTGTTTATTTTGAAGGAAATGAAGCATTAAATTGTGATGAACAAAGTTCTCTCTTGGAACAGGAAAATAACAAAGAGTCTACTCTGATTGAAACAATCTTCACAGTATTGTCTTACTGCACTTTATCACCCAAATCTCTTGGCATTGCTTTTGAGTCCTACATGGAAAAAGAGCTCCTGTGGAACTGCTTATACAATATGACAGGTATTTAATTTATTAATAAGCATTTCAAATCTGATGTTAAATATGTTCATCTTCAGACATGTAGTGAGCATTATTTTTTCCATAATAAATCAGGTGAAAGTATGTTAGCTTCCTTGAAAATTATAGTATTATTGAAGGGTTTTGTGCAGTCAGGCCATGGTAGGAGTGGTGAAAATTCTGAAGAACGCAGAGGTTCCAGAGCAGTGTTGTTGACCAGGCGTCTGATGACCTTAAGTGTTTGTCTTACCAGCAGACTGGCTGCAGAATATTTTTGTGGGTCTCTACCAGTAGAGGTTCTTCATCTTTATGCGTTTAACAACTCCAAACCTTTGCCACAATTTAAAAGTAAGAGGAGTGAAAAAGAAGAGTGGAAAAAGAGAAGGAAGGACTGTCTTCTCCTACTGAGGGAGAAATAATCTGATAAGCATACAGTCTTTGGTGTCAACAGGCACTCAGCCTCTTAATTTTGTATTGTGAGGGACAGCTGCCCTCACGATTAGAGCAACTAATTTTATCCCCAAGGAAAAACAGTATTCAACCAGAAAAGAGAGGTGAGGTTTAGAAGGGTGATATTGCAAATTACGGATCAAAAGCAGGAGAGCTCAAAAGAAGAGGATGAAAATGGGAGAGTGCAGCAGGGGAAGTAGAATTATGGGTATCACAGAATAGAAAACAATGATAAAAGTGCTGAGGTACTTCTCAGAGAAAAATGGGATTCCAAAAAGTAGAAGTTTAACATGTAAGAGGAGGCAAAACAGAGAAGTGGTACATGGAAGGTTACTGAAAGATCATGATGAGATCAGCAAAAAGTAGACAGAAGCAAAAGTGTGAGCAAAGGATCTAAAGATCTAACATGTCAAAAGACATCTCTGATGAGCTCTGCAATACTCTGCTTGACAATTGCAACTCTGTGACGATGCAGTTTGCTCTGGTATTAAGAATGTGGAGAAGATTGATACTTGTTGTAATGTCAATAACTGTATTTAGGATGTTGTTTTGAACATGCAATCTTTGATGGCATGCTGTGTTTCTGTTGATTACTATTATTTGTATGTACTTTTGTTTCCAAAATACTTTATTTTTTCCTTTACTGTCTATAGTATAGCAGTTTGGTTATCTAATACTTCATTAATGCTATCAAGACAAGGACATAGGAAAAAAAAGTATATCTGTTTGCCTTATTGATTTAAATGTTTTCCATATAAAAAGGAAGACATCAATCAGCTTAAATATAATTTTTTATAAGTATATCAGTGGAGAAGTGAGAATGAAGGAAATAAATTGATTTTTTTTTGTCTGTATTAAGATAGTACCAAGATGTTTTGCATTATACTCTTTCTTATTTTGTAAGAGACTAATATGTCTAATTTATTATATATCATAATGTTACTTTTTTTTCCATAAGAATTCTGAAAACACTTTCTGAAACAGATTTACACAACTGACTACACTTACTGAATAGTTAATAATTCTTCCTTCTGAAGTTTCCAGTTGTGGTGAGTCGGAGCCAGAAGTTATCAGATGCTTGAAGTTGACTTTGATTAATTCAGTCAAGGGTATAGTGAAACAGATAATTTCTTTGATGCATTCATGGGAGGCAACAGAAAACTATGGAACATACCAGCACAAGCAAATAGTTCCCGAAAGTTTACTGAAAACTGTTCCAAAGGAATGGAATTACACGCCTCGGGAAATGAAGAGAAAAGAATCTGGGAAATGTAGGTGAAATTTATACATAATATTTATATATGTATATATATACAATACATCCTATAAGCTTCTCATAAGAACTTTTAAGTCATTTACTCCCTTACTCCAAAACTGGGCAGTTAAATTTTGTGAGTGTTGCAGCTTGACAATGAATAAAATATTTCCAAACATCCTGTGGTGGTTGGGTTTTTTTAAGTACTTTATGTTAAAATTCAGGGTTTTTTTTCTTGAGGCTTACACCCATACATATACAAACAAGGTTTTGAAAATAACCAGCACTATAGTATTGATAATACTAGTAGTGAAGATTTTTCAACATCTGGCAGTAGTCAGATGGGATTCAAAACAAAGTGAAGATTAATGCCTATACTTTGGCCTCAATGGCTGTAAACAGTTTTCCTTTTCATGATCAACTTTTCATTCAGGACTGCCATTCATCCCAACTTTACAACACAGCAATTTATGCTTGAATAAAAAAAGCACTGAAACTGTTGTGGAATATGCCACTGCTTGGTTGTTCAAACAATTAGTAAAGAAATAAAGAAATCCTGTAGAACAGGAGGTGTTTTGAAGGTGATTAGATGTAAAGCTTATTTATGGTATGTATTTTCATAGCCCACAGTGCCTAAAGCATCTGTCATTTCAGGTCATGGTTCAGAAGGCTAACTTTTTGGAAACATTTCATGATAAATTATTGCCACCAAAATATTACCTGATTATTTTCAGTACTGTAGTATATTGTGGCACAGAGTTTTGAGTATGTAAATTGTGGCCAAGCCAGGGCATCAATCAATTTTTTTTTTCATATGTTTTCACTGCACTCTCATTTTAATCTAGAACATTTGTATGGCTATTTTAGGTTAATTGCTATGTGTGAACTGATATGCAACCTGAGAGGTAAGACTATAGGCTTCAAGAAAATTTAAATTTGTATGTGTGATATCTAGAACAGAATATGGTTCCTTTAATAAAAGAAAAACATTTGGAATGCAGGTGCAATGACACAGGGTTTTCTTCAATTGTTTGGAGATTGTTTGAAGATTGGTGCCTTTTTAAGTCTTGACACCTTTTGCTATATTTTTCATTTTAGATATGTCTTTGTTTTGCTATGCTATGTTTTGAGCAGCACAATTTCTCTGTAGTTAATTTTATAGCTACTTTTATTATCTGGAGTCTTCAAAATGCAGTGTAATCTAGTGTAGACGCTTCTGTGAAAGATGATAAACTGAAGTTTTGTTATTTTGAACATAGAAGGAGATTGATAAAAAAACTAGAGATTATAAATATATGTTATATGCTGATACACTTAGTGCAATGCTTCAGCTGTGAAGTTGAAAAAATACTACAATTTTGAAGACTAATTTTTACCATTCAGAATACTTGAGTACTGTCTTTCTCATGAGTGCAGTAATGACTGTGCACAGCAGGACTAATTGTTAATAGAATCACAGTCTAAGTTCCAAATTTTCTGCTTTTAATTCATGTAATTGTTTAGGGTTTGTGGGATTTATGTGCAGAAAGCATAATACAAGTGAAACTACAGTGCTGAGTACTTAAGCTTTTTACCCATTTTCAGTACAAAAGAAAGTTAGAAATTATCATACAACATTCAGAAGCAGTTAGAACTATACTGTTAATGTTAATCATATCATCTTTTCTTTCTATTTTTAAGGCTTCACAAGGCTTGCAGCTCAAGCAGTATCTATTGTAATCAGCAAGTTACCTACAGTGATTGCATGTTTGCCTCCCCCAATTAAATACTTCTTTTTTCTGGCTGAGAGAAAAATGTCAAGAAACTTTGCTGAATTGAAGAAAGCTGGTCTGCTTGTCTGGAACTTGATTGTAATTATAGGTCGGATATTTGAGGATGGAAATACTGCAGAATTTTTAACAGGTGCATCACTTGATAGATGGAGCAAAGAAAAACTCAGTTTAGTTCGTGTGTGCTTAGAAAGTATTATGGGAAAACAGAGAAGTGGTCCTAAGCAAGTGACCCAGAAGATTATACAAAACATTGAACAGCAAAGACCAAACTGGATTGAAAGCCAGTTGCTGAAGGCAAGAAAATTGAGCATAGACTGGTAAGAACATAGTATTTTTCAAATGCTATTATTTGCTCTTTATTTTACTGGGTTATTGGCATGTTTATGGCTACTGCTCAATTTTAAGGAAAAGAGATGAGCAGTGATCTTATAGGAAACAGATTAGTCCTTAATATTTATGGCTTTGTACCATGGGTTTGTAATTTCAGTTCATTGTTGAAACACTAAAACATGGTTGTTTCTTCAGAACAGTGTGTTCATAGTACTACAAGATTTCATGTTTTCTTGATGAGCCAAAAATGTGGACAAGTCCATTGTTATATCTTTCAAAATGTTAATAGGTACTAAATATAATTTGATTTTACTGTAGTGATTAAATTAAGAGGAACTGTGAGAAGCTTTCAGTCTTCATCTGTGAATAAAAAGTAAGCATACTTCATTCCAAAACATATCAAACCCTAAGGCAAAACAGGACAAGAATAATATCCTGCTGTGCCGTTCTGAGAAAATACCAATTTTTCCTTCAGATTTGAAATTAAGAGCTTTACAGTGATTTTTCAAGGAGTTGTGTACATGTCAGTGTGTTTGTAGTCCAGTCTGTTTTAATGTTGCAGTCATGTATCATTCTGTAAAAATACCATTCATCAACTTTGCAATATTAGATTTATTGGAATTACATGACTTACAGAATTATATTGTAACTGCTAAAAGTAAGATTACTGGGTTTTTTTCAATGAATATTATTTAAAGTTGCCGTTATTGCTACCATGTCAGGATTTGTCCATATAAACAAAGGATGCAGTGGTTGTCGGTTGGAATCAGTGATACCAGTGACCAGGTTTTCACACAGTGCTTTAAGGGACAGTGTCCTGTTTCTACTCCTGTGAGTAGTCAGTTAATGTGGTAGCAGTAAGCAGTAATAGTGTCACACAAATGCTCATTGACACTGACCTTTGTTATCTTTACATTTTCATTTAATTCTAATTTACAAGATCTAATCCAGTGATTAAAAGATTGAAGCCAGATGCCAGTGACTGAAGGAGGTGTAGAATAAAAAAGCATAATGATAATTTGAAAAGTGGTACTTAACACAATGGTCCCATAATACCATTTCTAATGACACTGAGAGAATCGGTGCTGCTTAAAAATACAAATATAAGAAGACAATATTGTGGATAACCAATAAAAACTGAAACTTTAGTTAATTTGCACATCTTCTGAAGCTGAGAATTTTAATATACTACTGTATTCTCTTTTGTAAAATATCACAGAAATGCTGTGTTATATGTTAGGTATAAGATTGTTGAAAGTAAACACAAGAAAATGTTTCTGTATGTTACAGTGTCAGCCAAAGAGAGAACTAGCTTGTGACCAGGTCTGGTGATTTTAAGCTTAGGATAATGAACAATACATTACCTGCTCTCAAAGAAAGCAATTATTTGATGCAGTTATGAAACTGACTCCCCTGACTTCCGCTGCGTTTCTGCAACAGAAATCTAATATGAATTTTTCCACTTTTCATTCAAATATTATGAGTCAATATCGGGGAAAAAAAGATGCAGTTTATAAATACCTGAGATAAGAAATCTAGAGATAAATATTATTATAAATACAAATTACAAAACTAATATATCAGAGCTGAAATTCAAATATTCAATTAAAGTAAGTAGCAGCCAGATAATTACTAAACTAAAAGCAATCTTTCAAGAGATTTATGATTTTCATGAATGAAATTGCTATATTGTCATTATATACTATATACTAAGTGGGTGTTATGTAACCATTGAATAATCAAATGTTTTCCGGATTTAGCTGGATGCATGTGCATATGTATTCATATTTATAAATGTTTATAGACTTCTAATAGATACACATGAAAGAAAAAAACCCTATAAATTTAAAAAAAATTATTTGGGACTCACCTACACAGACATATAAAACATCTTTGAAGTGCAGTGGGTTTTTTGTATGTAAAATTCTTGCTTGACTTTGTGTTATTATTATCACGGTTGCTGCTTACATAAAAAGCCTAAATTAATATATATTAATTTTAAAGAATATTTAAAAAATTATAGCCTTCCTTGAAAGGTTAAGAAAAAGGCAGTTGCACTCATTGTCTGTCTTGTGAACTGCCTGAAAGCATTACTATTCATTAAAATAACCTCCACTTTATGGTAGCAGCAGAGCTGTAAACAGTCACGTTAAATTCTAAAAAATACACTTCCTGAGAAGAAAAGAAATGTCTGTCTTTGCAAAGTAATTTGTCGAATTGAAGATTATTGTTTTTCATCATGGTGACCCTGACCTTGCTGGCTGGGTGCATATACAGATTAAGATGAATGCAGTTATTCCTTAGCTGAGGTCTGGCTCTCTCAGGGCACATTCTTGCTAATGACATGATTGATAGGCAGTCCCAAATCCAGAAAGGAAGTCATTAATCATAGTGCTGCCTGAATCCAATCATCTGCTTCACCTGCGCAATAGCGGGCAGTAAAGGATACAGTTTGTGTACTGGCACTGATACATTCCTTTGTCAGAGGTTCTTAGCTTTTTCAATGTTAGTTGCTAAGAATTTTGACAAGAAATTCAGGTTGTATCTGTACATGGCATCAAATATCAGCCTTAAGTGTGCTTTAATTTAAAGATCAATTTCTTTGAAGCTTTTCTGTAAAGTACACCATAATAACATAGTATCACTTACTTACATTCAGCAAAGAACAAAATTATAGTTTATATTTTGAAACTATTTGCTCTGTAGGACATTGTGAAACTGCATGTGGAAGCAATATCAGCTTTAATGTCCAGCAGCTGTGCAGCATTTCAGAGAGCCTGTAGGTCAAACAGCAACTTTAAGAACAACTGACTTTGTAACCATGACACACTTCCAACAGTAAACTGCAACCACAGTGGTTTTGTTTTCAGGTTTTTGGTTTTTTTTTTTTTTGATGTCTTGCTTTTTGTTTTACTTCTAAGCAAATACAGTATTGATTTTTTTTTAATTAATTGAGAATGCTTATTTATTTTAAATTATTCCAACAGTGTCTGTAGAAAGGACAATATATTCTTGTGAATCTTTTGAGTTCCTGACACATACATGTCAAATACCTGTGTTCCAGCCCTAATATTTGGGTAAAATTTTAGTACTTTTTCTTTCTTAGACTTTATAGGTAGCAATACTAAGATAGTAGTAACTTGTGTTCGTGTGCAGAGAGTCTGACAATGATCAGGGATTTGAATGCACAATTGTGGAGCCATTTGGGAATGTCACTGTCAGATTTTCATGGTAGAAGTTTCACGCAAATACAAAAAAACCAAGGAACAGTATAGGGCAAAAAATGCAACAAGTGGCAAATAGTTACCTTTTAAATGGCTAACAATATACCAGTGGAAAGAAAACTACTTCAGTTTAAAACTTCTAACCTATACTTAGAGTAATGGCTACCTTTCTGACATGTTAATTAGGCTTTAATGTGTGCTGTGACAAGCAAAGAAAAATGCACAAGAGATCGAATGTAAATGCCATTTCTAACAGCAAAAATACTTCTCTATGGGAAACGGAAATATTTGCTACTTCTATATCCCTAAAGAGTGTTTTATGTGTTCATCTTTCTGATTAAGGTGTTTAAAACTAGTATAAAAATGTTATTTACCATGTATTATGTGAGATATATATGTACAACAACATTTGTGTAAGTTAAGTACTTTCAGGTGTTTTTGAACATGTAGTTATAGCCGAGTTCAAATTAATATTATGCTTTTTAGAAATTTAACTTAGGAATGTATCTTTTCTATATTCTAGTGCTTCAATCACAGTTAAAGGTGCAACATTAGAGGAAGGAGATATTGCACTTGGATTCACTGAGCATGATATAAACATGATGGTCCTGGATATCTGCCACAAACCAGGTGGTATCGAGTACCTGAGGCAAATTTATCACATCATCCGGCTCAATGAGGTAGGGAAGCAGCCTTTCCACAGAGCAATTAGGTGTGTACTGGCCTGGGGCAACATCTGCTGGCAGCTAAGGGTTAGTCAAGGAGGTGATAATAGCTCTTAAAGTCAATATAGAATCCTATATTGCATTTTAATAGAATCCATTCAGTTTAGACTTTTGTGCATTTCTACAGAAAAGATTACTTTATAGGAAACACTGTAGATTTTATTTAGGTACTTAGACAGTAGTATGGCTCATAAACTTCCTTCAGTTTCCTGTTGTAGACTACATTTTTTTGGAATCTAAGCACAGTAAAAAAAAAAAATTAAAAATATCAATGAAGGCTGGTTAAAATTGACTGTTACAAAAAGTAAAATTACATGTGGTTAATTAACTGTCTTGATTTAAACAAACAATCAACCCCTGTGACTGTACGGAGGAAGTAAATGCATTCGCATGAAATCTTACTCAGTTTAGACAACGCTGTTCAGCTAAAGCGGTTTTAAAATTACAAGAAACAAATTCAGATTTATTTGCTGCATATGGAATTTTGACAATGTAAAAGAATTATCACATTATTTCTAAGGCTGTTCTAAATTGCCCCAAGTTACTAAAAGCATTCTGATTTTATGCACTAAAATAAATATAGGTTTGTTTAAATTGTACAGTAACACAAATCTACACAACTTAATTTAGAAAATTCTGGTTTTAGCTTTAATTACTAAATTCCTTGAATGAATAAGCAGGTACTGTTAAGATCCTTGCTAATGTACAGAAGTGTTTATAATAAAATACAAAATAATGCAATTAGAGGCAGAGGCCAGGATTTTTCTTCTAAAAAGCCTGGTAGCAGAAAACCCTGACTAGACAGCTATGTCTGTAGGAAGGCCATAGAGAGCAGCTTAGTACTGACACTGTGCTTCTGAAAATCACATCCAACTGTTTCGTTCCTAAGTACAGGCTTAAAAATAACCTATATAAATCTGCCTTTGGAAGCAGTAGAAGCAATGTAAGCATATATGTAGAGTGGGAAACCTGACATTAGTACACTACAGAAACTTTTCAAGTTTCAATTTGCTGAACAATTTAGGTTTAGGAAGTGAAGTGAAAATTATTACTGTAATAAACAAAACCTTTTCACCTGGAGCACATTCAAAATTACTCTTAGGTATAAAGGAAAGAGGAAAAGACCACCAAAAATAGCATATAGTCCAGTAGTTAGGACAGTTACCTAGGGGACAGCATACGCAGGCTCAAATCTTTATACTTCCTGTTTTATACCAGGGAATTGAATCTCCCACATCTGAACTAATTCCCCAAACCTCCGTACCATTAGCTGTCAGCATGGAACTCCTCCTTTTTCCCCTGCTGGTGTTCTTTTGCCTTGTAGAAATAGTAGTAAAAATGCATTCTGTAACTTTCAGTGTCAAAAATAGAATCATACTCTAGCTGAAGGAATAGAATGCACATGCTGGGTTTTGGAGACCCTGCTCTAAGATCTGACTCCTGTGAGTATTTGGTTATTTATACAAAGTGGAACAGCTCCAATAGGAGGTATGAGGCTAAGAGAATTAGGTGGAAGAGGGACTTCAGCCTGACTTTCCACATCCCAGGTGTCTCTCTTGAATTTCTGCAGCTAGTAAGACCTTTCTTTAAAATAGAACATTTCTCAGTGGAAAAAACTCTATGGTTTTAAAAAGGAAGAGACCCTGACCAGCTTGAGTTACAGAAGGATTTAACTGTATTATTTTCTATTGCTTTTGAAACCATTACAAAACATTTTAATGCTTAGCATGGTATTATGATAATGCAGTTTTCAATATTATTTTTCAAAACCTAAATTATGTTTTATGTGCCTGCTTATCAAGAAATAGATTTTATTGTTTATTCAAAGGTCTGTTCTTTTGTTTAGACACCCTGGAATGTTAAGGGATTGTGTTGTTAAAATTAGTTTAGAGATCTTTATGCTACAGTGCTTAGTAATCATGTGTAGAAACAAAATGATGAGACAGAACATTGTTTCAGTAATATTCCTCAGAAAAGCAGGTGAAAAGGGATATGTAAAAGTCGCAGAATACTCTGAGTTGGAAGGGACCCACAAGGGTCATCAAGTCCAACTCTTAAATAAATATATGGACTCTTCAAAGCTGGATTTGAAAATAGAGATCTGATTTTATAAAAAAATTTAATAGATACTGTAGTACTCAAAACAGCTTACAGCCATGAGAAATGATGCTCACTTTTAAAAATTTCAAGGGTTCATTAAAAACTTTAACAAATAGAACAAAGGACTGAACAAGGAAAAAGGACAGCACCCTGGGAGTTGGTGACCCCGGCAGCCACGAGCTCTCTACAAAATGACTGCTCCACCTTTTACACCCCTGGGGTTGCATCAGGCAGCCCTGGCCCCTCACGGAGTCCATCAGTCAGCTCTTCCTCGCTGTCCATGGCTGCAGCTGCTTTCTTGCACCCTGGCTGCAGCTCAGGTGTTGGCGCCTCCCAGTAAGGAGCCTGCCCACTCCAGCTGCCCAAGCAAGGGCACAGGAACTCGCCCTCCCGCCACAGGTCCCGACTACCAAGGCCGTGCCTTGGCAACCATCCAGGGGGAAAGGGACTGTGGGAAGAACAGAGGATGTCGAAACAACCAATCACAGTAACGTAACTATGTGTCAATATAACTTCTCTCAACATACACATAATATTTATCTCTTAATTGCCAGAGCCAATCATCACATTACCCATCTATAAAAAACCCCCTTTTCTCTAAGTCATTTGGCTCCAGCAATTAACAGTATCTGTTGATATGGGTGGGGACATGGGAGGAAAAGAAAAAAAACCCTTAGAATTTTCCTTGACATGAATTTGTTGGAGCAGACAAAAGGGAATCACAGAGGTCCAGTTTGGCTTTTTACCCCCATCTACCATGCCTATGGAGTTGCTACCCATGGCAGGTGTATCTTGCTGGAGAATATAGAGGCCACCTCAGTCTTGCCCTCTAGTTCTCGACTTACTCTACTTGTCAGTTGTATTTATACTGGATTCTGGAGGGAAGAGAGAATTGAGGAATGGTAGGAGTCCAGTATAGCTTGTACCGCCACCTTACCATGCCTACAGGGTTGCTGCCCACAGCAGGGCTATATAATCTTCCTGGTGACAAGCACAGGGGCTAACCTGGTTTTGCCCTCTGGTTCCTGTCTTACTCTACTTGCTAACTCACAAATGAATTATCCTAGCACTTCTCACTGTTCCCTGTGTACCTCCCCTCAACCGATACTTGCAATCCCCATCTATTTAAATAGGACAATTATATTAATATGTTTTAAATTTTCCACCTAAAGTGATACTTAAAACAGTCTTTGATCTGGCTGGTGGAAGCTTGACTCTATTTTTTGGACATCTTGGGGGCTTACAGGAGAAACAGCAGAAGTCAGGCAATCTTCTTGCCAGCCTGGCTAGAACTGTAGTGCTGGCTTATGAACTGCAGGCAGATGTCCCCTGGCCGTCACATCCAGCAGAGACACTGCAGTTATCTTAGTTGAACTCACAGGTAAAAAGAAATCCATCAGCATAAAAAAACCCAACCTAAAAGCACAAGTAGTTTTTCTCCAATAAATAGGTGGATTTATCCCAGCTCAGGTTTCTTGTAGCAGCAATGTTTACCAGGTTAACCCCACCCCCGCCCTTCCCCAATCTTTGGTTCTCAGGGTCTCTCGAATGCTCTAGGCTTGTTTGCACTGGCAAGACTTGGGTGTCTGCCCCTCTAGGCTGTGGAGATGTGCCAGTGGCATGGAACTTTTCTCAGGACAAGAGAAAATGCTGTTGTTTTATGCTGGTAAGTGAAAGGCAGCTGTCACCAATTTGGTTATTGCTGTCACCAATCTGGTTATTGCTGTCACTGATTAAAACCATGGGCTGCACATAGGATGGAAGAGGGTGACTTTGTGAGAAAGGTGACAGACAGGACTGGCAACTATTGAAAAAGACTAAAAGGGGTCTCCTTTTTGATCAAGGCAGAGCAAGAAGGTCTTCTAGAGGAAGAATATTGGCAGTTACCCGCTCAACAGTACAGGGACAGCGACTAGAGGAAGGCAACACTACATCAGGATTTACTATCAGCATCGCCCAAAATTTTCTGGGTTTAGGAAAAGCTTTTTGGCCACAGCCACCTGCTCTTCCTGTACCCAGCTGGGTTTTCAGCTCTGCCAGGCTGTCCAGCCCTTTGGGTCATGGAAAGGACAGTTCTCCCAGAGAAAAGGGATAAAGGGACTGGCTGTGCCTAGGATGCCTCCCCTTCTTTCTAGGGCAGGCAACCTCTTTTTGCTTTAACAGCTATAAAAGGGAAATGCAGAGGCAAATACTTTTTTTCTATGAGAAAAAGCGAGCTAGGGGCTACTCTAGCTAGCAAAGCTCAGCAGCGACACACGCACACACAGACTCATCTGTTTTCAGCAGCCAGATGCACAGAGCTGTGTATCTAGAGCTATGTCCCTGGGTGTGCCCAGCCCATGTGTGCACCCAGGGGCACGTGCAGAGCCAGTGCACACACACACAGGTGCTTGCTCGTTTGCACAGAGCCCCAGTGTACAGTGGTACCTGTCAGCAGCACACACACGGAGCTGTGCACAAACTTTATATTTTTTTATATTACAAAGTGTGTAATTCAACACACATGCACACAGCAATGCACACAACACACGTATCTCACACAGGGCCATGCTCACACCTACAGAGCTTGTGCACGCTCACAAACACAGAGCTGTGTCCAAACTCACACTTGAGAGTGTGCAATTTAATACACATGCACACAACACGTGCACAAATCAGCACGTACATGTGCAAAGTACAGTACACACCAGCACACCTGTATAGTGTCCAAAACAGGACGTGTGCATTCACATTTGGGCACACTAGAAAATGCACATGCTTGCAGCCCATGCACACTGACACTCAACACCTGGCACATGCAGGCTCAACATGTGTAGAGTCACACACTGACACACATGAGTCACACGCACACTGGCACATACATGCAGAGCATTCCCCAGAGCCCTTCTGGAAAGAGAACTATAGGACATCTAGTGTCTACTACCCCCCTCTAGGCAATGTTTAACTGTGTAGTTTCACAGGCTGATGTTACCGATGGGGTAAAGAGCCCCCTCTGTGCCTTTGGGGTAGGAATAGGCAGTACTGTTTTAAAGGAAAGGTCAAAGAGAGACCATGTTGGATTTTTGCTTCTTGCCTCTCACCCTACAAGGGCAGGACACAAAACTGAGCACCTTTTTGCTGCTCTGTCTTTTCTAGGATCTTGACTAAGACAAAGGGGAGGATTAGAAGAATTAGCAGTTTCTAGGCTCAGCTCTTGCTATTCCAGTGGGGCTGTTCAGTGGTTCAGGAGAGGAAGGGATGGGGTAGTACAGGTGGCAGTAGCTAAACTGTTGTGTTTTGTCAAGGGGTTCTTCCTACTGTTATAAATGCAAAGGCAAATTCAGGATAAAATAAAAAGAGAAATTTATTATAAAACAACAAAAACAAACAGCGAGAAAAACCACAATAAAATGGACAGCGCAGCGCTGGGTGGACAGGGTCTACACCAAAGGTATAGGAGTTCCCAAATCCACGCTTGAGGGTTCTCAAGCCTAGGTTTTTATAGAGATTTTGTGTCCCCAGGCTAGAATTCCAAGCAGGCTCCATTCACCAAGTGTCCTTGATTGTCGGGTGAATGGATTTCCTGGCATGGAAAAATAGAGTTAACAAGTGTCCGGACAGAATCTCCTCATATGTAAAGAGATTCTGTATGTTTCTTGATTTTATTTCAATTTGTGTCATCAGGGCAGAGTGGTGGGATCCGGGCCGGAGCCGATGGATATCTCGGCAGTGCTTTTCCCTTTGTCCCTTTTGATTGCTTTTCCAACAACGGTTTGACAGGTGGGGTGTTCAGGTCTGGCGATGACTGTCTTCTCGGGGCTTGTCTTTTTGTCGACCTGATTGTTTCCCAACAGAGATCTGCAGGGCGTTGCTCAGGTCCGGCGATGGATATCTTCTCCGAGCCAGTTCCTTTGTCCTCCTGATGGCCCTCGTCCTGTCTATTTTTCTGGGCTGATGTGCCTGCTTGTGTTTGTTATCTGGGTGTTGGTTGCAATCTGTTGCCTCTCGGAGGGGAATCACGACCAGACCCGGAGAAGGATTTTTTTCATTTTGTATTTTATATCATTAAAAACATATATATATCTTATTTATACCTTTTATGAATTTTTATTCATAGATTAATTTATTACAGTCCCCCGCCTAATAATTCATCACATTAAAAATGTGTATTTTATTCAATCATTACTGGAAGAGGAATACTTGTATTCCTCTTAATCAATTTCATTTTCTTCCCAGTCTGTTAGTGAACCTCTGTTATTTTCTTGAGGCAACATGTGTTTATTTTCAAACTCCTCCAAGGCCTTAATTGCATTTCTACTTTCCTTCTCCTCTTCTAACTTCATCAGTTTAGAAAGAGGGGCTGTTTTCCCTTGTGCTTTTTCTGGGTCTATTGGGAGGGCGGCAATTTGCATTCCTTGTACTACAGAATGTATCAATCTGATTCAACAAGGAATTAAACATGGCAGGAAGATAATTCCGGCAACCGAACATCCTATAAAGAACACTAGCTTCTTCCACCAAGCCCCCTGTCCAAAAATTTGATCCCACCAGGAGGCTTGTAAAATTGAATTCCACTTTTGGACTGGCACATGTGCCACCTTTTTTATTTCAGCCGCTAGTCCCTTTATAGTTTCTCCGTAGTCATCTATTTCCATGCAACACTCGGATTCATTGTATCTACCACACACTCCTCCCTCCTCGGCTAGCAAATAGTCGAGAGCTAATCTGTTTTGATATACAAAAGCTCTCATCTGCGAGTGTTGTTTTGCTAGGAGTTCTAGGGCTTCTGAAGTGTGATTCGAGACTACTTCTACTACAGCCTGCAACCTAATAAGCCGATTGAGGAGGTAAATGGGGGTTCGGTAACCCCAGCTGCCGTCATTTGCCCAGGTAGCGGGCCCATAATACTGAATGATCCTTTCGGCAGGCCACTCCTCCTTTTTCCACTTTTGGTTGCTTCCTGCCATCGGTAGTTCTCGCTTTAATTCCCTCTTTTGTCGTGCTAACGTTTCAAAGAGGGGAGCACCTAAAGACTTACTTTCGTCTTTAGGCAAGGTAAAGAAAAAGGGCCGAATTATCCCAAGTGTGCAGGATCCTTTCCATTTCTTTGGTAATTCACTATATGCCTTTTTTCCGCATATCCAGTAAATCCCGTCCGGTGCCTCCCAACCTTTGTTTGATTTTGCCGGATCCTCCCAATATTCCCTCAGGCCTATAAATGCATGGAAGGGATTTGCCCCAGGATTTTTATTCCAACAGAGTCCAATTATGTCTACCCATTCACAGTTATTTTCCCAAGAGTGGCTCCAATAACCCTCGGGTGGTTCTGGTTGCCAGACCTTTGTTTTGCTATCTGAATTTACCGTGAGAGTGTTCACACACGGGGTGTACCCTACCAAATCGGTAAATTCTTTTCCCTCCCGGCTAATGCAGAAAGTTCCAATTATTCTTTTATCAATTACCCATCCCTCAGGTCTTCGTGTCGTTTTGGATAACTTCAGTCCTGTCCATTTTAGCAATTGTTCTGGGGTTAATCCTTTTCCCTTCCATGGCCATCTTTCGGCTGATTTCAAGCCACCACATATCCAACAGTTAGATATACCTAATTCAGTGGCAATTTCCTGCATTAAGTCTATAAATAGATTTTGGTTGGGGCTGGGTAATTTCCAGCTATTATATTGTTTTTCCAATTGCTCATATTGTTCGCTGAGAGAGTTTAGCCTCTCTTGTTCCAATCTCTTTCTTTTGTTTTCCATTTCTCGTCTTTTTAGCTCCAGGGTTAGTTGTTTTATTTTATTTTCCGGATCTAACCCTTCCTCATCTTTTGAAAAACAGAATACCTGGTTGAACTGTAAACACACTTGATCGTCATCACTTTTCAGCAAATCCAATATTATAGGCTCATTACTAAAGGAAGTTTTTGTTTCATGTTTTAAATTTCTCCCTTCCCAATACATTTTTCCACCAATAGTACAAGGTTTTAAGCTTGCTTTGTTGTAGCAAAGAGGGTTGACTTGGTAATAAGCTATGAAAGTTGATTGCCTCTTCCCCCCAATCCAGACAGTTTTGTTACACTGTCCACAGACCAAAATTGGTGGGATTCCCCCTACCTCCCTTTTGTTTCGGAAGTGGGTCGTTTGAATCCTTTGTTCTCCCGAGGTCCGAAATTGCTTTTCCGTAATACTTGCCCCTAGGTTGGAGCACCAAACCTTCCCCTTTAATTTACACAAATTAAACTGGGTATCATTCGACCAGCATACCCCTGCGTGCAGTTCCGGAGGACAGACGATCAATCGTTCGGTTTCTGTGGCAGTTCGGCACTGCTCACACTTCCCCGGGGGACTCACCCCCGGAGGCGCCTCGGGGCTCATTCCCTCGGCCAAGCACATGGCTAGGTTCAGAATCATCAGGATTCCCCACCATTGCATCCCTCTGCCATGCCCTTTGCCCGTATAAGAACATACGGCGGGAATAGCCATCTTCTCGGCAGCAGGGACTTGTCTTCAGGGGCCCTTGAAGTCTTGATGGCGTACCTTCTCTTAAAGGTAGCCCACCAAGATGCTTTGATCGTGTCGGTCCTGCACGGTACTTTTATTGTTCTGCGGCACTCAATCACTAGAGGTTCCGCTTTGCAGTTGAGTTTACCTCTCAATCCCTTTCGAAAAAACAGGAACCACTCAGGAGAGTCGAGTTCCAACAGGCCCGCCCGGGTAGCAAGTATTAGGAAACGGTTGGTCTGATCTAATTCCTGTTCTAAACACTTGGTACACAAACCCCTTGGTTTGTACCCTCTTAAGCAGTGAGCGACCCAAATTTGCTTACAATAAGCACACTTAAAATGTACAAATGGAAAACAATAACAATCAAAATTTGTACAACTTATCCGTTCTTCACTCGTCATTTGTGGTGACGCCAAAACTTGATTTTCAATTCTCCCGGAGGGGTAGTAACTTTCCACTCAGAGGAATTGTAATCCGAAACTTTCTTTGCCCGAGAAGAGTGTGTCCAGCCCTTCTCGGCAGTTCGAACCGCGGTATCTGTGGTCAAGAGGACGAGAAATGGATCTTCCCAGTGAGGGCTGAGGGGAAGCTCCTTCCACACCTTGATTAATACTTTATCTCCCGGTCGAATCTGGTGGATTGGAAATCCCAACGTTGTGCTTTGAGGAATCAATCCTCTTCTCCTCAGTTCCTGTAAATTTTTATTTATAGAAATGAGATATGGTTGAATTTGCACATCCTCCACTTGAGGATGTGCTACCGGCATTCCATGCTTATATGGCATTCCATATAGCATTTCAAAGGGGGACAAGCCTGTTTCGGAATGTGGCATGGTTCTGATATTCAACAATGCCAGGGGAAGACATTTGATCCAAGACATTTTGGTTTCAATCATAAGTTTGGATAGCTGTGATTTTAATGTCTGATTCATTCTTTCCACTTGCCCCGAACTCTGAGGATGCCAGGGGGTATGATATTGCCACCTTATCCCTAATGCTTCTGATAATTGTTTTATGATTTTTGAAGTAAAATGAGTGCCTTGATCTGAATCAATATGGTCCACTATCCCATATCTGGGAATTATTTCTTCTAATAGAATTTTAGACACCGTTTGGGCTGTAGCCTTTGCTCTGGGAAAAGCTTCTACCCAATGTGTCAACTTATCTACTATTACTAGCAAAAATTTATTTCTACCAATTTTTGGTAGTTCTGTGAAATCTACTTGGATTCTTTCAAACGGCCGGTATGAGAGCGGCCGACCTCCCCAATTTGATTGTTTAAAATTTGACCGATTTACCTTCTGGCATATCACACACCCCTGTACCTCTTGTTTGGCGAGCTCGAAGATTCCTTTGCACCCACAGAACTTTAAAAATTGTTCGACCAATGCCCTGGTTCCCCAGTGTGTCTGTTCGTGCAACCTTCTGAGTATTCCCTTTGCTATTCCCTTTGGTACTAGCTCCCTCCTGTCTGGTAACCACCATTTACCCTCTTTGAAGTAGCCTCCTACCTTTTTGAATTCCTCCAGCTCCTTTTCCGAAGGGAGCATGGAAACCTCTGGTGGTTCTTTTGGGACTATCTCGGGAATACTTACCGTTAACAAAGCCGCTCGTTTTGCTTCTTTGTCCGCCAAATTGTTCCCCCTTGTGTGGAATTGCCACCCAGTTTGGTGTCCTTTCACGTGAACAACCAATATCTCCTGTGGCTCTCTGACTGCTTCCAAAATTTGCCTGATTATTTCTCCGTGTGTTAACCCCTTCCCTTTGGTGTTAATCAAACCCCTTTCTTCCCATATTTTCCCAAAAGTATGCACCACTCCAAATGCATACCTTGAATCAGTGTAAATGGTCCCCCTTTTTCCTTTCAAGCCCTGAAGAGCTCTTAGGAGAGCAAACAGCTCACAAGCCTGTGCAGACCAACTTGCCTTTAGGGGACCTGATTCTATAGTTTGCCCTGTCATGCCATTTATGATGGCATATCCTGATCTTCGTTTTCCTTTAACCACCTTTGAGGAGCCATCAATGAACCATTTCTCTCCTCCTTCCAATTCCTGATCCTCCAAGTCAGGCCTAACCTTGGTTTGCAGTTCTACTGTCTCAATGCAATTATGAAGTAGTTTTCCTGTTGGTTCCCCAAACAAAAACTGCGCCGGGTTCTGTGCAGTAGTTGTTTTTAATTCCAGACCTGGTGAGCTGATTAACATGGCCTCATATTTCAGAAGCCTTGAATCAGTTAACCATTTCTCTGCTTTCTGTTGTAAGATATTCCTTACATCATGTGGGGTGAAAACTATCAAAGGAGCTTCAAAAGTTACCTTTTTCGCTTCTCCAACCAACAGAGCCACTGCCACAATTGCTTGCAGGCAAGTAGGCCAGCCCCGACTGACTGGATCTAGAATTTTTGACAAAAATCCTATGGGTTTTTTCTTTTCTGCCCATTCCTGGGTCAGAACTCCTTGCGCTGTTTGTCCACTCACGTCTACAAACACCTGGAACTCTTTATTAGTGTCTGGCAAGGTTAGTACTGGGGCAGTTATGAGAGCATTCTTTAATTCTTGAAACTTAGCTTCATCCTGCACTGTCCATTTCAATCTATCGGTGTTTAACCTTTCATACAGAAATTTTACCTTCTCACTAAATCCTTCAATCCACTGTCTGCAATATCCCAGGAGCCCCAAAAATTGTCTAATTTGTCTTTTTGTTTTTGGGGCAGGGAGTGCAAGAATTCCCGCCACTCTCTCAGGATCTAATTTCTTTTTTCCCTGAGATATCCAATGACCAAGATATTTTACTTCGGGCTCTGTGAATTGCAGTTTGGATTTTGATACCTTCAACCCCTTCTGTCCCAAAAAATTCAATAAAGAAATCGTGCTCTTTTTCACCTTTTCTTCCGTTGTCCCGGCAATTAACAAATCATCTACATACTGTAGTAATTTTGTCCCCTCCTCTGGAATGAATTGGGTGAGTAGTTGCTCCAGAGCCTGTCCAAACAGGTTCGGAGATTCCACAAATCTCTGCGGGAGGACGGTCCACCTTAGCTGTTGCTTTCGGTTTGTGTCTGGGTCCTCCCACTGGAAGGCGAAGAAATTCCTACTTCTTTCATCCAGAGGACAGGTCCAGAAAGCGTCTTTTAAATCAATTACACTATACCATACATCCTCCGGTGAGAGTCTGTTTAGTAAAGTATAAGGGTTCGCCACCACCGGGAACCTGGTTCGGGTCCTAGCATTTACTGCTCTAAGATCCTGAACCAGTCGGAAGCTCCCATCCGCTTTCTTTACTGCCAGGATGGGGGTGTTATGTTGGGACATACAGGGTTCGAGGGTACCCCCTCTGAGAAGGTCATCAATTACTATTTTCAGACCCCTTCTCCCTTCTATCGGGATGGGATATTGTTTGATCCTTATCGGATCTTCCGGATTCTCTATTTCAATTCTAATGGGTGTAATTTTTAGCTTTCCCACCTCCCCTTTTGAGTGCCACACTCTGGGGTCGATTTCCCTTTCATCTTTTGGAGTTAACTTGAATATCTTTATTACCAATTCGGAGTTTCTTACAACAATATTTATACCTAATGCAATAATCATATCTCTTCCCAATAAATTATAATCAGCCTCCTCTACTAGTAACAAATTCCCTAAGCATACTTTATTTTGTAATTCAATTTCCACATCTTTTATTACAGAGACCTTGAAGGGATCTCCCTTAGCACCAATTACGACAACTTTTTCCTTACTTGCCACACACCCCATTGGTAATTTCTGCAGGGTGCTTCTTTCAGCTCCCGTATCAACCAGGAAGTTTATTTCCTGGCGGTGGGGACCCACTTTCAACTTTATCAAGGGCTCCTTTGCTGTTTCTGTCCCCATTTGAAAGAGCCCAAGACATCCCTAATCTTCTTGAAATACTTTTTCATCTTTTATTCTTTGCCAACAGTCCCGCTAGATGTGTCCTACCTTTTTACAGTAGTAACACTCCGGAAGATCCTTTCGGGAAGCGGGACCGCCCTTGTGAGACCCCTTTTGCTTTTTCGGTACCGTTTTAAACTTACCATGTATCTGATCTTGCTTTTGTACTTCTTTTACTGCGGCCACCAATATTTTGGCCTGGAGTTTTTGCTTTTCATCCTCTCTCCTCATGTAAATCTTTTGAGCTTCCCTCAGAAGTTCTTGGAGACTTTTCTCCTGCCACCCATCGATCTTTTCCAACTTCCTTCTGATATCCTCCCATGACTTTGCCACAAATTGAGTTTTAAGCAGAACTTCCCCCATCGGAGAGTTAGGGTCAGTCCCAGAGTAAATCTGCAGACTTCGCCGCAATCTCTCTAACCATTCGGTGGGTGACTCTTCCTTTCTCTGGCATTCCCCGAATACCTTACTAATATTCTGCCCTCGGGGGACCGCCTCCCTTATTCCTTGCACGATTATATTTCTCAGATCAATCATGCTTCTCCTGCCTTCCTCCGTCTGGGCGTTCCAACTCGGGCTCATGCTGGGCCACTTTTGATCGCCTGGCGTCCCCTGCGGGTTACGCCGTTCCCAGTCTCTGATACCGGCCTGTTTAATCATTTCTCTTTCTTCTTGACTAAACAGTGATCTCAGGATGGCCATGAGATCTTCATATGTATAAATACTACTTCCCAAAAATTCATCCAATCTTTCAGCCACACCAAACGGATCATCTAGCAATCGCCCCATCTCTTTCTTAAATGCTCGCACATCCCCTGAGTTAAGGGGTACATTCACGTACCCAATTACTCCAGGGGCGGTTGGCACTTCCCTGAGAGGAAACATTCGGTGTCCATTCTCATTCTCCCCCCACTCTTCACCCATCAACTTCGCTTTTAAATGAATTCTACTCACAGGAGAGGAACTGGGGTTTGTGGAGGTTTGTTCCTTTATTATTTGTGGGAAATCCGCTGCCACCCGGTTACCGAGAGGGACCCCCTCCATTAAGTGCGAGGGTCCCGGCTGTGGCGGCTGGACGGGCAATTGTGGATAAGGTGATCCCCAGCCTTGCACCAACATGGACTCTGGAGAGGTTGTGGCGGCTGGGGTTTCCACAGGCGGGAACAAAGGGAGGGTTGCCGGCACCACTGCCGGTGCCGACTCCCTTGCTCGAGATGTGAGTGTTTCAGCCGGTTGCCCTGGGGAACCCGCGGGTGCTGACGGCACCACTTGATCCACCGCAGAGGGCTCTGCCGGCTCGTGGTATGGAGGGGGTAAATGATCAAGGGGTTCCCAGGTTTCTGCCCTTGATCCACCTTTTCGTTTCACCGGAAACAACCCTACTCTGGCAGTTAACCAGAGTCTGGCATATTCTTTCTCCTCGGGGTCCGAGGGAACCTTGCTCTCCACATAAGAGGGTAATTCGTTACACGTCCACCTTTCAAATGTTCCTAGTACCGGCCAAGTGAGATGGTTTCTCAGTTCTTGCCCTCCCCAGACCTCGGCACAATACTGAATCATTTTTGCCTTGGATTTCTTTTTCTCTCGGGACAATTTTCCCAATATTTTAACATCCATCCCAAGGGACTTTCCGGTGGGATGTCTAGCAATCCCTTCGCTTTCTTGGAGGGACCCTTCTCATTATTTTTCTTCTGTAGTTTACTTTTTCTCTGCCCCATATTTAAACAAAAAAATCTTACCTGTTATGCGTTGTGTTCGTTCCGCCTTTGCCAGAAAAATTAAAGTCTGCTAATACTCACCTCTCGGTTAGCTGCACCGGGGTCTTTTGTATTTAGCGCTCTGATTTTCCTCTGGACCTTTTCCTAGGTCCGTTGGCTGAAAGGGTTTACCAATTCCCGAGCTCAACTGGACGTCCCCTTCCCCTTTCAGCCCCTTGCGATCGGTCCCCCGTAACTCCCTTTAGTCCCAGGTTTTACAAGCGTGGAGAGTTTTTTTCACACCGAATCGCTTCCTTCGCGGCCGGCCAATTCCCTCGCGGGAGGATGGAAACGCGGCCTTGAAGTCCGCACTCGCTCCGTGATCGGATCACGTCTCACACACACTTGCCCAATCACCCGCTCAACCTCACAGTACTTACAGCTATTTCCTGCAAGGGTGTCTTCGTGCACTATCGACTTTTTACGAGCTACCAAGCCGCGGCTTTCTCGAAGGCTCCGTGCCTTCCCAAGCTCTCTGGATGCGTCTCTCTTTTTATTGTGGTTTTTGCCTCAGCCTAAATTTGGTTCGAATGTCGGAGCGAACTGCGGAGGCTCTCGGCTCCCCAGGCCGCCAAAATCAGCGGGGGTACCTGTCCTGGACAGCGAGATTCTCCCACAGTTTTTCCGATCCGAGTCACGGCACCAATCTGTTATAAATGCAAAGGCAAATTCAGGATAAAATAAAAAGAGAAATTTATTATAAAACAACAAAAACAAACAGCGAGAAAAACCACAATAAAATGGACAGCGCAGCGCTGGGTGGACAGGGTCTACACCAAAGGTATAGGAGTTCCCAAATCCACGCTTGAGGGTTCTCAAGCCTAGGTTTTTATAGAGATTTTGTGTCCCCAGGCTAGAATTCCAAGCAGGCTCCATTCACCAAGTGTCCTTGATTGTCGGGTGAATGGATTTCCTGGCATGGAAAAATAGAGTTAACAAGTGTCCGGACAGAATCTCCTCATATGTAAAGAGATTCTGTATGTTTCTTGATTTTATTTCAATTTGTGTCATCAGGGCAGAGTGGTGGGATCCGGGCCGGAGCCGATGGATATCTCGGCAGTGCTTTTCCCTTTGTCCCTTTTGATTGCTTTTCCAACAACGGTTTGACAGGTGGGGTGTTCAGGTCTGGCGATGACTGTCTTCTCGGGGCTTGTCTTTTTGTCGACCTGATTGTTTCCCAACAGAGATCTGCAGGGCGTTGCTCAGGTCCGGCGATGGATATCTTCTCCGAGCCAGTTCCTTTGTCCTCCTGATGGCCCTCGTCCTGTCTATTTTTCTGGGCTGATGTGCCTGCTTGTGTTTGTTATCTGGGTGTTGGTTGCAATCTGTTGCCTCTCGGAGGGGAATCACGACCAGACCCGGAGAAGGATTTTTTTCATTTTGTATTTTATATCATTACAAACATATATATATCTTATTTATACCTTTTATGAATTTTTATTCATAGATTAATTTATTACACTACCCCTCAACTGAAGGGGGTTACCTGTGATCTTTATTACCATGTAGGGCAGCTCCCAGTCTCTTGGGGATCAGGCACACAGCAAGGAAAGCTCTAGGCCTGTTCACAGGGGTGACAGTGACCTTGAAACAGAGTTCATTAAGATTTCATATTGGACTGGAAGAGGAAAAGGTATTTTGAAATCACTGTTTATGCTTGGAAAAATAAGCTTTTGACACTCAAGCTCTTCTCTTAACCTGAAAGAGAAATAGCACCTGCTAGTGTTAAATTTGAGTGGAGAACGACTGTTCTGTGTTACACTTGGTTAAAAATTAAGTGTTCACAGAGAAAAAGGTAGGAGGGGGGAAAAAGGAAGGAGGAAAACAAAGTACACCCCAAGCCAGTGTTTTTCTCAAATTCAGGATTTTTTCTTTGGACAGAGTGGGGTGCAGAGTAGCTTTCTTTTGAAAGGACTGAGAAGCTAGAGCTATTCGGGTTGTTCAATGAGATATTCTTTCTACCTGATCTGTGCTGGGGTTGTTCTTCAATTTTTATACGGATGTTTAAAACTTGACACATCCAATCTTCTTTTGACTCACATCATGGCCAGTACACCTGGTTGGACCCAGTCTCCCTCTCAGTCCTCTCTATGATATAACTCTATACTGGATCTCTATACTAGATTGCCTTGTTTTTACTTTTGATGTCGGGGTCATATCTCCACCGGGTTAGTCTTCTCTCTAAGGGATTCTTTAGGGATATCTTTTCATTTCTCCCTCCCCTTGGGGATTTTTTACTGGCTCTTAGACCCACCCATCTTTCTAACAGCCTTTTGTAACAAAAGCCCCCCTCCCAAGAGAGAGAAGAGAGAGAAAGAGAGAGAAAAGAAAGAAAATAAAAAGAAAACAAAACAAACCTTACTTTCTTCTAAGAAAGCAAAGGTAAACAACTAGGCAAGGTCTGGAGAACTAGTGAGAGATTAAGTGACTCACTGTCCCCCCCACAATGGGGCTGACGAGCTGTCTCTTCTCCGGTATCACCGCCCATCACTGCGCGGCCTCGACAAGGACGAGCTCTGCCCTAGCAGCTCCCCTTGGAAGCGGGAAACTCGCAGACAGCCGCCTGCGCAGGGGTGGTCCGGGGCTGAGGCCCGCACCTTGCCCCCCTCTCCGTCTTGACCCCCCTCCCGGGGCCGCGGTTGCGGCCGCCATTCGGGACCGTGGCGGGCTGGGAGCTGACCACGGCGCGCTTCACTTACACCCAAGCGGGGCGGGGGGCACCTGTCCCGGCTTCACTGCTCACTGCCGGCTCTCCCGCTTTTCTCTCGGTCTTCCCACTGGGAGCCTCGGCTGCCCCTCGGCGTCCGGCACTGCGGCGGGCTGGGAGCTGCTCCCCAGGCGCTGCACTTGCACCGAGCAGGTGGAGGGGTAGCGTGCACCCCGGGGAATCGCCGCAGCTCCGCGTCCCGGCGCTCTCCACTCCGCGGAAGCCGGCAGCCACCGAACACTGCCCACGCAGACCTCGGCGGTCCCCGGTTTGGAAAGCCTGTTACTGGGCCAGCCTTGCTGGGCACTACCGCGCTTGTCGTTTCTGGATCGCCGCTGGCAGCCTGTACAGGCGCGCCTGTGGCATCGGGGTTTTCCTGTGCCTGGCGCTCGGCCGCACACGTGGCCCCTTCGGTGTTTGGGAAACCCGTGCACAACTGGGCTGGTCTCTGAGTGTCAGCAGTGCCGGTCTTCACAGCGCTCAGCCTTTTCAGTCGCTGCCGCCCACACGGCTACCCCGCGGTCCCCGCTCGGAAAACCCCACACAACTCCTGGTCCGGCGTTCCTGCGGCCGCTTCCAGGCACCTCCGCCTACGTGGCGGTCCCGCGGCTCCTCTGCGCCTTGGAAGAGAGCGGCCCGCTGATCTAACTCCTCTTAAATCTTAACTCCTCTCTCACTCGCGTCCCGCCACTTCGCGGTCCTCTCGCTTCCTTCTCACTCTGCGTCTCGCCCACGGTATTTTCTACCCCTCTTTCACAAACACCCTGCCGTCCACGGTTCTCCAGCCTCCCTCTTACTCTGGGTCCTGCCTGCAGTTTCCCTGCCCCTTTCACTTGAGGAGCCCGCCTTTTGCAGTTCCTCGCTTTCCTCTTACTTCGCGTCCTGCCCTATATCAGCCCAACCATCCAATATCCTTTTAGCTCCGACGGATCAGGTACGGGTCCCGGTCACCAACCCCTGGAGCTGGGATGAGTACACTCGGATTATGGGCTCTTGGTCTGTCCAAAGTAATTATGAGGATTTTGTATTTACACAGTAACCACCTCACTCACACCCCAAGCACGCTCTCGGCTCCCACACGTGCAAATAGTCACAATCCTCATCTGCAGTTTTTTTAGGGGGCCTTCTTCCTTCCTTCCCCCTTTCTTTTTCATTATCCAATCTTTGTTGTCGCCAGGGTGTTAACCTGCAATCTCCGATAGTTCCAGGAGAAGTTGTTCGAGCCACCAAATGGGGCGGGGGCACACCTCTCCTACGAAATCTCCCAGGGCCATGGAGACGAGGTTTTTAAATCCCGGACGAGTCCCCATTTGTGAGAAACGATGCTCAGTTTAAAAAATTTCAAGGGTTCATTGAAAACCTTAACAAATAAAACAAAGAACTGAACAAGGAAAAAGGACAGCACACTGGGAGTTGATGACCCCGGCAGCCACGAGCTCTCTACAAAATGACTGCTCCACCTTTTACACCCCTGGGGTTGCATCAGGCAGCCCTGGCCCCTCACGGAGTCCATCAGTCAGCTCTTCCTCGCTGTCCATGGCTGCAGCTGCTTTCTTGCACCCTGGCTGCAGCTCAGGTGTTGGCGCCTCCCAGTAAGGAACCTGCCCACTCCAGCTGCCCAAGCAAGGGCACAGGAACTCACCCTCCCGCCACAGGTCCCGACTACCAAGGCAGTCTAAACAACAAACTACAATACCATAATTACACATCAATATAATTTGTCTCAGCATACACATAATATTCATCTCTTAATTGCCAGAGCCAATCATCACATTACCCATCTATAACACAGCCCTTTATTGCCAAAAATAACAATAATTTTTAGTAATGACAACCAAAGAGATAATTCTTCTGAGGTGTCAGGCTCAATAATATTCTGTATACTTAGTTTGATGCCCACTCAGTGCAGTGAAGATAGAGCTTACATGTGTACAGATGTGATTTAATATTTTCACATTTTTGAAACATGACCCTTTAAGAGCCTACAATATTTGCTATACTAAAGAAGATCTTAATGTAATATATTTACTATTCTTGGAGAAGTCTCTTCATCAATACCAAACCCACAGTATTTTATTAAAGATGGAAAAATACTTTTACTGAGGTCAGCTGTATACCACTTGAATTTTTTGAACCCTAGCAAGCAGGTGTTACTGAAATTGGTCAAAATCTCCTTCCACTACCACTGTAGCATTAAGAAGCAGGCATTCTTTATTTCAGCACCAGATGCCACAGGGGTATCTCCACCAAAACTGTGCATGTCAAGTACAGAAAAGCTCCTGCTTTATATACTCTGTTTTGCATACATATTAATTGATTTTCCCAGAATGAACATACATATAATAATAATTTCCTTGAGACCGTTACATGTTCCCCCCTGCTTTGCACATGCGTTTGTCTGTCCCAGGGGTCCCTCTGGTGGTCTCCGGTGGTCCCAGAGCCCAAAGTTACCTGTTCAGTGAACTGGTGTTGCTTTCCAAAAAGGGAGCTGAGATGACATACCCAGGCTGGTTCATTATTTTATTAATGTTTAACATGATCCTACAGAATACATATTGCGCCTTTCTCTAGACTACTGGTTTTGCAAAACAAGCATTGTATTTTCTCACCAGCTGAGCAAATAGTTATTCATCTGGCAACACATGGACAACTATTTACAGTACTGCTTCTGAAAAAGCAACATAATCTTCTGCTGGTTCTGTTACATCCAGAGGACTGGGTTGCTTTAGTCTACAGATTTTTTTTAAATATATACATGGAAGGCAGTACATTCATGAAAATTTGGTAGATGTACAGAAATAGCTTTTATATAACCTCCTTCACTGTGACTTTGAAAACTTTGTTATGGTATAAAGGAAGGAATGAATGAATGAATGAATGAATGAATGAATGAATGAATGATGAATGAATGAATGAATGAATGAATGAATGAATGAATGAATGAATGAATATCCAGATATTTTTGAAAAGCTGAGTAAAAATAGCCAAAACAGGGTATGTTTTCCACAGTTGCTTTGTGGAATGTTGTTTTAAGCAATAGAAGCTTAATTTGTTTTTCTTCTTTTGGTTAGTTGAGGTCTTTTTCCATACACTAAGACTATTCTGTGAGACTAAGACGTAACATTTGACTGCAACCAGCAGAGAGACAGTCCTTCTCTTTCTCTTGCCCTTGTTCTTTTCCACTCCTAGGTCCCCTCTTTTTACTAGTACTAAAATCCATATGGCTAGTTTATCTGGATGAAACCTTTTTTTTCCTGGCTGATCTCACAACACATAGTGGCTAGTACCAGCACAAGGGAGAAACACCTACAGTCTGTGGCCTGAAAGTGAGCTTGTGTCTTTCAGGTTAGGCCATAGGTATGCATGTTTCAACAGACGATGAAAGTCTTCTTGTCAGTAGGTCTTGATGAAAGACCTACTGAGAAGCACAGGATGCTTTAGTAGGTAGTTTGCATGTTATTCCATCTCAGTAGGACTTTGAATAAGAGGAGCATTTGCATCCACCCATCCTAATGACTCACCTCGACTTGCTCCATGTTATGGACTTCATTTTAATAACAATGAAATGTTTAATCACAGTAGTCCTTCCAGCAAATTGATGTGCAAATGTTTCATTACATAGTTCTTCATAAAATGGTTCTATTTAATCAAAACACTTTACTACCCTGCAATGATGATTTATTTGCATAGTAGTCCAAGAAGTGAAAACAGAAAAGACTGTGTCCAAAATAATCATGCATATGTTACAGTATAGTTTCTAAAATTGCAATTCAAATCATACTACTTCTAGTGCTTGAATGCTTAAGCAGCTAAAATAGCTTTGAAGAGTGGGAAAATATTTATTTCCTGTGTTTAAATAACATGGCTAGAACATGTTAATCAAATAATTGAGTTATACAGTAATAGTTGAGTGTTTTCTAAAAAGTTTAATTCAAAAGATATGATAAACATTTGTTGTTCATTTCTACGTATATCTAGCATATATATATATATTTATATATATAACATGAGAACTTATACACATAATTTTACAACTATTTCAAAATAATAGGTTAGATTATTCTATTTTTCTTAAGCTGGGTGCATGCTTTTCGAGGTTCTTTCTTTTCATTGAAAAACGGTGGTATTCTTTAAAAGGTTTCTATTCTTTAAGAGATTGTTAATTCCCCACTGTATTAAAAGGAACTTCCATCAAGAGTTCTGTAAACTTATGCTTGAAATGTAGGCAAATTTCACTTAGAAAGCTAGGTGGCCTGTACTATTCTGTGGTTGCTTTTTCTTCTAAAAGGAATATTTGAAAGAGCAGCTGTCCTGTGAGAATGCTTCTGAAGATGGTGTTACCTCAAGTCAATGCCCACCTTTGACACTGAAGGGCAGAGAAGAGCAGCCTGTCTTCAACCCTGTCGAGGTGTACAGACAATCTTGTGCAAAAGTATTCAATCAGGTTTGTGAAAATCTGAAACCTTGGTTACAGTATAATTTTTAATTGTTGGTCTTACTGTGTTTATAACAAAGACTGAATGTATGAAAATGGAATTATTTATGTGTGTTCACATTTGATGAAGCAGAAAGGAGTATTATTTCTTGGGAATCTAATGAGGGTACCCTCTACAATACCACAATGTTCAAAAAGCCATTACCATGCTTTTCTTTTATTGGAATTCTTACATGTAAGAGCAATTTACATTTACTTACACTTCCTGTTCAGTATACTGAGGGAAAGCCCATCATAGCAATGACATTTATTACATCTGCGCAGTAGTACATAAGGTTATTCTCAGTCCTTTGAAAAATCATGTCAGAACTCTAAGTTCACATTTAGAATCTTCCTCATGGGTCTTTCACAGATTTGTTGAACAGTTAAGAGTGCTTTAGAAATATAAAATTTTACAAAACAGTGAGACTAAGCAGGGGTAAAACGAAGAAAGAAAAAAAAGCATCCATGTCTCTGTTTTTCTTTAAGTCATGCCTGTAATATGTAAAGGATTATAATTTTTTTAGGGAATTTAGTTTGTTTCCTGATAATGGAAGAATTAAAGAAAAGAGATCTGGTTGCCTAAATCTCTGCTGGAGCACCCAATGACAAATTGATTACACAAAATGTTAAATCATTTCTGATACCACTTTGATACTTAAAAATCTTATGCCATTGTTTCTCATATAGTCTTAATATGCCATCAACATTTTTGATTCCAGCATTCAATTCAAATATTTGAAAAGAAATGGTATTACAGTAACATGAAATTCACTTTTCAGACTTGTGTGGAGATGCATCCTTTTTCAGTGCAGCCCTGCTTATATACGGTGTAATCTCCTAGCCCAGTTTTGACTATCTGGTCTATTTCATCAGTTATATTGCTGTAAAATATACTTGTTTTTCTTAATTGTTTAATGGATGCTTACTCATTGTTAGGTTGCAACCAAAGTGTTAATATCCTGAAAAAGGAGACAAATACCAATTCCACATGGCTTGTCAAGGCTTCTCACTCCAGAGAAACATGCTTTATAGAATCTTTGAATCAAAAGAATCATAGAATAGCTTCAAATGGAAGGGACCTTCCAGTCAAGAGTCATAGAACCACAGAATGGGCGAGATTGGAAGTGACCACAGTGAGTCATCTGGTCTAACCTCCTTGCTCAAGCAGGGTCATCCCAGAACACATGGGCAGAAAATTGTGTCCAGATGGTTCTTGAGTATATCAAGTGAAGGAGACTCCACAGCCTCTCTGGGGAGTCTGTTCCAGTGCTCAGTCACCCAGGCAGTAAAGAAGTTCTTCGTCATATTCTGCCCAAAAGGTCAAGTGTATCATGGGCTGCATCAAAAGGAGCATGACCAGCAAGTCAAGGGAGTTGATTCTGCTCCTCTACTCCATTCTGGTGAAACCCCACCTGCAGTGCTGCGTGCAGATCTGGAGTCCCCAGCACAGTAAGGACACAGAGCTGTTGGAGCCAGTCCAGAGAAGGGACACCAAAGTCACTAGAGGGATGGTGCACGTCTCCAATGACAAAAGGCCAAGAGAATTGCAATTGTTCAGCCTGGAAAAGAGATGGCTTTGGCGTGACCTAATTGCAACCTTGCAGTACTTGACGGAAGCTAACAAGAAAGATGGAGAAGAATTTTCATGAGCATGTAGTGACAGGACAAAAGGGAATGGATTCAAACTGATTAGAGTTTAGATGGCTTTAGATTAGAGGTTAGAAAGAAATTATTTCCTGTGAGGGTGGTGAGGCACTGGAACAGGTTGCCCAGAGAAGCTGTGGTTACCCCATCTGTTTAAAGCATTTCAGGTCAGGCTGGACAGAGCTCTGAGAAACCTGGTCTAGTGAAAGGTGTACCTTACCCATGGCAAGGGGTTGGAACGACGTGATCTTTCTGGTACCTTCAAACCCCAATCATTCTATAATACTCTTCTCTGATTCTATTTCTAAGCTTAATGATGTTATTAAATAGTTCAGTTCCCTTTACCATAAAATTGCACTTTGATTTAGTGGTGTGGGACTGTCTGTTTATAAAACAGTGATGAGTATAGCTGAGTGTCTGGTTTCCAGTAAAAATAATTGCCAGTGCCTGTAGAAGATGCCAGAACGTTGGCAAGGAACCTTTCCTTATTCATTCACTTTCCACTTTCTTAGTATTTTATTTTTTTCTTGTTACCCTTATTTCCCTTTCGTACTCTGTATTTCACCCTTGTTTTTCTACTTTAGTTTAACATACATGTAAAAGATGAGGGTTAGGGAGTAAATTAAGTAAGGAAAAGGAAAGTGATAAAATATAGATGGAAGGAATAGGAGGGATTGCAATGATTCTGCTCTCCCAGAGGAACCAAGTGCTGTCTGTAAGAAGAAAAATATGTGCTCCAAATTATACTTTACTGTTATTTAGGTTTATTTCCATTGTTTTGACTTACTTAAACTTCTTTTAACTACTCAGTGCTATTTTAGTGTTACAACAATTACTTTGTACTTATTTCCTCGCAAGAACATTGAATGGTCACTACTTGACCACTGCTGACAATGAAAAGGAATATTATGCAACAGAATTTACTACTTTTTAAAAACAAGAATATTGTGTATGGTCTTTTGTCTGCCCATTGATGATGTAAATGGCTTTGGTTTATTAAATAAGCAATATGGAGTTATATTTGTTCATTTGTCTAGATTTAATGCTGTTTATAGTACAGCATTAAATCACTCTAATTATGATACAGGTTATTTCTTGAATTCCAGCTATACCAAATTTTTCACAACAAAACTTTTTGCTGACAGCAGAACATGCAAATTGCTGTTACATAAAAAGTTACCAACTATTTTGCTTTTTGGACAAAGAGTAAAGCCCTCAGACAAAGTAGTTAATCAGAATGCCATCAACTGTTGGAAGAATAATGGTTCAAAAAACTGATTTATCTTTTTATAAATAGTGGCTGTCCCTAATTAATTAATTGCCATTTTATTGGAATAAACGCCTTCTTCTGTGGACATGATTGATATAATCTTTCTAAGTCCTCATTCTAGACCCCCTCCTTGGTTAGTATATTGCAGCTGGAGCTTTAATGTACTAATCATATTAGTGCTTATTAATAACTAACTAGCTTCTTGCCATGTATCAACAGTCAGCCATTACTGAATGGAACTGGGATTGGTCCAGATTGCTGCCAGGTTATTTGGGACTGAATCAGACGGCCTTCAGGGTGCTGCTGACACACAGGTAACAGGACTTTGTCAAATGATCGCATTTTCCTTTTGTATTTTTGACTTTGTAATAGTGGATACACAAAGATTTTACTGGTGAAATGTATAAATAAAATGAATTCTGCATTTCCTTTTAAATATGCAGTTTTAAAACGGAGCAACATTTTTTCTGTAGTATTTGTTTGTTCCATGCTCAGATGGCTTTCAGTTCCTGTTTTGAGGTGTATAATTTGTTCTTTCTGTCTGAGACAGAAGTATATGAATATATGTTGATATTGCACTTAAATAATGCTTTGAAAAAAAATTAGTGACTTTTGCAAACATCTACTGCAAAATTTCAGCACAGAATTTTGTCTATGTTTATTCAAGTTGCAAAATATCTTAAATTCAGTTGGGGATGTGACAAATGTAGCTAAAAATAGAAAGTGTTTCCTAAATAGCTTTTAATTAATGATACTTCTCATAATTTATTGCCTTTTCACTTGTAAAATGTAATTGTTTAATTCAGAAGCAGCAATTTTTAAATTCAGAAAAATTTAGGTGGAAATTTTTTTGAGGGAGGGGGTTGTTTTTTGTTTGTTTCTTTTTCATTAATATTTCCCACCTGTGAAAACTGGAAAATTTACATGTTGCAGACTATACTAAGACATTCCCTTAATTCTGAATCCTCCTGATGATACCTATTAAGATCTTATCAGTCATCTTTTGAATGGGACTGTTCCTCTATCTAGAAACTAGAGTGGCAATTTTAAAAGTGTGTGAATTTGCATGTCATAACGGTTTTGGGTTTTTTTTGGTCCCATTTTCTTCATTTAGCACTAGCAGTTATTAATAAACATTTAATTATTCCTTCCTTTCATTTATAAAATACGTGTACAGTCTGTTTTGAGTTTTCTGCCTTAATTCGGATAAGATTTCTCTACCCAAATTGTTCTTTTCCAAAAGTTTAATTGCACAGAAAATCATGCCAGCTAAAACTTGTTATTCTGTTCTCTTCTTGATGTTGTTACCTGTTACCAGACAGAATGTGAAACTTCACAGACTTTTTGTGTTAAATGTCAGAGACAATACAGTACTATTTTTTTTACTTTGATGGTTCTCCTGTTGATTGCTATCTCATGTCCTTCATTAAAAATGATGTAGACTGTCCTTTTAAAAGAGACTGTCATAGAAACTCTTAGACTAAAACTTTCTTCATGTTATTGTCATCAAGGGAGCAGAGGACTGCTGTGATTTGCAGAGGAAACATTTTGTGTGGACATACCATATCCACTGTTCCCTTAAAATAAAATTTTCTTTTTCTTTTGATCTCTCTTTAGACATTTGGAAGAAATCATGTGTATGCCTCCTCTGTCCTTTTCTGTATTTCACACCCTTGTCATATCATCTATTTTCTTTAATTTAATAAATTCCCTAATTGTTGTCATCTTTCCTAATTTGAAAATTTCTTCATTCATTGCCTTTCTACATGGTAAGGAAATTCTCATCTAGAAGTGACATTATACAAGTAATTAATAATTAGAGCATGGATCTATTATTTCAACCTCTCTACAAACCAACAAATCATTTAGATCCACTGTGATCATAAAGTATAATAGTTGACCCAGTATCTGCCATAGCAACCAGCATAATCATCACAACTTCTCTTTATGTGACTTTATTTTTATCATATCTAATATGTGTATGCTCATACTTTCCAGCTGACTAGGACAATTCTAGCTGTTCTTGCGGCTACTCAAGCAAGCTGTGCTGAGTAAGGCTGACTAAGACTCAGGTGAGCCCTATCTTTAGGTGATTCTTCATGGTCCTTCCTAGAGCTGGATAAATTTCAGCCTTACTTGTGCTCAAGACTTAATGTTCAATTTGAATGAACGTGTGATTATTTTGACCTCCAATTTTTGGTGGACTTTCTGTTTCTACTGTTTCCCTCCTGAAATGAGTTGAACAAAACCACAGGCAGTACTTGAACTGTGCCAGTGCCATAAAGTGGGGCACTGTAATATTTTAATTACTCCTTTATTTGACACATGCTACAGCTTTCCTTGAATAGTTACATCTGTGCAGGCAAAAATATTTTTACCAGTTCATAGTGATGTTGGAATGATATTTATCTCCTTCTTTTCGTATTTCAAGAAAAAATACTGTCAGTTGCATATGAAGGTAAAAAAGCATGATCTTTCTTTTGAGGGAAAAGAAAGTGAAAATGCTTAGGGGACTAATTTACAAGGCAAATGCTCCTCTAACCTAGTTAATGACTGAGTTAGGTGAGAGGGTGTTATGAGAGCATTGTCCCAGGGCCAGCAAGTATTAGGCAAATTAATTGGTTGGTGGTTAGGGGGAAGTAAAAGACTTCTAGGACTGGTTAAAAAGGGAATGAATTGTTGTCTACTACTCATTGCTGGCTTCACACAATGATGGGAATCTAATCCATGCATTCCTATGATCCTCAAAGTAAAAGTGTCCAGGAAATTTTTAAAATTAAAGATGTGGTGGATGTTAGGCCCCAGAATTCTCTCACAGTCTATCAGAGGGGCTTACAGGGGTGTACCCTGAGTTAGATGCAAGGGAAGAATACTGAGAAATTATTCCTCAAGAGTCAAAACTTAAAACTTAAGTTAACAAACTTAAATGGCATACTTGAGAAAAAGTTTTAAGCAACATTGAATCAATATAAAGCATTTGACAAAGCATTAATTTAGCAAGAACTAAGCCCATTCAATTTAACAAACTTCAACTCATCTGATTTTAATTTACTCAAAAATAAATATGTATGTGAATATATTACATATATATATATTTCAAGCAGCAAGAATAAAAGTTAAAAGATATTTCTCAATTATACTTGAAACAATATCTTTTAGTAATAAGGCCATTAACATTCAACTAATTGAATTAACTAATTGAATTATGAACTTGATTTACACAAGTTTTAAAAAATATCCTTCATAGTTAACAGATGCATGCTGCTTTTTCAAGTCTTGGAGTCACTTATTCATCCTTAGTCTCTCCAGTAACAAATGGGGATTCCTTACCTCTAATACATGTATTAAAGAAGAGCAATTGTTATTTAATTAACCATAACTTCTAATTAGTTTCCTGCTCATGAAGTTACAATTCTTACTGTCTGGCCAAATCAGCGTGTTGAAAATCTGCAGGAAGTATTTAGCAGTAGGAAAAAAGCTGTGTTGTCGACACTGAGGCATAATTCCAGAGCACAGTACCATGCATTATCCTTCTTGTTTATGTACTCTCCTTTATATATAAGTTAAATTCATGACCATTTATTTTCAGAGGAATATCTTGGCAACTTGCACATGGTTAGAAGATAATATTATTTTGCTGGGCTTTGAGATGTGACCTGCCTTCTGCAGTTGTACTGGACTTTCAGGTGCACTGAATACATGATAATGTAAAGATATTCCTATCACTAGAAAGAGGAGAAAAAAAAGCATTTTTTGAAACCTGTAAAGCCATTATCCAGTACTGTAGTAATTTGCAGTTCTGAGGAGGAATGACTGGGACTCCCTCCTCTGCACTTAGGGAAGTTTCACAAAGCACTGGTGTCTGTGCAGGGACAAGTAGTGATTTAGTTGTAATGATGTAGATCCTGCTGCAGGAGCACCCTGGGAGCTATAGGAGCTGACAGAGACGTGCTCATGACTGGCAAAGCCAACAACTGTCAGGACCTTCAGAACAGAAGGCTTAACAACTTAATAACTGAGAGGGGAATGGGTTATTTTTACTCTAAGTGCGTCAGGTGAGAAACAGTAACAAGTTTGAAAAACTATAGAAATTAAAACTAGTATTTGTTCAAGTCGAAGAGAAATATTATTAAAATGTCCATACTGAAAACTAGAATAAGATTTCCAACAGATAAGGAACAGTGTAGCTCAAGAAGAGCTTTCCAGAAAGTGTTTATATAGCAATATGAGCTCCAAATAGTTTTAAGTTGGGACAGGATAGACCAAGTGTCTAGGTAACTTTCGGTCATGTGTTGTCTTGATAGATATTCTAAATTGCCTATCACCTTCTGAAAGTAGAAAGCATGAAGATGCTTACATATTTGCTTTAAGGATACTGTAAAAAATGAGTACCTTTGTTTTTTACTAAAACTGGCTAAAATCTGTAGGCTTTCTAGTAGACTTTGTTGTTACAGCTACAAATCAACTATTAATGATGGTTAGTGAAGAGCTAGGGTGCCATAAATACTGCAGTAATCGTCACCTACTTGGTGTTACTATAATTGATGCCCTTATAATGCATATGAGAACATTTGCTGAAAAATATATAGAAACTCTCAGATTCCTTGGACTATAGATTTTTTTCATAACATTGTCCAGACTGCATTCTTTCTGATGAGCTACTGGGGTGTTTACAAGTGGGTCTGCTTTTTCAATAGATAAAAACTGCCATTATCAGCGGAGTGCTATCCTAGGACTGAGAAAATCTTGTACTTATTGTCTCTTTATTAAAATCCTTTCAACTGTACTGCCTTTTGCAAATTCATTTATTAATAAGTTGTGGCATTTGTTCCCCATATTAGAGCTAGGTGATAAAATTATGTGTTTTGACTTTGATTAAGCTTGATAAAACTGAAGTAAGAAAGTCTTTAGAATATTGAATGATTGCAGGGCAAAATTTGCATAGCTCTTGTATATTCTAGTGAATACACAGACACCATCTGTTGAGAATGATAGCCATATGGTGAACTATTTATAGGAAATGTTTATATTCATTGTGTTGTTGATTATCTAGATATCCAGAAAACACACTTTTAAAATCTAGTTTATCAACGTGTGGAAAAATTTATTATGTGGTTTCGAAACTGAAAAGAGTGCCAGCAAACTGCATGTGTTTTGTTGTCTGTCAAAGACTTTTTATAAAACTTTACAAAAGCCTAAATCTGAGAAATGAGTGAATAAAACCTCCAGGGTATTAAAAGGTAGGAACTTCTCTAACAATTTCCTTTGTGGAAGAAGCAAATGATGGAAGAGCAGTTACTGACATGATGCCAAGACAGAGAGGTTATCTGCATGGGAGAGGGCAGCAGTCTTATATCTAGTGTACTTTTGGATATATTTATGTGTCTTCTTAACTGCTGATGCTCCCAGACTTTTTGTATCCAAATGTGCTGGATATTGGAAATTCATATTGCTACAACTACAAGTCAACTATTAATGATGGTTGATGAAGAGCTAGTATGCCATTAATATTGCAGTAATCATCACCTGCTTGGTGTTACTATAAATGATGCCCTTATAATGCATATGAGAACAGGCTTTCCAAAATGCATGGGAGGGTATGAAATGCAGTGCCTCATTGCTCCTGTATCAAAAGAAGCAGCTGAAAGGCATTAATCCATTTTCATACATCTCTTGGTTAATCACAAAGTCAGGTTTACACCGTAGTGCTGGATGTACCAAAAAAGCCAATGGGATTTTGTGGAAAATCTCACTTTGACCTTTCAGGGTAAGCAAGCTTCCTGTTCCATAAATAAGTTGGTTAATAACAAGGTATATGTCACATCTGTCACCATAAGGATTATCCTTCATCTGCTTATCCTCTTCTGACATAGCTAATCAAACTGTACTGTGACCTTAAAAAATCTGGCAGAAGTAGGCTTAGTTCCCTGCCTGGCACTTTTCAAGCATTGGTGGCAGAAGATACATCAGTAAGCAAAAGGGAACAGTATTGCACACTTTGACTGCCACTCAAGCCCCTATCATGTATACAGTTGCAACATGAATTTCACAAGTAAATTACATTAAAGATGAGGCTCCCCATATGCAATACACTTTTCTGATTATTATCAGTCTCTCTCTTCTGCAGATGTATTGATGAATCATATAAAAAAAAATGCTCTCTGATGACAGTCTCCAACAGAAAGTGCTAAAAACATAAGGATTGCCATATCTTATTTAACCTTACTTAATACGAGATACTTTTTTATACTTGGAAGCCCTTTATGATGAGGCCTTTGCTATCCTTGCAATACAAAAGCATGTACTTACCAGCTCTTTTAACTGACAATATAAAATTACCTAAATAAGGTTTCAGGCTAATTTGATGGTTTTTTATTGCTCAAATCTGGCTTCTAGAAAAAGTGAAAATAAAATGAATGAAAAAGAAGAAAATGTTGCTGGTACATCTTTTTGCATTCAAAAGTGTAGTAACCACAGCATGTTGGCTAAAGACAGGCCTGTGATAAAAATCTCTTTCTTCTAATAATGTCTCACAGTATCTTGGTTCCCCATTTAAAATAGGTCACGTTTGACAACATTTTTATATCCTTTGATACACTTTTGTCTTAGTTTAGGAATGGTACTCCACAATTTAGTGCTCCTGCTGAGAGTCTCCAAACCACTGCTTACCCTTTCCCCCCACCACCCCTGGTTCTATGGAGAGGAGAATTGGAGGCCTGAAACATAAGGGTCATGGGTTGAGACAAGAGTAATTTACTGAAAACAGCGCTGAAAGAAGAAAACAAGTAGTAACAGCAAGAATACTAACAGCAGACAGTACAAGGAAGAGGCGAGCAATGGAAACCCCCTGACAAGAGATAATACCCAACTGCTCCCTCCACCCCACTGCACTGACCTGGAAGACAGCCCTTTCCTCATCCCCAGAGAATTTTAGAAGGTGGTATAGAGTAACATCCAGGTCTCAGCCATGCCTCCTTCTGGCTACTGCAAAAAAACTCTGTCCAGGACAGCTTTGATGGGAATACTGTTAGGTATATTAAGTGTATTGTGTTAATAATCCATTTGTGTATTTATTGTTAGGATTCATTGATTCCTTTTAAAGTATGTATCTTTTCTTCAGTATTTTCAGTAGGTATTTTTGTGTGCTACAAATCATCGCTTGGAAGTGTGGTACTTCGGCATTTTTATCACTATCTAAGTAACCTGGTGATTGCTATTCTGTGACTTGGGTGACTTTTCTTAAAAACAGGTATTTCCTTTCATCTGCAAATAATTTGCCCCTTTCAACTCTGTCTCAAATCCTGTTCTCTGGGGATTCTTAAGTGGAGATACTAATGTTTGCTTTTCTTATCTGTTATTTTCTCTTTCCTCTTTCAGACCCCTATTGATCCAAGTTTTCATTCTTAATAGATACATAGTTATATACCGATTGTAAGTGTACTGTAAGTATAATGTGTAACTGTTAAATGTGTAAATGTGAATTAATGCATTTAAAGTACTGACTTCCCTGATTGTACACAGTGGCTTAGCTTCTCATTTTACCTATAGACTTTCTTGTTACACCTGCAAAGGAAAAGGCTTCAGGATACAAGCTGACAAGCTGAAAGTCTGTCTTGTCCATCAAGGCATTGTTTCTTCCTTTTCCTCCTCCTTCTTAGATAAGGGATTTTTCATTAAAGTTATAGTAATGTAGAGTTATTCAATTTCCATACAGGGATCTCAATTTCTTTGCAAGCTGTAATGAGCTGAGACATGCAAGTCCCCTGTAAGGTGGAGGGTGAAGTATTAATATCAGAGTTAAACAGATGGAAAATCTGGTCGTGCAAATCACTTTTAGGGTTTTTTCTTCTACACTGCAATATCAGTCTTTAGCAAAGCAAAGAGAAGAATCTAGCTCTTTTTATTAAATTTAAGATAAAAAGCTACCACAATAGTAACTGATCTGTGGTGGCTGTTGCTATGCACAGTTCCTTTGTGGCAACAAAGGGGAGGTGACTCAGCTTTAGTGAGACCTTAATGCTTATGTAGTTTGAATTACTTTGCATTCATTTTGGGAAGTGGTAGTCCCATTAGTTTTTCTCTGAAGGAGATGGGGAAGACAGTGTGCTTTCTCCTGACCTTGAAATATTCACTGTTGCAACTACAAAGCAAGTATTGAGGGTTGGTGGTGACTACAGTGCAGATCCCAGACCTTTGTAGCTGTAACTGTTGTCTTTTAGAGCTATATGGCTTTCCCAAAGTTATTGGCTTCTCACATGGCTTTCCTGGATATACTGCTTCCTCTGTCCTGCCAGGCTGATACTGCTTAAGAAGGGATGACAAGTCCCACAGATCTTACTGCTTCTTTCCCAAGTCCAGTTGTGAGTGTCAAACTGACCTCAGAAGTTTTACTATCATGATGCATGCAGATAGAGCAAAGTTGGTCAGTTTTGCATGAACTCCTAATAGGTTTTGTGAAGTGAGTAGTAAGTTTAAAATCTGCCTATGCACTGTGATTTAGGCATTTCTGATGCTGACTGATGATTTGACCCAGAAAAACTTTTTGATTGGGATTTTTCTTCCCCTCGTAACATCTTTCTAGGGTCTAACAACAAAATGTAGTCTTTGTGAAGAGTGGGAAACCATTGTGCATGCTGCCTCATATACCAAAGAGGGAATTAAGAATTGTCATTCTAATAGTTGACACTGTAAAATGTCATTGAGGAAAGCTTTTTCATGTTAGTCTTTAGATTGACAGGTTATGACAAAACTGCATTCATGTTGCTTGAATACATCTTTTGTCTAGTTTTACATGCTTTTTGACTTGTCTAGAAAATGACATATTAAGGTTTTCATTAGCCTTAACCAGGTGTGATTTTCTCTATGGAAGATACCTTGGTAGGACTACAGCTGAAGGCAAGTAAACCAGTGAAGCTTAGAAATGCCACAGCCCTTCTTCAGATGGTAGTGAAGAATTGAAAGACTCATTAATCAACAGCCAAGTCACAGATGTGATGGCTTTCCTGCAACAGGCAACAGACTGTGAAAGTCACATCCAACATACAAAACTGTTAAACAAGGCACATCTATAAACATTCTTAAACTTTCGTCTTTCCATTTTTCTTGAAAAGCACCATTTTTTTAATGTTTTCTTTTTTTTTTAAACAAAAATATTTGGTTTTTTTCCAAGGAATACTATTTAGTTTAGGAAACAAAAGTAAATACTGACACTGTTTTCACCCTTTGTTCATTTTAATGCAACAACATATTTATTTAAATGGAAACACAGTTTTGATTGCAATGATTAATGTAAAGAGTTTTAATATTAAAAGTTTTTGTATACACAAAATATGCATGGAAGTTTTGACAGAAAAAAAATTAATACAGGGATTTTCTGCATACAAATGGCTGGCCATTTTGTTAATGATTTTCCAGTACTGTCTCCTACTACAAAAATTATCTGGAACAAAGATTCAATTATGCTGGAGTGCTGCAATGTAGACAGTCATAGAATGTTTAAAGTGAAATTACTTAGAAGACTTTATTAGTTAATCAACCTGAACTGGATTTTTCACCTGCACTAATACGAAAGGCACATAATAAGAAGACAAAGAATTAAATCTCCACACGATTTTTCCACATCATGCTTCCTTAAACTCTCTGGATTCCCTGGAATGAAGGAGAGTCTAGGCAGAGATCCTATACTTCCCCATCAATTTTTTTCCCACAGATTATCTTTAAATTGATACATTCCCCATGGATAAAAATTAATTTTACTCTGTCAAAGAGCAGTGTGTATGAATTTGTTAGAATTTTTGTATTTGCTAATTCCTTGGTCTTCCAAATTTTCACTTTTTTCCAAAAATAAATGTTCAGTATAATAAAAATGATTCTTTAAAATCTGAGGCAGATGAGAACACCATCATCTGGGATGAGTAATTTCTTAATAGCCATTGTCTGATCTTCTGTTTCCATCTTTTGAACATCTGTCTTACTTTTGATCTTCATATCCAGAAATTAATTTTAATTTGCAATCCACATTTTTAATTTTATTTTTTTTTATTGCCAGTTGCAAAGCTATTTTGGTCTGATTCAATTTGAGTCAATTGAACTGTATGTAGGTATAGTGCCTGCTGGCTTAGTAACACTGTAGTGCACACAGAAGACAAGGAAACAATGGTGCTGCATTTATTGCAGCAATAAGGTCTTCTTTAGTGGTATATTGAAAGTTATAACTGCTTTGCCCTTAGGTTCTGTAAGCAGATATTTGAATACACCTCTCTTTAAGATATATTTGTAATGGACTTTTTCTATTTATTCAAATGTAGTGCTACTGATTGTTATTGGAGAGCTTGTTAAGGCATATACAGCTATCATTTTAGAAATAACTGTTGTTGTTTCACTTTAACAATATGTTTTTTTCATTTTAAAGAGATTTCACTTCTGGGATCAGGGACAACTTTCGTTTTGTTTCATGTTTGACCAGAAATTATTGCCTATAATTTTGCTCATTAGCTTTCTGTTGTTGCTTTAACTCAGTAATTAAACACCTCTGTATAAAGACCCACTATCTAAAATAACACAGATATTTATCCTTTTAATTGTACTAATGAAGAGTGTGATATCTGAATTTAAATACCACCAAACACTTCTCACAAAAGTGTTAATGAAATTATATCAGTCAATAAATATAGTTAATAAAGTAACTATAATGATTTCTCTTGGGATAATTACATGGGTAATTTAACAGCACATTTGGATAAAAACTGAGAGAATTAATGATATATAGTTAAACCTCTGTAAATGGTATAGAGAAAATAAAAAGTTTTGCTGCCTTTCAAGAAAAAAAAACCTTTAAAAATATGTGGTAGCTCTTAACAGTAAATTTATTTTCCATTTTTGTCCTATTTTTGGCGTTGCATTATTTATTGTTTCATATGGAGTCATTGTCAGATCATGGTGACTTTACAGCCTGTAAGTGAATGACAATTGGGTATTCTTTGCATATCTCAGTGGAAAATGGTTGTTGCATAAAAAAATTTGATAGAGTGGTTTCAGAATTTTAGCATTAAAAATGAATGTCTGTCTGTCTAAACTTCAGTGCAATATTGTCATAGTTCAAGGTGACCTATGGGATTCATATATTATGAAGTTATGCTCACAGATCAATCTCCAACATCATGCCCAAGACTCAATGTTTGGATGCTAACTGATCTGAGTGTAAAAAGCTTCAGGCTAATAACTTTCTGAGCAAAAAAAATCAGAGATATTCTGAAAAACAGTACTGCTTTTTCTATTACTTTTTCACTAGGAAAGGTGTGAGTCCGGAACAAGGTTTGTGTAATCACGCTTTCATAGTGTTTTCACTATTGGTAATTTTTTTTCATAGAAAATTAACAGATTCTGAAGTCTTTAAAGACTATTCTTTAGTTCACAGCAGCTTATCGGAGTTGCTCTAATACTTTCAGAAGTATATGTTGTCAGTTTGATGTTTACTTATTTATATTTATTTCAGTGAGGATTGAGCTTCCTTTGCAGAAGGAAAGCTCCTTCTTATACCACAATATTTTAATTCTTTCACCAGCTTATGGCATTTAATGATGTGGTTTTTTAAATCTGTTAAGTTTAATTTTCTGACTTTAATCTATACTGTCACATGCTGAATTTTTGTACATAGAGTTTAATGACTGATTAATCTTTTTATTCCATACTAAAACATAGTCCTGAATCTGCTCGTTCACATCCTTAATGAGTTGTCTCTGTGAATTCAGTACAATAACTTCAATTCAACATGTTAGGCTAGATTGTATGCCTGCATACAATTCTCATGTGGCATGAGAAGACTACTTAGAATTAACAGTGTTTCTTTGGCCTGTATTTCTCACATATTTGGTTACGTGTCTGTAATCTGCAAAGAATCATGTGCTTGTGCCACAGTGCGTGGTCTCTATCTTGTCCATATAAGTACACTGAAAACACAGGCTACTGAAATTTTAATTAAAATTTGAATGGTAGCTTTTATGGAGGCCTACTATATATTCTAATGATGCAGAAATCTTTTGTTGTAAAATAAGGCAATAGTGAGCTACACTATTAGACCATTTACTAAATCTAGTCCATGCTAAGAGCAGTTTTGAGAGATTATTTTTTTCTATTTGATTCAGTTATGATTTATTAGAATTTTTTCTTGAATGTCAGTAATACATGCTATATGTCTGTTCAAATGGAGACAAACCTATACCCAAACAATTTACTGTGTTACTCGTTTTGGAGCAGTAGTGTGTTTAACTGAATCTTTACCATGATGCAGCAAAGTAGAATTTAAAGAAGTGATGCTCTGTATCTCAAGTAATATATGTTTAATCTTTGGTTGCTGTATCATCTATTGGCTTGAAATAAAAATTGTTCGAATAAGTGGAGTTTAAATGCACTAATTCCTTCCACTGGGCTAAGAAATAGCAATGTTATGGTTTCCCAAAATTGATGTCAAATACTCCTGAAGTTACTGTGATAAAGAAATTAGAATGAGGTTTTCCTACTGCAGTAAAATAACTAAGAAAGAAGGATAAAGAAAGGAAGATAATTTTTCTGTTGCTTATAACACTTTTTTCATAGTTTATTGAAATGATAAATAATAGGACAGAAACATGTAGAACAAGCTTTGGTGTAACTGAATTAATTTTAAAAGAGATGAGTTCTGATGGGGAATGTGCACCCTGTGAACTGAGTGGTTTTTTCTTTAATAAAATTTTATCAGCATTCAATAATGACATAGAATAATGCTTTTAAATCTTCTGAAGCAGACTTGTCAACTTCTCAGTGGCATCTTGTAATTGTGAAAACTAAAAGGGTATGTTTTAACTCTCCTTGGTTACGCATCTACATCAGGTTCTTCTCATGCTTATTCTTCTCCATAGTTTTAAATGCGTGGGAGAATTTGATCAGTGTCCTTTTTATATTCAAAATGAGTCAGCTTCTGTCTCAAAAGTGTCTTATTGTCATGATGTCACTGCATCTCAAGATTTGTGACCTTTTGCTCCATATGGACTCATGGTAGACCTTGTGTTTTTGCAAACTAGATTGCTTTTGTTCCCCTGCTAGGGGGTATCAAAGCCTTTTGGACTAGAGTTTTACATGCTGGTAGGGTTGCAAATAAATAAATAAATAGAATAAAATTAGTATACTAAAAATACCCAACAGCAACTGAAAAAACCCAACAAAGAAACAAACCTAAAGTTTATGTATAATAAGGACCGCCAGATGTCGCAAAGGCATCGTTGATGAAGTGGGTTTTTATCCAAAATGTGGCACTTATATGAGGAACAGTAGTATTGTGTTGGAGAGTTGCAGAGGCCATAACAGGTCAGTGAAATGTCCTTCAAACATTTGATTTTTACATTTGAGAATAGGCCAAGATGAAAAGATAACCACATATCTGACACTGACATTGCTACCATTTAGACAACCGATGCAATTGCCTTATTCAATGGGCTCAATCAGATCTTTATTACTTTGAAACCTACATAAGAGATTTAATTTTGGTGGGGTTTTTTCTTATAAAAAATAAAGGATTTGAGCATTATGAGATCACAAACTTCTAAGTGTACATTTATTATAATATGTATGAAGTTTTATTTTCTCATTGTTTTTTTAAGATGTCAAATACTATTAAAAACATTACCAAGACTACCCAGTAGAATTGAAGGAATTTGAACTGAATTGAGCATGCGTAAATCAGAGTAAAACAAGTTGAATTTGAAAATAAGTATTTGATTTTTTATTGACACAGAATGAGTATGATAGTGGATAAAGTGATCTTCCTTACTGAGAGAAAATGTAGCGTTTTTAAACATGCCTTCAGTATGAATGGAAGCCCTGTCAAAAAAAATGAGCAACACATAATATCTTTTAAAAGGTAAATGAACATAAGTATATCACTTAGTTTATGGATCAAATTTTACAACTGAAAAATGTTGGGTTTATTCCTAATGTTATAAAGCTTACATTTAAAAGATAATGTTATTACCTTTGTTAGGTCCTGGAAAAGCCTAATTTTAACTGAGTTAGTGGTAGAATTTAAAATATATTTAGAAGAAGAAATGCCAGTGCAGAAAATTAAGTCCAAAATATGTATTCATGTGCAGATCTTAGTCAAATCCCTAGTAATTTTAAGTACTTGAAATACATAATTCAACAAGTAAGCTGCTGTATGCTTGTGTTTAATGTGCTCTGCCTGAATATGCAGAAGCTGTCAAGATAAAATATGGAACATGCATCATTCTAATTTAATTATGACTATTCTTAAAAAATAAAATAAATATGTGTCTGTGTGGTTTTGTGTTGTATGTGGAAATCTGCAATCTTTATTGCTAAGATTGAATTTGATTTTGTTTTGTATGATTCTTGCTGATTTCTCTGTTTGTTGGACACATGCGCATACACCACTTAAACACATGATATGTAAGTATAAAAATCATGTTGCTTCAAATGTTGAAAATCTTAAAAATGTTAATTTAATTTCTACAGTGTGCGTGTGTATATATATATATATATATATATATATACTTCACTTACATTTCTGCTTTTACACGTTATTCATAAAGAAATAAATTAGTTGTATACTTTTGCATATATGTATTTTCATAATTGTTATTAAACAAGTTAAATATGACTTGGACTTCCCTCTTCAAATAAAATGTTTTTTGAGAACTGATTAGTGAAAGCTAGCACATCTTTAGCTCTGATTATAGTTTTGATGAATTTTTTCTATTGTAATTTGGATGTCAGTGGAGTTCTGAACTTATTAGGCAATTCCTAACTTCATAAACATAGTTTCTTAATATTCCATAGGCATCAAACTCTTTAACTCTACCTTTGAAGTCTTTGTGTGACAATGGAGGGTTTCTTAAGGCCTTGGGTTTTAAAATGTGAACAGATTTATGTATGTGTTTGTGTACTCTGCTTATCAGCTACATACATATGGAATACTTTTGTCTTGTTTTAAGACTTTATGTATATTTAACCTTTAGTTTAACTAGCAGGTTGTAAGATTTCCATAAAAAATAGATGAGCTTTGAACTTACTGAATGCTATTGGTGTAGCACAATCAATCACCTCTAAGGTTAACGGGAACATATGCTTTATTTTTAATGGCTATATTGGTAAAATTATTTAGCATGCAAAAGGATTTTGTATCCTGTTTTCTGTATTAAATCAGAATTTACAGATTTTGAATAGTAGATTATAGGTTTTGTTTCAAAGTTTAAGTGGGGAAAAGACAAGTAAGTATTTATATAAACTTCTTGTACTGTGAATAAGATAATTGGTGATACAGTAGCTGTAGCATCTTTCTAGAGCTAAGTTGATCTGCAGTGTATTACAATTTTCTTTAATGTTTTTGCTTTTCTGCATCCTGTTCTGTTATCTTTCAGTAAAAGGTGACTTATGTAGGTGGTACCCAAATTACATCACTCAGTCTCTCAATGAAATAAAAAGTCAATACCAGTTCAGCAGGAAAAAGGGAAGGTATGCAGTTTCAAATGGTAAAAACATGCTATGGTAACAAAGATGGAATCCATCCCTATATTGCATAGCTTCCTGATAATATCTTTAAACCTGGTAGTAACAAAGAATATTTATTTGTTGCCAAGCTATTGTAGGATTTATTTCTGAACTCAAATCCCACTTATCAAGAAAATTGCATTCTCTTTGTCTCAGAGAAGGGTATATGTCATCATGGCATATTTAGTTATTTGGTACTATAATATTGTTACCTTGCTTGAAACACATGGTCCCTCTTGATATACAAGAAAAAACTGAATCCATTTCAATAAATTAATAGGTATGAGAATCCCAATCCATCGTTCTTTTCAGAGGTTCACATACATTGTAATGAAATGCATTAGGAGTTTTCTTCACTTGAAATCCAAATGAGACCCATTTTGGCTCACACCCTTGACAGTCTCTATTATAAGCACTGCTGTCTCCTGTTCATGTGTGGCCTTAGTAAAATGCTTCCTTTGTAAGATGCACAGAGACAATATAATGCCATGAAAGATGAAGGTGTCAAAACACAAAGTTAGAAGCAATCTAATCAATGCCTCCTGATTTAGCCTTTGAAGGCTCTCTTCATTAAAAGTCTTTAATTGTGAGGCTTATCTTGAGGTAGAGCTGTTACTTAATATTTTTCAGTGTCATTCTTTGGACAGTCATTTGTACCTTTTAAATGTAATTTCAATATTCATTGTTTCGTAAATTGGATGCCTTGTTAGCAATAGTGGTGGTGTGAATGACTTGCATTCAAGTGATTGAAGGTAGTAGTGTATAAATGCTTGGGTCTCTCCCCCTGAAGGGTAATGTGTTTTATTTCTCAGTATGTCATTATAAAATATATGGTTTTCATTTTGAGTCTTTCTACTTCAGTGTGTAGGAATGCAGGTTGGAATATTTTAAAATTATAGAAGAAAGGCTCCTAGTTGAATCTTTGTGAACTTCCAAAATTTTTCAGATCCAGTGCAAACATTATTAATCCTATCTAAAAGGTAAAAAAATGTGAACTCATAGTATGTTACTTTAAATACATCTTGAAAAGGTATGACATAAAAAAAGGTTGCACGAAGGCTTTTTTCTTCGCAAATGATCATAAAGTTGGTAGTGGTTGCATGAAAGCAACTTCTGGAAATCAGTTAAAAACGAAGTGGTTCTGAAAAAAGATAATTTAAAAAATGCTTTTAAAATAAAATCTTTTCACCTTATAACTATCAATGTAAAAAACATGAAAGCCTACAATACAAGTAATCTTTTTTCTTATGAGCCACACAATATATCTTGTTTCTAAAAAATATGTATATATATGTATTTGTGTAGGTTGAATTGTACTTAGTACCATGTGTATATGCATGTATGTTGTATGTCAGAGATTGCATTTTCATATTAAACTATTTACTTTCCATCCTATAAAAATCTTGAAACATATATTGGAGAATGAACTTTACATGTCTTTATAATATGTCATGAAACCTTCAACTGTTAAATGCCTGGAATATCAGGAGAGCTAAAAATCTCAAATACTGCCCTTGTAAAAATCAACAATATAGAAATTTTAACATTAAAAAAAAAAAGACAAAAATATAAAAACTACAGAACTGTTTTGCAGAAATCCTTGAAAATGGAAAAATAATTGAGGCGACTCTGACCTGATTTTTAAATGTCTAGTGTCGTGAGTACAGCTGCTCTTAGTAATTATTTGTGATAGGTTGTTTTTGAATCCCATATGTAAAGCAGCTCCAGGCCCAACTACCTCATTTTCTGGCACACAAACAGATTCTTCCAGGTGCTGAAAATTAAATTTTAATATATTATTTAAATATTAAGAGAATTACGGTTTCAGTAATTTTACTACTACAGCTGGAGTGCAAAGTGTGTCTATACAGCTTGTTGCATAGTCTACTAGAATGAAAATTCCCATTGGCTTGAAATACTTTTGAGGAAGTAAATGTTTGATGTAAAGAGAAAACCATATGTTTGCTACACAGTCTATTTTTAAAATATTGTTTGGAACTTGGCCTATTTATAGCCTAAGATTTTAAAATGTTATATTGTAATTTATAAGAATCCATAATGAAATGGATGAAAGTTTAAGAAATGGTAAGGAAAAACTTAATTGGCCCCTGAGGGCTTGAGTAAGACAATCCAAAAAGCTGTAAAGCAGATAGTTAGTCTAAAATGTGTATTTAATTATGTTGATGTATTTTCTGGATTAAACTTCAGACATGTAACTTCAGTGTGTTTAATCAATGGAAAAAATGTGTTTCTGAACTGGGGATCTCAAAACTTTTTCAAGGTTTATGAGAAATATCTGGGGCTAACTGACTGGTTTACTCCAACTTTTTACCCTAAGAAAATCAGGAAAAAATTCACAAAAGGGTAATGTAAGTGCTAAGTAAATTGTATGAAGGTATAATTGCACTGAACTGAAAATACCATATAATAAAACATGTTTTTAATTCCAAGAATTTTATCATGCCCATCCCTTCTGCTTATTCATTCCTAAATACTTTTAACTATGTTTGGAATAAGCAGCAACATCTAAGTTTAAATGTGGGTCAAGCTGTCTTGGAATGCAGTTCTCAGGGTTTTTTTTCTGATTGGAAAAAATAGAGTTGAGTGTAAATGTGTGCTGAAAAAAATCCAGTGCTATTCTATGCAGATTAGCAGTTTACAGGGTCACAATCTAAGAATGATATCTCCTGTACTTCTGTGGTCTTCTAATAAATTTTGAATCTCTTTAATATGGCATCAAAGAATTAATTAATTGATTGATTTTCACTAGGCATCGTAGGAAATCAGTGGCTCAGTGGAGTACCTTCAGCCTCGCACTATAGTCTGTTTTACCACGTGAATGTTTGTTTACACTTTTTATAACCTATTAATGCTTAAAAGAGCCTTAAACAAGACTGTGTTCTCAGCAATCTGCATTCAGAGTAATTTAATTTCTTTCCTAACTCAGTGAATTGTGAAATGTTGTTTAGGTGAATTTAAGTTATGGATTTGAGTTCTTCACTGATTACTCTTTGTGAAGGGCAATTCTTTCCATTGGTTTTCATTTTAGTACTGAATATTGATTTGGATTCATTTTAATAGTGAATGGATCTTTTATTCCATTGTAACAAGATTATGGCCACAGCTCTTGTCCAAAGTCCCTCTCAGAAAATCCACTAATCTTTGGTTGAGATGATTTTTCTGAAAATAGGATAAGCTGTGTAGTATTGGTACAAGGTCATGTTTAAGATAAAAGTTATAGCAACTTTTAAAGGACATTCTAATCTTCACAAAATCATTTTGGAAAAAAATTGTGCTGCTTTTATCTATGTAGTTATGCTCCACAATGCGCAGCTATGGTAATATCTTCTACTATTTTTAATACGGATTTTTTCAGTCAAAATATCAAGAAGGAACTGAATTAAACCATCAGAATAAAACTAGAGAAATTAAACCCTGAAAGAGAATCATCACCATGTCTCATAATATTTTACTATCTAAAATCTAAATTTCTCCATCTATCCAGTGACTAACTTTTTTTTCAAAGTATCTGATCCTGTGTTGTGAACATACTGTGTTTATTTTGACTTTTACTATGATTTAATTTTTTTTTTTTTGTATCTGCTAAATTAAACCAAATGCTTCAGTTTTAGAATAGCCTAATTAATTACATATACACCTATTTTTGGTAGGGTACACATTGATTTCACTGGTACAGAATAAGTCTGTAGTCTTCCATCCTGTTTAAAATACCTCTAAAGTATAATGTATAATGAATTATTGCTGCTAATAGTTAGTATAATGTATTTTTGAACATTTCTATTGACTGCTGTAAGGTATTCCCCTACTGAGAGACTAATGTTCTTCTAAAGGAAGAGGATCTGATTCAGACTTAAAAAATACATGTGCAGTCCTATATTCATTAAATAAATTACAGCTTCATGTGCTTTTTCAAGTTTGGTCTCATGTGCTAGCAATATTACTGTTGGATTTTGTACTGTGACAAGATAAATCTACTGAACTATCTAAGATTACTAAGGACTGTGATGCTATGTTGTCCTGGTTACAGCTAGGACAGGGTTAATTTTTGCTGTAACTGGGAGGGTGCTTAGCTGGGACCTGGATGTTGTCCCGTACCACCTTATATTATTGCTGGAGGCAGAGGAAAGGGACTTTCTTGTGGAAAGAAGGGGTTCCTTCCAGTCAAGAAAGCATGGCAGAGGGACCTGTCTCATATTGTCTATTATGAAGGAGTGGGTTTTGTATGTGGACCATGTCTTTTCTTATACCTTCTGTCATTTTTATTGCTGTTGCTCTTTTTTTTCATATCTCATTGCTGTTTTCAGCAAATTGTTCTTACCTCAACCCAAGATCTTTGCTGTTTGTGCCTCCAGTTCTCTCCATCCTGTTGTGGTGGGATGGGCAGGGGAAAATAGGAGAGTGAGAGAGCAGTGTAGTTGAGAGAGTCTCACTGGGGCACTAAAGTGGGTAGTACCATCCTAAATCTCAAGTTATGTTTATAACAAGACTTGAGGGAATGCAGATCCTTCTTTACTTTACTTGGTGGCATGTGTGCCCCAGTCCCATAATGAGTCCACATTTCTCTGTGTCCTGCCGAGTGATGGCTCTGATCATTGTCCAGTCAAATGACTATATCCCCCAATTTGATGAATGCTACTAGTGATAAAATAAATTACATTGTATCTTCCATTTTGTTAACTATTTTTACTGTTTACGTTCCCCAAAAATTATCTTCTTACTGGATTGTCTCTGATAAAGAGGTGCTTGGAAAGATCGTGCATTGGAAAGGCATGTCAGCTATTGCCTCACAGTACATGATGTTGTACAAAACAATTTCTTTTCTGAGATAAAGCAACTCCTATTTTATAAAAAATGCAGAATTTGTAGTTCAAAACTATCAACAGACTAGATATTTCTATGTATAGGAGTTAAAAAGATTAAATTGACTATGATCAGAAGTATAATGCTAGAAATTTCTAAAACAGGCACCACTTTATTAAATTGAACAAAGTGATTTATCATGTAATTTTTGTCTCTTTTTTAGGCAATAAAATAAAAAATAGCTACATAAGGAATCTATCTTAAGAACAGAAAATGCATTATCTGAAGTAAATCCAGAGCCCAATTTTGTAATCTCCCAAGATTAGAAGACAACAAACTGGTAAAGCACTATGCTTTGCTCTTAAATGGGCTTTCATAATGGCCTCAGACTTTGTTTTCCCTTGATTTAATAAAAGATTTTGCTAGACTGAAAGTGTGAGTCTGACGAAGACAATGATCAAATTTAAATAAAGCTATAATTTCCTCTTGGGTGACTAAGTATGATTGAATTTTTTTTTATTTTAAAATTTTATTCAAATGTTAAAATTACATTTTCTGTATTGTAAAAATGTCTTTGAAAATGTAGTACACATTAAAATGTACAGAATTCCTTAATTGTAAAACTGGAAAAGAAGAGTGGGGATTCAGAAAGGGGGCTTTCATTTTTCTTTTTCTAATAAGCAGCACCTGAAGAATGTAAATCTATACATGACTCTTAGAATTAATATAAAGGAGGATTTTAAGTTTTTCTTCACCACATCTATGTGTTCTATCTACCACATCTATCTAGTTCTCTGTGATTATGACACTTATACTCCTAAAAACTGTTTTCCCCATATGACAACTGCAGATACAGAGTAGATTTCAAGTGAAGTACTTAAAACATAGCTTTACTTCTCAAGGAATTGTCAAATTTTTAACATATAACTGAATTTGCCTGAATGCTGAGATATGAATGATTGACCCCTCAAGATGGAACATGTCTAATTGGAAGTAGCATGAAAGATGATAATATCAATGGATTTCAGTGTAGTATAGTCGTATGTTGAAGCAGAACCCTGAAACTGTATTACTGCACTTTGACAGACAGTATATTAAAAGCCAGTGTCAGGCATCTAATTTTCAGGGAAAAAATTTTGAGGAGAGATTAATGTAAAAATACATATTTTAATTACAAACCATAATAGTCTAATCATCAACCCCATTTTTTCCCCCCATTTTTCCCACCTTTCTTCCCCCTTTCTTTCTGTTTCTTCTTTCCCCGTTCCACCACCCCGCAACCCCCGTATTTTTATTGTTCCCTTGTATTTCAAATGAGATTTTATTAGAGTTAAAATTCTGGCATTCTCAGATTGTAAGGGTCTAAAAAACTTATTTTCAACATCTCTCCTTTTTCATGCTCAGTAATTAAAAATGGCTATGGGCATTTTTCACCCTTTGAGATTTGCCAACTGCTATAGCATTTGTAGAATTATCTTTTCACCTGCTTTTACATGGAATAACCAAATATCGAAGCAGCTTGAAGTATTTTTTTTTAAAAAAAGAGTTTACCTCTAGGCTTCTCATCTACAGCGCATAGGCATCTATGTGATTATTTCACCATTCAATTAGTCTTGAAATCCTAAAACCAAAAGTAATTAATAAGTCTTTTGTCATGGATAAAAAAAGAGAGATGCCTTTTTAGTATTTGTATGTTATCATGCCAGGCCTAGAAAATTAGCCTAATTTATTATTTAAAGCATTGGTGGGATTCCTAATTGCATCCATCATTAGATATGACACATTTAGAACTAGACCCATATCCAGTGAGAATTTTCCAGTTTGAATTTTGAAATAAAAATATTTTTCAAGAGATCCCTAGCTATTGCTTGTTACTATGGAAACAGCCCTATTTGTCTGAGAGCTCTGCCTGCTTGCCAATGGGAGCGCGAGCAGCATCAACTAAACATATGAATACATCAAAGACAAATTCATATGCTCAATCTGATCAGCTCAATTAATGTAAGAACAGAAGCTGAAGGGGGTTAAAAGAGGGCATTCATTCAGGATAGATGAAGCCTCTTTTAGCAGAATATATACACCGGCCTTTTGGGGGAGGAATTTAGCACACTGTCAAAAACATTATCAGAAAGGAAAGTACTAGGCCTCCTACACCTAACAGATATGAAGCTGTCAGACAAAGAATAGCACTATTCATTAAATGACACTTATTTTCTCCCACTTTACAAGAATACAGTGAACAAAACAAGCAGGGGAACAGCTGAGAGAGACACTTTTTTCTTCTCTTGGTGATGACAGACATTCAGCAATTATGGTGATAACTAAGGAATACTAAACAAGAAGCCAGGCTCCATTCTGTTTATCACCTAAAATTTTATGTTACTAAATTTGCATGCAACTCTTGTTTTGTTTTATTATTTATGACTAGGACAAATTAGATCCTTTTGTTTTTAACATGGTGCTTTCAGTTTGGTGAAGAGTGCTGCTAAACTACACACATTTTCCGTTCTCCTTGTTAAATGGCCATATCAAGTTGAAGTGCTTTTGAAGTGAGAGAGTTTCAAAGCACAACAAAACTGCTGTTTCCAGTGGAGGGGGAAAGAGCATTAGTGTAATGACAGGTATTGTGTACTATTTCTACCATATATATTTTAGAAGACAATTAGGGAAAATCTCAGTTAATTCTTACCTTGATTTGCAGAAAGTAATAGGACTTTGTTACTTATTTTTAGTGTTGCTAATTACACACTCCTGTGAAGTTTTTAGGTGTTTTGTAAGTTACTTTTACAGCAGATAGAAGTGAGCAGGAAGGCCCTCAAGGCTACTGGCTTTTAAGAATCTCATACATGATGATCTGATTTAAGGTCTATTATCAATAGTCTACTACTATTATCTGCATGATCATGTCCTGATTGATAGTGACTTCGTAGCCATGTATTTTGTAATACGCTGTCAGGCAATGCTGACAGCTGCAATGAAAGAACAATAAATGTGGGGCAGCTCTAATGTAAAGGTCCAGCCAGGCTGTATGAAAACTGATAGTTGCAATATTGGCTTCTGTGTTACCACACATACCAGTCCCTTTGAGAATTTCTTTGTGAGTGAATTAAAATGGTCTCCTGATACTCAGATAGAGAGTGAGGGGAGGTCTTCACTTAAAAAGCCTGCAGATTGCTAAAATGTTGCATTAAAGTCAATGGGTAGATATAAACTTAGTTCAGGGAAAAAAAAAAGTTTCTTGTCTGAAAGATGGATGCACAAAAATTGCTGTGGGTATTTATATACCGGTAATATAAGTACTTCATATGCCTCCAACAGAGTTTTTGAGCAACCGTTTGATTTTCCTTTATTTTTGCATGTCTTAAGATAATGCAGCAGGAAATCTGATGTTTACAGTGTAATTAAACTAAAACTCCCTAATCTCATAACTATTGCTCTAAAACAACTCATAATGAGTCGAACCAGTCCTCAATTTTAGCTGTATTATGTATTACTTCAGTATTATTTTCTGTATTGCATGTTATTTCAGTATTATGTGACATACTGAATGCAGTTCTTTTTTTTTTTTTCATGTTGTGAACATAAGTAGGCGCATGGCGTCTATTAAAGAAACTAGTAAAATGAAAATAAAGCAACCAGTATATAAATTCATAATGTATTATTATAGTCCTGTGTCTTTGGTTTATAGCTTTTAGTAGTATTATAGCCGTATTGAACACTTCAAGAACCTGTAGGTCAAACAACATGTAGCTTGTAAATACACTAGAAAGACATGTTTTCTTGCATTTTCAATGCTATTACCAAATAAATGGTACTGAGTTGTAAAAAACAGATTATATGCTTTTTCTGGATTATTTTATTGTTTAAGACTCTATCATGTTTAAACCCCTGTTTTGTGAAAGGTAAAAATCTTTTCCTCAAATATATGATGATCCCTGTTACAAATAGGTATTATAATAAGTAGATATCAATTATGCTACTTTAAAGACATTTTTCATTACTTTAACATATTTTGGCCCTGATTGGGCTCAGAAAAGCATTACTTTGAACTAAAATTAAAATTAAGAGTTCATAATTTCATAATGTAGATGCTAGTGGGTCTGCCCATCTTGGAAAGAAAGAAAAGGTTTGTTTGTATGCTGTTGTTTAAACCTTTCCTAACCTTGATATAATATATTGAATTAGTGTCCCCAGAGTGCATTAGCCTGGTGTGTGACCCGTTTGCTGTGTGCTGCAGCCGTGGAGCTCTTAGCATGCACTGTGGGTAATGTTCATACTCGGTGTCAGTGTGAGGCAGTAACATGCCACGCTGATGTTGGGGTGAGCATGCAAACTGTCTGCCAGTGCCGACACCTTGAGGTTATGGCGCACCGCTTTCTACCGGAGAGGAAGTCAGTTTCTGACTTTATGATTGTCTACTTTATAAACATTGTAAAGTCTAGGATCTATACTATAAAGGAATTTACATATTTATGCTGAGGGTAAAGATACTTTATGAGAGTATGCATGAAGTCCTAAGAAAGAATTGGAAAGTAGAGTATTTTGAAGATTGTGGACAAATATGTAATTTCTTATTGATGAAACCAAAAGGCCAACTTCCTTTACCCTTAATCATGAAATGGCATTTTTCTGAACTAATGTTGCAATGAAGGTCTTTCTTCTACATTTTGATAATCAGTATGCAGCATTCAAGTTTTGAAAGCAGTAAGATGCTTTCATTTTATTGTTATTTAGAAAAGTATATTCTTCAACTCTTTCCTTCTCTGTAGATAGGGGTTAAAATGACTAACCTTGATAATTTAATAAAGAAAAAGCTAAAAACCAAAACAGATCTAGTGTGACATCTTGCACAGTGTGCCAGGAGTCAGCCCTGAACCAAATTTTAACTTCCTCTGAAGGTAGTGGTGTATAAAAGGAACACTGACAGACCCTGAATGACATTTGCATTGACACAGTAGCCCCATTTGGCAACCATTATTGGATCTTTTTTGTCCTTGCAGTTAGCTTAAAAAATGCTCCCTATTTTATTAGAAAAACTACCTCGAAATTAGTCATCAAAAGCTAAATTGTGTATTGATGATGGAAATAAAAAGTTACGTAACAATAATGTCTATAGTTTTGAATTTTTTAATGGTGATGTCTGTTTTATTTTCATTTAATGACACCCCATTGACTGAAGGTTTCATTCAAAGATATCCATCTGACACAATTCATCAATATAATGAATTTATCTTTTGGAACATGAGCTTAACTTTTTTTTCATGAATAGGTCATACTCAATATAGGTATTTCTGGAGTCTATTAGACACTATACCTAATGATTAGCTTACCAAGAGAATGAACACATATTTTCCATAAGTTCTTGTGATAGTTTTGACTTGTTAGAGTTTCTGAATATTTTCAAATTTTCTCAGGTTTGCAATGAAATGCATGTGAGTTTAAATTGTGAGCTGAGGTATTTTGTACCATGTAGTAGCACTATTGATCTGTAATGTTCTAATATTCTTAAAATGCAAAAGTTTCTGTAATGCATTAATTGTTTTAAATTACTATTATTCTAGGATAAAAGTGTAGACTGTGATAATCTGCATTTGGACAGGAGCAAAAAGGAAATTTTCTAGTTTTTCTGTTTAGGCAGTTGTTTTTTATGCTGTTCACTATAATACAGAGAAGTTCAAAATATTGTGAGAAAATCACAGTTCAAAGCAGAAGGCAATGTTTTGAATTTCTGTGTTGTGCACAAGAAATAAAGTAAATGATTGCTTTTTAGGATAACCAAAATCTTTAGCAGGCCAAGAAAATATTTTGTTACATATAAGATGTAATGACATAAACTTAATTGCACACTGGAGGTCACCCTTGCTACTCCAAATTTTTTTATGGTTTTCTAAAAAAAAAAAAAAAAAAAAGGCAGGCAGCCTTTTAATACACATGCTGAGCTTTTAAAAATACTTATAGCATTAAAACCAGTATATCCAAGTACACATTTGTTATTGTGTTAACTCTTAATTGTTTATGCAGTTTGCAGTATGTGTATAGGTCTTCAGAAAGACTTTCTGGGGTGTCTTTGCCTGAAGTCCCACAAGGATTCTATAGCTTGCATTGCAACCTCTGCTACAGGCAATTCCTTTTATCACTCTCCAGGAAAGTTATTAGAAGCTGGTTCTAGCACAGCTACCTAAATTGCCGTTACTTTGTTGGATTACCTTGAGGGCCCATCCAAAGGCATATAGAAGTATAAAGTATCATCAAAATAACTATTATGCCCTTACATAGGTGCAATTAACTGTTTTATTTAGTTGATGAGCAATGTGCAAGTTTTGCTGTTGATTAGCTGAAAGGTCTTGAGAAAATCTGTTTACTGCAGCCATAGAGATCCCAAAGAAGTTTAAAATTTAGCCATTGTATTTTCATTATGTTTTCAGTCTTTTCCATGTCAGAAATCCTTCTGATAGATCAGACATCCATAACCTGTAGCTGTCAGTATGCAATAGTATAGGAAAAACATTGTGTGGATGGGTTGTTTTGTTTTGTGGGTTTTTGTTTTGTTTTGTTTTTTGTTTTGGGTTTTCTTATCATTCTGCTAAGTCACCATAATTCAGTTAGTCTTCAGTAAAATACAAATTTTTTTAGGGTGAGGATAAAATTGGCCCTAATTGCTTGCTGATGTGCTGCTGTAAACCTGGTAACTGTACCCAGGTAAAATTTTAGTATGAATTTATTCTGTTGGAATGTAACAATAAGGTTGCAATTCTGAAAGAGGCCTGCAAATGCTGTATAACATTATCATAATCTATTAGTAAGAGATGCCTTTCCAGTAGCTTTAATTGAACAGACAATAAAGAGGTAGAAAATTTGAGGAGAGTTTGTTTTTGAGTGAAAAACAAGAACAAACCCACCCTACCAATTCCCCATTATTCTAGCATCATGTCAGCATGAGCATGTCATGTCTCCTATCTGCCCGTGAAAGCAGTCCAGTCCCAAAACCAAGTAGTAGCCCAGTATAGGTATTCACAGTTCAAACTATTGCTTCACAAAATGATTGGGACTATTGAGAGTTTTTTTTTCCTGACTTAAACCAACAAACACATGGAAACCATAATAGAATGCTTTCTAAGGGAAAGATTTCATAAGATCTAGGGAATTGTGTGAATTTAAGTAAACTAGTAGTAAAATTTTTCATCTATAATTTCTTTAAAAGTGCATATGTGTTGAAATCACTGAGTCATACCTAAAATCAAAATGAAATATGTGAAAAATAGCAGTTAAATAAACTGACATACTGTCAATCTGTATTCTCCTTCAGAAGAGACAACAGATATATACAATTGATAAAAATTAGACAAGTTGAAAAAGAGGTAGTGTAACTATAGTATTTGAAAATAAATTAGAGTTTAGTTGTTGTGGATTTCTGAGAAAAAAAACCATATGGAATCTTCAAATTATATTACGAAATGATCTCTTAGGTTAGAAAAGCTTCTGAGATACTCATCGTTATAAATAGGAATTATTTCATCGCAGGAAAAAATAATGAGAATCTCATCATTAGATCAATAACAGTTTGGGGGATTTATGATAATGAGGGCAAATGAGAACTGAAAGGAATGTGTTATGAGTTTTTTTACTATATTTGTCATTTTATGATGCATAAGACATTAAAAATCCATGGATGGCATCAATCCATTTTTACTTATTCTGAGTTCTCCCTCTATGCTAACATGAAAAATCCTTGGCAGATATTTCAGTTATTTTCAGTCTTTATAAGGCACAATTTAAATTAAATTTTCCTTGGCGATTAACTGTCATAATTGAAAATAAAAATATTAGTGTAAGTAGATAATAACTCTTACAATAGAATGGAGCTAGTTGAATTTTAAGATGAGGGAAACTTCAGTAATAAATTGCAGATATTGAAATAAACTGAATTTTTGTTGACTAAAGAGGCTTCTAAGGAAAACAGAAATGCTTAATAGTGGTAGAAGTGGTTTTAGTTATTACACTGCCTTTTTTTTACAAAATGTTTTGCAAAAGAGTCTATAATTATGGACACATAAAAATACAAAGAAATTAAATATTAATGAAAAATTATTTGTCATCATTCATACCAGGTAACTACATCAAATTGGTAAAACATGCTAAACATTTTATACTGATAGTTTTATTCAATATGTGAATAAACCAGTTGTATAGATAACAGCTCAACCTGGCTCTCAATTTTGTACTACATGTATTGTCAGTCCTTGAGGAATTTGTTAATTTTTCACATTATTTTGCTTATTATTCAGAACACATGACTGCAGAACTGAAATATGTAAAGAAAAAGTTAAGCCAGTACATTTTAGGATACAAAGTCATATAGTTCAATTCTTCATTGTAACAGTTTTTTCTTTGTCTGAGTGACTCTAGTGTTGGGCAAAGCTAGTACTTCAGTGTGCATTTCTGTTCCAGTTATGTTATTTCTAAATATCTGATGGCTATCTTTGGAAATTGCTTCATTTCTGCCAAGGTATTTCAAAGTTTCAGTTGTGAAATCTTTATTCCTAATGATTGTTAGGCTTTTATCTGGAAGTTAATAAAAATCAAGGTATATGATGAAGATCATGGCTTTGAAATGCAAAACAAAGCATTTTAGTTTGATGTCATTAGTCTGTGAACCTAATAAGTGTGCTTCTTCCCTGGTTCTTTTACAAATGGAAATATGTGTTCAGAGAAATTAACATTTTGGGGATTTTTTTTTTTTTTTTAAATATAAACTCTGCAAATTTATGGAGCAAGATGCATGCACCTATAAATATAGATACTGTTTTTTACATATGGAAGTGTATATAAGTATACATATTAATTATAACAATATCATATCACAGAATAGAACTTGCAGGGATGGGATTTCTGATGGTCTGTAGTTCCTGTGGGAAGGCATTTTGCAGTCTCAGACTATGCCAAAGCTTTTTCTTCCTTTTTCCTAGAGCTTCTTTAGGTCAGAGGACTACTGTCTGGTTTTAGTCAGTCTTTTAGGTAAGCTGCTGACACCTTTTTAATATTTGAACAGACTTTGAACATCACAACTCTAGGGGAAGCCACTGTGGCAAGTGGAGATGTTCATATTTAAGAATACACCAGCTAAAAGCCCTAATGGTAAGAATGCATATCTTGTTAAGGAAGAATGCACTATACTATCCAGTTTTTAGAATGAAAATGTGTCCAATTATTGCATATAGTCCAGCCAAGGTGTGGATGTAATGAGGCTAGGACATCACTCATTCAGCCATTTTTGGATAACCCTGGTCTGACCTCATGGCTGACCCTGCTTTAAGTAGGAGGTTGAGCTAAAGACCTCCTAATGTCCCTTCCAACCTGAGTTTTCCTATGATCTTATGGTCGTCCACCAGGATTGGAAGAAGTTTCCTAGCAACAAAAAACTGAAGACATTGGTAATGGTTGAAACTTAGTGTCAGGGAAAATTCCGAGAATTCTAATTTATGAGTTGAATTGACCAATATTATGTATGTCTCCCTCAAAGCAAGGGAAACTGTACATCCATTGTGAATCCTTTGAAAAGCTTTTTCTCTACACATCTGTCATACTCTTCATTCCCCTTCACACAGATTGCTCTCTCTTATTTCTGACCTGATTTCATCCATTGACTGACTGATAGACAATATTGATATAGCTGTAGGTTGTGATGAATAGGTAGCACTGCAGCATCATCAATATACTGCTGATCCTTCCTTCTGTGATATTTCTCCCAAATCATTCAATGGGTGGTAGGTACCTGCTGAAATGAGAAAGGAACAGAAAGTTCTGGAACTTAGTATATTCTCTAGTAATAGAGGAGGCACACTGAGAAATTACTTGCTCCATTTTAATAAGTTAACTAGAAATTCATGAAGCTCTCTTAAGAGGGATAACTATTATTTATAGTCAATAGTTTTATGAATTATGGGAATAGCATTAATTCTTTTGAGACATACTAAGATTAATATGAATGTCAAGCACTCTCCACCAGTATAGAAAATAACACAGCAGAACCACTAGCCTGTCCCATTTGCAGCCTATGACATAATTCATTAGATCCATTTCTTTCAGCTTTTCAATAAGCTTTTTAGGAGTTTGTTTGAAAAAGGAAAGGTTAATGGTGAGTCACAGTTAACTTGAAATAGTATATTCTCAGGGTATTTGTATTTTTGCTAGACTTCCATTCTGGCAATCCTTCATTTTTGAAAGAGAAAGGGAAGTTTTTTTTTCCTGAAGTAGTATGTTCATTATTCCGTCCAGTACCAGTTGTTGATATTTATTACCCAGATTTAAAGCCGAAGGACATAAGGGTGACAAATACCGGACTGAAACCTTCTGTTGCACAATACTATGTGAAGAGGTAATGTAAGGAACTTTGAAAACATTAGAATATAAGAAAACAATTTTTGAGAATACTCAATTTCAATTTCCTCAATACTCTTCTCCTGTTCTACTCAGAACAGAATGATAGTTTAACATAATAGTGGGTATTCGACTATGGAGTAAGCTGAAACTTGTCCTGACTGATAAAAAATAAAATTAATAACTTGTTAATATAGACCTTCCCAGATGCAGTGGAGGCAGATATATAGTAATCTTGCCCTATAATGAAGTTTCAGTGCAGCTTTTGAGAAAATTACTGCACCTTCGCTTTGATGTTTCACTGTTATGTACACAAATTTGTCACAATTTTTCTTCAATATACTGATACTAATCATAATATTTCTTCAATACTGATACTAATCAGTAAATAAAGAAGAGGTATCTACTTAAGAAATGTCACCAAATACGTAAAAACTGGTTATTAGAGTTGTGGTTGTGGTCAGTGTTATTTTATTCAGTAGGGTCTTGCTCCTTAGTTTATGGGCTTAATACCGTTTTAGCAAGCAAACTAATGTGTTTAAGTCAGAAATTTCTGGTCAAGCCTGCATCACTAATTAATTTTCTTGTCATAGGGGAGGATACTCTTTGGCCATTATTCTAATATGAGAGAGAGTAATCTCTTTAAAAGATCAGAGAACCACAGAATATTTTGAGTTGGAAGGGATCCACAGGATCGCGAAGTCCAACTTCTTAAGTGAGCAGTCTGTAAGAGGCATCAAACCCACAACTCTGGCATTAATAGTACCATACTCAAGTTAGTCTGGGTGGACTGGACTGTCCTGGATCTTGACCTCTGAAATCAGCATTTCATCAAGACTCATCTGTCTGCTTGCTTTAAGTCAGAAGTTACTTTATAAAGTTTTAAGATGCCAAGCAATGACATAAGAATGCAGATTCATAAACTTCTTCAGAAGTTCTTTTTCTGGTTGTTTGAAAACCAAGACTGCACTAGTATTCTGAGTGATATAGACCTCTCATGGCTAAAGGCATATTTGATTTGATCAGTGATTTAAAAGTAAGAATTTGCATATATAGAGGGCATTAATAGTGTGGAAGTATTTGAACTGTATAGATGTTGGAAATCCTTAGGGTTTTTTTTTTGTCTTTTTGTTATTTTGTTTTTCAAAATCTTCATAGGAATAGCAGGAATAGGAATAAGAATTAGATAAAAGCATCTGATATTTCAACCTGATCTTGGTGCTGCAATTTTACCATATTTGCCTCAGTGTGAGATTGGTTATTTCTCAGGTTTGTAACTCTTAAGCATGCAAAGGTAAGCATTGAGTTTTTGGACAAACAGCCTGATTTCTTGTTTTTCCGATACATTTTTTTCTGCTCTTCATAACTATTGAAGAATTGTCATGGTTTCCACCTTTTTTTTTTAGCTTTAACTGAAAAAACTTTGGAAGTTTTACTAAGTGAAGCAGTAAAATAGTGCATTTTTATTAGGACTGCATAGGGAAAAAATAAAGCAGTAGTATCAACTTGCAAGTAATTTTATGATAGAAGTTTAAAACATGACAAGTATTTTGGTTGGATTGTGAAGTGTTTAACCCTACTTTCTTCATCAAATCTCAGATGATGTTTTGGAATTTAAAACATCTCCAATGTAGGTTTCATACTTAGGCAGGTTTCTATTAAGAGTTGTGATGTTGCCTGTTCACTACAGATTCAAGTATGTCACGTATAGAAGTAATAATCTTTTTCCACCCAGAGTGTTACCAATCTTGTTTTAAGAATCATACCCATCTTCCTCTCATTAGTCAGTAAAGAAATTAATAGTCTCCTAATACCTTATGGAATAACTTTCAGATAATTTAATTGTTCTTCAAGTTTTATATTGCTAGATTATACTAATAAGTCAGAAATGTCAGAGGAACAAGTGTTCACAAACTGTTATTATTCATCTACCTACGCAGTGCAGATATGTGGGGATTTGTGAGCCCCCTGCCCCAGAGAGTGGTAAATCCCCTTGGAGCGATGCCACTAGAATTTAAGGGTTAAGGCCTCTCCTATGGTCCATCCCTGTTGATGGTGCCTGTACCCCAGTTCTACCCTTCCCCCTGGCCTGTTGGCCAGCCCCTTTTCCTTCCTCCTGAGCCGAGATCCCTTCGCCTGCGTCCTTTCCTCAGACTTTCCCTTATCCCTAGAACCTTCCCTCATCCTTGGATCCCCATTGGCCCGAGTTCTCTGATCCCTTGCCTACCTCAGACTGGTTGGTTCTGGCACCCTGGACCCTCCTCTGGACCACCCTCCGGCCCTAAGTTCATTGGTCCCACTTGCTCTCCACCCCTAGTACAAAAGGTGTTGCACAGCCTTGCCCTGGGCCCTTTGTTCCTGGACCCTTCACGAGCTAAGGGGAATAAACTCTCCTTGTGGAACCCATACAAAGGCCCCTCTCAACTCCTTGCTCCTGGCTCCAACAATATCTGTCCAGCTGCGTGAGTGTCTGTGTGGGTGTGTGTGGCGCTGACTGAAGCAGCTTTCCCAGAGACACTTCTGGGAAGGTTGCAGCACCCTACCATCGACCCCACGTCGCAACACAGAAATATTTTTGAAAAAATGTGACTGTCTCAAATCATAATAAAAGGTTCAAACAGCCTGTACAAAAACCAGCAGCATTAAATGAGTGTACTTCTAGCATGAGAAAGGAAACATGCCAGGAACCTGAATTTCATAAAAACACAGTACTTGTCTGTCCTATATACTACATGTGAAATGTGCATTATACTGTGGGCAAAAGACCCATATATATGCCAGCAGTTTTCATTTGAGTGGGGTAATCAGTGTCTTAAATTTTACTGTTGTCCCTCCCATAAGCCCTTCTACATAGATATAGATGCATTAATTTCAAATGTTCACCTGTAGTGCAAAATGTTGCAAGTGGTAATATTAGATGTCTTTAGAATCAAGGAAGAGTCAGAAGAATTATGTGGACTTGCCCAGCTCCTCTTTTCCTTGCAAATATGAGTGTCCTGTGATCTTTGCTGCAGATAGGACACTGATGGCATGTTTTCCCTTTCATTATATATCTGGTAAACGGTTCTTTTTTATATTGTGTATTGAATAGCAATATTATTAACAATATTAGTATATTTGATACAGTCTTTTTGATTAGCATCTCAAGTGCATAATTTTTTGTGAGCCTTGAAGATCTGGTGTATTTGTGTCTCAGGTGCAGATTCATTTCTAGGGTAGATCCTGTGAGAATGAGATGTGTCTGGTCTTGTTTATTCCTGGTTTATCTTTCCTTTTTTTCTTCAATGTTTCTACAACTGTAATGGTGCTGGGTTCAGACATTTTAAAGCAGTCTGAATATGTTTTCTTTTAGGCTGTCTTGATGGATGTTTACTTTTGTTTCTTACCCCAAACCATGCCTCTGTAGAAGTGCTTGTTGAATACCATGTGCCTTTTACTTCATGAAAGATACAAAAATGTGTTACTTCTCATCAGGAAGCAATGATTATATTATCCATACAAAGATGGATATGTTGTAAATATTCATAGAAGACAGCTGCAAGCTAAAAGATGTTGCTCCCAAATCATAAGTTTCTTAATTACATCACTGTAAAGAAAAGATCAAAGATAATGTGATTTCATTTGATTACTGAGTCATCCAAATAAGCAGGGAGCTCTAGTGACAGTTTTTCTGAGGTAGCAGATTGCAGTTGGTATTTAAGGAAAAGTGTTTTAAAACAATGCCCATAATTACACTTAGAAGTATTAAAATAATCTCTGTAGTTTCCTAAGGTTTGATGGAGCTTAACCATTGGCACAATGATGTTTTACTGAGGCTGTTCTTAAGATATTTGCAAGCACCTCACTGCAGGGTGTAGGTGTGGTGAGTCACCCATTCAGCACACAGATCCCATTCATTCATTCCCACATTGTAGCCTCCCTGATTTTGCATAACCTATGCGGCACTTTGTTGTCAATCAACCTCGGTTTTGTACAGTAAGCTCTCTGGCTTTCTTTTGACTTGAATGAATAGTGCCATTCATTCACATCATACTTTTCTGAGGGTACTGTTCTAAAGCAGGGATCAAGCTGTTGGCTTCTAATGTGCAAGAACTGTAAGACAAAGAATTTGTGCAAACCAAGTAACTGGAGGAGAAAAAGGAAGGGACAAAATTTTTTTAGTAGGGCTCACTCAATGAAGAAGGCAGAGCAAGCATAATTGTTCTAATCTGCCACTTGTCATGCCATGCTTCTCTAGAAGGGAAAGCAGTCTTGACTCTTTTGTCTTTCAGAAAGTCCAAAATTACTAAAACATTGCCCTACACATTTACTGTTTGGGGAGTTTTGGGTTTTTTTGCTTTCTTTTGAAAGAGACCAAACTTTTTATCTCTGGCAATTTTTTTTTTGTTCTTGAATACTATCATTCTTGCTTCAATTGTTACCACACCTATGCTCAGCATAGCTCAGGTACAGTCACAGACTGAAAGCCATTTTGGGGAAAGTAGAATGAGCTCCTTGGGAAAAGGTGGTAAGAGTGAGAGAAGGCAGAGGCTTAGGGAAAGATTGCAGGAATGGAGGAACTAATCACAGCCTGCTAGACAGGAGTAAGCAAAGAGGTACTGCATGCTGGTATTTGTGGCCTGAAAAGGGAAGAGGAATCAAGTAGTAGAAAGGAGAAAAGTGTATATGGGCTGACTACTCCTTCCTACCAAACACAGAACAACACTAGCTGTTGATCCCACATGATCCTTTGTTTGAAGCTTTAATACTGTCCATAAAACTTACCTTTTTAAAAGCAAAAATTTCTGCATCATCTTCTATGGCAGTTCCAGATGTTGTCTCCCACCTGATCTTTGTGATTTGTGAATGCCTTTCTGATGCCACCTTAATCAGCATCATCATCTAGCTTATCCCTTCAGAGAAAGTCATCACCAAGAAACAGCCCCTGTTTCAGGTGGTCCCCCGAGGAAGAAAGCAAAGAAGATGGTTGCTGTCCGGCCAGCCTGCGCGGGCCAGAGGACAAAGACAGGATGGGAGAGAGGCCCCTGCAGCAGGCCAGGGGCTGAGAGAGAGAGAGCAAAGGAAACAACAGAGCAAACGAGCCTCCACAGCTCAAGAAAACAAACTCCCTCCCCTCCAAACAAACAAAACAACTGGGAGCAGGGAAAGAACAAAACCTGGGAAGAGCTACTTTTGTTCAAAACTAGCCAGTGCTGTCGGGGTGCTGGTGCAGTCTCCGTGTCACGGCTGGGCAGGCTTTCTCTCCACAGTGTGCTGGTAAAAAAGCACTGGTGGACTGCTGGCAGCAGGTGGAACTTGCAGAATGGCTCTGATCCATGGTGGTGGGCAGCTGTGGGGCCCTCTCCCTTGGCAAACAGTAGGCAGCAGTAGTGGAAGTATTGCAGAGCATTCCAGAGCCCAGAAAGAGCAACACAGAGAGCTTCTTGTGTCTGTTCCCTGTTTTAAAAGGGGCCCAGCATCCCTGTCCTGCTGTAAACCAGGGTAGAACAGGCAAGGTCCATTTTCTGGCTGCATGTCTTGAAGAGACAGCAAACTTGCATGGTTTGATGTAGAGAGAAACATGGAATACATGATTTTGGATCACCTAGGGTCACCTAGGTCAGGCAGCACAGTTCAGTACTGTGACTAGGCAAGATTTTAGAGATTTGGAATGTTTCAATGTGTTTATTATGCTGCTGATTGGTGGGTCTACCCATCCTTAATCAATACCTACTAAAGTAAGAAGTTTCTTCCATTTCCTCAGATCTCTAATCATATAGTGTGATTTTAAAAGGTAAGAGCATTAGATAGCTATTCTTCTGTTTAGAGTCTCTGAGGAAGACTATAAATACAGGTATAGAAAGATCAGTAGATAGATACAAGGTACATGGCTGATTAAACATAACTAATTAAAATATTCATAATTCTAATTATCCTGCAAACCTACAGCTGGTGTTAGCAGTTAAGGACACTACTCTCCAGTAAGTCCAACTCTTTTAGCTTCCATTTGCCCCAGCATCATCTCCCAGCACAGCTGGATGCTAAAAAGAGGGTGGAAGAATCTCTGGTACACTAAAAGAAAATTTATATACCATGAGCAACGTCTGTGCAATGGCCATCATGCGAAGATGTTTCCTGGCACTTCGCTATGGTAGTGCAAATGCATGAGCCAGCTAGCACGTAACATAAAGTGAGAAATGCATATTTCTGGGTAGTCACTGAAAAGAATAAATTAAAAAAAATTGCATTGTTAAATATTTTAATATAATTATATTGCCATATGCTGGTTTACCTATCTCTGTGGATATTTGCACTTGAAAGTTCAGATCTCCTTCCAGTTTTTCTATAGCTATATTCTATAGCTATTTCTATAGCTATGGTTTACATAGTAAAGGCTATAAAGTAGAATTTTTCTAGGTAATTAGGTTGCACTGACCTAGGGTTTTTTTAATGATTTAAAATTAATGTTTTGATTACATAAAAATATTCTATGCATCTTCTTACTAAGTGGAAATAAAATTATAGGATATTTTCCACCTACATATCATTATAAAATTACTTTTTAATAGAAGAACAATTAATCTTTCATAATTTTGCATTTTAAAATAATATTTTATTACATGCATAGGCATTTTGTGTACACATTTTATATTTTCTAGGTAATGACTGAGCTGTAAACTTTGATATATAAGCAGTTGTCAGTAAAACAATAGATTTAATATTTTTGTTTAAAAATATTTATATCTGTGGTTGAATGAGACAGTCTATTCAATCTTATAAATATCATATTTAATAAAGAAAAATCCACTGCAAAGAGAAAAAATGTCTTTATCCATAAGCAACCAGATGAGAAATGGATTTTATTCAGTCAAATCCTTTTAGTCAATGAAACAGCACTTTCATGCCTACTGCACTCAAGTGATAATTAATATAGTCTAATTCCAGACATGATGCCTGAATTCATGTACTGTCATCAATACCCCATGTTAAAATCAAACCTTGACAGGGACTTAACACCCTGGAACAGGTCATCATATGATAATACTCTTTTTTCCTTTCAGTATTTTGTCTTCAACCAAGCAAAGTATTACAAGATGAGGGGGAAAAAAGGGAAAGAATTACAAATGAAGAGTGACGCAGGCTGTGAATAGAACATATGTTAGGCTAGGCAGAGGCATCAGTGAATTATATCATTTCATGATGAAGTGGCAGTGGGGCTGAACGGACCTATTTTAAACCTTGATGTATTTTATCTCTACTGTATTTGGTCTGTCATCTTTGGAGAAAGACTTTGTGTAATTGAGAGTCAGCTCCAATCTGCATGACTTGAGCATGAAGTGTAAGCCAGATGAACAGTATTATGGAAGGAAGGGAAGCATCTAATAAGGTATAAATGAGAAATAACCTTTATACCTCAGACATTTAAATGTGTTTTATTACATACCGTGTTTAATGGTATTATTTTCATGGTGCTATTAATAATATAAACAAGGTTTGAAAGTACTTTAAAATTTATTTAATTTTACTTAATTATTTTAATAAAACCTGCTTATTTATAGTTGAGACATCCTTTGTCACATTCAGCATACATTCTAACTGAACCAATTTGTCCTTGCATAAGTTTTATGAGTGTAATATTTTTTTGTTCTTGAATTCACCCTCAGAGGCTAAGATTATAGTTTTACAGTTATTTATTAATTTGGAGGAGAATGTGTTTTGATGATGTCCTTCTCATGCCACAAACAACTATAATTTCCAGAAAAATCCTTGGGAAATTGTATTTCTGCATATTTTGCTTTTAGTATGGTTAAAAATGCAATTTTAAGAAACTTTAGGTTTTCTACTTGTGAACGCCATGTAGTGTGCCCAACACAGCTCAAGGACCATGACCACAGAGTCACTCATTCAAATTTAATTGTGTCCAATGTTCTGTTTGGATCTGTTTCAGTTAGAAAGATTCTTCAGTCAAACTTCTGGAGAAAGAATAGTATTTTATTGTTACAGCTGGGGATAAGGACAAGTGATAGCATCTGTAATCTGTGAGGTACTGCTTCCATATAAAACATTTCCTTGTGAGGTCACTGTACTTACATAGAATTGCAATGAGTGTTTTACAAGCTCTTGAGCTTCCTCTGCATAGTTAGCCAACAGTTTCAAGATTGGAGTAAGTGTTATTAACAGCTGCTCAGAAGAAATAGGAAAAAAAAAAGGTGTAATAGTCAGTGTATGAATCTTACTGCTGGAGAGAACTCTTGTTTGCTAGCTATATTCACACTGACCATTTCCTGCATGGAGGACATCCTCATAACCCAACAAAATCCATGTGGGGAAAGGACTGGTCTGCCTGCATAGCTTTGATAGCAGATTTTGGGTCACAGAGGTTTTGGTAAGATTTTTGTCCTCAGAACTTGTGCTTAAAAAATTGTTCATTGCATAAATTTATTTTTATTACCTTCTTCATAATGAAAGCTTTGCTACAGTTGGACTGGTAGTCTTATTATGTAAGGTGTTTTGTATAGGTCACAGCTCTAACATGATAAGGAAATATTTAAAGTTTCTCTCTTCAAAAGTCTTTCATGACCAAAATGCTAATGTGATCATTCCTTGCTTTTGCATTGTTTTAATAGTTTCACCTCAGTTTGAGCTCTGTACGACTAATTTCTCTTAGCAGTCTCTAGATACTGTGTTCATTGATGTTGTTGCACTGTGTTAGGTAAAAAAAAGAATTTCCTGTGAATAAAATAATTACAACACAACAACCTTTGACATCTTTGCATTCAGTTATTGGAACAAACTGCCTAATTTTCTACCATGAGTACAAATGGGTAACTCTCTTCCAGCACACCTCCAGACTATAAAATTAAGCAGATTGTTTAATGATGACAGCTTGCTTAAAGAATGAAGACTCAGAGTGAACAGTAAAAATGAAAGCTGAGAAGTCATTGAGACAAACAGAATTTTAAATCTTTTTTGTCATAAGTTCAGTCTGCCTAGAATTCTATGGGTGTTGCTTTTGCTTCAAAACTGATGATATTTTTGACTCTTGTAATGTGTAGCAATGTGCCTTACAATCTCATTTGACTAGTAATTTGAGACATTGTATACGACTTGAGTACCTTTTACTGACTTCAAACTATATGTGTATGAAAACATGCATATATGCACACCTATATTTTAAAGAACAAATGTCATAAAAGGTACCTATTATTCAAAGACCAAATGTGCAGCTTTTGAACAGCATCTCTTCACATGATTCCACTGTGGAAATTCACTTGAACCTGATTTTCTTTTTGCAAATCAAAAAGAAAGATTAATTCTGGATGGGGAGAAAAGAGTAACATTAGCTGAATCTGCAAGACATGGATATAGTTTGTCCTTAAAACAGTAATAAACTTCTTGTGTCTACAGAGCAGAGACTCTTTCAAACCCTTTTTTTTTTTGTTTTTCTTTTTTTTTTCTTTTCTTTCCTGGTTTGCTTCCCTTTTAGAAGTCTAACAGTAATAAAACAGTATCCTGATTTATGGAACAATGACTTGTGGAGTCAGTATGAGAGTTATATATTTTTTGTCCTATTGTGAATAATTTAGTTCAGTTTTCACATAGTGCATTAAAATAATCTTTCTTTTTTTCTTTTCTTCACCTATGTACATTTAATGTAAAAAGTTGTTTAAGAAAATGCATAATGGCAGCTACATGATGAGTTTGAGACTGAAAATTAGGTGTTTACTTCATCTGTCTGCACATCACTGTGATATTTCTTCCGATTTTCACACAGAGAGTGGCAGAAACTTGACAGTCAGTGGCAAGCAGATTAGAAGTGCTTTTTCTCAAAATGCACAACTTGTTGAGTTAGAACACGGCTTATAGAGTAAAATGAAAACCACTGCTTTCTTCCTTGAGATTTGGAGAAAAGAAAAATCTAAGCAACAAAAGTCTGAAGGAGTAAAATCTAATCAGAGAAAAGCTTACAAATTAGCTGTTATGTTCTTCAGGTTATTTACATGGTTTGAGATTTATACTAAGTTATTTTACATTCTGTAAAGATTTGTGTCTTTCCTGCTAAGCATTAGATACTCCAGTTGTATTAATTTTACTACTGAAAATGGTGGAACTGGAGAAGAGACAAAATACAGGTTTTTTATTTAGTTTCTATTTTCTAGATGGGACTTCTAATCAGTCTACAAATGTTAGCATTAGTAATTAGAAGATGTATTTGTTTTAATTTTGTTTTGCAGATCAGTTATTTTTACCTGAAAAAAAATTGAGAATTGTAGTATGCAACCTGTCTCTTAATAATTACCTTCCAGCATTACAAAATTTGATTCATGGTTTTGAAAAGATCTTCACATTTTAAGTACTATTATTTTTAAAACTTGAATTCAAATATTTATATATATATAAACAGTTCTTCTGGGTTTTTTTTTAATGGGGCCAGGAGTTTGGAAATCATTATTTAATTCTATTAGTGAGAAGTAAAATTGTCCAATATGGTACCTGCATGCCTAGTAGCAAGTTGTAGCTCTTTCAGATATGTTTGTTTCAAAATCTGAAAATAAAATGATTGCATTCAGAATAACCCTAGAGCGCTTTATTTTCTGTTGAAAAATTAAAATCAGAATATTAAACATTATTTACTGAGGAAAAATAATTACCTGGAGCCATGAACCTCTATCTTTCAGTCATTAAAAAAAGTTCACAAAAGATCAAAAATAGGAAGACATTTGATGCAAAAGTTTTTAATTTTCCATATTAATTTTTAGTTTACATGTGCTCCATTGTGCGCTCTTAACAGACAAAGGATAAATAAAATGAGCAATAAGCATTAGTACTTGTTCACAAGTTACATGTTGTCTGATCAACTGTAAACTAGGAAGTAGAATTATGCTGTAAAACCAAAAATCTGTTTGGGAGTTTGACCTTGATAGCACAGAACTATCACTATGATGAACCTACTACACTTTTTTCCCAAAAACATTTTTACTCACTTTTTTCCCCCTGAGCAATATTATTTGTTGCAGTTGTAGCAGAGAAGTATCTTGCTTTCATTTATATTTTATTTTTCCTAACCCCCTCTTTATCTAGCACCCCATGCCCCCTTTGTGCTAATGAAGCATAAGAAACGGTTCTGTACTTGCATTGTTTATAACAAGATTCCTGTTCCAGATTCCAGGACAGTAGAGCAGCTGGAAGTGTTTAGTAGCTGTCCGTACCATTACTCCCATCTTTGTTGCATTAAAATTAATTTTCCTCATCTTGGTGTATAAAGAACCCAAGTGTGCCCCTTATCTCATTACCTGAAATTTTACAGTGACACCAACAGCAGGAGATGTGGTAGAGCAGCTTTTTGGATATTAAAAGTTGAAGCCCTGGGAGTATTCACTTGAATAGTCACTGCAGGTCTTGTAGCCTTTTATAGGTTCTTCGTTTACGTCTGCTTATGTCTGGAGCAATGAGGATGGGTATGATCCAGGTTTTCCCATCACTTGGATAGCTCACAATTTTCTTACTTCAGGAAGAGAACAACTAGGCACATATCTGAAGATTGTACTTGGTGCCTAGTACTAATCAGCTATCTGCTGACTGTCACAGAGGAGGCTGAATAACTGAATATGTTTATTTATGTATACTGCAGTGTTGTGACACAAGGTAAAAATGAAAGTGGTTAACTATCTTAGCTGCTGTTCCAGTAATGTGTTTATTTTGTGCATGTATTGGGAGACACACTATGTTCCATAAAATCAGTGTTCCTGAGCATTATGTTTTATAGAAGCATTATGTTTAATACAGATATATTGGGGGGGGGGGGGGGAGGGGGGGGCAGTTTGGATCACAGTTGGATGCAGGTGTGCAGTGACACTAGGGTGCTCAAGCTGGGAAATTTTTAGATACTCAGTGAAACAGTCACCTGATCTTCTTGGAATGAAATTTGAAGATAGGTGTTTTTAGGACTTTTGTTTTCTTTATTTGGCACTAAGCTCAAGGGTGTTCTGTCTGGTACTTTCATGGCATCATGTTAATTTCCTTAAAAAAAACTGTATCATGGTTATTTCAATAGTGCACATATCATTGTCTGACATTGTCAGTGGGGATGAGGGGCTAGATTTACAGACAATAGAATTAGACTGATGTAGCCCTGAAAGTTAAATTTAGACATTCTGAGGTCAAACCCTAATGTTTTTTACATGAATGGCTGTTTCAGCATTGATTTCAGTGGTGTTGGGGTCCATGTCTTTTGAATTCCGCAGAGGAAACTGAACTGTTAATTATGCCTTTATATAGCCTCAAGGATAAAATCCTAATAGTTAAACACTTTGCATGGATTTATAATATTAAGAATATATTGTTTATATATAAGTGTATGTTAATTTTTTCTAAGATATGTGTTTGAAGTGTTTAAAGATATTACCCTTGCATATAAAATATAACAGGTACATAAAATATGGTGAAGCCATATTTTTTAAATGTTAGGCTATTCTGAACTATTCTGTTAGAGATCCTAAATTTGTTAAACCTAAGCTGAATGGTATCAACACATACAACTAGGTCTAAAGCAGGCTCATATTTTAGAGGAATGTTCTCTGTAACAATGAGAGCAGCCTTTGCTAAAGCAAAAACAAGGGAAAGATAAAAATAGGTTTAGGAACTTTAGACAGTACTTTAGTTAATTATATAATGATGATAATAAAAATTGAGTAAAATCATATTTAGAGTTGTGTAGTTCAATGATTGAAATTTAAATATATGTCCTGAATGCACTTGACAAAAAATAAGCTCAAAATTGATGGGCAAAAGGGTGAAAGGAAAAGAAATAATTGGATTATTTGACAGGAGTGTAGTCCTCAACACTGTCTGCATCTTCTGGGGTTTTTTTAAATTTTTATTCTCATTACAGGTAAGCACTTTTATTAAAGCCATATAATCTACCCACCTGGATAAAAAATAGGTGTTTGGAGAATGTAGTTCAATTTCAGTACATAATTTTATATATATTCCTTGCTTCACTTGATAATTTTACAACCATTGAAAACACGCAAGAGCTGCACAAACCACAGTTAATAGTGCTGGAAGGACTTGTAATGATAATTTAAAAAAAATATGGAAGCTTCTATTTCACTTTTCACATACTCAATGTCTTGGTTTTCAATAGGGGGAGGAAATGATTATAGAGATCAGTAAATTGAAAACTAAATGACAGGCTGTGTCCTGTAAACACATTATGTGACTGACTTAAGTATTTGCAGAATCAGATCTTATGACAGAGTATCCATTATTCTGCAGTTCAGCATTATTTTATGTTTTTTGATCAAAGCCATGGTCAGTATTTGGAAAATTGATACATCTTAATACATTTTTGTTCATAAAGTATGGTGAAATGCATACAGGCTTTTCCTTTCATTTTTGCTTTTTGCCTTGGTTGTGTATTTTAAATAAGGCCCATTGAATTGGGTAGTTATATTAAAAATCAGTTTTTGCTTCACAACCCTTATTACAGAAACCTCTCCCCCTCTCAGAGATATAGAGGCCTTATCCCAAGCTTCCTTGGCCCTGCCTGTTTTTATCTCTCATTTGTCTTAAAAGTCAGTCCAAAATTATGGGTAAGATGTGGCCAGTCTTTTAGAATGAAAAAAAAAAAAAAAAAACCAGAAAATAAATGAAGGACTAACACAGATATCAGTATGGCAATGTGACTCAGAAAATCTGTGAAGTTACTTTCACTGATAGTGTCTTTTTTTTTTCCCTCCCTCAAATTCCCTAACTTCACTTCTAATCCACCTGTCATGTGGCTGGCACTGTAAACATATTTAGATGTCAGATTACCATTGAAGTACTTTAATGCTGTTAAAAATGTACATCAGTTTCTCTGTGACAGAAATAATGTCTTCCTACAGCTCTCACACATGAGCAGAAACTTCTGGATAATACTTCTATGCATATACAAATGTATATTAAAAATAATATGGAATGTTTACAATATGATTCATTTTAGTTACACATGATGCTACAAGGTATCTCTTAGTAGATTATTTAAAAATATCACAATTCCACTGTAAATATGTTATTACTAATGGACAACACTGTATTCAGTTTTAGTTATGCAATATTATTAGCTGGAGTTGTAAAATAAAGACATTTTCCCAGGTTTTCTATCAAGTACCTTTCCTATCTTCTGTTGAAATTAGAGTTGTGCACATTGATATATATTTATTGAGAACATTTCTTTTTTCTTTTTCTTCTGGTACATTTCCAGAGCTCTAGCATGCAGTGAGGGTTTTATAGTCAGTGTGCAGTCTAGCAGATGTCATTCCATTTGCCTAAGCCCTGCTGACATTTGGAGTTGTGGATTAATTGAGCTACAGAATGAAATTTAATTAAAATTAAATACAGATTTGGCCATTGTATCTGTTCATTTTTTACACTCTGGTGTGTACATTTGCAGTCAGCACCATAGTTTATTTGTTTAATCAGGATGCTATCAGGGAGAAGCTGCACTTTTTTTTAAACTGAAATACTGGCAGATGCCAAATGGAGCATAATTTGTGTGATACCTGCCATGTAGATGATGCCATTGATACACCTCAGAACAACCTGAAGGATGCAGACTCTTCTATTTGTGAAGTTATTGAAAAAGACCATGTAAGAGGTGGAGTTTCATTTGTATTTTTGAAGTAAAGATTTTGTTAAAGCTGACTTTTGTTAAAGTTAGTTTATGAAAAAATACTTTCAGAAGCAAAAAATTACAGAAGGGCAATTTATTTTTCTTATAAAGTGCAATTGTGAGAATCTGTTTAGCCTTGAGATAGATCTGTAATGGAGATGTCAACACAAGGTGTTAAAAATGCCAATACTTCATACTATTTTTTTTTCTTATTAATAATTGAATAAGTATGTATGTGGAAAGCAATAATATGGCGCAAATACTAGGTAGAGTAGAAGTAACACTGGAGGGAATATTTATGCATTTTTTTCTTTATGCATTTAATTTAGATCTGTCTGGAAACAGTTCTGTTCCTGTATGTAGGTAGCACTAATTTTAAATATTCTGACTCAATCTAAATTAGATGACTCAAGCTGACACAGTAGATGGTACTAATGACTCTCCATGTATTAAAGAAGATGTTTGTAGGTGCCATCCTTAATATTGCATAATAAACTTAAGTGACACATTACTACTGTGAAATCTGAGGACCTAGAGTATCTCATTTGTAGTTTACTGAATGAACAGACTTTTGGAAAACGGAGTCTATTTATACAACTTTGTCTTTGATTACTACAGTGAAGAATGTACTGGTGAAGCAAGCATTCAAAAGTCAGTTGGCATATCAGAATATCCCTGGATATTCACTCAGACGCTGATACTAGCTCAGTTGGTCAGAGCATGGTGCTAATAATGCCATGGCACTGGATTTGATCCCTCTACAGGCCATTCGCTTAAGAGTTGGATATAATGATCTTCATGGGTCTGTTCCAACTCAGAATGTCCTCTGATTCGGTTCAGTACAACTTTTGGCTCACAGCATCCTATAAAGACAGGAAGCATCCATATATTTACTAGGTGTCCTGGGTTGACGTTATGATGCTTGTATCCCCAATTTTCTGTTCTGTTTATTCTGGATGCTAAGTTCTGCACATTTAAGATGGTTCCAAGAGTGAAGGGGGGAAGGGAGAAGCTGCAGTTAATTTACAGAAACAGCACTCACTCCTCTGCCTTCTGCTCCTGGGCTGTGCTGTCTGCAGCACGGACAGACAGCAGGACAGAGCTCTCCTTTGCTGTTAGTTTTTTTTTAGCCAGTTGAGGCAGAGAAGATCCCCAGAGTGTGGTTTTTCTTTTTCTTGGATTTGTTCAGCCCTGCTCTGGACTGAAAACCCAGACAAACCCCAGGAACTCACACCTGTGGCCCACCAGGGGCTGGGATGTGGCATATTCCGGCACCAGAGGGACTGATAAGAGACTGAGCAAGCTGAGCTACACCCCACAACAAGGACTTTCTGGATTTACCATCTCTTCAAACAGCGAGAGGTTTTACTGTTTAATATTATTCATTTTTTATGCTTGTGAATACTTTGCTTGTTAAATAAACATTTTTTCCACTTTTCTCCAAGAAAATCTTTTTCTCAAACCAATTAGGGTAGGGACCACTTGAATCTGCTTTCTAGAGGGACCCGATTGAAAGTTTCTTCCCAAATTTGCCCTCAACCAGGACACTAGCTAATGAAGGATTTTTCTTCCATGAACATGTACATTCTCCACTTGAGTCCATATAAACTCTTAGCATCTTCAGCAATGGATAAATTCACTGCACTTTGCTTGAAGCAGTTTTTTTGGTTTTGAGTGATACTGTTCTCTGCACTTGAGGCCCACCAACTCATAAGTTGGAGGAGATGGATGTAAAGTGGATTCCTTCTCTGTAATTCCACACTACTCTAGATTTTTTGGACTTCTTTTATATCCTGCTCTGACATCTCTTTGCCAGCCTTAGCTAATCCCATCAATTTTTGTACCTAGTTCAGTCCTACTATATCTTTTTTTCCCGTAAGATAGAGGGATGAAATGAGAAATTTGGAAGGTATTCAACACGTGAGCAAGCCATGAATTTATATCCGTTGCTTAGTATATTCTTACTTTCCTAATGCAAATGCTTAATACTTCTTTATACTTCTTTAAGCTTAATACAAATGCTTAAACCCAAGGCTGGTTAATTTTGTTTTGGGCTTGAATTTGTTTGGGTTTTTCCCCCATTTTTAGTCCTCACTGAACATACATTTTCCAGATCTATTTAAGGCCTCAGTATTTCATGCATGAATGGTAATAATGTACTCAGCTCTCATAATTTTACCAGTACAGTAAGCATTGAGATTCCTGTGCATATAACTTCCTTTCTGTTGAATTTTACTTACCACCATGATGGCCAGGAGTTCAGTCATAAGGGCCTTCTTGATGTTTACAGTATCAGTTCCTGACTTCTGACAGTTCTTGAAAATTGGAGTAGACCATATTGAGTAGATCTCCTTTACAAACCTAATCATTGATAAATTTTTCACAAACTATTTCCATTTACGAGGGGTGAGCTAACTCTTACCTGGTGTAAGCAATATATCCTTTATATGCATATGAGCTGTCCACATGTTCTGTTCTTTATTATAGTATCCACTAGCTGGTCTGATGTAGTGTTGAGACTTACCTGTTTGCAGGTCCTCCCTGGAATCCATTTCAAAGATGAGTTCATTTACCGCTTTCCAGTCCTTTGTTAAGTAGGCTTTAAGTGGTAGGTTGCACGCTACAACTAGTGGTTCAGCTAATCAATTCACCTTTGAAACAGATATTGCTTGGTACTGGAATTTTACTACTCATCATTTTTTTATTCCTCTAATTCTCACATAATTTTTCTGTCTGACATTCATTTTGAGATAGATTTTTCTACTGAGGCATTTATTAAGAAAACTGCAGGTGTAGGAACTTCCTCAAGTTTTCCACATCTTACTCAGAAGCAAAAAACCCATTACACTGGCAAACTAATATTCTTCTAGCCATTAGAACATTCAAGTGGAAAACCTACTCCTGAAAACCTATTATTCTATTGTAAGGTTTTGATGACAGTATGGGTTGCTACTCATACTCTTCCAGACTGCCTCCCTGGATTTTTATAACTGACTTACCACAGTTTAGGATACTATTTTAAACTTCCAGAATGATCCCTTCTTTCTTTTAGGAACTTCCTTCCCCCCCCCCCCCCCCCCATTTATTTTCAGTTCTTGGTGTATCAGTTCTTTGAAATGACCATTTGCTTTCTGCCTCCCACAAGATGCCCCTTGCCTTTGCACTGCCTCTAGGGATTTAATGCTGCTTTTCTCAGGTGTACAAAGCTTTCTGTGTTCATATATAGCGGAGCTAGTGTTGCTGAAGTCAGTTGCTGTTTTTTGTGGGAAGGCACAGATGTGTGGATTTACCCAAAAAAGTAAATGTATCATAGCTGCTGTTACAGACTGGATTTTTGACATTTCAAATCAATTATGTTCTTCCGCTCAAAACCAAAACAAAGGTTGTTTCTTCTCTTACAGGCCACTAAACAGAGTACTCCATCCATCAATTGCTAATGTGGTCTACAAAGCCAGTCATATCATCAGGTCACAAAATATCAATCCACATACAAGACAGTAAACCCTATCTCCCAGTATCACAGCATCCTTGCTGTCTGCACTCCCTTGGCACACAGCATGTCACAGTTTGGGTCAGTCAGCAACATCATTCCAATATGAAGTTGTTCCCATTTTGATCATTAACTCAGCTGCTGTCAAGACCAAATGTGTTTAGTCCCAGCTAAAAAAAATTCTTAGCAACCCTCCTCCCTATCTACAGTACCATTAAAAGTAGATTTATTGTGAATATTTATGCTGTTTTTCTCTGCTCACTTGTAGTCACCTGAAGTTTGATTTCTTTTGCTGTTCCTATTTCTATCTTGCTGCACATTTACAGAGTAAGTTAGGAACATAGCCCTTTACAGACACCAATAGACTTATAGTGTAATTCATAAAATGCCATACAAATAATTGAGTTTTAAAATTATTTTGAAAACACATTAAAAGGACTTAAATGTGACCTTCTTATGCATGTGGCAAAAAGGGGATTACCCAATGGGTTAATGCACTACTGATGCCATTATTATGTGCAGATGCATTTTTATAGCATGGGGATAAGATCAAAGAAAAGTAGCTGGGTGGAAGGAGGCATAGGTTTTTGGACTCAAAGCTGAGAAAGACTGGAAAAGTAAAGACACTTTGTGCTGGAGGCTAGGAGAACCAGCAACACAGTAATTTGGAGGGGGCCATTGGAGTGAAAAAGGTTCATTCCTGTCTGCAAAATGTGGTCAGTAGGGCATATAGCTCCATAAGAGTCCTTTTACATTGAGTTATGTACTAAAATTTGTGGGTTTTTTGATTGTGTGCATGGAAAACAAATATTTTTTTGTGATTATACGAATTGCATGTGTTGGAAGCTCGGTGCAGTTTGGATGAAAACCAGTGAAATAACAAGTAGCATTTAGAGGATGCTGAGATAATAAAGGTGGGCAGTCCCTTGAAAATGAAGAGAGATTTTTTTACAGGGGATAGAAAGATTTTTAACCTAAATTCGAAGATGGTGTCATTCAGGGTGATGTAGTAAAGGGTCAAATGGAGAGAAAACACAAAAGAAAAGAGTGAAGGGTTGGTGTTTTTTGGAGGCAGTGGTCAGAATTCAGTGAGAGGAGTAAGAGGAATCATACTGAAAGTAACAAGGTAACTGAAAGTTACAGACTCAAAGTAACAAAGTTCTAAATTAGAAGAACAGCTGTGAAAGAAGGAGGCGAAAGACATAAAGAGGCAAGAGGTTACAGGTACAGATACAGAAAAGAGCAGCATTCAGTAGTAGAAGGCAGTCATAGCAGCAGAGGTGGGAAAGACACTGAAGAAGAATAAGCAGATTGCTGTAGAAGAGTAAGCAGATTGCAGTACTGAAGATGAGAGTAGGAGGAATACGGTGGCTGTATTGAGAGTGTTGTTATGTACAGGTTATGTAGCTTAAGAGAGGCAAGAACAAGTAATGGGAATACTCTAGAAATTTTTTCAACTGTCAAAAGGATGTGGTTACTGAACCATCGTAGCAAAGAGCCTGTGTTCCACAAGAGCCACTACGATGTGGTTTTTATGTCATTGAAGAGAAACATTAAAAGACAATCTGATTTTACAGGAAGTATCTCTCTGTGTATAAAGAGATTGGTTCATTCAATTCCACAGCACAATAGCCCTATGTAGTGTATTTTTGATTTTAAATTACAGATTTTAAATTACAGCTGTTTTATTCATGTAATAGCTATTGTTTTTTAATTTCACTGATCTATTGCTGTTAGTTATGATAATGAGCTTCATGGTAACTACTCACTGATTTTCTTTCTAACATTTTAAACTGATTGCCAGTTGGAGTGATTGTGTACCTTTCCCTTAATTTATTTAGGATAGCCAAATAATCTGCATTTACAACTATTAGTACATCACAGGCTTGAAAAATTTGGGGTTACTACTTTTGCAATCTACATATTTTTAACAATAAGAAATTGAGTTCTCTGCTAATATTGAAAAGTAGACACTAATTCTTCATGGGTCCATTATTCAGTCTTGTTTATTTAGGGGAAAAATTAATCTTTCATCTTTCTTCATTGCATGCTTGCAAATATGAAGATTCTGGTTCATCTGAAAGTTGAACTTAGTGCCTGTTATTGATGCTGGCAACTTTCATGTGTGTATATATACCTCTGGATGGATATTACTCAGTGTGAAATTCTCATTGTCTTGTCTTAGACCTTGGTTCACGGTGCTTCTGAAAGTACACAGATGGACTTCCACGTTAAGAATTGGAAATGATGATAATGTGAGACAAAAAAGGTCTTACTATCAGTCCCATTAGAAATTAATAATCTGCATGTATTATATTTCTTTATTTGAATTATATAGAGTCTAATAATGCTGATATTTGCTGGAGAAATTGCTTGATGGGGTTCTCCACTTCACATAATTTAGATTTGCCCCTAGATTATTTATTATGGAGAAGCAATTTTGGCTGTCATTCAATCAGCATTGGAGATTTCAAGTGAAGCCAGCAAATGCTAAGTTTACATAAAGTATTACATCGACCTAAACTTCTTCCAGGTTGTGGGTGACCATGTGCTTGATCTAGAGCATATAGTCAGAGCATCTACTCCTATTCTGGAGTAGCTGTTGTATAAATAGAAATAATTTTATTTGCTTGTTTTAAAACTAATATAGGGTCAAAAGACAGAAAATTTAATTTTAGAACCGTGTCCTAAAGGCATATGATTGCCCCAGTAGACTTAGATATACTTCTGTTGTAATAGCTTTTGTCAGGTGTATGCTATGGAAACATTCTTCTGCTGTATTATTCCAGATTGTGCTCTTCAGCATTTAAAGTTGCACACTGTCAGAATTGTTTCCCTCAGTCTTGGGAGCTTCTACTATATTTTTTTTTTTTCTTGTTCTTTAGCATAGCATCTTGTAATTCATAAACTATACTGGGAAACTGACAGGATTTTGTTTTTTCTCTAGTAAGTATTTGTTTGGTGACCTCTGATCATCAGGCAGAATATTTCAGAGAAAGGAAAGAAAATCTGTAGAAATGCCATTTTTGATGGTGCTTGAAAAAGAGATGCTTCATGGAGTCAGTATGACACACAGCATGGGTGTAATCCTTGACTGCAGGCTGGCTTTATTCTGACTGTAATCCTTGACTGCATGCTCCAGCCATGGTCAGCTCTGCATTACAGGTGCTTTGGGGCTTTACATCACTTCTTAGTGATGTAAAGAGTATTGCACGATGCAGGCATTCTTAAATTCTCTTTAGTAGACAAAAGGCACAATAAACACACATGCATTATCATCACCTGTGCTGTCACCTATAAACTGATGACTGTGTATGGACCAGGTGAAGAAAATGAATAGGAGTGTAGCAGTATTTCTGCTGGAATCCTTGAAAATTGAAACATAAAACTGTTTCTTTATTGACTTATACATTACTAACAGTCTTTTTGACCAAGCTGTGTCAGATGCCTGTTATGTCACTATCCTGAGGTTTCAGTGTGTATCATTCTGGCCTTTTGTGAGATTTTAGGAAATTTACAGTTTTTTGGAGTTTTATTTTTTTCAGGAATGCTAAGCAGTTGTTTATAGGAAGTGTTTGTTTCTGTGAAGAAAATGGTCAATTGACATGCTTGCATAAAAAGGACAATGAAGATATAACTTGGAATTTCTAACATCCTCCAAAAATATTGGCTGAGTAATTTGTTTTAAACTAAGTTATGCTCTGAAATATCATAAGGACAATAAAAAAACATTCACGGTTTGAGTCATGAATTTATCGAAGGATGCTGTTAATTTATGTGGGTTTTTTTCTCCTTTTGCTTGTATAACTGCTTTTAAATCTGTGGATGTATATGAGTCACATTTTGCTGATTGTTGAATGTTTTAGTTTTAAGAAGAATGAAAGTTGTTCTTCTTCACTTTGGTAAGAATGAACTATCAGAGACTTAAGAAGTAATTATGGAAGCAAGTAATGCCACCTCTTCTAGGTGTTACATACAGATCAGGTAGTTCCATCGGTCCCCTTTTTCCTTTAAATTAAGTCTTCTTCAGAAGGAAGTAGGAAAAGAGTAGGCTTGTCTGTCTTCAACTCTTCTTTCAGAAAACTGTTTTGAGTAATTGGACTATTTCTAATGTTATAGATGTTCTATTCTGCAGACTTTACTATGGTCATCTGATTCAATAAGTGTGCAGCATCCCCAAGAAAATTATGTGAGAAGGATGGCATAATGCATGTTTATTCACATGAAACATTGACATTAAACCGTTTCTAGATTTTTGTCTGGTTTCCTCCAGCCATGGCTATGCTACAGACTGCAGGATAGCAGAAATAATACAGGGGATATTATACATGAGGTACCTTGGGTACCAGGAACTTACAATCTGGACCTCCTCACAGCCTAATTTTCCTTGCTGAAGCAGAGTAAATTAGCCCACATGAGCTTGTGCTGCTTAAAGTGCTTCTGGTGTCCAAGTTAGCTCATCTAAAAATAGCTTTGGAAATTCCCTATTCTTTGCAAGCTGCAGTGTGGGTATGCATTTATTGTCTGGTGATGGCTGGAGCATTCATGGGACTGAAGTCATTAAAGATCGGAAGATCCTCTGCCTGTCAGTAATTTTAGACACAGTTTAAATGGCCAAGGTAAAATGTAGGTGAATGTAAACTTAATCTCCCTCTCAAATATACGAGATATGAATTTATTAAACATAGTATCTTTTTATTTTTAAATGTTTATTTACTCATCATAAAATAAATGTCAAATTAATATTATTTAAAACAAGCATTTGCAATGACTATTGGCTTTCATATGCTGGTGCTTTGGTAGATACCTTTTTCACATTACTTTGTGCTGAAATTATAGGTTTTATTTTCATCTGAATTGTCTCTGTCAGACATCTGTCTATTGAAAGGATCAGTGATAAAAACCCCAAAACCAACAAAATGTAAACAGCTCTTCACCTGCCGATCTAATATATTGATATATATTTTATATAATTTATATTTTTTTATTTGTATTAAAAATGTGATTAATTTTAATAGAAAACGGGTATCTATCTGTTTTTTTAATGTTAGATGTAAAATTACAATTTAGAGTATAAAAACTGGAGTTTTTCACAGTGATATAATAAGAAATGTTTTCCAGTGCAGTATGACAACTTTCTGAAATCCATATTATGTTACTCTCTGTTACTTTCTTTGAAATATCTTTCTGAAAGCCTCCAGTGGTCTGTTAAACTGCTAATCAGTCTGTAGATACCTAAATGAATATCCTTTGTTTTGTTAAAATTGTGACATAATTAAAGCAAGAATTGTACCAGGCTCCCTCCACTTAAGAGTGATTAGAGAAAGCCATCATGAAAATCACATTTACTTCACCTTTCCTGTTGGATATTTTGTTTCTAGAAGTGAAAGTGTTTTCGTGATGTAGGGTGTGCCATCTTGGGTAATTTCTAACCTGAAAAAAGGACATGCAAAACTATCTTAGAAAGTTTTTGAACCTCTCTAACTCTCTGCAGTTATGAAGACTTGCTGTGTTTCTGTGCTATAACAAGGAGATTTTTCTAAAATGCTCTTCATTGCAGGACTTGTTTTATATAAGAAATATAACTAAAAACCTAATTTCTTTTCTCTTTTCTGCACTGCAATCGACAAAGTGTGATTAATAATAGATTTAAATTTGCTAAGTGCATTTACTCCTTTGTGCCATCATAAAGAGAATCTATTACTGTAAAATTGAGGCTTAGTTCCAAATTGCACCATTATGAAGTTTTCTTCCAGCAATGTTTTGTCTCTAATATACTTCCCTCATTGTAATTCTATTGCAAACCTGATGTCTAGCATCAAGTCTCACAATAATTATTTTAAATTGCTACTAGGAACAGTAGTCCTGGTGGGATATATTACTACCATTCTAACAAGATGAATTTCAATGCACTTGTAACCATATTATAGTGTATTATGAAAAGAAGAAAACCTTTGATTTGAAGTAGGCAAGCAGAAATAGAATACTGCAAAATTATTTTTATCAACTTCTTCACGTTGCACTTTAGACCGTGATTAGATTAAACTAGATTTATACTGTCAAATTACATTAGTAATTAATTATATATTAAAATTTGTGATAAACTGTTGCTATATAGTGATTTTAAGTAAAATTTAGCAATGAGATAGGTGGAGCTTTAGAAATGGAATTGTTATGCTGAAATTACTACTAGACTCAAAGCTTGTAAGTCTCCTGAGCTTGTGTCTAGGATAAATAAAAAATAAAAAAGAAATGTGAATGAAACAACCACACTGTAAGCATTTGTTCATTTCAAAATGATAGAAGCCATCAAGTTCTGTGGCTGTACTTCATAATGAAATCACAGAGTAGCTCCTAAATTTATATCAATTAGCCTGGAAACTTTAAGGCAGATATTCACCAGGATTTTTTCAAATGCAAATTAATTTAAGCACTTTCTGTACTTCTGTTCTAGAATTAAGTGCTTATGTTGTAATTAAATCATATGAATAATTATTTACACAACAAAATTCCATATCATTGATACTGAATATAAATCTGTAATATTTAAAATGAACCCTTAGACAGATACACTCAGATAATGACTAAAATTTTCCCACTTTGCCAGTTTCATATTTAGAAAATTCAGAACTGAATGGATCATAAGAACATCAAAAAACCTCCCCAGGCAAACAAGAGAATAAGACAAACTTGTACATTTATGTCTTCTGCAGCACTACCTGTAGTGACTTCATCAATAGACACAACTATAAAAATTGCACCACACTTTCTCGTTTTGGGAGAAATAATGCCTGGTGACTGGGAAAGATTATGACAAATAGAAAATGCCTTGAGTCTAATGGACTGGTTTGTTTGAACGCTCAAATCCCTCTTCCTAAACATTTAACAAAGCCTTTCTGTCCTCCATCCCATTTCTGAACTGCAGTATTTTCTGTGAATAAATTCTAGAGTCCAAAAGATTGAAGTTGTTTTTCCTGAGGATGTGGCATGGAAAAAATATTACCTTCTAACTGCCAATTAATTTTCAATTTTCATTGTTGATTGAAAACAGTGGTGTAAAGCTCTAGACGTAGTTTTAGATATTCTTTATAAGATACATTCTTATTCATGTTTCCACTCTCACTTAATTCCTTGAATCGTACACTCCAAAGTGTGTTTGAAGTCTAATACTTCTGTTTTTTCATTTTTAAATTTGTTTTATATATACATATATAGTATATATGGATGGATGTATACAAGCTCACAGTTACCATCCCCAGATGCCCAAGTTACTCATACACTTTGAAATTGTTAAAAAATGAGATCGTAATGTAACTGTGTATCTTACAATTTTTTCATATATTTTCATGTATTTCAAAATATATGGAACTCTGCAAATTCAAACAGCTATTTCTGGTGACCAAATTTTCACATTTGGCCTTTGCTTACTATCTCATGGGGTAAGACTATACTTGTGTGGTGCAGACTGTGATTTGTTAAATTTGTTAAAAGTGAGTTCAGATCCTCATAGGAGATGGTTTCTCATCCAATGTAAAGTAAAGCAAAGATCTGTGCAGGATCAAGGCTAAAATACTTAGCAGAGCTGATGCCACGAACTGAGAAGTGAATTGCCAGTAAGTACATTACTGCCATTGGTGTTGCTCCATTAAAAATAAATACATAATTTTTGCCTTTGTGCCTTGACAGCTTGAAATGCTGAATGTAATTTTATTTGTTTGGAGGAAGTAGAGAATGAATGCCAATAAGTGAGTGTCTTAAGTGCAGGTGTCACACAGCCCCAGCAGTATGTCACAGGGTATTACAAATGGACAACTTTTCATTGGATGTGAAAATAGTTCATTATTCATATTCCACCTCTTATCTGTTTGATCTCTTAATAGAAGCATTAGAAATGAAAACTTATACACAGTCCTTCTAAAAGTTCTTCAAAAGTGATGACTTGGACCAGCTTTGCTACAAGTCAAAGATGCAACTAGTAAAATGCTGTATTTCCCTGCTACCATTTCTGACAGCCATAAATCACATTAATCCAGTCACCATCGATTAAGTGTATCTTTCCAATTAAAAGTGCTCATCCCAGACTAAACAGATTAGGGACTGGAGTACCATTACTGCCTTTGCTCAAATGTTTCAGTCTCCTGATGGTGAAGCACTAAAAACCACAGTTTGAACTTATTTTTAGGAAACATTTTGACACATTACTATATTAAAAACAATTATTGTAATAAACAGTGTAAGTTTTTTTCCCTTAAATTAATTTCAGGGCACAGGGATTACTATGCAGATGTACATTATTAGAAATAGTGCAAAAGTGAAGAATATTTTTTACTTTTGACCAGCCTGAATGTATAGTGTGCCTGAGAGCTTGCTGCTAGGCAAAAGTCAAACTAGGAATCTCAGATATTTTCCGATAAATAGAAATCTGCCATTAATGCTAAACAAGGTATATTCCAAAGAACTTTTCTTTATTCCAAAGAGGCTACTGGAGACAGATAAACAGAATTTCATCCACTCCCTCTGAGTGTCAATACAGTAAAACCAAAGATGCTCCTAAAAACTCTCTTAAGTGCAAAATAAAAAGTTCTGTCAGAGTGAGACCATGATGTCACTTCTTGGGACTGATAACATCCTTCAGCTAAAATATGAAGTGAGCCTTAACGAGAAATTGAAATCAGCTCAGAATTTTTTAGTGATTCTTGCTTCTTGGAATATAGGAAAAGAATTATTCATTTGCTATTTCAAGAAATAAGGCAAGAATATGTGCTATTGAAAAATTTTAATAGTACTTAACTTACCAACACTAGATGGCAAGAGACATATTCTATTTAATATTGAGAAAGTACTATGTGAATTTACCAATATGTGTATCATCTTCAGATTTCAAGAGTGTTGAATGGATTATTATCCAGAGCTAGATAAATTTGAATTCCACAGAGCTGAAATCCTGGAAATTAGCTGCATGATGTATGAACTAAATAATAGTGTTCCTGACATAGGAAAAAGTGATGGAAATTAAACATGTAGTTATGCACACTGTGTCTGCACAATGTGCTCCATTGCACTGCATGTGTTAGAATTTCTTCTCAGTTCTTTTTTTAATCTTTTATTCATACCATTGCAGGTGATGAAAAATTTATGCCTTGAGTCTGGCATTGAAATTAAATGCAAAATGAAAACAGAAGCAGTTTATACTGACAGCTTAAATGTCTTTATCTAGCATACGGTCGCACTACAAAAATCTCTGTGTGACTTTTAAAATCTCCCATGTGCAAAAATGCAAACATTGCACAATATAGGATAAAGTTAGGACTCTCTGTATATTAACAGAAAAGTTTTCATTCATTATTATTATTATTATTCTCTGCTAAGTTTTCAGAACTGCTCCAGAATATCAGATGAATGTGAATACAGTTCCCCACACAGTCCAGCTACTGACACTGTTACATGACATAGAGAAAACAACTGGGTCTTGCATTAAATTTTATGAAATTCTATACTTGCCACATTATGAATTCAATGAAAGCCTTATATCTTGTACTTGCCTATTGCAGGAATAAAAGGTTAATTATTCAGGCGGATAAGTTCCTGAATTATGATGGTGTAACTGATGCTATAAGAGCAGAATCATACATATATTTTTAAAGTCACAATCTGTATAACACACTCTTAGAAAAATATAGTGTTTTAAAAAACAGTCTTTATTGTAGTAACTTTAGTGATAAATTGCTATAATTAAAATGCTATTTTGAGTCATTCAGTCACTTCTTAAGGTGTATGCCTTCACGTTTTTTTTGTGTGGTTTTTTTTTTCCTGTTGTTTCAATTATTTATGCAATGTCAGGTCACTAAGTATAATTTTAAAAGTAGAGTTAATATCAGGAAAATATTTACTGTAAACTTTTGTAAGTTGTACATTATTATGCATCATTAGATTGAGTTCCTAGGAAAAAATACTTACTTTTTGAATGTTTCAATGGCTGAAATGTGGAATGCACTGTGTAATTAATAGCCATGTAGAGTACTAACTGTAAACTACCACTTCATATGTAGATGCCTGTTCTCCAGTGATTGCAAGTTTTACATCCAGTTTCTTATTGGTGATTTTTACAATGCCTTATATAAATGTTGGTGTGTGTAATTATGCGATAATTTTATACAATATTAATTGTGCTAAGAGTGTACTGAAAGTCTTTTTAATTCAGTAGTTCATTTGCATTTTAATGATTCTAACAGCATAAGGTTACAGAGTAAAATTGAAACATCTTGTTGACTGCTACTGCAGCGCAAAAAGAGTTGAAGATCTTATTTTGTGCTATTAAATGTCATTAGCAAAATTTACATTTAAAAACATTGGAGAACACACATTTGCGAGCTACAAAAATCAGCTGCAATATGTCTTACAGTCCATTATATAATAAAAAGATATTTTAAATATTTTGGACTTTGATATCTGTGGCATTTAATCACTGATTTTCATATGCTCACTACAAGGATTCAGCACTTGAGCAGCTAATTCTGGTAGTGGTAGTGGACTGAATATATGAAATGCTCTGGAGCTAAGAGGCTGAGGTACCTTTTAGTGGGAGGGAGGAATGTGACAAATACTTTTTCATTTTTTCATTAAGATCTCTTAAAAACTGTAAAATATAGTCTAGTGGGTATTATACTGCAGGAGTCAGTGTCCCAGCTACAGGGAATAAGATATTCTGTTGATCTGTATCAGTAGATTTTAAGCTAGCTATGTAATGTTTCTTTCATTTCCTTTATCATATACAGATTTAATATCAGCATGAATAAATCTAAATTGTTTGCTACTTTTTTCCTAATTCTTGAAGCAATGTAAAAGCCTGGAGAGGTTTGAAGTGACAGCATTACAAGCAGTCTTTTGCATACATGGCCTTTAGGGATGAGTGGCTACCTTGCATCTAATAAATAAGAAAGTGAATTCATTGAATAATGAATTAAGTGGCATAAGTTGTGATAACAAGGAGCAAACACAACTTCATATGAATGGTATTTGCTTTCTGGGGGTTTATCTGAGTGGGCTGTTGCTTCACCAAGGGATATTGAAAAAAGGCTCATTCACAGAACACAGCCTAAAATGATCTAGCAGATTTTTATTTGCTGAGCTTCTTTGTGAGCCTCTATCAAACCCACTGTCTCCACCAGGCGGATAACTGGGATTGTTTTAGGCCACTGTGTTTTGTTTACAATAAAAATTCCTAGTTAGTTTTACATGGGTCACCCACAATTAAGTAGAGGTGTCTAATTGGTTGATCCATATTAGGGTCAACAGCTGGTTACAGAATAACAGCTTGCAGTGCCCCACTTGCACAGTCCTGACCAAATTAAATTATTAATCTACTCTTTGCTTCAATGTAGCTTCACAGGGATCACTAACCTGCCATACTGAATAAAGCAGAACTACTGCTTTACATTTTCATTATGATGAGTTATATTTTAAATTGCAAATACACTGCCATTTAGTTCACACGGAGTATCATATTTGATATCTTGAATTTCATCAGGTGTTTAGTGCTTATGTTTGTTTTGTTAATTCCAATTATTAAATGGACCTGGGAACTCCTGTGCATACAGTTAGTATAAATAGACTGTTGAAACACACAGAATCTGAGAGTTCAGAAGAACTGAAGGGAAAATGTTTATTTTCTTCAGTTGTTATTTTTTAAATTGAGAAGGATTTTATGTATTGGAATGATCTAAAAATTAATTCACAATTAACATGTATCTTCGTAATGGCAGTAAGGAAGCAGATCTCTTAACTTTTCTGCCATTGTATGCTTATTTCAATTTTGTGTAATTTAATTAGTCAAAGATGAGGTGCATCATGTGTCAGAGTACACTTAAACAGATTATTACTGTATTACATCTGTGAGTTCTAAAATAAAACTTGCATTTTTTTTCTTTTAACAGCTACAATTTATAATTCATATACAGTAACACCTGAGATGAATCAGATTCTACATTATTGTTTAGTCTGTCCTGGTGAGAAAGCTTATAACTTGAATTATACTTAGTGAAGTAATGACTGGAAATACCTAGCTATTAGCTTTTTCATTATTTGTAAATTAAATTTTAAAGGATGCCTAATTCCAATATCCAGCAGATTAAATGGTTTTGCCACTAGTTCCTGTTGCTTTTTAAAGATACTGATCAATACAGATACAGATACATAGATAAATAGATAGAGTTTAGTGATAATGTCCTGTCTTTAGGAATACAGAAGCAGATCTTGTTTTTAATTTCAATAGAATGAGATTTCAGTCTTTTATGTCACAATAAATAGACCATGCTGCTTGTTGAGCAGGAGACTTGGGAAAGAGATAATTGAAAGGGATTGTTGTCTAAATGGTACCTTGAAAGTTGGGCAGCTATTCTAATGATTTTCATGGTGGCTTACATGAATGCTGGGCCCAGTTCAGTTTCAGTGATACTACCACAGGAGCAGGATTAGTCCTGTTGTGATTAGTGCCTGCAGGTGAGTTACATAGCCCTGAGGCAATACAGAATACCTAAAGCAGATATTAATGGCTGATTCCTGTGCCATGGATCTCCAACTGTAGAACTTTTGATGACAAATTGGTTTCACTGACACTTAAAAATAGATGTATTATTCAGCTCTTGGATGACAAGTTTTAAACCCGATGCGGTTGGGGTTGGCTTTGGTCTTGTTTTGTTCATGAGGATATAGTCTGGATTTACTGGGGGGGTGGGATTGAGTTAGTTAAGTCCACAGAAGAATCATGACCAAGTTAAATGAATAGTAGGAACAGTGCCAGATGAAGTGCAAAGTAAAGGAGAAAATTTTTAAGCATTTATATACTTTCTTCAATTATTACTGTATTGATAATATTAACTTAGAGAAAGAATGGAAATTTCTGTTAAATGTGAGGTTGCTATCAAAAATAAATTAGGATATGTTAAAAGAAGAGGCTAGAGAATAATACCGAAATATCATACAGAAGCTCTCTGTTTTTGAATGGTATTTTCTATGATGAGTCAGGCTGACGAGAGATCAGAAGGAGTCATGCAAGGTTTGAAAGTTTATATTGTACCTGAAAACAGTGAAAATGCATGTACAGTTAATGTGTAGATCATATACAGAACTTCTGTTTTCCTAAAACAATACAAGGGAAATAGAAAGACAGCAAATTCTTAACAGGTATAAAAAATGCTTTATATATATATATATATAATTTATTTTTATATTTATAAAAATTATATTTATATATAAAAATATAATAATTTTTATGTATTTATATTTATATACTTCAGTAGCCTGAAGGTAATTGCCATGAAATGCTTTTAGTAAGCAAGTTAGGTCTTGTGAGTTCCTTCAGAACTGTCCCTTTTAATAGTTACTGGTAAGGAAGGGACACAAACTGGTGAAAGTACAAAATAAAAGGTAGCCTTGCATCATTCTCTAAGACGGTGTGATTGGGAAAAGTATTAGATGGAAAGGGATGTCAACATCCTGTATTTAGTTTCATGTGTCTGCCATCTAAATTTTCCTTCTTAAAATGTTTCTAGAAAACTTTTTGCAAAAGAAGTTCCTCTTTGTGGCATCTTTTAAAATATTTTCCTGCAGAGCAGATCTTTGCACCATGCTTGTCTCCTGTGGCTGGTTAGTCCAGTATTCTCTTCATACCTCTCGCTGTTTTCTTCTCCTCTCCAAAACTGCAAAGCATTTGCTGCTTATGGAAATTATTGCATATGTAAATGCATGTATATTTTTTTAGTTTATCTTTGTATTTCCAAAGTAAGAGTATTTTTGCATACCATCCATATTCTAAGCCATTTTAAACTACTTTAAGTAGTCATTGATCCAAGTATAGTCAAAGCAGCAGGCTGTTGTTGTCCTTGTTGAGATTCTCCAATTGTGTTTTTATTTCTCGCTAGGACCCAGAATTATATAACTGGGTTTTTTATTTATTCTATCTATTATAAATCTAGGTCAGGTATGACTATGTAATAGGTAAATCATACCTATTAATTTCAGAATAATCCTACCCTAGTTTATTGACAAATAGGGTTTAGCTGTTGTATGCTAGCCTCACCTTGATAAAAACAAGTTTAAGATAAAGAAAAAAGTTGATCAATGCTAAGTCAATAAAGCAAACAATATATATTATATTATATAAATTATATATATATATATAATATATTATATTATATATAATATAGCAGCCATCTATATTATAATTAAAATTTTAATATATAAATAATCATAAATATTTTACTAAATTCAATGTATGTGCTTTTTATCAGCCTATAAGCTATTGAGAAAAAAATAAGTTCACATAAGGCAAAAAGTTTTGAGGTTTTTTTATATGTTTAAATGCCTGCTTAGTCTTTCTGATCTCAATACTCTTTATTTAGACAATTTTTATCAACACTGAAAAATAAAACTGTTATTTTTCTAAACCAAGAGATTTTGAAGCATTTTCAAGCACAGTTTAGTATGGAACATTTCTTTGCATGGCTTATGTTCCATTTTGAGTTAAATGGAAAAGTTCCATTTCGTTCGTGTTACCAGCATTGTATTTCAGTCTCCTGTGCATTAACCCAAAGATTCAGCATAAAAATCTTTCCCATAAGAAATAATGAGAGATATGAGGCATTCAGTAAATAATCTATCTAAGATGTAGGGGCAGCTCAAATAAGCTTACGTCATTGCTGAGCTGATGAAAGATGAAACAGTTCCATTTCAGAAATAAGATGGGGTGTTATTAGTTCTGTTCTCTGCTTTAAAATAAGAAATTCCAGTGGAAAAAAAAAAGTCCTGTGGAGGACTTAACTTTTGCTTGAACAACATTTTCTACCAAGATATTTTTTTCATTAGAAACTATGAAATTGTGTGTCAAGTCCACTCATTATGGTTAATTTTATCAGTGTTTTTAATTTTGATCAGTGATTTTAATTATGAAACTGCTGTTCATTTCCATGATATTTTTATAAGCTTTATGTGACATCTTGAGAAAAATTGGGAATTTCTGTGATTGTAACTACATTAGCAAAAGTAGAGTCTTGTACTACTGAATACCCATAGGTATGTTCTGAAAGCAATTTACTCATAATGATGATGATTTGTCAGACATTTTATTCTCAAAAAATTAGTGCTCAGTAGAATTTGTTTCCCCTCTAGGCCAATAAAACGTCTCAAAATAAAATATTAGGTGAAAAGCATGAATAGGAGGAAGCAGCCCTTCCTATTAAGTTTGACAAAGATGTGGTTCCCTAGACTTGTAACTCCAACTCAATACAACCCACACTATTAATACCAATGTGGGCTCCTGATGAAAAGAACCCAAAAGTTCCAATACCCAGCAGAATTTTTTTTCTTCTTTCTTTAAGTATTGTTATGGGTTGAAAGAGAAATTTTGCTTACCCTTATACCGTGACTTGCAATTGAAGTACCATGATCAGTTGATCAGTTTGATTTTTCAAAAGCAATTTTCAGTTCATGTATCTCATTATTGCTGCAGTTAAGAATGTCAGTTTCTTAGCCAGGGTCTTGTTTTCATCATTTATAACAGGCTGTAGGTTGGGAAGGGGTTCTTTAGACCACCCTTGGGATTCTCTTTCCAGAGACGCTTTGAAGAGTGAGAGATGAGTATTTTTAGGATGGTAATTGGAATAAGCTGTGATCACAGAGGGAGTTCCGATCCTTGTCCTCTTTTTATGGATGATTCAGAGTGATAATCGCCTGTCTGAAGATGGGACAGAATTGCACAGACTACATTAGATAAGCACCGCTCAAATGCACCAATTCACAATAATTTATTTTCTATTTTCTTCAACTTGCTGGGGGTTCTCCTTCAGAAAATGCATAGAATTAGCTTGAAGTAACACATCAAACACTGTGAAATACTGAAGAGAAATTAGAAAATTATTGTGTCATCTGGCCTTGTGTGTCCACAAATGTCCAATGCCAAGTAGTTGATAATAACTCTGCTTGGCATGATGCTTTAAAGAAGGCAGATTCTATCATATTGAAACAAGCAGATGAGTAATAGGATCAGGTATGGTGGACAGTTTACTAAATCAAATATTTTATTAGCCTGCTGTGTTTCTAATAAAAATAGTAAATAATAGTGTAGTAATAGTATAGACAATAATAATGTCAAGCAATAATATAAAGTATGTACAGTCAAAATCTTTCCATTTGGAAGCTGTCAGCATTTTAGAAAATCTTTTAACATTAACACCACTACTTTATACATAATTAATTTAATTATTTGCAGAAGCTACCTCTGAATTAAACATTCAAACCATGGAAAGATAATATAATTTGCTGCAATTGCATTTTGCTTAGTTTTTAAAACTGGGATAATGAAAGTTACTAAGAATTCCAAAAACATTCTTTAGCGGCATTCTAGCCTTTATAGTTCTGTGGGTAGGTTTGGGATTACCTCAGTTTCCTGTGTTTTTTGTCTTTTATGCTTGGAAAATTCCTCTGAAACCTCATGATAAAGTGCACAAATGCTCTTCTTTATTGTTGCACAATCTTACTTAAACTGTCAAAATATGATTTTCCAGTTTTATGTAAAAAGCTTGATTACCTCAAATGCTGCTTGATAACATGCATACTAGATTTTAATTTTGTAGCTAGTATGCATGTGCTTTAGTGTACCTAACATTTTGACAATCAGTGCAAGAAACCATCGAGTGAAATGTGCTTTATGGAATGTTAATCTGCCACCAACTGCTCTGATATTATTTACCTCTTGAATATTTTTGGTTTTCATGATGATACTGAGGTTGGGTCAGTTCTTTCCATCTGCAGCTTGGATGCTAAGGCTATATTTGCTGACTGTCTCAAAGGAAACTCCAGCAGCCTTGTCATCCTGAAGTCCCTGCCACTGGACAGTCCTCTCAAGTCTGCATTTTCTGTTCCTGTATCAGAAGCACAATAGTGACAGACCTACATTCAGCCCTTGTTTTTGGTTAACTGTTTTTTCTACATAAAAACATAAAAACATAATCTGTTTTTTCTAAATTGCGGAGTAAAAGTTGAACAGGTGCAGCCATTTTGTTGCTACATACACCTAGATAATGCCTCATGAACAGCAATCTTCATATAATTAGGTATTAGAAATAAAAATTAATCCTTTTAGTCCTCAGATATGTGCCTCTCTTTGGGGAAAAACAGTGAGATTAGAATTGAAAGATGTTTACCATAAGAAACAATCTTTTGAAGTTATATGAGCTATGTCAACTGGTGCAATTTTGCCTTAATATTAAATCTGGGCTGGTGTTTCGATAGATTGATAATGTCAACATTATTCTTTTTATTGTCTTATATGGCAGATGTTAATGAAACTTATGTGTTGATTTTTCTGGAAATCCAGTGGACATTATGTGAAAAAAATGGACAGTTTTCAAGCATGCAGATAGATCTAGTAGCCATAATGAATAACTTTTGGAGTAAACAAATAAGTAAGCTGGATCTTAAAATCAAGACAAAAAAACTTATATTAAAATGAAAATTATTCTCTGACATTTGAAGTGGATAAGTGCTTTTGCTGCAATTTTCTTTTCATTGCAGTGTTTGATTCCTGTAACTAGTTTTTAAAACCTTTGACAGGAAGCTACGAATTTCTTCTGTTTAAATAATTTTATGTCTTTTATAATAATCATAGTTGTTCTCACCAGTTACAGGAGAAAAAATGAGTTCTTAATTTTCTAGAGAACAGAGCAGTTTTGTCAATAATTAAGTAATAGGTAAGTTGATATTGTTTCCTTGCTGGAACTGGAAAGGTCTTTCTGAAAGATATCCTGAGGTCTCTTTACACTGAATCACTTAGAAGTGAACAAGGGAGTTAAATCAGACATGGACCTGACCCTAATTCCACAAAAATTTTCAAAGATCCCAATGAGCATATCACCAAAAGAGCAAGGAATACTTGAATGTGTATCTTATTTATCAATTCTAAAATTACAGTCTTCAAGTTATTAAAAGAACTGAGCAGATGTCTAGCAATGCTGAATTGTACAGTCTGAATAACTTTTATAACAATTCAATCTTTTCCTGACTGTTAAATATCCGCCAGTAAATCCTGATGCTTGATATCAAGTGGTTAGCAGAGCCAGCCATGTACTGTTCATGCTTAACAGAAATGAAAAAAAATGGAAGATTAACACACAACAGGTAAATGTCACTCACTACTTTGCTGAAATAATGTGACATAATGGCTTTCACTGTATTTTTAGTTAATATTCAGAGAGATCAGGAGATCAGCAGTGAGTCAAGCCTGTAGGGGAAACAACTGAAAAATATCTGCTGATTTCAGTGAAGGGGTTGGGTTTTTGTATGTTTATTTGTATTCTGTGCATGGTTTTGTTAAGATTTCATTTTGTTGCTTTGGGGGGTTTTGGTTTTGTTTTTCCTAATGTATTACTCTGGCAATACTCTTGACCATATTTTGACTTTTAAGGAATTACAGCAATTCATGTAGAAATGTGTGGATATCAATTTTTTGGTCTGTCAAACTGTTGAATGGAAATTGCAAGTTTTGTCCCAAGATTTTGTGAATAATCTGCTTTCTGGATATTATTTTGTACGTAGTGAGAAATACTGGTAATTTTTAACATGCATTAAAAAGTCCAGAATGTAGTATTCTATGTTTATGTAAAAATTAAAATCAGGTAGCAGGTAAGTTTCTAAAATAAGTGTAAAATATGCCAAATAAACAAGCTTTTAGTCCAGTATAAAGTAGAAAAGTTTGGCTTACATGGAGCTCTTGAAATCTTCTGCCATGATTGCAAGGCTTCAGGCATGAGTAATGATTAACTAAAATAGTTTAGAAGAGTCTTTTCTGATAGTATTTCTCTGGGGGGAGTTGGAGGTGGAGAAGGTAAACAAACCAGAAGCTTCTGATAGAATCCCAACCATGACTTGCTGGGTGCCAAACCTTTGCTCTGTACTGGGGGCTGTGCTACTAACATTTTTCTTTAAAGATACAAATTAAATCACATGCATCTGCATGCTTTTTGAAGAGTTCATCAAGCATGATTTCAAAGGTTAAAGCTTTGAAGGAAAATGGAAGGCTTGATCTAACAGAAATTGAGTGTATTCCACAGGTCTGAGTTCAAAGATGTACTTGATCTCTCTTAGCAACTTATGTGTACAATAGATCAAACTAACACAAGTAATCAGACTCAGAAGTTCATGTAGCAAGTAATTCTCTTTTAATGTATAAAATAACATTTTGTGTATATTCATATTTAAGTATCAACTTGAACACAAAGCATTGAGCTATAAAGGCATGTGAGCAGTAAGTACAAAATCACTATCACTGCTGATAATGCATTAGTAGGCAAAGTAGGCAGATTAATTTACTTAGAGTAAGCTAAGTGCATTCTTTGCTTGTAAAGGGAAATCACTTGCTCACTTAAGCCAGATATCTGACTTTTGATGGCAATTGCCACTGCCTGGATTTCCCTTTGACAGTTTGGCAACCCTGCACCTCTGTTATTGTATCCACTTATTTGTCTTGTTTTCAGCCAGATTAATCCATTCTGTTTTGACAAGAAGACTGATGGGTAATTGATAACTGTGATAGACACAAACAGAAGAGTTGGATGCTGAATAATTCAGTACTTTTCAGTATCAATAAGAGAACAGGCTGAAGAATTTGTGTCTCTATTTACACTTAGCCTAAACTAAGTCAGCCCAGACATTTATGCTGCCAGTCTATCAGAAAACCAAACAGTGTACATTCGGTTTCCACCCGACAAAATGTTTTATAAGCTTGTAACAATATGTGTGAAGCTGCCAGAATAATAAATAGGTACAGCAGCCCATGCATGCTAATGTTAAGTTGTAAGCAGTTTTGTTGACAAGTGCTAATACTTCTTTCATACTATCATCAAAAGCAGCTACTACAACAGCCATTATTTGCTGACTTTCCAAGCAGGACATGATGGATTGTGACCTTAATATGGGTTAGCCAAGTTTGGAAAGTTAAACAACTTGCAATAAATCATAGAATTATTACAATGCAATTTAATTTGTTAAGGACTGTTTATTTCCTAAACAGGGTGAAAAATTTCTGTTTCGGCACTTCTAATTTGCAAAGTGCAATTTCATGCATTCATAAATGGCAGTTTAATATTCTGCTCTTTTGTCATGCAAAGTATGCAACACACAGGCAATCTATTAATTGGACAAAAATGCATTGCAAGCGTAAATTATCCTTCATATCATCTCTTGTGAGCTCTTACGTCTATTAAATGCATTAAATGGAACATAGTTAAAGGTTTTACAACTTGTAGGTTAGTCATGAAATCTAAGTCAAGATTCAAGATTGTTTTTATGACCTTTATTTTTAGCAAATGGAAGTAATTAAGTAGTGGTAAGTATAAAGAACAGTTTAAGAAATATTCTTAAGAAATAGGTACACTAATTCTATTTATTAAAAAGTCAAAGGAATTGTAGCAGTTGTTCATATTATTTAATTTCTTTCGTAAAAGGGGAGGGGGTGTGCCTGCCTCCTTTGTTTCCTTTCTTTAGATCAAAATGCCACATATTGAAAAATTAATATGTACACAGCAATTTTCAGTAAGAAACAGAAAATGCAGTAGCATTCTAAAATTTTGCAGTATTTGGAATTGTATTTGAAACAGTCATAATGTCATAATTATAGGTTAGTCATAATGGTCAAAATGCATTTTGAAATAGCATACCTTTATAAACTTGTACCTTATTGTAATAGTGCTGAAGCAACAAGAATGGCACTGTGTTGTAAAAGTCACTCATGATACAGACAGTTAATGCTCTAATTTTGTTTGAATATAAAATGAAAGCTACAGTAGATAACACCTCTGTGAAACACATTGTTTTTAAGAGAGAAATTAAAGGTGTAATTTTATTGTATATCCACTTTAGCTGAGAACTTAAAAATGTGCCTAGCATACAAATTCAGCAAAATAGGCATAATCTCTACAATTACTTGTTTTAGAAAAAAATTGATCCAGTAAGTGATAGTTGAACATCCATCATGGCAGGAAATAGCAGGAAATTTTTGGACACAACACTCTACTGAACATAACCTTCTTCAATAATTTATTGCTCACCTAAAATTCAGATGGGAAAGTACATTATTTATTCCCTATTTATACGTTTTATTAAACTATAACAATTCTTAGTTGTGCAGCAACTTTCTTTTAAAAGGAGCAAGCCAGATTATCTGAGAAAACAGTTTTAACCTTTCATAAATGCTAGTGATTCCATTATCTCCCACACCCACCACCTGGAACTGGAATCTGGAATATGTGGGCTAATTAGCATAGAAGAAATTTAAAGTGCATTGTAAGTACTTGAGAAAACATGTTGCTAACATAGAAAGATGTGCCTTCTGTTTGGCGCAATACTTAATAAGGCAAGAATGAGTTAAATATAGGCTTCTGGCAAGCAAAAAATAAGTAATGTGAAAAAGCAAACTTGTTTAGTATAATCCAACAATAATAGGTGAAGCACTTGGAGTGTTCACAGACTTGTGAGATAATTCAGGTTGGATAAAAGCTTGGGAGGTTAACGTGGTGTCAGGCCAGGGCTTTATCCAGTCTGTTCTTGAAAACTCTTCTGAATGGATACTGCAGACTCTCTACTTCCAGTGACCACAGCATAGCATTACCAGTTCCTGTGAAAACAGAAGGATGTCTTGGTTTTGGCTTGGATTTGTGTTTCTTCCAGACTGGTTATGTAAAAATCTAACCTTACTGCTGTAGAAATAGTCCATCCGTTTAGGTACATAAACAGTGAAAATGTGGTAGTCAGGTATTAGTGATTCCTATTCATCTCTCAAAACCAAGTAAAGGTTTCTCTTAGGATTACAACTGGACAAAGTCTCAAATAGATCACCATTCATCCACCCACATGGACCTGATCATGTCGTGATTTATATACTGGGTTTTTTTTTTCCCTTTAAATGCAGAAATTCAAACAGAACTGTTTACATTCCACTTTATTGTGCAAGCAAAACTAATAATTGAATCAGTTAATGACTGCACCTATCAAGTGATCACTTGCATTATTAACCATTTAGCATTATGAGTAGATAGTTCATGCTGCAACATTCCTCAGCAGTATTGCCTGTGATATTTCCTATGATGCAGTGTGAAATACTTACTAAACCCTACAGATGTTCTGGGAGGTGTTCCTGCTCTCATTGATGAGTGCAGGCAACAGTCAAAGGTGTGCCTTAGGATGGCAGACAGGCAGATGTGTTTGGCTCCGTGTTTCCTTTACCTTTGTGGCTAAGCGAGGGGGGGAAGAAATGTGGAGTAAATTTACTTGATGAGCCACAGCTTCTGGATTCATTCAGCTAAGCAAGGACAAGCAATAATTCTGGACTTGTGGAATTACCCTTGCCATCTACCAATAAGGTAGATGAATGCCATTTTGCTGAAGTGTGTGAAAGGATTTTCCAGAAGCTGCTGTGTTGCAAAGTCAGTGTGGGATTTCCTTTACATGAGCTTTTCTAGTGGAAACCAACTGCTGGCAGCAAATAGCTAATTGATTTGGTAGATTTCAATATGAATCTGGCGATGGTTGTTATGGCTGCTCATAAAATTTGGACATGCCATCCAGGATTGTTGTAGCAAATACAAAGTGGTGGTCATTTCAGCAGGTTTGACATTTTATATACAGCAAAATAATCTTAAATTACTATGAAAGGAGGTCCTAGAAGATACTGAGTATACTTACAAAACACATTTTGTGATGTATCTGCCTGTGTCATAATCTATTATGTTAATTGCTGGGGGGAAAGAGTTAAAAGCGGAACGATGACAAGGAGGATAGTAAAATCACTTAAGTGACCTTGCATCTGGGAATGCAAAGAATACCAGGGGGGAAAAGTCTGTTTATTATGCCTAGTGTTGTTCATTCTCTGCCTTTTTTGAGAAGTAGAATTCCTGTGTAGAGATAACACATGCTCACAGACATGCTTGAGCCTCCTGCTGGGAGAGACCGAGAGATCAAAAGCTCAGAGATCATAAAAGCACAGCTTTGTGCTAACTGCGCACGCGTGAAGCTCTTTGATTTATTGGGACAGGCAGCAGGCCTCTCTGCTGCTCACTAGGATGAGCTAAGCCTAACAGAGCCTGTGTCCTCGTGTGCCTCTGCTTCCCAGTGTTGTCAGCAGGGTAATGAAATAAGCTACTCTGCATTTCGGCTCTGATTTGCTGGTCACCTTGGTTGCCTGTATGTGTCAATTCATACATTAATCTCTCCCCTGTATTATATTTAAATTCTTATTAGGTCAAGTTTTAAGCTCCATCACCCTCTAAAACACTGCTCTTGCAGTCTACAATCTGTAAACACAGAGTATGGTTTGGTACATTCTGCAAGGGACGATCTTGTCCCTACTCTCTTTCAGGTATCTGTGCTTTTTCTTGGTTTTTAACCAACATTTTTTGCCATGAGTTTTTCATTTCACTGCTAAACTCATTTACCAAATTCCAATATGGAATAGCAGAAAGGGAACATGCTGCCCAGGGAAATAGTGGCAATCCATGAAAGTGTTCAAAAGGATGTGTCGCCTGGGGGCATAGTTTAGTGGTGAACATAGTGGACCTGGACTTATGGTTGGACTTGATGATTTTAGAGATTTGTTTCCAATCTTACTGATTCTGTGATTTTATTTCAACAGTACGCAAATTTCAAATGATTAGAATAAACCTTAAAAAACATTATTGGAAAGATATTTTCAGGTAGCTGAAAATAAGGAATGATGTTTTTACCTGTGGATATGAAAAAGTGTGAGAAATTATGATTATCTGATAGGAAAAAAAGACGTGTTGAGAAATCGTCGATGTTGCCTTCCTGACCACCGTTGACTACCAAACCTATAAATCAGTCCTCTTGACAATGAGCAGCAGAAAGCAGGCCTGAAAGCACTCAGAGGAGGCTTATTACTGGGATATGAGCTATGTTATGAGGATAACATAGCTCATTGCAGGCTAGAATATATGATTCTATTAACATTTCTTTTAGTAAGGAGACCACCACTGGAGGATCTGCTCCTTCCCAAATCTGTGCTTCTGCTGCTGTTGTGTTGGTACAGTTCGTGTCAGTACTGTCAGACTTCCTCATAAAACAATCCTGGGTTAGTCTCCTTGCAAAAACAAGGAGGCAAGATAACAAATGCAAAACAAGATAGAAAACTGAATTAGCAGAAGAATAAGGGGATTTTTCTTTATCACTGATAGACTTCATATCCTAAACAATGAGAGACATTATAATACAGCATATGCTGTTAAATAGACAGTTTCTCCATGTAAAAGATAAAAGAGCTTTTAGAAAAGTTTCTCTCCCCTTGAGTCTAGATTGCTTTATTCTGGAAATTAAATGTATTGTCTTTGTCAGCTTGGGGAATTTTTAGTTCCTGTCAGCCTTCATCAGGGTGTAGAAAGGAACCAAAACATAGATTTTTTTTCTGATTTATGTTTCTTAGAGATTTTTAAGGGATTTTACTCTTCATGCATTTGGACTTGAGTATGATTTTGAGAGAAATCCTTCAGATAATATAGAAAACTTTATCAGAGTCCAGTGTAAATGAAAAGATCCCTGGTCATATGTGTTACAGTAGGATGAGGTTTCAGACTGGAGAAAGATTGATCAGGATAGAATTTTGGGTGGACTAGTGGGAATAAGAGCAAAGGAGGCCTTGTTAAACAGAAATAGTACTTCAGTCTGGTGCGAAGATGTGTACCAGAAAATAAACAGCTCTTGTACACCAGAGTTCTGTTAACCCACAGGTCAAAATGATTGCTAGTCTCCAGCAGTACTGAACATGGCCAAGTGCTTGGTTGCAGAGCTTTCTTTAGACAGGATCTAGTAAGATCTGACAGCAGAAGTTCTGGGAGTTTCAGTCTTGGTGCCCTGTCCTTGGAAATGTCTGGCATTGCCTCTAAATTTTGATTCATTAGTTACAGGTAATTTACTTCCTTTTATTATCGTAATATTGTAAGACACTAAAAGATCACAATTGCTTCAAACTCTGTTGAAGACCACAGAAGGAATTTGCCATAAGAACAGCTGCCACAGAGGAGACTTGAGATAAGCACAAAAGAGATTAATTTGGAGCAGGAAGGCACTAATTTCAGTCCTATCAGGAGATGAGATCTGGTATGAGCATCCCAGTTAATGCATCCTGGCAAAAATTCCTACTGTGGCAAACTGTGGGAAAGGAAGCAACTGCTTATACATGTATCACCACAAGTTCTGAGAACAGCATCTACACCCTGCAGATACTAGGAGTTTGGTAAGGTGATAGCCCCAGAACAGGGACTCCAGGGACCTCCACCACTTAGAAGCCCAGGATGAGGAAGAACCAACGGGATGCTACTGAACCCATGGTGTGGTGACTATCTTCTGCTTGATCTCCCTCTCTCTCTCTCTCTCCTCTCATCTTCTCCCTCTCCTACCCCATTAATTTGTATCTCTCTACCTCACATTTATTGTTAAATAGAATCCTTACTATTGACTTTGGTATGTGTTCCTGTTTGCACCTTAATTTGGGCAGAAATAGTAGTCTCAGTAAATAATCTCAATAATTGGATCACAACAGGTATGTGATTCTGGTAAGTATCACAGACAATTCTAGAGGCTGGTCGAGTCTAGAGCTCCTGGAGGGGTTCAGTCAGCCAGCTGGGTAGGGCTGACAGCTGTTTCTCAAAGAGGCTAAATATTAGGCAATGACATATACATCATAGCAGTGGAAAGCTTTCAGATGCTGCATAGATAAAGACGGGCCATGAATAAAAGCAAACGAACTCTACGAAGTGATTTTTTTTTTTTCCTTTTTCCCTCAGTACTTGATTTCTAGTAAAAAAAAAGTCAATCAAATTTGTTTAAAATATGCTGCTTGTATGAGGCCATCTTTGTGGAAAAGCTATGTTAATGGCAATCTTTCACTGGAAGAAGCCTAAGACAAGCATTTGTGAGGCTGGAGGGAAACTATGACGGTCTGCATCTCTCAGAAAGAGTTGGCAGATATGTAGCAAATCTTATTTGGGTACCATACAGCTACTTTACCAAGCTGCTAAAAGTGTACTAGATTTTTCTGTGGATTTAGGGCCAGATTCAAAGGCAGGTCCATGCGTCATTTGTGTGTGCATCCTTACAAAAAATACTCCAAAGATAGGATATGGGACTTACAAGCTCTATTTTTTATCTGTGCTTTACAATTGTGAGGAAAACATTGTACTGATACTATCATGGTAATTTTTGAAGGCAGCTTTCTTTATATTTTGCTGTTATTATTTTTGGGTAAGTTCTGGAATGGGCCAAGAAATAAATTCTTGGATCAAGATGAAGTTTAAAACAGGTGTGCTGGAGTGTGTTCACTTAGTGTCTCCAAATGAAATTAACTACATTTTTGCCACAAAAGAGAAAAAAATTCTGTTTGCTTCAAAAGAAAAGATACAGTGAATCCTGTTCTACAGCAGATTCTTGTAGGACTTAGTAATATTTTGTATGCTCAATAACTCAGACACGTTTAAAAAAAGTACCAACACACATTTACTTGAAACCTGGGACAAGAGTTTATCTGTTTTTCATTAAAATGTGTACACCTGCCTTATCATTGTAGTTTATTGTGCAGCCATACATAAAGATGGAGCCCTGTGGAACCCCACAGGTGACAGGTCACCAGTCTGATGTCACCCCATTCACTGTCACGCTTTGTTCCTGACCTGTGAGCCGATTGCTCACCCACCTCATGATGTGTTTATCCAGCTCTGTGCTGAACATTTTATCCAAAATGATAATGGGAGAGAGAGCACTGGAATCTTGACTGAAATCCAAAAGGATTACATCTACTGGCTGATCCCTTGATCAGCTAGGTGGGTTACCTTGTCAGAAAAGGAAATCAGGTTCGATAAGTAGGACTTCCCTCTCATGAAGCCATGCTGGCTGTGACCAGTGACTTGTCTTTCAGGTGTTTTTTAATACATCCCTGAATAATAATCTCCATCACTTTACCAGGCACTGAAGTGAGGCTGACAGGCCTGCAGTTTCTGGGGTCCTTCTTGCCCTTGGAACTGGGACAACATTCACCAGCTTTTAGTCAGCTGAGACATCTCCCTTGGATTCCCATGACTACCCAAAAATCATCAAAAGAGATTTTCCTATGAAATCAGCTAGCTCTGAGGATTGTTGGATGAATCCTCTCAGGTCCCATAGATTAGTAGGGATCCAGGCAGAGTGGAAGATCCCACACAATTTCAGGGTCAGTTGATCATTCTTGCAGTTGTGGTGTCGCAGTGCTCAGGGCACTAGACCTTCTTGGTCCATCATCCATGTTGAAGATAGAGACCAAAAAATGCCTTAAACACCTCTGCATTACCCATATCCATGTTTGTAAGCTGACCATCCTCATCCTGTAATAGGCCAATGCTGTTTTCATACTGATATTGCCATTAATATATTTGAAAGAATAGGGGAAATAATAAAAAGGGAAGGAACTCCTTTTATTGTCCATCATGGTTTTGACCACTTTCAAGTCCAGTTTTGGCCATACAAATATTCTCCCTACAGTGGCAGCAGCATCTCTGTATTCCTCCTGTGCCATCTGACCTTGCTTCCCTTTGCTTTTTTGCCTTATTTACAAGAAAAGAATCCTGTTCAGCCAAGCCAGTCTTCTGCCCAGCCTGCTTGAATTCTGACATCTGTGAATTGTTGCTCCTGTGCCCTTTGGAGGTGATGTTTAAAAAATGAAATTATGGACCCCAGCAGCTGCAAAAAATTCTCCCAGGGCATTTTACTCACTTGTATCCCGAGCCTGATGTCTGCTCTCCTTATGTCCAGAGCTGAGGTTTTCCTGGCACTTTTCCTGCTCTCAGTAGATTTTAAACTCAATCACCTCGTGGTCACTGTGGCCAAGACAGCTGCCAATCTCCACATTGCTTATGAGATTCTCTCTTTAGATGAGCAGTAGGTCAAGGAGGGCATCTTCTGAGTCAGGACCCTTAGGACCTGTTCCATAACATTGTCATACAGGTTTCTTAGGAATGTTTTGACCTGGGTTGTACCAGCTGTGTGATGCTCCCAGGTAATTTTTGGCAAGTTGAAGTCCCCCATAAGGACAGTTGGAAGTGTCCCCTAATTCCTCAAAGAAGAATTCTTCAGTGTTTTTGTCCTGGTTGGGAGGTCTACAGTAGACTCCCATGTTGACATCATAATTATTTGTTTCCCCCTTGATTCTTACTCAGAAGCTCTCTTTGCAGGAGCTCCATACATTCTAACCCTTCTATTAGATACAGTGCCACCCCTTCTCCTCTTCTGCCCCGCATATTCCTTCTGAAGAGCCTGGAAACATCTGTTAAGGCACTGCAGTCACAAGACTCATCCCACAATGTTTCGCTGTTATCACTGGTGTCAAATCTCTGGTCGTGCACTGTTTTGCAATACACAGTCCAAATGTAATTTGCAAGAATGTAGCATGCCATGGGTTTTCAAATCATGGTTATTAAATCTGTACCTAATTTTATCTCTTGATATAAGTGGTGAAATCCTTCTAAATTTAGAGAAGACTAAGCACTGTCTAACAGTAAAATTCAGCCAATTACATAATTGCTGAAACTGAAAAGCTCTGCAGGACAGAGCTCCTGAAATTCTCAGCTAGTTTTAATCAAATGTATCTGATGGACTTAGCCATGAAAAATGAGAGCATATTCATATTGCGCCTCAAGTGAAGAGGGCAAGCAGCACTCACCAAGTGGAACAGCCAAATTAAGGAATCATTTCAGTGCAGTCACCAATTAATTCTTAAACATGTTCAGAAGCGAATCCTTATGGATACAGTGAGTAACTATTAAGACTTTCCAGTAGCACTTCAAAATGCAAAGAATCGTGGACTTGTAGAACAGTCCATGTTAGAAGAAGCCTTAAAGACCATCTAGATCCAACCCCCTGCCATAGGCAGGGACACCTTGTACAAGACCAGGTTGCTCAGAGGTGCATCCTTGAGCTTTTCTAGGGATAGGGCATACATAGCTTCTCTGAGCACCCTGTTCCTGTGTCTCACTGTCCTCCCAGTAAAGAATTTCTTCCTATTATTTAATCTAAATCTATCCTCTTCCAGTTTGAAGCTATTACCCCTTGTCCTTTCACTGCAGGCCTTGGTAAAAGCTCTGCCCATATTTTTTATAACCTCCATTTATGTATTTCAGGGCTTCAGTGACATCTCTCTGGGGCCTGAATCATGTAAGGAGGCTGTATTACATCAAATTAAGTTTACATCAACTATGAATAACCAAAGCTATAGTTAAATGAGATTTTTTCAAGTGTTACATTACGCTGTAAGAAGATCTGGGTTCTTGCAGTGCTTTTGAGGTCTATTTTGAGGATATTTCTTGTTACTGTTGGAGCTATGTTACACACAGAAAGCACTCTAGTCTGGTCACTTCCTGTTAAAGACACTGATCCTGTACAGGACAATGTGCATGGAATATGTGTACCTATGCAGCCGCAAATAATTTTGTCTATGATTTTGGTATTCTCAGAGTCCTTACTTCTATACAAAGATTTTAATGCTATTTTAAGAAGGCAAAATAGACACTTTTATTGCAAAAATTTGCATTGAGGAATATTTTATTTATAATATGCATTTTAAAAGTGCCATGGCAAGAAGTGGCTTTGATTTTGAAGAAGAATCGTTTTGAATAATTAACCATGAATTACTCTACTTAGAAGAAAATAATTATAGGTTGGACATAGCTGCTTCAAATGAGATACATGGAGTTAGTGACTATTGAAAAAATAAGGCCACCTGCTAGAAGTTGAAATAAATATAAAAAAGAACTTTCTCTTACAGTCAGGATTTAACTGTGGTAGTTTAAAATGTCTCCAATTTCAAACATGCAAATTTCTTCTAGACAGAATTATTAGTAGAACTATATTGTTGAATTACAAAATCCTCAGTGTAATAATTAAAGAAGGTAGCTTTATCCTTTAAAAGAGACTTGTGATTAAGTCTTGTCTTAATATCTGAGCTTTTGCTCAGAACTACTGAGAATACTATGGTTACTTTTTCAAATTAAAAAAAAAAGATTGATTTAGCTTAAACCCAAGGTCTTTTTTACAAGCTTTATGGTATTATTTTAAATGCATGTTTGTACTACTTATATAGAGATATATACATAAGCAACATGGTTGCCTTCAGTTTTGGGTGTTAGAGGTTTGGCATCCATGCATCATTAAATTTCATTAAATAGAAAATAATAATTTAAGAGTTTGCTTTAAAAATTATACTTAGGAAAATACTGATAGGCTAAATAGCCTAAGATTGTGTGCTGTTTTTCAAGGACTCGTATTTGAAAATCACCTTAATACTGCAAGAAGAAGTCCTTGTTATTTCTTTATTTATTTATTATTAGTAGTAGTAGTATTTATTATTTGTTTTATTTCTTCATAATTTTGAGTTGTTTTTTTCCGTGAACACATGCTTGCATTTTTCACAACCTGGAATTACCAACAAAAGACTTAAATGTTACAGCAAATGGATGGGTTTTGGTGCCTCTGTAAATGCCATTCTCAAGGTCATTATTGCATGCCTATATAACCTGTGTTACTTCCTTTCCAATGAGTTTTACTGATGTATATTCATCACATGATATTGCTTATGCAGCCTACTAACCTGTAATGTGTTACTGAAATCCAGTTGTGGGAACAAAAATTTTCATGAATCTTTATCTGTCTTATAATTGCCTACAAAACCCACTTATACTTTGTTTTGTTGTCAGAATAAGTAACTCAGGTTTTTTTCCCGATTTAATATTCTCTTTATTTTTTGTTCACTAACTAGTGTGCTTTAGAAAAAGGTAGTAGTGACTGCTACCCAAAGGCAGGTAGGTGAATGAAACTTGTGGCATGTAAAGTCAGACACCCAGAAATAGTAGCATTTGCTGTTGAAGAAGCTGAGATTATGGCCTTTCTCTAAACCTTAAATTCAAAATTCTTCCTTGGTGAGGGTGGATAATGATTTTTCTGATAAAAATGTAAGGTATTTATCATTAACTAAAACAATTGCAAAAAGAATTATCATATCTACATCTTCAGTAGTGGCTATCTAATTTTTAACTTCTTACCCTTTTGTAGCATGAGTCAGAGCACTACAAAGCCAGCCAGAGGCTGTTCAAGTGTTTAAGCCCCGCAAACTCATGAACACAATACCTGAGCATTAGTTGTGTTAGCTCACTCTAGAGCCAATATGTGTTATCGTAATGTGAGAGTGCTCCCACCTTTTGCTGTTGGACTGGACTGCTGCCATGTTGGCCTATCCTTTGAAAGTGAATAATAACATCTGTCGATTTTTTGGGTGTTACCTTCCAGATGTTTCTTAAAGGCTTGACTTTAAGCCTGTGAGAAAATGATGCAGAGCACCTAACTATAAAAAGTACGCCTTCTAGAACATAGTGTAGTATTTCTAAGTTCTGCAGTAATTTCTGAACATACAGGGTATTTGGTTGTTTTCATATTAAATTACTTAAAATATATCCAATTCTACTGCAGCAACTTCTTTACTGCAAAAGTATTTAGCCATGCTTTACGAATTTTTTCTCCATTTGTTGTAATTAAAAAAAACATTCTTTATAATGTGGGTATTAATAATTCACCTCAGCGTTTTAGAACCCTCATTTTTATTTGATCTAGAAGCCTATAAATTATGAGCAACTTGAAGCAAGTAAAAAATATTGTGAAGGAATAAAGTAAAACTACAGATAATGTGGAAGAGTCATTCCTTTTATGAACAATACAACCAGATCAGTCTGGGTAAGGTCTTCCAGCTTTCCAGAATGAATTAGTCTGTCTATTCTCATTGTTTAGAAATCTTACTTTGAAAAAGAAGGAGGAAAAAAAGTCTCCTTTCAGAATTTAATTGCCAAAATGTGTTTATAAAAAAAGGCAATGAAAAAATGGGGCATTTAATTATGATTTTAAATGATTTGAATTCCAGTGCACCTGTTTAATCAAAAGAAAATAATGTATGCACAGTAAGGTCCTTCTATTATGTTGCTGATGACAATAGCAGGTATTAAGAAAGTATAACAGGAACAGAATATTTAACATTTTGGTTGGTTATGTCAGGAGACAGAAGAATTGTTGTACCGGATAATTTTTAGAAAATTCTGCTATATGAAGCCATAAAATTCCAATTCAGCTTCATCTGATTACCATATGAAGTTAAATGCTCACCCAAATATTTAATTAGATATTTGATATAACCCTCATAAGCTTGTAAGAAAAATGTATTATCCTCAGATACATACATCTGTAGAGAGTATTGCAGAGCTGATGCCCTGACATATGAGCATTTTCTGCATACAGCATGGGAGAGCTGTAATTACAGGATTCAGTACTTTCTTTTCATATAATTACACCTTCACTCTGTGAAGAGCATGGGTTGTGTTGTTGCTGGACTGTGATTGTACAGTGAACCAAGCTGCTGTACAAGTAACCTCCGCTTCTTGTTTCCTGAGGCTGGAATATGTGCAGGGGCAGGCTGTGGCAGAAAAAGGTGGTATTCTAGCACTTGAATGGTGTGCTGAATTCATCCACTCTTGCCAACTTGGGGCACAGTTTGTGCAGTGTGCAGATCAGGCTACTGGAAGCAGAGATTATGATATATTACTTGGAACAGACATGAGCATTCATAAGTAGATTAAATCACTGAGAGATGTTCTTTCAGAAGGGAAACCATTGTGTAGTGCCAAGTACGCTGCAATAATGTGTTAAAGGTGTCTCAAACTAGCAAGTCAAATTTGGTTTTAATCCCTGTTCCAGTTTGGTGATACATTAAATAGGGTAATGTCTATTCCTCTCAAAATATGTTGGCTAAATATTTTCTAAAATGTTTTAAGTATTTTAAAATGTTTAAAATATTGTTTCAAATATTTTAAAAATGTTGGCTTAGTGTTTGTGAAGCAGCTGGGCAGTGATGCGTGCAAGAGAAAAGCATAAGAGAAAATACTAATAATTATAATAATACAAGCTTTAAAGTGTGTATGGTAAATAAGATATAAAGTCATTCACTGAACAAATGTATGAAAATACAATATTGAAATAAGAGGTTTGTCTCTGTCCTGTGTCCAAAAAGACAGAACTAAGTAGAAAAACAGCACACAAAACTTAATTATTAAAATTAATGTTTCCAGTAATATTAGTATTTTCAAACTTTTTTACATACCTGACTTTAAAACTTCTAAGAAACTTTTTGAATCTGTGAAAGAATTTTTATATGTCTGTCTATACTGTAGCATTATCATAGCAGATGAGGGGGGAAAGCACTTGTAAATTAGTTAGTCTTTTGTAGGATGAACTGAAACCAGGACACTGAATATTCTGGATAGGCAGTTCAGAGGATGTTTTTAAAAATAGGGAAAGGATTTAGTTTCTCTTTAACATAACTTTTGTCCAGGTGCTTCTCTCTGACTTCAAACTTCAGATTACTGAAATTGTTGAGTTGATACATATTTGAAAATACCTATCCATATAATGTATATCTGTCTTTAATGTAATTTCTGGGCCCATTTTTATCCCTGATTATGCAATTGTCTGAATATCTGTACAGTCTTAACAGATACACAAAACAATTACCTTTTGTGTTGATTTCTTATATAGTTTCTTCATTTATTTTGCTTACAATCGCAGCCACAGCTAATTCTGGTGAGATTAAAAGAAATTGCTCCCTTAAGTTTCTTTTGACTTCTTATTGTTGAGTCTTTAGTCCACACATGTTCAGCTTTTCCTGCAAAGTATGACAGTCTCATCCCTCCAAGGAGCACAGTTTCACAGTTCACACTTTGCAGTGACTGTGTCCTGTGGATTCCAGCCAGAACAGGGTTCTGTTTGCAGTAGCCAAGAATGGCATGGCCAGGACCCTGCGATTATTCTGTTCCACCTCACATCAGGTGCAGGGAAGGGCCACTCAGGTGGTGCAGTGGAGCAAGTGCTGGTTTCACATGCTGAATTACTCCCATGTTCATCATTTGCCTGTCCTGTACACTCTGTTATTAATATTGGGGAATACCATTCCTCACCCATGACAGGTAGTTAACGTGGTTTACTGTGGATGAGAGTCATGATCTATTAGATGTTAGATGTTGCAAGGGCCAGGTGCATATACCTTATCATAGACGGAGTGATTTCACTAACCTAGTATCTATCCCATGCTGTGCTTCTGTGGCGTTTGATGTCCAATGTGTTATAGGCTGGCACGACTCTTCTAACAAAAATACTAAATATTTCATGATTGTACAGACATAACATTCTCCTGGTTGCTGCTTTTAGAAGAAACAAAATAATCCAATATCCCAAATAACAACTAAGTGCATCATTTACACAATAATTTCCCCCTTAACAGTTCCAAGTTCTTAGTAAAACTGGATCCCTTAATGGAGGTTTTGAATATGTAGCCTTTTTTAAACTAGAGTATAGGTGGCCACTGTTGAAAATACTGTTACAATTTCCTTTTCTATGTCCTGAGGAAAAGAAAGGGATTTTTACAAGCTGTTGTTATGTTACAGGGATCATCCAAAGAGGTCACCTACAACTTTTAAAATTTAAAAAAAATTTAAATTTTAAAATTTGATATATTTATATTTTTTAAATTTTATAAAGTATATGTTTTATATTTAGATATTTTAAGATCTTTTTTAAATTTAGAAAAAATTCAAGTAAGCTGCCATTTAAACAATTATGCAGCCACATTTTTTCAAACATATTTATATGTCTGAGAAAATAACTGTGAAAACAATTTCAATTTTTTTTTTCACTTTTACATATAGTTTGTCTCTTTGCCTCAAAGACTTGTGATTTGCTGAAGTGATTTTTCTCACCCGTATTATTGCACTCTGGCACATTCTTTGCACATACATGAATGCTGCAACTCTGCACTTACTAGAAGCAATAAAATGAGGGGATAAATGTCAGAACTAAACAGTCTTGACTGTCAAATATAAACTTTTCTAGCATTCATGGCTAATTCTCTAATCATCGGTGCCAAACATTGAAATAATTTGCTTTCCCTGAATGTTTTTACTGGCTAGGATGCATGGAGGAGCAGTGTGCTCAGTTATAATCATTCTCCAGAAAGGCTGGAAATGTTCCCTTTGAGCTGCCAGTCATTAGGCCAGCCAAAGTGAAGACAAGCACATTGACAAGTGAGAATGGTAATAATTTATTTTCTATTGATGGATGGTGACAAATCATTTTTTGAAGCTGCTACTGTGAGGCTACAAAAAGAAAGACAGAGATGGCCCTAGATGAGGGTCTTCACACCTCATTTAACCCAAATGTAGCCACTTGGGTGGTGAATCAGTTCAAAGTATCAGCCCAGGCATTTCCTTACAAAATTTGTGTGCTGTCAAAACGTGGATTGAAACAAAAGAAAGATTAAAATGCGGTCATGTGAGAAATTCAGGAATATAATTTTCATCACATAACTCCAGGTACAGAAAAGAGATTAGAAGAAGAAATAAGTGAAATATTAAGGGTGCTTACAGTAGGGGTAGATTTTTAAAGATGATAATTAATAAAAGTAGGATGAGGATTTATCAAAGCTTGGGCACACCCCCTTCAACTTTCAGCTGACAGGTCAAATTAATTCATGTGCTTCCTACCATTGCATAACATACTACATATCTTATTTAAATTTACTTTTGCCGATACCTGCTGATGTGCTTAGCATCTGACATCCCATGCTATTTCAGAATACAGATGGATATTTTACTTTAAAGGATATAGCACACCTGTCTTGTTAATTTTATCAATTACATATTTTATTTTATTTCTATAAGAAAAAAAAAATTAAAATACTGGTGAGGTCTGACTCTAAGGATTTTGTGTACAAATTTAGTTTTAGTTTACCTTTTTTTTTTTTTAAATATGATTTTTGTACCTAAGAAATTCTGCTGTCTGAATTTAAGGTAAAATATTCTCTTAAGCAGAGATTCTTGAATCCTCTGAACTAAAACTAGGCATTCCTTCAATAATTGTGGGGGTTCACACTTTCTTTTCATATTGTCCATTGCCCTGGAGGGAGTAAATATAGAAGAAACAACTAGAGGGGCAAAGTTCCTTTCATCTCTAAGAAAGTTGTAAAGTAGACATCTCTCCTGCTTGGCTTGTGCTGGAACAAAACCTCCCATGGTAGCCCCATCCTTTGCCTAAACATGCAAAAAATAATTTGCACTTAAACAAGCTAGGATTTTATATGGAAAGATACATTAGTGACAAAATTAGGGTTTTCCTCACACTTCCAAAGAATCGTTCTGCTTAGTCTACTAAGACAATATTAATTTACTTACTCAGAACAAGTCAAAGGCTCTCATGTATTTTAATATGGTTTAAGTTATGTCAAATATGACAAAATGCATGTTTGCATATTTGCATATTTTGCATTGTATGTATAAATGGTATTTATTTCTCTTACAATCATTAAAAATATAACTTGAGAAAATGCAAAGCAGAGGGGTAGAACTGGAGTTATTATGCCTTTTAGATAGCCTTGACTTCACTCTTTGTGTATTATGTCAGGAGATTTGTGTACAAAAATTTAAGTGTGCTGTGGTTTATTATCACATTGTGCAAGACAGAGACAAGTATATAACATTTAATGTGCAGGGAATATGTGGGAAGCATTAATGATGTCAGTAAATTTTATATACTCTCCATCTTGCTTTAAAAGGGCATCTGGCTTGCTGTACTCCTTTAAGGTAACTATATCACATAGTGGTCCTTAGAAGCACGCTGCGAATGTAATGGTTGAAAGGTAAAAAAATGCTATTACCTTTCAATATACAGATATATTATGACATAAAGTATATATAGTTTGTTTATACTAGATTATGGTTTCTGTCAGTTTCCTGGTTTTATTTAAAATTTTTAGTGCAGCTAATGCAAAAATAATATGCATCATTACTAATTATTCTATTAAAAATTAATTTATTACTAACTAATTAATAATTAGTGCAAAATAATATTTGCACTAATACTGGAAATACAATAATGAGTTTTTCTGACTAATTCATAATACCAGGCACTTGAAAAACAGTCTTTTTTGGTACTGTTTTGTCCACCAGAGTAACATGACATGATGGCCTTTTTGCATAAAACCAAAGATCACCACTCTTTCACCACCTATAGCCAGCTTAAACTTAACTATGTATTTATTTATTAGTTCTTAATGGTAAGGTCCACAAAATGACTACATGTGAGAGAAGAATCTGTAAAACAGACTTTGTAATTAATCATTGGGAGGACTCAAGTAGGTCTTGGTATTTCTGTAAACATTAGAATTTATGTAGACTTATTAGAAGTGCTGATTGCTAAAACTGCAGCTCAGTTTTGTTTTTACAGATCTGTAGCTATTTTTTTGCTACGTACTTATCCTTGTGGTTGTAAATACACACAGAAGACTATGTGTATGGAGGGAGACAGGTCTAACTTTTTTTGCCTTATTCCGCTTGAGCATTTGGAGAAAAGACTGAAAAGAAAGAGAGGGGAAGAGAAAAAAGAGGAATGTCAAGGGCAGCAGTTTGATGGCTGGGGCTTTGAGAAACCTAGTCTTGTGGAATGTATCTCTGCCCCTGATGGGAGGTAGAATGAGAAAGACATATATTTCCTCTTCTCATTTTCATATATCAGCATAGCTTTGCCCTTACCTGTGTACAAACCTTCCTCCTTTTCCATGTAAGCTTGTCAGTCTTCTGTTACCATCTTATCTACATGCTTTACTCCTATAGCCTTGGAGCTCTGAGTTCCGACCTCTTTTGAATAGGTTCTTTTTGTAAAAGGATATCCTTGTCTTTCCTGCAGGTCGTGTTCCCAGGGTTTTCCATTGTTTCATCAGACCATGGGAGGGAGCCTTTGTACCATTGAGTGTCACCAAATGCCAGTGAGAGCTTCCATATTGGATTTCTTCATCCTTAGAGGAAGCTACAGATTGAATTGCTCATGTTCACTGAAAATACATGGAGAAAAAGCCAAACGTTGCCATGTCTCCTTTTTTACTCACAGAGAGCTCTAACACAGCTTCATATTTACTAGTTTGCTAGAACTACATCTAAAATTTGAAAAAAATAAATTTAATATAGTTAGAAAATCATATACAGTTCAAAAACGGTTGAAAATAGGTATGGGTAGCTACATATATTTATGCTGGGTTTGAGGGTTATCAGACACTGGAGCAAGTGCCCAGAGATGCTGTGGACTTTCTGTGCTTAGAGGAATTCAGGACTTCTCTGGACGTGGACTGAGCAAACCAATATAGTTACACCTGGTTTTAGGCTAGATGCAGGGCTAGATGACTTGTGTACATCCTTTCCAGCTTTCACTGTGAATTGCACTTAATGAGTTCAGACTCTAATGGACAGTGTTTGCATACATTTTTAGCTATGGAATCTGGCTGAAAAACACATTATTAAAGTCAATTGGTCCAGTTCTCAAAAGCACAATGAAGAGCTTTAGCAGACAAGTAATCTAGCATCACAGTGACATGTTTGGAAGAATAAAGGGAGCAGTCATCTTTGTAAGATTGAGAAAGAGCAATGCTGTTGATATACCTGAGAAACACCAAAGCTATTTGAGATCAGAAGATAGATAGTGATGTAAATCCTCAAGGACTTGAAACTGTAGTCTGAAAGAAGGGCACTTTTTGGGAGTGAATACATGACTATTGAAGGACCATCCCAGTGCACTGGACAAAGGCTCAGTATTATAGTTCCTTGGCTGGCACTGAAGAACACATAGGGGTGGATGCTTGTGCTTCAGCCTGGCTTTGACTAATAGGAACATAGGCCTTATTCCCTTCTAATAGCATCAGTTAGATCAGATATAAGGAAATGCTACTTGCATCAAATGATAAATTGGGAGTTACTATTTTCATTTTTAAAAAAATTACTACAATATTTGGCACATGAAATTTTATGAAGATTGACTGTTTTATGGAGAAGGTGGGCTAAAAATGGATACAGCACAGTAATATTCAATTTGAATTAAAAGGCAACCAGTATGCCCCCATCTTTAAGCTTTAATTCTTACCTAAACTTCAGTTCAATTTTTCACCAGAACTTCTTTGTCTGATTTAAAGTACCATGTAGATATGTTATAGAAACTTCATTTAAATACATATTTAATTAGAAATGTTTTATGATTTTAATGAGCCTTAAGAGTCTTTTGATGAGCAGTCAGTGTAATTATGGTACTTAAAATTATTGGATAAATGCATACTTTATAATCTACCTTCCTTGCAACTATGTTTTCATGCTGGGTATTTTTAACATGAAGAATTGTTTCACTTTCTGTCAGTTTACCCTCCTCTTCCTTCCACAAAATGTTTTATCTCTGAAATAAAATTAAATATGCATTATACTACTTGAATTGTATTAATATATATTAAAATAATATATTTATTTTATATAACAATATAGCTTAAAATATATATTGTGATAATATTGTAATAGCACAGTTAAAATCAATCTAAGAGATTAAAATTATTTTGATTTTGTTAGAGGAGTGACAAAATTGGTAATTTGTTATGCACAAGTAAATTACAGACTAGGTCTATCCTATACGTGTTGTCTCTTTTGTGCTTGAGGAAATTACCTGCAAAATTGCTGCAGAAGCTGTGTTGTGCTAGGTATTGTGCTATCAGCAATCCGCTTCACTACCACAACATAAAGAAAGAGAGAGGCTCAGCAAATTCAGAAAAATAAGTAGGCCGTAGAAGTAGCAGTTAAAAGGGAAAAAACCGGGCTTTTTAATGCATCCTGTGCTTTATCACACAACCTGCATGAAGACCATTAACTGTCACATGCTGAGCCTTACAATTCATTGTTCAGAAGCAGCACACATCAACTCTTAATAAATTGTTACTTTGCTTTTTTTCTTTGCGTGTGTGTTTGGATATGTTTTTTATTAATGAAAACTGAGCTCATAGTAAGTTGAGTCTTTAGTACAGAATAGATAAGCTAATATTAGCATAATGAGCCTAAAGAAAGCAGGAAACAGTAATATTGTTTCTCAGTACCACAAATCAGTCAAATGTCTTCTAACTGAAAGAGTACTTCAGGTAAAAAATACTTGACTGCAGCATGAGGTGTCAACAATTCCCATGCACTGACTTGATCTCCTCAGGCATGTAGATAGCTGGCCATGAGGTAGTCATTCCTGATCAGCAAAGTTTTTAGTGTCTCACACAGGAACGGATATAAAAGAAGGGTTGCAGCTTTCACCAGCAGTCAGTACAAGCCTTGGTTTGTGTCAGCTGTGCTAGGCTCAGAAATTCTCTTCTTCCTTTTGCAAAAGAACATGAAAATTTATTCTGTTCTGTTAAATTAATTCTGTTAAATTAGTCTTGTTTCATTTACTGTCCATCTTTTAAGTGCAAGGAGAAATGTCACTTGCATTCATGATTTGCAAGGAGATACTTGTACAATAGCATATGTGTACTGTCATCTTCATATCTTATATGTGTACTGTCATATGGAAAACCTTAAGATATTTTACTTTATGTCACAGAATATGTCTGCTGGAATTTTCTTCTAAGTACTTAAACTTTTCATTTTGAACATTATTTATTACTCAGTCAAAAGGACTTAGTAATAAGTAATTCTTGCAGTTGTGCTGTCAATGTGCAAGGCAAATAGTCTTGCTCTCGGATTTCTATGCATCTTTCCAGAACGCACCCATCCTATTTCGCTATGCACTGCTATGTACTGTAGTAGTACCAAATGGAGGTCTAGATGTGTTACCAGAAGTTTTCTAGTGGTTTGTTCTTTGGGTTTATATTCTTACATTGAAGCATACTTAAAAATTTTAATACAGTTTTGCCTTGAGCCTTTTAAATTTTGGTTCTCTTTGGCTTTTTTTTTTTTGTAAAAAATTATTATGATTTAATAATTTTCATAGTTGATATGTCTGTCTAGCAAACACTTCTTTTTACATGATTAACAGCTTTATGATCTGCAATACCATTTACACATTCTGAGAATATTAATCCAGACACAATTTTCTTTTGGCATAAACAAATAATCTATGCTGATTAATATAATTGTTTTAGTTTCACTCAGCTTTCTATGCATATAGGTTTTATCTTTTATCCTTTTATCTTCTTTTTGACTTCTTTTCTGGGGGGACATTTCAGCTATTTCCATGAAGTGGTAAAATGCTTTTAGTCTTAAAAATATTTTCATCTTTGAAATAGTTGTATCATTTACTTTTCATATTTACTTATATTTCCATCCATTTAATATATTACTCTAAGATAAATACCCTTCTTACTCTCTATTCTAAGATTCACCTATTTGTGATTTATATATTTATTAACCCTTTATCTTTGGATATTATTTAATCCAGTGTTCTAGTTTTAAAATTTTTTAATTACTTGCTTAGCCCAGTAATAGCCCAGTCTTGGGAGGTCAGTTTATTGATTAGATGCCTGAGGGAATTCTTCTTATCCTTCCTTGGTGATGCTGTATTGTGCAAGGAGTTGCAGCTTGCTTCTCTGCAAGTGTGAATATTCCTAGTTTACAAATATTCAAGATAGATCTATGTGAAAATCTGGCAGCTTTGCCACAAAGAAGGGAGCTGCTTAAGAGTGTCTGTTTCCATGTTTATGCCTTTTCCATATTTTGTGGTGTCAGTGTCTTCCCTTTTGGCTTCTCACAGCTGATAGTCAAATTCACAGAATTTACAGCAGTAGTGGTAGATGTGAGGAGGAGAGGAGGTAATTTTTGTTTGGAACAAGCATAGGCAAAACATATACCACATATACATGTACATGTATATGCAAACATTTCCTCTCTAATTTGGGATGATGTCAATTCAATTTTATTAAATTGTTTAAGGGCATTTTACATACACTCAATTTTATTTTTTTCTACATATATATATACTTGCCCAGTGTTAATCTTTTCTGTGGTACCCACATCTCCTGGCCTTCTAATGACTTTTCTATGTGGATTTTAAAAGAAATTTCAAGGCAGAGGATGAAATTCTGTACAAATCCTCTACAAACCCTTTCTTCTTTTTACATATCTTTTATAAGAAAGAGATAGCGTCTTTTTGACGGGAAAATATACTTGTCTGTTTTCTGCAGCACTGCAGTTGGATTTTAAACACAAGGATGCCCACATATGAAAAAGAGAATAGAGGTGTTCAGAGTTGGTTGGGAGGGATTATTTAAGCTAGAAAATGTAGATGTGCTGTTTACTTTACCACAATTTGTATAAATTTAGGGTAAAAATGAGCCAGACCTGTCATCATTTTGTGCTTGACTTGTGTGACATCTCACTCTTAGGGTAAAGGGAGCAGCCAAGATTTGTGGATTATTGTGGTAAAAAGAAATGACAAAAGTCAGAGTCCACAAAAACCAAATTTTGTTATAAATTTCATGCTTGACATGGAAAATGGAGGGAAATCAATCAGTCAGTCAATCAATCAATCAATCAATCATCAGCTGCAATGTCAGTCTAGCCAATATGAAGGCTAGGGACATGGGGCATGCATCCAGGCTCAGTGAGGGTACATTCTTACAGCTTTTTCCCAACCTGAGGATAGCTGTCTCACTTTCTGTGAAAATTAGTTATCATGCAGAGTCCATTCTTTCAGATCTTTGTGAAAATGGGTTGTTGGGAGTCTTGGGTGGCCTTGTTTCCCTGCTGCATGCCCCCTTCTTGGCCTCATTCTTGCAGTTGTGCTGTGCTGTGTTGTACTTACCTTCAGGAACTAGGACAAGGGGGTGTGTCTTAGGTAAGTGCTGCCCTACCTTTGCATGGCCTCCATCTGCAGCCACATCTTGTTCCTTCAAATGGTGGTTCCATAGCCATCTTGTTATTGGTGCTGGAGCCCCTTATCTTCTGGAATTCTACAACATGTCAAAAGTGCTTATGCTCATAAGAGTCTTAAACAGCCATTACAAGCACATCATCTCTTCCTCAGAAGTGACTCAGTCACTACGAAGTGTTTAATTAGACGAAAAATAATACTTTTACACAGTCCACTTCTATCTTCATGGTTTCAGCCATGTCTGTACTGTTTCAGATGCTTAGGAATCAGAAAACCTGCTGCTTAGGATGAAATAGACATTCCAGGTGCCAGCTGCAGCAGACGCAGTAGGTTTTATGGTCCTAAGGCTCTTTTAATTTCTGAATATGTCAAGCTCATTAAAAATACTGAATAATTAAAACAATTCCAATATATTTTCAACCGTTTAGTCTTTTAATATTTTATCCTAGAATAAAGTGCACATGGTGCTCCAGAATGCTGTTAACTATGAGCAGAAATGTAGAGAAAATTAGAATTTCAAAAAAGAGAGAAACATTGCACTAACTTTGGCTTCAAGGTCTCATTTATTGTAAAATCTCTGATTTCTTTATTTCTTTGACTGTTCTTCATTCAGGAATTATTCTTTTCATGAAAGTACAGAGCTTTGTGCTGATTTCTGATCTTTACAAATACGAACTACATTACCAGGAGTTCAAATATTGCAATGAATTATTATGGGTTTTATCTCTTTGATATCTTGGAACCTATCCCAGTCAGTGTTTATCTAATGGTGTTGCTTAGTGCCATGTTGTCCTGAATTGGGTAAGCAGCTGCAAAGAAGTTAACATTCCTGTTCAAAATGCTGAAAATGGCATTAAATTATACATTTGCCAGATATTTTAGGCTTCACCAGTCTGCTTTTTTATTTTTTTTTTGGCATGTTCCAAAATTTCCAATGGGTATCTGGATTGTCAACAAAACCTCTAATGTGGACTTCTGAGGGGTGGACTTCACACCATTCTCCATCATTTGTCATCGGTTCTGGGTAACTGGGGATGTCCCAGGTGACTGGAGGTGACCAATGTGATGCCCATCCAATAGAAGGATCAGAAGGAGGTCCTGTGGATCTACAGGCCTCTCAGCCTGACCTCAATGTCCGGCAAGGTTATGGGTCTGATTATCTTGAATGCTATCATGCAGCATCTACAGGATAAGCATGAAATCAGGCCCAACCAGCACAGGTTTAGAAAATGTAGGTCCTGCTTGGCCAGTGTGATCTTCTTTTATGACCAGGTGACCTGGCTAGCAGATAAGGAAAAGGCTGTGGATGTTGTGTACCTGGTCTTCAGCAGAGCCTTTGGCACTGTCTCCCACAGCATTCTCCTGGTGAAGCTGGCAGCCCATGGCTTGGGCAGGTGCACTCTCCAGTGGGTTAAGAACTGGCTGGGCCCAGAGCGTGGGGGTGAACGGTGCTGCAGTTGGTGGTCAGTCACTACAGGGATTCCCCAAGGCTCAGAGTACTGGCTCCAGTCCTGCTGAATGTCTCTATCGGTGGTGTGGATGAGGGGATTGAGTGTACCCTCAGGGAGTGTGCAGACAGCACTAAGCTGGGCAGGAGTGTTGATCTGCTGGAGCGTAGGCAGGCTCTGCAGAGCGCTCTGGACAGGCCGGGTCAGGGCTGAGGCCGGTGGTGTGAGGTTCAATAGGGCCAACGCTGGTTCCTGCACTTGGGTCATGTCAGCCCCATGCAGTACTACAGGCTGGAGAGTGGCCCAGGAGAAAAGGACCTGGGGTGCTGATTGACAGCTGGCTGAAGATGAGCCAGAGTGTGCCCAGGTGGCCAAGAAGGCCAATGGCACCCTGGTCTTTATCAGAAATAGTGTGGCCAGCAGGAGCAGGGTTGTCCACCCAAAAAGGGCAGCAAAGCTGGTGAAGGGTCTAGGAAGCAGGTTATATAAGGAGTCACAGTTTGGATGAAAGGGCTGGGGTTGTTTATCCTGGAGAAAAGGAGGCTCATGGGAAACCTTATGACTGGCTACAATAGCCTGAAGGAGTGTGTTGTGAGGTAGGTGCTGGTCTCTTCTCCCAGTCAGCTAATGACAGAACAAGAGGAAATGGCTTCAAACTGCACCGTGAGAGGTTCAGTTTGGACATCAGGAAGAATTTCTTCTCTGAATGGGTTGCTAAACACTGTTAGGAACTACCAAGGGAAGTGGTGGAGCCACCACCCTAGGTGGTGTTCAAGAGAGGACTAAATGTGGCACTTGGTGCTGTGGTTTAGCAACATACGGTGTTGTTCAAAGGTTGGACCTGATGATCCAGGAGGTCTTTTCCAACATTAATATTTCTGTGATTCTATGATTTTGATACAGTTGACAGATAAATGATATTCCTGTCATGAGAAGATTTCTGAGATTTAGAAACATGTTCCCAACCTTTTCCAAGATGAAATACAAACCTTTTAAAGTTCATCATGCAGAGAGACAAAGTCAGGAGCCTGTCAGGTGGGGACTTCACTAGTACATAAGAGACCCTTTCTCTGTCACTCTCATGTCTCCCATGAGTCATTTGAATTAGAAAGATACAAGCATCCCACAGTCATTCTTTTTCCTGCATTAAATAGTTAGTCAAATCATTACTGTATCAATTTATTGCAGCATGATGGCATGCTGTACACCTTCCCTTGTTCTCCCCACATCTCTGACCTAAGCTGCAGTGGTCCTGACTGGCAAAGACCAACCTATTAAACTTTCTGAAGGTACTCTATTGATTTTTAGCTACGAAATGAGTTTTCCTCTTGAAAACTATGTTAAATAAGTTATATGTCTGTAAAAAATGTTCACCAAATTGGTTTTCTGTCTGTAAAAGTTGTAAACATGTTTTCAAGAGTTTCCTGCTTCAACATATACCATCAGGCTTTGTCTGTTGCAACACCAATGGATTAATAAAAAATAATGTAATATAGTTATATTAGTAGTTATATTAAGTAGAAGAAAATTTCTCAATCCCTGCTTGCACTAGTAAAGCAAATATTACAATTTAAATTATTCTACTGAGTTAATTTGAAAACTAGAGCCTTATGATTTTTAAAACCAGATTTTAAATCATGTTTTATGATTTTTAAAGCAAAATATTAATATTTAACTTTTTAAATAATGAATGAGTGGAAAAAATTACAGTAAATATGAGATATATTAAGACATTCATTCATGTCATATTTCTGTTTAACCATTCCCTTTTTTAGAAACTACTCTAAATAAATTATCTTGAAATCTAATAAAAACTATTTACAGGTAAAATGTTTCCATGTGCATACATTTTGAGTAAATTAATCTTCATGATTATTTAAAAATGTATTTAATACACAGCATCATGAAGTTAATTTTTATAGATGCTTTCATTAAATTCACTCAGCATGCTGTTCTTTAGAGTCACCAATCTTTGTAGTGGGATAAAACCTGATGAAATTCACCTTTGTTTATCCATCTTTTTTCTCCCAGTTAATTTAAAGATTGGCTTTGGACTAAACAGAGAAAGTAAAAGTCTTTGCCAATTCATTCAGGAGTGCTATTTCTTCTAGTGCTCTCCCTTTCACTCGTTTGCAAGGTGTCAAGTCTGCATGATGGATTTCCAATACTGTCAGTTGTCATTTCACTTATCTTTCTCTTCTTTGCTTTTGTGGCTTTCTCATTTCTGGATGTAAATATTAGTTACACCGGTTTCTTAGAATGAACTGGGGGAAATTACTAGTTTTTCAGTACCAAACAGAAATAAACTCTTTCTGTAAAGGGTCGTGGTTCAGCAGTGAAAGACCTGAATGACCAGTAGTGAAGCCTACTGTGGACAGAGATCCTGTTTATCTATCTCCATCTCCTCTCTGTTTCCTTAGTATGAAATTTTCCAGTCTGAAATTGATATGTTGGGCTATGTAAGTTTTTATATACAGATTATTTTGCTCTTCTTTGGGATGGTATCTCTGCTCCAATCAGTTGTTGCACTTTCAGTCTGTCCCTGGGAATCTTCAGGAAGAGTGGGGCAGGGTTATACAAACGGGTACCAATTTTTGAAAATAAAATAAGAAGTATCTGCTAAATTTCTGGGCTTGTTGAAATCAATTTTTTTTTTGGTCCTCAAGAAAAGGGGAGTATTCTGGCTTCAGGCAAAACAGCAGTGTTATTTCTTTATAATGTGCATGAAAGGACAAGGTTTTTAGCAGCCCAGCATTTGCTTAAATTTGAGTAAAACCATTTGTTACCAATACAAGTCAGCTTCCTGGTTCTCCTAAGTGTCCTGCTTACATAGCACATTTTTTCCCCTCAAGTTATGAATTGAGTGAAATCCTTCTAAAAGCAAGAAAATTAGTATTAAAATTTCAATGCATTAAGAATAATCTTACGTTTTTAAAATATTAATATTTTATGCTATTACAGTAGCCCCTCTTTTAAAAATGAAGGTTTTTTTCTTGACAAAATATTATTTTTTTCATACTTCTAAGCCTCAACACAGTAAAATTATCAAATATAGCTTCTCAGCAGATTTATCTTGTATTTGTATTTACAGAATATACATATGTCTCAGTAATTTGAAAGTTTAATCCTTCAAAATATTTACATTAGGGTTTTAACATTCATAATGAAAAGGCTTTTTAAGTTGAAATAAAAAGGGGAGGGATAAAGAGAAGGAACAGGTAGCTTATCATGTGAAGAGGGTATTTTTAGTAGATGCACTTCTATCATGTAGTCATAGGCAGGTAAACCATATGCATTTGCTGAATGAAAATATCATTGGCACTCTGAGCATAACATGCTTCCTTTTTTTATATTCTTGAAAAAATTATATTAATGCTCAAAAGAATTAAATTCAATCCAGGATTACAAAGTTATTTTAAATTACCAAAAAGATATAATCCTTTGAGTAGTCACCTCCAAGCACTTCGACATGGTGTTACTGACCTGCTTCTTCCATAAAATCAGCCCTTTTGAATGCCTGCATCATTGCTCTGTTACTTGCATGAGTATAGGTATGTATGTGTATATATAGGCTTTTGCACAAGTATACAGTGTTATATAGTTCAGAAAGTCAGAGAAGCAACTTCATGCATTCACTAGATGTTACAGGGATTAGTCTAAAGAAATGAAATAATGGGGACTGCCCAGAATGCTTTTTACAGATACACTAATTTTTTTTCCCAGCATCTCTGCAAGCAGATTAAACTTCTTTACTTTCTACAATTCAATAGAAAGAAAGTATCACAAAAATAATTATGTATAGCCATTTATATAAATTGATATATTGATGCTATTTATAAGTAAGGAGTGCACATTGATGCATTGCTAAGGAAACCTGAGCTGGAATCACTTGATCTTTCTGGGTTACTGAATACTTCCCCCCTGCACTTTGTTAGCTTGTCAATGTGCAAGACAAGAGTTTCTCTCTTGCTTTTTATTTATGAGGAGAAACAGAAGCCCTCCCAGTGCTAGTCATTCTGACCTCATGATCTAAGGTGACCAGCAGAAAACTTCACTGATTCCTATATTTATCTGTGCTGATGTGTTTTGCTGTATCTATCTGAAAGATATACTACTTTTTTTTTCTCCTTAATTAGCCACATGCAACATAGAAAGGAACAGTGTACAGAGAAAAGTGTTTAAGTAATTCACATCAAGTTCACACAATATGTCATCTACATTATTTGATAGTTCAGCATATTTTGAAAATATATTTAAAATTTTTAATTATCTATATTCACAAGTTATTATTGGCTTGAAAATTTTTGGTGCTACCCTAAAGATTACAAAGGTGATGGCATTTTATTATAAGCATATGCTTTCTTTTAAATATGAATAATATACTAAAAGTTGGGCTTCCTGGACACTTGAATTCATCTTTTTATGGTTAAATGAACTTTAACCAAAATGTAGGTGGTGGTATAATGGGTTGGTGCAAATATTTCCAATATCATTTTAAAATACCTATTTTATTTAATGTTCCAAGATACATTAGACTGAAATAAAACATATGCCACCTCTGAATTTGAATTTTTTTTTCTAAGAGCTGTGTTACTAATGATTTGAAACAACAGAAGTATGCAAGTTGGCTGTTTAATTGATGAATCTTGCATCTTGAAAGTAATTCCTGATGGTAACTTTATTCATATTCACATTACTTTAACTGGCTAGTTGGATTTCTATCAATTGCTATTGCAAGAACAATTGTCACATAGTTTTGATATGCTAGTAAAAACATCTATTTTGGACAAGATTTTTACTATTTCCACTTAAACAGAAACAGCTAATTTCTCATCCCATTTAGAACAATAAGCATGTGTTACAGCCTTCTTCCTTACAGTCTAGTAGTCTTTTAGGAAACTATACTGTCCCCAGACTTAAAGCATAAAACTGGAAAAAATTCTCAGTTAAAAATGGACCAGATGCTGGTCAAGTTCATTTCATAGATCTTTAATTCATGGATGTTGTTAAGTGAATACACAGAAGACATTCTTATCCTCATTGGATCTGCTTAAATGCCTTAAAAAAAATTACTTCTGGATAAAATGAAAATGCATTAAAATAACTTCTTATAAAGTGAACACTAAAGAACATCCATACTGGACAATATTGAAGATTTTTTACCAATGCTATTGATAGATTCAATGAAATGTGCTGACAAGTATGAAATCACTATCTTTAAAAGGAATCTGCTGATTTATTGTTAAACTTCCATTACCCAAGACTGCTAGATTTCTGTATTATACCTCCAGCAATAACTGATTTGAATGTATTTCATTTAGCATTTTCTGTTGTTGTCCTTGTCTTACTCTAAGACAATTTTATGGTGCAGATATTCTGCCTTCTGCCCATCTACTGATAAGGAGAGACAAATGCAAAAGGATGTAAGTGAAAAAAGATAGCATTTTACTAAAAGAAAACAGCAACAACAAAGAAAACAACACAAATCACTAGATACACAGGTGCTGAGTCAACTGGTTCCTCAGGGAACAAAAAACTGAGATGGCTGCCATCCAGGCAGCACATGTGACCCAGAGGACAAAGACAAGATGGTAGAGAGGTTCTAATGGCTAAATCTTCTCCTGTGGAAGAAAAAAAAAGCGGGGAATCATGGTGTGATTCTGGTGGCAGATGGGATGTGCTGGCGTTGTTTGGGGCAGGTCCTGGCCTTCAGTACCAGTTTTCCTGTTCCCTCTGTGTGACAGCAGGGGTGTGTGTCTGGGATGTCACTCCTACTGCTTGCTGGCTCTTCCTGCCACCTGCTGGTTTCCCTTTCAGCTCAGCCGGACTCGGTTGCAGTCAGGTTGCTGCCCCACTGGGGGAGAGGGAAATCCTTCCACTGGGCACCAAAAACTGTGGTCCTGACCCAGACATTCCTGGCTGCAGTTTTGGATCTGTCACTTTGGGAACTATGACTTTTCACGAACTTGGGAACTCTGCCTCTTCTCAGCCCAATTGTCCTGTAGAAATGTCCTGGAGGGCTTGGAAATGGGAAGAGACCCACAGGTCAGACAGTGTCTGCTGATTGCTTCACTTTGGTGAGCCAGACCACAATGGACCCCTTCCTGTTCCAGCCATGGCATTATCTCTTCTGAAACCATGCCTATGGCTGATGTGAATGGTATTATACTGAACAGCACTGAAAACTCTGTACCCAGGGCATTATCTACCCCTTATTCTATACCATGCACATGACGTCCAGATGTTCATACCTTTCAGCTGTAACCTTATGCACATACAAATAACTACATTGATACACGTATTATTTGAGCGGTCACTGACTGTTCCCCCAGGATGTTTGTTGAGTTTATTTTAGTCCATTACTGGTGTAACCTGAGCATATGATGTATGGTGGCAGAGTTATTCAACAACCAATATTACATATACATATATAATTCAACATTACAGATGGTTCTCACCAAAATCAGGTCCCCTTGAGGTACACAAAGTTCCCCATCCCTCTGTATTAGCCACCAGGTCCTTAAGCAAAAACAATCCCATGGGATGAGTTTGCCTTTGCTTGAGATGGGACTAATCTCAACATGCACCATATGCACCATGGGGACTTCATCTGCTATATGCAGGGATTCTGATTGGGCAGGGCTTGGTTAGTGGAGCCGCTAGTGTTAACTAACCAGGTGGTCTTTGGTAAACGCAGATCCCAGTGTTTGAAGGTTGCACTGCTCATTGCCTTCAATGTGGTTTTTAACAACCCACTGCACTATTGACTATCCCAGCGACTCGTGGCTGATAGGGAATGTGATACACTCACTGAATACCATGTTCTCTAGCCCAGGTGTCCATTTTCTTTTTAAAATGAGTACCATTGTCTTAAGGAATTCTTTCTGCGGAAGTTTTCTCCTGTTGCCACAGGAGAGGCGTGAGGCACGGGGTTGGTCTCCAGCCATCCAGTGGTTGCTTCTACTATTGTGAGCATGTAGGGCCTGCCTTGGCAGGTTTGCTGCAGTGTGATGTAATCCATCTGCCAGGCCCATCCATATTTATATTTGGTCCATTATCTCCCATAGCAGGGTTTTACCTGCTTGGCCTGCTTGATGCAATGCATGTTTCACAATCATGGATTACCTGGGGTATGGTATCCATGGTTAAGTCCACCCTTCAGTCACAAACACATCATTATTTATGTATCTCTTCCCTCATGACCTTAGGCATCATGGGCCCACCAAATTAGAAATAACTCGCCTTTGACAGTTCAGATCAACCTTTAATTTTGGCAGCCCAATGCAACTATTTGTTGTTGCAATGCTCCTCATTAGCCCGACTCATAGGCATCTAGGCATCCACATGACCAACTTTTGCGGTCAACTTCTTTATCCTAGCAGCAATGTCTAGCCAGATTTTTGCAGCCTCGACAAATTTCCTTCTTCAGTGCCAACTGGCCTTCTTCCATCATTCCAGCTGCCCCCACATAGTGTTTGCTACCATCCACAAATCAGTATAGAGGTATAATGTTGGCCACTTCTCTCAACTGGCAATATCCAAAGCCAGATGGGTTTTCAGCTCTGCATCTTGACTTGATCCACCTTGTCTTTGATAGCTTCTGCAACTTGCTGCTTAGGCTCCAATATGGCAGCTTTCCATTTCTGACTTGTCCCTATGATATGGCAGGAACTGTCAGTGTTGCCTCTCACTTTCTGGTGGCTGCTTATATGGTGGGGCCTCCTCAGCACATGCCAACTAATCCTCTTCCTCTTCAGATGATAGTACAAAACACTCACCCTCAGGTCAGTTTGTGATAATTTCCACACTCACCCTCAGGTCAGTTTGTGATAATTTCCCTGATCCCAGGGTGATTAGGATTTCCCATCTGAACTTGCTGTGTGATCAGAGTGATCCATTTTACTCCAGGTAGCACTGTTGGCATGTTGTGTTGAAAGGACATTCCCCTTGAGCATTCTGCCTAGCATTCCCCATGGTCATCTTACTGGGCAACTGGATTTGGTCTTATATTTCTTCCTTTGGACAGGGGCGACTGCTATTGGCTTAGGCTACCGATCTTGTTTATCTGCAGCCTGAGTGATTGTGGTGTCTGCCAATTTGCTGTCCTTCTCTTCTGGCTGCAGCTGCTGCTGTAGAGTAACAAGAAGCAAGCAGGTAAGCATTAACTAGGGCCCAGCACAGAGCAGTAAGTTGCCCCTTTCTGGAACTGCCACAGCAATTTTATTTCAAATAGTCTGCTACCTTATCAGAGTTCTGTATTTGTTCGGAGGGAGACTTCCAACCTATACTCCCTGACACGTGGTATGGGATAGTGCAGCCTTTCAAATGCTGAGGAAAGTAGATGTTCCATGAAGGAGTTCCAGAAGGGGCAAAAATCTGGTGGCTCTCTGGCATCAACCCCCTCTCCACAGCAGACAAACAGCTGGACTGGAGCTTCTTGGTGAGCTTTCTCTCCCTGGCTCAGCTCCCCAAGGCTTGGGGCTGGAATGGGGCAGCCCTGCTCCAGCCAGTCCCGTCCTCCAGTTTTGGATGAGCAGCTGTTCAGCTCACCTCAAGGCAGATGAAAGATTGCTGCTGCAGGTTCTCCAAGCCAGAGGAGGGAAAGCTTTTTGCCTGGGCCAACAAAACCAAGCTAGCAAAGTGAAACCAAACTGTACAGCACCATGGAACACCTGGGCAGGGAGGCTTCACTAATGCCCCCCAAAAGGCCGAAACTCTCCCATCCCCAGTCCCACACACTACCAGTCCCAGGCTTTAAAGATACAGCAACCATTTTTGGTCATAAAGCAGAAGACCATGGAATATACTATCATCATGAATCACTCTGTAATAGATAAACTTATGAATAAAAATTCGTAAAGGTCTAAATAAATATATTTGTAGCTATAATAATAATATAAAATAGAAAATACAGTGTTGCCAAAAAGTCCTCCCCCAGATCTAGTCGCGAATTCCCATTCAGGAGATAACAATGCTAGCCGGCACCCAGATAAAGATCTTAGCCGGCGCCCATCAACCGAAAAGAATGAGCAGGACACGGGCCATCAGGCTGACAAAGGAACGAGCTCGGAGGAGATACCCATCGCTGGACCTGAACACCCCACCTGGCAGACCACGGTTGGGGAAGCAATCAGACTGGACAAAGGGAAAAGCCCAGCCGAGATATTCATCGGCTCCGGCCCGGATCCAACCACTCCATCCTGATGGCCCGAACTAAAATAAAATCAAGGAATATTCAGAATCTCTTTACATATGAGGAGACTCTGCCCGGACATCTATTAACTCTATTCTCCAATGCCAGGAAATCCATTCATCCAACAATCAAGGACCTTTGGTGAATGTTGCCTGCTTGGAATTTAGCCTCAGGACACAAAATCCCTATAAAAACCCAGGCCTGAGAACCCTCCATCGTGGATTTGGGAACACCTATACCTTTGGTATAGCCCCTGTCCACCCAGCGCTGCGCTGCCCATTTTATTGTGGTTTTTCTCGTTGTTTGTTCTTTATTGAAATTGTTTTATAATAAATGTCTCTTTTTATTTAACCTAAATTTGCCTTTGCATTTATAACAACTCCAAGACACCTCCCTAGAAATCTCCATCCTTACTCTAAATGTTCTGTAGACTGTACAGAGGAGACAGAGCAGAACCAGCAAGAAGAATATGGTGTCCTTAGCATCCAGAGGAAATTCAGCTTTCTCAAGAAGTGATGTGTCAGACTTGAAGGGAAGGAGGTGAAAGGCAAAAGGAAAAATCATCTCTTCCCCGCAAAGGCTGTGTGCAATTATTCGTAAACCTCATGACATAGCAGATCAGGACAGGCAAACAGCAATGAATGCATTTACCAAATGATCTTCATTGCCTTTGATGTTATCATTCCATAAACTGGTATCACAAACTGTATCAACTATCTGGACACATATATAAGGTTAGGTGCCACAGCACCATGACCAGTCCAAGCGGTGTGGTGACCAGGGAGTTCAGTACCCAATATAGAAATAATTTGGTCAAATTTGTTATTTTTTTCACTTTTTCTCTTGACCCCCTTTTAGTTGGGTGCCAAATATATCTTAGTTTAAGGCAATTTTACAGGGCAGAGACTCTGCAATAACTGCCCTCCCCTTAGTTTCAACCTATCCACTCTGCCAATGAGGAGAGATAAGTGTGAAGAGATATAAGTGAAAAAGAAAAAACAGTTTACTAAAAGAAAACACAATAACCAAGAAATACAGAGGGAAACAGTTAAACCCTCATCCACAAATGCAGACGAGGTCCCCCGAAATGTCCCTTGGAACACAGACAAAATGGTGTAGATTCCACTCTCTGGGCCATGTGGCCAAGACAGGGGACAAAGGCAACACACCAAACGAGCATCCGTGGTTCCAAAACTGCCTCCTTCCCCAAGCAACAGTGGGAGCAGGGACGAAACAAAACCTAGGAAACGTATTTTTCTCCTAAAGGAGTAAATGCTGCTGAAACGCCGGGAGAAACTTCTCAGCAGATGTAGGCCCAGTCCCTAAGCAGCTGGAAACTTTGTGGAGGGGCTCTGACCCTTGGCGACAGGCGGCTGTCCTGAGCAGCAGTGGCGGAAAGTCCAGAGAAACATCTCCCCGGGCTCCAAAAGCGGTGGTTGCTGTAGCAACCGTGGCAAGGGTCGCTGTCTCTTTTTTTTTATCAGTTCCTGGGAGGCCGTGGCTAGCAGCCTGTCAGAGCGCCCCGCTTTCTGAGGTTCTCATGAGTCTGGAAAGAACAAAACAGAGAGCTCCACGTGTCTTGTTCCCGGCACCCCTCCCCTTTCCGTGTACCGGGGTAAAACGCAGAGGTTCTGCTTCCAACTCTGGGTCTTAAAGAGATAATAAGCTACCTTGTACAGATTGATGTGGAGAAGATATGGAATACATGATTTTGGGTCGTCCCTAATGCTACACTCTACTTCCTATCTCTGTAACTATGACAGTCCTTCTAAGCAAACACCTCCTCAAGTTAAAAACATTCAACAAATCAAATTAATTCAAATTAATTAATTCAGCTTGTGTAGTAGTGTTTCTGAATAACGCTGAGGACCATAAATTCAAATTCAGGCTTGCACAACTTCTTCCTAGGTTTGAAGATAAGGTACATTACAGGTACTTTACATACAAAAGGAAAGGGGAAACCAGTTACCCTGTTAAACAGCATTCACTGGGGATGCTTGCGAAAGTGACTGCACTGAAGGTTCATACAGACAGATTTTATATCATAAACCAGAGAATGAAGTAGACAGACATAGCAATTAATTGTACCTAATGGTATTATACACATAAGGTTAAGTATGATAGCAGTCACACATGAGTGAAGTAATAGGAAGTTAATTATTGCAAAACCTTGATCACAGGCATTCAGTGCTTATAATTTTATTCATAGTATGCTTTGCTTGTTCTGATACTCCTTCAGGCAATAATATGGGTTGTCAGATTCAGTTTTTTAAGGTAAAGGTGTGAAGGATATATGCTAATTTATACATGTTCACTGAGCATATTTCATCCTAATTGTTTTTTAAGAATGAGATTTTACTACAAAGCACTTGTTCTCCTTCTGGTTTTAGTAAGCTTTAAAATAGATACAAAGTGTACACCATGCTCTACTGCCAATAATGACTGTTCTCTTCTTGCAAATATAAGGAATGAAATATAGTTGTCCCACCATTCTATATTACATTTGATTTATTCACTAATCTAAACTTGTATATGGCTTCTGATTCTTGTAGTATGAATGAGGACCTAAGAAATGTGGGGACAGGATTAAAGTTCCTGACAGTTTCCTAAAAGTGAAAAAAGTCATAAAAGTCCTTGTTTGGTTAGTTTTTTACATCTCCTACGTTTCTGCATCATTCTTTGGTTCATTTATAACCTATTAGTTTTAATACTTGAAAATGTGATTTCTAGTTTTAGTATTATTGTTTTACCTTTTGTCTTCAGGTGGTCTGGAATGGGAGCCTACATTTTGTTATCTGCTTAGAACAGAATGAGGTTAATATTAAAGGGATATCAAATTCTTAAATATCCATAGAACTTGTAAAAGAGGCAGAGCCACAGAAGTGACCATTGTGTAGGAATAATTGGTGTGATAAAATGTTTACCTGACTACATATCAGCATTATTGCTGTATTTATTATCCTGATTTTCTTTAACAGAATACTGCATTACTTTTAAGGTTCTGTAATTGACTACTACTGAAAAACAAACAAATGAAAAATCATCCTCGCAGTCCTTCACTTTTGCAGTTTTAGTGGCATTAGCTCTTAGTCCTAAACTAGAATTGAGTATTCACATGGGGAAGGAAGAATCTGATGTTTTTTTCTTTCTGGTTAGATCGTTACACTTGGTAGTTAAAGAAACAAAGAGCCAGTCAGTTTTGTAGTATTTTGTAAAATAGTACTGTCACTGCCAGAGAATTATGACAACTCACATTAAATATTTGGGTTGGACTTCATGTGGTGACATTTCACTGCAAATTTAGAGAGCACTGAGAGCATCTGCTTAACTTCCAAAATGTGTGTTAGCTCTTCCACTTTTTCTGTGCAAGTTTTACAAGGTTTCCACCTCTACCAATCATACCTCTACCAATGTGTGGGTGACACATAAAATGGAAAAAAATAAAGTACTGTTGCAGTAAATATAAGTAAGATTTTGTAGTAGCTTTGACAATTTGTGTCAATTGCCTCATGCCCATGCCAAGTTCTGTGTGGCAAGGTTTTTGGGGGTTGTATTTAGCATGATTCAGTAATCTCAAGTGGTGTAACCACAGCTGGGGAGGGCAATTAATTGATATAAAATAAAAAAATAATGATAAACAAATTCTGTATTTTTTTGGTTGTTCTAAAGACTAGTTTAAAACACATTAAAAATTAAGAAAATGTTTTTTCTTCCAGGTGGGAGATGAAAGAAGACGCAGATCTTGAAGATGAGGAGGACATTATGGTGGAACACTTAAAAAATGTTTATTTGACACAAAGGACTCCTATCTCAGAGAATAAAGAAGAACAATTACCTTGACAGATTTTGGGTAGCGCCTTTCTTCTGGACTCAACAAGATTAATTTAATGTAACTCATGGGACTAGAAAGCTCAAAAATATGTATCTTGAGTGGGAGTTCTAAACTAAAGAGTGTTCCCCTTTTATTGTCTGGTCACCCTGTCCCAGAAGCAATTGTTCACACATGCATAAGGTGAGGGATGGTACAGGAAAATGTCAGTGTCACAAAACAAGGAGGTTGCATCTCAGTACTGCAGAGGCATAAACTAGAATGAAAAACTAAGAATTGTTTCAAAAATATAAAACTCATTCTGAAATAATGAAGTTTTAGATACAGGCTAAGCAAATGCTTCTGGGTTCCATCCACCAACTTTGGAGCTGGAGTCAGCCTGCCTCCAGTTCATATCACTCAAGGACCTTTTCTCTCCTTTGGTGCTTGTTTATTAAACCACCCAAAATACAAAAGAAGGGAGAGGTATAGACCACACACCTACAGTACTTTATGAGTTGTTCCAGGATTGGTATGCTTGGCCATTATTTCCAATCAAAAATGCATCAGCATTACTGCCCCCACAAATCCTTACTTAACATCCAGTGTATTTTATGGCCTAAAAAACACATTACAGAGAAACTTTAGAAGTTTTGAGAAGCATCTTTTTATTTAAAAGAAGTATTTAGTCAATGCTCAGAGGATTATCTTATCAGTGAATTGAAAAAAAATTATAAGTAATTTACTTTTTTATAGTAAAATTTCATATTCAAAGTAATCCTGGTTTGATATTCAAAATTTTCTGAATATTAAATATTTTTCTGAATACTAAGTATTTTTCTTACACACTGGTTAAAACCAACATTTTTTATACAGGAGGTATGGTTGCTCCTCTTTAGCTCTAGAGAAATAATCCATAATTTTTTCTGTAAGTTTCTTTCATTAGAAGTCCACTGTTTTTTCTTCCTGATGTAGTATTCTGGCAGGATCTTGCTACGGGTGCAATCTGAGCAGAGTTATTCGTGTTCCCAGCACATCTTCACTCAGATGCTATTATGGACATAAGTTAGATTACTTCAATATGAAGGCATGCTTTTTTCCCCTAAAGGCTCAGCAGCATCATGGGTAACCATATTACGAATGCTGATTTAGGGTCTTATCTGAAATGCAGGTTTTTCTCCTCTTAATTGCTCTTTTTTTCTTTTCATATAAAGCATCATACCATTTAAAATGAAAATGTGGACAATTGCATCTTACAAATCTCCAAAGGTCTTGTTACAACACTGCAGCACAAAAGGGCTGTGAGGCACTGGAGCTTAAAAGATGCTCAAAATATTAATTAAAGCATAAAGTAGACATTTTCCTCTGCTGCCAGTGTAGTAATTTCAGATCATAAAGGAAGTGATGAAGTGTAAAAACCATTTATCTTTGCTTTGTATTTCACCTTTGAAGATTAGTGCTGGACTTCAGATTTAAAACATGTCTACAAGGATCTTCCATGATGGCAGGTTTGGTATTCTGAAAAATGAGGCACACATATTCCAAGCCATACAAATAAAGTGTTAGGGTACATAGAAACTGGAGATCAGGATATTCTCTCCTATTTTATCAAAATCTATTGTACATAATCAACTTTTTGCATAGTCACATAAAGTGCCTATGCAGTGAAACCAATGGAAATGCTTCTTGTGAAAATGCTCCCCTTGTGGGAAATACCTACTGTGAAGAGGATAAACTTTGCAAGTGAGTAAGCTAACTGAGAATAAAATCCCTCACTTGCACTTCAGTGGAAATATCCATGCAGTCGCTTCCCTGGGCCTACTGGCCACACTATTTCTGATAAAGGCCAAGACACCATTGGCCTTCTCAGATACCTGGGCAGACCCTGGCTTATGTTCAGCTGGTTGTTGACCAGCAACTTTTCTGCTGTGCCACTTTCCAGTCACTCTGCCCAACACCGGTGGCACTGATTTGGGTTGTTGTGACCCAAGAACAGAGTGTTGATCCTCATTGCACTGGCCTCAGCCTACTGATCCTTTGTCCAGATCCTTTGTAAATCCTTCCAACTCTCCAACAAGTCAACACTTTGGTGTCATCTGCAAACTGACAGTGCTGACTGAGGATGCCCTCTAGTTCCTGGTCCAAATAATTGATAAAGATAGTAAATAGGATTGTCTCCAATACTGAGTCTTGGGGAATTCCACTTACGACTGGCCAATGACTAACATGCATAAGAACATAACAACATAAAAGCTGAACCTTTGCACAGTATTTTATTTGGATGTTTTTCTCATCCAAACTTATACATGCATCTTTTAGGGTATCTGAGTGCAAGCAAATGTGTATTTCAAATTTACTTGACCCACAGTCCTTACTGAGAAATATCAGGGCTTGGTCTTGCTGGCAATGTAACCATTCCAAGTAAACTTTAGGGTATAAAAGAGACATAATCTTGGCAATATTACTTAATGCTGAATACATACTTCTATAACATTCATATTTGTTCAATAAACATACAGTAACAATAACAATTGTACTACTAAGATTGCTAAGTAACATGCCATTAATTTATCAAGATTGCTTGCTTTAAAATTAAACACTTAATTGAAAATCAAAAGAGCTGACAATTTTTCCATTGCATAGATGTATTCCATAGATGCTTTTGTGTAAAATTAGGAATATAACTGTAAGACTGCTGCTTTCTTTGGCTTTTGTTCATAAACAAAGTTCTATATTCTGTAAAAAGTTCTGCTGATTCTAAAATTGATTTAAGATTAAATTAATTTTTAAGAGTGATATGATGTCCTGGGTCTTTGACACTACCTATTGATCCAGTCTCACAAATATGTTTGTGAGATATGTTAGCCTCAATAAATGAAAGCATCAGGGATCAGATTTGTTGGCCACAGTATGGGCCCGAAGTTTCATGACCACCACAATCTGATCATGTTAATTCCTTCTGAAAGGTGGTTAAAAATAAGAACTAAAGTGTGTTGTGTACAACAGACCTTTCTGAGTGGGCAAGAGCTGGCCTCACTGGCTTAACTGAATTAGCTCAAAAGGAAGTTAATGTATTTATAGAAATTAATTGGATCAGATAGCACAAACTAGGTTAACTATACATTATCATTAATGCTCACACCTAATTATCATTTAACAATTTAATATACTTAGCTCCTTTTACAAAACAGGCTTCAATGGGAGACTCCATGGCATGGAATATCTCTAATTAGGTTTGTTTAATGTCCCCTTCAGAATGCTCCAAATCTTAACATCTTTCATCTTTTGAAAGGTAATTAATAAAATTAGAAGCAGGGCAAAGTTGAAATTGCATTAGTAATAATGAAACTCAGAGAGGAGAAAGAGAGATATTTTGGGAACAGATTAACATTTAGACACAGCCCTGTTTTCTAGTGACTGCTGTCCTGACAGACTCCCATAGGCCATGATTTATTCTAGGAGAGGGAATTTGATGTGTATCTATGCTATTTGCTCAGGAAATATGTGCAATAGCAAATGGATGGATGTTCTCTAATTCACCTCTACATCATCACAGCAGTGCATGGTAGGCATGAGGCTGGCTCAAATTAGCTTCTGCTGGTAGAATTATTCTATTTTCCTCTCAGCTGGAAGGTCTTCACAAAGTCCTAGTGAGTCTTATGTACAGTAAAACATCAATTATATGCTGATAAAATATTATTTTATGGAGCTCCCTAAAAATATGTGCAATCATTTCTAGTTACAAACAGTACTCACACTCCCAAGGCAACAGTTGAAGGAAGGAGGAATTAGATCCATTGCCCAATTAGACATGAAATGAGATAATAATTTGATGGCAACAGAGAGATTTCTAAGTGACTAGATAGATCTTGGGGAGGTTCTTGTTGGAGGAAAACCACTTTCCTGTAGTAATTTTCCATATTGTAAACAGTGTTATGCATGGAAACAGAATCTCTAAAACTATTCTAGGTGTAATGAGTGAGCTTTGGACTCCAGCACTTGAAATGCAGACTAAACTAACTGAGATTGCTAGGAAGGCAGTACAAGAAAAGCATGCAGTGTCTTGAGCCAGTGGGGCTTGAGGCCTTGTAATACCCATCAGTAAAATGATGGAGGAACTAGATTATTCCTATTCAGCAGCATCATTTGAGAATAGATTGTTGCCAATTATTGCAGCAAGTGAAATGATACAGTGCTGACCCAAAAACACTCTAAAATCTAAGGACTCATGCAAAGAAGTAAAAATAAATCCAAGTACTTTTTTTTTTCTGAAGTGATTCTGTCTCAGGAAGAACTGGCAATGACCAAATATTACTGAGTAAAGTGTTCTTCTGAATTAAGACTGTATCTCTAAATTTAATAGACAACTATCCCTAAGCTGACAAGAAGACACTGAAATCAGGGCTGGTACAAGTTTCACTACCGGAGGAAGACCTTTGTATCCAGGACAACTTCAGCTGTTAGTAGTTTGCAAGCTCTCTGAGAAGATACAATGTAATATCTCCTAGAAAGTGTGTTTATGTTAAAATAGCTCATGTTACATTTTCTGCCTATGTGGTAAAACGGACTGAAACACCTTTTGTGAAAAACATTCTCTTCTGGGGAACTCTTTTTTGCAATAAGATACATTTTGCAAGTTAAATAACCTAATCCAGAATAAACCCCCTCACTTCTCTTAGGTATGAATGTCTGTACATGAAGTTGTTCCAAATGGGCTGTTGTCCTTTAAATTCACAGACCTTGTCATATTTAAGAAGTCACACTGGTCAAAAACAACAACAAAAAAACCCCTAAAACATAAACAAACAAACCAACCCCAAAACAAACCAACCAAAAAAAGGAAAAACTAAAACCAAACCAAAACAAAAAAGACAGAACAAAACAAGACCTTTGTGTCCTGTTGACTATGTTTTCTCCCTGATGCATTAATTCAGCAGTAACACACTGTGCCTACTGTTGTAGGACAGTTCTGTCTTTCCCTTTACAAGCATCAAGTCTAACCATTAACCCAGCACTGCCAAGCCACATCTGCACATCTTTTCAGTCCCTCCAGGGCTCGTGCCTTCACTGTGATTAAAGAATTTCTGCAGAAGGTTGATCTAAGCTCCAACTGACAATAAGCCTCAATGTCCACAATGGCCTGAGTTACATTCATACTCTATCTGGAAATAAGTCAAAGAAACACAATTGTGATCATATTCAACAGGTTTGAGTTTTTCTAGTTACTATGTCAAACAGAACATCATGCCAGGCCAAACACAGGTTTCAAACTTCACTGATGATGGAGGTTTGCTGCAACATCACACAACTTCTTCCTTTTAGGGAAACCTTTTAGAAATATAGTATCTTTTCAGCTCTTCTGGTAAATACAAACATTGATTAAAATTACTTTTGTAAAACAAGCACTCAATCATTAGAAAACACTTGATGAATGATTAGCAATGTACTCATGAATGTTCTTTACAATACCTATTAATGAGATGGTTATGTATATTCTGTCCCTAGATTAATTCACTAGAGAATGGTATATGATTATACAAGCAACTTTGATAAATTTGTGATTGCCTAATATCCTACAATTTTATCATTTTGTCCCATAATTGTGTTTTTGAGGTAAAAAAGTTAGTAACTTTTGAATATTTGGTTTCCATAAAGAAACAGAGTTACAAAGTTCTTCATAGGTCAGTTTGACTCTGGTTTTTTTCCACCTCAATACTGCCTTTCTGGCATCCTTGACAAAGTTTCTGGTTTATTAATATTTCTGTAATTTACAATTTACTGCTCCCACTCTGTTATACATGGGCAAATATTTAATCTTCTTGATCGTTACACATAAAGCTGTGTAGGTCCTACACAGATAATAATTTCAGGTTTAGGGTTTGGAGCACTTCTGCTCCTAATGTTCCACATTAATCTATGTTCTTGCATTCTTCTAAACTACCTTTGTTGCCTGGGATAGCAGGAGCTGTGATGCTAGTGAGTTATATTTTTTACTTTAGCAAATGTATTTTGCCTCAGGTTTTATTTTCTTTAATTTCTCTGAACTTTAAATTTACCCTTGGAAATCCGTAGCACATCTGTTTTCACAACCTACAAATATCTAAATACTAATCAGTAAAGCCTATGCCTTCTCAAACCTGATACAGGGTCTTAGAGAACCAAGAATTCAATAAATATAAAATTGAGACCCACCACCTGCAAGGTTATCATTCAAGAAATTGAGTAGTTGTTTGCACTTGGATTTTCACCTGCCTGTAAAATTCAGAAATGTAATCTTTAAGGAGTTGTTTGCTAATGTACAGGAATCTTTGTCTATGTATAAATATATACATATTCCATATAATTAAAATGCCTTAAATGGATTTTATTACGTAGATTAAGATTATGCTTTTCCTCTAGATAATGGACAAACATTGGGTAAATAAGAGGTTGAAATGCCAGGTGGTTTTTGCTGCGGTTAGTAAACAGATAACTGTCTATGAAAAGCCAGATGTGCCTCTGGGAATGAAATTCTGTTGGCAGGAATCCTACCTGCAGGTATGGATTAACTGCAGGAAACTGATGGCCGAACAAGTGCTGTGAAGACTTTCTTTTTCAGAGGGAAATGGATTAAGTCTCTTCAAACAACAATTAATTTCAGTTATGACTCCCAAATTTCACACATGCCCTTCCACTTTATGAATGAAGAAACTGAGAGAGGTTGTTGCATTAATGCAATGCCAATGTGTAATGTTAGTCATCTGGCCTCCTTTAACCAGAACATGGCAGTCTGTTCTTTAATTCCAAGAGCTGTGCAGGGTCTGTATAATTACTGACTGTACCTCCACCAGACTTTGGTATCAGCATACAGATAACTCCACTGTAAGGCGCACCTCTGTCAAAAGGCGCCCTTTATCTGCATAACAGAAAAGGCACATGTATTTGCTTTTCCATTTTCTGTGTAGAAAATGTTTAGATGGCAGTTGTACAATTTTTTTTAAAGTTATGTAATACCCTGAAGCAATCATCTGCTCTAAAATGCATAATTTATTCGAAAATCATTTGTAGAGTTGAGGGATTGATAGTTTAGAATGGAAAAATTATAGGTATGCTGAGAACATTCTTGCAAAAATAAGTCATGTAATGTTATATTGAGATCAAATATTTCAAAATTCCAAGTACAATTAAATTGTTTGCACATATAAGAGCAGTGAAATAACTTTGCAAGGTTTGCATCATAAACCCATATATCTACAGAGTAAATAGTAGAACACAGACCATAAAGTTCTGTCATGAGTGTTGCTTTCAATTTTTGTTTCATTCCACCAAAACTTTTCATATCAGTGTGGCATTTTTTTAACAACTATATACAGGACCGAAGAATTATGAGTGGTAACTTGAAATATATATCATATATATTTAATCTTTACAACAAATGCAAAAGCAGTAAGTGAAAAACAAAGACATAAAAGACTGTAAAAAATCTTGAGAACATATAATGAAGCATAAGAGTGAATGTCACAACAGATTTATGTATGTTCAACTTTCAGCAAAAACTGCTGAAGATGAATTTAAGAATATTTATATATCATACTTTTGGCACAATAGCAGGAACCAAAATTAGTTATCCAGGAATAGGACGTAAGAAACAGATTCAGAGTGTAAACAACAAGTTAAATAAGAATTTTGAAATAAGAAACCTTTAAAGCCAAAAGAGAGGTTTTCCAGCCCTGCAGAGCACTCAACAACAGTGTTGTTTTTTAATTAGTTTTCAATATTTCACTTTTTTCCCCCAAGTTTCTAGTTCAACTATTGTGAAAAGTATTTTGGAAGAGGTAAAACATTATTTTTGTCAGGAAAATGAACATATTTTTATTTTTCATGAAATGCATTATCTGTATTTATGCACTAAAAATTGTTCACAAAAAGCCTATTCCATCTATGTCAAGCTAAAAGAGCAAATGAAAAGGAACAGCAAAGGCAATTATAAGGAAAATTATTTTTTCTCACACTTTCTTTTCTTTCGAGCTTTGATTCAGAAGGGGCATTGACAAGATTATGCTTTTTTTTTTTTTTTTTTTTCAAATATTTGGAAGTAGGAACTGTCATTAAGTAAAACAAACAAATTAAAGACTTTAAAAAAAAATTATTTGTTTTCCAGATTGGGGTTTGACAAGAGCTGGGGTTAAGTTGCTCCATAGGGAGACCTGTACTGTGCAAACACATTGCTCAGCATTAAATAGTACCTTGTGATATTCATCAAGTAGATGGCACAGGATGGTCCATAGGACCAGCGAAATGACAATGCAGTTTTTAATATGATTCTTCTCCAGTCTGATACCCTTTGAATTTTTTTGTCAAAGAAAATTATTCCTAAACTGGATCACATCCCATTTATTGCAAATGTAAATCCAACCCCTGCAAATGAGAAGTGCTCAGTCTCAGTACACTCAGACAGCTCTGCTGTGATCTGTTTGCCAGGATTAGCAAACAGGGTTTGCCCTTAACCAGCAGCACTATGCCTGAGAACCAACACCGTTGGTAACTCACAGTGCCAGATACTGAAAGCAGAAACGCTGGAACTTCATGGTGTTCCACAAGCACTGAACACTACAGGAGGCCCTAAAACTGCTTATGAAAGTTGCATTGCAGGAGAGCTATTACAATCAGACATCCTACTTGCTACAATCATTGATCAGCTGCTTCTGAAATCCTGCCCATGTTTATTGTGTTATCTGGAGTAGATAAAGTTTTAATTGTGAGCAGGTGGTATAAGAAAAAAAAATAATAAAAAAAAATAGACAAGGAATATTCTGCATTCCAAATTTCTCATCCTACCTAATTTTCTGTTTGAGCATCTTCATGCTGATTGAAGTTCTTTTTTTTCAATCTTCTGATTGAAGGCAGTTTTTAAAAAAACAAAAATATAAATAAAATCAATAGAGACAATAAGACTTAGGACAACAAAGAACACTTCACAAAGTGCATTGCAGAATGTAAATAAAAAATAGTGCCTATTGCAGCTTTTTCCCTTTTATGCTTTGATACTTATCTCACATAAGTTTGAAAAATTCCTAGTTTTCTTAGTAGCCATTACCAAATCCCATGTTCTTCTATTTATCCTGCATATATTTATGACCTTAAGAGCCTCTTCCCTGTTTTCCCTAAGCTACAGTATTAAACTTTAGAAGCTCTCATTTTGAGGTTTAAAATGGTTTAAAATTCACAATATTTTCATTCGTCTTTTCTGTTCTGGTTTTTGAGTAGATGAGATAACTTTTTTCAGGCATCTGAGATAATCCTTATTAAGCAGTATTCACTACTCTAAGAACTGACTATGATCACTTGTCATCAACAAATACCTGACTCCCTTGGTGTACTTCTCTTTAGATATGATGAAGTTTTAAAGTAACTTCTCCTTTTTTGATATGGTTTGAGTTATAATTTTTTCCTCTAAATTAAAAGAAATATTTCCATACTGACAGCACTGAAAACTGCACGCTCTGTCACACAGACTGCACCCCTCAGTTAGAGCAACTTTTCTCATTTCCATGATGCAGACAGACACCGGCACAGCCATTTGCCCAGGTCAGTTGGCAACTTCATCACTTGGCTGGCTTGCTTATCCCACATTCCCAGTGCATCCCAGTACCCTTCCTTCCCAAGTATTATTGCTTTAGTGGTTTTCTTGAAAATCTGAGTCTTGTTTCTGGGTTTGTTTTTTTTAGCCCTCTGTGCTGTTTTCAGTGCAGTGTTGTTATTATTTCATATAACTGGCAGTTGACAATTTTTCTCTTTGAAATGCCCTCTCTTTCAAATCCAATTTCCTAATTATCTCACGGGAAAGGAACAAGGTCTCTGGCCTTTGTTTTATTACTTATACTGGGGGGTGACGGGGACAAAGGCATGGTAACAGAAAGGACTCCTTTAGGGAACAAGTCCAGGCAAACAAGTGAAAGATGCCTAGCTCATACTAGACAAGTATGTCCTACTCATGCCCTCTCATGACTTCTTGTGTACCTCCTTGCTGGCAGAGCATGAGAAACTGCAAAGTCCTGGATGTAAGGTAAGCACTACTGAGCAATGACTGAAATACCAGTCTGTCATCCACATTATTCTCATACTACAAGCAAAACAGCACTGTACCAGCTAAGGTGAAAATTAACTCTTTCACAGCGAAAACCAGGCTATCATACTTTCCATTCCTATCCGCTTAGTATGGAGTAACTCGTCATTCCAAAGGGAGTAATGACAACTGAATATGATTTGGTTCAATCCAGTTTATTTGGAAAGAATTAATACAAAAAGGATGTGTTATGCAGTTTTATCCTTGTCATATTCCTTACATTGCCTTTACAGTCTCAGAAGCCATCTATGTGCATGAAGGTCAATGTAACAAATGTTGAATTCACTCATCACTTTTAACTAGGTCTGTAGCCTTCTAAGACTAGAGACATTGACAGTCATTAACTAAATGCAGCCCAAGACAGTTTTAATTATATAGCCACTTACGCTTTTTGTAGGGGAATGTTCCATAAACCGCATTCTTTCCTCTACATTTTTTTAAATGCAGCTCTGTTTAGCAGGCATGAGTAAAGTCTGAGTTTTTGAAGGTATTTTATGAAACTGCATCTGAGTCTTTCAAACTTACCTTCACTTACCCCACGTAAGTAAATTACATTTTTGCTTAAATTGTGAACTGAAATGAAAGCAGTTTTAATAATCTTGGATACACAACTAACAGGTGCACTGTTCTGTGGGTTTAGGGAGTGATTGTGAATGGTGCCACATCCAGTTGGAGACCAGTCACTGGTCATGTCCCAGGAATCAGTGCTGGGCCAAGTCCTGTTTAATATCTTTACTGATGATCTGGATTAGGAGATTGAGTCCATCAGCAAATTTGCAGATGACACCAAGCTGGGAGCGAGCGTTGATCTGCAGGAGGGTAGGAGGGCTCTGGAGGGACCTGGACAGGCTGGATAGATGGGCCAAATCCAATGATAGCAGGTTGAACAAGTCCCATTGTGAGGTCCTGCACTTCGGCCATCACAACCCCCTGCCGTGCTGTAAGCTGGGGACAGAGTGGCTGGACAGTGCCCAGGCAGATGGGGACAGTGCCAGGCTGCACACGAGCCAGCAGTGTGCCCTGGTGGCCAAGAAGGCCACTGGCATCCTGGCCTGTGTCAGGAATGGTGTGGCCAGCAGGAGGTCATTCTCCCCCTGTACTCGGCACTGGTAAGGCCACACCTGGAGTGCTGTGTCCAGCTCTGGCCCCTCAGTTTGGAAGGGATGCTGAGCTGCTGGAGCATGTCCAGAGGAGGGCAAAAGAGATGGTGAAGGGTCTGGAGCACAAGTCCTGTGAGGAGCAGCTGAGGGAGCTGGGGGTGTTTAGCCTGGAGAAAAGGAGGCTCAGGGGAGACCTCACTCACTACAACTCCTGAAAGGAGGGTTTAGCCAGGGGATCAGTTCTTTGTCCCAGGCAACAGCAACAGCACAAAACCGTCGTTTTGCAGTCTAAAGCTGTATTGGGATGTGGAGTTTAGGCTGGACATTAGGAAGAATTTCTTCACAGAAAAAGTGATGGGGCATTGGAATGGGCTTCCCAGGAAGGTGGTGAAGTCACCATCCCTGTAGTGCCATGGTCTAGCTGACAGCGTGGTGTTACATCACAGGTTGAACTTTGTATTTCTAAAAAGTGAGCTAAGAACCTTACCAGACATGCATAGAATCAGAGACTCATAACATGGTTTGGGCTGGAAGGGACCTTAAAGATGATTTGGTGATGATTCCCTCTGCCATGGGCAGGGAACCTTGCACTAGACCAAGCTGCTCAAAGCCATGTCCAACCTGGCATTCAACAGGCATGAAGATGTTTTTTGCTACTATTAGCATATTTTATATACTATATTTTTTATATTTATATTTTATATATATAAATATATTCTATATACTATATATTTTATATATTTAATATTAAATATATAGTATATATTTTATATACTATTTTATGTACTATTAGCATATTACTGTAGCTCACAGAAGTCTATGAAGATACCAGAACAACACAGTTCTACACACAAACAGAAGATAAAAGCCCAGCTTCTAGCAAAAGGCTATTTACACACTACCTCTGCTTCCTCTTCAGTCTGATATTTGGATATTTGGGAATTTTTGAAATATTGGGATCAGTCCTATGAATCTTAGAAACTTGCCCATTCAAACTGCTTTCTCTTTGTAGAGCTTTGAAAAGCTTCAAACACCTGGTCGACACCTCTTTGTGGGTCAAACATCTCCAAACCCACAATGTCCTCACAACTTGATTTGATAAAGTTGCCCTCCTTAAATCCGTCCCTGGACCTCTAAATACAAAAGGCAGTATCAAGATCAGAAACACAGCACATTTTTAGCTGTACTACTTACACTGACTGTCCCTGAAATTTGATCTAGACTCCTATATTCCATGGGTTTATTTTTGTTATTGTTTGGGATGTGGTCTTTTTTTTTGTGGGTACTGCAAGAGATGGAGAATGATGGTGAATCAGATTAAGACCCCAATAAAAAACATTGACTACTTTTAATGTGAGTCTAGTACTAACCTGATTCACTTTGCAACTTAGCAGTACTTGCAAAAAAAGATGGAAGGAACTTTAAATGGATTGCTTATATCAATAGTATCCCTAATATCTCACCAAAAGACATCTAAGTGCTACTTTTTTCTAACATGGGAAATACAGACATTATATTATCTTCTGCACTGAAGAAGAAAAGTATTTCACTTACTCCATAGGCATTGAAGAAAATGACAAAACCCGTTGCCCAGAAGGGTTGTAGGTGTCCCATCCTTGGAAACATTCAAGGTCAGGTTGGACAGGGATCTGAGCAACTCCATCCATTTGAAGATGTCCCTACTTGCTGCAGAGGGGTTTGGACTAGATGGCTTTTAAAGGTTCCTTCCTACACGAACTATTGCACTGAGAGCAAAAATACGAGATACGAGGCTGCTGCTTTAGGTCATTACAAAGAGAGCAGCTGGGAGACACCTTGAAAAATGCTTCTCCCACATAGACCTACCTGTCCATGGGTCTTGTTTGCTGAATTTTGCCACCATTCAAACTGGGATATAAGAGGGGATGAAGCATTTCAGCTGCATATGCGGTATGTGGAAGTTTTCAGATGTCCTTGGCACAGGAACACCTCCCGACCATCCTGTGCAGGCAGAACCATGACAGCATTTGCATGATGCCGATTGTCAGCAGTCATCTGATGAAATCTGGAGAACTTTTCAAAGGAAGACACTGTATCCTTGAAATCAAACTCAAGGTGCTTCTTGCTACGCAAGTACGAAAGTGTTGTGACTGTTTATGTCGATCAGTGTTTTACTCTAGGCCAACCCTACACAGTCCTCATATATTTTTGCGGATGCCCGAAACGTCTAACATGAAAAATTTTATCGTCTTTTCTTTTTATAAACTCCTACGTGATCAAAATGGAAAGCTGGGAGTGGAAACACGACCTTCCCAGTGTGATCTACCAGCACTCGAGCAACGGCCCGAGACCTAGATGCCGGTACTCGCCTGGTCCCTGTCAGCGCTGCCGGCAGCCCGCCGCCCTCCTGGTGACTTTATTCGGACCGAGCTCCTCAAACACGCGGTTCCGGGCAGCACCCCGACAAGCTCCACCTGTCCCCAGGCCGCCCCTCAGCGCCGCGCCCCCTCCCGCGCGCCTTTCGAGCGGGCGGCGCGAGGGCGGAGGCGCCGCGAGGACGAGGCCACCGCCCCTCGAGCTCCATTTCCGGGTTCCCCGCCGCGCCCCCGGGCCCTGACGTCACCGCGCGCGGACCCCGGAAGTGGAGCCGGCAGGGGGCGGGCGGACCCGCGCGCGGCACTAGGCCTGGAGCGGCCGCGCGCTCCCCGTGACGGCGCCGCGCGCGCCCCGCTCCGCCGGCGACGGCGCCAGCGCCAGGTACGTGCGGCCGCCCGGCCCGGGCAGCGCCGCCGGCGAGGGGCGCGGGGGAGCGGCGGCCGCGGGGCCTCGGGCAGCAGGGGGGCGACCGGCCCCTGCGCCGCCCGTGGCGGGCGAGTCGGGGTGGCGGCGCCGAGGCGCCTCTGGCAGTCCTGCACCGGGATGAAGATCGCGGGCCCGCGGGCCTCCCGTGTGCTTGGCGTCAGGCCCAGAGCGGCGGCGGGAGCGGACGGGGCGGCGCCGGCTGCCGCCTGTCGCAGGGCTCCCGAGCTGTCCGCGCTGCCCACGTGGGTGTAGAAGTACCTGTGTGCCCATGTCACCGGGGGACATGGGCACGGTGTCACAGCCCAGCAGCGGCCCCCAGGCTCTGCCGAGCGCTGCACTGTGCCTGCTGCCGCTCCACGTGTTGGCACCTTCGCAACTGCTTCTCGATACCACGGCTGTCACACGAACTAGAAACAGCGAATAACAGTTACAATTTTCTACGTGAAATCGAAGGGTCTTGTTTTTCGGAATGTATCCTTACAGTCATCCATGCAGGTTTTGGCGCTGTTAGCTGCTTTTGCAAAACGAGACATGCCCGTGTTCTCCACTGCCTAATGCAAGCTTCCTGTGCAGTCGTAAATGACAAAAAGTCATTTGAGCGTTATTCTTCTGACTTTATAACATAGCTGGGCTTGAGTGATAGTTTTCATTCCAAGAACTGCTCTTCTTATTAGGTGGGATTGAACACTTCTTTTTAGACTTAAGTTTCTTGTAGTTGTTCTGGCAGCTTAGAAAGGTGCATGAAATATTTGCCATTTCTGAGTTATCCAAATGTAGGGAAATAATTTCCCGTTTAAATGGTTACTTTTATTAGTTTTTGGTTTGGCACCGAGAAAACACAAAATTTGTAATTCTAAAACAGGAGTTTTGTCCCTTTCCAACATCCACCGTCTTTGCTTTTTGAGGAGCTGTTGCCTTCTTTTTTTTTTTCTTTTTTTTTTTCCCAAAGATAGATACTGAGGCTTATGGCAGAGAATGAACTGCATTCCTTCCAGATACCTAATTTCTAAGTGTGGTGTTACAAGAGCCAGGCAGCTCAGAACCATGCAAGCCAGCTTGTCAAGCCTTCACAAAATGTGTCTTCCACTTTACAGGGTTTTTTTTTGTGTGAAGTTTTTGGCTAAAGTGTTAAGTTTGAATGAGCAGGTAACAGACCTTTTTCGGGAGGTACTATCATTGGCAAAGGAAGTGGTATAAAAGCAACAGCAATTACAAAACTAACTGGATACCTTTGATCTTAACTGAGCACTGATTTGGTGACACTGAGGAGCAGGGTGTTAACAATATTTGCCTTCAAAGGAGAAGAAATACAAGTAATACAGCAGAAAGGTGGTGTCCTTTTAGTAACCCTTTGTGTTTTCTTGGAATCTTTAAGGAGGCAGGGGGTGAAGAAGTGTTAGGCATTGCAAAGCAGTATTATGATAGTGTCTTAGTTAAAGAATAACCACAGGTTGTTAAAATTAGGTATTTTGTAACTATGTAGGAAAAAGTGAAAAAGCTCTTGTGTAGGGGAAATTAAAATTTTAACAAATTTTTTTACACAGAGTGCAGTCAATGAGAAAATGCAGAAAGAACGGCTTTATATGCTCCTCTGGGTTTTTGGAACTGATGAAATCTGTTGTTCTGAGTGTTTCAGATATTATTTAACTCTCTTTAAAAAGAAAAAAAAAAGATTCTTTGCTGACAAGAGTATTGGTCTTCACAGGGTAGCTCCAGATTGAGGCCACAGGTGATGGCTGTTGCTGAAGTCGCTGCCAGTACTTACTGCCTGCCTGTCAGCTGGAGGTCTGATGTGCCCGCCACCACTGGTGTTAGTCTAGGCACTCCCCAGACCACCTCTGTCAGAACATGGTGGGTTAGGATGGATGTAATATTTATTGTGTTTAAACTGACCTGACTCTTTTTGTCTGCAGCAGGTTAGCAGATGCGGGTAGGTGTAGGAATAAGATGAAAACTTCCAGCAGGCCAACAGTACTGAGCAGCTGGAGGCAGACAAGGGCATCGTCATTTCAGATGCACAGCAACACTCAGACTGCTCTCTGCCTTACTGAAATACCCTTAATTATTGGAGTTTTCTCACCACTGCCTGGATTCTGTCTGTCTTCTTGAGATTGCCTTTTCAGTGGTTGTATCCAATTATGACTATATTTAAATCTGCAAGTTGACTTGACCATGGTCTTTACTGAATTGCCTTTTATGTACTAGTTAGCAAATGTTTGGGAGAGCTTCTCCTTATAATTACTCAGTGGGGATTTATCTTTTAGAATCTTTTCTTTTAAGTTCACAACCTTATTTTTTTTTTTCCCCTTGAAGACTCAGCACTGACTCTGGAGGTTTTGCCCATTCCAAGCTCTATAGAAAAAGTCCTGAATACAGCTGTATTGCTTGTACTTTGAATCTGACCCACTGTTCCTTTGGGGAACAATGTGCTGTCGTGACTGAGGAGTTTTTTAGATTTACAATAGATTACTGGAATTCTTTGAAGTAAAGCACACATACAAAGAATGAATAGATATCTTTTAAATTTTTTTTTCCACAAGCTTACTGAAACAAATTGGTTAAAAATGGACATGAAAACATCCTCTTATGAAATTTAGTACTGCTCTGTCAATTTGGTGCTTTAGGAGGACATTTTTTTCTCTTTACAAGTATTGTTGTACATATACATACTTAGCCTGTAGATCAGTTTCGCAGATTTGTACTGAGTGGAATTCCCAGAGTACAATTTAATGGGTTTAAATTTGTTATTTTTCATGGTTATTTTTCAGCATCTTATATGCTGTGTGGATTTTAAGAACTTAATATTTAACTACTCACAGCATTCCTTACACTGTTGTTGTAATGTGATTGAGTTTTATTGGAAGGTGAAAAGATAATGTTTGCTTTTATATCATCCTTGCCTTTCTACTCAGCTCATCATCAGTTACTTATTAGCACATTAGTTTTGTTAATGATTTTTGTTTTATGGCTGACTGCTTCTATGAATTAGACTAGGACCAGAGGTTATTCACCTCCAGCTACAGACCCACTCTTAAAAAAAGTGCCATGGGTGCAGTTTCACAGCCTGTTCACATTAGATTCCAGTTGCTGGAGTGGACAGCACCCCTCTCTGCTTCCTGTCCCATCTCTCCAAGCCATGCAGAAGACCAGCTGGCTGCATAGTGAGCCAGGAAAAGAAGCTGATACAGAGCTAGAATGCTTCTCTCTCATTGCTTTGGGTTGCTCACTGTCATGAGTGCTATCATAAGTAGTAGTGATAGGACACAGGGCAGCAGTTTTAAACTGAAAGGAGGCAAGTTTAGATTAGATATCAGGAAGAAATTTTTACAGCAAAGATGCTGAGACATGAGAGCAGGTTGTCCAGGGAGGCTGTGGGTGCCTCATCATCTCATGTGGGACGTGGAAAGCCAGGCAGATGTTTTTAGCAAACTGGTGTTGTGAAAGGTGGTGCTGCCTATGGCAGGTCATTGGACTAGATAAGCTACAAGGTCTTGTAAAACCCAGATGCTGCTATGAGTCTTTAAGAAATTATGTAGGACTTGAGTGGAGAATCTAGAAGTAGGAGAAGGTCTGAAAGTGTATCACACAGACGTCAGCAGATCATGGATCCTGAGTCACTTTGTACTTTATTTGACTCTGATGAAAGCTTCTCAACCACTTTTCTGAGCAATCTGTTCTATGAGTTTATTAGTAATGATACTGCTGCTGAGGCTAGTGGCCTGCTCTTTGGTCTAGTCAAGGCTTCACTGCTTTTATTCACTCCTGTTGCACTCTCCTGAAGAGTATTGACCTCCATCTGAATGGAGCCTCTCTGGTACTGCAGATTGTATTCTGTTGTGTATGTATCCAAAGAGGAAAGATGAACCATGTAAAACCTGATCAGGCTAATTTTAGATGTTTCTGCTACTGTGGTTTCTTCCAGGTTCTGTTGGCCAGCAGAAATTAAGGAGACCAATCTGTGCTAAGCTTGCTTTACAGATATTTGGCTATTATAGGTATTGATTTTTAATATATAGGTGAAATAAGTATTGTCTCAGCAAAAAGACTATTAGCTGAATCAATGTATTTGATATGATGTTAATTTAAGAAACTCTTCTATGTCAGCAAACAGTTTTTTCTGTGTCATGGTCAACCCCAGTTGACTATTAAGTACCATACAGCTGGTTGGTCACTTCCTTCCCCTTTCCTTTTGCCCCAGTGGAATGGGGAGTGAATTAAGAAAAAAAAGTGAAGCTTACGTGTTGACATAAAAGCGGTATAATAATCGAAAGAAAACATAATACTACTAATGGTAATTGTAATGAAGAGGATAGAGAGCGAGGAAAATAATACTCAGACAAGTAACATGCGGTACAGTTTCTTACCACCTGCTGGCTAATACCTAGCCCATCCCTGAAGATCCATCATCCCCACTTCTGGGTAGCTTCCCCAGTTTATATACTGGACATAATGTTCTGTGGTGTGGAATGTCACTTTGGCAAGTTCATGTCACCTGTCCTGGGCATGCTCCCTCTCAGCCTTTTGTGCAGCTACTCATTAGCAGAGCACAAGACACACAAAAGTCCTGGACTTGAGGTAAGCACTACCTAACAATAGCCAAACCATCCAGCAAAATTATTCTCATCCCAAATCTAAAACACAGGACTGTACCTCTCATCCTGAATCCAAAACACAGCTATACTAACCCAGTCAAAACCAGGACATGCAGGCAGCCAAAAAGAAGAATTTTATTGTCTGTCTAGAAAAAGAGATGATGATTAAAATAAGAATTAACTGTACACATTAGCAGTTGTACTGCAAGTTAGCCAGTTCCACTGTTGACTGGAAACAGGCGCATACCTGAAGCACCAGTAATGTTAGTGCTTACATTTGTTGAGACTTGTGCATTTAAAGTCAGGCCCATCAAATATATTTTTCCAGTTCCTTCTTTTTTTAGTGTTGGAAATAAGGAATTTTAATTTAAATTTCAAGTCAAAAGTTTAGGCTATTTTTTTTTTTTGAGAGGGGCATGCTGAAAATGTTTTTGATCATATTGAAAATATTCTTTATTATTCTTAAGTACCCCTAAGCAACTCCAAGGTATACGTAAAGAGTATGAAATTTAATAGGAAGATAGCTTTGGAAATTGTGAACTATTTCCCAAGATAGCTAATCTGGATTTGTCTGAATTACAAGCTCCATAAAGTTGCCACTTTCTATTTGTGTTATATCATTTGAGGTACTTAGTTTGAATTCTCCAGACATTTCAGCAGCAATATACATATTCTGCTGACCCATAGAGCTTTCTTCACTGTATCAGATTTATGCAGTGTCCGTAGTGAAAGCTGCTGATGGGACATGGCAAAAACGTGTGTTCTTTGGTTTCTTGTCGTCCCTTGACTGAGGTATCTTTTCTCTTAGGAACAGGCAGAGTGGACCCCTGATGGTTTTGTTTTAGGTGTATGAAGAGAGGTGATACTGTATTTTGGAGATGTTTTATACTTCTGAGTCTTGGTTTTTGGAGTAATAACTGCTTGTTTGAGAATATGGACAAAGTAATTCTGATTGATCATGTTGTCAGAGTGCCAGGTACTCTCCAGGTTGTCTACAATGCTGTGTGAAAGACCAACTTAACAAATCATGTGGTGCTTATAGTTTCTTTTGAAGTTCTATAAGCCAGGCTTTATAAAGTCTTGAAATGTGCATTTGAGTGGCTGTCATGTTTTAGCATACAATACATGCATATCTCTAATCCTTGTTTAACTTAAGAAGATGGTAAATTATGCTCTTGCTTTTCATCCCTCCTTCTTATTTTAGGCACAATGTGTAGCAAGTCGTGAAAACATCTTGCTTGTTTTTCCTAACAAATGGGCATCTCATTCCTCTTGCAGGGCATGTGTGTTACAAACCCACCACAAGAAGGAATTTGTTAAGTGGGGTAGATTTGAATAAGTACAGTCACAACAATCAAAAGGAAAACTGAAAGTACTTCAAAGAAGAAATGCAGGAAGCACTAACAGAATTAACAGGAAGCCTTGACAGTGGAAGACCCAATATATAAAAGCATTATTAAAATTTGGTGAAATGAGAGATAAATAGATGTGCTCATGCACACAGTCTATATGTCTTGAATAATGATCATTGTACTGAATATCTCCCCACCTAATCACATAGTTCAGTCTTGTGAAATAATATCTGAATGAAAAGAGAATTCTGTATCTGTATGTTGGTATCTCCCATGCTGCAGAAGTGTGTTGGCCTACCTGCAGCCCAGGAGGAAGATCTGAGAATAAGCACAGCCATCAAAATCAAAGCTGCTATTAATGCAGACTTGCATTTGATACATGCTAATCGATAAGTCAAAAATTGGTGGAAGTTTCTTTATACTTTTTCTTAAATGTTTGCATTTTGGAATATCAGGGTTTGAGTTTTGGAAGCATAAACTATTTCCTACCACAGTGATCACTTCTTGAGTCCTTCTTTTGGTCTCTCTGTATTTCTTTCTTGGCCATGTTGGCAAATCAAGCTAAAAAACTTTTAGGCAGCAGCTGTATCTCTGTTCTGTCACCTCAGTTGCACCAGGTAATGAACAAAATCTAAAAATTGATAAATTAAAAGTATATGCTTAGAAAAAAAAGAAGAGGGGGAGGGAAAAGAAAGAAAGGTAGTTTTAACTCAGATCAAGTCACTGTTTTGGTTTAACTCCGATATGATTCCCTGAACTGGTTCTCTGTGCATTGCTACAAACAGTTCTGTCAGCTGAGGGGATAGCATGGGGTGGGACTACTAAAGTCGTTTTGCAAAGATATGTTTGTGAATATATCTTTTGATTCTAAGACCTAGGGGCAGGAAGGGTCTTTGTTCTGTATTTGCTCTCTGTGAAACAGTGGGGTACTTGTTATCTGTCTGGATGAAGTTGAACATAGCATTCCCTTGGCTTGGATTTAACATTTCTCAGTATAAGAAATTGTCCTCAATTTTTAGAAACTTTGAGCATGTTCTGATAATAACAGCATGAAGGCTCCAGGTTATTTCACTCTGTGTTATGTCCACTGTGATAATGAAACTTTTATTTCCATCAAGAAGCAATACGTGCTTAACCATCTTGCTGTGTGAGATTTCGTATCTGTAGCAAACCCCAGCTAGTATCCTGACTTGTACTTTCTTTATTAAGACATGATTTTTTATTGTCAGTGACTCAGAAACAGACAGTGACATTTTTGGCACACAGAACCATTTGTTCTCTGTTGTTGCTCTTTCTAAATAGGTTATATCTCTTGAATTGTAGCATTACATTCATGTGAATCATCCTATTAACTTCACTAACATCAAATAGGTTGCATGTACATTCCTGCAGGAGAGCTCTAAGTTCTTGTTCATTATCTTTCCAGCATAATTCTCTGGGCAATTAAAGATTTTTTTTTTTTTTAATTTTTGTCTTTTCATTCTTTGTTCTGTTAGTTCTATTATCCTTGTCTTTTCTTTCTGGTGAGTATTGAAGTAGTCATAAAAATTAGGGTAACTCCCTAAGGAATAATTGCAAGAGGACTACACCAAAAAACCCAGAAGCTTGAATTTTTGCCGATTTGAGGTGGTTGGTTAAAGGAGAAATGAGGAAGTAGAAATATACTGAGATGGAAGGTACAAGTCTGTAAGGATGTCAGCCCATACCTGTATTTTCTTGAGACGAAAGATAAAACTATTACCTGATTTGTTTCAGACACTGAATTTTTCAGTGTCTGAAAAATTTTGAAAAGCTCTGATTTTTGCATTCCCAGCAATGTTCAGAGGCAATGTTTTTAAGAACACTTAAAAAAATTCCAGAGAATTATGATCTTTAGAGATTGCTATTAACAGTGATATCAGAAAGCTTTATTTCTGTTAATAAATAAATGTTAAACTATCTAGTTTTCTAATAAAGGAACATGGTGTAGATAATGTAGTATTTTTTCTTTGGTTGGTTGCTCTAAATTGCATTTATTTTTCATGGTATAGGACAGCAGATAAATAACTTTTAATCTTTTATGTTGTGAGAAATGGTGGTAGATATACCTCCCTCCAAAAATATACTGTGAGGGTAGTCAACCATGGGAGTGGGGCCCAGAGAATTTGTGGAATCACTGCTATCACACATCTTCAAAACTTGACAAGTGCCTAAGCAGCGCTGGTAACGCTTTTCAGTTGACCTCCAAAGGTATATACAGATGTAAACAAGCTATACCTTACCATATACATGATGTTGTGTTGCTGTGCTTCGCTGTTTTGGATTAGAAAGAGGATACTTGGTACCAGTCTACGTTTGTGTCAGGTATCAGCCTCAGTGTCAGTGTGTAAGAATCTCCAGCAATTCCACCTGTACAAGACATGCTGTGCTCTCCTTGTTGTTTGGGCATGCCTGCCAGCACCACAGAACAGCTGACTGTGCTAGTTCTGCCGCAGGGCTGTGGTGAGGATGTCCACTGTCAGGGGACAAGAGGGAGTGTGGTCTGAGGAAGACACTCAATTGGCTTTGTCATTTCCATATTCATCCTGTAACGGCAGGATGAATGAAACCAGGAGACTGGAACGGTGTGGACTAAGGGAAATTTGGAACAAGGAGTTGATTTGGCAGTGTCTCTGTTAAAGCTCTTGAAATGAAAAGACAAATGAGGATGGGGGAGGGAATGGAATGCCACTAGAAGCTCTCAGGATACAATGTGAGGCCAAATAAAAGACAAGTGAGCTTGTGAGAGAAATAGGAGAGGATGATTGAAAGGCACTTAAGTGTGGGAGAGGAGGAATTGGGGTTGGGAGACACATGAGGGTTACATATGAGGGACACATAAAACTCAAGAAGGTTAAACAGAATACTGAGTGGCTTGAGTATCTTCATTCAGTGCATTGACAAAAGCTGAAGTGCAGTGGAAAAAAAAATAGATATGATTATGCCTTCTGTATTGGGTTTGTGTGACAAGGTTTTAGCAGCAGGGTTCTGCAGGTGTGGCTTTTGTTAGAAGCTGCAAAAGCTTCCCTCATGTCCAGTAGACCCAGTGCCAGCCAACTCCAAGATGAACCTGCTGCTGGTCAAAGGTGTACCTCTGCAACCTGTGGAGGTTCACAGAGGGGTAGGATGGTGCCCAAAGGAGCTTGCCAAGACTATATGGGATAGGAACTTAGGTAAACATGATACTGCCATAGAGAAGTAGTTGAGAATAGAGATCACTTTTTTCCCCTTTATGTTTTCCACATTGTTTTTTGTATGAGACTGGACTTCTGGTGCACAGGTGCTGAAATTTTTTTGTGCAGTCTTAATTTTGGTGTTTCCTGGTACCTGTAGACACTGTTTTGGAAGTGTGTCTTTGGGTGAGGAAGGCACAAATTTTGGCTTTTTCCTGCAGATTGACTCAGAATCAGAAAAGAATTCCTGAGAATACAAAACTAAGACCCCTGAGACCATGAGCTCTTACTTCTTGCTCAACCAGACACTGCTCATAATGATTCTTATATCCCTTGTGTGGTCACTGCTGCTGTGGGAGGTAACTAACTTGTTAATATATGTGTGCACACACACACACATACACATTTTCTGTATATTAATTTGGTGTGCACTTTTGCTTTTTCTTACCTTGCAGAATGGTAAGGTGGTTGACATTGGCAGGGACCTCTGGAAATGATGTAGTCCAATCCCAGTGCTCAGAGAAGGATTAACTAGAACATACTACTTGTGGTAGTGTTTAATAAGTTTTGAGTATCTCCAAGGACAGAGATTCTGTAACCTGTTTTTATCATCAATTCTAATGACAGAGGAGCAAAGTACGCTCTCTGTGGATTATGGATAGAATTGTGAAGGTTTGAATATTCCCTGGAACAAGATTAGAAGCAAACGAGGTTAAATGTTGATACCAAAAATTGGTATGTTTTATTTAACAGTAAAAGAGGCAAAGAGAAAGAAATGGAAAGAGGTGGGGGGTGGAAGGACAGAAAGAGTGACAGAGGAGACACATAAAGTAGAAGCATATTACCCCTCTGTGATCTTGATGATGTCTCATTGATCCTCTGTTCTTCTAGGTGGTGGGGGTTCCCCACTGACAAAGAATGGAATCCTATGGATGAATAAATGTTTGGGCCAGGTGGGAACACCCAGGCACTTCCCCTGAGGGGGCAAGTTTGACACTGTCCCTTGCAGAACTGTGGATCAGTTGTATGATTTTGCATCACATGCAGTGCTCTGGTGCGGGGTCTGGGGACGTGTTCAGGGGGCCTTTAATGGACCACGACACCCCCTCAGTGGCCCATGACATGAATGTCCCATAGGTGTGGCTTTCCTGTCTGAACCAGCTTGAGTAGCAGAGGATGGGTGTTGTTGGCTCTGACCAGAGGCTTTTTGCCATGCACCTGAAACTGCCTCCTCCCCTCTTTGGTGGAGGTCTCAGTAGATAAGACAGCTGCTGGGCTTCATCCTCCATACTGTGGAAGTATTCTTCTCCCCCAGCTCGGACATAAAAATAGCATAATTTTTATCTTAAATTAACTTACAGCCCAGGGGCCCCATTCAGGGTGCAGTGGTCTTTGGTGCAGCTTTGTTGATACAGCTTCACTACACAGTTTTAAGGGAAAAAAATCCTTAAAAAAATGTTTAAGCCATAAACTACAGTATTTCAGTCTCTGACACTTGTCTGGGTGCCTGCTCCAGTGTTTGGGCCCCATTAGTGTAAGGAAGTTTTTCCTCATGTTTAGTCCACTTTGTCCCCATTGTGTATTGTCTTCTCACTGGACAACAATGGGAAGACTAGCTCAGTTGTCTTTTGTCCCCTCTGGCACTTAATATATATATATTGATTATTCTTCTTCCACTCCACCCTGGCTTTTCTCCCTGCTGAGTAGTCCTATCTCTCTCAGCCTCTGCTCAGATACCAGATGCTCCAAGCCCTTAACCATTTTTGCAGCCCTTTGCTGGTCTCCAGTTTATCAGTGTCTGTGTTGCACATGGAGCATCTGGAACAGTCATGTTATTCCAAGTGTGTTTAGAAATGCAGAGTAGAGGAAAAGGATGATGTCCCTCCACCTACAAGCAATGCTTTTCCTGAGGCAGAATGTCATTGAAGGGATCTTCACTGCTTTGTTTCTTCAGATCTCATTATTGGGAAACATTATGTATAGTCTGGGTATATAGCTATGTCGTCTAGAAAATGTTTCCAACTTCTGTCTAAATTTTCTATGTTTCCCTTTCCAAGCTGTATTAGCTTGAAATAATATGTTTTGTGAAGTTTCAGAGACAGTAACAGAAAAAGTGAGGGGAGAAATTTGCTCCAGCTGATTCTTGCAAGAGTAAGGAATATTTTGAAGCAGAGTAATTTTTACATATCAACATAAGTAGGTAGTTGCTCTCCATTTAGTTTGTACCTCATCCTTGAGGTAATTAAACACCTGGCTAGTTAAGGCATATTTTACCAAAAATATAAAATTAGTATTTCTATGCTATTCTGGCCTTGATTTTAAAGCACTTGAGTCTTAAGTTCAAATAATTATCTATTCTGCTTATGCTTTTTGGTTCCGTTAGTTTTGATTGTCTCTGAGGACAGTGTTCTGTCTTCTCTTCCTTTCCCCATTTTTTTTTAATCTTCATCAACTTTTTTGATCCACCTTCCAAATTTCTACAAAGTCTGCTAAACTTCACATAATCAAGGGAACATGTATTTTGTCTAGCATTGCTGTTCTTTTATTCACAAGATTTGGGGTTTTATTGCTTTTTGGTATAGGGTAATTGGTATAATTGTCAAATTATTTTCCACTTGTTTTCCCCCTTCTTTTATACAGTAAAATTTAGTAACAAATATGGCGAGTCTCAAAGTTTTGGTTTATCTAAGATTTTTTTTTCCTTTTTTCCTTCTTCTCCAGCACAAGGAATTTAGGACAAACCGTTTTTGGTTCTTTGGCCTATGTCACATTTTTAAGCTGTTGTAACTGAAATGTTTCTTCCACTTTCATTTTGAAGTAGGTTAAAAATGTAAAATATTAGAGGGCTAGCTACATTATTGTGTGGATGTTTGCAGCATATTTTTGCTCTGTGTTCTGTAGTTGATTTAGTACTTTCCTTTGAAGATTCATTTTGTCCTGTGTGTATACTGCTAGTGTGACCGTGTAGTGCTCAGTACAGCATCCATTTAATTACAGAAAAAAAGAATTCTTGTTTACACAATGGCACTTTATGGCTAGTGTTATTTCAGCACATATTTTGACAATGGTCACTTGTTTGAGAAAACGTTTATATTGCCTATAACGTGCTTTTCAAGAGTATGTTGTGCTCAATGGGGCTGATGCTGTTTTGTATTTTTCCCATTCAGCACACTGTTTAATCTGTATTTCTGCTTTTCTTGTATTAGTTTTTGTCTTGGGAATAAATATGATCAGCTGCTGTAGAGGTTAATGTAAACAATTTCAACACAGACAGTCCTTAGTAAACATGTATGTTGTTCATGGCTTTTTAGGGTTAGACATTATCCATCTGATCATAAGGTGACAGGGAAGTAAAACAATTTTAACGGATTATGTACTCTTTTCCTGTAATTACAGTTTGTTTATCTATAAACAGTTTTGTAGCTGTTACATTTTTCTGCTACCACACTATTCAAATCACTCAGTTGTGTTTAACAGCAATAAATGGGGATTTAGAAAATTGAAAGGAACAGAGAAACTGGAAAAAAAATTACTTTGGATTACAATCAAAATTTCATAGAAAGAGACTCTGTTAAGCTTGTTTAGTTTCCCAGAAGAGATAGGACTTGGCTGTGGTGTCTAATCATGTAAAATAGAAAGAAAACTTGACATACAAAGGTGTAGCAAACTTAGTGACTGAAGCCAAAGTAAGTCAAACTAGAAATAAAGTACAAAGGACATTGACTAGCCTTTCAGACATCACAGCAAGTGATGGACTGTTAAGCTCTTAATAACTTGAATTTTGCCATGGATGCCTTTCTGTAAGAACCGCTGTAGTTAAACATAAGTTACTGGTCTTAGAGACTGGTAGATGAAGAAAATAAAAGACCTCTGTTTAAGCAGACATAGTTGATTTTGAGGGACTGTCTGGCCTGAACCTTCCAAGAAAAAATTAGGAATTTTTAATGATCTTTTTTTGCCAAACTAGGTTGTATGTCCCCGTGTCCTTCTCCTCCTGCTTTTATCTGTACCTTTGCATTTGGCAGTACTTGGCTGATCTCTGCTCAATCACATTCTGCACAAAATTAAAGACAGTTTTTCTCCTTAATAGGGATTCCTTCAAACTAGTAGGAAATGCAGTGCTTTCAACAAAATGGACAAAGAATTTTACAATGTTGGTTTAGAATGACTGAAGTTTCTTTAGCTCATGTCTTTTAGTGGTTACTTCTAGGACAGAGTGTTTAGGCTTAAGGCTAAACCAGTCCTATGGATACATCTGTTTAGCCTTATTGAAGTAGTTAATCAAATAAGTAGAATTTATTTTTTTCAAGGACTTTGCTTTATAGTAAAAGCTATGAGTATGTATGGCAAAATGATTGAGAATAAAAAGAGAGCACTTGTTCCACATTTTTTACTTCTGACTTTCAAATCAAAGATGCAAATGAAATGGCCAGATTAATTGTCATAATTATCATCTGTATTTGTGGGCAACAGTAATCAGTCATGTAGGAAGACTAGGCCAGGAGGAATTGCGTAACATTTAATAAAGATACGTGTAAAGTTGTGCAGTGACAATGGTATAATTCCCAAACAGAAGGCAGACTGTAGTATGGCTGTCTGGGATGTTGTGCTTAAAAGAAGTTGGGGGTGCTGCTGGATGGCAAGCTGAACAATGTGCCCTTGTGGCAATGAAGTCAAACTGATGATTGGGTATTGGTAAGAGATGTGCTAGGGTGTTGTGTGTGGTTTGTCCCCTGAGTTCAAGAGAGATATTGATGAAGAACTGGGAGAAGGTCCAGCAGATGGCCACCAGGATGATTTGTATGTTAGAAGGATGATTAGCATGACAACTCAACATTTGGAGAAAAGTTCAAGGAGGTTGTTCAGGTTGGAAAAGACATCTTCCCAGTTTAACTGTTAACCCAGCTCTGCCAAGTTCTGCCAGAAATAAGGTTTCTAAGTGCCACATCCACACATACTGTAAATCTCTCCAGGGATGCTGATTCCACCACTACCCCAGGCAGCCTGTTCCAGTGCTTGATAGCTCTTCCAGAGAAATTTTTCCAATACCTGATCTAAACGTCCCTTTGTGGATCCCTTTATGCATCTTGAGGCCATTTTCTCTTATTTGTGAGAAAAGACCAGCTCCCACTTTGTTATAGACAGCAGGAGGGTCTTCCCAAGCCTTCTTTTGTCCACACTAAACATGCCCAGCTCCCTCAGGCAACACTCATAATACTTGTGCTCCAGACCCTTCCTCAGCTTCACTGCCTTCCTGTGTACATGTCCAGTACCTCAGTGGAGAGACATCTTGGAGAAGTTTCATCAATCATCCAGCACACAGAAAGATAGTTGTGAAAGAGAAGCTGTTTTCTGCTCAGAAGGATGAAAAGTGAGAGCAGAAATTTCATCTCAGTATAGGAAAAAGGAAATCTGTTAGAAATAACTAAACACTGAAGTTTCTGAAAAGCATGGTGGAATCTCCCTCACTGGAAATATTTAAGGCTCATCTTGGCAGCGCCACAGCTTACTTGATCCAAGGCCCTGTTAAAACCTAGTGAAATAAGGTCCAAGAGAAGGTTGGAGACTAGATCATTTCACAGGATCTTTTTCAGCCTGGACTACTCTGTGATGCTGTTGTTACAACCTTTTGTCAGTCTTTGCTTTAGGCAGAGATAGCAAGATTGTAGATTAGGCAGTAGCAAACTGTATAAAGAAGTGTGGTTACAATTACTGACCAGCACTTGATGGAATATTTTTTTTTATATAAATATTTGATTTTCAGTTTTTAAAGCTGAACCAGTAAAGAAAACAAAATTTACTTTTTTCTTTTTTAATTTTTTATTCTTTTTAATGTTTCATGAAAAGATGTACTGATGTGGAAAAAAATTAAAAAATGCAAATTTGATGCAGTCAGAATAAAAATACCACGTTTATTTAAGTATTGAGCTAAAAGGAATAATGTATTTATATTATTCACATTTTATATAATATATGTATATATGTAGTAGTGCTACTTTATGACAATCCACCAGAAGCAAATCTGAGGGCTGCAGTTATTTCACAGAGCTATTTGCTTTGCTTGCCAGGTAGTTGAAATTAAGCTTGGTACAGCTGTACTTGGTTCAGCTGGCCATATAGCACATGCTGCCTCTCAGGCATGGGCAGAGCAAAGACAGTTGAGATGCTATATTATTAAAGCTTGCACAAATCATAAACACTGGAGAAACAAGTGTTCTACAGGGAGAAAAGCTGTGGGAAGAGCTGTAAGGCAGATTTCTTGAGGCAGACGTTGCCTCAAATAAGAGGTATGTACATGATGGGGTTTGAGCTTTTTAGTCTGAATCTGAAATAAGGTAACTTGATGATGAACTGATGCAGTAGCCCTGCATAGTCTTTTCAGTTGTGTATGATTTGATTCTGCATAGTGTCCGTCTGTTTTGTATATTTTTGTGTCATCTGCAGTATTTGCATTAGATGCAGAGTAGTCAGGTGAGGTGGTGATATGTATTTGCATATGCACATTCCAGAAGATTTTTGAGGAAACATGTTGTAGAAAACTGAATGCACCTCCTACCTTTTGTTAGTCTCCCTTTTGTGCACCTCTCAGCACAGGGTCTGAAGCAGAATCAGAAATACCTTGCTGTTTATAAAGATCTGGGCTACAGACCTGGATTCACTGCATTTCCATCTGATTTGTATGTATTCTTTTAAGAAGTCTTCAATTCATGGCAGACAGTCCTTCAAAAAGTCATGCTGTTACTGAAGAGCAAAGGAGGAAAGGGGGAAAAAGGGATTTTAAAGTACTGGACACATAGGCGTATGCCTAGGGTTTTTTAGCAGCTTTTGATGGTAGCCTAAGCAGAAACCATTTCCCTAGAGTTTTCCAGTTTCTCTCTCTTTCTTCTGTGACACTCTGGAAAATTACTTTGGTGTCTCTTTTCAGAGAAGGGTCTTTTAATAGTCTTCAAGTTTTTCTCTGTTCAGAGGCATATTTCTCTCCCAGCTGACTCATGGGATTGCTTGAGAAAAGATGATATTAAAAAAAAAAAAAAACAAATCTGGCTTTGTCCTGTAACTACTTAGTATGTGCAGAGATGAGGCTATTGAGAGTCAGTCTTCTCCACTTCATCTTTCAAGTCAAAATCCTATTAAAATTAACAGTACAAAGTACAAACATCTTAATCTCATCCAAACCCATTTTTTTAATAAACTATCACATGGCAATTTCAGCCATGTTATGAAGTAATGTCTTACCAAGTCCTTGTAACTTCTCATAATGTACACTGCCTGGAAAAGCTGATTCTGTAAATAAGGAGCATTTCACTCAGCTGTTTGCCACAAGTTTTATTGCCTCAGTGTTTGTTTTTTTCTGTCCTCATCAGCTGAGATACAGGCCCATGAAATAATGGAAAGTAAATCACCCACTGATTGTAATGTTATTACAATATATATGGCCTTTTCCTGACGCTTCAGTTGCGGGATGTTAATTCTTCATAAACATTGATTCTTTGGATTTTCCCTCACATCTGCTGTTTGTGAAGGATTCTCTCTGGCCTTTTAGAAGAAGGTGATGGTGAAGGCATCTTGAAATTAATGTCTTACTCATTGGTGCACATTCATCTCAGGTGCTGAGATTGGGAAAGCTAAAAAAGGTTCTTTGAAATTCTTAAAACAGGAATCCAGGCTAAATTTCCTGCCTGGCAAATGAGAAATATACAGAAAGAGGTTCTCTGCAATCATTTTGTTTTTCAGGTGTTGGGTTAAAGTCACCTGCAAATTCGTTCTCTGAACAGGATTCTCTGGGCAGCATTCTCCTGCCTTCACTTCAGGGTCACTTTTTCTGTCCCTAGAATTGATGGCCTGATTCACTAAATATCTATCTTTCTACCTCAGCGTAAGTAGGGTCCTGTACACCTAATTATTGATAGTTTGCATATTTAAGAAAGTACTGCAATACTTGTAGTATTGTAGAATTATCCACAATAGGCAGACAAGTCCTTCCTCTGGCTACTCCTTCAGTCTCCAAACAGTGGATGGGGCAAAGAACTCAAAGTGTAGAAGTGAGAAAACTTATGGATTGGGATAAGGACAGTTTTATAGGGAAAGTAAAAGCTATGCACACCAGCAAAGCAAAATAAAGAATTGCAGTTATTCAGCCATTCTCAGGAAGGCACAGCTTCATCATGTGTAATGGTAACTTGGGAAGACAAACACCGTCATTCTACACATTCCCTGTTTCTTCTTTTCTGAGTTTCTATTGCTGAATGTGTCACCATGTAGTTAGCTGGTCTCAGCTGTCCTGGCTGTGTCCCCTCCCAGCTTCTTGGGCACCCGTGCCTGCCTGCTGGCAGGGCAGCACATGGAAGCAGGAGAGCCCTTGATGCTGTGTGAACACTGCTCGGAAGTGTTAATGATGCTGCTTTCAGCATAAATCCAAACCCTATGAGCTACTATGGAGAAAACCGATTCTCTCCCAGAGAAAACCACTACAAGTACTCAAGGCTATTGCTGCTGCAGATGATAATTTTGAACCTTGTGTTTGGTTGATATACCATTATAATGTCAATATCTCAGAGGCTATGTTGAGGTTGTGCGGCCTCTTTTTCAGTTATTTTGACTTGTTTTTTTACTTGTGTTAATATGGATATGCTTATGAAGGTGATTTCCAGCATTTCAAGGAAGTTAAACCAAAACAATTAAAACCCCAGTTTGTGGAGTTGTGTTAACTCTGCTTGGTGTAAATAGTTGAGTTGCTGACACATATTGCTAATGCACGTGGCTCCTAATCATCTGTTGTTTGAACTTACGGGGTAAATAAACCAGGAAGGTGGCTACTGTGCAAATATATCAAACTTTAATACTGACTGGAGTCATGTACTTTGTCAGTAAGTTCTACCACCATTTGGTAGAGTACAAAGATCTACTGGGATTCAGGGACTTTAGGATCACTAAGTGGTTACATCTGCACATCTAGCATTTATTAATCCCCTTCCTGTTTATGTTTCCTCTGCCTTTTGCAGTGGTCTGGAGCATGCTCTGAACAACTAGGTAAATTTTCTTGAAATTCTGATAAGTCTTAGAAAGTCTGTGTTAAATGTGTGAGAAAGGCCATTTTGACTTCAGCAGAGTGTTACAGGCTTTAAGGGTAATTAATGGCAAGAGGCATACACTACTAAGCAGATCCTCTGATCCTAAATTTCTGATCACTGAAATGGAGATTCTGTGTTTAACATGGAGATCCTGTAGGCGCTTATTAACATCATCAGAACTGAGCATCAGATTCTGCCTCTGAAACTTCTTTTACTAGAGGTAGACATTTTCAAAGCCATTTAGTCTAAAGCAGACTGGAAATAATAGCCTTTTAGAACTGAATTTGAGTAAACCAATAAGCACTTAAAAATATTGTCTTTTAAGTGAGGTAAAGTGAAGTACAACCTTAATTGATGCAGTTGTTATCGATGCCATCTGTAGTGCCCTGAAAGTGGGAAAAGATAAAATCTAATTAGACAGAAAATACTGCTAAGATAAATTATTGCATTTTTTTGCTTTGTTGAGCCAATACCAACAAGGGACTCAAGGCAAATTGTAATCCAGCCATCTCTTTGAAGAAAAATTGCATCTTAATAAGTCACCAGCCACATTATACAAATCTAACCCATACTTGTTCCTGGTTTGCTTGGGATGTCAGTTTACAAAGAATGAGACTTACATTCTGTTATATTCTAATAAAGAAGTGCAATACAAAGAAGCATTCTGATAACACGTCCTCATGTTGTGCACACGTAAGCTTGAAGGACTTGTGCTGCTTGAAGATACTTGTGTGTTTTCTTATTTCTGTCTTGTTGTTAACACTACAATAATTTATAGCCTTTATTTGGAATATTTGTAATATTGACTTAACTTCAGGTATTCCTAATTTTGCGCAAAATATTATACTGTGTTTTTTGTCACGCTTCTGTCTGCATCTGCGCAATGAAGGGTATTTTGAGTATGTTGAAATCTGTATATGTGTACCATATGGATGGATATGATATGGTGTCTAGTTTGATTTAAAAAATATGACTTATGCCATCACAAGGTCTGTAGTCCAAACTCCCAATACTACTTTACAGGCAACAAAATTAAATACGTGCATGCTCTCTTATGTGTGCATTTTTAAAAAATTAATGTATTGATGATTTGTTTCTGAGTCCACCAGTTTCTGTAATTACATAAGCAAGGGTATAATGAAAATGCAGCCTCCTCATCTCATGAGAAACCATGAAACCAGAATATTTCTCTGTCAAATTATTTTAAGTATTGCTGGGGATGGAGTTTGAGGCGCAGAATACGTGTAGGATACTTTGTGTCAGAATTCATAAGTTTTCATGCATAAACAAGATACATACAAGATACATACATTATCTTATTTGCTATTTGTATCTATTTCTTCAGGTGAAATAGTAACTTGTGCTTTAGGAAGTACGCCTGCCCTATGTATCTAATATAGAAAAACCGGAGGTGTTTTCAAAAGACTCATCTAAATAATTGTATTAATAACAACATGAATGAATAATTGTAAGAATATTAACACAATAAGAACAACACATTTAAAATAGTACTTATTGCAAGAAACTTGATGGCATTCAAGAATTAATGTAAAGTCAGTATATGCAGTTGAAGATCACTGGGGTTTGAAATTAATGCCCAGAATAAGCTGCAGATTGAAATTAATGCCTAGAATAAACTGCAGTTTCTGCTTTACTTATGTGGAACCATTCAGAGAGCTTCATAATTTTCCACTGTTCATTTTTGTACCATCAGTAGTGAATCTGGCACCTCTCTGTCAAAGAATAGAAAACCAACTCTCTCAAGTAATTTCTTCTCTTCGTTAATTAAACAAGTTAAACAAGGGATTCTAGAAAATCCTGTATTCACAGAAACAATGCATAACATACTTGGTGCTTGTTCCATCCTCATTATGATATCAAGCCCTCCCTCCAGTGGCTGCTGTAACAGTTTTTACTTTTTGTCAGAAAGCACTGTAAATTCTCTCTCTCAAAGCTAAATTTGGATTTATTTATTTTGGTGCTTTTAGCTTTACAGTTGAACTGTTGTCTACTCAGTAGCAGGGTCTTCATCTGTTAAAGGAAGAAGAATGGTATCCCTGGCAGAGACAAGAATGGCAAGGATTCCTGATCTCTGCATTGATTTATCTGATCAGGGAATGGGGTCTTGTTTTACAAGGTAAATCTGTTCAGATAGATTTTATGTTTCTTCCCTTGGCTAACAACAAGTCTTTGAGGACTTGTATGTATTTTGTTAACTTCATGAACTTACTGATACCAAATTATGAATTTTCAGGTGTTGTATAGCAAGAACCTCTCAATTTCATGTGACTAGAGTAATTTTAAACTGGGCTATTGCAAAACACAATCATTGTCATTTTTTAGCACTTTGAGTAATTTAACTGAAACTACTTTTTTTTCTATATGCTTTACTAGAATATACTGGAATTTACTAGAATATACTGCAATGTAGAATATAGTGGGTTTGTGCTGCAAATATACAAACAAGGTAGACAAAATTTTGTATTTTGTGGTTTTTTTTCAGTGGACTGCTTGAAAGCATCTGAGGAAAATGTCTAATACCATCCATTTGTGGGAATCAACATTTGAGTCACTTTAATATTTACATTGAAAACATTATAGCTAGAAAATGCACAAAAAATGTCAGTAGTTTTGCTGTTATTTTTGTGATTGCTTTTGTTATGGGTGGTGACTAAAGTGTTAGACAAAAGATGCACATTTTAACTGAATTATGTCATAATTTATGAAGTACACAATATAAACAGAGCTTTCTTTGTGGAGTTGTGTCTTTAAAAGACTCTTGTGTTGTATTGCTGTTTCCCATCAGCTTTGTCTGAACAGCCTTTACAAAGGAAGGTGTCAAGGTCTGCCATAGTTTCAATGTGTAAAATGGATTATTGGGCTTTCTAGAGCTCTAAGTTTGAAAAGCCAAATCACAACAATCCCTCAGACTCTTACTTTAGTTAATAGCTAACACCCCCTTAAATTGCTGTATTACTCCTTTAATATACAAGAAAATGTTTAATAGATTTTCTCTATGTAGAGTGGAGAGGTAGTCTTTATTATGCTAAGTGTATTTTTTTTTCTGCTGTCTATACAATGAACTGCTGTTAAACCATTTTGGGGTTCTTTCTTGTGGGTCTAAGTGTTAGGGAGCCAGTAGTACAGTTGCTGAATTCTGTTACTGTTTTTACAAATTACAATAGAGTTCATGCAAGCTCATCAATGATAAAGTACATGAGGGAGAAGAATAAAACAAGTTGGTAATGACTGACAGATAAAACAAAGAACCAAAAAAAGATTAAGGGAATAAGAATTCAATGCACTGAAGTCTTTTTATTGAGAAGGAGGAAGCAATTGTGATTTGGTAGTTCACTCCCTTGGTGTCATACTCAAGATGAAAGAGTCTGTGGATTTGAATGTCTGGGTTGTGTTCTGTGCAGTAGGAGAAATTTGGAAAAAGATTTTATATGTAAAGTCTCATCTTGAATACACTGAGATGTGTTTTGCAGCTGGACAAATGCAGCTTTTATTATTCAATGCATTTACAGTACAAATACATTTTAGTATCAATAATGCATTGTGGAAATCACAGTGGCTTAAAATTGTGTTTCATGAAGCTTTACTAAAAAAATAATTTAGTATAGTAATGACAACAAAGTGGAGTTAATTGATGAGGAAAATCCATGAAGATTGAGGAAGTTCTGTTGATTGTATTTTGTTTTTTCTTGTACCTTCTATTTTGGACTTGCAGGTGTTGCGGTTCTGTAGAAAGTCTATAGTTTACTGATGCTGCATTAGAATTTATTAGGTAGAAGTCCTTTTAGGATTAGGGAGATGTATTGTTCATTCTTGTAAACTTGAATCTTTAACCAAACTTGGTCAGACTTCGGGCTTATAATACCCAGATTTTTTTTTAATTTTTTTTTTTTTTTTTTTTGTGGTGTAAGCAGTAGCAGACAAGAGCTGTTCAAGGAGAAATCAGTAAATTTATTAATTTCCAACTCTTGTTCTTTTTCAGATTGTCCTTTGAATATTAATCTACATTTACCTCAGTGTTTTAAGGTTTGTTGATAGTTTGGATAAATGATGGCTCAACTCCAGCAGGGAGGTCCAGATGAAAAAGAGAAGACTACTGCATTAAAGGGTATGAGTCTTTTTTGCCTTTTTTTTACATTAAAAAAAAATTTAAAATTTACATTTTTTTGACATTTCAGAAATGATTGTTAAGGAAAGGAAAATAATATGATATAGGGGTGAGTTAGAGCTTGGGAATTACAATACTAGAACAGAATCTTGTGTCTATTGGTACTAATCCTTATTATCTAATGGCATGCCCATTTACCAGAATTTTCATGAGATGAATATAAAACATAGTGGTATGTGGTAAGGAGTAACGGAATAAACTATTCATTGCTTTTTAAATGTTTCATAATTGTCCTTTTAGAAGGTTGACTAGTACTTTTGTGTTCATAGTTTTGGGAAGTTTTGATTTCATTTGTGTGATGATTTTGTTTTATAGTTATGCAGCCATATTACAGCTTTTAAAAATCTCTTGGAGTAAAATGTTAAAAGGGAAGAGGCTTTCACGACATTGATTTCCATATTGGTTTTATAAAGTTCCCTTTGTAAGTTTTAAAAAATAAACGGATCTAAATGACTTAGGTGGAAAAAATAAATTACATAAATGGCATATTTTGGATAGTGGCTTTCAGCTTTGAAAGTACATGAAATTGGTTAGACCTACAAGTAAGTTAACCAAACATTGATTTAAAGTGCTTGCATCACACAGTTGTATTCTAAGTTGTCTTTCAAAGGAATAAAAATAACATAGCTTGCCACTCCAGTGTACACCTTGGATTTCTATCAAAGCATTATTAGAAAGCAGTGTTCTGTATATGTGATGATAGATGGTGTTTCTTCAGTTGCAGCTGACTTTTTGTGAAGCATTTGGTGAAAATCTGTGTAGTACTTTCATCAAACTTTCTACCAGTTCTGGCCAATTAGTATCTTTTGACGAAGTTATAGTTCAGGTTTGGAAGTAAAACTCCCATTTTATATGTGGCATTAATTTGATTATCATTAAGGATTAGTATCATTGATGTGATTGAGTGATTTTCTGTTTAGCTGTATAGAAAGTCTCCTGCAGGTTGCTCACTTTTCAGCTCTGTTGAACTATCTCAAATTGAGTTGGAAAGTCCAAGATTTTGGATGAGAATGGTGGACCAGATTTGGAAAGAATCACGAAGTTGTAAGACACTTCAGATGATTTTAATTTGAAAAGTTGCACATGAAGAGAGTGGCCATGTCAGTGGTTGCAGCTCAAAACAGGTGCAGTCTTCCTTAGTGACTGATGAAAGCTGTAAATCATGACAAGCTGTGCATACTGTGAATAAGCATAATATACTTCGTATAATATGGTCCTTAATATTCAGGAAGTTGATATTTTGTTGTATAGTAAATGACACTTTTATATAAATATATCTCCAAATAGGTCACAGTAAGAAGGTGTGAAAACTCAAATGAAATTACATTTTAGGGGTGTGGTGTGATTAGAGTCTCTTCACCAAGGCGAGAAAGATGTGCTGAAGACTGTTTGCTACCTTGATTTTGTCAAAGTACAGAGGAGGAAAGGAAACGCTTTTCACATCCTGTTGTGGGAGACTTCATTGACAAAATTCTTTTATTTTTCCATATCATTTAGTTGAGGACCAAAGGAGCTTCCGCAGAACTTTCAAAGGACAGTGCACAAGAACAAACACATGATTTCTTGCATGAATTGAATTTCATGGGACTTGCTATTAAACAGCTGTTATGTAAAAGTGAGCTGTGTCTGAGAAAGCTAGATTTAGAATCATCCACTCAGTATCTGGTGTTACATAGACATTTAAATACCACAGAGATACGCAGAATCCATGATACTTGTTGGAAAGATGTTGACTTTCTGCAGCCATACCAGATGGCTTTTGATCCTCCAGCTTTGCCCAGTGGAATCACTCAGAAGGAATAGTTGGCAACAATCATGGATGCTGGAATAAATGTAAAGTGAACTCAAAGAGCTGTAGAAGAGCAAGTCAAGGAACTCTCAAGAATGTTGAAAATAATTTTCAGTACATTTTAAACAGCAGAAATTTCAAGCAGTTGAATGTGCCAGTCCCAAGCTTAGGTAATATGAGTAGCCTACTGGCAACAAGACCAAGCAAAAGTAGTGGTACAAAAGATAAAAATAATGGTTTTAAGTAATACAAAAATGGAAACATAGTGCCAAATGAAACTTAAAGAAAATGAGTCTTTTCAAAGTTTTTTCTTTGAGCTACAGTGTTGGATAATAATGAAGGTAAAAATCAATATGTTTAGAACGCTTAATGTATTTCCTTGGTAATACACGGTATATTGATTTGTGAAACAATAATAGTTCAAAGTCAGTTTAGCACTCCTGAACAGAATGTTTGTGTGGTCTTCAATTTCATCTAACGAAGAAGTTGGAAAATATATTTTAGTGAAATCCTGCTGAATTGTTTCTTGATCTTTCTTTTAATTATTAATCAGAAAATACGTTAGAAGCATAGCACTGCGATGTGTGTGTGAAACACGATGAGGAGATGAGAGATCATTGTGTACACTATTACCTGTGTAAGCAGTAATTGTTTGGTAGTTACATGCTCATGTAAAGTTGTCCCTATAAGTTTGCCCCTGGTTAAATGTAAATCCTTTAATCTAGGATAAAGAATGTAGGTTATGCTAATTTTAGCGTACTTGCATTAGTGACTGCAGGCTGTACAGTCCTGATCTGAGAAGGATGTGTATACCATGGTGTGCTGTAAAATGGATGGGAGTTTTCTCTTGAGAGCTGTTAAAGGAGGTGGCTGAGAGAAGGATTCAGGTCTTAACAGTCTGGGTATCAAAGGAGCACTGGTGTGCTCACACAGCTGGTAAATGCCAGTGAGATGATGTACATCAGATAATCTGAACCCTCAAGAAGGCAATCAAGGAGCTATCAATGATTTGAAACTGAAGCTAGAGAACTTTGTTAAAACCATGATGCACACCCTAGACACTTATTTTCTAACTTATTTTCTAATTGTGGTAATGAATCATTGAAACTAATCACTGTGTTTTTGGTGACTTCTCTATCTCTGGACATTTTTAGATTAGCATAGAGATAAATAGGTAGGTAAATAAAAAACAAATGAGTACATATACAGGCAGTGAAGTCCAACTTTTGAACTTTGAACAAGATTTCCCATACTGGTCCTGTGTTTAGTAATATTGGGATATTCTTCTGCCTGTAAAATCTACACATCTCAGCAAATACATTTTGTCAGTGTTACAAGGGAAATAAAAGACACAGCATGCATTATGTAATTTTTTCTTTTCCTTTTTTAGATTTATTGTCTAGAATAGACTTGGATGAACTAATGAAAAAAGATGAGCCACCACTTGAATTTCCTGATACTTTGGAAGGATTTGAGTACATTTTTAATGAAAGTAAGTAATATGTGCTTTGCAAAGACTAAGAATAATGTTGAGAGGTTATCAGAAGTTGAATTATACCTTATAAGTCCCTATTAAAATTCCATGCTTTCCTGTTAGGAATAAAATTTTAAACTTTAGTGCTAATAGACTTGTAAATCCAAGACCTGTTTTTTATTTCATACAATTATCATAAAAATCCCTCATTTCATACAACATTGTGGAGTTGTACTGGGCCTACTTTATGACTTCCAGTTTTCTGTTACAGAGGTGTTGGTACAAGAATTCTCAAAGTAGTTTCTGTAGCATTTAAAAATTAGAATTAAAGATTGGCCACATATTTAAGGAATGTTTTATTTCATGATTAATTTTTATGGCTCCATAAGAAGTTGTTTTTCACATAATAGTTTGTGCCAACTATTCCATAAATACCAATAGGAAAACACCTATATATGTTGCTAGAAGAATTAGGAATGTGATAGACTGTCTCTTCTAGTGTGGAACATAATTTTGCCTTGCAGCCAAGTGTGTGATGACTGCAAGTAAGTACTTCCATCTCGCTTAGTCTCTATGTTAAATTACTTAGTATTTATAATTTCTAGTGTATGCATTTTAAAATCCAGGTGAGAAATGAGCCTCTGAGCTAACATAATACCAGACTGCAGGAAGTGACTCTTTCAAGATTGTTTAAAACTGTAGAGCAAATGCGAATGTTTACAATTTTACTTCTTTGCAGTGCCTGCTCTGTGAACAGGAACTTTAGTTTCTAAATCTGCCAGTTTTACATCTTCCACTTTTAAAGAAAAAAAAGCGCTTTCCTTTAAATGATAGTCATTTATGCAACACTTAGCTTTTTAATACCCTGATGGCTTTCACAGGAAGGTACTTAGAGACTAAAAGTGTCATGAAAGTGATGCTCTTTCTTTGATGGAAGGAGTTCAGCTCTGTCACTTTTCAGCTCCTTATTTTTAGATCTGCGCAGTGTCTACTGTCTTCCTTACTGACTTCAGAGTTAATGGTTCATATGTGGCTGATAAAAAGGGCTGAAATTTGAATTTTGGGGAATGAATTATATTACTGAATATTCCATTACTAACCTCACAGCCTGGGTGATTTCTATAGAATGGAGGAAAACCTATTACATATACTAAGGGTCAGCAAAGCAAAAAAGTCACCGTTTTGCTTTTGTACATTTAATTCAAACGTTCAGTCATGTATTTTTATGTCTTAATCATACTTCTTTTTATGGCAGAAAAGTACAGAAGTTTTTTGTCAGATTATTTAAATCTGAAAAAGGCAGAGGTTCCATAAAGTCCAAGGAAAAATATAGCAGATATTTGTTACTTGTGGCAAGATCCAGTTCATGTTGAATGGTATATTTGAAGAGTATATATCTGAGAAGGAGCAGCTGAAAGTAAAGTTATGATGAAAAATGCGAGAAGGGGGATGTTTGAACCCAAGACAGGGATAGGAAACTGTGTAGAAATATTTCTTTGGTATCTAGTACATGAAGTAAGGCAAATCTGGAAAAAAGTTAAATCAGCAGATAAGCATAACTATTATAGACATCAGATCTTAAATATTTTATTTAAAGCGCCAGGAATCAAAGTGTAGAAGTTCTGTAAATACATGAACCAAGCAATTTTCTTCTATTCAAGAGAAAACTTTATGGAGAAGCCTTTGTTTCATCATGCAGACATTTCAGCATTCAGCTTCCTTGCACATATCCCTGTTTTTAATGTTTTACTGATCTATTGCAGTTTTGTAATGCTCTGAGATCATAATTTGTGTTTTGTCTGGTAGGCTGAAACATTGTTGGTAAAATTCTTGTTTTTGTAGTTGGCTTCCTACTGGTTGCCATTTTATTATTCTCATTTTAATGCAGTCTGTCTTCATCAGTGGTTGGGTATGCTGTTAACTTTGGCTATAAACAAGGCCAGCTACAGAAAGTTACAATGGAATGTAAGAGTGTATGTGGTTTTGTTCTGAACAAGCAGTCTGCTTTATTCTACTGTTGTACTCTGAGTGTACTCTAAATCTAGGAGATTGTACTTGACTTCACTGTACCTTGGAGTTAAGTATTTTCCCTAACTGTGGACATGGTTCTTTCCAGATTAGCTTAGAAAGTTGTTAAGCTTGAAGATAAATCTTTCCCTTGCTTCCAGCCCCTTTTGTATTTGCATTTCTTTACAATGCAGTTAGTTTTGAGATAGAGGATTTGAAGCTACAATTTGATCACCTGCAGATCAAATACTAACTTATGATGTTTGCATTTTACTGTTAGTTCATAGCAGTTGAGACATATTTATATGTCTTGTGAAGCAGTTTGGCATTTGATATCTGCATGCAATTTCACTGTCATAATTTGTGTTTAGCTTAATCTAGCAGTACATACCATAAAAGGGGAATGCAATTTGTTATGCTACAATTGTTTTCTGTTAAAAAGCCTATAACTTAAAATGAGGAGGTATTTGTAATAGCTTGATTTTTAGATGTAGGCTTGTATTAAAATTTTTAGCAATTGAATGTGTCTTTTAATGAAGAAGTATATTAACGCTAATGATTTTATTTCTTTTACAGAAGGACAATTAAGGCACATTAAAACTGGGGAGCCATTTGTTTTTAATTATCGTGAAGATTTGCATAGATGGAACCAAAAGCGCTATGAAGCTCTTGGAGAGGTACATAATTTGTGTGTGTGCGTTCATGTGTATATATATCTATGTGTGTGTATATATATGTGTATGTATATGTAGGTATGTACGTGGACGTGTGTGTGTGTGTTCACCTGCTGTGGGTTTGGTTTTGTTTCCATGTGGAAGTGATACTTTTGCATACATTAATAAAGTTTTAGTGAGGCTTCAGTCATTTAACGGAAGATATTTCAGGATTTACTGCATATTAATGCTCTAACAATAATTTCTATTGTTTGCTATGTAGCTTAGGGTGTGATTTAGATGACTGTTTGACTTCAGTATATTATCTTCTTATGTAAGTCAGAATATTACACAGTGCAGTATTTTCTTCAACCTTAGTCACATCATGGAGAAAAAAAGCTCATCTGTGTTTCAGTCTATTTCTGCCAGATGCTCAGTTCCGCATAGTTGTTCCAACAAGCCACAAGTTTATAGATGTTCCATTGTCTGATTTTGATGTAGTTATTTGGGAACACAGGAGATGCTGATCCTTGGCATTTATTCACATAACAAAAATCTCGTTTTGTGCCATAAATTAGTGAGTGTAAACATTGAATAATACTGGAGTGGTATATCACTCTCCAGTTAGTTGTTTTGTAGTCAAAGGTGAGGATATGTTTAGCAAACTGTGGTAGCTTAAGAAGCAGTCACTCAAATGATTTGTAAAGTGATGTAGTAAAATCTGGCCTTAGGGCTTTGCTTTGAAACATCATCCTTTGGTTGTAGTTCTTTAATGTGCATTTAGGGTTCAGGTATATAGCTGGTCATCCAGTGAGATGATGAAGTAGCTATACTTGTATCACTGAACAAAATTGTTTTATGTATTCAGTGTTTCCATTGTTAGCTCAGTCATTGCATGCTGCTTTTCTAATTTTTAAAGGATATATACATTCTGCACAAGACAACATTTTTTACTGTGCACATATATATATGTTGTGGGATGTTTTCAGTATGTTTTACTGATTTTAAGAAGTGAAGGTACTCCCTGGCATTATGGTACCAGCATCATTCTCTCTTTCTTGGAGCATTAATAAATTTCAGTTTGGTTATCCATGGGGTTTTTTTGCCAATAAAAAGTCAGGAATACACTATCTATGATGTTCTGCAATTTTTCTGGTTGTGTGGAAATTGATTCTTCCAGTATCAAAAAGGTTTGCCTGCATCTCTTCTCCTTACATCTCTTTATTCTTCATTCACTGATCAGGTATTTCAGGCACACAATTTTTTTCTGCTGCCTTTTGATATGTGTTGTTAATTGACAATTTAGTGAACTGTTCAGAATTTTGTGATTCTGGTTCAGTCATTGCTATTATGGCATTGAATTTTATAGAGAGCCTCTCCATTTGCTTTTTAAAAATTAAAATGGCAACAGAAGTGCATAGAACATAGTGTTGCAGCTGCTTCAAGCTGACAATTAAACCATGTGGCAAGTTTGAATTATGATTGAGAAAAATTTTGTGGCAACAGTTGAGTTGTTGCAGACATACCATTCCATTTCAACGTCTCATTTTAAATTTTTTTTTCAAGCTTTGAGTTACAGAGATTTGGATTCAAGATTAAACTCCAGATTAGACTGACATGATATGTGTCTCCTTTTTAGTGGATGTGTGTGCTTATTATTTGTGCTGCACTTGCAATTGATGTTATAACTACTGAAATTGCCAACAGTCAGCTTCAGACCCTGACTCATCATTACATTGAAATTAGCTGGAATTACAAAGAAAGTACTACTAATACCTGTTACTGGGACCTTACCTTTGATTTTGTCAGTCGCACAGGTTGTGTTGATAATGAGATTTGTGTATGAAAAAGTGTATGTTGATTTTTCTCCTTCCATACTCATGTAGTATCCAGAGTATTCCCAGCATCAGAAGGCAGATTTTCTGTTGCTTTGCATATAACTTACAGCCTAAAGTCAGGTATAATTTATTGATTACTTGGAGGCCATTGAACACTGGCATTAATATTTTTAGGAATGCCATCACTGATGAAGAGACTTCTACTTGTAGTGACAGTTTGCTTCTCTACCAATGTCTTGCAAAATTCAAAGAGGACTTGCAAATATGTAGATTATTATGTGGACCATGACATAAATGTCTTTGCTGTGATCCTTCAAGTTAATGCTATGTCTTGTAATTGCAGCCTATCTGAGCTGCAGAAGTCTGTAGGCAGGTAGCAGAAGAACTTAGATTTTTTTTTTTTTACAGTCACCATAGTATAGTATTTTGTATTTATGTAGAACATATATGTAAAGCAAAGAAATATAATATTTAAAACAGAAATTCCTGGTTTCATGTGTGATAAGATGCAGTTTATTTATGTCATCAGAGAAGTCTTATTCCACTAAATAAACTGCTTTAAAGCATGTTCACAGTATTAGGTCCAGCTCATCATAAAGTAGATTGCCATCAAGGTTAATATTTGGGTAGTGTGAGTGGGATAAAATATGTAGAATTATGACCTTGACAACCCATCATTAAGATGGCTAAGTAGTAAAATTGGATTTTTTTTTCCAGATCTCCTTTAAGTTAAAGAACAGCTTGGTCTCAACATGATATAAAAAATAAGCGTTCACCTGCTACTAATTTCCTCCTTGGTTGCAAAGATCATTATTTGTTTTGATGACTGAGAGGCTATTTACATAGCACAGATGAAAGCATAGAGCAGCAGAAGAGGACATGTAAGTTAATGAAGAAGGAAGCATTAAGTAGTCTGCATTTGAAAGGGTAGCTTCTTGCATGAATAACCCAAAATCTGATGATAGGCTGCACGTGCACCTGATAGTACTTAAGGTCCAATCTTGCAGCCAAAGCTCATGTGAATAAACTCAATAGGTCTGATCTTGTGAATAAGGGCTGCAGGATCAAGTTTCAAATAAAATGTGCAGATGATTAGTAGAAATCCTTACAGTCGTAGTTTCAGTTTCTTTGCAGTTTATCGTTGAACATTCCCGATTTTCTCTGGCTAGCATTGCTTTAATATAATATAAAGTAGATGCTGCACACTGTCAATGAAGAAAAATTTTTTGTGTATCATGACTTCTTATAATGTATTTGCTGTTGGTTATTCAGTGATTGGAAAAATTCTTCTTATTGAGTCAATGAAATAAATTTGTTGTGATGTAATGTATCATTGGATTAATGAACATTTGCCTTTATGGAATGCCTGCTTGGCTTGGGCTGTTGAAGAGGTTTTTCTGTTCAGAGATGAGGTGCCATATACTTAACAGGTGTCTGTGGAGCATATGTGAATCTTTTCAGTGTCTTGTGTTACAGTCAAATAAGGGTGAACTTCCATGGAGGTAGCAAAAGGGCTCACTAAAACTCTTAAGTCCTGTTTCAGCAGGAGAGTGAAAGCATTTAATTAAAATATCTCTCACATCCTTATTTCTAGAAGTGGTTAATTTCTGCTTTGTGTCATCTCCCTTGATAGTGCTATTTCTCTTTAAGTTATGCCCCGTTTTGGTGGTTTAGGAGTGGTACTCACCAGTTCAGTGCTTCCACTGAGGCACTGCAATCAGTGTGCTGCTTCCTTCCTCCCCCCTCCCTCACTTCCTTCCCCTGATAGGATGGAGAGGAGAATTGGGGGCAAAAAAAGTCAAGATTATGGGTTGAGATAAGAACAATTTGCTGGAAACAGCAATGAGATAGAAAACTAACAGAAACAGCAGAAATATTAATAGTAAGAGTGTACAAAAGCAAGAGTGATTTTCATGCAAAAAGCTTCCCATGAAGGTCTGACCCATACAGCCAGAGTGCCTCGCCCCAGAAGTGAACCCTTCCCTAACTGTGGAAAATAACAGGGAGGTACAGAATAACCTCTGGGACCTAGCAATGCCCCCACTCTGGCTACTGTGAAAATGAACCCTGTCCTGGCCAGAATCAGGACACCTATCTGACCCATCCACCACTAATGAACATTGCAGAAGGCTTTTTGTTTCAGCAAAATTGTACAGTGGTGTCAATGCCACAAAAATACTAGAATTGCACTCCTCCTTGAGGTACACATCACATTTCCCCATCCATCTGAATTACCTATGAAATGCACTCAGGTCCTTAAACAAAAACAATCTCACTGATGGGTTTGATGCTGCTCCACTTTGTTGGAGGCAGGACTAATCCAAACTGTTGCCTCTAATGGACTCCTCATATGCACAGTGGTAACTCTGTCCCTTCTGTGGTACGTGGAGGTTTTGATTGGGCAGGGCCAGCTAGACTGGAGCCTGTAGTGTTAGCTAACCAGGTAGTTACAAATAAATGGAGATCCCAGTGTTTGAAGGTCCCACCAGTCATTGCTTTCAGTGTGGTTTTAACAGTCCATTGTTTCATTCACTTTTCCCAGAGGTTGGTGTGTAGCAGGGAATAAGAGACCCACTCAGTACCTTGCTCTCTGGCCCTGGTGTCCATGTCGCTATTTTTGAAAGCAATCCTATTGTAGTGATGCCTTTTTCCTGGTCTTAAAAAACTGAGAGCCAGACACAATTAAGGAATAAGGGGTTTTACTTCAGTGTTTTAATAAGGATCCTTATTGGTGCACCACTTTGTCAAAGAGGGCTGTGCTGCAATGCAGACACAATGGATCGCCTGTACAATTTATAGACCTTACAAATTAGCAGGTCTAACAAAGATGCCCCAATGGCATGCCTGGATGAATGGCCTGATATACCCCCATTTGAGGAATTCCCCCCTGGATGGACCAAATTTCTAGTTTACAGGGTATGTTCTAGAGAAGACTTTGTTTTCCCAAGATATCATATGGTTTCCCAACCTCCTACTATAAGGCCTCTAGGTAATCTTTGGTCGTCTGGCCTAAAAGAATATTAGGACTATGCTAAGTTATCTGACTTAAGGAATTACAAGTGTGCATGCCAAGAATACTGAGGATACATAAAAGTTACATAAAAGGTATATAAAAGAAAAGGAAAAAAATCATCTTGGCATCAGTACGGCTCTATTTTTTCTGGGGTGCCATGTTGTCAAAGGACTTCCTTTTCGAAGCTCAAGATGGTGTTCCAGGCAGTGGTGTGAGGCACGGGGTACATCTCCAGCCATCCAGCAGTTCTTTATACCTCTGTCAGCACTCAGAGCCTGCCTTGGTGGGTTTGCATGAGTGCAATGTAGTTAACCTGCCAAACCTCTCTCTATATGTATTTTGGCCATTGTTCACCACACCACAGGGGCTGTACCTGCTTGGCCTGCTTGATCACAGTGCATGTTTCAGTTATGGATCACCTGGGAATAGTGTCCATTGTTAAATCCACCCCATAGTTAAGCCACAAGCCCATTTGTGTTGTTATATTTCTTTCCTGATGGCCTGAGGCATCATAGGCCCACGGACCAGCAATAATTCACCCTTATGCTGCCAGTCCTAAGACAGTTTAATCTTGGCAGCCAATCCACTTGTCCATTATTGGAATGCTTTTCAGTAGCCCCATTCCTGGGTATGTGTTGTGCATCTACTCCAAATACTTTTACAGGCAGCTTCTCAACCTGGGTGGTGATGCCTCACCACAGTTCAGCAGCCCAGGTGGGTTCACCTCTGTTCACCTATTAGCTGGTCTTTTTCCATTGGTCCAGCCACTCCCCCAGTGCATTTACTGTCATCCACAAGCCAATGTAGAGGTAGAGCACTGGCCATTTCTCTCATTCAGTGATATCTAAAGCCAGCTGGATGGCTTTCAGCTCTGCAACCTGACTTTGATGCACCTTGTCCCTCCATAGCTTCTGTGACTCTCCATGTAGGACTCTGTACAGCTGCTTTCTGTTTTCAGTGTAGCCCAACCATACAGCAGGAGCCATCAGTGGAGCGACCATATTGCTTTTCATTTCATTTCACAAGGTGGGGCCTTGTCAGCATGTGGAACTTCCTCCTCCTCTTCTTCTGATAATAATCCACATTTTTTGCCTTTGGGCTAATGCATGAGGAATTCCAAGATCCCTGAGCAGCTGGCATTTGCTGCTCAAGCTTTCCATGTGATCAGAGTGATCCAATTACTCAATATAGTATCAGTGGCATGATGTGTGGAAAGGACTTTTCTTTTGAGCATCTTGCCCAGCACTGGCAATCAGGGTGCCAGCAGGAGCTGTGCTTTGGTGCCCATCACTTTGGAAGCAGTTCAAACCCCTTCATAAGATGCCAGGATCTTTTTCAGTAGTGTTGTAGTGGGCCTCAGATCCTTTGTATCCCTGACTGTAGAACCCCAGGTTTCATCCTCTAGTCTCCTCAGGTACTTTTCCACAGACTCCAGGAAGGACTGTTCTTCCTTGCTGCATTGTAGACCACATTTTTCACATCCTCACCTCTTCTGACTGGCTCCTGTGCTACTGCATCAACAATCTCTTGTTTGATTTGTTCAAAAGCTTGTAATTCAGGACACCACTTAAAATCGTCCTTCCTCCATGGCACATGATAGAGATGATTTACAATCTGACTGTAATCTGGAATACGCATCCTCCAAAAACCAGCAGCATCTAAGAAAGTATGTGTTTCCTTCTTTGCTGGTTGGCAGGGACATAGCTGTTACTTGGTTGACCATGTCCATTGAAATGCAATGATGTCTGTCTTGCCATTTCACTCCCAAAAAATGAATTTCCTGGACAGGTCCCTTGGCCTTACCTTGCTTCACAAGCAAAAACAGCCTTCAGAATGATTTGGATTACATTCTCCTCTTTCTTACAAACTTTCTCTGCTATATTCTCCCATGTGATGATGTCATCAATGCAAGTGTTCTGGAGCCTCACCCTTTTCCAGTGCAGTCTGGATTAGTCCAAGGCAAGTAGTGGGCCTGGGTTTACACCCCTTGCACAGCCAGTTCCAGGTGTACTTAGTGCCCTTCTAGGTGACAGCAAACTGTGGCCTACTCTTAGGCATGGAGAAGAGCACACTTGCAATGTCAGTGGTGGCAGCACTTTGCTGGCCTGGACTCCAGTCCTTACTGAAGTTCCAGCATGTCCAGCACAGCAGTGCTTGGTGGAGTGACTTCCTTCAGGCCATGATAGTCTCCACTGGACTTACACACTGGCCATGTGGGACTACTAAACAGTGAGTGAGCCTTGCTGGCCACTCCCTGGCTGTCCAGGATGCATCTCACAGCTGGGGGTTCAGAGTCCTGGCTGGTGGTGTTATCGATGGTGCAGTGCTATGGGAGTGCTTGGTACCTGTTGCTCTTCAGCCCTCAGCAGAAGGATCCTCTGAGAGAGCAGGCAACGTATTCAGCTATTTAATTTCCTCTGTCTCCACAGCAGCTCTCCCAAAAGCCCACCAATGGCCGTTTGGGGTCTTTGAAATACCCTCTGTTATAACCTGCCCCTGATGGTGAGGGTAATTCAGCTTCTTGCTAATAGACCCCATGGAACAGATTTGAATGAAATGACACTGAGTTATCAGTGTTTGTAAGTATATATAAGTAAGTTTTGTTTTAGAACAGTTTTGTTGTAATAGAAAGCAGATATTTGGCTGATTTAGGTCTTGGTTTAAGATAATTTGAGAGACACTCTAAAATGAGTTAGCTCCCCTTAATTTAACCAATAAGGAGAAATGAATATAAGTAGATATAAGTGAAAAAAAATATAACAGTTTACTGAAGAAATTGAATAGTGACTGGCAAAAAATAACAGGGCTTTTTTGGTTACTTTTGGGTAGTTTTTTTGTGGGTTTTTTGTGTTTTTTAATATAGAATAACAGCAGTAGTATTAATAAAAAAAGTGTACAAAAGAGAAAGAGTGATTTACATGTAAAATGCTCACTGTGGGGCCCAACCTGACCCCATGGCAGCCATGGTTCCACAAAGAGGAGAGACCCCTTTTCCCTGCAGGAGGGTCCCCTCCCACTGGCCTAGCAATGATGTGAGGTAGTATAGAATAACCTCTGGGTCCCAGCCACGCCTTCTCCAGGCTACTGCAAAATTAACTGTCCTGGCCAGACCAGGACACCCATCTACTAATGAGTTTTGCAGAAGGTCTTTTGCTTTAGCAACATTTTTCAGTGTAGTCAATGTCACAAAAAAAATTAGAGTTGCAGTGTTTGGACAAAAATATAAAGATAAGCAGAAGAGAGAGATTAGCCAGGATCTTTAAAATATGTGATCTCATATCTACACGTGAATGTATGTGGAACAGAGAATCTTGAATCTACCAGTTCAAGGAAGAGCCTAAATGAGCCTTATCACTTTATGGACAGCAAGGGCAATTATAAATGCAGTACTTTTGGAATCCATGCCCTATATGCTGTAGGGTTTTTTTCATACTGGTTTGATTATTTGTAATTTTTGCTAGGTAAGTGTGAAATAGAAAAATGGCAAAGAAGACTTTAAACAATTAGGTAATGCAACTAAAATTGGGGCACGCTACCAAATTTCTCTCTAATAGTAGTTCCTAAGCTCTTAAGTAATAAATTTCTAGAAAGTTCCAGTCCTTTTACTTTTCCCATTTTTGAATCAATGTTTTTGATAATAGAGAAAGCTATTGGCGGCAGCTGAAAAATATTTTAATTATATATGTGTACAGTCTTAGTAATTTTATGAAGAACTGAGCCTTTTAAGTGTGTTAATTTTCAGCATTTCTTTTTTCTGAGTGAGCTAAATGGACAGCTAGGATTCAGGACTACTTAACAGTACCTATGAAAATTTAAATATGAATCTTCATTACATGCAGTATTTTCATTTGCATATGCTAAATCAGCTTTCAAAATCTGGTGTTTGTGAAGACTTTTTAGTGGAATGGTTATGTCAGATGTGCTTCAGTGAACTCTTCTAGTTTGCAGGCAGCAATTGGCAGTAGGTTGGTTCATCAGAGTAACATGACAGTTTTCGAAAGGTTCAGAGATAGTTTTATAATTATTGTTAGCATGATTCTTCAAAGAAATGATGAGCATCTCATAAACCCAGATGGGAGTTTGTTACATTGTTGATAAATGTGTTTTACATTTTTAAATTGATAAACAGTGAAAAGCAGAAAAGATACAATAAGGCAGATGGTTGTTTATAAAGCACTTGTAAGTTGCTGCAATTCAAAGAATGGTACTAATTGTTAAAAAGAAGACAAAAATTGGAATAGGGTGAGTGTTTCAATGAGTTCATCATGAGCTTTTTAAGTATAAAACCTTCAGCAGCTTTAGTTGAATTAGAACCATTCTTGCCATTCTGGGTTTACATGCAAAACTTAGACTCTCAATTCTTAATAAACTTCTGTACCAGCCAGTTTCATGCAGCTGAAATTAAAGCTACAGCTAATCTACCTGTATGTAGCTATTTCTTTCTTTTTCTTTTTTTTTTGTGGTTTTGAAAAAACCCAAAATTTATTGCACAGCAGAATGAAGTTGAATTATCATTTGACTTAATAACTGTTTATGTTTAAAAAGAAATGAGCACAGTATCAAACTCCAAAATCAGCAGAGATTGTACAGCAAGGAAGTAAAATGGTAGCTAGTTGACTTGTTTTCTGTTCAAGGAGTGGTGAAGAAAATAGTTTTTTGACAACTATATGACCAGAATAAAGATATATTTAAGTAGTGCTTAGGCAGAACACCAATCAGTATGTGTGAGGAAAAGAATTGTTGCACCTTTCTCTTGTGAATATTTAGGTCATGTTTCCATTAGTGATCTTAAAATTTTCCATGAAAGACAAAGTGTTTTCCTACTTTTTCAGCATGAGTTTTTTGAAAAACATATATAGATTTACTGCTTTCATCAAACAGCTTTTCTAAAATATGTTTATTTTCAGTTGCAGAACTCCTGAAGAGCCTGTTCTCTTTCACAAGGCTGAAAGCTTGCATGATAGAGATGTTTTCTGTATTTTTCAGCAAGATACCTATAAATTTCATTTTTCTGGGAATATTTTTATTAACATTTAGGAGAGCAGTGATATTGTCAGTAAAGCTGTATCAGTTGTGTCAGTCCTTAATATAAATAATTTGTTAAGTTGCAAAGTTACGAAAATTTAACTCTGTGAAGTCTAGAAGCTCTTCATGTGCAACTGTCTTCTTTCCATTTCTGGTACCAGGTAGCTGTGCTTCCTACATGCTGTCAGGTTTTGACCTTAGCCTTAATTATTGGGAAAGTAGTTTCAAATTACTGCTCTGAGTCAAGTAAACATTTAAGAAGGCCTTACAACTGGACATCTCAAAACCTACCTCTAAAACTTTACAGGGAGTTTATAGGTTTGGTCAGGACTAGTGTTCTTATGCAGCTTTTAGTATGTGTCCTTTAGAATAGTGGTTTCTAACCTGAGGGTAAGCACACAAGGGAAAACAGCTAGGAAAGCAAACCAATGACTAATTAGAAATCCATCTCTTTACTAGAAAAATTGTAAAGATCTGCACACTTCAGGTTCAAAAATACAAGTCTTTAAGAAATAAGCTCATCCTTCAGTGAGAGCTTGTTTCATTTAAAGTGTATCCACTTTAAATATCAAAGCCATGCTTCTTTTAGGTGCTCCTGTTGGTATGGACCCTGCCACCTATTCCCAGATTTCTCTGCTATTCAAGTTCAGTGGGACAAACCTGGTTGTGCATACAGATCAGGGAATAAGAGGCTGGGAAGCAGTGCTGAGGAAAGGGACTTGGGGTTTTTGTTAGTGCCATGCTCCATATCAGTAAACAATGTGCCCTGGCAGCTGGGGGCATCAGGCCCAGCAGTGCCAATCAGTGAGGGGGAGGGGATTGTCCTGCTCTGCTCTGCATTGGGGTGGTCACACTTTGAGTATTACGTGCTGTTTTGGGCACCATAATATCTAAAAGACATTAAGCTATTAGCAAGCCAAAGGATGGCCATGAGGATGGTGAAGCATCTGGAGGGGAAGCCTTATGAGAAGTGGCTGAGATAATTTGATTTGTTTGGCCTGGAGGAGACTAAGGGAAGACCTTGTCATGTCCTCAACATCCTTATAAGGGGAAGCAGAGGGGCAAGAATTGACCTCTTCATTCTTCTTTGCCAGTGATGGGATGCTAGGAAGCAACATGAAGCTGTGTTGAGGAAGGTTCAGGTTAAAGATGAGGAAAAATTGCTTTGCCCAGAGGTGGTTGGACACTTGAACAGGCTCCCAGGGAAATGGTCACAGCACCAAGGCAGTCCAAGTTCAAGAAGCATTTGGACAAAACTCTTGGGTACATGGTGTGAATCTTTGGGCTGTGCAGGAATGGGAACTGGACTCGATCCTCATGGATCCTTTCCAACTCAGTTTATTCTGTGATTCTATGAAGGTTTCAGTTTCAAAGTGCATACTACCTTGTACCAACTGATTTTTCAAGACATGTTTCATGATGCACTTGAAAGTATCCTGATAATATGTGTACTGCTACTCAATTATATCATGTTTAGCAAAAGTGCACCTTAAGAGGTGTGCCATGAAATCAGTTTATAGCAGTAGAAAAGGAAACAGCTTGTTTGATAATGTGAGCTTATACTCAGAGTTATCAGCCAGGAGCATAGCACTTGTTTAACCTGAATTTTGATCTGTATCTATATACTATATCTACTATAGAGGTGTCGCATCTCTTCTTCCTGAAGTATTTTTGGAATTTCAGGGACAATTGGATGCTACTTTTCTAGGACTACATAAGGATTAAACATGAAGTAAAAGGTCTGATAAATTCTTGCAGATATCAGCATAGTTCAGTACTCTTGGTCACAGTGGTTTAGTATGCAAAAAATTCTTCCAGATGTATATGGCTGTGGGTAAATAAAATTCAAATAATCTTCACAGTAGGTAAGTTGAATTCAGTTTCTGGAAGTTATCAAGGTGCATACTGAGTTGCAAGTACATGGCTTCAGTTGTTATCAGTTCTCCATCAGTAAGCTAAAACTGCAAATTAACGAAGTACATAATGAATATTTCTTTCTGCAACAAATCTTCCTTTATACACATACTATATGACTGGGTAATTGCAAAGTAAATCTGTAAGATGATATTCAGTTATCTTGCTGTAAGACAAATATGATGTCAGTTCACAGTTGGCCTAAGAATTAAAATATATTTTTCTTCAGCTGTCTTCTAAAGAATTACTGTTTGGTGAAATGCTCAGTGTATTCTAGTTTCAGTTTCTCGGACTTACCTTTCCATGTTCATAGGAAACCAACTGAGGATATTGTCAGATAGACTAGAAAGTGGAATTTATTTAGCTGCAATATTAAATGAACTATTAGCAATTTTTGACATAAAATAGCCTGTAACCCTGGAGATAATATAGGTAATATGAACACAAATTAATTAAATCATAAGGAGACCAGGAGTGGAAAGTGAAGGTTGATGCACATTTTTAGTGCCATTTAATATTTTGTTGGACAGGCTTCATTCAGTAACAGAAAAGATCCTAACTTAGATCATAGTAACATATTTTTGGGGTGATCTGTAATATTCAGGATTGCAAATGATCTGATCCTTCATTACAAGTCATAATTTTAAGAATACTGTGTCGGGAAAATAAGGCACATTAGCCAGCAGCAGAAATAGGAGTAGAAGATACAATGCTCACTTCTCTACCCACCAAAACCAAAATTGTTTGGCTGACTATTAAAAGAAGCATTCAGTCGAGCAAGGGTGATCTCCAGGCCATTAGCAGGCGATTTAGAAGAGGCTCTAGGGTGTGCTGTGAACAGGAGTGGACAAATGGGTACGGCATGTCAGTGAGGGCGTGGCAGAGCAGTTTGCCGGCAGTTCCTACTGGCATCAGCAGTAGCACAAAGGGTGCAGCCTCGCTTTTGGGTGGTGAGTTGTGTCTTTTGGCTGTTTGTGGGATGCTTATTCTTTTTCCAAGCAATGGTTTACAAATGGTCAAAAGCCATTGCTGCTGCTGCCAGCGAAAGTGTGCTAAACCAAACAGAGCCTCCCAGGAAGGACACAGCTGTCCAGACCCCTGGCTGCAGGGAGTGTCTGAGCCTGGGGGAGTACCAGAGGACAGTGCAAAAGGCACCTGTGTGTGGTGTGAGCAGGTGAATGATCTGCTCTGTCTGGCGGCAGGGCTTAAGCAAGGAGTGGAAAGGCTAAAGAGTCATAGAGAGAGCAAAAGAGAAATGGGCTGGTGGAGTTACAGCCTTGCAACCCTGAGAGGAGCTCAGCAGGAGTCAGAGGAGCCCTGTCCCTTTTAGCATCAGGCAGGAGGAGGACACCTAGGAGATGGGGAGAATGGAAATGGGTGCCTACTGCCTCCGGACCCCCAGCACCTTCCCGGGTGCCCTTACAGAAGAAGCACGAGGCCCTGGGTCCAGAGGCTCAGGCAGATGACAGTAAACAAAAAAGTCTGTCTGGAGAGTCTTCCAGGTGCACTTGTCTGTCAGATGGATCACAACCTCAGGAAATTAAGAATAAAAGAAGGGTAGTTGTAGTAGGTCACTCCTTTCTGAGGGGCACTGAGGGCCCTGTATGTCAACAAGACCCATCCCACAGGGAAGTCTGCTGCCCTCCTGGGGCCCAGGTATGGGATATCAGCAGGAACTCCCTGAACTAATTCAGCCCCCCGATTATTACCCACTACTGCTTGTCCAGATTGGCAGTGATGATGTTGACACAAAGGGCACAGGGTTATTAAAAAGGACATCAGGGCTCTGGATTGATTGATTGATTGATTGATTGGTGGGGCAGGAGCACAGGCGTGGTTCTGTTAGTTCCTTCAGGAGCAGGGATGAATGATAAAAGGAATAGGAAAACCCACATTACCAATGAGTAGCTTAAGGGCTGGTTCCATCAAAGGAATTTTGTTTTTTCTACTATGGGTGATTTTTACAGCACCGGGCCTGCTTGAGTCAGATGGGCTACATCTGTCTAACAAGGCCAAAAGGATTCCAGCCCACAAGTCGGCAGGGCTGGTTGAGAAGGCTTTAAACCAGGTTTGAAGGGGGAAGGGGATGAAACCAGGCACTCCAGAGATGAGCCCAAGGGTGGTAAGCCAAAGTCAGGGGTGAAATCAGCAGCCCAGCTGAAGTGCACATACACTGATGGACGCAGTGTGGATGACAAAGGAGCAGCAGGAAGCCATGGCACAGCAGGAAAGCGATGACATTGTCGCCATCACAGAAACGTGGAGGGATGACTCACAGGACTGGAGCACACTGCACTGGACAGCTACAAGCTCTTCACAAGAGACTGGAGAGGGAGAAGACTTGGAGGGGTGGCTCTATACGTCAGGGAAGCTCTGGACACCATGGAACTTGAGATTAATGACAACAAGATCAAGTGCCATGGGTAAGTATCAGGGAAAGGCCAACAAGGCTGACATCCTGGTGGGAGTCTCTGATAGACCACCCAACCAGGATGAGGAGATTATTGTATAAGCAGCTGGAGGATGTTTCAAGATCACCAGCTCTTGCTCCTGGAGATTTAACCTGCCAGACATCTGCTGGGAGCTCAACACAGTGGGAAAGAGGCAGTCTAGGAGGTTCTTGGAGTGTATGGAGGAGAGCTTCTTGTCACAGCTGGTGACTGAGCCTGCCAGGGGTGGGGCTGTGCTAGACCTGCTGCTTGCAAACAGAGAGGAGCTGGTGGGAGACATGGTGGTCAAAATGCCCGTCTTGGGCACAGCAACCACAAAATGATAAAAGTTTTCAATTCTTGGTGGAGTAAGGAGGACCCTCAACAAAATTTCTATTCTGTTATTTCCAGAGGATGGACTTTGTCCTTTTCCAGGGACTGATGCAGAAAGTTCCCTGGTAAGCAGTTCTTAAAATCAAAGTGCTCCAGGAAGGTGGATATATTTTAAGAAATAAATCTTGGGCCATCCCTATGTGCCAAAAGAGATGCCAGTGGGGAAGAAGACTGGCCTGGCTGAGCAAGGAGCTTTCACAGGAACGCAGGGGAATAAAAAAGAGGGTTGAAAAAGGATGGGCAACTCAGGAAGTGTTCAAGAATGTTGTTAGGTCATGCAGAAGAAAAATCAGAGAGGCAGAAGCTCAGTTAGAAGTTAATCTGGCCACTTCTGTAACGGATAATAAATGTTTTTATAAATATATTAATAAAAAAAGGACCAAAGAAGAAGCCTCCATTCTTTATTGAATGCTAGGGGGTGAAAGTAGTCACCAAAGATGAGGAAAAAGCTGGTGTACTTCACGATTTAGTTTCAGTCTTCAACTGTAAAACTGGGTATCCTCAGGACAACTGGCCTGCTGAGCTGGTAGACAGGGACAGGGAGCAGAGTGGATGTCCTGTAATCCAGGAGAAGGTAGGTAGTGACCAGCTGTGCCACTTAGATGTTCACAAGTCTGTGGGAGGATGTGGATGCCTAAAGGTTTTTAGTGTGAACAGAAGTCCTATGAGGAGCTTCTGAAGGAGCTGGGATTGTTAAACCTGGAGGAGACGGGTCCTTTTCAGCTGAAATTAAGTGAGTCTTGTTTATTTTGACCCACTAGTGTTCTGGAGCACAGAGGCAAAATGATAAAGACATCTTGCTATGAAATGGTGCTATATAGAGTTCTACTCTGAATTTACATAAAATTAATCATTCTATCTATAAATATTTTCTGGTCATTTTTGCTGAGCAATGAAAGGTGTCAGAATTAGATGATGCATGACACATCACTGGCTTTTTTATCTGTGAGTACAAAAGCTGGTGTGCTTTAATTATGTTAATCTGATATGTCAGTTGGTTTAGGTATGGATTTTTAACCTTTAGAAACTATAGCACTGCCTCACCACCTAAACAATATTTTTTTCCATAATAGTTGGAATAATCAAAACAGGTCTTTCTTCCAGATTCCTTTTCATAACTCATCTCTACTATAAAATTTAGTGGCAAGATTGTTGTAGCTATATAGATAGGATTGTAATATCAAATAGTATTCATAATCTTCAGTTACATTTTTTCCACTGTTAAACTTTTGAGCTCTCTTTAGTTTCCTGCTTTCTTTTGCAAACTTTTAATCATTGTGTTTCTTGTCTCAGCTTGTTTCTTGTCTCAGCAAGACCCAGACAAGGGTCTTGCTTTCTGCTGATGTTTAATTGCTTGTAGAGCAAGGTGCTTGACTGAATCATCTGCTTAGTGTTGATATATATATGCATACATATGCATATTTTAAGAAAACCTGAGAATTTTTATAAGATTGACTTTGTAATTATGCCGTTAATAAAGCCAAATAATTGTCAAGTGGTTTCTAAAATTAGAGATGCTTCTCTTTAAAAGGAAAAAAAAGGAAAACAAATAAACCAACAGGTGTCAGCAAAGACCATGCAACAAAACATTGGGTCAAATCACATCAACAGTATGTACTGCATTCATGACAAATCCCTATTGTCTTTCATTTAATTCTCTCAAAAGACCATGGGATCCTAGTTGTGATCAGTCAACTCTAAATACAGAATATCACAGCTATGTATGAAGGTTGAATTAAATTGCTTTCAGTAGAAAACACAAGAAACTACATAGAGATAATGTCAGTTCCATCTTAATGAATTGTTCTCCCACACTATAATCCAAGTGAAGTATGTGGATTTTTAAAATGCTACTGATTTTATTTTTCTCTCTCTCTGATTTTTTAATCCTTTTTTAGCCTGCAATGAACTGAGGCTTTAGAAGGTCCATTCAGTTTTTAGGATCTTTTGTTCTAGAATGGTGATGGTGAGGGATTTTGGTTTTTTTTGTTTGTCCCAGTTCTTAGGTAAGTCTATCCAAGAGCAGTATGTCAAAAAGTTCGTTGCATTTCTCATTAGTACATATTGGCTGGTTTGTCACCTCAGGGTGAAAATAAAGCTCATTCAGCCAAGGCTGTGACAGCCACAGTAGCAAGCCTCAGGTCAGTCCCACCACTTGACATGTGCTGTAGGGTAGTCAATTGGAGTTCTTTTTGCTTTTGTTTCACTGAACATTATTGCTCTTACAGTGTGAAGAGGAAAACATTATGGTAGACATTTTGCCTATTATGTTATAGGGATTGTTTCCCTCATCTTGTGCTTATCTTCTCTTCTTGCACTGAAGTGCCTATTACCAATGAGGAGACAAATTTTATAAACTAACAAATTCCATTACTTGTCATGAGATTGATTCTAGTGTTTTATAGTTGTTTGTTTTTAAGAGAAGTTACAAAACTTCCAACCTGTGTACTCTGTCTTGAAGTGATTAGAAAATGCTAGTAGTGCTGAGGAGTCTAATCTCTTATATTGAATATAAGTTATTTGAACGTAGTATCCTTTTTATGCCCAGGGAAGGTCCATTTTTGAGAAACTTAGATTCAAGAGATGTCAGGTATAAATTAATAGTTAAAATAATTTCAGAGGTCTGAGGAGCTGATGGTGAATCACTTGATGTACTGTTTGAAGTTCAGTCAAAGACACAACTTCACAAAAATAATAAATAAGTCTGATTTTTGTACGTCCATATGTGCATTTTTCAGGAGAACTGGTAATGTTCAGCTGTTACACATTTTAAGTGCTGTTCTGTCACAGGATGAGAGTTGATAAATAAACCTAAGGTCACATTAGTTTTGCATCTCTAAAGGAAAGAAAACAAACCCTTTCATTTTTCTTCACATCAAATATAGGAATTTATGGCTGAGTGATGTACTTTGGTGGGTAGAGATGGTCAGACTTCAGTGATTTCTAAATCAAAACTATCACTAATAATTTTAGTTCTATTTTTCCGCTTATTTTTTCTGTGATGTGTATTCATGAAGGAGATTAAACTGAGGTTAAAATTTAGCTAACTCAGAATGTTGTTGGAGCAATAATAGACTACTAATGACACTAATAATGCACTAACCCTTTGTATTATATGACTTAATATATGGTCATAATAATAATAATAATAATAAGGTCATATAAGGAAACTCCAGAAAGTCAGTCAAAAAGGAAAATGCCATTGCAGCTATATTTTGTTGGCTAAAGCCTACTTAATTTTAAATATACTAGCTCTATTATTCTGAAAAATCTGGCCACTCATAAAAACATGCAATGAAAATTATTGCTACTAGATTTTCTTACTGTCTTCACTCAGATTTACTTTGAGAACTCTCTGTAAAAAATATTGAAAAGTGATCTGACAGAGTTTTAATGACTGTTTTGTCACAAGCTGGCATCTTTGGAGGCAAAAGCCCCTATCCACTGAATAAGTGTCATTGCCAACACATCTAATTCATGATGGGAAGTAGCCATTTTTAACTTCAAGAGAATAGTTCTGTCTCCATTCATATTTAATCCTTGGAGCAGTGAAAAGTGGTAGCAAGAGTAGTAATAGTGATTATGGCATTCTGTTCATGTTTTGAATATCTGTAAATGAGGAATATAATGGGGGAAATCTCAGATCCATCCAGATGGATGTGGTCCACCAGAAGGATATATTTAATCTGTAGCTTAGTCCATTTCTTTTTTTCTCCCAAGACTTGCTACAAGTGTGTACGAGTATGCAATAGAGTGGACAACTTAGATTAACAGCTTGTGCTTCCTCATAATTTCTTCTAAGTCTTGTAATCTGTCCTCTGTCATGGGAGTGGTTGTGATGTCAGCCGATCTCATGCGCCTTATCCTTTGTTGTGTCACATGCACTTTATTCTTTGTCGTGTGTTAACCAAACACCAGCCATTTGACAGGGTTGTTGGTATTTTGGTCGTGAGGGATGCACATATGGGGAAAGAGGGGTACATGTGGCTTTTGATTGTCTTCAAAAGAGACTTTGTGGTTTGTGCTAGCCTAAGGGTTCCTCACATCTGTCATGAATCCATGACTGTTGGTTGCATGGTAATGACTTCCAGTGACACCTGATAGATGCCAGGTTAGAAGTGAAAGGCCACAAATCACACAGGTTTATGCTGATTTTTTAGTATGTTTTTAGCTAAGAATTCACTTGAGAAAACATTTTGCAAGTTTGAGTAATTTACTTTGTCTTCCTATTTTCCCTCTGAAGTAGGCTTGTTCTGTTTATGTATGTAATCTTCTGGGGGGTAGCCATGGTTGGTTTTGAAAGTGGGAGCACATTTGTGCGGGAGAGAAGAAAAGAATTTAGAGGGCTTGGGTTGTAAAGCATCGCATCGGAGGGGAACTTGATGGGCAAGGCTCAGTGCACTTCACTGAGTCCCAGCATGTGTTTCAGTGTGGTATGTACTGAAGCAGCTCTGCTGGATTAGGATGTAGATGTTATTACTCAAGTCATTGAGTTGTGATCTGTTGCCTGTATACCTGGCAATCTCTGTTACGGAAAAGTTCACTAGTGGGTCAGCTGCAATTCTGCTCTTCCTCATGTGTGCCATGCTGGTTTTTTGATGTTTTTAGAATTGGTACAAGGCTTTTTTCAGTGTATTACAGACTTAAAATGGAGGGGTTGTTATTTTAAACTGAGTTAGTTTGGAATTGCCTCCCTGCTTTGTGGGAGTTCTTTTTTCAGTGCTCTTTTCCAGACTATTTAAAGACCTCCAGTACTTAAAGCGTTGAAGTGTCTCTTTGCTATTTGTCTTCACTTATAATTGTATTTAGACTTCAGTACCTTCATGATCTTTCTAACTTCAAACATGGTGTCACTGTTTCTTAGTATTTAATTTCTGTTTTCTCATAGTTCTGTACAGGTATTGATCATGTAGTTTCTTTTGATCATGGAATTTCAGAATGCTGCAAAGATTTAACAAATTAGACTGATAACAGAATTTTCCAATGCTTTTGGTAATTGAGAACAATCATAAGAAAATCCTTTGTATGAACCACAGTTTTAAAAAAACATATATTGTAGGAAGCCAGTACCTTAATAGTTAATGTATACTACACTTGTGTGTTCCAGTACTAGATTTCTACCTGGAGTTTCAGTTTTGCTCTGCACAAGGTATGCAGCATTATAGTCTTGTTGTTGTGCAGAATATTTCACAATGCAAGGGTAACCTCAGGTCTGTCATAACATAATGTGCTTCTCTTTGTTCTTTTTGCTGTCTGTCCAAGTCATTAAATTTAATTTCTTTATGATTAAAATTATGTTTTCTGGATCAATATGAAGGATCACTGGTCACAACGTAGGTCTATCCCCCAATTATCCATGAAGTTATTGAACTCTGTAGATTACATATTTGAGACCACTAGTACTTTGAAAAGGTACTTCTGGAGGGATTCTCTATTATATCCAACATAAATCAAGACTGACTTTTTTGAAGCTCCTCAGAAAGGCGTCTGTGAGCACTGAAGTTTGGTTCTACTCCTGAGCTATATGTATTAAGGCTCTCAACCTTGTCCACCGTAGGTGAAGGAAAACTATAACAAGGAAATGATAGCAGAGATTAGATACTTGTGCTTTTAATATGCCCAGGATAATCTACTTGGTTTTACTGCTCAGGATGTGTTCTACTCAACTGTGGTCCCTGCTCTCATCAGCTTGCCTTCATTATGGGAATTTTTTTAGTGCAACAAATTTAGAGTAGCTGTGATTTCATTTATGCAGAAGTTTCTCAGGCTTTGGGAAACCAGAACATGAGCTCCTCTGTCCAATGGGAGCAATTTAAAGTACAAGCAATGTAGTTCCCTTCCAGAGAAGGCTGCTTTGTTCTGGGAAGAAAGTATCCTTTATCACATGGTTTGAGTACAACCTTTTCTTGGACAGTCGAAGTGTTAGGCTTTCCATGGCTTTCTCTTTCTCTCTTGCATGAGAGGCATGGAATTTTTTGGTGTTTGTGTTCTGTTTGGGTTTTTTTCCCTTCAACAGTCAGTAAGAACAACTTGATAGTTCTAACTTCAGATATTTTTTTTATCTGGGATGTGTTTTCCTGATAGACAGCACTTGGATGTAAATGAAGTACAGAAATATCCTAATATGAGGTGGAAGTTTTCAGTATCTCATACAAGAAATGCAGAATTGCCAATTTCTTCTCTGTTTATCAGGCAATTAATTTCATACACTGTAGGCAGGTATACTATTGGTTCTTTTTCCTTTGCAGTCTTGGACACAATGATGCCTGCCCTCCAGTCATGTTATTAGCTTGAATTACAATGCAGTATACTGCTTACAGATTTGGCACACCATGACCAGTTTCAAGAGCCTTAGAAAAAGTGCAACTACCCCAGGTTAGCATGACTAGCATGAGTAGGGCTCTCTTGTAAGTGTTACGTAGAGAACATCTGGATCTGAACAATTTGTTGCTTGATAGTTCAGATGATTTATTGATGGAGGACTGAATTGATTAGCCTCTGTCACTATATACCTACAGTGATGAGCAGTTGTGTGACTGACTGATAATTTGTCCAGAAGAGTTCGTAGAGTGTAACCAGAGCCACCTTCTCATGCAAGAACTCATAAGATACTTCTCGACATTCTACAATAGATCCTACAATAGTTTTCAGATCTTAAATATAGAACACCAGCATGCACAAGATAATATTGCTACTTAGAGAAGTTGTGGCTATATAAATTATAAGGATTTGAAATAATAAGTCTAACTAGTTCTATATAAACAATATCACACAGTTTCTTTTTCATTTTGCTTCCTGTGGGAAAGATATTTGAATAATTAATTTTTAAAAAATTACTTACCAGCCATAAAAGCAGAGGAAGTCATTAAAACCATAAAAATCCAAAGATAGTCTTGGATGTATAGCATTTTCAGTACTTGCAGCCATAAGACAGTTTTCAGTACTTCCCACATAAGACAGAATTTTGCTAGGTTTTCCTAGGAAGGGCAGAATCTTGCCAAATTTTCCAGATGCATCTATGGTACATGCAGGAAGCCTGGCCATTAATAATGCTGTCAAATCTGAAAAATTTTGGACTTGGATGGCACTTCAAGAGATCTTGTGCATTGGTTTCCATTGTTTAAAACTGATAGTGTACCACCCATTTCAAGGATATCTCTAAATATGTTGATCTACTCCAAATACTCTCAACCCCTTCTGTGGCTACATGCATATATACATATACGCACATACACATAGACAGACAGACACACAGACTGGGGCAGGTTTGAGGGGTTTTTTAAGGCTTTTTTCCTGAAATGTCTCTGAGCAATGCAGGCCATCCAGGTGCTGAGCTGTCTGAGGATGATAATCTCAAACTTTGCATATGAGCCTCCACCCGCTATATCCTTCTTTATGTTTGCTTTTATTGAAAGCACTCATTAGGTTAAGTCTTTGCCACACCAGAGTGTTCTACTGATTCAACACTCCCATTTTTAAAGCTGTATTGGTCTTTATTAGAATAGTGCATAGTCAGTTAGAATGAGAGCCCCATTGACATGCCTGTAGAAAAAACAAATAAAGGTTTATTTCTGCTCTGAAGACACAGTCTAAATAAAAGAGAATAGAAGAAATAGATACAAACAGCGGCAAGAAGGGTAGACTTTCACAAGTGGTGTCTAAAATATATTTTCTGTGTATCAGTTTGTGTCTCTTCCAAGTGTTCATTTAGTGATTTTAACAGTGAGGAGATGCCTGAATTGAGAGTTAAGAAGAAGATTTCTATGTTTTAGGCCATATCATCATTATACTCATTTTAATGTCTGTACAACATTAGCATTTGAGACTGCAGGAACTTAACTGCTTTACTTGTTGGTGTTACACTGCAGTTGATTTCGGTGAACCATAAAAAGTTTCCCCCTGAAGGTAAAATTACACTGTATGCATGTTCCTAGCATACTGCTTTGGGGATAAACATGTCTTAAATCAACTCATTGCTTGCAGCTGAATTCCTTCTTCAAATGCAGTTTCTGTGTAGATAATAATGTTCAGAAAGACTGATTTTCTGTAAACCATAAAGTTTTTTGAACATAATTCTATCAATAAATGTATTTGAGCAGGATTGGAAAGAATTCTTATAATCCTAATAAAGATTGGGGTTTTAGTGAAAGGAAAGGAGGGGTATATACCAACATTTTTAATTAGCTTTCATTGGCACCTCCAGTTTGTTCATATGTGTTCCAAACCTTTGCATATTGTTTCCTCACATTTGCATAATAAAAACTTTTGGACTTCATTAAAACTTCTTTTTGTAATTGTGCATTCGGAAAATTAAATTCAACGTTTATGACACCCTGGCTCCTACTTGTTTGGATCATAGTGTGTAGTTAAGGTGCTATCACTTGAGACCTTTGTTACAGGAATGTTTCTGTTGGGGTTTGATATACTATGGGTTCAGATGGATGTAATTGTGGCCTTGAGGTGTTGGTCTAAATAATACTGTCTGGGTTTGTACCCAGATATTCCTCGATTAGTATTCTGAGACTTAGATCTTGTCCTGTCTGGAATTTAAATACTGTTCCCTGAGCTTTAAAGAGAACGCAAACCCCATTTCAGCCTCTTAAAATGAGTTCTTTATTTTACCTCTTTAATTTACCTTTTTTTTTTTTTTTTCCGCCAAACTCTTGTAGCCGTTGAAATCCAGGCAGTAACTTCCAAACCATTTTTACAACCTCAAATAGATGAGGTGCCTGTTTGTTCCTTGGTTAAATTCCCAAATTAATTATAGTTAGAAAGTTCTTACATCTGAATCTCCATTTTTCTTATAATATGTAAGGGCAGAATAAAAAGTCCCTAGATAGTAGGCAAGACTTCAGAATGTAAACAACTTCGTTACATTTGAGAGGCCATCTTTTATTGCAACAAGGTTGATTTTTGTGAGTTTTGTCTTTTTTTGGTTTTGTTTTTGTTTTCTGGTGGGTTTTGGTTTGTTTTGGTTTTATGTTTTTGTTTGGGTTTTTTCTATTTTTTTTGTTTGTTTGAGGGTTTTTTGTTTGTAGGGGTTTTTTGGTGCTTGGTTTGGTTTTTGGTTTTTTTTCTTTCTTTCTTTGTTTTGTTGCTTTCTGAAGTGATACCTTTGGTTCCAGGATTGAAATTTCCATTTTATTCCTATATGGAGAAGAGAAACATAAACTCCCCCACTGTGGCAAATCTGTATGGGGTTTTCTTCTATTTAGCAATCTTTGACCCATACCTCCCCTGTTCAGTGAGTAGAAAGGGCAAGGTAGCTTAGCTGAGGGTGGCTACAGATCTGCTCTCCATGTAAATCATGAAGTGAACCTGGAGGGGAGAGAATTCCAGAGATCTGCTAATAGACAAAATACTTCAAAAGTATTTCTTTACAAAGAGAGCCTTTCTTCTACCTGCCGAGTATATATTAATTGGTTATAAATCTTAGTTTTGAGGTTGTTATTCACCTAATTATTCACACAGCAGTGCATGACAGATTCACATGTACAGTTACCATTCCATTGTACTGGCAAGAAGTCTTTTCTATGCCACAGAGAGAATTTTTAGTCTAAAGCTCCAAGTTCTATAATTAGTTATATAGTAAAGGATTCAGAAGAGTGGCAAAACATATACAAGTGCTTAGAAGTTTGCCCAATTAGCCTTTAAATTTTCTGCCTGCATATGTCATTATTATAAGTGTTTTAGTACCTGGTGACATTTATATTTTTTCCTTTTCTTCCAGATCATTACTAAATATATTTATGAACTACTAGAGAACGAATGCCACTTGAAGAAAGTAACTCTTCCAGTAAGTATAATTTATTTTTCCAAAGGCATTGTTTTTTTGAATCTGTACCCAGCATAGCCTGTGATCCCATATTCAGATAAAGACAAGTTGTGCCAGGGCTCTGTGCAGGGCATGGTCTCAGGACATTGCCTTTGTATTTTACATATGTATGCATCTGGAGATGTGATTCCACCTCGTTTCTCATGTGTTTGATTTCTCCAGCTGAGCCTTCCTTACTTTACCAGATACCAGAATTTTCAGATGTGGTGATTTTAATAGGAGAGGCATAAGCTTTTTGAAAAGTATTTGTGGATATTTTGGGATGTCTGAAGCTGAATGTAGAAAACAGAAGCGTCTCCACAGGCTACACTCACATTGAGTATCAGTAAACAACTCCAAGTAATTTTTTTTAAAATGCTGTTTCAGTAATTTGTAGTATGTATGTTGTTGAGTTTTGCATGGGTTTTGAGTCTTCCAAGAGACAAGAGCAGCTGTTGGTTCTTGTAAAGTTGTTTATTGCATGAATACATCAGTCTCAAAGGCGAAGAGTTCAGAGTATTAAAGTCCGTGCTAAAAGCTTTATGGCACAGAGTCCTGATGTTCTGAGCAGAAGCAGCAGCTCTCACACCTTTTTTCTTATTATTCTTTCTTCCTCTTTCTGTTGTTGTTTTTTCATCCTGGTACAGGGGGATTTTATTCAGAAATCACCCCATCAGTTAAAAACACAATTCTAAAACATTCTTCCTACGCCAATCTGAGTTTAATTGTAATGTGCAAAAGTCATGTCAGTTCTTACCCAAAAACTATGTATATATTTTTATCTGTTCACACAAATAATTCTATCTGTTCTATCTAGAAATACAAGCGCTATTTTTCTGTGTTTTCATTATGTCTGGAGCTAAGTTAATTTTGTAAAAGGTAACACTACTGAACTTTAAACTAGGCTTTAGGGCTTTTTACTAGCTAACACAGTCTCTTAAGGCACTTAAGATATATTTCTACTTACTTAAAACTAAAACTTACAGTCCTAGTTCATGTCTGTGTGTTAATATATTTCAGTTTCTCTAAAGGCTCCAATTTAATCCTGGCATTCCTTTCTCTCTCTGAGGCACTCAGAGAGCCTTCTATTTCATGCATTCCAACAGTATGTAATATAAAGTGCTTATATTGCTTAGTGAAAGTATTTTATCAACCTTGGAAAAGATGAAGTGTTCCCCTACTTATCAGAGTGTTTATAAATACATGTGGTATGATGATGATGTTCAGGTATTTTTATATTCTATACTGGAGAGTGCAGGGGAGACTGGAGTGTGACAGCACTGTGTAGATTTTCTATCATTATGAAGGATTCCTATGCTCTTGGAAATCTTCTGAATTGCTGTTTTCTTCAGACAAACCTTCATATTCAGTCAAAGAAAACATCTTAAGGCTACGGAAGGAAAAAGTCTTTTCCCTTAACAGTTCTGTAACGTTTCACTATTCCTAATTCCATTCCCTGAGCATTGCTTAGGGAATGTTTTAATAACCTGCCCAAACTACTTGTAGTTTCCTCGAAGGACTTTTTCAGTGTCTCATGGTCATGGCAGAATGAGCTTAGCTACGAGATTCAGAGAAGTTGAAGGGCAGTACTTGCAGCCTGGTGCTTGCACCAATGCCTGACAACTGAGACTGATTTTTCACAGATTTTTCTGTGTATACAGACATAGGCTTAGGTTCATCACTGGTGCAATGCTAGTTATGATCTCCAGCTTTTTGGATAATTTTCTTTCTTGATGAAGTTTAGGTCCAAGAAGTACTTCCAGAATGGTAATGTACCAAAAGACTTCTCAAGCCATGCCACACTTTGTCATGTTTGTGAAACCATGAAGCTTTTGTTTATAAAATTCAAAGTGCCCTGATTTTAAGGTTATGAGACTTTCTTTGATTCCTAAAATAGAATATGAATAATATGCATATAAGTAGTGCAGTGCTAAGGCTGATCAATTAGCTCCAAAACATGAAGATAGAGGAACTTGGGATAGGTATTATAGCACCTCTATCACCTATGTGACACCTGTGGTGATTCATTTGCCTGGCTCTAAGGTTTGGCTTTCTTGGCTTGAAAGAAGAGTAGCCCTGGCTAGTTCTCGCTTTTGTATTAATCTCTGTTTACTTGTATTTAGAAGTTGTGTAGTAGGCATGGATACAGTTGTTCTGTAGTACATTTAAGCTGTTCTCAAATGTATTACTTTCAACTTCTGTCAAGTGTCATAGTTACATTTTGGAGCAAATTAAGAAAGCACAAAATATTCAGGTGTCTTTAATGGAAGCATTGTGGAAAAATTCATATGAGGTACAAACACCATTCTTCAGGAGTGGCTGTTATGGATAGCCAGCCCTCACTACAATCAAAAATGGGTTATGAAGGCACATACAGAAATGAAAAATTGAAATAATATATTTAGAAGCTGAAAAATTAAAGCTGTGTAAAAGCTAGGTTTAAATAGCCACCGAAAGACTCCCAAGTAAGGACACAAAACCTTCTAGTTTAAACTAGTAAAGGAGGCTGACTAATAAAAACAATAAAACAGCTTTTAGGATGAGAATAGGAGAGAGTATAAATGTTGGCAAGTCACGTGTAAAATCACAGGAAGTTCACAAAAAACAAATTCGAGGATCTCGTTAGAGTTGTAAAGGCTAATATTAAAAGAGAACTGATAAGGCCAGTAGATGAACTGCAGCTAAAGTGAACACTGAGGTCAAATAATAAAAATAAATAAATAAATAAATAAAATAAAAAAAAACCAAAAAAAAATAAACCAACCAAAAAAAAAAACCCCAAAACCAAAAAAACGCACAAACAAAAAATAAAAATCAAAACCAACCAAACAAAAAAACCTGAACAAAGAAAACCCTATTATTATTTCCAATTCTACTTGTCCAATTTCCACACACTTAACTTTTTTTTTCCTAAATAGGATGTAATTCTGAGCAACTGTCTGAAATTTGTCATATCAGTAGAGGAGGCTTTAGGACTAGTTATTATATTGTACAATAAACAAATTCCAGGATGAGATTTATTTTGAATCTAGGGTTCTATAAGAAGCTATATATGAAGTTGCAAAACAACCAATTTTTATTTAACTTACTGCTGAAATCAGCTAATAATAGTAATTGTAATATATTGGGGGAAATGAATACAAGTTTCTTTTGAAAAAAAAGAATTTATTGCAGGAGTCAGAGATCACATGAAGAAGAAAAATCTTGTCAGTAAGAGTACAAGTATTTCTAGTGAACTGTCAACAAACTTAAATGCTTTTAAAAGCCACAGGAGAAGGGAGTCCCCCTAGGAGTTAATTGGTTAAAAGGGGAGAAAGTTGTTCATATTTTACAAGTGGAATAAACTGTTACTAATGAAATGCTATTAAAAGTGATATAGTTGTAAGCAAAATGAAAAAAAAAAATTAATACAAGCTAACAAACTTTTCTGGGTTTTTTTTCTAAAATTATTTGAGATAGTTAAACCTAAAGCTGATGATGATGAGTTGAGAAATTATTTCTTGATGCTGAATAGCGGGATGATTAAATGACAGGAGATTAAATTCTAGTAAATACAAAATTATGGGGAAGATAACTCACTCTGTAAACACAACAGTGGCCTCTAAATGAGCTATTACATCTCAGGAAAGAGCTTGAAGTGATTGTGAGTAGTTCTCTGAGAACATCAGTGAGTGCTCAATGGCAGTCAAAGACTGTCAAAGCAAATAGGATGTTAGGAATTATGAGGTATCGAGAACAAAACAGAAAAACATCGTCATTCCACTCATTATGTGGGCCCTCATGTTAAACACTGCATGAAGTCTGGACACCATATCAAAAAGGATATGAAGAATTAAAAAGAAATACAGAGGAGGGTTGCAAGGATGATCACAGGCATGAAATGCTTTTCAGACAAAGAAAGATTAAACAAAGATTCTTCAGCTTGGAAAATAGATGACTGAGGAAGGAATATGACAAATCTATAAAATCATGAAAGGTGAAGAGAAGATGAATAGGGAATGGGTTTTTGCTTTTTTCATAATAGAGAACCTAAGGGGCATCAAGTTTAAATTATCAGGCAGGAGATCTCTACTGAAAGAGACAGTATTATTTCATATATGTCCCAATTATATTGTGGAACTGGTTGCCACAGAATACTATCAAGGAGAGAGGTATAAATGCATTCAAAAAAACCCATTTGACGATATTAAGGTGGGACAGGTGCCTTGAACTATTGTACATGCTTGTCCAGTTATATAAGCTGTGGCTTGCAAGGTTCCAAAGTTACTGGCTGTCAAAGCCAGGGAAGAATCACTCTATAACCACTCTGTTTTGTTACTGTTCCGCTACGCAATTTGTGTGTTGTCAGAAATAGGACCCTGGACCTTAGTCTGACCAAGATGGCTCAAACATATATATATTTGTGTGTGTGTTTGCATATATATATATATATACACACACAGATTTTTTATGTGAATATTTTAGAGATGAATACATAAACTTTTTTCTTTTAACCTCATCACAGGTGTTCAGAAAGTTGGTGTATTGGCTTTCCTTTTTCTGTCAGCTGGTAATGGAGTTGGCAGTGCTGTGATTTTTGAATGTTTGAAATGTGTTTTGGGGCTGTGTTAGGTGGAGTGTGCTTTTTTTCAGCATGATTTTAATAGGGAATGGAAATGATGTGCTTCAAAAGTTTAGAATGATGGTGTTTTATGTTCTCTCATATTCTTTAATTTCAACCTTGTGTGTAAAGTCGAACTTGCTGTCTTTGTTTTGGTTTCTTAGGTGGCAGCTTCAGTTTTAGATACAAAAGTTTATTAATTTCTTTTCAGACATGAAAGTAAGACCAATTGGCAGATCAGGAGAGCTTGTCCATCATTGTATTATGCCAGCATCTGAACATTTTTTCCTACACAAGGAGGCCAAGTTCCATGTTGCATTGTTATTACTGTAAAGCATTGCACTTCTAATAGTGTTCAACATGTACTACTGGTCTTAAAAATTTTAATGAAGAGTCCTATATTAAGGGAGAGGCCATTACTACTTGCAAAGTTTCATTTTGTGCTCCACTGAAGGTTATGTTAGGAATAAAAGAAAGACTGCAATTGTTTTAGCCAGATGAAGTATTTGTATTTCTCTAGTTTTAGTGGCATAATCAGTGATTAATCTTTGCTCTTCTTTAGCTGTTGAGGATAAATAGAGTGCTTCTGAACTAACTGCAACTTTAACAGCTTCTGAGGAAGCCTGAGATGGAATTTTAAATAATTAGTAACATATTGTAGTGGTTTTAAGCCCAGCTGAAAATTAAACACCATACAGCTGCTTGCTCAACCCTCCTTTTACCTGCCCCAACACCAGCAGAATGGGAAGGAGAATCAAAGTAAAGCTTGTTAGCTGAGATAAAAACAGTTTAATAACCTAAAGCAAAGTAAAATACAGTGATAATGGTAAATGATAATAATAAGACCAAAAAACTGATGTGCAGTGCCAGATGCCATACCCTGATTCCTGAACCCAGATTGGCCATGCTTCTGGGTAACTCCCCCCAGTTTATATCCTGGGCATGATGTTCTGGGGTGTGGAATATTCCTTTGCCAGTTCAAGGCACTTGTCCCAGCCATACTCCCTCCAAGTTTATTTTGCGTATCTTCTCACTGGCAGAGCATGAGATAAAGAAAGGGCAGTCCTTGACTTTGGTTAAACACAACTTAACAAAAATCAAAAATATCAGTGTGTTATTGATACCATTCTTGTTCTGAAGCCAAAACACAGTACTGTATCAGCTACTGTGAAGAAATTAACTCTATGCTGGCTGAAACCAGGACTCATGTTTAATTGACAATGGCACTGAAACATCTCACTTTGCAGAACCTTCTCAATTATCAGTGCTTTCCTCTTTCACTTCAATAGGTAAAAGTTCATCCAAGAATAATGTTTCTCTTTGCGAAACAATGGTCTGTTATCTCTATGCATGTCCCTTTTGCTGGTTTTATCACCTAAGAGAAGTTAATACTTGTTTGTAAAATTTCCACACATTTTAGGTTTGTTAAGTTAGTTGTGGTAATAGTCAAATGTTGATTAGCTGCCTGTAATATTGATCAGCAGTTCTCAGTTTTACAGTTTGATTGAAAAATTCTAAATCAGGACTCTCAATACTGTGATGAAGACTAACCAAAGTGAGTTAGTGAGGTTTATGTTGAAACATATAGAAGATGACGTTTCATCTTGGGAAGCAAATGAGCAGATTTTTCTCTCCACCAGCTGTTCACAAGTCTCACAATCTTTTTTGAGTCTTTTCAGTTTCAATTCTACTTACTTGCCATGTTCTTTCCTCCAGTTGCAGTTTTTGCCTACTTTGTAGAGTCAAGACTCATGATTTTGTTGCGTTTCTTAACTGAAATAAGTAAAATACTTAGTAAGAAAAATAATAAAAAACATTCTAGTGGATTTTTTTCCCTTTTCAACATTCAATATTATTAAGGAATTATTAAGGAATTATTGTATATTGTACATTGGGAAAAAAAAATCTAAGAAAAAAACCTAAACAGTAGTTTTAAACAGTAAATTTTCATTGTAATTTAGATAGATTTGGCATGCCTAGCTACAGATTACTGGAGGATTGTTCTCACCTGTAAATACCGATGTTGTATCAAATTGTTAAATTGATCTATAAAAACATTTTGCTGTATTTATTCAGTTTATATTTAAGTGATTAGAAATCAGTGTTCTTGAGTAGGTCCAGAAGGGCAAGTCGTTAATAAATGCAAATAATTTTATGTGGCCTGATGGTGTCTGGCATTAAATGGTATTCTACATTGATCTGTCAGTAAAGTAAGATTATGTATAGGAGTGACCTTTACATGCATGCTCTAGTGAAAGCTGGATCTAATAAATTAGTGCTATTTGAAGGTAAATTAGCTTGACAAAAGTTTCTAAATGTGTTTAATTTTGGGAAAAGAATCAAAAGTAATTTTTTAATGATCTTGGTGGATATTTTAGCTGTTTAAAATTAACTTCTTAGCAGATATGTGAACTAGCTATATCTTCTAGTGCATATGTTTACTAAGTGCTAGTATTTCCTATGTGTACTAGATAATATTTTAGTGTATAGGTGCTAAAACCTATAGCTAAGTTATACATTAGTCTGAAATGAAAATTCAGTGTTTTTTTCCTAATTATAGGAAAAAATTAAATATTCCATTTGTGGGTAGAAGTCAGTTACACCTTGCCTAGTATTATCTGAGATTCAGTGTTAGCTTTTTAGTGTTAGCTTTTTTAGTTTAGTTCAGTGTTAGACTTTTTACCTAATCTGTTTCACCTTTTAAGGTGTCAATACTGCTATTTCAAAAGCAGCAGCATGATCTGACTGTAGCCCCAGTCTTTTCAATAGAACATATTCTTTAACGTATTTTCTATTTTTCCTCAAATTTCCTGTGCATTTCCTATGCAAACTCTGAGGCACATGAGAAGTTACTTTATTTTGGAGCAAGGGAATAAGGTCTTCGGTGCTATGGCACTTTCATTTACAAATTTGTTTTGTTCAAGTAGTCTCACTGACTTCATTAAAAAAAATGTTTGGTATGACTTATATTAAAAAAAGTCTGAAGATGCATGCAGAATTAATTTTTCCTATTATAAGGGTAGATGAGAATATATACCTGTGAGAAATGATGCTCACTTTTAAAATTTCAAAGGTTTATTAAATACAACAGAATGACTGAATAAGGAAAATTACAGCCCTGGGAGCACGGAACTAAACCACCATGTGCTCGCCCACAAAATGGCTGCTCCACCTTTTTGTACCCCCGGTGTTCTATCAGGTAACCTTAACCCAAGTCCATCAGTCAGCTCTTCCTCGCCGTCCATGGCTGCAGCTCAGGTGTTGCCACCTCCCAGGAACGAGCCTGCCCGCTCCAGCTGCCCGGGCTGCCAGGGCTGTGGGTGACAACAACACGGGGAGGGGAAAGAGGACTATGGGGAGAACATGTCACAGTGATGTATCTACACATCAATAAAACCTCTCTCAACATATGCATAATATTCATCCCTTAATTGTGAGAGCCAACCATCGCATTGCTCATCTATAACATATCCATATATGAGAAAAAAACTAACATAATCCAAATAGCCAATTCCTTCTTAACATAGGGATCATAACCTGATCTGATTTTCTTCTCTGTTGCAGAGAATGTTCCTAGCAGTTGGGCAGTTAGGCTGAGGGGCTGGAGTATAGTAGGAGGGAGTGATATGCCTGTTTTGTTCTTTCTTTTCTATGTATTATGGTAGAAAGAGAAGAACAAGTAGGCATGAGGATTTGTTGTGCCCTCATGGTATTTACATCAGGACAGTTATTTTGTCTTGAGACAGGCTTGCCAAACCAAGTGTAAAAACTTTAGTTGGAATTGAACAAAAAGTGCTGCTTTACTCTCTTAATGACAAAATATGCTATTAGGTTGCAGTTTGCTGAATATCAAAGCTAATTGTTGGTCTGTTCTTACAGCAAAGTAGCCAAGTATTGACCATGGTACAGGAGGACTCTGAATGAAGCTATTATTTAGAACCAAATTAGATTTCTATATTTTATTAAACCTATCCCATTAAATTTGTAACAGACAAATTTACAGTACTGGTTCCTATGTAGGTTATCGAGTATTTCTGTTGAGGTGGCCAATTTGGAACTCTCCAGGGTTTGTTTTTTTTTTTTTTGTATTATGTAAGAATTTATTATTGATTCAGGCATATCAGAGGTGAGAAATTACTTGCTCCTTTCTGTCTTGCTCCCTCCAATTGCTCATTTATGGACTTTCTTCCTTTCCTGTAAATTTTTGTCAACAACTGATATTTCACAGCTTTCACCTCTTTTCTTAATTTTAAATGTCCCTTGGATTGCTGTTCTAAAATGCGGTATGTTTTTATGTTTCAAAGGTACATTGTATATTTTGCTTTATTTTTATTTAGTCCTGGGCACTCATGCATTGAAATGATTGTTAAATGGTGAATGTTTTTATGTAAATTTGGTAAATAACTCTATAAATACAGGTTTTATTTCAAAGAATTTTATTGATGCATTAAAGTGTGTGTTGTCTTTAATTGCAGGTTGATGCAATTGAGACTGAACCAAAGAGCTTTATCTTCATGAGTGAAGATGCATTAGTAAATCCTGACAAGCTGCTGGTCCTAATTCATGGTAATGGTGTTGTCAGAGCTGGTCAGTGGGCAAGGAGACTCATAATTAATGAAGATCTGGACAGTGGAACACAGATACCGTACATAAAGAGAGCTATTGAGGTAAGTGGAAGTTGAAGGACACAAGGTGGTGTGGGTCTGCATATGAAGAGCTGTGAACCTGTGATGTTTTAATTTTTTAATCAGTATTCTGTATGTTACTGTGTGATCATTTTATTAGTGATCGGAATACATTTTTGGTTTTTTGAACTTTTGTCTAGTGGAACCAAATTCCTGCCTTGCAGTAAAATAAAATTCAGTTGCAAGTCATGTTGTTGTGTTGGGACTGCCATGTAGCTTAATATGGTAGATGCTATGATAGGAGCCCACAGCAGGTGATGCAATGCAGCTAGAAGATGCCACAGAAATTTTTTACAATTTTGATTGTTTTCTTTCGTATTTCATTGAATTTGTACATATTATTGCTTAATGACTAGTGTAATATAATGGTAACATGAGCTTTCATGATAACAAGCAATCTTTTTTACTATGTTTGTACTGAATTTATTAGAGCCACAGTCTTTTTCAGATTTGTGCTAAATATCAATTAATTCTGATTTATTTATCACTATTTGACAATAGAAGACATTCACATTTTGTTGACACTATTTTGTTGTATCTGTTTGAGAAACAATGGACAAATTGTTTTATGTTTTTGTCATTGGTACATTGCAGGTGTAATTCATCATGTGCACCCTGCTACCTAAAAGAAACTTCCTGTAGTAAATGTTAGAAGAGCTTATTTAAGACTTATTGTTTCTATTATATTTGCCAAGTTTAGCTAATGTTCTACTCTAAATATCAGTGTTGTCATTGTTACTGTTACATATTTTGCTAGAAGATTAATTTTTGTGGTTCATGAATAATTTTTGCATCTGTCTTTAAAGAATTCAGGATAAAAATGACAATTTATTTTCAGTAAAACAAAGAAAGAACACATATAAAAACATTAGGCCATTAAGTTATTTTTGGTTTGTCTTCCTCACTATCAAAGCACTAGACTAGACTTCAGGAGAGAAAGAAACCTTGTGAAGGTGAGGCTTATCTTTTTCTAACATACAGTTTTTTATAATTCTTAAATCAAGATTCAGAGACAGAACAAAAAGTACCTCAGGATTACTGAGTGCAGTACAGATGTATGGTAGGTCCCGTACGGGACTTCTAGTGCTGCTTCCAAAACATTTCTCAAGAAACCCAAATAGCTGTAGCTACTTCAATTTTTGTACAGTGCTTACATGTTTGCATTTTCTTTCCGAGAGATGCTGCTGTCTTGGGTAAGATAACAGACACAGTGTTTCAAACTGGGATACTAATGTTATTGTAACAGATAATTTTTAAGGGTTATTTCTAGAAGAGGAGAGTTATATATTTCTTTTCGCTCTTTTGTTATTTTTATTTATTTTGTTCAATGGTTTGTGCCAGTATGACAGAGATCAAACCTCTGTTTTCTCAAATGGTTGTTATACTTAAAACCAGATTATTTATCTCTGTATTTTGAATGCTCCTTAAAAATCAAGACAAGAAAAAGTCCCAATTGTTGGATGAGAAAATATTTTTACAAAAATGTAATCATTAGAAAACATTAATACATCAAACTCTGTGTTCTTATCTTTGAGCTTTTCCTTAATATGGTTTTTAAATTCATATTTATCTTTAGTTCAGTACTGAACTATCAACTATTGTAAAACCCACTGTCACTTTTTGTGCGTCTTAAAATTCTGTTAAGTGTACTACATGTTTAGAAGACATCCTATTTACAGTGATTTCCTGGATGCAAAATGAAGAATAGATCGTATTCAGTTGTATTAAATCAGATTCAGTTATGTCATTAAATGTGTTGCTGGTTTTTTTGTGTCCTGTAATCTCTGTACTGGGAATTGGTTTTGTATCTGGTTACGTAAGGCAATATTTTATGGGAGTTGGACCCCACTGAAAGTATTTAGAATCACTTCGCTATGACTCAAAAGAGAATATATATAGGTACATGCTGATATCATGACTGCTTCAGATACAGATCATATAAATTACATTTCTAAATGCAGGAAATTATGGTAGACTGACAGTAAGGACACCATATAATAAAAATAATAGTAAAAATTGCATCCTTTTCTGGTTTTTCTGGTGTTCAGTCCTCTAGTTGATTTAGTCACTTCTGTCACTTACGAAATGAAAATAACTAGCCTAGATGATAAATAGCCTGAATGAAAATTGTGATAGTCCCTCATGCAACATAATTTGAAGTAGGGAATTATTTTCCTAGATCTTTCTGTGTTTCTTCTAAGGAGAGGTCTCGTTCTTGAAAGAACCCAGCAGACCTTATCAAAGCATCAGTGCTGATGACAAGAGAGCGTGGATTTTTTTTCTAATAGAATTAAGTGAATTTGAAGTGGATAATGATATGTAGGATTTGAAAATGCCTGTCATCTGTTGTGACTTTGCAACACATGCTGGCATTGCAGCCAGCTTAAAATATTTGCTGAAGACTAGGTTCTAATTAAAAAAATAAAAATTGAAATTTAAAAAAGTAGTGCTTGAATGTCCTATGTGAAGGAACTAATTCAGAAACACCTGCATTTTAAAAACAAAAACCCACACAAGCAAAAAGCCACCCTCTAAGTAGGCCAAAACCCATAGCTTTACTGGTTTTCTCTCAGCTTCTCAGTTAATTTCTTGGAAAATCTGAAAACTGTGATGCAACAGCTGGGGTTATTAGTGAGCAGTGGACTGAACAGGATGAACTGATACTTCTAAACAGGAAGTTAAGGGAAGAGTAGAAACTATTTCTCTCTGATGCAAGACTTTTGAGGAAAAAAGAATTATGACTTCTCAAGCATGTGTGTAACAAGGGAGCAATGTAGAGGATTAAAATTTTGTATTTTAAATTTCTAATATTTTGGGGCTGCTTCCCCAAAATCTGTAAAGAAAGATTCAAAGAGAAATATCCTGGTGAGAATTCAAGTAGCTAGAAGGACATTTTTCTTTTCATCTGTGCAATTCCTGTAGGTAATGCTTCTTCCAAGTTTCATATCAAGCCCTATTGTGTAGACTTGATCTTTTGTGCAAGAGGTATTGTGAAGAGTTGACAAGGGTTTATGTGAAGAGTTAACATTATTGTGTTAATTTGAAAATTCAAACTTGGTAGTGTAAAAGAGATGCTGAAAGATGAACGAAGAGAACAAATAAGCAACTAGATAGAGAACAGATTGTAGGAAAAGGAGGGAGATAATTGTACACAATGTGAAAAACACATGTAAATACATTAAAATGTGGTAGGACAAAACTCATTTTAGAAAAACAAGTATGAAAAAGAAAAATATGCTAAGAATGTAACAAAAGCTAAATTAAATACTTACTAAAAATACATATTTAAAACAAAAGAAAATGGCAATGTCCTGTAAATACAGTACGAAAATATTGCATAGATCTGTTTTGTTAAAATTGAAATTTTCTGTTGAAACTTTCTCTAGTGGGAAACGCTGATTTTTGACAGAAGCCGTTATCTGGTGCATGAGAGACTGAAATTCAAGTCCCTCCCCTGGGAATGAGTGACTGTTCCATTTATAATGAGAATTCGGCTCTGAAAAGATTCTACTTTTTATAAAAAACTAAATGTAAATGGCGTAAATAAATAAATGTAGATTAAAAGAGTAATTTTTATCTTGTCTCTTCTATATTTTGCCTAAATGGCTCTTCTCAGATCAGTTACTGTTTAGCCATGCATTCAATAACTGAAGTAGTGCCACGAAAAGGTAATGAAAGACAGAAGCAAATTCTTCAATTTAATGATGAGGTCATATATTAGGGATGTCAAGAATTAAACATTTACAGTCCTGGTTTCATAATGGTTGTCCCTTGTTCGCTGTGTTAGAGTAGGAGATGCTGAAGTTGTACGTAGAGACGAGATTTTTTTTCATTGGGGAAACAGAAGCTCAGCTGGACATTGTGAAGAGTTTGGGAGTACTACTATCTTTGATACCTCTCCTCTAGGGAATAAAGAGGATATCAGCTTACTGCACAAATACAGAGAAACAGTTGGATGTTTTCTGAGTCTTTGGAAATTCAGTACATTTGTTACCTAAGATAGCTGTGGTCCCAGGGATGCTAATAAAATTCAACAACACAGCAACTGTCACTTATTTATTAAAAAAAAAATAAAACTATCAAAGAACTGTTGCTTGATTTCAAATTCAGATATTAAGATACCTTAGATGCATTATTATTAAAAGGAGAATCGATATTTGACAGTAGCTGGAAAATAGGCTCTTCAAAGAACCTGGACAAGTTTTTCAGAAGAAATAGAGCAGCACCTAAAAATCAGACTTTACGTGAACAAAATGCCAAAGGTTTGCATGAGATGGATACTAGCTGTGGAAATGTTTCTTTAATAACTGGTAAAACATGGTTTTCAGCTTCAGTTGTCTGTTGTGTTTATCTTACTCTTATTTTTTTTTACAATCTCTGTTCTCTTTGGTCAAAATATTGGATTTATTCACTTATATTGATGTCATTCATTTGTACAAAACTGTCAGGTTGGCAATATTTACTAAGAATTGGTGAGGGTTAGTACTTTTGTCAGCATGCAGTAATATGTCATTGGTTTTGTAAGGCAGTTTGAATGGAACAACAAAATCATTCAGTGTAACAGCAGTAAATTTTCTCACTATAAATTTTATGTGATTTAGTAGTCTTAATGGTTAGTAGCTAGTATGATAACAGATACTATTTTGTATTTTCTCTTTCTACATCATAAAAATCAGTCCGTTTCAATAGTGGATATTTACATATTGTTGCCCAGAAGTTATGTTTTATTTAAATTACACTAACAAAAATTCTTGCTTACAAACTTGTAAATCTGACTTTTAAGTATAGAATATCTTGTTAGACTAACACACTTTTTGGTTTGGTCTTATAGTTTATACAGGCTTAACATAGTATCAATAATAAGGGCAAGTGACACTTCCTGGAAAAAAATAAGAAGATGACATTTAACTGCAATTATAGTTCTGCCACAGAATACTAATATTCATGTGCCTTTTATGTCTTCTATGTGTAGTGTTGGAGAAGGATGTTTTTTTCTATTTATTTGTTTATTAATGGTCAGTTACAATGCCAGAGCAATCATAATCTTATTTGGGTTTTCTAATATATTGCTGAACCATCACCTTTCACTGAAATGGGCAATAATTTGCCATATTGTTTTATTTCAAATGCTACTTTTCTGACTGTGGTGTGTGCCCTTGCCTTATTCATTCTGTTAGACCACAGAACTAGCATTGCTTGTAATGTCCTTTTTAGCAGAGAAAACCTGTGTTTAGAGCTTTCTCATTTGTGGTAATTATACTAAGAAAACTTAGGGTTTTGGATGATCTTTTGAGATCTTTCTAAAACCATAAACACAAATCACAATGTATTACTAAATAATGAGTCATATATAATTAGTTTTAAATCCACCATACTTTGGAAAGAAAATTTAAAAAGCAGTATATTTAATTATTTCAAAAACATTTTATGAGGCATTAATAATCTCTCAAATGCTAGTCACCAAGCAGATAGAAGGAAAATTTGCATTGTTGATAGCAGTATTAATTGATCACAAAATACATAGTAATACATGATAAGCTGTATGGGAGTTAAAATATGAAGTCAGAAATTCAAGAAAAGGTTAAAAGCTTAGACTAATACTGAGCTGACAGGGTATATAAACCCACACCAGCCCCCATGCCAACAGAGGAAAACAATGAGATGACAGCTCTACTGTTTGGAGAGGGGTTGCTAACGACAGCTTATTCCTTTATGATTTCAACTCTTGACAGAAGACAGGTCTGCTTGTTGCATCATGGCAGATGTATCATTACCTTCTGGCCCTGTCATGACTGAACTGGAAAAAAAACCCCCAGTTGCAATTCTAAAAGTCTCTTTGGAATTTAGCGCATCCTTTCCCAGAAACATTTGCCATTGTTGTATTAATTGTGTGTATTACATTCTTATAGTTTTCTGTGCTTCATAATTTGACAATGTAGAGATACTTAGAGATTGCTTTGTCTTCTTTTATTCTTCTGGTTGTCATATTTTAGATTCCAGTAGCACCTTGTGTTATTTTACTCATACTTTGTCACTGACCTAAGAAAATCACTGTTCAAGATAAAAAAAATTCTTGGATAAATGTTGCTTGAAAATGTTTTTTCCTCCATTCACACTATTTCAGCCGTTTTTTAATTGGCTAAGTATTAAGTTAAGGACACACAGTGAACATTTAAAATAGTCACCATCATTTTAAGAAAAAAATTTAATATGAGTTTAAATGGCCTTTTTCATCATATGCATATTAGGATTCTTCCTTTCCACACCATGACCCTTCCCCCCCCATTCAACTTGTTGGATACCCAACAGTGACTCTGGAGACTTAAAAAAGAGTAAGAAGGGGTGTGGATTTTTGAAAGTATGTCAAAAGCCTTGGGGTTTGGGTATGATCAGAATTTCAATAGAGGTTGAGATGAGTTTAAATGCATAGAAGGGGAACATAAAAATCTTGTTTAATTTCTGTCATGTTGTTCTTTTTTTAGTCACTCTGATGTCTTTTTCAAATCTGCTTTTCTCTCAAGCTTTGTGGTACTATATTCAAGATCTGGGCTTTTTCCTCTTTGTATTTCGTTTTAACTGCTGATCCCTTTTCTGTGGTGCTTCTGCCTTTAATATCAGCTGAAGCGGTCTGAATTGCTGAATCAAAGCCGTTTTGGGAGAGAGACAGTGTTTAAGATTGTGCAGGGTGAGATTCTCTGGGTAGAAGGTAACACTTCCTGCAGTTATAATCAATGCACTTGACACTTTCAAAGGCAGAAGAAGCCATGACTTGCTCAGGGGTTAAACTTTTTAAATAACTTCCCTTGGGAAAAATGCCATCAATAAAATGGAATAATTAGTTGAAGATTCTTGAGTAGCCTAGGTTTGAAAAGAAAAGATTAGAGATAGGTCAGGTTTGCACTTCTACTGTATTTTCCTTCCCGTTTGTTTTTCAAACTATGAGCTTTTGTTTAAATGTGTGCAATATTACAAAAGCAATCTGCTTCAAAAGTAATGTCATCTATTTAAGACAGTGCATTAATTTTGTACTTATTGTCTGTGTAGTCTAATAACAGTAAGAATGGAGATTAAATTCTATATAAAAACACAATTTCAGATATGCTAGCTTTCTCATTTCCCACCCACACATTTATTCTGCAGGTAGTCATTTTAGCTAACAAAACATTTGCAACTTTGAACCTTAATAAATAAGCTTAATTTTTAATATATTCAATAATTTTAAAGTTTAGATCTAAATAGCATTAGACGGGCATTTTGTACCTATGATCATTAATTTCTATAGAGTTAAAGAGGTTTACACTGAAATTAAATTCACTTGGGAATTATTGTGTTTGATAATTTCAGATTTTAGGAGAAATTTCTTGAGATTTTAATGATATTTTTTCATATAACCATTTTTATTGAAGCAGCTATTTTGAAAGGCAAAGCCTGACTAAAAATGGTGCTTTCATACAGAGTGTAGTATATGCTTACTGTATAAAATATTAATAAATAATGCATGAATGGCTTTGGAATAAAAGGTTCTTACCATTCATTAATTATTTACTTATTTGAACTTTTTATTTTTCTTAAGGGAAATAAGATCACAGACAGTACTCTGCAACAGTAACTAAACAAGACTTTAGCAAGTACATAACCAATGTTTTTCAGAAGTACAACATTGTATTTTCTAATAAGTTACATTGGAATGACATCTGTACCACTGGAATAGGTTATTTGGTAGAGATTATTCTGCGTACAGATGTTACAAAACATTAGCAAGAAAGTATAGACTAGTCTCAAATCCAGCAAGGTAGGAGTATTTCTGTGTGGTTTTTGGGCTATGCCTGTGGCAAGCTGGCTGTGGAGCTGTGGTTTTTTAATTGCTCTGAAATTGCAGGGGGGCTGTTTCTGTTTCTTTGCAGATTTTGAATTTATTATTTATTTTAAATTCACTATATGTGTGCCATTTGAAAGATCAATGGGTAAATACATACTAATATGATTGTTCTTGGAAATTCAGTAAGTATTTGTGGTTGTAGTTTTGTACTTGTAATGCAGTGTTGTTTTGATTTAGAGAATTTGCTTCTGTGGAAGTGTCATAGCTTTGTGGTTATTTATCTCTGAGTACAGTACATACAAGTAACATCTGGTTTTAGCTGATTTGCTGAAGCAGATATCGCTCTCATTTCAATGTGGGATCATCCAGTAAAGCTGTGGTAGAGGCACCAGTGCCTTTACAGGGTGGTACAATTTAGGATGGAAACTTTGCTAGGCTTTACTCTCATGTGTAATAAACTATGCAAGTGTGCTTATCTTATCATGGAGCAGAGATTTTCAAATACCGTTCATACTTTTTTTTGCAAATGTTTTCTGTTCAGATGATCTGTTCAGTGGTAGTGTGAATATTAATTTTTGAGAGTGTCAGCATGATAAACCATATCATACGGTAATTAAGACTGGAGAAGACTTCCAGAATTGAGTCCAATTGTTTACCCAGCACTGCCATGTATACCAAATTCCTATGTGCCACATCTACACGTCTTTTAAATGCCTTCAGGAGTGGTGACACCACCACTGCCCTCTGCAGCCTGTGCCAGGGGTTGACAACCCTTTCTGTGAAGAAATTTTTTGTCATACCCGATCCAAATTGTTCCTGGCATAACTTGAGGTCCTATCCTCTCATCTGATCATTTGTTACCTGGGACAAGAGACCAGCCCCCATCTGCTACACCCTCCTTTCAGGGAGCTGTAGAGAGTGACAAGGGCTCTCCTGAGCCTCCTTTTCTCCAGGCTAAACACCCCCAGCTCCCTCAGCTGCTCCTTAGACTTGTGCTTCAGATCCTTCTCTTGCTCTGTTGCCCTTGTCTGGACATGCTCCAGCACACCAACTTCTTTGAAGCATAATTTGAAAAGGAATGATCTTTACTTATTAAGATTTCTGTCCTATAATATTGGGTGACTGTTCATTGGCCACTGTATTAATCTTTTAGCTTCATTTTACTTTTTGATAAGAATCAGTGCCCAGTACTTTTGTTCTCATTCAGGAGAACATTAGTTCAGGAATCAAAAATATGATTTAATTTTTTTAATACTTTTTGAAGAGGTTGATTCACTACTGTTTAAAAAATGCTTATAACCCATTTAAAAACAATAACATTTTTTTTTGACTTATTATATGTATACATGGCTAAACTATCACCTAGATAATGTTGATGCATTATAATGTGTAAATTGTATTCTTTATAATATATGTCATAGAAAGAGTATTACACATGTGTCAGTGTAAGTATGGTATATGTGTTTAATATCACACAAAATTGCCAATACTCTCAATGGTGTTGAATTTTCAAATGAATCAATACTTAAAAGACTTAACAATTCAATGGTGAGATAAACACTTCTTTATTCGTATTATGAAATGCATATTTAAATGAAATTACCCCTTGTTTACTGTGCATTGAGCTAGAAAATACTATCTTTAATGCATAGGAATTCAAATAAAAAATTGATATGCTTTCTGCTTAACTACTTTAGTACTGTTCTAATAATGCACATTGCTGCTTCAGTTAATAAGAAAATAGATATGACACAGACTTTGTTATGCAAATCAGCACAGGATTGTAACCTTTTGAAAATACAAAGATCTTTGGAATGATATATGTCCCTTTTGATCAAAAACTTTTAAAAGTTTAATAATTCTGTTAAAACAAACTAAAACTGTGGGTAATTGTCTTCTTTTCCCTGAAATGAACAAATTATAACATCAAAAAACCTGAGAGTGAGGTATGTAGTAGGTCATTTACTGCTGCAGGCATTTTCTCTCCCTTCAGGATGTGCTTGTTTAGTTTCTCTCACTTTGTGCCTGTGGCACTCTATGGTGAAATTCAGACATGTTCTTCCCCTTCAAGGAATCTCTAGGGTGGTAGATAACTTATACAAAATTAATAAATAGTGTTGCTTTTTTTATTTTTACCCATCCCAGGCAATTAATTTCCCTCTTGAGAAGAGTTGAGTTGCACAAGACATGTTTATTAAAAAAATGTGTGTTTTTGTATAGAGTTGAACAGAGAAATTAGATATAATAGGGTGAAATGTGTCATTAAGAAAATGGAATTACTTTATTTTCAGTCATTCTTTTAGAGAAAAAAATGGAATGGTGAAAGTCCTTTATATATTGATTAACCTTTTTAAACCTAGAATTTTTAAACATGGCAAGATATAGGACATTTTTATAATTTTGTTTTTTTTTTTTTAATTTTGGGCTTGTAAATTTAGTTTCCTTTTATCTCAGCAAAATTCAAGGAGTAAACCTGTTTTGAGGCTATTCAGCTGGATGATTATTTTTGGGGAAGACCAGCTGTACCATCTTGCGTATTCACAACCATTTGTTCTAGCATATTGCAGTGCTAATCCTCTTAGGAGTAGGAGAGATTGGCACAGATAGCTTAACCTGTTATATTGTGTGCTACATTGCAGCCTCTGTCTCTGTCACGCCAAAGGCAGTGAGACTTCAGATTACTTTGGAGGGTAGAACAGATAATGAAGCTTGGGTATAAATATATGCTGGTATATGGAGGGAAAACAACTTGAATTTTTTTTACTTTTTGTTTGGGTTTTTTGGGGGTTTTTTTGTTTTGTTTTTTCTTTTTGGTAGTTGTTGATTTTAATTGTCCTTTTAGCTGTGAAAGACAGAGTTACACTTCATAGCGTAATCATCTTATTATGTAAAAGGCTACTTAGAATCCTAAAAAAATGTGACTGTATTAAATATTATCCTTTACAGTCATCAATTATGAAGTTTTTATCCTAGGTGTTACCCACTGCCATATTAAGTTTTCCTTAGGCATAGACACACTTATCAAATAAGTAAATACTCTTTTTTCCAAAAAGTCATTTGAAAAACAGGAATGGTGCTTCAGTGCACAGGTGATTGAGTTTCTTTTGACCCTTGGTAGCTGGGCCTGTGTTTGAATCCCAGCTCTTCCTCCAGTGTTGAGAGTAATGTGATTGAGTCTTCTGGAATGAGTTCCTGAATGCTGATAACAGGAGGCTTTGTCATGAAGCGCAGAAGCTACTCATGTGGAATATGTGCCTTCCACATCACGCATGGTTGAGATCAGATACAGGATTTTCAAGACTTGACAGCCCTGGTTCATGAACAATGATATTTATACTGAATTTAGGACTGAGTGCTAATATTCAACTGATACCAGCTGACGATAAAAATTAGTGATTCTGAGATTCCATTTTAATGCTACAGTGCTGTTATTGTCAAATACTGCAAACAGTTATTACTAGAATTAATTAAAATAGCATTTATTAATTAAATAGCTAATTATTAGTTTAATTCATTGTATTTATATTCACCATGTTAATCCAGTGTTTCTTTTTACCTCATTTTGAATCCTTTCTTAAAATAAAACAATCCAGCTATTTTTGATTCAGCTTAACCCCCCATCCCATACAATAAATCCACTTCATCTACATATGTTGTCTTGTGAGAATTTCGGTACATTTAATTAATTTTTCTGAGAATAGTTTCATGCAGATATGAAGCATTTCAGGAGAGGAGAGCAGTGGAAGTTTTAAATTAAAAGTATGTACATCTGACTGAGCTGTTCAAATACCTTCCATCTTAGGTAAAAAAAAAAAAAAAAAGCTTTAATGTTTTTCAGGTGGAAATGAAGGTCTTTCTTTCTAGCCTTAGCTGTAGAATAAATTTTAGGGGAGGTTGTTTAGTATTTGACAAGGACTCCAATAGAAAATCATCTGTAAGCACCAAAGACAATCAAAATAAATATTTGCTACTATGACTTCTTACCAATTCCATGTTATTAGTATTTTGAAAATGTTACTCATTTCTCTCTTAGGTCCTTGAGTTTCTCTTTGAGAGGTAATTTTAAAATGTAATCAACACTATTTTTTACTTTACTTTCTAATGGTAGTGGCTTAATGGTGTGATCATTTTACATTTGCAGGGAGGCAAGTACTTCTTCTGTAGCAAACTTTTTTCTCTAATTTACATTTTTTCAATTTAAAAGCATTGCTTTCTCAAGTGCCTCTACATGTGTATATGTATGCAGGTATATATGTATGTATGTAAAGAAAGATACAATGCATCCTACTTGTCTAGTTAGTTGTAACTTTTCAGTTTTATAAATGATAATATTAGATCTGGAACATTTGGGAAAAATCATAGTTAATTTCTTATGTCACTTGGGTTTGGAAGCTGCATGCGGCTTTTGTGTTTTTGGAAATGCTGATTGTACTTTATAGCACTGGAAAACTACTATTTCATGTTACTCTGCTTAGAGCCCAGTAATTCATAATATATTATAAAGGAGCTGTATTGACTATTTCTCAAAGCAATGTTTCAAATGTCATACAGGTTAACTTGATCTGTGATTTAATTTGATATAGTATGTTGTGTTTTATTCTCTGGACATCTTTGTTGAGTAAATTTAAGTAACAAACTCATAGAACTTGTAGAAATAGATAATAATTCTGTAAAACCTAAAGATTCTTAGGAATTACAGTTGACAGTTTTATAAAAGCTTTATAGAACCTGAACAAATATTTCTGCTGTGCCATGTCCATTCTATTTCTCCTGTATAACAGAGTACTGGATCAGTGTCAAAATTATGATATGTTTACTGTGGTAACATTCAAGATCTATATCAGTTGAAATACTACTTATGAGTTGGGGGTTTTTAATGCAGTATGACCACAGGAAAAAAAAATAAAGAAAATTTAGAGATCATGCAGCAATTATCACTTTTACAAGTATCTTGGCCGTCACAAGACATTTGTGCTAAGAGTGATATTGAAATATAACCCCTTTAGTTTTTTGTTATGAAGCTGATATTGAGGCACAGCTATATGCATTGGTTTTAGCAGTAGACCCATTTTAAGTCCTATTTTAATCAAACCTTTTGCTTGTAAAAAATGTGCAGACTATCAGCCCTGGGGAGTGGATCCCTGCAAACTGGTTTATGCACACAGGGGTAGTGAGAGCTCTTTCTAGAGAAATCGAAGTAGTAATGTATACTACCATTTTCGGTAGTATTAAAGTCCAGTTCAGCAACAGATTAAATGGGAAGTTTTTTTCTGCTGTTTCTAATTTTTTGAACTGGCAAGACAAGGGTTCAAGCCATCTAGGAAGGAATAAAAGAAGATTCCACTAGGTTGGCTGTAAAAAATTTTGAGGTAGAAAAGTTGTTTTTATAGTGGTTTGGTTTGATTTTTTTAAAGTTTTGCAACGAACTTTTTGCTTCTTTGCTTATTCCTCTCTATCATATCTTGCAGCAATTGTGATCCAAGATTTAGGAATGGTGTACCTCTAGGTATAGTAAGTGCATTGAAAGTGATTTTGGTTCTGTGACAGGCTTCACATCAGTCCTCATGTATATTTTGTACATATTGTGGGGTTGTTGAAAAATAACTCCATCTTACATATGTCATATGTATTTTATTTTGAAAATTAGATTTAAAAGTAATGCCAAATGTAATAGTGTAATGAATGTTCAGGTAGCAAAAGACTGCACTAAGAATTATAAAGAACAATATTTATCAGACCTTGCATCTGTTTTGGGATGTTCTGACATACTGTTCTGTGTGTAAGCTGGTATGGAAGTTTTTATATAAACATGGTGTTTCTTCAGCTTCCTGATGACCTTTGTAAACAGTAAAAAAGTTATGAGTGTACTTTGAATGATACAGCCTACTTTTCTGTGGAGCAGGGAAGGTAGTTATCTTTGTAGAGTAATTAGTACAGTGTTTATCCACAATCTGAGTGGCTAATTAAATAGTATTGATATTATTTATTTTAACTAGAATATTTTGTTGCATGGATGCTTCAGTCTGCAGTACTAATGTTCTTTATGAAATAGATTATGAGATAGCAGTAGCTTTTCAAACAATTCACATTTATAGGCCATTTCTCAGTCATTTTTTGAACTGCGTGTAAATCTATTGCTTGCAGTAGAACATGTTACTTGTCTGGGAATTATCTCTGTGCTACTTCCATTTAAAAACTATATGTTTGTTTATAAACCTCTGTGAATGTTTATAAAGTGAGCATTTTGGATTGAGAATGAAGCTGGACCATCATTGCTCTTGCTAGAAAGTGACTGTCCAGTTTGTGGAGCTGTAGTGTCTCTTACTTTTGTTTCTGGATGTTCTAATAGTGGTTTAGTAGTAAGTTCCCCAAGTTTCTGCCTTGCATTCACTCTAGCCAGTTTGCTGACCTTTGTTTGGTGTTCAGTATTTACATCCAAATGTACTAGCTTCCCTGGTACTCTCCTCTCCTTGTGAGTTTGTGTTGAATAGCTTCATTCTGCCTTGTATTCCTTGGTGCATAGGGGCACACTGATGACACAGCAGTATGATCACAATATTTATCATTTATATGTCCAGACATGAACATAAAAGTGGAAACCTTCATCTGCATAGCAAGCACTTACGTCATTAAGTGTTTGTATGTTTCAGCTGCAAAAATGTAAGACATGCCTGCTAAGAATCCATGTATCTTCAAAAGTTCGTAAGTTGGCCAAATTTGAGTAATAAGTTATGGGAATGGGAGGCCCTTCCAGACAGAATTTAAGCTCCTGATTAAAAAACACAGATGCCATAAAGTGTTTTATGGTAAGGTTTGCTAGATTTTTGTAAACAGGCAAACAGAACTGTTCTGTTGTTATTTTCTCTTGAGTATAGATTAATGATTTACTGTGAAGTTTTCAGCAGAGTTCAGCCTGAGTCAAAACTAGCTGCAAAATCTAGCTTAAGTTTGGCAAAGTTCTGAGTAAGTCAGAAGAAAGTTACTGGCATTTTGTGAGTCTTAAAAATGGTCAGATTAATTGATTTCCAGCCATCATTCACTGCAGTACAAGGGTTCCTTAATCACCAGGTTTGGAGGCCAGCATCAAGAAATTGTACTTTTAACCATGAAAGTTCTGAGTAAGGTTCTCACTGTTTGTTTTTTGATTGGAAACTTATGTCACTTCATGAGTAATGCAATTGAGCTGAGCTACTTTTATTTTCTGTTGTCCAGGTTCTGGAGATAATAATTCTGTTCTGGGTTTTTTTTTTAATGTTTTCTTAATTTTTTTTTTTCCTAGGTATGCATATATCTTGATATTCTGTAGACTGAGAATTGCTGAAACACCCAGGATGAGATAATAATAATTCTGTTCTGGGTTTTTTTTTTAATGTTTTCTTAATTTTTTTTTTCCTAGGTATGCATATATCTTGATATTCTGTAGACTGAGAATTGCTGAAACACCAGGTCTGAGGATAGTAACTAAGCATTAAAATGTGACGTTAGAAGATGATCTCTGAAGTAGCTGGATTATTGACTATGAGTTGGGAGTCACTTGTTTGTAAGCTGTGTAGTACCTCATGTGCTATGGCTTACCAACTGGGATGTAACATTATGCAATGCCTTCACAAATTGATTGTGGTCCAGTTGGATGATCTTAGCTGAGATCATGTTTAGCGTTCGGGTTCAGTTTGGACTCGCAACTCCTAGATGCTTCCAGAATTTTATCCTTTTTTAACTATTTTATATAGTTCAGTGCTGACTTATTTAACCACAATTCCCAAAGGAGAATGTCTCTTGTTTGGGGGACAGTTAAAGCTATTACATTAAGTGATTATGGTGTGCTAATGGCAGGGCAGTACAAGCCACTGGACCTCTCAAGTATAATGGGACTTACAAACTATCAGTTATATCCTGAGTGCTGTATGGATGCTTGCAGAGAGGGATGGTGAAGATGTTGTATAAAGATAGTAGGAAAGCAGACAGCTCTGTATAATATCTCATAGCTATCATTGGATACAAAGAGACATTAAGAATCAGGTTGTCAATGAAGCTGCTTCTCCAGAGGTAAAAGTCAGGTTGTTCAAATATAAGACAAGTTTCAAAAGTTTGAAACCAGAGTGTATTTTTCACTCATTAGAAAGTGTGTAAATGGGCATGGCTCCTATCTCTTGTATGTGAGGAAAGTACAAGACCTCATTTTGTTTGTGATAGCAATATTAAAGTAGAAGAAAGAGGAGAAGATAGTGGAAGGTGATAGAACAGCAGAGCTTAGGAAAAAGTCACTGGAGGAAGCCAAGACATCCTTAATTTTCAAGGAGAATTTAATGCAGCCTGTCCAGTTGCAGGGTTAAAAGCAATGCTCTTCTTATCAGTGCAGACAGAATGTTAACAAGAGCAATTCTTGATTTACCAATCAGCACTGAGAGCTGTGCTGTCTCCTTAGATGGCTTTGAATGTTGCTGCCCAGTTGCTGGTATTGTTTGTTGGAAGGAACAGGAAGAAAGATGGAGCTCTAGAGGGAGAGGAAAGGAATTAAGAGTGTCTGTGTCCGGTTGGCTGAGTGATATGAACAGACCCTTCAGACACCCACAGACCCAGCAAGGAATTGTGTTTAGAAGTCTTTGCAGTACTTGGTACTATTTTTTATGGATTTTTTATCCAAGCTGTAGGTGTTCAAACAACTTTTTGAACTAGCAGAGGTCATAGTCTGTAAAGGCAGAGTCTATTATTGTTACAGATATTGTAAAAACGTTATATATATTGTGCATAACCAGTGCAGGAAAATTAATCCTCTTACACCAGCTACTCAAAAAATTTCTGACAAACCTAAAAATGACACTCCTTTGTCCTGACATCCTGGCCCATGTCTTAATGTTGACATTATTTTCAATATACCAGTATATTTAAAGAAAAATTGTGGGTGTTGATGGGAGGCAACTTTTTTATTATTATTTTGTTACATTTTTATTATTTTGTTGAGGTTTTTTTTTTTCATTTTCTTCTCAGGAATCCATAGTTCACCCCTCAGTAGTGTTATAGAGTCTGCTCTATCTCAGGGAAAAGAACACTGAGTACTAATGATATCCGAAAAAGTCCAATGTTCTTTTTTTTTTCCGACTCTTATTAAAGCAGAAGCTGAAATTTCCAGAGTGCGTTATAAAAAACTGTATGGAAAAATAAAATTTTCCAGTGAACTTCTGGAGAGGGTCTTATGTCCTGGGATATTAATCTTACAACTAGACAAGATTGATTTAAAGTAATATTATACTTTTTTTGAATTTAGAGAAATGGCTTTCAATCCCTGACGAACAACATCATCTTTTTGTCAATGTAACCCTAAGTGTTCAGGGGACATTGAAATGGATCGGCGTTGAAAGTGGAACAGTCCATTTGCAGGTGGCTAATTGCCACTTCTGTGAAATAGGGTAGCTCTCAAATGGTTTGAAGATTTATAATGCCAAATTTTGTGGAGGAGTATACAGTAGAGGAAGCAGCAATAGTATTCAAAAGTTACCAAAGACCAGGACTGAAGTTCTGTTTTTCTTTAACAGTTTTATATGTGCAGTTTCTGGATATAGGTTTGATTTAGTTTGTAGCCATTCATTTTTCATGCTTTGATTTCATCCTTTATAAGTGATTTCTTAAATATTTTTTCTATTGCCCAGTGCTTAGCTAAAGAAGATTTCCTTTTTTTCAGAGGCATAATATCTTATTCTTGAAAAATCTGCTTTTACAGGGAAATGAATAGACTATGATGATGTTATATATTTATGCATACTGAAGATCAACTGTAAAAAGTGAACAGTGCAAAATAAAAGTCTAGTCCTGCTTTATTTCACATCCAACTACAGACTATTCACTTAATGAAATAGTACAGTATGTGTTTATAGTGTTTACTTTTGCATTGCAGTTCAACCTGCACCATTTTATGTTACTCCCTGAAAATTCCTAGTACTTCTTTGTGAATGATAGATACTAATAATAACTAATAAAACAGTTCTGAGTAACATTTGTAGCATCAAGAGATTATTTTTTTCCCCTTAGGCTCAATTTGTCATTTACAATGGTTTTACATTCACATTATTGAAAAATAGTTTTTATTGTAAGTAATTTCAGAATCATTTTTCAGGAAGGAGTTACCAAAAAAATTAGTAAGAGAGTGAAATGAAATTCATGAAATGAGAGAGTAATGAAAAAATTAATAATAATCAATAAAATTAATTATGAAAGATTTTATTATTAATAAAAATTAATTTTTATTTTATTATTAATAATAAAAATATTTTTATTATTAAAATTAATAAAATTAATAATGAAAAAAGATAAAAACCCCAAAAAATAATTGAATACACATCATGGCTATTTTACTGACTCATTTTTTGAAAGGTAAGAGCCTAACCTTTTATGGGTATCAATAGTGAGAAAATGAAGCATGCTGACCTAATTTCTTCCATATGCAAGGTTCATTGCGGTATAACTGGAGCTTGCCCTCTTTTTGTTTTAACCATGTCTTTCTGTCATGAGTTATTACGGACCACGGGTGCACAGATGGAGCTGATATATATTCTTGTAAATGTGTGATGCACCAGTTCTGTGCAATATAAACATTCTTTTTATTTCCATTTCTTCAGGGTTTTATTTTAACTCTTTGAGTTGTGACCTCCTGTATCACCCATCACAGATGAAAAAACAAATTCTAATAACTTCATTTGTAATAAAACTTAGCATTAGTGTATATATAGTGAATGCTCATACCAAATATTACAAGTTTTGAGAAAATTTTTTTGACGGTTACAGTCCATAGCCCTGATGTGCAAGGGCATACAAACTTCAGCTTTCCATACATTACTTGAAACACTGGGAAAATAATCCTTCCTGAAAAAAATATCTGGCCATGCAACCATGCAGTAACCTTCATTTTTCAAACCCGATGGTTTTCTAGCATGTCACTTGTGCCATGCACACAGACCTTTAAAGATTTGTTTGCCATTGCACAGGCAGAAATCTTACAAAGAGGAACAAACTTGCAGCAATTGAATGACTCTGGGGGTTTTTCTCATTTGTTTACTCAGAATTTGCTATTTTGTTAGTTTATGTCAATGAACTATTTAGAGAAAAAAAGAGGTATATATTTTATGTGCTTGAGTTGTGTTTGTTGTAAATTTTAGATTGAAAGGTTAAGAAATCTAATTTCAGTTTCTGTGAGAAGTGTTTCCACAAAATGTTGGCATTCTGGTATGTAGTATGTCTTGTGTTTGGTCTACAAACGTTTTTACTTAATTCACCTTCCAAGCTGGTTAATAAACCTGTTCATGTACCATGAGCTTCAGTGCCCTTTTCTTAATGCAAAGGAGAGACTGAAGGGTAAAAATCACTAGTGTTGAACAAAAACCTGTAAGTATGATTATGGAAATAAGCCGTTGTTCACAAATATATGTTGTATTCATTAGTTGCAAGGAAATCTGGATCTGGAGACTCAGTTTTCTCAGGTGAATATATATATATGTATATATATACACCTTCCTTTAAGTGAAGGGCTGAAGTTGTTACTGGAATTCCAGCTCCTGAGAAATCATGTTGTCAGACAGTGTTTAGACTCTCTCATCTTTTCACAAGTATCTCCTCATTATTTTTAGATCCTGAATGCCTGTAGGTTAGGTGTCTGTACGTTACTAAACTTTTGAAGTCAGTTTGTACTCAATTTATTCCTGCAGAGTTATTCTTAAACTATGTGCCTGTATTAACCATGGGGTTTGTGCTAAGGTGTACCATGTGTGGTGTTTTGTCCTCTAGTTTATATGAGTATTTTAGTAAAAATTATTAATCATTCTGTGAAATTAAAATGTAGAGGAAAAGTAAGCTAAGCAATTTGTTTAATGCTAGAGAAGTATCAAAGTCAAAAGTAGATTTCACAGAATTTTGCTCTCTGTAGTTGCTTAACCCCAGGTTTTCCTTCTGAATATTTGCAAAATGTCACCGGTTTTAACTTGTCTGTTATACAGAGATGAAGAGCCACTGCTTTAAAACCACTGCTTTAGCAGTGGTTTTATCAGAAACTTATTCCTTGGATATTAGGGTTTATCTCCTAGATTAGCCTCTGTTTCCTTGTGCTATAGATTTATGGGTTGATATTCTAATCTAATAATGTTAATTATTTTATATAACTGAATTATGTATTTCTTAATTTATAATGTTCTACCACTGTTCCTATGATTTGTAATTGCCTTTTGGAATTTTTTTAAACCCAGGCTATTCACATTGAAAGGCCTTGCCCACAAGGTCAAATGCAGACATTCAGTTTTGTTTAGAAATAAGCTTTACTAAACTTCAGTGTTGAACTGAAAAATGACGTCTTTGTGTGGGATTAACCTTCCCTCTCGGAGCTGTCGTTGTCCCTGTACCCTGGGACTGTTCACTGCTGTGGCTCTCTCCTGATTTTTCCCTTGAGGAGGGTAGGTTGAGTTGTTCTTCTGTTGATCATTTTGTGTCTGGAGGCCTTTCCCACTCCCCTCAATTTTGTTTTACCGCTGAATGGGACTATGGTAATGCTTGGGCTTTGTCCCTCTCTCATTGTCTTTCTGACTAACGGATAGAAATGTCAGGCATAGAGAACAGCCCCAAACTGTGACCTCTGTAACATTCTCCTTCAGCTGATTGACGTTCAGGCAGCTGCTGAGAGAAATCCCCACCATTCAGAGGTTGGTGTACTTGCTGAACGAGTTCCCCAGTGTCAATCCTGTTAGCCCAATTGCAACATTCTGGGAACAGTGGCCTTTAAGCGCTAGATTAAAGATTCTGCACCTGCCAATGATGTGGTGCTTCCCCCTTCCCTCCAGAACTGTGTCACCTTGAATAATTCTGGGGCTTTGCTGTCCAATTACAAAGGCAGCTTTTGTCCCATTAGGATTCCCAAAATGCTTTGTACAGCTACTCTTTTTGCTTAGGGTTTTTTTTTTTTTTCCCAGGGTGGGGTGTTTGTTTGTTTGTTGTTGTGAACCCAGCTAGGCACAAGTGTGGTTTTATTTTTTTATAAATGTTAGCTTTTGACTCTTCACTTAGAAAATTAAACAGCAGTATCAAATTTGTATTAAAATAAACATGGATTATTACTCCCAGGGCAAATGTGCCGGGAAAAAATAAAGCTAAAAAAGCCCTAGCAGTAAAAAGGATGAAGAAGAAGGGTGTATACATTACTGAAATCCTTAAAGTACCAAAATAATCTTGCAGTTTGAAGAATTACAAACTTTATCAGGAGAGGGTTAAAATATTACTACTACTATTATTGCTATTATTATCGTTATTATGTTAATTAAATCGGTCTTATATTAGGACTTTCAAACTTTGTTTTGAACACCTATCTTTTTTTTACATCTTCACAATTATGATGTAGAATTTATAGAAGTAGCTAATGGACCCTGCCTTTTCTGCATCTTTCCCCTTGGAGCCCATGGTTAAAACAGAACATTCAATGCTAAGAAAAAGCCTGAGAGGGAACTTTGAAAATTCTTCTCTAAAGTGGTAGTTTGTCAGGAACATTGCCCTTAATTTCCTTTTATGCACAAGTTAGGAAGGTTTCAGTGTGGCTGACTTGACTGTGGGCATGGCAGTGATACTACATCATAAATGTAGGTGATTGCATACCTGGCCTGAGGATTTTCTAATTTTGCATACTGATCATGTTTCCGGTTATTGTAAAATGGCATAGCGTGTTGTCGATTCTTTGTACAAAATTAATCTTAGTACTGTGCTTTTCTGTTTTCACTATGAAGTGTTGAATGTTTTTTCTTCTAAAATCTCATAATTGTTGTTGAGGTGGAAATTCTTATGTAATTGTTTGCCAAATATTAGCACGCCTCTGCAGTTCAACTACTTGAATACATCTCTATAGCTTTGTAAGCTAAGTAAATAAGTTTTAGAATATTCATCCTGTCAACAAGTGAAAGAGTGAGCTTCTAGTTCAGCTCAGCAGTGTTTCAAGAGAAAGGCTGGCAGTAGATTTTTTTTTTTTAGCAGAGATGGGGACTTGTGGGTTCTTTTACCTAGCACTGCAAATGTCCTTGGCATCTCTTCAGCAAATGTTGGAATGACTACATTTGTTCTTCGCTTATGTTTAATATATTTAGTAAAAACTGGCTTATTAAAGCATTCTGTGCAAGGTGAATTTTATTTCAGTGTATTATCTAGGGTTTCCATGGTCAAAGAATTGCAGGCTGGACTTCATAGGATAGGTGTTAATCTCTCTGAAATCTCCAGAAAAGACTTGTTATTAAATGGAAAAAAAGGACATATATCCATTCTTCTACATGACTACCAGTGTTGTGTGTGGTGTTCCTGGTTTTATGAGGAGTTGTCTTTGACATTGGTTTTCTGATTTCCAATTAGTATTTTGAGAATCAAATATCACGAAAATATTAGAAAATGTGGAGAGCTTTTATTATGTCCCAGATAATGCAGGTTTCATTCAGGTGAATAAAACTTCTGTGTTATTAAAAAAACTTTAAAGAATTAATCACCTATTTGAAAACAGATCAGATCGAAAATTTTCAATTTAAAATTGAAATAAAGCCTGGTAATTTTTCAGGTAGGTGCTTCAGAATCGTGTGATGCTGATAGAGATATAGATGCAGATATATGTTTGATCAATGAAAAGGTTGCTCTGAAAATAAGAGGTTCTTAGAAGGTTCTAACTAATTTCGAAAAAGCCAATGGCATTGAGAGGCTGTGTCATGACTGTGTCAACAATCGTTAAATCAGGTATAATCAAGTTATAAATATCTCTGATGGCTACTCATGTAAAATGAGATGCACCTTTCTGACTGCTCCATTTTTCTCACTGTCACCATTCAAAGTGATTTTTCCAGCAGCACTGGACCATGGTTTGTCAAATTCCATTCTTTAATAGCTGACCAAAAGTCACTTTGTCGTTTTGGGTTTTTTTTTATATGGTTTGCATTTAGTAACTAAAATTTGTTCTAGAAAGATGTGTGTATTCTGTATGTGAAATGGAATGGAGTTAGGTTTGCATGATACTGCTTTCATCAGGGCCAAAACAGCTGAAAGGTTCAGTAAAATTTGTCAGAAGTGCTGGAAAGTCAAACAGACAAAAGACTGTGTACACAGTGCATCCATTTGCATCTGGCTACAGTTCAAAGGAGAAACTCCTCTTTAACATCCATCGTTTTCCTTTTTTAACATTATGCATTCAAGCATTTTGCTTTTTAAATAGTGGTCTTACGCCTTTAGCAAAATTCAGAAATAATTTATTTTTACATTTTAAATTTCTTATGGATCTAACCTAAATTATAAAAATATAAGTGCTGGTTGTCTTTTTTTTTTCTCTTCTCAATCTGCATATTTTATTTTTCCTTCCCATAAAGTTCTTTGTTTTCTTTTTGCACTAAGATTATTTCTAAAAAGATTGAGTTTTTAAAAATCATTTAGAAGGAAGATATGTTTGTAGTCTCTCAAAATAGGTAGTAATATTTTTAGAGCAGATAACTTAAAATAGTTTGGCCTTTAACTACCACTCTTGAAATCTGTAACCAGACTAAAGGAATTATTGACATTAAATGTAAAGTATCCATTTAAGTTCCTTTAGTGCAGGACTTTGTCATTCAGTTTTTGTATTCTGCATAGAGGACAAGCTAGATCAGCAGTTGCCGTCCTTTGCATTTCACTCACCTGGTGCTGTATGCTTCTATAGCTTCAAAATTACTGCAAAAACTGCTGCTCTATTCTGTTCCTGGACATCAACTACTGATTTTACAGCCAATTTACTGTGCAAAAATGGTTCATCTCTTAGATACAGAAATTCTGAAATGTGTCTGCCTTAAGCCAGAGTTTAGTTGAGCTGATCTGCAGAAATCTTCAACCCTCAAAGCAAATGTTGTTAGAGAAATGCTGTAATCAGCAGCCATTTTCATGGAAAAATACTGCTCACTGTGAATAAAGAAAGTTATGTTTTGTTTAAAGTCCGCATAAACAAAGACTAGTAAATATATTGGATGATTAGGAGCTTTATTCTTCAAAAAGTCTGTTTTCCTTTTCTGTATCTATTTATAATAAATTCAGAACTGAATTTAAAGAATAGTTTGATGCAGCTTGTCTAAGAATATGAAAAGCCCGAATCTGCCAGTTCTGTAGCAGTTTCGGTAAGGCATGGAGCAGAAGTGAGGGAAAGCGTAAAACCAAGGACTAAAATTCTTCTACTCCTCGTCTCTCTTCTACTGTTATTTAGTGGATTGTTAGTTAGACAATAAAAATAATACTGGTTGTATGTAAAAATATTTTGACTTGGAGATGTAGTAGATGTAGTAGAAAGGCAAAAAGAGTTATGCTAGTGATTTTGAAAATTATTATAGAAATCCTGAGAGAAAACTACCTGCATATGCTTTGCATTGAGGACAATTTTCAACTGTTTTCAAAAGACTGGGCAAAGCAGAAATGTTGGCAAAACATTCCTACTTTTATGGTCATGGATGCTATTGATGTTCTCACTTTTGGAGAGGAGGAGTGGATAAAAGTTTAAGAAAGACAGAACTAATTCTTCTTCCAGCATGTAATCTTAACTTTTAACTGATTAGCTGCAGTGTGTTCAGAATTGTGTTTGGACTTCTGATTAACTATTGAATATGAGTATGATGTAATACAGAAGTGAACAATAATTTTCCAATCACACATCATATTCAAATATCCTCTGAAGAAGCTTATGAAAGGAGGAAATAGAACTAGCTTCTAGTTAGTAAATTAAAAAAACTCTGTTAAAGCAAAGTATATTAAATAGCAAAGAAAGAAAAACTAAATCTATAATAGCAGCAAAGTCATTTTTCTTTGGTGATTCCAAGGACAAGAAAGAAATGGGGAAAACCAGCTTTTCTGTAAGGCAGTGAATAAAGGAGTAAATTCACATTTGGACTTTCAGACTTTCAGATGCCAACAGTATCAGTTTCAATAAGGTGAAGTACAGAGCCTATGGTTGGTCACAACAATCCCATGCAGACCTGCAGGCTGGGAGCAAAGTGACCAGGAAAGCTGCCCAGCAGAAAAGGGCCTGAGGGTGCAGATCAACAGTGGCTGAACATGAGCCAGCAGTGTGAACAGGTGGCCAAGAAAGCTGATGACATCCTGGCCTGTATCAGGACCAGTGTGATCAGTGATTGTCCCTCTGTACTCAGCACTGGTGAGGCTGCACCTCAAATCTCACATTCAGTTTTGGACCCCTCATCATGTGAAAGACATTTAGGTGCTGGAACAAGTCCAGAGAAGGGAAATGGAGCTGGAGAAGTATCTGGAGCCCAAGACTCATGAGGGATGACTAAGGGAGCTGGCATTATTAGGCCTGGAGAAATGAAGGTTCAGGAGAGACCTTACTACTCTCCCCAACTGCCTTAATAGGAGGTTGTAGCTGGGTTGGGGTTTGTCACTTCTGCCACATAACAATCAGTGGGATGAAAGGAAATGGTTCAAGTGGCACTGAGATTGGTTTAGTTTGAATATTAGGAAGAATTTCTTGCCCAAAACCATTATCAAGTTCTGACACAGGCTGCCTATGGCAGTGGTGGAGTCACCATCACTGGAGGGATTTGAAAAATGTGTAGATGTGGTGCTCTGGGATACTCTGGTTTAGTGGTGGGTTTGGCAGTGCTGGGGTGGCAGTTGGACTCAGTACAGGTATTTTAATCTTACAGGTCTTTTCCAACCTAAATGATTCTATAATTCTATAAATATAGTTAAAAGTCTTTACAGTATTTTTAGGAAAACCTGTTAACAGGAAGATGTAACTATAGCCTATAGAAATAATTATGCCTTTTCTCATGTAATTTGGTAAGAAATAAATGAATGAAAGAGATCTTCTAGGTGATATTTGGAAATTCTGTTGTGAAGGATCAGAAAGAAACTGAGGAAATAAGAAACATAGAGAAAAAAAAACCCATGTTGTTATCAGTGAATATTTTAATACTAAATCGTGGATCTGGGTCGTTCCTGTATTTGGTGGGAATGTACCATAATTTCCAGAGATGCAATTTTAGGTATGGGTTTGGAGTATGGTTGCTGTATATGGTGATATGCAAATGGCACAGGAAGTTGAGTGTGGGAGAAAAAATCTAGACCTGCCAAGTAATTTAAAGATCAGACTGAAGAGGCCTGTAGATTGATAGGTGCAGATAGATGCTGCTCTGCCAAGAGCAAAGCTGGTGATGGTCTTCTGTGCTTTGGCTAGCAGAGCTGTAAAGAGCATCTGACCAGGTCAGCCTGGGTAGAGCTGCTGCAGATATGCCTTTTGAGGTATCCTTTCCCCAGTACCTCAGCCTGGAGTTGCATTCTGCCAGAGGCTGGGTTCAGAGGCCAGGGAATCGTATGCTGTGGATACAGTTGCATATTTTATGTGTTAAGTTGACTCTAAGTCTGTACATCAGATGATATTTGTAAGATAATTGAGCAACTCTACCAGGAGACATAGGGAAAGAAGTTTTTTTTTTTAAAAAAAGAGAGAGATTACTAGTTAACCTTTAAATCAACACTCATGCAGTGTTTTGAGATGACTTTGGATGTCTGCCTCACAACAGATTGTGCAATAGAAGAATGAGTGCATTTATTGATGCTTCTGGAAAAGAATCCCTTTTTTTGGCATGTTAGAACATCTATGCTAAAAGCAGTATAAGTTACTTTGTGAGAATGCAGAGCGGTGGTTTGATTATTTGGAAATATCAATGTTCCTCTCAATTAAATTATAAAATTTAATGGGTAGCTGATAATTCTAATGATTAGAAATACTGTTTTCCTTCTGAAGGGCTCTAAGCTTTTTAAGTAAAATCCAGTGGCTGCAAGACTATTTACTAATAACACAATAATGTCACAAATACAAATGGATATCTTGAGAAAAGTATCAGAAAGCAAATATGAAATATTCTTGCTTTGCTATGGGAATAATATAGTTTCCCTATTAGGGTTGGTTTTTAATAACAATTGAATGATTTTACAAAAAGCAAGATTTCTGATACTTACTTAGTAAATTTGAGCCACATGTGATAATGAACTTGGAAAAGTTTAAGTTGTTCCTCTCTGCCCCGCCGCCCCCCCCCCCCCCCCCCCCAATTCATGATTTTATCAATAAAATCATATATTTTTCAAACTCTGTAAAGCTTTATTTTACCTGAAGGCTTTTTTGAATGCTCTCTTCCCAGTCTTTCACTGTGTGTTTTCCCTCACCTTGTTTGTCTTTTATTGTCTCTTGATGGTTTTTCCCTTACATGGTCTTGAAGGGTGAGCTGTGGCTGTATCTCATGAGGTGAATTATGTGTGCAGTCCTGTGCTGAATGAGGGCCTAGGAAAGGAATTGACAGAGGTGATTACAAAGGATGATTCTCTAATAATATCATCAGAAGTAGCAGTGTTGGAAGGAAGTAAGGATTTTATTCTATTGTGTCCATTCATATATTTATCTTTTTTTTTTTTTTCTTTTTTTTCTTCACCAATATAAATGGGTAAGTACATTGCTCCTGCATATTCTAGTCCTGGTATCTGGCCTTGGGGATTATTTGTGTGAAGCCTCTTAACCTTCTCACAATTATTATTTGTGATGGTCATTTCTTGGTTCTATTGAGACATTCTTACGATGTGTGTTACTTTCTTTTTTATCTTTGCATTAAGTGTAGTTACAAATCTGGGCATTTCTTAGGAAGTTCAGGTTTTAGAGAATGAAAGATAAGGCACAGAAGTTTGAACTGTGGCCTTCTTGTTTGTAAAATGGTACATTGCTTTCAGCGTTTTAATATTTGCTGTCTGTATTGGAGAAGTAACAGGTTTTGCGTTCAGAGTTGGTGAAGAACCACAACCACAGGACACCTGTGTATCTAAGAAGAGCAGATGGGAGTTTTCTGTGGAAATACATTCAGAGTGGTTTATGGCATTTGACATACAAATTGGAGCTGAAGCATAATAGTTTTCTCCCAGGTGGCATTTCTTTTTACCTTGATATTCTCTCTTTAAGAAGTACCTATTCTTTCTGTCCTCTTCTCCTCCTACCATGAACATTTTCATGCCTTTACACAATTTCTAACTGATGGTGATTTGTGCTCACAGATCAAAATTAGCAGCCCAGGCTAGAACTCAAATGAAACCCCCAGCTGAATATAGTGCAAAGACAGAAACTTGTCTCCAAATAAATGTCCTGTTCAGGAGAGGTGGCACACTGATGAATGTCTGGCCTCAAAATCTGGCTCTGAAAGCGTTAACCCCACACAGTGTCTTGAAATTTTATCAGGTTGTTACTATCAGTTCAGTTTCCATAGTTATAATATTATAGTGTATTTTAAAGTTACACAGCTAGGCTCCAGAAAATTCTGCATGAAATCACATGCTGGTCTGATTCAATTTTATATAACAAGCAGCTTAACTTCAAGAAGTCACTCTCTTTTGATTTATAAGTAGCAGGGTAGTACTTTCATTTAAAATCTCAGTTTTTTCAGGTTGCAACTTCACTGCTAGTATTTGTATTATGTATGAAAGTTCAGTGACATTTTTGACAAAGCGTATTTTCAATTGCTTCAGTTCTCTTTTGTTAGAAGTACAGTAATATTTGTCCTACTTTTGGGTACTTCTCAGTAATATTAATTTAATAGTGAAAAATAATTACAAAATTATTTTTCACTATCTGATGTAGAAAACTAAATTCTGGAGATGCTTACATGGACTGGAAATGTGTACTTCTGAAGTAATTTTTTATTAATATTTTACAGTTGCTAGTTTCAGGAACTGAATCACCATTGATTTTTTTTTATAGTGTTGCTGATGATATCCATGTAGATGCATTGCTTAATATTTAACCCACACCATAAAGGACTGATCCCACAAATCTGCACTGTCAGTGGATGCAGTGAGAGGTATCCAGATTATCTTTGGAAAGTTTACCTAAGGTTTACCTGAGACCCTGGGATTACATTTCTGCTTACATTTTAAATTAGCAGCTTGTGATGGCAGAGATGAAGAGACACCATCTCTCTTCTCCTTCACTCTGGCAGTAGATTCTTCTCAGGTACTTGCACTGTATCAGATTACTTTATTCATGCGTGATAGATGCTGAAGGAGGCTCAAAGGAGAGTATAGCCAGGAATAGGAATAGAAATTGCATCCATTTTGCCATCTGCATGGCTGCTGTTGTGGAAACTTAGGCTCTTCAGAATAGCTGCCCAATGAGAGTCACCTTCCAGACATTCACTTCTTCCATCATTGACTGTAAAATGAATAGTGGGTTGGGCTTACCAGAATAAGTCTCATGGTAACATTTTTATTACAAAATATTGAATTTGATTGTGAAGATTAATTATGTCTCTATGTGGTCATTCCAGATCTAAAAAAGCATTTGAGAGTCTTGTGCAGTTCTTTTCCAGACTGTAGCTGTTAAGAGAAGGGGTTTTCAGTTTCCATCTGAACACTGTGTAAAAGCTTCTCATGGACAAAATATATTTGGTACCCATTTTACATATCTGATTCTTTTTCTGTGTATTCTTTTTTTTTTTTTTTCCTAATGTGTGCTATTATAGACAGTAACAACTGAAAAACTGAAAAACAAGCCAAAACACAATAAAAAAGTAAGAGTACTCTGTACAGAAAATGGGTGTCCAGTTTTCATAAGGATTTACTTACTAAGATGCCAAGATCTGTTTAGATAAATCAGTAACTTTATAAATATAGGTTTCTCATTGGAAAATTACCTGCACTATTATTATAGTGGGAAATGGTGGAAAGAATCACACAACAGAAATGTGTGTTGACTGTATACATAGATCTGATTACTTTATATATGTACTACTTGACTGTGAAATATTATTTGAAGTAGATTTTGTACTTAGGTGAGCATATGATCGAAGTTTGTTGTAATCAGGAAATATGTGAGTAAGGTAGAATAACCTGACTGTTGCAGTGAAGTGAGGGCAGGCATCAAAAGGACAGTACCTCATGAGATTCCCAGGCACACACTTCCGGGGCTTGTCTGGGTCCCTCTGGATGGCAGTCCATCTTTCAGGAGTGTCAACTTTACCCCTCAGCTTGGTGTCATCTGCAAATTTGCTGAAGGTGCATTTGGCCACTTCATCTATGTTGTTAAATAGCAGTGGTCCCAATACAGACCTCTGAAAGTCACCACTTGTCACTGGTGTCCATCAGGACTCTGAGCCATTGATTACGCCCCTCTGGATGTCATCATCCAACCACTCTTATCCATCTAACAGTTCTCTCATCAAATCTGTCTCTCTGCAATTTAGAGAGAAGGATGTTTTTGGGGGACTGTGCCAAAGGCTTTACAGAATTTCAGAAAAATGGCATCTGTAACCCTTCCATTGTACACGGATTTAGTCACCCCATCATAGAAGCCCACGAGTTTGGTCAAACACAAGGATTTTCTCTTGGTGAAGTTGTGTTGGCTCTCTCCAATCTCTTCCTTGTCCTCCATGTGCCTTAACACAGTTCCTAGGAAGATCTGTTCCATGATCTTCCCAGGCAGAGTGGTGAGGCTGACTGGTTGGGAGATCCCAGGGTTCTCCTTTTTACCCTTTTTAATGATGGGTGCTGTGATTCTCCCTCTTCCAGTTACCTGTGAGTTCCTCTGACTGCCATGATATCAATTTTCAGATATCATGGAGGCTGACTTGCAGACTCTCAGCTTGATCTTTAAACTCTGGTTTAACTGCTAGACCATTTAATTTTTCTTTTGTTCCTTTATTTGCCTTGATCATTCTTACTTTGTCTTATTTACTGATACTTTCTTTGTGGATCTGGGCAAAAATTTGGGTGTTGATTTTGTAGAAGACAGAACTTCTGGTGTGTTCTTCAACACTGTAAGGAGCAGTATTGATTCTTGTGGGGCTTCCCAAGTATTACTAAAATGTCCATATTAAAAAGCAATTAAGAATTGCTGTTTGCTGTCTCTATGCAATGTGGCTCTTTTTATAGAAGGGTGCCAGAAGAATTTGTGACTCTTTGAAAAAGATCTGTATGTTTATGTGCTCTTTCGCTTAGCTGTGAGATAATCCTTGCTTCTGGTTATCCTTTCATCCACAGTAACTGAACACTCTTATCTTACTGATGTTTGTCAGAGATTGCAGCCTGTCCTGTACCGGATTGCTTTCTAATGCTCAGGCAAACCTACCTGAACTTTGCAGAAAGTTTATGCTGGATTATAAGGGCACTTAATGTTCCATCTTATTGCCTCCTTTTCTGGCATGGGAAAATATATTTGCACCTCTATACTTCAAACATGCCAGGTTATTTAGTAAAGCCTTGCAGACTTGTCAGAAAGTCAGAGCAAGCAATGCACCCTTCTGTTGCTTTGAAACCAGTATTTCATATGAAACCAATCAGAACTGGGAGAGTTTAATGGCACCATCTTAAAAATAGACTGTGTTTTTTATTTGCACACAAGTATTGTGTTCAGGAGATAATCTAGAGGAATTCCTGAATTTATACAGTTTCATCATTTGTGTTTTTACACCAAGACACTGCAGTGTATCTGAGATTAAAATATCAATTTCTAATGTTAAGCTTTGAACAGAAACAGGTGAGCTTTAAATGTGAGTGTGAGGTTTTTTTCATGAGAGCTGTGGTAAAAAAATATCTAGTGCACCATAAATTATGCTTAGGTAATGCTTAGCATGAGGTTATACTTTCTGTTGAATTGAGATTTCTTGTGTTAATCTAGGCTTGTATTTCCAAAGTCTGAATTTCAAATATGTTTTAATGATAGAAAATGTGAAAATCTACACAGAACATTTAAAACTAAAGGACAGTCTCCAAAAACAAACAACAGCAACAAAAACTACAACAAAAAGAGAAACAAACAACCACCAAAACTCCCACCAAAATGAATATCCATTCAGAAACTTCTAACTCAGACAAGTTTCAGTGTGGGATGTGCATATACTCAGAAATTCAGCTCTGCACTCAAAGGTACTCTAAACATTGGTTTTGAGCAGGAAAAAGCTAACAAAGTATTGCAATAGGCAGTGTTGCTGCACCGCACCAAGAAGTGGAATAAATTAAAATTCTCCTCACTGTGTGTCTTGGAGCCCATTTCACCTGACTCATCAAATGAAAAATTCATCAATTAATCCTCTGACAATAACAATATATACACAAAAATCAATTCAGGATTGATTTTTTGAGCCCAAACATGAAAACTAACCCCTGGGTTGCCCATTATGTGAAATTTCTCTTAATTTCAACCTTATTATTGAGTATAAAAGCTGAAGTGTTCATAGAATTATTTGTTCTAAGTCAACTACAAAGGTGGGGTTGTTTGAGGAAGGGTGTGTGCACCGTGAAGATGTTCTCAAGCACTATCAGAGTCAGCTAATAAAGTTGTCAGATGCATGTAAGAGCACAGTTGATAGGAGTCTCCCCAGAAGGCATCCGGTGGAGAGAGACACTGATCAGTGAGATCTGACAGGAGACCACCCAGGGTAGTCAAAGTCAGATGTGTACCAGGCAGGATCAATGGTAGGGAAGAGCAGTGAAATGAGAGTATGGAAACTGTCTTGATGGGGGAGCGCCAGTGCTGCAGCCAAATGGGTAAATCATGAGGCACATTGCTTCACAGGGATCATAACAAACTCTCAGCAGTAGAAAACGAGATAATAATTTGTCAGAACTCCCACTTGTAATTTCATACTGTCTTTTCAGTGAAAAGGAAAATTGCCGCAGATTCTGTGTGCATTAGGGTGGCTGGTGCATTGCTATCTCTTTCTTTGTTTATATAATCCTCTTCCAGGTGTGTAATATTTATTGAAACAATGAGAGGTCTTCCTTAGAAAGACAGAACACTAAGATGATGATAAGTTAAAATCATCAGTTCATGTATGTTCTGAAGTTGATTCAATTGATATCACATTGATGCTGGGAAGTATTTTTGTACCAGATTATATATCAAAACGCATAAGGTACTGAGTAGCAATTCCAGATAAGAAAATGTCTTAGATCTCTCAAGATAAATAGAGTTTGCTTTTTATTTGAGGTATAAAAGAAAAATAGCCTACCTCCTGCATTGTGTGTATAAGCTTATGGATTTAACTCCACAGATCACCATATTAGTACTTCAAGCAACCTTTCCTCCAATGTAAGAAATAGTGATAGCAATTTACTGAATAACTTCTTGCCTCCAAATACCCTATGAACAAGATAAAAATCTTTTGAGGGAAAGAATTCATTTTTTGTTCTTTCTATCACCTCTGGCAGTAAGTCCATGCTTCCATCCTGTATATAAAAATTATATTCTGGCTGTAAAGAGCCTAAATTATGTTAAAGAGCTGAAAATCAATGCGCTGCTGTACACAGAAAATAATCAAATAACAGATGTATTAACTTTTGTTGGGTCTTTGTGAATGTGTGTATTCATGGTGCAGAACAACATTAGCATATTTATCAAGTTATATATGTGTGAAAGGTGGAAACACACTTTAGGAATACTTGATTGATGTATATTTCTGCAGTCCTAAAACTACAGAGAATTTTCATAAGAACATGGGCTGCAAGATACTGTGTTGTTATTTTTACTGTCTTGAATGCTGTCAGTTGAATGCTGAGACCATTGTTTTCAAAAATTTTGTGTGTGATAGGAACAAAGATTTTTCATACCTGTTTGTCAGCATATTAAATATTCAGATGTATGTGATGACTGTAGCTCCAATGAGAATATCAGGACCTATATCTGTTACCATGAAATATTTCTTCGTAAAATATTGCCGCAAAGTATGGCTCATTGCAGGGGAACTAGTTTGTTCTTTCAATTTATAGTTCTTTTAATAGTCTGAAAGTGTAGACAGTTTCAAAAATTATATTTGTAGATTTTGTTGTTGTCACATAATTACAAGCTGAAGAAAGTTAGAAGGGAAGATGGTAGTTGGTATAACTTCCAGTTATATTAAACTTGAATCTGATTTCTGGTCTATTTTTTTGAGCTGTGCTTCATACAGTTTTTTATACATTACAGATTCACATAATCAGTCCCTGAGGGAAATGTACTGTTGCCGGAGACTGAGTAATAAAGAGTCACTTGAAAGTAGAGAGCATGTATATATTTCAGAATATGCTTCAATAATTTATTTTTATAATGTTTATTTGGATTTACCCTTGTGTTTATTATGATATTGGTAATGTATATTTTAAATTTTATTAGTGAAGTCTTATATGCATTATTTCTAAATATAAGGCTGAAATATACTATTTCCTTTTCTACAAAGCAGATTTATTTTTTTTAATGCAGGCTAACAGTAATTTGGTAAAATAAGAAAAAAAGTCTTTTGTCTTTTGAGAGTGCATTTCTCATAGATTTTAATTTGTGGATTATTTTAGTGATTATAAAAGAATTTACTGTTAGGAGGATTACTTTTTTCCTGAATACATAAATTTCCTCAAATTAGGTCTGTGTCTTACAGTTATTTACAGATAAATTTGCAATATTGCTCAGTAACAGTAGAGCCATTATTCAGGTGTGATGCATTGGGACAGATTAATGCGTTTAATTTTCCCTTTCCTTTAAAACATGTTATGAAAAGTTTCTTCTTTGAACAGAAACCTTATACCTTGTTTCCAAGCTAGATATTTTCAGTCCATCTAATCTGTCTGCCACCCCCTGTGCTAATTAATTTCTGCTGCAGTTTAAGACCCAGCAAGAAGGTGGTCAGCAGGTGGCAGTCCTGGTTGGCAGTGGTGCTGGGAAAGGAGAGCTGGATTAAGCAGCAGAGGAGATGCATCACATTAATAGCACTGCTTTTGCCAGGAGGTTGCCTGGGTTTTCTGAAGTTCACGGTTTTGTAGTGGGGTTGTAGCTGCCTTTTGTAAAGGCAGCACTCTTTTAAAAGTGCATGGCTCAGACACACTGAACATCTAGAACAATTTAGAGATGTTAAGTGTTTTTATTTTCCCAAATTCTGCTTTTAAAAGTAATTATTTATAACTAAGTAGGAGGAGTTTTGCCAATCATACACATATGTGCTTTTTATTATATGCAACTTGGAGTATAACTTAAATGAATGAAATAGAGAATATACCCAGTGGGATTTTTTTAAGCAAAGGTTTATGCCTTTTCATATCCAATTACGTTAGCATTTTCAGATACATGTGGTAAATTTAGACACCAAATCCGTGTTAAGGTACCCAAATGAAATTACATTACTTCCTGAAAATCTCACAAACTTCAAAAAGCAGATAGTAAGGATCTCTTTACGGGAAAGCCATTTTTCACAGATTCATACAATATGCAAAGTTGGAAGGGACCTGCAAGGATCATCAAGTCCAACTCCTGGCCCTGCACAGCACCATCCCCAACAGTCACACTGTCTGCTGAGAGCATTGTCCAAATTCTTCCTGAGCTCTGTCAGGCTTGGTGCTGTGACTGCTTCCCCGGGGAGCCTGTTCCAGTGCCCAGCCACCCGCTGAGGTGCAGAACCTTTTCCTCATATCGAGCCTAAACTTTCCCTGACACAACTTCAGGCCGTTCTCTTGGGTACTGTCACTGGGTGCCAGAGAAAAGAGATCAGTGTCCGCCCTTCCTCTTCCCCTCACAAGGAAGTTGTAACTGCAGGGAGGTCTTCCCTTGGTCTCCTCTTCTCTAGGCTAGACCTGGTGACTTCAGCCACTCCTCATACAGCTTCTCTCAAGGCCCTTCACCATCTTCATTACTCAACTTTGGATGACCCCTAATGGTTTTTTATCTTTCTTATACTGTGGCACCCAAAGCTGCCCCTCTCACTCGAGCTGAGGCTGCCCCAGAGCAGAGCAGAGCAGGACAGTCCCCTCCCTTGCCCAGCTGGAGATGATGCCTGATCCCTGATGCCCCCCAGGACACGCTTGGCACTCCTGGCTGCCAGGGCACTGCTGGCTCATGTTCAACTTGCCACTGACCAGGACCCCCAGGTCCCTTTCCGCAACACTGCTCTGCAGCCTCTTGTTCCATAGTCTGTGCCCACTACCAGGTTTGTTCCTTTGACCTTGAATAACAGGACTTTGGGAGCAGATTTGTTTTTGGAAACAGTGGACTCTTTTTTGCTAATGCATTTTGAAGCACAGAAGTTTCAGCTTGAGGTAGAAAACAATAGGCAGTTGAGGTTTTGTTGGCACTTCTCCTGTCAACAGAGATTTTAAACTTGACCTCTTCCTGGTTGATGTGGCAAAACCAGCCAAATATCAAAATAAAAATAGGTATCACATATTAGGCAAAGAATCAGGGAATATCAGGTGTAGTTTGTAATTTCAGTCTAGTACTGTGTCTTTTTAAAAGCTAATAAGAAAATTGAAAAAGCTAAAAAGAATATTTCTCATGTGCAGGCAGCTTAAAATCATTAAATAAATTGTTATTCTTAAATTTCACTTTAAAATCTTACTACTTAGTTGAGTTAAATCTTGCATCTACCTAAAGCAGAGTGTGCTGTGTTTGTTTTAAAGGTGTGTTTGGGACACGTGGAGGATTCATTTCTTAGAGGGATTAGACTTTTCTTCTGCCTTGCAAAGATACATTTGCCTCTATATTTACTCTTGGAAAACAATTTCTGAAACAAAAGTACCTCCATACATTTCTGAACAGCATTAGCTCTACCTTTCTAGCTTTAATTTTGGGACTGAACCGGGGTTTAGCAAGGCAGCTTTATGTATATTAAAATGCATCCCAAGTCACTGCAATGTGATCAGATTAAGATATGGAAAACTAATCTGTTAATGGCTCTCCTGATGTCTCTCTAGGTGATTTGAGCACAGCACCCACCTCCTTGTTACAAAGGGAGAGTTACAACTTCTGCTTGTAAAATTTCTAGAAGATCTAATGATGCACCATTCTAACAACAATTTTTATGCTGGTACTTTTATATGTGGTTTTGGAGCAATGGAAAATAAAGTTCATGATTCACTTTTATCGTAGGCTTACATGTCTTGAAGTTGTGGTCTTAATACCTACGTCATTTTGAATTCAGTTTCAAAGCATTTTTGAATTCAGCTGAGGCCTGGGCTTTAATTCAATATGCTTAAATTTCAGTGTATGTTCAACTAAATGAGAACTTTGGTATATAGATGATGAGTCTAGATGTTATCATTTACATCATTCTTCCTCATTTAAGAAAATAATTAAAACATACATTTGAGGTGCTGAGTTTTCATTGACACTGAGGAGGGAATTGGGGTTTGGAGCCATATGCATTCTTGTTTGGTGTGCATGTTTATTTTGTTCAGTCTCTAAATGAAAGTTTTGGATTTATGCTGTATTCTGCTGAGTTGTTTGGGTTTTTTTAAACAAATGCTACTGAAACTATTTGTGTTCTCCTATCTTTGTATATTATTAGAAATCTCAAATGCAAGGTGAACCTTGAATTGTTCAAAATTTAACCTTCTAAAAAGATAAAAAGTCTGCAGCAGAATAGCTAAATTTTTTTTTCTTTATCAGTCTTTTTGATACTAATAGGCCATAGTTCCATTTGAATAATAAACTGACATTCATGTAACAACCAGGATGGAGGTTCAGAGATTGGTGTTTTGCAATAGCAGCAATAGAATGGGGAGACACTGCACTCTGTCCTTGCTACTCTTCTCACTGTGTGTTGTCTCTGCAGCTGATAATGGCCGTGCTCCAACTTTGGCTTTGCAGTTGATAAGGATCTTTGAACAATGTATTATTTTAGGGCTGTACTTTCCATTTAAGCCACATTACCTAGGTAAAATGTGGTGAGTTCTATAAAAAGATAATTCTATGTTCTGTGGTCGGTTGGAAAGAATTCCCTTAGGTTTGTAAGTCTTAGTCTTTTTTATTTTGATGTGGCTTTTGTATTCTTTATGAAATAGTTACTACTACATTAAAGGTTTATGTAACATAGTTGATAAGCTTTGCTGACAAGGGCTTACTTTATAATAACATCTTTGTGTTATTAAAGAGATATGTGTCTTTTTACATGAAAATACATCTTTTTGAAGAGATAAAGATGGTGGGATTTCTGACTAGACAAGCAGCAAGTATAACAGTTTTTATCTTATGTCACTTCTTAACTGTGCATTAAGGTTTTATCTCAGACTGAAATAATAATGCAGTTATACGGATTTTTCTCTAAGTTTATTAGTAAAATTTGAAATGTGTCTATTTTTGAGAAGATCTAGGTCTGTAAAGCTCAAATCCATAACTGAGGTACAAAAAGTAAGAGGCAAATACAGTTGGATGAATAGATCAAGCTCCGTAATTTCTATGTCTGTGTAATTCTGATGTATCTGTATGCGTATCAGAATTTGTATTCCATTGTTGAGCTTACACTCAACAACATCTAAATTGCAGGAATCATACAGAGCTGGACATACTTTCAAAAGAGGTTGTATTCCCATCCTTTTCTAAGGTAATTTCTCTATCAAATTCTCCTTCTTTAGTCTAGGACTGGAGGAACTTTGCCTCTGGATTTTTTGTGTCATCAAGGAGATACTCTAGGAAATAAAAGGGAACATTTGGTAGTGAAGATGGTTGTGGAAGTGACAAGGGAAATCCCCACTTTCAGATGAGTGGTTGCTGGCTGGTTGTACATACTAACATCCCCAGGGAAGTGGATGCCATGATCAGGCTTTGAGGACCAGGGAATACGCAGGTTTGTTTCTGGTACAAATTAAAGGGTACTGACAGAAACTTAATCAAAAGGTAAGAATTCTGCTGAAGTAGAGAATGTTATCACCTGTCCAGGTAGATTGCTTCAGAAAAGCCAAAGTACAAAATAGTCACCAGCTTTCTTCCTCCTCAGCTACTCATGCATGCTTTTTCATGAGATTTTATGGTGAAAAGGAACAGTCTTTAAGGGCACCTTGCCCCATTTATTTGATGTAGTATAATGTTTATTACCCGTTGTTACACTGCAAATCCACTTTTTGCCCCTAATCCACCTCTTTTCCATGTTCCTCTTGGACAATACTCATGACAGCTTTTAAGAAGATCTTGTTGCTTTGTTTAGACCCTTTAGACAGGTTGCCTTCATAATTCAGGGGAAGATGTTTTCCAAAGAACAAACATGCAAGTCTTCACTGTATTCTAGGCATGAATTCAACAGTATTCTAACCATGTTTGCCTCTACCATTCCATATAGTCAGCTGTTTCTTTGCTTTGGATTTAATATCTGGATATTTCTAACCCACAACAAGTGTCTGAGAAGTTGCAGTTGAGTCCTGCTTCTGCAGGTTACCACCTTTTCAATACTGTCACATCCATGGGGATATTCACAAAATTGAGGATGCCAATGGTAGTATACGTACTAACAAAGGGCATATTTGTTAATCTGTCTTCGTGTGGATTATCCACTCCTTTCCCTCTCATTTGGATTTCTTTCTGAGCAAAGATATATTTTATAACACCACATCAGATGGGAGTGCTCATAGGAGCAACTTCCAAGAGATAGGTTTTGCTACCTTCAATTATTGACAAGGGCTTGAAGCCAGTAGTAGTGCTGTACATGTGTCTGCAATTGCTAGGTAAATGTTGTGCATGTATGTGACATAATTTGCCAAAATTATGTGTGGGGTGATAGCTGATGTTTTCTGTATTCTTTATCCAGGCATTCTGTCAAAGCAGTGGTTGATCTTGTGAGTTTTTGGAGGTTCGTGGGAATAGTAGCTAAACACAGCAAATGTAAAGCATTTTCCCTTCTTGATGCTTGGCAGCCTAAGTTGATCTCAAGGATGAGATCAGAGGTTTATCTGAATCAGTTAATTATCCTACTGGTATTCTTTCCAAAGCCCCTTTTACTGTTGACCTTGTTTGTGGACTCTAGCACTGTTACCTAGGAAAAAGCCAACTGTTCATATCTTTCCTAGCTCTCTGAGAGTTGTTTGATTATTGGAAGACTGAGTTGCCTAGTGACAGAATCTTTAAATGAATTGTGCAGTGGGTTATGCATTGTCTCCATCAGTTACAAGTTTGAAGGTGAACCTTTCCATCTAAACATTAAGGCATACTCCAATATGTGCATTGTCTTTGACTTCAGAAGCCAAAATGGGAAGTGTGTGAAGCATGAGGAAAAGCAAGCCTGCAGACTTCTATGAGATGTGCCTGTGATAGAAGGGCTGCTTCTGATGCCAAGTTCAGGCTAGCAAGTAATTGTTTGAATGGTACAGGTGTTGCCCAGAGGCGGTTGCCAGTTACTATGGAATTTGTACTAATCTGTGCATGAGGTAGAAAAGTTATGTGCTACTGTTACTGTGGCTCTTCAAGATATTAAAAGGATGGCAGTCCACAGAACAGCCCTTCTCCTGTGCCGCTGCAAAAAGAGTGTTGAGCTATGCAAGGAGTCCAGAGAGGGATCTTTCCTTTCCTAGTATGGTGAAGTGGACATACGTCACCTTTGTAAGGGTTCTTGACTTGTAGTATATGCGGACATACAGCAAAATTCATCCTGGCTGAGGTGCTTTGGAAAGCATTGTGAAACAGCTTCACAGTTGTCATGGGAAATTGTCCTCCCCTTTCCCCTTTTCCCTGCCTCACCCTGCCCTCCCTCCCCTCCCCCTCCACCTCTCTCTTATCCCTGAAATTTATTTTATTGCTATTTTTTAAAAACAGTCTCTCTGCTCACATAATATTCAGTGTCTTGAAATTGGTGATTTTTGTTAGTTTGCATAGAACTTACTTAACCCTTATAAAGCATTTATAAAAGTTCAGGAAGTTAATATGTTCCTTCATTAGTTTCTGTGTACGTGAAATGAGAACACTGATGAAAGTTGGTGTTCAGTGCAATAGTATTGTAGTAGTGTTAGATGTTAGACATGTAACTAGAACTTTATGTATTGCCCAAATGTTTTTTCTTATTGCAGCACTGTAAATAGTAAAATTTGCTCAGTCTTTAGAAGAGTAGTATGAGACCCATTACCTGGCCCGAAGGGTTTCCAGGCAGATCATCAAAAACTAAACAGATAAATATTCTCAGATAAATGTATTCTCCTTTCATAGCTGTAGATATTGAGACACAGCAGGCTTGCAACCTGATGGAAATACAGATGCTAATTCAGTAGCTGGTTTACAATTTAGGAGGTTGTTTTTAATAGTTCTGTGCATAAGCCATTTGACTGTGCTTGTTTTCCTGTATTTTTCGGTAGGCAATATTTTAGCCAGCCTATTTCTAAACTACTTACCAGTAGCTCATGCATCTTAATGCTGTTCCTGAAGCAGCTGATTATATTAACTGCACTAAGAACATCTGTAATAAAAAACCCTGCTGTTTTCTGAACCATTCAGTCTAAATTGTTAGGGCTCTGACTGTGGGTAAAAATGAGTGGAATACAATGTGAGTAATACAATATTCAAATACAAGTATATTCTGATATTGTACTTTAAAATAAGTATTAAATACTGGTTTTCCTTATTTTAATTACAACAGTTACATTTTACACTCTAATTTCATCTATTGTTTGCATGTTTTGCTGAATTGTTGAAAAAAGCTGTTCAAGTAGCTGAATTCCATCTTCATTCCTTTCACCTGATGGAATTGTGCAGTTGCTCTATAAATTCAGTACAGCAGTATGCCTCTCTGCCAAACTGAAATGCTATGAAAAATTTAGTTATATATCACACTTACTTTTCTTTTAAGTGGCATTATTGGCCTCACTAATAGTGTGACTAACCTCATAATCTTCTATGTCTTTCCCCCAGGAAACACGGCTCTGTTCTTCCCCATTTAATTTGGTGCCAGACCGTGTAGTCTTTCTTTTAAGTTCTTCTTTATCACAGTGTTATAGTATGGGGGATCTCTCTAGATCATTTCAATCTCTCTTCATATGTAAAGATAATGGTAACATCCACAATGGGAAACAGTAACTGTAAGAAAGCACACAGCTTGGTGTTTCCTTTTTTTTTTCCCTCCCAACTTCAACCATGGTCTTTCCTCTGAAAGAATGAAAACCATGGAGCTTATCAAAATAACTTACCTCCCTGGCTATTGATTGTCTCCTTTAATAGTCTGTTAGAATTAGATGGAGAAAATACATTTTAGATCTTTTGGTCTGCCTCCCTGCTAGTCCAGCATTGTTCCCTTCATTATGCCACCAAGTGTTTCTTCTAGTTTGTTGAGAAATCATTCCACAATTTCACTGTCAGAAAGATTTTCCTGATATACGCCATGCATTTTCCGTTTTTTCATTTAATCTGACTATTCGTAGTCATATTTTCCTGTCATTCCAATATTTCTCTTTCTTGCCATGTACTTAGTTTTACAAGCTTGCTTTCATGGCTACCTTCTTACTAGTACCATAGCTGAGGCTAAATTATGCTGGCAGTCAGCATTTAATTTTTTTAGTGTGTTTTTTTTTCTAACCCTGTGTTATTTCAGTATCTTATTGAAATGATATTGAAAATTATAGGGAAAATTGCAGACCTGCAATAAGAAAGGGCTATAACCTGTGATTTCCCAGGCTTTTCTTATTTCTCACTTCTGCCATTATTATTCTGCAAATGTGTGCTATTATTGAGAAAACTTAATATAAGTTTAGCAAGTGATATAATCTCAAGGTCACTCATTGCCTTTTACATTTGTTTCTCTTATTAAATGCATGGTCTTTGACCTATTTTCCCTGTTTTATTCAGTGTCATTTTTATGATGATGATTTTTTTTTACATTTTTTTTCATAGAGATCTGAATCTGAAAGCCCAGTAGAGTCTGTTGTACTATTTAAAGAGATAAAGATGGTGGGATTTCTGACTAGACAAGCAGCAAATATAATGTTTTTTATCTTATGTCACTTCTTAACTGTGCATTAAGGTTTATCTCAGACTGCAATAATAATGCAGTTATTATGTTCTATAAAGTGTTTACATCTATGGCCAATTCAGGACTTACCGTCATTGAGTCTCTTAATATGATCATTAACCTCTTTCATTTCGTAACAACAGTAACTCACAACTTTGTCTAAAAATTTATTTTTTACAGTATAGTATTGTAAGATGCCTCTATTGAAATTTAGCTGAGGAATTTATTTCCTGCACTTCTTGTATTTATTTACTTGTTTGTTATTTTTCATATAACTGCTCCACATTTTATTTGTGATTGTAACATCCCATGTACTTCTCCCCCATGTGGAAGCTTCAGGTCATGTTGAAAATGATTCACCATAGATTTGTGAGTATTATGGCTCCTTGATAGTGCTGAGGTACCTGAACTGAGTCAGAAATGGCACTTTTCTAAGTTCTTCCTGCTTTCATTTCCTTAAAGCTCAGTCTCTATCACAGAACACAAGTTCCCAAGCAAGTGGTGTCCATCCTTCCCAAAGGGTTATCTTCCAGCAAATACTTGCCAGCAGCTAAAGATCTCCAAAATTAGGAATACCCACCTTAAGGGACTTTTCAGGCATCTTTTCTCATCACTCATATTGAGTGTCTCTATGCTCAGATTATAAGCTTCCTTGCATATAAAGTGTTCTTTGATATTTCTATACATAATTGATCAGAAATTCAAAGCATGCAATAATCCACATTTTCAAGACTATTTATTATTATTTATCTCTTTTTGCTGCTTACCTCAGTTCAGAATAGAGGAAGGAAAAAATTATCTTTTAAAATAAGATATAGGAAAGTTTAAGTATCATCAGCAAAAGTGTTTCTCTTCATGTTTTTATTCTGTAATATATGTTGGTTTGTGAATTAATTCAGACAGGAATGATTTTAGTTCTTTACCTTAAAATTGCCTCCAACTTTATCAGTTCTGTAAGTTGGAAATACTATCTTAAGTGATGAAACATTGACATGATTGCAATTTCCCGGAGTACCACAAAAGTGTAATTATTTAGGTCTGTTCTGCTTGTTGATTGCATGGCAGCAGGGTAGGATTTCTGTAAAAAGTGTGAGTTTAGTTGTTTTTTTTAAATGAAAGCCTCAGGGTGCTCCATTCAGCTGACCATTGTCTTTGTAAGGTTGAAAGCAGCATGCAGTGACCTATCATCATTCTGCTGCAGTGCCATTGTGCATAATTACTATTGCTTTTACTGTTGGCCTGCTGACTGCCCTCAGTGCCAAAGTATACATATCATGGCTACGTTTTGCAAGATTCTGTACACTTATGGAATTCTTTTATTGTTTAGTAAAATATTACTGTGTTTTTTAGAGGCTCTTACCTCTTGTATGGAGGCAAAGGTAAAATTTTGTCAGAGGCACTGTTGATTCAGAGGTTCTGTGTTTGTGAATGCTGATCTTTGTATGTTGGGTCTGGTTTTGATAGGTGTAGTGTGTTCAGAAATCCTTTCAAAATAATTTAGACTTGTTTTCTTCATAGTCTGAAAGAGACTCCAATCCAGACCATCCTGAGCTGTGTGGTTCTTGAAAAACAACAACAAAAATCAGTTCCAAATCAGTACATGAAGGTCAGAAATGTGCAGGTTTTTTTTTAATCTTCAGATCTTATATTCTGCAGTGCTCTTTTTTAATTCACTTAGCATTTTCTGTCTGTTATTCTTACCTCCATCCTTTATAATTACTTTATGTACTCCCATTTTCTTCTCTTGCATTTCCACATTGTCCAGCTTGGGGTGTTTTTTACTTTTCTATTGGTCTCCCTTCTTCACTGCAGAGCACTGGGCATCCAGGAGCAAACAGTGTCCATGATCTTGAAAACAAGGTGGAGCAGTCATCTTTAGCATTTTCATTTATTGCAGTGGTTCTCATCAGTTTGTGGAAATCTGTTCAGGGCATTGGCTCTGTGGGATATGAATTGTATCTAAAGAAGCAGAGCTGATAAGTACACCTAGCAGGTGTACTTAGGTTGGTTCAGCATGTGGTTCAGCAGAAAATCTCCCAGTTGTCCTTACCATGCTTTCACTACCATCTCAGAGCACTCAAAAGAGTAGGCACGGTGCATTTCTTGCATATGAAATCTAGCCAGAAGGTTCACTTCACTTTGTGAAGTGTGGTGGATATTGTACCCTCAGCTTCGACAGTTCTGCTCTACAAGGCCTTGGCATTGGGCTGCACTGGTTGCTAATGCCAACCTGCTAATGAGAACTGTCTTCATGTGACCAGGTCTGCAGTGGGTCAGTGTTGTTCGTGGATTGTTAGCTTGGTTGACTTCACTGAATTGCACCTGGCAAGAAGAGGACGTAGCTGTGCAGAAATAAATACAGATATCTGTTAATGCCAGAGCAGGTTCTGTAAGAGCATTATATTTAAGAACTTGTTTTTACCAGTAAAAGTCAGTGATATTAAACAGAAAAAGTAGAGAATCTCTCCTATTATTAGTGTTGTGAAATACGAGATTGCCAAGCAGTAAATTGTTTAAACTGTTTTATAGCAAATCTGGTACTGCTGCTGTTCTTGCTAAACTTGAAGTTCATATTCAGAAGAATATGCCATTACAGTGTCTTTAAGAAGAATTCAAAAAATGATAAATTTCAAATGTAGTTACCAGTCTGTTAATTATTTCATAACAAAGTTTATATTTCCTGATACAATTAAAATTGCACTGTAGATGAATATTATATGAAACTTGTACATAAACTGAAGAACATATGCTGCTTTTAATATCTTCTTCCTGTCTCATTTTTCCTTTTCAATTTACATTTTTTGTTGCAAACTAGCAGCATAGACCCACATAATAAATGTGTTGTTGAAAGTATTGAAACTCTTCATTGATGACATAGATGCATGAATGTTTCACATGGCAGAAAATGCAGACGATTTCCTCAAGGGATGCAAAGAAAATGTTTAGATTTTCATAGCAGCTTTGAGAGTGGGAGCACAGTATTTAAATATTTTTTCACTATTAGGATTTTTGTCAGTTTTCAGTTCTGGTGGAGAACTACTCATCTTTTCCACATGGCCTGATAATGTTATGCTTGCTGTGCTCATGTTGGTGTTGCCACAAGCTTTCATTTACAGAACTCCAAACCAAATTGTAACAATACACAATTTCCAAACTATGACCTTGAAGCCATATGGAGGAGCTGGACATTCAGGTCTTCTGTATGCTTAAGAAAATACTAAGGCCAAAGCTAGTCAGTTCTGTGATGTATGACAGTTCGGCTTCTGTTTTTCTGACTAGGATCTCAAGAGTACTATTTCAGGGCAAGCTTGTGTCAGCTCTCAGACACTGATATGAGCCTACATCAAACTAGCCTCTGCTTTCCTGTGCTTGCAGGCAAGAACACATACAGCTGCTGGAGCGGATGGAAAAGCCTCACCTGAGATACCCCACTCTTGGGTATAATACCTTAACACAAGTCCGAGGTTCCATTTTCCTGCATGAACAGGGCACAACCAGTTTATGTTTTATGAAGCAGTCTCCCTGTGTGTCTTACTTCTGAAGTAAAGACAGCCAGAGCACATTCTCTAACCCTGAGGGCAGGTGGCATGCTATGATTCTTACACATGCAGGTAAACTTGTTCCTCACTCTCCTGTTCTCCAAAACAGAGGAAGGTTGCCTGCTGAGTGCTGCCTGCTGGGGACGGTCTGAGATTCTGCTATGAATGCCTTTGCTTTGTTTGGAGAGTGTGGATTGACAGTGAGGTAGGGGATGTGGCAATATGCCAGAGCTTGGGCTGGTGTCCATGCACAGTTTAGTGTGATTGCAGCCTATGAGGCTGTGCCACAGCTAGAGTCATTGTTTTCTGCAGGCAGAAAAGGAGTATGTCATGTTTACACCCATTTTCAAGCCAATACCTAGCTTAGCAGTAGTAACATACCATAAAAAATCTTTATACATCAAATTGCCTCTTCCAATTTTTAACTGGGCAAAGTAGGTCATTTTGACTATGCCGCAGGAAGGGTAAGAGTGGAACAAATTTGTGAAATGCCAGACAAAAATAAGGGACAAATAATTAAAAGTATTTAATATTTCATAACTTTGTAATTTATATTGCTGATGGTAAAAAGGGACAATTTCAAAAGGGGGATAGAGAACATGCAGTATGCAAGCATTTTTTCCAGCTAGAACAATATTTCTTTAGGGCATTTTGGAAGATGCAATGACTGACTCTGAAGCTAATGCATGAATGTGCACTGGAGGTTTTTTTAGGTGTAGTTTGGGGAAAGGGACAGGTAACTAAGATAGATATGAAGTTAATGAAGCTGCACAACTAAGTGGCTAATGTCATTTTCTCTATTTATATAAAGGGAGACTGCCAGTTCGGACTACAGGCAATTTACAAAAAAACTTGTAGAGGTTTATAGAAAACATCACACTGTGCTCACTGGTTTTAGTGGCTCTTTATTTTCTAATTAATGTGATTTCTTTCCCCATCTCTTCAAAATCTCAGTGAATCTGATCATGCAAGTATTCAAATGCTGCGTGATTTCTCTGCACATAGTTTTATGGATAAAGTTATGCATTTGCCTACATACCTGTTACATTGGAGCCTGAATATTTACGAAGGGAGAAATGAATTATGCATAGCATAGAGAGATGTCAAACCACAGAAAAAACCTATTAGAAAAAAGAGGCGGGGAAGGGAGGAATGTGTTTTTCTCCAGTCTCTTGCAGTTTTAGTAAAGCTGGATGTCATATACAACATGATGAAAAAATGCTTGAAATATTAGCTCCTGTTTAAGCACTTGTAATTGCTTCTGTTGTTAGATACTGTAGTTTGATGGACCTTTCCTGGCATGCATAGAATTATTTAAAATTTGTTTTGTGAATAGTGGTACAGAAAACATATTGTGTTTACTAGTTTGAGAATCACAGCATCAGCTAGATTGGAAAAGACATTTAAGATCATCAAGTCCAAAATGTGACCTAGCAACACCCTACCAACTAGATCATCGCATGCAAACAGTCTTTTCTTAAACACCTTCAAGCATGCTGATCCCACCACCTACCTGGGCAGCCCACTCCAATGCCCCATCACTCTTTCTGTGAAGAAATTCTTCCTAATGTCCAGCCTAAACTCCACATCCCAGTGCAGCTAAAGACTGTGTCCTCTTGTCCAGTCAGTCTTTCTGCCCAGAAAAAGAGACCAGCGCTCACCTGGCTACACCCTTCTTATTGTAGAGAGTGACAGGGTCTCCCCTGAGTCTCCTTTTCTCCAGGCTAAACACCCCCAGCTCCCTCAGCTGCTCCTCACAGGACTTGTGCTCCAGACCCTTCACCATCTCTTTTGCCCTCCTCTGGACACGCTCCAGCAGCTCAGCATCCCTTCCAAACTGAGGGGCCAGAGCTGGACACAGCACTCCAGGTGTGGCCTTACCAGTGCCGAGTACAGGGGAAGAATGACCTCCTGCTGGCCACACCATTCCTGACACAGGCCAGGATGCCAGTGGCCTTCTTGGCCACCAGGGCACACTGCTGGCTCGTGTGCAGCCTGGCACTGTCCCCATCTGCCTGGGCACTGTCCAGCCACTCTGTCCCCAGCTTACAGCACGGCAGGGGGTTGTGATGGCCGAAGTGCAGGACCTCACAATGGGACTTGTTCAACCTGCTATCATTGGATTTGGCCCATCTATCCAGCCTGTCCAGGTCCCTCCAGAGCCCTCCTACCCTCCTGCAGATCAACACTCGCTCCCAGCTTGCATTACAGACTGTTGTAATTTACTATTGCATATAGTGCCCCATGGGGGCTGATGTTAAGCTTGCTACAGCAATTCAGATGTTGCTATTTACTTATTTTTATTTCTGTGTTTTTTGGTATTTACTGTACAAAATATATCTTTAATATTATTTGTGGACAGAATTTTCTAGAAATATTTGACTGGTAAAAATAACTATTAAAAGGAAAACCCATTATTGTTGTTGTTATTTTAATATAATTTACTCCTATACTATAGTTTAATATAGTTACTCCTCTGTGTACCTTTCAAGTTTGGTCCTCAATATTCAGAAATCAGTGCAACCAAGATTGTACATTGTTAGGTCTTGTGACAAGCAACTTCTTTCAAGGTAGGGCTATTAAATGTTCCTGTAATTGAGATTTTCATAGTACCTCCAGTGAAAAATGTCTTATTCAATCAACAGACGATGTATTAGAGGAAATATTTGCTTTAGAATCTTTGAAATCAGCAGGAAGGAATGCTTTTTCTTTGCAATTTTACTTTTCTTCCCCATACATTATGTAAAGAAAAATTTAATCATTAAAGTGTTGGCTTGAGTTGCATGCTTCTGAATACATATGCAATGTGGTTTCCTGTATTTACAGAATTTCAAAATTTTTCATGGAAGCTGTGTAAAATGCTTCATGGAAGATTTGACATTAGGTCAATGCTCAGTCATATTGAGACTAGTTTTTCCAGAAACTGAGTAGTATATTTCTTCAGAGAGACTGAAATAAAATGCAGACTTTGTATCTTTGCAATATAATATTCCTTATAATCTATCTAAACTTCATTAGCTGTTTCTGGGGTTCTCATTTTTTTCTCTGTGCTAATGGTGAAATTTTGAAAGACAGTAAGGTATGGACCCTAAAGGGAAAGTACATTTTTAAGTTCTGTTCATATTCTACTCTGAGCAGTACCTTCAGTGCTTAAGGCACCTCATACATAGTCCTTTTTTCATTGTAACATCACAATTTATTTTCATTTTGTTACATCAGCACTGGTACACCACTGGAAGTAAATCATGCCGATCATCTCTGTAACTTCTCAGTCCCTGAGATAATCAGTAATTTCTGTCAGGAGATAAATTAAAAAAAGCTTGAAATGTTTGTGAGACTTTTAGCTCATAATAAGGAAAACACATTTCCAGTTGCAGAAATTGCATGTTTTTAAGAGCTTCATTGTTGCCATTGATAAATTCAAGATCTTCTGTTAGAATGCAGCCACATCTCATGTCTTTTTAACTGATTGGAATAACTCATCTGTCATCAGATATTTTGTACTTTGATTTAAACAGTATTGGCAACTCCTGTATTTACTGCTGATGTGTGCTCTTATCTGAACCTCTTGCCATATACAAATTGTAAATAAAAATCAACCGTCATATTAGTTTTGGATCTTCATAGGATTTTTTTCTAATTTTTCATACATAAATTAATATTTTGTTGTAAAAAAGGTTCTAATCTAGGACAGCTAGAATTTGCTAGGGTACAACATATTCTTCCTTCCATGAACTCTCAGGATGCATAGTGATCCTTCCAAAACAAACTGCTGTGCCTGAACTCCCTGGAAAGTGTTTGCAGATATCTGTATGACAGTACTGATGATTTCTCTCAGTCTTTTCTCTAACTGAAATACTGTTTGAGGTATCGGGAGACTTGCTTCTGTTAAGCAGAAACAACAGAGGGTGCTCTTTCATACTGCATACTAAGATGCATATTTCCATAGAACTTACATCCTTGCTTTCTCTTAGCTCATTATTTCCATGCTGTTTGCTTGAATATGTCAATATCAAAAGTTTTAAGTCAAATGTGGCTGCATTAACGCTTGTGAGTTTTCTGCGCATCCTTCCCAAGTGGCACAGAATGATCAGAGTTACTCTTCTTTTTCTCCCTATACTGAGCTTCAGAGTTTCTATAATAGAATAGAGTATGCAAGTCTTATTCTTTCACAGTACCACTGGATCCTTCTTGTACCATAAACATTTTATGCAGTCTGCCTATTGGCAGGTGGCTTTTGGATTTATTGACAGTGAAATCCAATTATACCTTCCTACTTGTCTTGTTGCTCAAATTCTCCAAGTAGTTACTTAAAGAATAGGGTTGGGAGATCTGGACTGTGTTCAGACCTCTGTCATGCAATTATTGTAAAGGTAATTCTCTAAAGCTTCATCTTTTCCATCTGTAGAACAGGAGGAATGATAATTGTGTGCAGGCTGTCTTCTGGTGGGCAGAACATTCAGAAGTTTCTCTGTTCTCATCATACTCACAGCTCTACTTAAACACGCTGCTTGCAAAGGTCTGTGAATAATTTTCCATGCTGACTGCTCATCATTCCCGAGAGCCAACGCTGAGGATGTGGAAACCATCTTTAGCACTATCCGTGCTTCTCGGGATAGTGCCCACTTGGAAAGGAGTGAAAAGCAGCAACTGCTGGTTATGCCATATTGGACTAGCAGAAAACGTGGGACTGTGCAGGCTGTGATAAAGAGGAGAATGGGAAAGAAAAGCGTATCTGGGAAAGCTGTTGGGATGGGCAAGGTTGTATCTATACCCAAAATGATTTGCCTCATCCTCTGAAAAGCTGCAATATCCAGCCAAATATCCATAGTTAGAGTTGCTAATGTAGACCTTTCTTTCAGTACTGCTGGTAATAGAGGGGATACAAAATGGTGCGAAATAATTTTTCTTTAAATTTATTGTTTTATTACATAATGATAGCTAGGGCTTAATTTTCCTATTGCAGTGAAGACATTTGGAGATCTCAACCTTTCTTATTTCTTCCATTACTAGACATCACTGCTACTTTTTTGTGAGTTTTGTAGGTAATGCATATAAATGCCCATTCCCAACCTGGACTGAACTGTTTTGATGTTCACTAGTACTACAGACTCCTAAAAATATCCATTTATCAAATAACATTCCCCTTCTCAGTGACATTTCTAAAGCAGGATGAAATCCAAGGAGTGCAAAAGGCTTCTGGAGTTGAAAAGTGGCTTGTGCTCAGATATGGGGAGTTTGTACTTTTATGAAATTAATGTTTTACAAAACTGAAACTATGAAAGTTTACTTTGCCCTGGAGTGGCATTAATTTTGACTCCTGCTGTTTAATAAAGGGAAATGAATGCACACTAGAGCGGTTGCAGAAACTATCAAATATAGTATCTCCAAAATCTAGCTCATTTTCTTAGATATATTTCTTGAAATAATATGAGAAATTTTACTTACAAAAATTGGATTTTAAATACGTTAATGAAAAATGTTTCAAATGTATTTTGTCTTTCCAAATCTTTATCTTGATATAGATACAATTAACACAGACATTGTATTTTGTTTACAACTTTGTCCGAGGAGACTGCTTCATATTTCTGTTTTGTAAAGTTGCTATATTTTGTTTGGTTTCTTAGAAGAGAAGGGAGAAAAGTATCATGCAATCCAGGGCTTGTGTGCAAAATTGCATGTTCAAGTGCTGATCGGTGTCTCTTTAAACTGTGGCCTGTCTGTGCAGACTTAATTGCAAGACCCAGAGAAATATAGTTATGGCAAAAATACGCTACTGACTTTCTAGAAGGAACAGTTCCAGTGCTTTTTCTGCACTCTGGTGCAAAACCCGCCACTCTGGTTTATCGGTTTCTCATACGGCAAAATATTGTTTCTTAGAATATGTATTTATTTGGCTTTTTATTTTCAAACTTATTTTGAAGTAGTAAAAAACCCAGGAGAGATACTCCTAGCTGTAAATCTGTTTCATAGAAATGTTTGATAGATTTATCCTACTATTGCTTGTGGGGTTTTTTTCTTACAATATTGCATATGAGACAAATAATGCAGCCTAACATACATTTTAGAGCAGCCTACTGTGTTGTTGTGTTTGATCACTTAGATGCAAAAGTTTTGATTAATACACCTGGAAAGCGAGTGTAGCAGCACATGAGTGACTTAAATGATAAACAGTGCAATTAAACAGTGTTTCTAAAATAAGATTTTATCTTTTTATCTGATGCTGGTTATTGTAGAAATACAGATATTTTAATCTACAAGTGGAAAATAACACGGATCTAAAATAAATGTCATGTATTAAAATGTTATGCAGAGAATGTTAGTGGCAAATAAAATTGGGTTTGTGTCTTAATTAAATAGCATAACAGTTTTGTACTTTGTGGATATGTTTAACATCTGGCATACACCAATTCCCAAATTCCAATCAGACGGATTTGGTATATAATTGATACATTATACATGTTGCAACGCAGATTCAATTTTAATAGTGCAATTCTTGCAGTTAGTATTCTACTTTACCATAGAGAAGTAACAAAACAAATAATGTTTTTAATTCAACTTGTGTTAGCTGCAGGTGAGAAAAATTACTGTAATTTCTATGAATTACTTTAAGAAGTGTGTCAAATGTGTGGATTCATGGTGTGCAAATAATGTTAGGGGATTAGAGGGTATTTGAATATCACTACTGTTTAATAAAGCGGTATTATAAAGTCAAAGCTAATTTTTTAATTTCTAACAATGCCTTAATGGTAGATTCAGGTAATTTCAAATATTTCTTGTCAGTATTTACAATGTGTCCTAAATAATTTTAAACAATAATAAGGCCTGAATAACTAATAGAAAAGCAAGCATGCAGCACAGCATCTTAATTTCTCTTAGAATGCTTACCATTTTTGCTTATTTTACCCTTCTATTGATATCCACTTGGCAAGCCTGGGAAGCAAAAAGAAAAAAAAAATTAAAAAAAAAAAAATCTTACATATCCATGATCAAAAATGAGCGCCTGATGGCCTGAAGGTTGAAATAATTATCTCTGGTGGCCGTGCAGATCTCAATGTCAAAGCTAAGAACCACAGGGCAGCAGAATTAAAGCATGAAAACTGGCATGAGCACAGACAACTGCTTGAGGCTCTTTATTACTGTTTGATACAGCAGTTCTTTGTTGGAAATCTTGTTTTTTAGGTTCGAAAGCAACTGTGTGTGTCTAATCTCACATTTTCCTTTATCATCAATTCCATTCCTCTGATATTTACAAAACTAAACAGCATCACATGTGTTTATCCCGATTTCTGAATTAGTCTATATGAGGCTTTCTGCTAATCTGCAGATAGGTGGCACCGTTCATACAGATT